>NC_137782.1:117004440-118302107 GCF_963455305.1 Plecotus auritus
TGAGATAAAGAAAAGTGGGAGTTCTCTTTAGATAGAGAGGCAAGAATAGAGTTCCCTGTGAGATGACAGCTGCTGATGGGAGGGGGGAGCATGCCGTCATACAAGGCAATCTTTATTGACATTACAAAACCCCAGGGGAACCTCAAAAAGGATATTTAGTTCCTTTAGATTAAAAAGAGTAGAGAAGAAATATTTCAAGTTAGAATTTGAATTTTATTTTTCACGAAAGTATTGTTAAATTCTATTCATAACCACAAGAAGGATACAGCCTAAAGAGATCACAATCATCAGCAATTTTATAAAAGGAATTCAGTTGCTAATATACCTGTGTAGTGGTGTGTGTGTAGGGGGGTGGATGTAGGTGTGTGTGTGTTTTGATATTTTTCAACCTTCAATTGTTGATTCAAATACATACATAAACATCTCTACATTATACATTGTTTCCCCAAAGGTAAGATTTACACACTTAGAGGTCAAAATTTTTAGAGGTCTTAGAATTGCTAGTGCTTAGATTTGATGGAAAATGTCTTATGTTTGTGTTGGAGGCAAGACAAGAATAACGTTTGACCCCACCTGCCAGGATACAGGGAGACACTGGTGTCATTGGCAATCTTCATGACTAATTTGGATTTCTCTCCAGTTAACTAAGGAAATCAACTATTATGAATAGATGATGTCATACATCTAATAGGCATGTAATAAATACTTGCTGAATGAACAAATGAATGAAGAACCTACATAATATTACAGAGTCAGAATCCTAAAGTGCTATGTTTCTCACTAAAGATACATGCCAAAGGGATTGAACTTTGATTTTTGTTCTAGCATCTTATTCTCTAACAGCTCTGTCCTCCTTATCCTAGGAGATGCCTGAGACACCCAAAACCATCACAGATGAGACCAACCTCCTCTTCTTCTGGGAAAGTCAAGGCTCTAAGGACTACTTCGAGTCAGTTGCCCATCCAAAGTTGTTTATTGCCACAAAGGAAGAATACCAGGTGCACATGGCAAGTGGGCATCCCTCTATCATTGACCTTCAGATACTGGAAAACTAGCCTTGACTCTGGAGTCTACTTACTTGTGAAATGTTGACAGTCCTTTTGTACCATGTACATGAAGCAGTCAAATCCTTTACTCTTAGTCACTTGCTGAGCATGTGCTAAGCCTTTGTAATTCTAAATGAATGTTTACTCTCTTTGTAAGAGAGGGAGTAAGATCTAGGGAACCAACACTAATATATAATATTGCTTGTTATTTAAGGAACACCCTATAATATGCAAGTACCAATCATTTTAATTATTATTATTCATCACAATCTTGGGAGGAACAGGGCTCCTGACTATCAAAAAAACTCTACCTATATTGCATACAGGTTAACTAAGGCACAAAAAAACTAAGAAAGGCTCACAATGGCAGTTGGAATGAGAAGCCATAGACCCAGGATTTCATTCCATCTTCTTGCCTTCTGCTTTTAAGTTGCTGATAGATCCTTAATCAAATACTGTAAGTTTCTTGGACTTCATTTTGATTGTCTTTAAAATGGAGAAAATGTCCTTTCTGCCTCAACAGTATTTTATGACAACCAATGAGATCATTTCAGTAAAATGCTTCTTGAAACTGAGCCTCAAGAATAAAGCAAAGCATGCAATGTTAAGTTATTATTTATATATAGATAAATATTTATAAATATAATTTAAAATAATTATAACATATTATTATATTTATGTCAATTCTTTTTTATTTGTGAGAGTGACCAGGTATCTTCAACAACAGACAGTGTTCTCCAGGCTGAGTGAGTTTGATGTAGTTACACTAAGGCACTTTGGTCCAAGTTGTGCTCTTTCCATTGCCATGAGGCTCTGTATTCTGAGATCCTTGCAATTATGATAATAAATTTATATTTTAATTATTTTCTTTGTTTGAGCTGATGATTGGCCAAAATCTTTCACTCCTCTGCCTTTAAACTTGCTTTGTCATTCGTGTGGCATTATATTTCACCTGCTATCAATTCCTGCTAGCTAAAATGAATGAACTTGACTTTGGCAACCATGGGACAACTGTTATCTAAACTTTCTGGAACGTAAGTAATGTTACTTCTAGGTTCTAAAAGTTGGGCTAAAACCACAGTGTCACATTACTATTAATAATAAGGACTGATACATTATTGATCACAATTGAATAAAAATTACAAAAAAGTAAATCTGACATATAATTATTGTCTTAATCATTATTTTACTGCACTAGAGGCCCAGTGCATGAAATTCGTGCACTGCGGGGGGTGTCCCTCAGCCCAGCCTGCACCATCTCGCAATCTGGGACCCCTCAGGGGATGTCTGACTGCTTGGTAGTGCTGCAGCACTCCCCCTGTGGAAGCACACTGACCACCAGGAGGCAGCTCCTACCTTGAGCATCTGCCCCCTGGTTGTCAGTGCACATCATAGTAACTATTTGACCAGTTGTTCCAGTCGTTCCAGTTGTTCTGTCATAATGGTCGCTTAGGCTTTTATATATATAGATGGTAACTAGGAACAAAAGGTAAAAGTTCACATAAATAACTATAGTGCTACATTACAAACCAAACCATGAGTTTATGTTTTTTCTCTCCCCTTTGTCAGCTAGCCAGTAGCATTACTGGCATTAAGAATGATAATATTTTCAGGTTTATTTAAAGTTCACATTACAAATTTATACCACATGTATTCATCTATCCACACAAACTCACACATACAGAGCCAGATTAATAACTAACCAATGCAAGTTAAAATCAAGGGAACTTGGAATTAGATGTGGGAAATAATGGGGAAGGAGTAGTTCTAGATGACTCTCAGTTTCCTGTTACTGGGAAGTAGGTGAATGACTGTATCAATCAGTACTTTTGGTAGAAATATGGAGTTCTTCTCACTACCAGGATGCAGTATGATGAGTACCATTTTAGGCATGCAATTTGAGCTACTTGCAGGATACCCAGGTGTACATGTGGAATGGACAGATGATAATATGTCTGTAACCCAGGAGAAGTTAGAACTAGATATAGATTTGGAAGACAGAAGGTGTACAGTATGTAAAATCTTAAAAGTGACATCAGAGAAAGAAGAGAAGCATATGGTGAACACTGTTGTTTGTTCATGCAATTGCCATCTCCCCTGCCTAAATGATAAGAAGGTCACCATGATGAGGTTCAACAGTCTTGGCACTGAACTTGTTAGACCCTATTTATTTTATGATGGTCTTTATGAGTCAGTTTTCAAATTGATGAGAGAAAAGTCAAATCTCCACCTTTAAGTCCAAGGTATAGAAACAAAAATCCAAAGGACATTTCCCTAGCCCTCTTCCCACTAAGTCATCCCCAGACATTTAAAAATACCTACACTCAAACTTTTTGAGGTAATGAAAATAGTTGGGATAGTAATAATCATTGTAGTATGTATAAATATGCTTGTATATCTATATCTATTCCTTAATTATATGGTGGTTTTATTACTATATATACTTGTCAAAATTGTCCTCTTGAGTCATGATCAATGTTGTCAATATCTTTTATACAATTTGTAGGCCAAAATTAAATGTAGTGTTCAAGATTTGGTCAGACCAGCAGAAACCAGAATAGGATTTTGTCCTTCCTACTTAGACACCATGTTTTTGTTAGGAATCAACATTAGCTTTTTGAAAGCAAGTGAAATTGGTGATTCATATAACATTTGTAGGCAGTTAAAACCTAGACCAATTCTCAACCTAAGTTCAAACTTTAAATGTATCTCTGTTAAATTTAATCTTGTTAATTTGACCCCAGATCTTTTTAGATTGTTCCAGATTCTGATTTTTTATAAACACTGGGTTTTCCTCTCCTCAGTTTTATAGCATCTGTAATTTTATGAGCATATTTTTATTTTGTTCACAACATATTGTTGAGTATAAAGAATGGATTACAAAGATTTTACAGTGTAACCCTGTCTTTATTTAAAATACCTACAATTTATATTTAAATGATTATAGAAAGGTATACATCAAAATGTTAACAATTTTACCTCTGAGTGATTGAATGATTTATAAGAGTTTTTGGTTATATATTTTTCTGATTTTTTTAAATGAATGTATGATTGCATAACAAAATACCAATTTATACAAAGACTTTTATGAGTTTGACTTTTATTTAGATTTCACATATAAGTGAATACCATGCAGTATTTATCTTTCTCTGTCTGACTTATTTCACTTAGCATAATGTCCTAAAGGTCCATCCATATTGTAGCAAACATCAAGATTTCTTTCTTTCTCATGTCTGCATAATATTCCATGTATATACATATTTTATTATATATTTTAATTTATTTATCCATTCATCCACTGATGAATGCTTCAGTTGTTTCCATAACTTGACTATCATAAATAATGTTGCAATAAACATGACCATGCAGGTATCTCTTCAACATCCTGTTTTCATTTTCTTCGGATATAATACCTAGAAATATAAATCTTAAGCTATCTAGTAGTTCTATTATTAATTTTTTTAAGAACCTCCATACTGTTTACCATAGTAGCTATATCAATTTATATTCCCACTAACAGTACAGGAGGGCTCCCTTTTCTCCATATTCCTACCAACACTTGTTTTCTCTTGCCTTTTTTCTGACAGCCATTCTCACAGGTATGAGGTGATATCTCATTGTAGTTTTGATATGCATCTCCCTGATAGTTAGTGATGTTGACTATCTTTTCATGTACCTGTTGGCCATTTGAATGGCTTTTTTTGAAAAATGTCTATTCAGCTTCTTTGCCCATTTTTTAATTGGATTGTTTTCTTTTTTGTTTGTTTTTGTTGTTTTGCTATTGAAATGTGTGAGTTCTCTATATATTTTGGCTATCAACCCTTTATCAGATAGATGGCTTAAAAAGATTTTCTTCCATTCCATTGATTGCCTTTTTATTTTGTTAATGATTTCTTTAGCTGTGAAGAAACTTTTTAGTTTGATATGGTCTCACTTGTGTATATTTGCTTGTTGAATCTGTCTTACTGTTAAATCCAAAAAAAAAAAAAAAAATCATTGCCAAGACCAATGTCAAGGAGCTTACCCTCTGTTTTCTTTGGGGAGTTTTACAGCTTCCAGTCTTAAATTTAAGTCTTTAATCCATTTGAGTTGATTTTTATGTATGGTGTGAGATGGGGTACAGTTTCATTCTTCTGGTGTTGTTCAGTATTCCCAACACCATTGATTGAAGAGACTATCCTTTCTCTGTTGTATAATCTTGACTCCTGTGTCAAAAATTAATTAGCCATATATGCATGGATTTATTTCTGCATTTTCTGCCTTTTTGCATTGATCTATGTGTCTTTTTTACCAATACCATAGTTTTTTATTGCAATAATTTGTAATATAGTCTGAAATCAGGAAGTGTGATGACTCCAGCTTTGTTCTTTATCAAGGGTTCTTTGGCAATTTGGAGTAACTACATACAAATCTTGTAACTACATACAAATTTTTGGATTGATTGTTCTATTTCCGTGAAAAATGCCATTGGAATTTTGATAGGGATTGCATTGAATCTGTGGATTGCTTAGGGTAGTATGGACATTTTAACCATATTAATTCTTCCAATCTATGAACACAGATTATCTTTCCATTTATTTATAGGTTTCTGTGTACAGATGTTTCACTTCCTTGGTTAAATTCATTCCGAAGTATTTTATTCTTTTTTTATGCAATTGTAAATGGAATTGTTTTCTTAATTTCTCTTTCTGATGGTTTATAGAAATGCAACTGATTTTTGTATATTGGTTTTCTATCCTGCAAATTTACTGAAACTAATAGTTTTGTTGGGTTTTGTTTGTTTGTTTGTTTGTTTGGTGTCTTTAGTTTTCTATATAGATCATGTCATTTGCAAATAGAGACAATTTTACTTTTCCCTTTACTATTTGGTTTCCTTTTACTTATGCCTAAATGCTCTGGAGGACTTCCATTACTATGTTGAATAAAAATGATGAGAGCAGACATCTTTGTCTTGTTCCTGATCTTAGAGGAAAAGCTTTTAACTTTCCATCATTGTTAGCTGTGGGCTTGTCACTTATGAGCTTATTACATTGAGGGACATTCCTTCTATACTCATTTTGTTAGGAGTTTTTATCATGAATAGCTATTGAATTTTGTCAAATGCTTTTTCTGCATCTATTTTTGGGTTTATTCTATTCTCCTTCGGGGTCTGACAGGTGGAGGGAAGTTCACGGAAGTTCCCCTGCGCTGCAGAGGCCGGAAGCTCTACCATCACCACAGCACCCGCTCCTCCAATCAAAAAGCTCTGAGCCGCACACCTCGTCCCGCCCTCTCCCGCTTCCTATTGGCGGGTTTCAAACCCTGGGGAACCAATGAGAGCGGGCGCAGGCGCCGAGCCGGTCCTCAACTGCGGGCGCGGCCCTTGAAGAGCAACTGTCGCGGAGGGACCATTATGGTGCGATCTGGCGTCTCCGCCGCTGCGGGTGAGTGCTCTGGGACGGCGGGCGGTACCGCGGAGGCTGCTGGCCCCCTTGCCTGCCTCGGTGTCCCCACCCGGCGTTTGGGACACCTGGCAGACGTCCGCGCGCGGGGAGTCCCGATACCCCGCAGGCACTATCCCAGCAGGTTCTGCAGCAGCAATGCGGGGGCGTCACTGACCCCTGGCTGGTTGGCCGGGGTTGCGCGTCCCAGAGGAGCCAGGCGCCCCCTACCCCCCACCCCCGGCCCAGAGTGGCCCCCGCCGGCCCGAGCCTGCACTGCGTGCGGCGACAGCGCCTCGAGGGCGCGGGTCCCGGGCCCCACCTCCCGGGTGGGCCGGCGTTTGGACGGTGTTGGCGATGACATCTGCTGACCTGAGCGTCCTGGGCGCTTCACTGAACGACCCAACGCCTAAAGTTGGGCGCCTCTGTCCCCGTGTTATGGCTCAGCTGCAGCAGGTTTGTTAACGTGCTGGACGTCCCAGAACTGGGGGCCCCGCCGGCCTGTCAGGCCCCACAGCCCCTGCTCTGCACTGTCTGCACGGTCCGGCTCCCAGGGCTGCCTCAGAGCCAGAGGGCCACGCGAGCAGCTCGGGTTAGGGGAGGCGGAGAGCAGATTTGCACCCTGTAATGTTTTGTTTTGTTTTGTTTTGTTTTGTTTTGTTTTGTTTTGTTTTGTTTTGTTTTGTTTTGTTTGCCATTATTGAATATTAGCCTTTTCCAACCGCCTGTTTCCCTCAGTCCCTGCCTCTGAACTCCCTCAATTCTTTCTTTTAACCCTCTCTCATGGCACCTAGATTTTGCCTTGTGTTGTAATTATTGTTGTGTATTTTATCTCCACTACTACATTGAAATTTAAAAACAGAAATATTGACTTTCACCCCTCATAGATGTCTTGCTTAGAAAATCACCATAGGCATGTTTGCCATGAACCCCCTAACCTGGCCTGTTTTGTCCTTAGTCCCAAAGGAAACCAAGAAGGGTTTGTAGGCAAAAATCATCATCCCTGTTGGAAAAAATATAATAAGACCAGACCTGGCTCACCAGCTCAGGTGGGCCAGTAACAGAATTTCCTCATGCAAGGTATATGTTGTAGCCTAGAACAGTGCCTGTGAGCAAGCACTCTGGGGTTGGATAAAACTGGCTTCAGATCCTGGCTTTGCCACTTATTAGCTGGGTAACTTTGGGCATATCATTTACCCTCTTTAAATTTCAGACTGTAGGGCCTGACATATAAATGATATGGTTAATGTTGGTATTCACTTGGAGGCGTGGTCTATGTCCGGTGGGCTCAGTGGTTAAAGCATCTGCCAGAGCACCTTAGGTCTCGGGTTCAATTCCCAGTCAAGGTCATGTACCTGAGTTGCAGGTTTGATTCCTGGTTGGGGTTGTGTGGGAGGCAGCTATTTGATGTTTCTCTCTCACATGGATATTTCTCACTTTCTCTCTTCCCCACCCCCTTCTGTCTCTCCCCCTCCCTCCCTCCCTTCCACTCTGAAAAGCAATGGAAAAAATATCCTTGGGTGAGGATTAACAACCAAATAAAGAAAAGAAATATAAATGAACTGGTTAAGATCCCGTGCTGAAGTTCTGTTCTTTGCTTGCCTGTTTTGCAGAAGAGCGGCAGAGAAAGCTCCAGGAGTACCTAGCAGCCAAGGGAAAACTAAAGTGCCAGAACAGCAAGTGAGTTTGTCTCCCACAGTTAGGGGACTCTCGTTGCCCTGTTTGCTAACGGCAATGGAAAGCCCTTTTGCTTGTGCTCTGCTCTGACTACATTGGCATGCTATGGTAGCTCAAAGAGGGCGTTTCATTTCGAGCATGACAAAAACCTCTGGGTAGTATCTGGTACATTGGCAAAGACTTAGGCATTGTTACTGTGACAGTCTCCAAAGGAAGGAGGGGAGGATCTACAATATCACCTACCTTGCTGGAAGCTTCCTCTATCCCTGCTTTTTTCCTGGGAACGTAATTCTTGTGAAGGCAGTGTTTGGTCAAGGAGCTGAATGATCCTGGTTCAGGCCTCCATAGCTGCACATGAACATCCTGCTTTTTGGTCATTCTCTTAGCTCAGCGACTTTGATCTTTTTCATCTCATGGCATACATAGACTAATTACCAAAATTCTGCTGCACCAAGAAAAATATATTTTTGCTGATCTGACCCCCATAAAATGTAATTTTGATTCATTCACACCAGACAGCTATTGTTGTGTTGGCTGTGGCACACTGATTGAAAATTGCTGCCTTAGCACTTACTCTTTTTTTAATATATTTTTATTGATTTCAGAGAGGAAGGGAGAGGGAGAGAGATAGAAACATCAATAATGAGAGAGAATCATTGATGGGCTGCCTCCTGCACACCCTACACTGGGGATCAAACCCACAACCTGGGCATGTGCCCTGACCGGGAATTGAACCATGACCTCCTGGTTCATAAGTTGACGCTCAACCACTAAGCCACATCGGCCGGCAGCGCTTACTCTTGAGGTGGACATGATGCGACCGATTCACTTTTATCTTTTCTCAACATCTTAGCAATGTTATTTATCCCTCTTCTGAGCATTGATCAATTTTATGCTCACTTGGGTAGCTAAACCTTTTGTTTTTTTACAAAACAAATTTTTACAAATTTAGCTTTCACATTTTATTTTATTTTTACGTTTGGTTTTTATTCAATTTTATTTCTTTGTTTAAGTAAACCTACTGCATTTATTCAGCAGATATTTATTTAATACCTGTGTAATGTATCTCTTGGTTCTGAAGAAATGCTGTTTAACAAAACAGAGTTGTCTGGCCCTCCCAGGGCTTATATTCACGATGGGAGAAACAAAGATCAAGTCATGATTGAAGTCATTGTTAGCTTAGCAATTGCTTTTTATCCATGGAGGTTAAATCCTTTTAAATTCTCCTCTACTTTCCTGTCCTTTTTTGCATTTTCTGTCTCACTAGCTAGATTTTATATATGCCTGTTTCTTTCTTTAGTTGTATCACTTTCACCCTGGTAATTCACTATTTGGAGATACTTAAAACAAGTTTTTTTAAACTTGTTAGGCATTATATCTCCAGTGCCTGGCACAGTGCATTAAAATTGTTGGAATATTATGTGTATGTGTAGGACATCTCTGAAGGGATCACAGGTAGTGAATAAGAGCAGTTGTGTTTTCTGAGGAGTAGAATAATGGGATTAAGGAAGGGAGGATAAGGAGACTTCATTGAATATAATTTTTAATTCTTTTACCATATACAGACATTTTAATGATTTAAAATTTCATTTTTAATCACTCTACTTTCAAAGCCTTGTTGATCTTTCTGTACTAAGAATTAATCTTATTTTTTTCTTTTATAGGCCTTATCTAAAAGCTAAGAATAATTGCCCAAATCCTCCATCTTCTAAATCTGTAAGTAGAAATTAGTCTTTTTTTTTTTTTTTTTATTTAGTAAGGTATTATATATGTGTCCTCATCCCTCCATTAAGAAATTAGTCTTTTAAAAAATATCCATTTTGGGTGATTAGTACTAAAAATAATAAAGATGTTAGCAACCTAAAGAAAATGTTTTGCACAAATATTTCTCATAAATATGGGAACAGTGTATAAGGGACAGGACAGAATTGTTTTTTGAAAAGTACAACGTATTGTAATTCAATTTTGTTAACAAAAAAATCTTTAAGTGCACTTTGGTCTCTTCATAGCAAACATTTTTGAACACCTGCTATGTGTCTCACTTGCAGGTCCTTGTAGCCTTATAAGATAGGTACTGTTACTAGCCTCATTTTACAGATGAGGGAACTGAGTCACAGGACAGTTATTAAATGACAGAGCTGAGAGCTATTGGTCTCAACTACTTTGGAATGTTGTTTAATAAGAATATGCTCCCTAATCAGTTCCATTTAGCTAGATTGTGGATATAATGGAAAAGGACCCCAACATACTTCAGGTTTAACAGAATAAAGCCATAAAAAGTTATGTAGTGCATGTGTGGGTATAAGGAGTCTATAATACTCTGTACTTTTCACTCAATTTGGATTTGAACCTAAAACTGCTCTAAAAATTAAAGTTTATTAATTAAAAAATAAAGTACTGATACATGCTGCAACATGGTTGAATCTCGAAAACATAATGCTAAGTGAAAGAAGCCAGACACAAAAGGCCACATCACATCATACTGTGTGATTCCATTCATATGAAATGTCCAGTATAGGCAACTCTATGAAACAGAGTAGATTAGTGGTTGCCAGGGTCTGAGGGGAGAAGAAAATAGGGAGTAACTTCTAACAAATATGGATTTCTTTCTGGAGTGTTGAAAATGTTCTGGAACTTGTGGCAATGGTTGTACAGCCTTCTGAATACCTAAAACCCATTGAATTGTACACTTTAAATTTTAAGGGGGTGCAAATTATATCTTTTTTTTTATGTACAAAAAAGAACAACTAAGTTTTTTTTAATGTACAAAAAAGAACAGCACACTTTGATACCAACCTCCATGCCTCAGCAGTAAGTGATAACGGAGAGATCAGAGGTGGATATGAATGTTGCGGCTCAAGGAGTAACCCAGCTATACTCACGTGGGTGTATCATCTATTTCTGCCCCCACCCCAGCAACACCACACATATCCATACAATGCTCTGAGTGGACATTGCCTCGCCCTTAATTCCAAGTGGCTCTGGTTTCAGACTTCTTTACACACTCACAAAGTTTACATAGGAACTCTTGACAATATTATTGAATGAAACAGAGAGAGTAGTAGCTCTAGCATATTTTCCCCTAGAAACCTATGCTTTACAAATGTCTGCCAAATTAACCTTCCTGTGTAATTGCTAAGTATCGATGCACCTGTTCTTTACCATATCAATTCTAACTCCCCTCCCTATTTTTCAAAGTTCTCTGTACTCTAGTCCTACCTTTCTTATCCAAAATTAAGTCACATGACTGAGACATTTATTTATTAATAACATAGAATCTAATCTTAAAACCCATCCTGAGTTCACAAATATGACTAACTTCTGTGATGTTAGATGCTTATGGAGAGCTGTTCAAAGTTTCTCAGGCCTCCCAGCATCTACTATCTGTCCTTGCAAGTGATGAGACAAAGGTTCTTGAGTGACACTGTGGCCTTTACAAATGCAGTGTTGTCTTTAAAATATTAGTGTAGCCATACAAAAGACTAGGAAGAACTTGGGTGGTACCCTAATGTAAATATACTGTACGTATATCTTTCCAGGGTCCCTCAAAGGAACACTTCACTGGGACCTAATGGGCATTCAGCAAGTACTTGTTTGGTTGAGGCATATTTTTTTAAACAGCAAGTTTTGTATGTTCACTGCATCTCTGCTTAATTCTATCAAGCTAAAAAATTCTGATATATTTTTATAGGAACTCATTATTAAAATCCTCTATTAGTGAGCCTTTATTTTCTCAGGTTTCAGCTTCCTTGGTGAAATTCTAAATAAAATACCTAATTTTTTTTTAAAGTTAGTTATTCTCATAAATTTTCTTTTTTGATATTTTTCTTTGTCTTTTTAGACTATTGGACCCAAAAAGGATGTTGCCAACCATGCTGCTTTGCCTGTCAAAGATACAAGACCCATCAGCATTAAACATCAGCCCAGACCTGCCATTATCCCAGGGTCCCAGAAGCCAAAGTTGGAGCCACCAAAACTTCTGGGCAAAAGTCTGACTTCAGGATGTGTTTCTTCTCTCCCAAACCATAAGCCTTCCAGCAACCGTCAGCAACAGCACAAAGCTGGAGCATCCTCTGGAGAGCTATTGAGGAAAACTGTGGGGTCACTTAATATACAGGAACTGAAAGCTGCAAAGCAGCAGGTGACAGATCAAGGAAATACTGTACATGCAAACTCTGTGGACAATGTCCGAGGTGAGAGTGAGTCCTCAAACAACTTTCTAAAAGAGGTGAACAAAGAGAACTTGTCCCAAACTGTACTGGACTCTGAGAAGACGCCATATCCTCAGTTATGGACCAAAAGTGAACCAAAGACTAGCTCTTATAATCAAACCAAGAGCATTTTGACCCCTAAACAAGCCTTGGGTAAAAGTTCATTGAATCGTGCTGTTCTGAAAGACAGAGCTAATAAACAATTTGTTGGACAAACACAAACCAAGATTCCACCAGGAAAGTCACAGCAGCTCCCTAGGGGAGCAGCTCTTGTGAAACTAGGAGGAAAACCCCCAAAGACAGTTCGCTCTCACTCTGTTCAGACCCTTAGTAGGACTCAAGCATCAAAGAAACCAGGGGTCAAGGACCTGAAGGATATAAATATTAATAGGGGTAAATATGAAAGCCCAGGTGCTGCTACTGAACAAACAGCAGAACATACCAGACCCATGACATGCCCCAGTCTACTTCAAGGAGGATCTGACCGCCTTAAGCAAGACCAGAAACCCACTCAACCTTGTTCTAGACCTCAGACGTCATGTGTGCAGCAGAAATCCAAGGCTGTGTGCCAAAGGCCTGCCCTGGCTGTTGGCAACTTCGCATCAGTCATTCCCAACACCCCAAGCATAAGAGTAAGTACAGCCAAGGGGCATAAACACAGCAGCAGCTGCCAACACAAAGCACAGATGCTGGACTCCAAGTTGAAAGGGACTCTTCCCCAAAACCCCTTTCTAAACAAGACAGCTCCCAAAACTCAAGCTGGTGGCACAGCCGTAAATGGAAGAGGAGTCCCAAATGGGACCCAGACTCACCCGGATGTTAAGAAGAAGATCACAGCAGAGGATCGAAGGTATGTTGCTTTAATTCAAAAATTGCAATTTAAGATAATTAGACAAATTGACCATCAGGAGTACTTGGTCAGAAAATAGGCCATAAATAATGGCTCCTGGTTTACTCTTAGCTTCAACTCTGAAAAAAGAATATTGGAAGCAAATATAATAAATATTCTCTAACTTTCTGTGTGCTTGAAGCAGGAAGATTGAGTAAAGAGTTGTGGTTGCAGGTATAGATGACTCACTCAAGAAGTCCCTTCAGGTTGAGCAGCAAGGGAAGAGGGCCGGGAGGAGGTGGGGAGATGCTAGTCCTTTGTCAAGCAGACCAGAGGTTAAGTCCAGAAAAGCTATCGAGGAAGAAGGAATAGGCAAAGTTTAGGAAAGTCAGTAAGACAGGAGTAGTCATAGTTACGGTTACATGACTACATTTGTTAAAACAGAACTGAACTCTTAAAAAGGTGAATTTTACTGCATGTTATTGAACACTTGTGTGTTTTAGGTACTGTGCTAGGACAGTCAGGATTTTTGCCTTCCTAGAAGCTCTGTCATCCTTTTAGTCTTTTTACCCAAACGCATCCCTGCCTCGGGGGTCTGGCATAATCAGCCTTCAGTCCTTGCATTCTAGTGGAAAAGACCGGAAGTGAACACATCCTATATAATAAAAGGTTAATATGCAGTTTGACTGAACGACGGAATGACTGGTTGCTATGACGCGCAATGACCACCAAAGGACAGACACTCAACGCAGGAGCTGACCTCTGGTGGTCGGTGTGCTCCCACAAGGGGAGCACTGCTCAGCCAGAAACCCTGAGCCAGGCTCACGGCTGGCAAGTACAGTGGTGGTGGCCGGAGCCTCTCCCACCTCTGCGGCAGCGCTAAGGATGTCTGACAGTCAGACATCCCCCAAGGGCTCCCAGACTGTGAGAGGGCGCAGGCTGAGCTGAGGGAGCCCCCCAAGTACACAAATTTCATGCACCAGGCCTCTAGTTGGTTAAATAAGACAGGATAATTTCCTAGTCAGGAAGGACTGAAGGCTGATTATGCCAGACCCCCGAGGCAGGGATGAGTTTGGGTAAAAAGACTAAAAGGATGACAGAGCTTCTAGAGCAGTGGTTCCCAACCTTTTTTGGCCATGCCTCACATAGCATCTCTAAAACCTGGTGCCCCTCACTGTGACATATAATTCTTATTATTCAAAAAATGAACTCCTAGTGGATTAGAAAACTATTGTACATCTACACAGTGGAATACTACATTGCGGTAAAAAAAAGGAGTTCTTACATTTGCAACAGCATGAATGGAACTGGAGAGCATTATGCTAAGTGAAACAAGCCACTCAGAGAAAGATAAATATCACATGATCTCACTCATTTATGGAATATAAAGAACAACATAAACTGATGAACAAAAACAGATCCAGAGACAGAGAAACATTGGTCAGACCGTCAAACCTCAGAGGGATGGTAGGGGAGGGTGGGGGTAAGGGGGAGAGATCAACCAAAGGACTTGAATGCATGCATATAAGCCTAACCAATGGACACAGATAACAGGGGTGGTGAGGGCATGAGTGAGGGGATAGGGGGGATAATGGAGGGATAAGGAAAATAAAATAAAATGTTAAAAAAAAAAAAAAGAATTATAAGGGATTCACGTCAACATGGGGTAGCCAGATACCATCTTTTCTTTTCTTTTTTTTTTAATAAATCTTTATTGTTCAGATTATTACAGGTGTTCTTCTTTTTTTTTCCCACCCCCATAGCTCCCCTCCACCTGATTCCCCACCCCATGCCCTTACCCCCCGCCACTGTCTTCATCCATAGGTGTAAGATTTTTGTCCAATCTCTTCCCGCACCCCCACACCCCTTCCCCCTGAGAATTGTCAGTCCACTCCCTTTCTATGTCCCTGATTCTATTATATTCACCAGTCCATTCTGTTCTTCAGGTTTTTTATTCACTTGATTTTTAGATTCACTTGTTGGTAGGTATGTATTTGATGTCATTTTGTTGTTCATAATTTTTCTCTTTACCTTTTTCTTCTTCTTCCTCTTCTTAAAGAATACCCTTCAGCATTTCATGTAATCCTGGTTTGGTGGTGATGAACTCCTTTAGCTTTTTCTTCTCTATGAAGCTTTTTTTCTGACCATCAACTCTAAATGATAGCTTTGCTGGGTAGAGTAATCTTGGTTGTAGGTTCTTGCTGTTCATCACTTTGAATATTTCTTGCCACTCCCTTCTGGCCTGCATAGTTTCTGCCGAGAAATCAGCTGACGGTCGTATGGGTACTCCCTTGTAGGTAACTAACCGTTTTTCTCTTGCTGCTTTCAAGATTCTCCCTTTGTCTTTTGCCCTTGGCCTTTTAATTATGATGTGTCTTGGTGTGGTCCTCTTTGGAATCCTCTTGTATGGGGTTCTCTGCGCTTCCTGGACTTGTAAGTCTATTTCTTTCACCAGGTAGGGAAAGTTTTCTGTCATTATTTCTTCTAATAGGTTTTCAATATTTTGCTCTCTGTCTTCTTCTGGCACCCCAAAAATTCGGATGTTGATACGCTTAAAGTTGTCCCAGAGGCTCCTTACACTATCTTCATATTTTTGGATTCTTTTTTCTTTTTGTTTTTCTGGTTGAGTGTTTTTTGTTTTCGCATATTTCAGATCTTTGGTTTGATTCTTGGGGTACATTGATCTACAGTTGAGTGTCTGTATATTCTTTATTTCAGAGAGTGTATACTTAATTTCTGACTGGTCCTTTTCAATTTTTTTTGGCATTCTCATTAAGATCCTTAAAGGTCTCACTAAGTTCCTCAGAGGTTTTTAGAAGATTCTTGAGTAACCTTATAAATGTGGTTCTGAACTCTATGTCATCCAGTAGTTTGCTTTCCTCCATTTCTTTCATTCGTGACATGTTTCTTTGTCTCCGCATTTTGGCGGCTGCTTCCCTGTGTTGATGGAGTGGCTTTGTGTGGTAGGTGACCTATAGGGGCCAGTAGCTCAGCCTCCCCAATCACCTGAGGTGGACGCTCTTGGTACACCCCTTTGTGGGCTGAGTGCAAAGTCTTGGTGTAGTTAAGCCTTGATTGCTGTTGGTACACTGGGAGGAATTGACCTCCAGGCCAATTGGCTGTGAGGACCCGCTGTGTCTATAATGGAAGAACTGCTGCGCTGGAGACACGCTTATGGTGCAGGACTTGTTTCAGTGGGGCTTTGGTGCTCACTGAGTCTGCCTCTTGAATGTGTCACTTAGGGATGTGAGGAGTTGAAATCTGGTGTCTCACACTGACCACTAGGTACATTGGCTTCTGGATCTCCAGTGGGGTGCAGGTCAGCTACTGTCTGAGGCCACCCAGCAGGAGCTACAGCGAGAACTACAGTTTTTCTCCTCTTTGCTTGGGGTTTGGAGGTTTTGGAGCTGTCTGACCCGGGCTGCAAGTTTGCTAGGTTAAGCTGCCATAGGGCAGGCCATTCATATGCTAAAGCCGCTGCTTGGAGCTTGGGTGGGTTTGTAGGTTGTACGGGGCTGGGTCTCGGGGCTGGGTCTCAGGGCGTCACTAGGCTAGGGCGTGGCAAACAGCGATGGCTGCCAGTTAGGCGGCTCTGCATCTCTGACCATGTCCTGCGCCCCACGCACGGCACCCCAGCACAGTAAACAATTATTCCTGCGCGCAGCCCTGCAAGCAAGCCACCCTCACTTTCCGACCTGATGGCAGACAGCCCAGCTTCTCCCCGTAGGAGTTTGGGTCCCCCGCGTCTCCGCAGAAACTGGATTTCAGAGTAATTGGGGGCCTGTCTCCCTTCGGGTTGAAAAAAGCAACGCCTGCTGCCAGCCGGGATCGCAGGCCTCCATACCTCAGCTTTTCAGCGCTTGTGCACGTCTCAGTGCTGTTTTCTCTTTCCTTCTAGTTGTAGAACTTCCACCCAGCCAGTTTTCCCATGGTTCTGGGTAATAGACGTTTTGTCTTTTAGTTGTAGTCTTGAAATTGTTTTGCGAGGCAGTAGTTTAGGTGTTTACCTACGCCGCCATCTTGGATCCTCCCTCCAGATACCATCTTTTCTACAAGTTTATTTGAAACTACTGTACAAAGTGTAAATAAATTGATTCCTTTTTTCCTTTATTCTGAAAAAAAAAAAAAAGTGAACTCCTTTTCACATGGAGGAAGCCTAAAAGGCCATTAACTAGGTCTAAACAAGCTTCCACAGAACATGGCCTCCATGAAAGAGAAAAATAAAAGAACGAAAGGAACTTGAAGTACTGAGGAAGAAATCACTAAGAAATTGTTAAAAATAATAATAATAATATTAATGTGAAGTGATATGAAAAATAGCAAATAAAGTTTCAAAACATATAATAGAGAAATGCATAAATATGTCACAATATATATTTATATACTGTATATGAGGCCCCTAGAACCATAAGAAATGCAAAAAATTCACTGTTAACAACTCACTCTCGAATTGCCCCCCCCTTCCCCCGTGGGGCGTGTGCCCCACTCTTCTAGAGGGTAGGGATGGGAGGGAGGGTGATGTGCCATAATCTTGGAGAGGCTGGCAGAACTCAAGTTACACTGCCATTCGCCATAGGAAACATTTTGAATTTTATTCCTGGTGATGACTCAGTCTGGCTTACATTTTAAAGATCACTACTTATTCACAGGATAGATTTGTTAAGGGTTAAAATGAATCAAGAAAGGAGATGAGTTAGGAGGCAGCTGCAGCATTTCAGGCAGAAAGTGGCAGTAAAGTGGTAGGATTGTGGAGGTGGGAGCAGCACTGTCCATACGATGGTGTGGGGATGTGGGAAAAGAAAGTACTGCTCAAAGACAACTCCTAGTTTGCGGCCCTCACAACTGGGTGGATAGGGACACTGTTACAGATGCAGGGACAGATCTAGAGATGAAAATCGAGCATTGTTTCTGACAATAGTAAATTTGAAATGCCTGCCAGAAATCAAATAAAAGATATCAACCAGGCTGTGGGTTTTATAAAGGTTGGGACTGTAGGGAGAGATCTGGGCTGAAATGTACATTTGTGAGTTATAAACTAGTTATAATTTAAAGAAGCTAGCAAGTCTACATCCACACACGGGCCCACATGTCTTGGTTCCTCCCCCAGCAGCAGTCTATCGGCTGCTTAGAAGTAGGAGTGGAGATTGTGAAAAGTGGAGGAGCGCGAGGATTAGGACTTGTCATCATCTTTTGAAAAATAATCCTGAAATTATTGGTCTTTTTTTAGAGTAAAGGGAGTCTGTGTGGTCAGGAGCAGGCTAAGGAACTGGGCAGGGTGGGTTACTTTGAGTGGCCAACACCCTGTTGAAAGCATAGTGTGGTATGTTGAGTCTGGTCAGAGGCAAATATCAAGCTTGTGGTAAGAGAAATGGAGTGCTGAGTTAGTGAGCTCAGAGATTCAAGTCAAGTGTCAGAGTTGGCACACAAGTAAAATGAAAGTTTTCAGAGAAAAATCATGTATAATCTTGATGTCAAGGGATTTGAAGACCGAGATGCTAGCCACCTCTAATCCTAGTAATGCCGCTGCCTTCCGAGGAGGGGCAACCACTGCTGCCATTGCCCATTTGTAAGTTGCTTTTAATTCCAGTTTCCTGACTTTGTACTTGAAGGTGTTCAGTGGTAGTACTCAAATCCATGCATAGCATATACTTTGAAGCTTGACCATGTACCCAAAAACCTAAAACCATTCCTCCCCTCTAATTGCGTAACAGGAAACAGCTAGAAGAATGGCAGAAATCTAAGGGGAAAATGTATAAGCGGCCTCCAATAGAACTTAAAACAAAAAGAAAAATAATAGAGGAAATGAATGTTTCATTCTGGAAGAGCATGGAAAAAGAAGAGGAAGAAAGGAAAGCACAGCTTGAACTGTCCAATAAAATTAACAGCACTCTGACCGAGTGTCTGCAGCTCATCGAAGGGGTGAGTGAGGAGGGTAATCTCCAAAGCTTTGACCCAGAGACATTTTCCTTAAAGTGTTGGGGAGGGAACCTCTGTCTAAACAGAAATTTCATTACTCGCTGTGGGGGATAGTTTTGTGTGTATCTTTTCAGTTTTGTCTGTGGTCGTTAGTCTGGTTAGGGCTTGTATTTTCGTGCCTTTTATTTAAATCAAACTTGTTAAAGAGTTCTCTATTAATCTTTTTAAAAGGCCGTCTTTTGAGTTGTATTGATTATTTTTCTCATATCAATGTCTACATCTATTTTTACGTTTATTGTTCTTTTTCTAGTCTTTTCATTGAAAGTTTGGACCATTTAATGCTACATTTGTCTCTGAATTTAGCTTTGGTCTTGGCCTTCAGGTTTGATAGGTAATGTCCTTTATCAGTCAGAGTCGAGTCAGAAACACAGAAAGCACACCAGGTATTGTAATAGATAGAATGTGGTGTTAGGATTGGTTTCAGAGTCTTATGTGAGTTCCCTAGAAGCAATCACTAAGGAGAATTTGTGTGAAAGTAATTTATTAGGAAGAGGCTCCCAGGAAAACAAAAGGGAGTGGGATGTTGGACCAGAAAGGGAAGGAGGCCAAGCACAGTCCACGGAGGGTGACTGGCACAGTCCCACAGGAAGCTCTGGGGACAGTGCGAGCCATGCATCTCAGAGTTGGTCCTGATCAGGGGCACTGCACTGATTAATAGCTGCCCCTGGGGGACAAAAAGTCCCAGGCACTTGTGACTCTGACACATACTAAGAGGTGCTGGTGCTGGCTGTTGGACATGACAGCACTTTGTGAGCATGTGTGTACAAAAATGGTGAAGGGATCATCAGAGAGATATTGGTGTTGCAGCCATAACTCTAGGTCCAGGAGAACATCATGTTGGGGGTACAGACCTAAAAGCTAGGAGAGACAAACCCTGTGGGACTGGGACTCTAGCTCTAAAGAGGCATACTGCCAACAGAGGTTGGTGCCACCGAGCTGGACAAGGCCCTGCAAGGATGGGTCAGACCTTGAGAAAAGGCTGCTTCCCCATTAGTGTGGGCCGGGTTTGTGAATACCAGGAAAAAGGGGGAGGTAGAACCAGTTGCTGCTGCCAGGGTAAAGGACCACTGTTGTGTGAGGAAGGCAAAGAGGAAGAAGAGGTCCCCTCTCCTCTCTTGCCCTGCAGTTTCCCTCATCACCCCACACTGGCACAGCCAAGTAGGGAGCTGTTGTCCGCAGGTGGTTTACAGAATTCTAGCCCCAGGGTCACAAAGCCAAGGAGAAACGAAGGATTTGGAGCTAAAACACCATAGCGTAGTAACCTTGTGTTCTTTTTTTTCCTCATTTCTAAAAAGTTGGAGGCTTCCATTTTTATTTTATTTTTTTTTATTTTTATTTTTATTTTTTAATATATTTTATTGATATTTCACAGAGAGGAAGGGAGAGGGATAGAGAGCTAGAAACATCGATGAGAGAGAAACATCGATCAGCTGCCTCCTGCACACCTCCCACTGGGGATGTGCCCGCAACCAAGGTACATGCCCTTGACCGGAATCGAACCCGGGACCTTTCAGTCCGCAGGCCGACGCTCTATCCACTGAGCCAAACCGGTTTCGGCTGGAGGCTTCCATTTTTAACACGTCTTTAACTCCAGAGTTATCTTCAAAAGTATCCTTTAACTTCCAGATGTGTTAATTTTTTTTCTTGGCTATTTTAATTTTTAATATACTGCATAGAATTTGTTGACATTTTTTTTCTGGCCTTAGTCTGATCAGTCTTGGTAAGTGTTGCAAAAGTCTTTGAAAAGAAAATATATTCTCTGTTGAATGGAAAACTCTACATGGGTATCCATTAATACAAACTTAGAAAATATTAATAGCACAATTATTTGTATTTGTTAGTTCATTTGTTGCTTTCCAAAAGAAATATGCCAAAGTCTCTCACTGCTACTTTGATAATTTCTCTTTGTATTTCTGTCAGACTTTTACTGCCTAATTTTTAAATTAGATTTATTGGGGTAACATCGGTTAATAACATTATATAAACTTCAGGTGTACAACTTTATAACCTGACATCTGCGTACTCCATTGTGTGCTCGCCACCCGAAGTCTAGTCTCCTCCCTTTGCCATGTTTTCCAGTTCTCTTGTTAGGTACATAAAGACTCATGACTTGCTTTCATTTTCCTTCTGTCTTATGTTAATCTTGCCACACCTGCTTTTTGTTTCTGTTAGATTTTGTAGGGTAAATCTTTTTCTAGCCCTGTATTTCTAGAAGTATATCTCATGTGAATACATACAGTTGAATTTTTTTAACCAAATCTGGAATTCTCTGCTTTTAAAAAGCACATTTTGCCCACACACATTTATTGTAATGACTCATATGCTTAAACTTACATCTGTCATTTTATTTTATAATTCAATTTATATTAATTCTTTTTTCTTTTCCCTCATTTCTGTGTTTGATTTAATTTACCTTTTTCCATAAAGAAAGCATGTAAGTTAAAATCACAAAAGATAGTGGTAGATGTAGGTTCAAACATAGTGTGCAAGTTACATGTCATATTTATTATAGTTTCTTTTGTTTCAAGTCTTCTACTTGAATTCTCACGTTTATTCACTGGTTACTTCATGACTTTTGGATGGTGAGCTTTCTGAGTCCTTACTTTTGTGAAGATGTCATTATTTCACCCACATGCTGAAATCATAGTTTGGCTGGGAGAAATTTCTAAATTCAAATTGTTTTCCCTGGAAAATTTGAAGTTACCATTTCATTTTGTTTTTTGCATCTGGGGTTGTTGATTTATTAAAGTTTGTATCAATCTAATCCGCATTCCTCTATAGATAATCCTGGTTTCCCTCTCTAGAGGTGCTTAGGGTTTTCTTTTTATCATTTGTTTTCTAGGTATAGTTTTCTAAGTAAGGACCTTTCAGTCTGAACACATGTTTCCTTGGTCATTTCTTGGAGATTTTCATCTACAACTGCTTTGAGTGTGTGTTCAGCTTTGTTCTCTCTGTTTTTCCTTCTAGAAGTTCTCTTGGGCGATATTGAAATTCCTGCATAATAGACATATCCTCCAGAACTCTTACCTTTCCTTGTCATACACTCTCCATTTCTTTGTTGTTGCATTGGATTCTGGGAGAATCCCACACCCGCGTTTTCCGCTCACTGTTTACTCTTCAGCAGCATTCAAGCCACCATTCTGCCCTTATGTTGATTCTCTTCCATAGCAGCCCATTCTGGTTTCATGAAAGCAATATTCTCATACCACCCTGAAGATACTAACTGCAGTGCTCTTAAAACTTAGTCATCTTCCCTCCCTCAGCCGTTTAGCTGCAGTGTCTATTCTTCTGGGTGGTGAGTTTTATGCCTCCTCATGTAGTGTTGGTGATTCTTGACTATGAGCTGACCTCTGTGTCTCCCCACCTCCCCTCCCCCATCTCACAAGGAGTAGAAGGTGCTGCCTGGCTGAGTACACCGGTACCTGGCGCATGTTCCTCCTGGTCCATTTCTGTGCCCTGCTCTGGGTACAAGCCAGGAGGGCACCAAACCAGTGAGGCCACTTTAAAGTTCCTTTTTGTGGAACTTAACCCTCTTTCATATATACCTGCGTAGTAAAACTACTATCTCTGTATAATTTTTAACAAAACACACACGCACACCCCTATAACCCTGGCACACCTGTGCCATCCTTTATGCCTCTGTTAGAGTCATATGGAAATTAAGGTCACTATTCAGTGTTCACATTGTTGTGGATGTTGATTACTCGGTTTTGGTTTTACACCACATAAAAATGTAGAACATATTTCTTACTTCAGCTATGATAAGCATTTTCCTGTTTGTTTGGGTTCATGTAACTCTTAAAATTTAATTATCAATGTCAAAACTCATTGAAATGTACTATTTAAATGGGTGTATTTTATTATGTGTAAACTGTACCTTGGTAAAATTGAAATGTTTTTAGAGTTAAAAATAATTATTGATTAGACTGATTTCTGCATAACTGCTATGTTAATAATAGGAGACATGAGTAACAGTGAGATGGTAATCATTTCCTCTGGGTATTTTTTTTTCCTAGGGTGTACTTTCTAATGAGGTATTTACCATATTGTCCAGTATTCCTGAGGCTGAAAAATTTGCTAAATTCTGGATCTGCAAAGCAAAGTTCTTGGCAAGTAAAGGCACCTTTGATGTTATCGGACTGTACGAAGAGGCCATTAGAAATGGGGCAACAGTGAGTATCTGTCTTGGGTGGGTGATTTCCTGAAAATTCTCTCATATGAGTCCTATTCTTTGCAATATGGTGGTTTATATTACATTATATATGTAATGTTACTTCCAATTCACTTCATAAAGTTATACATAGAATGTGAAGTTCAGTATGTCCTTTATGAACATTTTATTAAAATATTTATGCTTGTCTAGCTAGCATGGCTCAGTGGTTGAGTGTCAACCTATAAACCAAATGATCATGGTTCTATTCCCGGTCAGGGCAAATGCCCGAGTTGAATGCTCAATCCCCAGTAGGGTGCATGCAGGAAGGATCAATGATTCTCATCATTGATGTTTCTATCTCTCCTCTCCCTTTCTCTCTTAAGTCAACAAAAATATATTTTTAAAAAATATTTATGCTGTGTAAACTAACAGAGTCACTTTTCTTTGTCTCACGTAGCACTTATCATATAAATAGGCACTAATGGAAAGTATTAGCATAGCAGGTTATAAAATCACATCAATTTTCAATACTTATAAAGTCATACCTCACCATAAAGAACCTACACATATGCTAGTTCCAACACAGCAATATCTATAAATCAATAATTCAGAGCCATTATATGAAATTCCTTTTAATTGTAAAACTACTATCTCTGTATAATTTTTAACAAAAATACCAAATAGTTTTATAGTTCTTCACTTGCATGTTGCTTTTTGTGTCATCATATATTTATTCTACATACCTTTTTCATGATTGTTCAGAATCTGAGTTGTACATGCATATAGTTTAAACAGTCAAATAGTTTGATAAGGTTCTTTCAATAAGGCCTCTGCTCCCCTCGCCTCCCTTTTCCAACTTCCCAGAACAAATTGATTATTTTTATATTTACCTCTATAATTTCAGATAACATGCTTATATTGCTATTACCTGATTTTTTAGTTTTAGACATGATTGTGAACTTCCAAATACAGAGGAATAGGATTTAACCTCTTTCATACACACCTGCACAGACCCCCAACACACACATATTCCTATGACTCTGGCATACCTGTGTCATCCTTCATGCTTCCTTCCATTAGAGTTATGGAAATTGTGGTCACTAGTCCATATTCCGTTCATTGTTATGAATGTGTTAGAAATATATGAGTACATTGAGCCATGTACTATATACTATGGTTACTTTGCCTTTCAAGCACAACTTTCTACTTTTCCTAAAATTGTTTGGTTTTCTGAGTGTTTATTGTATAATAAATTCACACACTTTTCTCTAATTGTCTGAATTTCTTTATACTTTCAAAACGTCGGACACTGTATTTATTTCTTTTTCTTTGAGCCCTTTCTCCCAGACTCTTCTGATCTGTCCCAGTCTCAGCAGGTTAGCTTTACCCCAGTCCTCATGAACTATAGTGGGAGCTCCTCTCACCTTCACCGTCAGATCCCTTTATGTCCTTACATCTCAGTTCCTAGAAACCATGTCAAGTTTACTTCTTCCTGCGTTGTCTGTTTCTTCTCCAGTGCTTTCTCCTCTTTCCCTCTCTCTCTCTTTCCCTCTCTCTCTCTTTCTCTCTCTCTCTCTCTCTCTCGTTCATTTTGTTTTGTTTTCTATTGCTCATTAAAAGCTCTACTCAGATGCTAGTGGAACTGGGCTGTTGGCATATAAGAGGTGGGTTTGAAAAGGATTCTTGAAAGACCTGGGCACATGGGTGGAGTTTCACCATAGGTGATATAGCTAGGTCAGTTGGTTGAAGAGCCTCATTATCAGTAGTTTTGGGTCCTTCCTCTTAGACAAATCATCTTCTCTAGAGAAGACTTTTCCAGTTTCCTTCTGGGAGCCAGGAACAGGCCACCAGTGTTGTGGGGAGAAGAGAGTGGGATTCTTGAGCTTCAGCAGGAAACTTTCTTTTATCCCTTCCTTTCAGTGGGCACCTCACTTTCAGTCTTGTAGGATGTTCCCCGTGGCCCTGGAGAAGGCCCCCGCTGTGTTCTGTTGGGAGTGGGGCACAGTATGGAACTCAGAGTGCAAAGTAGACTGGGAGACAGATGTTCAAGAGTCCTCCTGATCCTGCCCACCCATTCCTGTGCCTTCCCGAGGCCCTGAGGCTGGATCAGGTGGTTTCTTGGCCATACAGCCAGCTTCAAAGTCGGCTCTTTCAAGATGATCCAGTTGGCCATTTCTTCCTTCTACATTCCAGCTTCCAAAATCTTGTGGCTGTTTCTCCTTTCTTATTTTTTATGGTTATTGCCTCCTTTTAACCCCCTTTCTTTTTATCAGTTTCAAGGGGGTTTAAAAATAAATGTATTTCCAATTCATCATCTTTAACTAGAAGCCTGTAAAAACATGAAAGACACCTGATGAATGTTTTGTGTAATTCAGGCTCTTTGCAATGTATTCTGTACATTCCTTTTCATCTTTTTAAGCCTAAAGCATTTTAGATTTTATAAAAATGTATGGATAGAGAGAGGATCCAAGATGGCGGCATAGGTAAACACCTAAACTGCTGCCTCGCACAACAATTTCAAAACTACAACTAAAAGACGAAACATCTATCACCCAGAACCACGGGAAAGCTGGCTGAGTGGAAGTTCTACAACTAGAAGGAAAGAGAAAACAGCACTGAGACGTGCACAAGCGCTGAAAAGCTGAGGTACGGAGACGCGCTACTGGGAGCGCTGCTTTTTCTTCAACCCAAAGGGAGACAAGCTCCCGATTACTTCGAACTCCAGTTTCTGGGGAGACATGGGGGACCCAAACTCCTACGGGGAGAAGCTGGACTGTCTGCCACCGGGTCGGAAAGTGAGTGAGGCTTGCTTGCAGGGCTGTGCACGGGAATAATTGTTTACTGTGCTGGGGCACAGGACGCGGAGATGCGGTCGGAGACGCAGAGCCGGCTTACTGGCAGCCATCGCTGTTTGCCACGCCCTAGCCTAGTGACGCCCTGAGACCCTGCCCTGCACCATCTACAAACCCACCCAAGCTCCAAGCAGCGGCTTTAGCATATGAATGGCCTGCCCTATGGCAGCTTAACCTAGCAAACTTGCAGCCCGGGTCAGACAGCTCCAAAACCTCCAAACCCCAAGCAAAGAGGAGAAAACTCTCACTGTAGCTCCTGCTGGGTGGCCTCAGACAGTAGCTGACCTGCACCCCACTGGAGATCCAGAAGCCAATGTACCTAGTGGTCAGTGTGAGACACCAGATTTCAACTCCTCACATCCCTAAGTGACACATTCAAGAGGCAGACTCAGTGAGCACCAAAGCCCCACTGAAACAAGTCCTGCACCATAAGTGTGTCTCCAGCGCAGCAGTTCTTCCATTATAGACACAGCAGGTCCTCACAGCCAATTGGCCTGGAGGTCAATTCCTCCCAGTGTACCAACAGCAATCAAGGCTTAACTACACCAAGACTTTGCACTCAGCCCACAAAGGGGTGTACCAAGAGCGTCCACCTCAGGTGATTGGGGAGGCTGAGCTACTGGCCCCTATAGGTCACCTACCACACAAAGCCACTCCATCAACACAGGGAAGCAGCAAAATGTGGAGACAAACATGTCACGAATGAAAGAAGTAGAGGAAAGCAAACTACTGGACGACATAGAGTTCAGAACCACATTTATAAGGTTACTCAAGAATCTTCTAAAAACCGCCGAGAAACTTGATGAGACCTTCAAGGACCTTAATGAGAATGCCAAAAAAATTGAAAAGGACCAGTCAGAAATTAAGCATACACTGTCTGAAATAAAGAATATACAGAAACTCAACTGTAGATCAATGTACCCCAAGAATCAAACCAAAGATCTGAAATATGCGAAAACAAAAAACACTCAACCAGAAAAACAAAAAGAAAAAAGAATCCAAAAATATGAAGATAGTGTAAGGAGCCTCTGGGATAACTTTAAGCGTACCAACATCCGAATTTTTGGGGTGCCAGAAGAAGACAGAGAGCAAAATATTGAAAACCTATTAGAAGAAATAATGACAGAAAACTTTCCCTACCTGGTAAAAGAAATAGACTTACAAGTTCAGGAAGCGCACAGAACCCCATACAAGAGGATTCCAAAGAGGACCACACCAAGACACATCATAATTAAAATGCCAAGGGCAAAAGACAAAGGGAGAATCTTGAAAGCAGCAAGAGAAAAACGGTTAGTTACCTACAAGGGAGTACCCATACGACCGTCAGCTGATTTCTCGGCAGAAACTATGCAGGCCAGAAGGGAGTGGCAAGAAATATTCAAAGTGATGAACAGCAAGAACCTACAACCAAGATTACTCTACCCAGCAAAGCTATCATTCAGAGTTGAAGGTCAGATAAAGAGCTTCACAGACAAGAAAAAGCTAAAGGAGTTCATCACCACCAAACCAGGATTACATGAAATGCTGAAGGGTATTCTTTAAGAAGAGGAAGAAGAAGAAAAAGGTAAAGAGAAAAATTATGAACAACAAAATGACATCAAATACATACCTACCAACAAGTGAATCTAAAAATCAAGTGAATAAAAAATCTGAAGAACAGAATGGACTGGTGAATATAATAGAATCAGGGACATAGAAAGGGAGTGGACTGACAATTCTCAGGGGGAAGGGGTGTGGGGGTGCGGGAAGAGATTGGACAAAAATCTTACACCTATGGATGAAGACAGTGGCGGGGGTGGGGGTACGGGCATGGGGTGGGGAATCAGGTGGAGGGGAGCTATGGGGGAAAAAAAAAAAAGAGGAACACCTGTAATAATCTGAACAATAAAGATTTATTTAAAATAAAAAAAAATGTATGGATAGCTTTGCTTTTATGCTCTGTTACCAGGTCATACCTATTATTTATTTGATACAGAGTCCAGATCAGAAGACCAGCCTCCTATGAGAATGTGCAGTTCATTTTTGATGTTCTTCCTTAAGGCTTGGCTTGCCTACTTTGAAAAGGAAGGCTCAGCTAATTTTAAAGAAAATTACCTTTTTGTAATGCTTTTAGGTTATATTACCAAATAAAAGATGAAAGAAGAGAAAGGCTGGGAGAAAATTGTCCAAAGTGCTGATAACTGAAGGTTGTAATTGGGTGACGAGACTATGGGTGATTTCCTTTTTTAGGTTTGACTTATTGTTAACTTTTTTTTGTAATGAGGTATATGACTTTTATGATAAAAACCAAAATTAACTAAGACAACTCTAAAAATGTATGCCATTTTTTTTGTATGGTTATCTTTATATCTTTGGGCCAGAATCTTTAAATGGGAACACATCTTTAATGGGATCATATAAGTCAATAAGAAAATTAATTTGTTTTAGATAAATTTTATTATAGACAATTTTCCATCAACCCATCATCCATTAAAGTCGAGCATGCCACCATTTAACCAACATTTTCTTTGTTCCTATATTTTTCCATGAAGCTATAAGTCTGAAATTTTTCAAATGTTATTTATATTTAGACAAAAGATAAAATGTTTTTACTATAAAAAGAAGTTTACTTGATGTTACACCAAGTTTCTTAGATCATTTTTTCATGAATGTTTTTATATTGTTCATGTCTTTTCATCCTTCCTTCCAGCCAATACAAGAGTTGCGGGAAGTTGTTCTTAATATTTTGCAAGACCAAAACAGAGCCAGAGACGGTACTGTGTTTTGTATTTAAATTCACTCCCTTTAGACCTACAAGTACAAGTCATTGAGGGTCACCTAGTGGTAAAAGAAGTCCTCTGAAATGCCTCTCGCCCTTGGTTTCTGTGGCCTGGCCCTCTCAACCAGTATCGTTGGCTGACTTATTTCTGTTGTTACAAGTAAATAAACTTCTCAGCACTGAGCAGCCTGGATGAGTGTCCTGCTTCCCCAGAGTCCTAGGTTACAGAAGACAAATGGCTTTTTTGAGGCAGAAGGGAGAAATGCCAGCAGGGGGGACATAGAAATATCTGCAATAGTGTCAATAAAAAAAAGAGAGAGAGAGAGATGCCTCAGCTCAAGTTACATGTTTAATCATAACAAACCCACCAACACTTTTACATCCAAATTCACGTTCCCTCTAAAAATAGCCATGGCAGGACTCTGCACTTAGGTAAGCATTCCTGTCAAGGGTCAGAAGCTCTAGAGGACTCTTCTGGGAGAAACATTGTATAGGTACAGTGAGTGGCACATTATTGTTGTCATCTTTGTTATATGAATGGAGAACCAGGTGGTCTAATCCATTCAAGCTACCTTCAGAAGATAAAATGGATTATTTTTATGAAATTAGAAGGTAACAAATCTTTTTCCTTTAAGAGTAGATTAACTTTGGGGAACAAGTCATGTGAAATTACAGCTACTAACGAATTACTTTGGAGAATGAGGTTACAGAGTAGATATGCTCAGTGGCACTCTTACTGGGAATGATGCTAAAATTCAAATGTTTGTTTATAATATATGAAAATACTCTTCAAAGAGATGAAAACAGGAGATAGGAATTCATGTCTTATTACTAGTTCACCCTTATTGACCTTTTTAGGGTCTCAGCCTCCAGTCACAGTTTCTGCCTGTCTCAGTCTAATTTCCTTCTTTTCATTTTGGTTGTTAAGGTTGGGCTATCATGCAAATTGAGTTAACACAAGACATTTTTCACCCACTGTCCACGGTGATAGCCATATGGTCACCCTGAGTAAGGAGGGGAGTTAACCCTAGTGAGTCAAGAAAATTGACCCAAGGTATGGTATAGGGTAAAAGGCCAGTGATTAGTCCCTAGGAGAGCTCTCTGGAGAGTGAATAAGAGACTAGGGTGGGGCCATGTTTAGTTACCCATCCTCAATGGGGGGGCAGAAGAGGGGTCAAGAGGCAGCCTGAGGTAGCTGGGCACTGCTGCAGGGCTTAGCAAGACTGGCTGTAAGTCCCACTTCAGAGCAGTTTCCCTTTTTTCGTATCTGGGGTCCATAAGGAAGTCATCATATAGGTTACAATGATTTCATTGTATTGATTTTGGATAAGTACTAAATTGCTAAATCTTGCTTTCCTTCTTGACCTTGTGTACACAGGAATTACCTCTGAATCTTTGACTGCTGGGACTACTATACCATCCATAGAAGAGCAGGCCAGGGACATGGAATCTGGAAGGAAGTCTTGTCTTTCTGCAAAAGAGAGAGAACAGGTTCTGGCAACACCCCAAATAATCGAGGCAGAACAGGATAGGCACCCTGGTATCAAATTACAGGTTGCCCCCATCCCCAGGTAAGCACTCTCTGAAGCAGGCTTTGTGCTCACAGGCCCAGTTCTCCTTCACAGATCCAAGTACTGTCAGTGTTTTTACATCTTCTGCCTCATAGAAAGATCCTCGGTCCAATCCATTCTTGGCATTGAGGGAAGGAGCTGACAGTGAGGGGAGGGTTAGAACGGACTGAGAGAACTGGCCTGCAATGAGGAAGGTGCTGCTGGAGTCACGAGGGTTTGGAAGTGGATTTCTCCTTCCTCTTCACCCTCACTGGTCTTGCACTTGTAGACCCCACCTTCCTTTCCTACCAGCCTGGCACAGACTGGTGGATGGGGGGGGCACAAAGTGCCAACAGAGGCAGCCTCTACAGCTGTGCGGAGGAGGGACAGCGAGCAGCCCCATAAAAGTAGGGAGGGCGGTTGGGTGTGTACTGGTTACAGACTGCTCAGAATTTCCATTGGCTTTTTAACAAGTGTAAGTTTCAGGCAGAATCCATAGTAATTTAAGGGATTGTGTCAGGTTATAAGTGTCATTTTCTGAAACATTAATGTCACATCAATCTCTGTTCATGATCTGAGAGCAGATGGACTCCACCCAGTTCGTTCTGACAATCAGAAAAGGGCCATCTTAGGACGAGAGCTGCTCTAGACAGAACTATCAACCTACACTGAAATATCTATTGTGTCTTATTAATAGAATAAGAAAAAAATAAGGACAAAGTGGAATTTCAAAAGAAGCGATAAAGTTCTGAATACCTCTCTTGTCTCTCAGAATAAGTGGGATGCCGGAAGTACAGGACATGAAGCTGATCACTCCCATACGGCGGTCAGCGAGGATCGAGCGAGCTGTGTCCCGCTACCCGGAGATGCTGCAGGACCATGATTTAGTGGTGGCTTCTCTTAGCGAGCTGTTAGAAGTGGAAGAAACAGAGTGTTTTGTATTCCGTAAAAATGAGGCTTTGCCTGTAACATTAGGGTTTCAAACCCTTGAATCATAATTTCTTGAGCCTCCATGAGATGAGAAATTCCCTCGTCCAGCTGACCTGGGGGAAACTCATGGACGCAGACCAGGGCTTAGAAAGTAGCTGCAAGACTCACTCTCAAATTGTCTGTCTCACACAGGACAGCCTTGGCTTGCTTGTTTAAGGTGGTTGTTTGCCAGTTTTACAGCATCCAGAAATGTCACACTATTGAGCATGAATTTATCCCACAAGTATGGTAAGGACGTGGAAGGTTGGTGCCACAGTAAGGCGGACCTTCCTTCCTGTGTCCACCTTAGTTCTCCCAGTGTGGACGGTCTGAGCTTAGGTCATGAGGGACATGACAGGCCACCTGGTCAGATCCCCTCATTTTACAGATGAATTTATACTCACCGTGCCTTTGCTCAGAGATCATAAATGATTTACATATGACCTTTGCCTTCTGTCACTGTGTCCTTGTGACGAGGGGTCTGTCCTTTCTCTGCCAGGTCTCCTAGTGAAACAATGCTGGATTAGGATGTTCGTTGGGTTTGTTATATCCAGACCTAATTTTTGCATTTGTTATTCAAAATGCTTTTAAGTAAAAGCACAAATGGGAGCAGGTTGGGAGGGGATGCTTGCTTCTGCACTTCAGTTCTTTGCTCTGCTAGGGAAAACCCCCACCTAAGAAGGCGGTGTGAGCCTCGGAGACTCCACGGGTTGCCTTTTCTTCCTTCTGAGCAACTGCTCTCGGGAAGGTAAAATCCAAATCACTGTAAATATAATGTAGAGAACCTGGTTCAACATAGCTTTCTTAATATTTAAGTATTAACCAAAGAACATTAAATGTTGTTTATTCCTTCTTCATTTATCTTGTTTATTACAAAAGAAATGGTGATGATGGCGTGGCCTAGAGAATTAGTGGTTTGTTTGGGGAACCACCAATAGGCTACTCCAGAGGCCTACGGGACATTGATTACCCTGGAGAGCTGACCTTGATCAGGGTCTGACCATCAGCCACACCCAGAAATCACGCTTATTCATTGTGAGAAGCAGATCCATCTCTAGGTCAGATTTATAATAACAAGGTTCATGAAAGTGAGCTATAACAGCCACAGTGCAGATAGACTAAGAAGTAGATTGTTACCACAACCAAAATCAGGAATGTGTACAGCCAGCCCTTTCCTCCCTTTAGACAGACTCACTTTACCTGTGACACCACCAAATGCCCAGGGGGGTTACTAGGGATCACAAAATCTGAAAATGGGAGTTATTTTCCCAGGTTCTTTGTCCTCAGGCCCTTTCTGCATTCCCTACCCCAGGAGGAAATTCTAAGAGTTGATTTTTGTAGATTCAGATACTGAACATATTACAGCACCTTTCCAGAAAAGCAGGACCTAGGGTCTTTCCTGATAAAATGCTACCCTCTACCCATGATAAGAATCTAGTGTTTAAAGGACCAGGAATACCTGGTCCCTGCCTGGGCTGGCCCAAAGTCAACCCAGGAAGAAGGAAAGGCCTTGGGCTCCAAACCTGAAATGCAGATGTGAAAAATGACTGAGTGCTCGGAGCACATGGCCTGTTGCCCCTTATTTATCTTCAGATGTTCCAAGTGTGTCCCTTATTTATCCACACAAAATGCCACCAGTGAGCTGTGTCAAAAGTCCGTCGGTCATTTCAAATGCAGAGACACTCATTCTAAGTCTCCAAATATCCCAGCTGGCAACCACCAACAAGGGACAGTGACGTCAGAACAAGGCAGGCCAGGACTGAGTACTACACAGAGCAGTTTCTACCAAAGTAATGATCATGGTTTTTCCTGTGTGTTTTTTTATGTTCTTTCTTGTGGTTAATACTCACCTGAGGATATTTTTCCCATTGATTTTTAGAGCAAGTGGAGGGAGGAGGAGAGAGAGAGAGAGAGAGAGAAACATCGATGTGAGAGAGACAGATCAATTGGTTGCCTCCTGCATTCGCCCAGACCAGGCCAGGGATGGAGTCTACAACCAAGATATTTGCCCTTGACTGGAAGCAAACCCGCAACCCTTCAGTCCAAGGGCCAAAGCTCTAACCACTGAGCACCGGGTAGGGTATGATCACTTTTTTAAAAAATATATTTTTATTTATTTCAGAGAGAAAGGGAGAGGGAGAGAGAGGAACATGGATGATGAGAGAGAATCATTGATCAGCTGCCTCCTGCATGCCCCCTACTGGAGACTGAGCCCACAACCCAGGCATGTGCCCTTGGCGAGAATTGAACCTGGGACCCTTCAGTCCGAAGGCCAATTCTCTATCCACTGAGCCAAAGCAACTAGGGCACAATCACGTTTTTAAAGCACAAGTATAACTTCTCATATGTATTAATGCACCAAGTTCAAGGACATCTGGGCTATTGCATTTACTGTCTTCCTAATGACCTGGAATGAAGATCTCTACAGCCAATCATGTATTATTAATGTGCACAGAAATACTTTTTTTTTTTAAATAATTCTTTACTGTTGAAAATATTACATATGTCCCCTTATCCCCCATTGACCCCCTCTAGCCCGCCCCCCGGCCCCAGGCCCTCACTGCCTCATATATGCATGGCCTCATCTGTGTTTATGGACCATGCATATATGCATACAAGGTCCTTGACTGATAACCTCCCACCCACCCACCTTCCATCTGAGATTCTGCACTCTGTTCCATGCTTCCTTGTCTCTGGATCCACACCGTTCATCAGTTTATTTTGTTATTTAGATTCCACATATGAGTGAGATCATGTGATACTTGTCTTTCTCTGCCTGACTTATTTCCCTTAGCATGATACTCTCCAGGTCCCTCCAGCTATCTTAAAGGGTGAGAGATTCTTTTTTACTGCTGCATAGTATTCCATGGTATAAATGTGCCACAGCTTTTTTATTCACTCATCTATTGATGGACACTTGGGCTGTTTCCAGATCTTAGCTATTGTAAATTGTACTTCTATAAACATAGGGGTGCATATATTCTTTCTGATTGATGTTTCTAATTGGACATATTCCTGGACATGGGATCACTGGGTCAAATGGCAGTTCCATATTTAATTTTTTGAGGAAATTTCATACTGTTTTCCATAATGGCTACACCAGTCTGCATTCCCACCAGCAACTTCGCAACACTTGTCACTTGTTGATTTATTGATGGTAGCCATTCTGATAGGTGTGAGGTGATTCCTCATTGTCATTTTAATTTGCATCTCTCTGATCAGTGACTTTGAGCATTTTTTCATATGTCTCTTGGCCATCTGTATGTCCACTTTGGAGAAGTGTCTATTTAGGTCCTTTGCCCATTTTTTAATTGGATTGTTTGTCTTCCTTCTGTTAAGTTGTATGAGTTCTTTATATATTTGGATATTAACCCTTTATCAGATATATCATTGCCAAGTATGTTTTCCCATACAGTGGGCTCCCTTTTCATTTTGTTGATGGTTTCTTTTGCTGTGCAGAAGCTTTTTATTTTTATATAGACTCATTTGTTTATTTTCTCCTTAGTTTCCTTTGCCCTAGGAAATGTATCCGTAAACATATTGCTATAAGAGATGTCTGAGATTTTGCTGCCTATGGTTTCTTCTAGGATTTTTATGGTTTCATGACTTAAATTTAGAAATGCTGTTTTTTAAAAGAAATTGTCCCCTGCTGCATTGGGCCACCACTTCTTATGCGGTCTCCTGCCTCTGGAGTCCATCTGCCCTCCAAGTGACCCAAAGCACCTCATGGCATCCCCGGAATCCAGACACAGTGGTCCTTCCCACTGTAATGAGGGCCTAGCACCCCCTTGCTGTATCTCCTACTGAAATACCAGGATGCAAAGATTGTGCCAACCCAGGGCCCAAAAATTTGGCTTCTTGTGATATCCTGGTAGACATGATTGGTGAATATGACCCTCAGACACCAATATGGCCATCACCAGAGGTCAATCACAGAGACCATGAGTCCCCGTCCCCTGGGAAGCCGTGGCCGATCCAGCTGAGCAGTGTGGACTCATCTACCTGCATCAGCACAAGTTGTGGGTCCAGATGCTGAGTAATAGTAAAGAACACAGTAGGGTGGGCCCCTTCTCTGACAAGATGAAGGAGAACTTTGTGGAGGAGGTGGATGCCCTGGGAGGAGGGACAGCCTCAATGTGCGCTGACCACTATGCTGTGCCAGGGTTGCCTGGCTTAATCCCACCTGGAACCAGCCAAACCAACACACTGAGGCCAGGCTCAAGTGGGCAGTGCATCTGGTTCAAGAGGAGTTTCTGCAGAGACTAATCTACCAGCATAGCTGGCGGCCAGCACAGGTCTGGGTGGAAGAGGCCCTGGCCCAGAGATTCCAGGTGGACTCAACAGAACTGGCAAAAGGTGGCTGTCCCTGGTAGGAGCATCTCTATCACCTGGAATCTGGGCTGTCACCCCTGGTGACCATCGCCTTTGTTATCTACAGTGACCAGGCTGGACAGTGGCGGGTACTGTGTGCCCAAGGAGCTCCATCTGGTCCACGTTTGGTCTCTGTCCAGAAGACCCCTGCCAGAGCCATGCTGATGTCTTCCGGGCGAGGCCTAAGGCCAGGTCAGTGCTGTTCCTGGCTGCATCTTTGTTCATGCCAGTGGCTTCACTGGTGGTCACCACACCCAACAGGGTGCCACCTTGGCCCAGCACCTGTGCCTCCCACATATCCCCTCATCCAATAAAATTTCTTCCATTTAAAAAAAGAAAGAAAGAAATGTGCAGAAATAAAATTGCGTGATGCAGCTCGAGGAACTTGTTACATTTCCCTGACTCAGAGGCCAGGGCGACACCTCGGATAAGCAGTGCTTCCTCCCAGAAAGAAGTGTTCTCTGCTCCAAATCTGTCCTATTTGGGAGAGGTCAACATGGCGCTTCTTCTCTCGTCCATACTTGTCCTATTATCTGAAAAATACCTCAAGTGGAAGACAACCCATGGTGCCGGCCCAGGTCCAGCACTCGGTCAGCCTTGGTGCAGCTCTGCTGGTCCTCAGGAGGCAAGAAAACTGGTCACGGATCCTTTCCTCCCAAGCTCACACCGTGACTCCCAGTCAGGGCTAGGAAAGGTGCCAAATGTCTTTCTCTGGGCTGGGATGGAGATGAGGGGCAGAGAGGCCAAGCCACACATCCCCAGAGAAGCCACAGCTACTGCTGGGAGTGTGTGCAGCCCTCTGCTGGTTGGAATGGGGAAGTAGCTCCACAAACAACCTGGAACCACCAGCTAAAGGGAACCTATGAGAGGGACACTAAACAGCCCCAGGATGCCTGGGGAGCCAGGGAGCCAGCCTGCCATGACAGCGGGGATCTCAGCTCAGGGGCTCAGGCAGCACAATGGACGAGGGGGTGGAAGCAGGACCCCCATTCTCGTGGTTCTGCCACCTCTCCCAGAGCAGGGGTGGGTCTGTCAGATGAACCAGCCAAAAGGGGGCTGGAGGGGGGCCAGGCACCGACAGTCAGCTGGGCCTGGCTGAGCAGAACTGTGGGCTGCTCTGGGCTTAGAGCCTTGGTTCTTGGCCCTATCGGGCCCAATGCACAATTAAGAGTATTTTAATTTCCCCTTTTCTATCCTAAATTGAAATTCAAAGATAATATAATTACTGTCTCTATAATTTAAAAAATAAATATATCCTCACTATAACATAGAAGAAATAAAAAGAAAATCAACTTATAATAAAAGTATGTTTCTATGTAAATACTCAGGAATGACTACACTTGAAGACAAAAAAGTTCCCGCAATTCTCCAAAATGCCTCCTAGGGCTGACAGCCCTCCCCTGGGAACGCTTATTCTAACCCACTGTAGCCCCAAGTGGTGGAGCTCAGCCACAGCCAGGTGGCTCCTCCCAGCTCTGCTGTGCAAGAAGCGACCTGCTTCTTCCAGCCACTCACCCTCTGGGGCAGGAAAGGAAGCAGGAGGTGGGGTCCACGTGGGCCAGTTCTTGCTCTGTGACCACCTCGTGGGACATCTGCAGGGACAGATGGAGAAGGTCCATCAGTAAGGCTTTCTGAGGTCCTCAGTGATTATGACCCCCACGCCAGCCCTTGCCCACAGCTGCAGCTCCCAGCCCAGCGAGGCGGCAGACGGAACCGGCGGGGAGGGGGTGGTCCAGAGAAGGAGGTCCTGGCAGATGGAGGCAGCGTGTCATAAGAGCCAGTTTCTTTTTAATATATTTTATTGATATTTTACAGAGAGGAAGGGAGAGGGATAGAGAGCTAGAAACATCGATGAGAGAGAAACATCGATCAGCTGCCTCCTGCACACCTCCCACTGGGGATGTGCCCGCAACCAAGGTACATGCCCTTGACTGGAATCGAACCCGGGACCCTTCAGTCCGCAGGCTGACGCTCTATCCACTGAGCCAAACCGGTTTCGGCAAGAGCCAGTTTCTTTAAATGTTTCGCCCACTCCCTCAGGTGCCTTTCTTTTTTCTAAAATATTTTTATTGATTTCAGAGAGAAAGGGAGAGGGAGAGGAAAATAGAAACATCAATGATGAAAGAAAATCATTGATCGGCTGTCTCCTGCACGCCCCGCAACCCGGGCATGTGCCCTGGCTGGGAATCAAACCGTGCGTGACCTCCTGGTTCATAGGTCAATGCTCAACCACTAAGCCACACTGGCCAGGAATCGGGTGCCTTTCTTCTCCTGTCTGGTCTTTACTTCAGCAGTAGTGTCTGGCAGAACAGATAACTATGCCCGACCCTGGGTTTGCCCTCGGGAATTCTCTAGCCCTGCTCATCTGAAAGCCCAGAGATGGGCGAAGCTGCACAGTGACCACTCAGTCCCCAGCATGTGGCAGTGTGATGGGGGGGACAGAGCACTGGGCCCACTCCTGACATTAGTCTCCAGCAGGTGACAGTGAGTTTGCAGGTCCTCTGCACTCCCTTTGTGCCGGTGGTAAGTGAGGATCAGGGGACCACTTTGCAGGGTCATGCTGAGCACTGAGCAAAATAAAGCACTGAGCCCAGTGCAGGAAGCACAGGAGAGACTCAGACACACCTTCCTCAACCGTGTGGGCAGCTGAGAGAAGCAAGGAAAGCAGGCGGGAGCCCTGGGGATCAGACTTCATGCCCAGGCCCCGACCTCAGACTTCGCACCTTGAAGATGGGAACAATGACACTAGGCTGGGAGAACTGCCTGTGCCCTGAATCTCCTTGGTGGCTGGTCAGTAAGCCACTGGGGATGGTTTCCTGCCTCCTTTTCCCAGGACCCATTACCTCAGACCCCTTGACTGCCTGACCCAGACTGATCAGAGCTGCCTGTCACTCACAGAAGGACCCAACCCAGCAGGCAGGTGCTTCTCAAGGAGCAGAAACGGTGGAACTGGAGGACAGGGCCACGCTATACAAATCACCCACAGCAGAGCACAGCGCGGTCACTGGGATCCTGGGCCAGCAGAGGGCGCTGCCTGACAAGGACAGGGAAACTCCCAGAGGTTGGAAGAATCAGATGACTGGGCTCAGGGACCTGGGACAGGAAGCTGCGAGGCCCATCCCCCCACCTCCGCCCCACTGAGCTGTCCCCTCCTCGCTGGGCACCCGAATCTCCCTCTTGGTGGAGCTGAAGACTTGCAGCCCATGATGCTCCCATCCTTGTGGCTGGTGCACAAGTGGCCATGTGACTCAGGAGGAGGGGAGGAGGCAGACCTCCAGGCTCCCGGCACAACTTTCCTGGCCCCGTGGGGGGGTGAGGGGCACCCAGTGGGGACACTGGGCTGGGCCTGTGCACGTGTGTGAGATGTAGGTGCCCTGAGTCCATGCTAGGTGGCTTGGAGGAAGGGCTCAGAGGTCACAGTGTGGGTGGCCCCCAGGGGATGAGAAGGGTCCCAAGGTCCAGTTCACTAGAGAAGCCCAGCATAAAACAGATCTCGACCCCTTGACAACCTTGGCAGGACCTTGCTGCCAGGCCTGCACTGGGCCACCACCCTCATCCTCTCTGCTCCCCATGGGTCCACAGGCTCCCCTTGGTAGAGCTCTGCCAAGTCCAGCCTCCTCGGCTCCTCCATCCGTTCTGAAAATGGATGGGGGACAGTGGGATGAGTGACAGCCCTGGCCCCCTTCATCGGCCTGGGGCCCAGCTGAGCCATGTGGTAAGAGTGGAGAGGTCAACAGGGGCCCAGGAAGCCACTGTGTACATCATGTCCTCACATCAGTGGACAAGTGCGGTCAGGTCACACACAGTGACTCAAACCCCAGCTGTGTAGGCTCACAGCAACTCCTGACCCCAGGGACACTTAGGTCATTCCCAGTGGGGAGTGTGCCTTCCACTCACTACGCATCCTCAGAGCAGGTAGGGAGGGAGGTGGGGGTCAGGTGAGGAAGGAAGCCCCAGGCCACAGAAACACACCTGGCTCTGGAGTCAGGAGACAGGGGTTTGAGTCTCAGTTCTGCCCCTTCTGGCTGTGTGACTTTGGGCAGTATGCTTAACCTCTCTGGGTCTCTGTTCCTTCCTGTATAAGATAGACTTGCTCTCGTAAACCAGAGGATGGTGTTATCATGGTCACGGCTAACCCTGCACAGGAAAGGAGAAGGTGACAATGTGGCAACCTCTGGACTGGTGGCCAGGGCCCCTGCCTGCTCCCAACCCCAAGGCCCACCCTTCTCTCCAGCCCAGATGCCCAGCTCCTGGGACAGCTCAGGAACCACCAGGCAAGTCCACCAGCCCAGCCGTTTCTAAAACTTGAGGATGTTCCCAAAGATGTGGTCCCCGGTGTACAGGATATCCTTCCTCCGCACCCAAGCAGCTTGCACATACACATCAGATGGGCCTGCCCATCATGGAGGACAGGCTTCCTTACAGCCCTTCCCTGTCCTGGTAGCAGGCTGGGGACATGGGCTGTCAGTCAATGTGCCCACACAGAGCTGGCCCAAGTCCCAGAGGGGGCAGAGGGCGCCCTGATCTGGGAGGGCAGGGCTGGGACAGCACTGGTGACATGGCGTGGGAGGAAGGGCGGCAGAGGGCCTGAGAGAGCCCCCTGCTTTCCTGCCTCAGGTCAAGCCTGAGGGTGGGCTCCCTCCCTGCAGCCTGGTCCACTGAACACGGTGGAAGGGGCCTCAGCTACTGTCATTACCATGTTGACCCATCTCTGCACTGCTCCTTCCACAAGAAAGCGGTGCTTCTGTGTCCACCACAAGCAGGTCAAAGTAGGACCTCAGGGCCTGGCTAAGGCCTCGGCCTGTGGGGCGGGCAGGAGGCACATGCAGACACCCAGGAAAGCCTGCCCTGGCTCACAGGTCTTCAGCCAGGCGGCGGCACCAGCCCACCCTAACGCAACCCCTCTCCACACCTGGTTCTTCTTCGAGGGGAGGGCTGGGCCTGAGAGCGGCCCCTCAGCACCTGGCCTTCCCAGATCTTGGCGCAGCCACCTCAGTCAGGCACGAGGCACGCACCTCACCAGCGCCAAACAGGTCAGTCCTGGGGTCTGGCAGAGACAGAGCAAAGGCCAGAGCACCTGGCTGGGCTGGGCCAGGGCCACTGCCGGCCTCTGCCCTTACCCACTGGCAACCACAGGAGCAAAACAATGAGAAAATCATCACCCATTCCACTGAGACCTGAAGAGGCCAAGAATCAGACCCCAAAATGCCAACCAGATGGTGGGGGTAGCAGGGTTCTGGCTCCCCGCTCCCACTCACTGTTTCCTATGGGGTCTCAGTTTCCCCAGGGCCGGGAAGGAAGCGAGGGCCCCATCGCTCATGCACTCACGCTGGTGTAGTTGTAGCTGCTGGTGGTGGCCAGGAGCACTCCCAGCCGCCTTCCTGCCCAGCAGGACAGGGATCTGTTCATGGAGGAAACACAGATCAACTTCCAGGGTCGGTGCCTCCCAGGGCTGCCCTGGGGGCCCCTCAGGTCTCAGCCTCCAGCAGGGCCCCAGGACAGGCAGGAAGTGGAGAGCAAGGCCAGGCGCAGGCTCTGTCCAAACCTGAAGGAGGAGGCCAGGGAAAGGAGGAGGGGACCAGGGACAGGCCTGGTCGTGACCCTGTGTCTTTGGCCCCTCATCCTTCTCCACGTATTTTCCGGGTCCTCCAGGGTCTTCTCCTTGAGATAGCCGGCAGGAGGAACACAGCTGTGCGTGTGCACATGTGTGCATATGTGTGCGTGTGTGCGTATGTGTGTGTGTGTGCGCGTGTCCAAGATGGGGTAGCCCAGACCACAGTCCCGGCAGGAAGCAGTGGAAACTGAGGGGCTGTAGCCCTGGGGGCTGGCCCAGGAGAGTGAGGGCAATGCCTGAGAGTCCTGGAGTCCCGGGCACCTCACCAACAGGCAGACGCTGTCCACTGTGTCAGCCACACCCTGGAGAAGGCTTTGGAAGGGCTGAAGAGGCTCCCATGCTGACAGCCAGTGTCACAGCTGGGGCAAGCCGAGGGGACGGAAGGCTGATCACCAACCCTAGAGTCATGGGAGGGTGTCACCCTGTGCTGAGGTCACCCCTTGGGGGGCACCAGTTACAAGGTTGGGGGCTCTGTGGTGAAGGTCGTCCCGCTGAGCTCCTGGAGCCCCTTGAACTCCTCAGTGAAGCCTATGCCCCCTTAGGGGGGCTGCCACTTCAGGGCTTGGCCCCTGGCAGCAGCAATGTCCTGTGGGTTACCCAGGCTGGGCGGGCAGGAGCAGCCGGAGAAGAAGTCCACCAGGCAGGCACAGAAGCAGGTCCCTGAGGTGGGGAGGCCCTTCAGTTGCTGCCCAGGGACCCTGGCAGCAGCCCCAGGCCGGAGCTGGGCCCCAGGAAATCCGCTCCCTCCCTCCTCCCCCCTCCCCAGGCAGTTGAAGATGGTGCAGAGGATGTGGAACCTCTGCAGGTCTCCCCTGAACGCAGTTGCTGGGGTCTGTTAAGCCCCGCCCTTCTTACTCCTCCACTCACCTCTTCTCTCCCTCTGTCCTGTGCCTGGGTCCCACCTCTCCCCTGGTGTCCTTGCGTCCACCTTACTCCAAGAGGAAGGAGAAGCCGTGAAGCAGGTTCCCATAGAGCCCGGCACACACCAGCCCTGTGGAAAGTGCACCCAGGCGGCTCCACACCTGGTGGGAAGGCAGGGTGGTACGCGGCGCAGCGTAGGATTCATGCCTTCATGACGGTATCCAATGCACCAGGCCCTACAGCAGCAGCTCAAAGGCCAGCGCCTCTGGGACCTACAGGCTGCAGGCAAGCAGGACCAAGCAGGTGGGTTCCATCCCTGCCCCCAGTGCCCTGTGTGCCCTCCCTCCCTCCTGGCCAGAGTGCAGTCCATGTCGAAGCAGAAGCAGCGACTCTTTGAATGTTCCCCAGCGCTAGGCTGTGGTTGATGAAAATCCCAGGAAGGGGGAGGCAGACATTGGGGTCAGCCCCCAAACTCTAAGAGCCAGGGTGTTCTCCTTGCATGTGAGTGTGTCTGAGCACAAAAGTGTGAGCGTGTGTGAGTGTGTGTGAGCTCACCAGAGCAGAGAGGCTGTAGCTCGTGTCTCACTGTGGGCATATGTCACAAGCAACTGAGAGGGAGGCCTTGATTGTGGGGTGTCACTTTCCTGAGAGGCCCCTGTGTCTAAGTCCACAGATGGCAGGCTTGTCACCGTGTGGAGGGAAGCAAAGGGCATAGAGTGTGTAAGTCTGTGTCCATCTGACGTGCCACTGCCCACCTGCACAGGGGAGTCCCCTTGCAAGCACGGGTGTCTGTGATCAGTGGAGTCACTCTCAGGCTGCTGTGCTGTGTGCGGTAGGCCAGGAAATGGGATGTTTGCAGGCTGAGACCCCACCCCAGCCCCCAGTGCCCATCTCACCGCTGGGGCCAGTCCTCCTCCAGTCCTGAGAGACGAGGCCCACAGCTCCCCTTGGGGTCCCTCACTCTTTCTCATCCACACTGGCCGTCACCACCTGGAGTCCTTTCCCCAACCACTGCAAGCTACTAGTGGGGCCCAGCAGCTCCCCTCTCCCTCAAACCCTTGAGACACTGGGGACCCAGCAGGCCCCACCCTGGGCCCCCATCTCCTCCCTATGGAGGAGGAGTCAGCCAGGTCCATCTCTGGCATCCTCTCCCTTCAAGAAAGCAAGAAGCTATGATCAAAGAACAATTCATCAATACTCTGCCACCTCTGTTTCTAGGGCTAATGCATCCAAGGACCTTAACCACCTCAAATGTAGCAGAGAACCCAGAATGAAGCAAGCATCGGGGTTAAAAGGAAAATGACTCTGGTACTTAACAAATAAGAGTCACAAGTAGCATAACATGCTACATGAAAGGAGTTCTCAGGGCTGCCAACCTTACAGGAGAGGTTGAGTAGTAGTATATTTCTCCTACATAGAAGAAAAAAAAAAAAAGAAAAAAAAAAGAGTCACAAGTAAATAAAAAAACAAACCAACAAACCAGGACTCTTACTTTACACACAATTCTAACATACTTGGTATCCATTCTCCCAGCCCAAGGCCATATGAAGAAGTAATTGTTCAGAAACATGCCAAGAGCTATAAAAAGTGGCAGGTGCCTAAACCACAGGAACAGAAAAAAAAGTACAAATGGAACCATTTACTCTAGCACTGTCAGCAGCCCTGAGGGCTCACAATGCTGACTTTACAACCAGGATTTATGACTTCTATTCCAGGCTTTGACCTGAATCATCCAGGAAGACTTTTGTGAAGTGGCGTGTCCCCTTATGAAAGAAAGAGAAGTTTACTATGGCTAAATTCAATGAAGTTAGGCATTCTTAAAGGAATAAGAATTATCTGAAAAAAGGGTAACTCAATGAAATAGTTCCTTCCTTGACAATGCCAGATGAGCAACTACCAGTATTAGGATGGTGAAGCAAGAGTTTGAGGCTGCAGGAGCTGTGTTCCCTCACTGGTTGAATCAATGGGCAGAGGGATCAATGGATGGGTGGATGAGTGGGTGGGTGGGTGGGTGGGTGGGTGGGTGGATGGATGATTGGATGGATGGATGGATGGATGGATGGATGGATGGATGGATGATTGGATGGATGGATGGATGGATGGATGGATGGATGGATGGATGGATGGATGGATGGATGATTGGATGGATGGATGGATGATTGGATGGATGGATGGATGGATGGATGGATGGATGGATGGATGGATGGATGATTGGATGGATGGATGGATGGATGGATGGATGGATGGATGGATGGATGGATAATTGGATGAACAGAGAAATGTACTATAAATGGCAACCTTTATTGGGGGTGTAAGAGGAGAATCAAACTTCAGCAGTCAGGAAGAGTCCCACAGTCCCTTTCAACCGCGATTCTGTGCTTTCTGTTCATCTCAGGGACACCTTTTAAAAAGTGCCCTTTCCCATATTGCATGTTTCCTCTGAATCAGAAACAGAAGGAGGACTACCTGGTTATGGGAAGCTCCTTACCCCTCCCACTGGGAGTTGGCATGGCAGGTGTGCAGAAATGTAACTTACTGTCCCTGTAGCTGAATTTGGGGGTCAGGGAAGTCACTCTGTCACTTCAGTGTTTCTCAGGTGACTTCTCCAGGTACACTCCCAGCCATCTCCTAAAGCTGACTGAACAGTGCAGGGTTTATGCCCAACCAAACTGGAACTTGGTGGCTGGTAGCTGCCCATCACTCCTTGGAGAGTCTTGGTGTGACCTGCACTGGCACAAGGAAGGCGGCACCTCCTCATGTTGCTGTGTGCTGGCAGTCTCTGCTGCCATCCCAGTATGTGGCCACTTGTCCAGACCCAAGCCCCTCGGCTGACTGCAGGTCTAGCCAGGAGGTCCTCAGGCTGTCACAGGCCCTCTTGGCCCTTTACCCTGGACCACTGGCACACTTGGGGGCGTGCTGCATTCCAGAGCCCCTTCAGGAAGAGGCATGCTGTCATAAACAGTAGGTGCATCCTTGCACTGCTAACCCTGTGTGCCTCCTCACAATCCCACGAGGTGGGCCTGCTTTTTTTTTTAATTTCCAGATGACAAAGCAGAGGCACCAGAGAGTTAAGCATGCCACCCACTGTTACAAAGCCAGTAAGTGGCAGAGGGAACTGAGCCCAGATGCCTGACACCAAATCTGTACTCTCAACCGCTGGGGGAAACTGCCTCTACTCAAGGACCCTGGACTCCTCAATGTCATAAAAGACAGAGAAAGACTGAGGACCTTCCCTAGCCAGTTTGGCTCAGTGGATAGAGCGTTGGCCTGAAGACTAAAGGGTCCCAGGATTCCGGTCAAGGGCACAAGCCCGGGTTGTGGAGTCGATCCCCAGTAGGGGGCATGCAGGTGGCAGTTAATCAATGATTCTCTCTCATCACTGATGTTTCTATCTCTCTCTCCCTCTCCCTTCTTCTCTGAAATCAAATATATATATATATATCCTATATAATAAAGAGGTAATATGCAAATTGACCATCGCTCCAACACAGAAGATGGCCGCCCCCATGTGGTCAAAGATGGCCACCCCCATGTGGACACAAGATGGCCAGCAGGGGAGGGCAGTTGGGAGGGACCAGGCCTGCAGGGGAGAGCAGTTAGGGGTGACAGGGCCAGCAGGGGAGGGCAGTTGGGAGGGACCAGACTGGCAGTGGAGGGCAGTTAGGGGCAATCAGGCTGGCAGGGGAGTGGTCAGGGGGTGATCAGGCTGGCAGGCAGAAGCGATTAGGGGCAATCAGGCAGTCAGGCAGGTGAGCGGTTGGGAGCCAGCAGTCCTGGATTATGAGAGGGATGTCCCAGATTGGAGAGGGTGCAGGCTAGGCTGAGGGACACCCCCCCATGCATGGGCCTCTAGTATATATATTTTAAAGACTGAGGATGGGTTCAGATTAAAGGAGGCTGAAGAGGCAGCCAACAGGATCAAGATCTGCATTTGGGCACTAACTCAGGGAGGAGGATGTGATGCTAAGGACGTTAGTAGGTCATAAGACTGGACTAGGGATGAGATGGTGGATTCAAGTGCTGTCTCCGTGTAAACCTATGAAGTTGCCCCTGTGCTGTGGTGATGTCACAGAAAAGCCCTGTTCTTGGAAAGACTCAAGTATTTAGGGTAAAGGTCGTGATGTGTGCAACTTACCTCCAGGAAAGGTCTGTGCATGTGGTTAGTGAGCCACATGCGTCACTGGCCGGGATACATGATAAACACATGGAGTGAAGTGTTAATTAACAAGACATAAATCTGGCCACGGGTGTAAGAACACATGTTCTTTGTACTACGTCTAATTTTCACAACTTCTCATAAACTTGAGATTATTTATAAGTTTTCCATAGAGGGTGTGTGTCCCCAGGCCCCAGGGGATGGTCCTGGAGCTGCCTCTCCTCCCACCTGCTCCTGAGCCCCGCTCAGCTCCCCTCCCCGCTTCCCAGCTTCGTCCCCGAGGCTGTGGTGGCAAAGGAGCAGGTCTCTTCCTGACTCTACACCTCGACTGTGTCAGTTCAGAGAGTCCAGGCCAGCACGTGAGGCTTTGTTCCTGTCACCCCTCACGCTCCCCTCCACCTGCAGGAAGCACTATTCCAGGTGCCCACAGCTGGTCCACAGCTGCCTTACAACTCCAGGCACGGGGCCGGGGCCGGAGGTGCCGTCCATCCCCTGGGCTTGGAGAAGCCCTCTGAGGCCAACAGAAACCAGGGCTTCCTTACAGGCACGGGCAGCTGGCACAGGCGGATTGCGGGGGGGCGGGGGGGAAGCAATGCACCTTGAAGGCTTTAAACAGAGCGGAGTCTTAGATGTAGGATTTTTATTCATTTAGAGGTGAAGGAATTTCGTGTAGCAGCAACAAGCTCAGTGCTGAGGACAGCAAGGAAATGGCCACAGGGGGCAGCAGAGGCTGGGAGCCGGCTCAGGGCAATGGCCCTCAGAGCCCAGCCTGGGTCACCTGCCTCTCATGTGGCCACACAGCCAACGGCGTGTCCTGGGTGTGGATGGGCAGGGACTGAGGCCAGAGGCTGGACTCCACTCCCTGGGAGGGGCTGGCCTGAGACAGGACCATCGGGCACCTTGGGCCAAGGACAGTTCTGCCCCACCCGGGGCAACGGCCAGCCTCTCCATGGGTGGGGGCAGAGAAGGGATAGGTTAGGGGTGAGAGGCAAGAACAGCTCCTGCCGCCCACACAGCCTGGCCTGCCCATCCCGCAGGACCCAGGCTGGGGCAGGGGCGCCAGGGGCCAAGCTCCCCCAGTGGCAACATACAAGGCTTTGGGGGGATCCTCTTTCAGGTAATTTGGCCCCTGAGGGTGAGACTTCATTTACCCCTAAACTGGAAAGCCAGGGCTTCCCACAGTGCAGCCCCAGCAGGCATGGGTCTGGGAAGACTCTGAGGATGGCAAGGGGGGAGGGCAATCAGCCTGGGGCAGCCTGCCCTGCCCTTGAGGGCTGTGTCCAGGCACGTGGGAAGGCCATCCAGGTGGGCACAGGCAGGAGCTGAGGAGCGAGAGGCAGGCCTTGGCAAGAAGGAAGCCATGGGGCCAGCTCCCAGGCCTCGGGGGGCAGGGGGGGGCAGGTACCTCCCCCAACAGAGACCACAGATTCCCTTGCTGCAACTCTGAGTCAGGGAACGGGCTGTTGCTCGCCGGGGTCTGGGCAAGCTGAGGACAGGCCAGAGCACAAACCTGAGCAGCAGGAGGCCACAGGAGAGTCAGAAACGGTGCCTATTTCGGTCGCCTCCTGCACATAGTACATAAATCAACCTCATCAGATACCACGCGTTCATTAGGCATCACCTCATGCCACGCCTATGCTGGGCTCAATGAGGAAGACATATTACCTGCCCTGAAGTCAAGTCAGTCGCAGTCCAAGGAGACGGTGAGAAAGGAAACCCAAGCCCCCGAGAGCCCAGGGAATCAGGGGGAACTTCCTGGAGGAGGAAGCCTTACGGGTGAGTCAGAAGCAGGCAGGCTGAGGGGCAGGCTGAGGGGCAGCCTGTGAGCGTGGGGGAGTTTCAGGCATGTGGCTGGCAGTGAGGGGAGGGCCCTGTTGATAGCCAGGATGTCCTCTTGGAGGTGATGGTCACAGGTGAAGGTTGTGAGAATGGCCTCGTCCTGTGTGTACAGGAGGTCAGTCTCCCTCGCCTGGGGGAAGGAGGACACGCTGGAGGGGTGGCTGGGCCGCGGAGGCCAGTTCGGAGGCTGGTGTAGTGACTCTGGCAAAGGATGAGCTTGGAAGAACATGCAGGACATAAAGCACGTCGCTTACTGACTGACCAGTGATAGGGGGAGGGTGGAAGCATGAGGGGACGGAGGCCGCTGTCCGCATGGAGACCTGGACCACCAGGAGCAGAGCAGGAAGACAGATGTGACTTGGTACCAACAGTGAGCCGGAGGAGGCGGAGAGACGTCAGAGAAACGGGCCTCAGGCCAGGGCGGGAGGGGAGTCCTGAGTCTTTGGCATGAGTTTGGATGAGAAGGTGAGACAGAGCTCAAGACTCAGTACTAGACTCGAGTTCAATTTTTTTCATTGTTCAGGGTTTTTTAATATATATCTTTATTGATTTTTTTAGAGAAAGAGAGGGAGAGGGAGAAGGAGAGAAACTTCGATGTGAGAACAGAACATAGATCGGCTGCCTCCTGCACACCCCCTACTGGGGATCGATCCTGCGACCCAGCATGTGCCCTGACTGGGAGTCGATGCACAGGACGATGTCCAACCAGCTGAGACACACTGGCCAAGGCTCAAGTTCGATTATTGATTCTGGGACAGGAACATGCCAGTCATGAGGACACATGTGACTTCACCCAGAGCCCCGGCAGCTGTGGGGGTGGCAGGGAAGGCGTGCAGGGCAGGAAGAGATCACTCCCTGAGCTTGAGTAAGGAGTTCCATAGGAAGTCCAGCTCCTACTAGAATGTTCCATCCCAGATCCGGGGCTTCGGGAGCAGAATTTAGAAGCAGGACAACAGGAGAGTTGTGTTTAACCAAAAACAGGCCTTTGTAGGGACAAGGCTGTGCTTGCCTCCGTCCCACTGCAGAGAAAACCCCGGTCACAGCCCTGCCCTGGGCCACCGCGCAGACTGGGGCCTTGGCTCAGGGTTTCCCGTGGCTCCTCACCCAGAAGAGTGTGGCTCCCCAGTGCCCTCTCCGGGGACACATGGATGGACGAACGTCACATCAGGCCTCAGCCCAGGGAGACGCTGCTCAGAGGCCACAGCTGTGCAGCCTCCAACCCCCCTTCAGGAGCCTGAGTTCCAGGGGGAAGGACCTTTCACCTGCTCGGGATCCACACCTCCCAGACCCACCAACGAGCTTGCAAGCGCCCGGTCCCTGCTCTGACCTCAGTGTGCACGTGAACACCCCACCCCATCCCCACCCCCAGGGCTGGTTAAAATGTAGCTTCTGATTCAGCAGGTGTGGGTGGGGCCAGGATTCTGCATTCCTGACGAGCCCAAATCACCTGTGTGGGGCTGACCTTTGAGGACAGGGTGGAGCACCAGTTTGCATGTTCGAATCAGCTGGGGAGGGATACAACCTTGGACAGGTGAGCACCAGCCAGGCAAGGACAGGAGGGAGGGCCATTCAAGCCCAGGAGGGCCGTGACCTGCGAGTGACAGCCCAGGGCGTGGGCCGGGCCCTCCCTCCTGAGATTCACAAGCAACTGTCCTGAGTGGGGCCCGGGAAGGGAATGGGAGATTCTCATGTACGACCACGTTTCAGGACCTCTGTTTTAAAAAGACATTTGACAAGTCCTGCCAACACTAGATCTTGTGGGCACTCTCAAGGCTGGGCCCCCTCTCAGGCCTGGGAATCTTGTCCCTCGCGGGAACATCCGCGATTTCTGGGCACAGATGGTGTCCTCAGTTCTCTCTCTCACTGGAGTCTCACCTCAGCCTGGGATGTAGATATTACTCTTCTATCATCCTCGTCTCTCCCAGAGGGACGAGGACAGGAAAGACTTGCTCTAGAAACCTCGCTCACTCCCTGGGCCTTTCCTCTCCCTGCCCCTCCCCTCACATCCCCGCCCCCCACAAACAGTGCACCTCAGGGAAGGTGGGGGGTGGGGAGACAGCTAGGCCTGGTCATGGAAGCGGTGAGGCATGAGGGTGGTATGCCCTTGGGGACAGCACACATTCCTCAGCAGGCAGGCTGAGCTAAATGCAGGCAGGGGCACAGCACCTGCAGGCTCGGGGCCCCTCCCGGGCGTCGCCTCCCATGCAGGCAGCACAAGCTAAGCCCTGTGCAGAGATTCTAGGTCGGCAGGGGAGTGACCTAATTAAACACACGGGCTTATTCTTAGACAAGGAGCCCAATTAAGGTCCCTGGGCAGCCACGGCGCAAAGGCGCAGCCCTAGAAGTGACCGAAATAATTCTTATTTTGAAGCAGCAGTTATTTACTTCTGATTATAAAAGTAGTACATATTCATCATAGAACATGTGGAAATACAGAAAAAAAGTGCTACCCAGAGATAACCACTATTTTTGCTTCTTTCTTCTCAGTTCTTTATACATATTTACAGGTTTGACACTGGGAGGAAATGCTTAGTCACATAATGTAAGTGAAAGATATGAAATATCAACAGTACATCCCGATGTTGTTATTTAACTTACGATTGTCATACAGATATAGTTCTGAATCCTGTTTATTTCACTCACTACTAAAACACTAACATTTTCCCCATCGCATTAAATATTCAGCTACTTGATTTTTCCACTGCATAGGTATCCATCATCTAGAATAATGTGCATACACTGATGGGGCATTTACATCGTTTCCAGTTTTTCAAATAACTCCACAACAACCTTCCTGGACATCTCTGATTATTTTCTTGGGCTAGAGTTTCAGAAGTAAAAATTATTAGATCTCTTGTTATACATTGTCAAATGGCTTTCCAAATATTCTAAGCAATTGGCACTGCCACTAGCAAGTATGGGATATCGTATTGCCTGTGACATATCTTGATTCCTGAAATAATAACCAGAACTTTTTTATCAGTTGGTGGTAGATCCAGAGGCCACGGTTCATAGGCACTGATGCCTCAGAGCCATCTGGGACTTTGTGCCTGAGCAAGTCAGCTTCTATTAGGTTAGGCTGCTGTAACAAACATCCCTGGAATTTTAGGGCTTACAACAAGCAAGTTGCATCTCTCACCCACCATACTCAGAAGATGCGGATCAACTGTGCCTTTATTCTGAAGGTCTTCTTGTTCTGGAACCCAGGCTGAAGGCACAGCCCCCATCTCCATTCTCATTGTCAAGGACAAAGAGACAGAGCAGAGATCACCTGGCTGTTCAGAAAAAGCAAAAGAAAAGCCTTATGTGGAATATGCTACCATTTGTTTGGAAAAGGCAGAGAATACATATACATACACATAATACATATAACATATGCTCACATGTGTATAAAATATTTCAAAAAACTTGATAAGCAGCTGGTGACATTGGCTTTTATGAAAGTGAACTATGGGCCTGATGGTGGGGGAGAGGCTTGTTTTTCACTATATTCTCCTTTTTACATATTTGTTTTTTCCCCCCTTGTGTTTATATTGCCTTTTCCAAACAAAAATAAATTTTTTTAATTAAAATTTTTAAGAACAACCCTTTCCCAATCCTTTCTCACTCAGGTCACAGCATCTCCGCCTGTTTCTCCACTGCTCCCACACTGGGACATGCCCTGATTCCCCACAGAGAGCCTTAGAAAGCAGACTTTCTGGAAAACCCAGAAGAACAAATAATCACAGTTACAAAGCAAAAAAAAAAAAAAAGAAGAAAAAATAAAAAGTTCGTCCTCTAGCCATGCTTTGTAGCCTCCCAAATAAGTGCCTTGGAGTGAGGTGGGATCCAAAGACAGGGCTGAGTTCTCTTGCATGAGTCAGGAGTTCGCTCCTGTGAGGGAGGTGGGGAACCAGAGAGAAAAGGAGGAGACACCATGAAAGCAGCCACACGAGCCAAGGACACTTGTGGTCCCTGAAACAGGGCCCTCAGACAATGGGCTGCCTCCGTGCCCCCAGCTTCCGGGGCCCCTCCTCTGCATCCTCACATCCCCACATTTGCTCCTGGTCTTCAGAGAAGCCCTCTGCCCCCTGCAAGCTTGTGTGAGCAGGTCCCTTTATAGAAACCTGAAGGGCTAGCTTCACCATCTGGATGAGCAGAACAGGGACAGCACCCATGGGAACAGGAGCTAAAGTCAAAGATACCACAAGAGCACAGTCACCAGAAAGGGGGTGGGTCCTGGGGAGCTCTTAGATTTCTAGAAGCCACGGGATCTGGAGTGCTAACCAAGACTGTGTCTGCACAAGCCTTGAGCTTGGTGTTGACTGGGTTACACGAGCAAAGCTGCTGAGCATAGAACGTACCAGAGAGAGTGGCGGTGGTAAGGGTGGTCATGGCTGAAACAGTGTGAGCAGCAAAATAAACAACAGTATTGACTTATAACCCAAAGAGTCAGTAAATATCCACAAATTCCTATTGGATACATGACTTCATAAATAAATGGGGGGGGGGGGGGAAGGGACAGCTCTTCCTTATGGAAGAATTCCAATTAATAAATGTAGAAGTAATGAGGGGAAAAGGAAACCCCACAGGTTTAATTAAAGTCCAGTGCTTAGTTTAACATTCTGCTTCACTACCTTGTAATTCTTTTTTTAAAATACTAATAAATAAACATTTTATTAATGAAAGTCTGAAAAACATGTACACCAAAACAAAAGGGATTAATGCCAAATTAAAAAAAAAAACCTTCAAATAATTTTCACCAGGATTCAAATTTTTAAACTTTATCTATATATATGAAGAGGTAATATGTAAATTAGGCAGGGACACTGTAACGGGTCACGACTGGACAGGAGAAGGTTGCGCGTGCAGATGAGGCCCAGAGCGGAGATGGAGACAGAGACGGGGGGACTTCCCGAGCCAACACGGCGGCTCAGGCAGCCCCGGAACAGACACAGGCAGGAGGACCGGGGGATGCTGTGAGTCAGGTGCGGGTCCAGCCCCCCGCGGAGTGCCTCTTCACATGGCAGGAGGCAAGGCGCCTCTTCACGCAATTTCAATCACGTGCTGGGCCTCTAGTCCTATCTAATAAAAGAGTAATATGCAAATTGACCGTACCTCTGCTACAACCACAAGCCACGCCCACCAGCCAATCAGGAGCAAGTATGCAAATTAATCCAACCAAGATGGCTATGGCCACAGAGAGAGCAGGAGGCTTGGGTTTCCCCGGCAATGGAAGAAGCCAAGCTTTCTGCCTGCCCTGGCCTGCCTTGGCCTCCGCTTAAGGCTACAAAGTTTCAATTATAGAAGATAAATAAATCCCAACAAAAATGGCTGCAGCCACAGAGCGAGCAGGAGGCTTGGCTCTGCTCAAGGCTACAAAGTTTCAATTATAGAAGATAAATAAATCCCAGATACCAGGGCCTCCACTTGGGTCGCCGGGGGGCGTAGCTGGCCTGCAAACCACCACAGGACCCTTGCCCAGGCCACCCCATGCCACATGGGAACCCCCACCCTGATCCGGGACACCCTTCAGGGCAAACCAGCCAGCCCCCACCCATGCACCAGGCCTCTATCCTATCTAATAAAAGAGTAATATGCAAATTGACTGTCAATCCAACACACAAGATGGCTGCCCCATGTGGTCAAAGATGGATGCCCCCATGTGGACACAAGATGGCCACCACAAGATGGCCAACAGGGGAGGGCAGTTGGGAGGGACCAGGTCTGCAAGGGAGGGCAGTTGTGGGCGATCAAGCCTGCAGGGGAGGGCAGTTAGGGGTGACCAGGCCTGCAGGATAGGGCAGTTAGGAGCAATCAGGCTGTCAGGGGAGTAGTTAGGCATCAATCAGGCTGGCAGGGAGTGGTTAGGGGGTGATGAGGCTGGCAGGAAGAAGCGGTAGGGGCAATCAGGAAGGCAGGCAGGCCAGCAGTTGGGAGCCAGCAGTCCTGGATTGTGAGAGGGATGTCTGACTGCCCGTTTAGGCCCAATCCTACCTGGATCAGGCCTAAACGGGCAGTCGGACATCCCTCGAAGGGTCCCAGATTGGAGAGGGTGCAGGCTGGGCTGAGGGACACCCCCCCATGCACGAAATCATGCACCAGGCCTCTAGTATATATATAAAGCTATATTATAATTACAAAGCTATGAACTATTAGAGTGCTAACAATACTTTTTCATACAAAGAAACTTAACAGTAGTAAAATATACTATCTAATAAAGAAGGAATATGCTAATTGACCTCACGCCATCGCAAAGATGGCATCACCCACAGACAATAAGGAGGGAATATGCTAATTGACTGCCCGACCCTCAAAGATGGCAGTGCCCACAGCCACAAGATGGCGGCGCCCAGTCCCCTCAGCCCTGCTGTGGCAGCAGGCATGCAGCAAGGCCAGGCCTGCCCCCAGGCGGGCCCATCCGCTCTGCATGCCTGCTTCCAGAGTCCCCCTGTCCTCTCAGCCCCCAGCCTCCCAGGGCTGGCCCAAGGCACAGGCAGGCCTCGGATGGCAGCTGCCCAGCCACTCAGGGCTGCCTGAGGCTCAGGTAACCAGGGCCAGCCAAGGCTTGTGCTGCCGGCAGTGGCAGCAGCAGAGGTGTGATGGGGTGTCGCCTTCCCCTGATTGCCAGATCACCTCCCACCCCTGAGGGCTCCCGGACTGTGAGAGGGGGCAGGCCGGGTTGAGGGACTCCCCCTGCCACTCCAGTGAATGAATTTTCATGCACCAGGCCTCTAGTGAATACATAAGATGCTTATTTTTGGTCCATTTGGAAAAAAACGAAAACTAAGTTGGAGTGTGAGTTTTTACATGCCTTCAAGCACAAAAATCTACACTAATAAAAGAGAAACATGCAAATTGACCATACCTCCACTATGCCCACAAGCCACGCCCATCAGCAAATCAGGAACAAGTATGCAAATTAACCCAACCAAGATGGCTGTGGCCATGGAGCGAGCAGGAGGCTTGGGTTTCCCCAGCAATGGAGGAAGCCAAGCTTCCCGCCCTGGCCGGCCCTGGCCTCTGCTCAAGGCTACAAAGTTTCAATTATAGAAGATAAATAAATCCCAGATACCAGGGCCTCCGCTTGGGTCGCCGAGGGGGTGTGGCCAGCCTGCAAACTACCACAGGACCCTTACCCAGGCCACCCCATGCCCCAAGCGAACCCCCACCCTGATCCAGGACACCCTTCAGGGCAAACCAGCCAGCCCCCACCTGGGCACCAGGCCTCTATCCTATCTAATAAAAGAGTAATATGCAAATTGACCATCACTCCAACACACAAGATGGCTGCCCCCTTGTGGTCAAAGATGGCTGTCCCCATGTGGACACAAGATGGTCGTCACAAGATGGCCAGCAGGGGAGGGTAGTTGGGAGGCACCAGGTCTACAAGGGAGGGCAGTTGTGGGCAATCAGGCCAGCAGGGGAGGGCAGTTAGGGGTGACCAGGCTGGCAGAGGAGGGAAGTTGGGGGCGACCGGGCCTGCAGGGAAGGGCAGTTGGGGGGGGACCCAGGCCTGCAGGGTAGGGCAGTTAGGGGCAGTCGGGCTGGCAGGGGAGCAGTTAGGCATCAATCAGGCTGGCAGGGGAGTGGTTAGCGGGTGATGAGGCTGGCAGGAAGAAGCAGTTAGGGGCAATCAGGAAGGCAGGCAAGCGAGCAGTTGGGAGCCAGCAGTCCTGGATTGTGAGAGGGATCAGGCCTAAACAGGCAGTCAGACATCCCTCAAGGGGTCCCAGATTGGAGAGAGTGCAGGCTGGGCTGAGGAACACACCCCCACCCCATGCACGAATTTTGTGCACCGGGCCTCTAGTAGAATATACGATGATAACTGCAACATTCTTAGTGCTTTTCCTTGTAATTCTTTAAATGTCAGCTGTCATAATAGCAATGAACTCCTCTTGATTTATTTCTCCATCACCATCTTTATCAAATTCTTCTATCATAGCCCAAAGTTCTTCATCGCTCATGTTTTCACCCAATTCTCTGGCAACACATCGCAAATTCCTCAGGCTTATTTTACCTGAATCATCATCATCAAATAGCTTAAATGCCTTCAATATTTCTTCATGTGGATATCTTTCCAATATCCAGTCTCACAACTTCGTTAAAATCTTCAAAGGAGCTTTTCCCTGTGGCTTCTCTGTCATAATCTTTAAGAATCTTCAGCACATCAGCTTTTTTTACATCAAACTCCAAGGCTCTCATTGCCACCTTTAATTCATGATAACCTATTGCTTCATCTTTATCCGTGTGAAATAGTTCAAAAGCATCTTTAATTTCTTGTTTCTGTTCTTCAGAGAGTTCTTTTTTTCCTCTTTGTTTTATCTACAAGTTCACTTCTCAGGGCTAAACTCATTTTCTCTTCAGACAGAGACGTTCCTCTCAGGAACGACTTTAACCCCTACTCAAGGTAGCACCACTACCTTGTAATTCTTAATTTCTGGAAAAAAGGCCCTGAATTTTCGTTTTGCTATGAGCCCTACAAATTATGCAGCTAGTCCTGGCTGCAAGCAGGTGAAAGTTTAAGGCAGTGGTCGGCAAACTCATTAGTCAACAGAGCAGCAAACCCCGGCTCGTGAGCCGCAGTTTGCCAACCACTGGTTTAAGGAAAAGCAGGATACTTGCACAGCCTTAAAGCAGCTTCCTAAACACTTGTCAATTAAAAGGGGGGAAATAGTAACTTCACCCGCGGACACCAAATTAACCAAGTGACCAGTGTTAATTACAGGTGCCCCATATGATGGGCTGAGAAAGCAAATCATTTCTGTTATCCTCCACAGAATGATAACACAGACATGCTCACATTGAGAGACATTCCATAAAATACCAGACTATGACTATTAAAAATTGTCAAGGTCATGAGGACAAGAAAAGACTAAGAAACTGTCACCAATGGAAGAAGACAAGGCAAACTAAATGCAAAATGGGATCCCAAATTTGATCCTGAGACAGGAAAAAAAGAGGATTAGCTGAGAAACCAGGGCAATTCGAATATAATCCACAGGTTTGTTAACAGTCCTCAGTCAATATTAGCTTTCTGGTTTCAGGAATTCTATTGTTATGAAAGGTGTTAACGGGAGGGGAAGCTGGGAGAAGGGCGCGAGGGAAAGTCTGAAATTATTTCAAATTTTTTTTGAACTTGAAAGCAATGAAGTGGCCAAAAGGCTGCCCAAGTTTTATTGGGGCTACTGCCCATGACTCTCCATCTGTGAGAAAGACACACTGCAGTGGTGGGAACCACGAGAAGAATGTGAAAGGTTATCAGAAATGGATGGAGGCATGCTCTTCCTCCCAGAGTATGCCTGCACTTTTCCCTTCCCCTCTTCTGCCCCCATAGGCATGCATCTCCCAAACTCTAAGGGTCCCCACTTGCAACCAGTGGAGCAATGAGCAGCAGTAGATCAAAGGGCTAACCCCCTGGACCTGTCCCTAAGGCCCCCTTTTCTCTGACTCTCCAGTGAGCTGACAGCAGCCCCACCTTTCCTCTAATGTTTCTAGAGAACCAGAGCAGCCCGCCCAGTCTCTCTCCTGTTGCTTCTTCTATCCCAGGCCCTTCCTTGTGTCACTGTCCCCAGCTTTAATTAACGTACTCTCAACGTCACCTGGACTCGTGTTATAAAATCTTTCCTGCAGGAAGTCAAGAATCCATGCACTACTGGCTGGCCCAAGGCAGACCCACTCCAGGCCGGTCCTTTTCCAGTAACATTCTCTGGTGACCCAGATGGGATCTTGTTTCCTGAGCCTATGCAACCCCGCTGGCTCCCTTCTCCTACGTCCATAATTGGGAACCCCACCAGTACCAACTGGCGCTGTTTCTCCAGCAACATCGCCAGAACATATGGTGCTGAGACTCGGAGCACCTGATCACCCTTCTCAGACACAGAAAGCCAATTTCTGATTTTGGTTTTATCAACCAAGACTTTGACTGGGATGTCATGGTGTACACTGTAGAGGGACATGCCTAGACTCTGGATGTCACCAGAAAGCTCTAAGAAATGGAGCTTGACTTGGAAGCTGATGAGGGCCCCTTGGGGAAGCGGCTGGGACCTTGCTTATCCACAGGGGTCACGCACTCTTTCCAGGTCTCACTTGCAGAGCCCACCTGCATCGCCACCTCCTGAAAAGAGACTCGACAATTTAACTGAACAGACTTATTCTCAGGACTAAATAATTGAGTCGATGAAATATGGGGCAATTACCAACTTTGCTTCTGGATACAACTCCATGTCAAGATGAGGATGCTTCGGGGATCCTGGCCCATCCCCCCTTTAGAAGGATCAGCTAATAGCCTCTCTGTTCCTGCTCACCCCTGAACCTGTCTCCAAGCATCCAAGTCCCTTGTCTCCCTTAGATCAGGCAGAAGACACTTCCATACCCTATGCAGGCAGGGACCAGGACCCTTGTCAGCAGAAAGCAGTTATTGAAGACAGAGCCCCCCCACTTCCCTCATCACCCCTAAAAGATTTCAGGGATTGCCCTAGCTGGTTTGGCTCAGTGGATAGAGCGTCGGCCTGAGGACTGAAGGGTCCCAGGTTTGATTCCAAACAAGGGCATGTGCCAGGTTGCAGGCTTGATCCCCAGAGTGGGGCGTGCAGGAGGCAGCTGATAAATGATTTCCTCTCATCATTGATGTTTCTATTTCTCTCTCCATCTCCCTTCCTCTCTGAAATCAATAAAAATATTTTTTTTAAAAAAATGATTTCAGGGATGAAAATCTCTGAGGGAGGAATGAAGCAGGAGAGTAAAACGCTAGGAACATTCCTTGGCAAGTGGGGTGGGGAGACTAAGACAACTAAGCAAACTGGCCCAGAAATTTACAGCTACATATGGAAGGTCACTGAACAGAAAGCTCTGTTGCCTAGCAACAGGTAAAACTGGCCCAGGACTCCCCCCTCCCCCCTAGATGGCCTTTCCTCCCCTGGTATATTGCTGGTCATGCAGTTTAGACCTCCTGACCTTTCCTCCCTAGAGATAACATCTAGGCCTCAATTGTATTTCCGTTCCAGGCCCAGAAAAGCAGCAAAACCAGGTGGGCAACACCAGGACCAGCTGCAATGCCTAGTGACCCTCCGCCCTGATGATGACCAACCAGTGGAGACCACAACCCTGAAAGGGCACACCTGGGAAAGCTCAGGAATATTCTATTGAGGTCCTTCCCTAAAACCTCCCCGAAACTCCTAGCCTTTAAAACCCTAAGACCAAGTGTGCTTGCTCTCCGCCTCCCAGGAGCATGCCTGCACCTTTCCCTCCCCCTCTCCTTCCCCACATGCGGCATCTCCTAACTCATGGGAGATCCATAGACCTGCAGCCAGGGAGCAATGGGCCGGGCAGCTCCTCCTGGCCTTACCCCGGAGCCTGTCTCTGAGGCCCCCTTTTCTCTGACTGTCCAGGGAGCTGATAGCAGCCCCACCTTGGCCCATTCTCTCCTATAACATTTCTAGAGAAAGCAGCCCCGCCTAGCTTGCTGTTGCTTCTTCTATCCCAGGCCCTTCCTTGTTTCACTGTCCCCAGTTTTAATAAATGTACTCTCAAAACACACACATACACACACACACACACACACACACACACACACACACACACACACACACAAGACAAAGAAAGAAAAGGATGGAAGAGCAGGCTCCAAATCTGATTGACAAAACAACGGCAGCATTTCAACAAGTAAAAGACACCTCCTACTGCATTCTCCGCTCCTCCACCTACTGGGGCAATGACCCCACCTCCCTGTCTCCCAGATCCTCCTCGCCCTGGTATGATGCCGGCACCCACATGTAGGGGCCCCCGTGATGACAATGATGGGCCCTCCTCCTCCTGGGATGATGCCAGGGGACCCGCTTCTGGAATGAGGCCACACCCATGCCAATGATGCCTGGGCCCCCAATGTTCAGACCTCCCACCCATCCCATGATGGGTACCCACTGGTCCAGAAATGACTCAACCAGACAGATAAGGAGAGAGAGAGCCTCTTTCTTTTCTTTTCTTTCTTTCTTTTTTTTTTTCTTGAGACAGAAGAAGGGAAGAAGAAAAGGTGGGAGCGAGAAAGAGAGAATGAAAGAGAGAGGGGGAAACATCAATTTGTTGTTTCCACTTATTTATGCATTCATTGGTTGCTTCTTGAATGTACCCTGACAAGGGATCAAACCCACAACCTTGACGTATGGGGATGATGCTCTTACCAACTGAGCTACCCAGCCAGGGGGAGCCTTTTTCTATCAGTTTACGTTACTTGTTCTCCTTCTCAGGAGAGCGTGGTGCTGTGACTCTGGGTGCTTTCTAACAGCCTAACAAGGAAGACTCACCGCCTCTTTCTATCAAAGAGAGAATAGTGTGTGTGAGAGAGGCTCATGTGCAGAAGTGACTGCTAGGATGGTTTTGTTTCTTTGTTGCTGTTGTTTTCATTTTAGCCTGGTCAGCCACTAGGATCCCTTCTTAGTAGGTGTCTTTTTTTCCCCTTTAGGATTCACAATTATGAAATATGAAAATGAAATGATCAATTCTTTCAGTTAAAAAAATAAAAATAAAAGCAATGACAATTAAAAACCAATGATAAAGTGCACCACACACAAAGCCAAAGACATGACAGACTGCAGGGAAGGAGGCTTGCAACGCGTCACAGGCAAAGGTCACATCTCCCCAATAGATAAAGAGTCTCTAGAAGAATGTCAATAACGCAGTAAGAGAAAAAGGAAGAAATCATTCAAAGAAAATAATACAATGGCTCTTAAATGTATAAGAATGTCATCAAACTCACTCATGCGAGAAATGCAAATTAAAACTACAGATACCAATTTTCACCTATCAGGTTGGCAAAAATCCAACGGGTCGATAATACACAGTAAGGCTGTAGGCAAAGAGGAATTTTCACACGATCTTTGTAATAGTGTAAATTGGCACAACCCCTTTAGGAAGGCATTTTGGCAGCATCTGTCAGAATTAAGACAAATCCTTTGACCCAACAGTTCCACTTCTACACTTCAGATTGACTTGTACACACCCAAAATGACCCTGTGCACCAGTATGCTCATTGCAACACTGTTTGTAATAGTAAAGTGGATAGAACTCATCAATACTCATCAATGAAGGACTGGTGAAATAAATAAGGTCCCTCCACAATGGAACATCTTGCACGTACACAACTATGAAAAAGAATGAGGACATTTTCCACCTACTAATGAGGACCACTCATTAAGGTGGCGGGCAGATAGTGCACGACATTCTGTGTAAAAAAGAGGAGAACAAGAATCTATAGCTGTATTTGCTTGTATTTTCATAAAGAAACTCTGGAAGAATCTATAAGAAACTAAAAACAGCGTTTCAGAGGAAAGGGAAGGCGGTAGGAACTAGTGATGGGAAATAAGATAAAGAGAGACTCGCACAGTACACGGGCCTGAACAATGAGAATTGTGAGCCGTGTAAATGTATTACTTGTCCAAAATTAAATTAAATACTACAAGGAAATTATCATATAAAGCATGATCACAACCAAAAATAAAATTACACCCTGAGCACAAGAGTCATTCTTTAGAATTAAAGATGTACTTTTAACTTTGTTTTGACAAGACAAAAGGCATGCATAAGACTCAAACATTTCAAGATAAGGTGAGTCATAGAAACACTCATAGTGCTGGACTAAGAAGGCAATGTGACAAAGTAAAATGAAGAGCGTGCCTACAGTACTGGATGCTGGAGAACCAGCTGACTCCCAAACTATGAGAAGTTGTAACGTACATTTTATTTTTATTCCTGTTACGTTACTACGGAAAAAGTAAAAGTTTTTGCTTGTCTGTTTGTTAAGTATAAGGAAGAGAGGAAGGAGGAAAGAAAAGAGGAAGGAAGGAGGAGGGAGGAAGGGCCAATGGGCCCCTTCGGAGGAATGTAAATTGGTGCACCTTTTCTGCAGGGCAATTTTTACAGCATCTATCAACACTTTGAATACACATGCCCTTTGACCCAGAAATCCTTTTCCTGGCAATTTACCCAGTAGATGCATTCCCACAGCTGTGTACTAGTAAAAGGCCATTAATGTGGCATAACGTACACTGAGTGGCCAGATTATTATGATCTCTGAACACATAGTAATCTGGCCACTCAGATTACTATGAAAGATGTACTTTTATATATATTTATGTATTTTAGAGGCCCAGTGCATGAATTTATGCATGGGTGGGGTCTGGCCAGCCTGGCCAGGGGGAGGGGACATGGGCAATTGGCTGGCCTGCCTGCTGGTCGAACTCCTGGTTGAGGGGACAATTTGCATATTAGCCTTTTATTATATAGGATATACACTGAGTGGCCAGATTATGATGCGTTCAGAGATCATAATAATCTGGCCACTCAGTGTATAGTTTATAGAGAAAAAATATGGAAGCTACCCAGATGAGCATCATCAGAAAACAGGTTAAGTCACGGTGTCCCCTCCATGCAGCCCCACCTGGGCAGAATGACGTGGGTGTGTCTGTGCGGAACTGGAAAGATGGCTGTGATGTTAGCGAGTGGAAAAACAACTATACAGAATAATAAACAGCATGGTTCTATCTATGTAGAAAGAAAATATAATAAGGGACAAGCATGGCCATAGGAAATGCCTGGGAGGATCCACAGACATCTGCCAGAGGTAATGGAGGAGCGAGACGGGGACAGGGGTGAGGGGAGGAGGTGGGAGGACCAGGAGGGAAATGATCACCTTCTTGAATAGACTGTGCTCACCATGTGCATGTATTACTCTGTTTTTATTATGATAAAACGCACATAACATCAAGTTTACCTCTTTAGCCATTTTTACGTGTAGAACTCAGTGGCACAAAGTATTGTTGTGCAACCATGCTGACCATCCAACTCCAGAACGTTTCAAATCCCCAAACTGAAACTCTGTCCCCACAAACCACCAACGCCTCGTTTCCTCTCTCCCAGCTCCGGTGACATCTAGTATTCCATCTTCTGTCTTTATAAATTTGTCCATTCTATACCTCGTGCAGGTGGAAACGTACAATATTTGTCCTTCTGTGACTGCTTTGCCTCACCTTTAATTTTTCAAGGTTCATCCGTGTTGTAGCATGTATTGGCATTTCATTCTTTTTAAAGCTGCATCATGTTCCATGTAGGTCTTTGCCACACATAATTCCCCCACTCACCTGTCGAGGGACCCTTGGAGGTTTCCACGTTTGAGCTGTTGTGAATAATGCTGCTGTGAACATGAGTCTCTGCCTTCAAATGTTCTGTCCACTAGAAACTGGAAGGGATGGTAGTTCTATGTTTAATGTTATGAGAACCCGCCATACCGTCTTCTACAGCAGCTGCCTTTTATACTCCCGCCCAGTGCACTGGGGTTCCGATTGCTCCTCATTGTGTGTATTACTTTTATGACTAAAAATGTGTTGAGCCCTAACTGGTTTGGCTCAGTGGATAGAGCGTCGGCCTGCGGACTGAAAGGTCCCAGGTTTGATTCTGGTCAAGGGCATGTACCTGGGTTGCAGGCACATCCCCAGTAGGAGGTGTGCAGGAGGCAGCTGATCGATATTTCTCTCTCATTGATGTTTCTATCTATCCCTCTCCCTTCCTCTCTGTAAAAAATCAATAAAATATATTTAAAAAATAAAAAAGTAAAATTGTGTTGAATTTTTTAGAATCTCACATTTTAACATCAATAAGAAAGTCTCTATTTTTTTCTAATTGAAAATATTGTTAGATTACAAATTACTGGAGGGCAGGGGCCTTTTATCTGTTAATGAATTAGCCATTAGTTTAAAAAAACAACCTGCAGTCAGTGGAGTCCTACAGGCTGAGAACAATGTAAGTAGATCATGGCTCATTCACTCCCCATTGAAGGCATGAGGCCGTGCTAGTTCTGTTTGTACTAAACAGAATGATCTCATGTGCACTGGGGGGAGCAAGGTGCCAAGCCCTGCAGGGGCACCTCCACTTGGTGTAGAAATCGGACACGTACTTTGGTCCTTCTCGCGTGTGTACATGGCAGGGACAAATTATTACAGTGTACACGCATGGCATTTCTTCCAAGGAGAAGGGGCTCCACAGGAAGACGGAGAGGAGAGGAGAGGAGAGGAGAGGAGAGGAGAGGAGAGGAGAGGAGAGGAGAGGAGAGGAGAGGAGAGGAGAGGAGAGGAGAGGAGAGGAGAGGAGAGGAGAGGAGAGGAGAGGAGAGGAGAGGAGAGGAGAGGAGAGGAGAGGAGAGGAGAGGAGAGGAGAGGAGAGGAGAGGAGAGGAGAGGAGAGGAGAGGAGAGGAGAGGAGAGGAGAGGAGAGGAGAGGAGAGGAGAGGAGAGGAGAGGAGAGGAGAGGAGAGGAGAGGAGAGGAGAGGAGAGGAGAGGAGAGGAGAGGAGGTCGAGAATTAAGGAGACAGAGTCTGGAAAAAAGAGAGGGCGGGGCCATTTGCGGCTGGGACAAGAGATGACCTTTTAAAGGAGTTTTGCAGGGGGACCATAGGAGGCAAGTGCCTTCCTTCCGGCCATCTGGCTCGTGAACCTCTGTTTCTGTTAGGGGAAACCCCTCTTAGAGAGCAGAATCCCCTTCGCAACAGGAGCAGAGATCCGAAGCTGCCTTCCCCAGTCACCTGGCAGGGAGGGTACGGACACGTGGCTCCACAAGGGGAGGGACTCACCCAGTGTTTGCAGCAGAAAGTGACCTGAAGCTGATGGTTTGGGGGGTTGTGACTCCTGCAGAGCCTCTCACTGTGAGAGACGGAGTGAGCACCAATGTTGTCTAACGGGAAGCAGCATCCTGACGGAGACACCTGTGCCGAGGGCCTGTCTCCTTATCGCCCTCAGACACCTTCCGTGCAGACCAAGCAAAGACCTGCACTGCTGTCAAAAGTGCAGCCAGCTGTGTGTTTCCTTTGAACTTATCACGGAGCCAAGGCGAGGACATGGGGGCCTGGTTCTATCGGGTTTAAACAACATGCACGTCGGACGTTGAAATGTTGGGGGCGAGTCTCACCAACCTGCTCGCAGGGGCTGCCTGAACAATGAGAATGGCAGGAAGACATTTCCTTCCATTTTACATGTTTCTGTACCGTTCAAAAAAAATGTTTTTTTACCGTATTCATATTTTATTTTTAAATGTTTCAAAAGTTTAAAATAATTATGTAAAAATGTGATTCATCTACAAATATAACAGAGTGCCTACATGAGGGAAATATACAGTGAAATACGCCTCTGGCACAGGCACAGCATTTCCAAGAGCAGGTGGTGAGGAACTGGCCGTCTGCTGAAGTGGGTTCTGAATCCTAAATGCTGGGCTGCTGGAACTGCACATGGTTCCCCCCACCCCTTATTTTTTTAGATTTTAGTTGGCATCTCCTGATGTTATTTTATGTCATTTGTGCAATAAGTGATTATTTTTAACACAATCTTAAACCACCAGCAGAAGAGTAGGTCTGCTTTGCAGAAGGCCAAAGGCAAAGAAGGGACAGGGGTGGGAGAAAGGGCCTCGTTTAGCAGGAAGAGGTGGGAGGTAAAACTAAGTACACACAGAGACCTTCCGTGGCCCAGAGGGTCACCCCCATTGAGAGGGGACTGAAAAGACCATCTCTTGCAAAATCAAAAAGAAGAGAGCACATAAGAAATTGTGGTCAAACCTCAGGGAAGGTAGGGGATGATGGAGGTAAGGGGGAGAGATCAACCAAAGGACTTATATGCATGCATATAAGCCTAATCAATGGACACAGACAACAGGGGGGTGGGGCATGAATGGGAGGTGGGGGGTAATGGGGGAATAAGGACACATATGTAATACCTTAATCAATAAAGAAATTTTTTAAAAAAATAAATTGTGGCACAAGTGTCCACTGATAAGTGAATGGATAAAGAAGATGTAGTACATATATACAATGGAATATTACTCAGCCATTAAAAAGAAGGAAATCCTGCCATTTGAGACTGCATAGATGAACCTAGAGGGCATTACACTAAGTGAAATAAATCAGACAGAGAAAGACAAATACCACACGATTTCACGTATATGTGGAATCTAAAGAACAAAATAAATGAACAAACAAAACAGAAACAAACTTATAGATACAGAGAACAAACTGATAGTTGCCAGGTGGGATTGGGATTGGGGGTCCAGGTGGAAAAAGTGAAGGAATTAAGAAGTACAAACCGTTAGTTACAAAATAGTCACAAGGATGTAAAGTACAGCATAAGGAATATAGTCGATAATATTGTAATATGTATGGTGTCAGGGTAACACTGTGTAAAGTATATGATTGTCTAACCACTATGCTGTTCAGCTGAAACTAATACAGAATAATATTGAATGTAAACTCTAAGTGAAAATTTTTAAAAAGTTTGATATACTCATTCAATGGAATATTACTCGGCAGAGAAAAGAGAAACACTATTGGGACCCATGGCAATGTACAAGAACGTCACAGACATTATGCTGACTGAGAAAGCAAGACATAAAACAGCACACACCACTGGATCAAATCCACATGAAGTTCTAGAAAAGGCAGAACTACGGTGACAGAAGCAGAAGGGACAGAAAGTGAATTTTTGTATATGATGGGAATTTTTGATAATTGATTTTGCTGGTGTTTATACTGCTATACACATTTGTCAAAACTCATCACACTGTATACTTGAAATGGGTGCATTTTATTATATGCAAAATATCTATAATAATAAAAGGGTAATATGCTAATTAGACCAGACATCATTCTGAACGTCTTTCCAAATGAAGCCGGGGCCGAGGGAAGCTGGTGCCAGTAGCTGGGGGTATTCTTGCACAAATTTCGTGCATTGGGCCTCTAGTATCTTAATGGATCTTTAAAAAGTGGAGGAGGGGATTTGGGAGAGAACCAGAATGTTGGGCGCATTTATGCTGTGCATACACTTGGTGTTTTATGAATGAATAATGGAGGGGGCAGCTCTGTTGTTACCCATTTGAATTCAGAACATGACTAGGCAGAAGTAACAGAGCCTGCCTCTGTCTCCTCACAGCTTCAGCCCAGGCACCCAGGGATGCCGGGCAAAGGTAAGTGGCCAGGGGGCCCCTCCCAGACCCCTGCATCAGAGGAGGAGGCATTAGATCATCCCTCAGCAGGGCCCACTGCCCGCCCGGGACTTTGGCCTCTCCCCAGGACAGCACCAGGTGTGAGGCTGGCAGGATTCTCCAGTTTAGTTTCAAGATTTAAAATCTTGAGTCATCCTTACAGGAAAATAGACAAGCAACATCAGGAAAATAATAACCATGAAGGCTGCGGTCAGCTCCACGTTCCATCTCCCTGTGAGGCCTCCGCCCTGTGGGTGGGGACAGAGGCCATGGGGGGCCCTGGCGCCTGCTCTCAACTCAGTTGCTCCCTCTTCCCTGAGGGCAGGAGTCCCCACCAGGTCCCTACCCATTTTTGATCACCTGACTGTCCTTAACACCTGACTTCAGAACACAGGACTGCAGGACAGGTGTGAGGAATGCCTTTCTTATCTGGTCATAAAGAAAAAGGAGTGGTGGGGAGGGAGAGGTTGAGTGAGTTCCAGCTCCAGCCAGTTCCTGGCCACTGGACTGAATGAGAAGTTGGGCCGTGGGCTGAGGGCAAGTTCATGTTCTTATCCAGGGAGTTGAAGGCTGCAGAGGGTTTTTGGTGAGAAGATTCTCAGAAGCCCCAAGATGATCTCAGAAGCCCCAAGATGAATACCAGTTGCAGCGAGATTAAGAAAAAAATCAATAGTAATGATTACTCAGAATAGCAACCTCCATGTATCTGTAACCTTCAGGTTCACACGGTGCCTTCATTTAAACTGTTAACTTGATCTTCACAGCCACTGTGCAGGCGGGAAACGTATTATCCTGGCTCTTCACTAAGGTCATGCTGTGACATTCTGTATCAACTCAGAAAGGCACGCTGAAGCTCTACCAGGGGTCCTCAAACTTTTCAAACAGGGGGCCAGTTCACTGTCCCTCAGACCGTTGGAAGGCCGGACTATAGTTTAAAAGAAAAAACTATGAACAAATTTCTATGCGCACTGCGGGCCCGGGACGAGTCGGCTGCTAAGCAGGACAGGCAGCGGCACCCGGCGGGCCGGATAAATGTCCTCGGCGGGCCGCATGTGGCCCGCAGGCTGCAGTTTGAGGACCCCTGCGAGGAAAGAGGAACGTTTGACGTGGGTGCATGGAACTGGTCACATTATTGAAACCACCCAGCACGTATCTGCGTCTTTGCGATGTTCACAGGGACACCTGGGAGGTCTCCGTGGAGAGTGGCAGGGCCAGGCTGGCGTGGTCTCTCATCTCACCCGCCCTCCCTCACCTCGAGGCTCAGCCTCTTCCTGGGTGACCCAGTCCCTTTCCTTTCTCCTGCGGAAATGCTTGCTATAGACCTAGGAGCTCATAGTTGGTAGGTAACTGCCTTCATTATAATAAAGTTTTTGGTAGAAAAACCACCTAAATTCATGGATCACATTGAGTAATCTCTTGGTTGGCCACACCCTGGGAAAACCAGCCTGCAGACCCAGCTGGACAGCAGCCCTCTGCAGGCAGCACTGGGCTTGAGAACGGTGGCGGGGGCGGGGGGGTGGCCCTCCAACAGGGGAATAACTTACATCCATCCTGCTTCCCAGGGATGCTGGGGACACTGCACTGCCTGGGCAGAGGCTGTCTTTGTATGATATGATATACGAACCATTGTATCGAAGTGCACATGTACTGTCATGGTATAATATTAACAACAACGTCACTCTATTTGTGGGTGACTCCTCTTCTTTCTATGGGGCATTTGAAGCCTCTCTGGGGGGCCAAACCTCATGGAACAGAAATACCCTGCACAGGTGAACACCATAGGTCGTGGGAGATGGGCAGGTGTGTCCTCAAGAAGGGCTCCAGGAATCTGTTGTCTGGGCAGCTTATCTGGGAGACCCACCCACCCAAGGCCCACAGCCCAGGCCATCCTGTGGCTGAGAGATAACTTGGTCTTCTCGCCCAGCCCTTCAACTCCTTCCCACTCTGAGCCCCATAGAACCGACACCAGATATCAAAGACCTAATACCAAAAACACATATGAAATCTATCTATAACTGGTATGTTGATCATGTGTTGAAATCATATTTTCAATATTTGGATTAAAGCAAATGCATTATGAAAACGAATTTCACCAGTGTCTTTTCACTTTTTAAAATGTGGCTCCGAGAAAAATTACAGTTGCATTGGGCTGGGATTGCATGTCCACTGGGTTGGTGTCGGAACAAGGAGGGCACGGAGAGTGCGGGTGACAGTCATCACAGCTGCTCCTCCACCTTCCCCTGCTGTCCCTGAGTGTGTGCACGCGGAAAGGCTGGCACCGGCACACTAACGGTCCTGAAGTTTTCAGATGTAAGGTTCTGGGACCTTTGCCCCAGAATCACCACCCACAGTGGGATAAAGAAATTGGACCTGGAGCAAGTTAAGTGTCGTCCCCTCATGGTCACCCGGCAGACAATCCTGTCCCCAGGAGTTTAGGGACCTCTGTCCCAGCAGCCACTTCCAAATGTCTTCTTAAAATTAGCTTTAACTCTGATGAAACTGTGTTTTTAACAGATGCTTCCTTCCCTTCAGACTCCGCCCAGCTTTCCTCAGCGGCCTAGTGAAAAAGGCCTCTGGTTGCCGCTCCATACAAGAGCCTGGGGTCGGCAGAGTCCAGCTAACGTGCCCTGGGCGGGAGAGCACCAAGCCCAGTGCTGCCCTCTCCTGGGACTCAGCCTGGTGTTGACCTGGGGACAAAGGCCCAGTGAGGGACAGCCATTCACATTGCCAACTGCAAATGGATATGAAAAATTAGCCCAGCCCAGTCAGTGTGGCTCAGTGGCTGAGCATCCACCTATGAACCAGGAAGTCACAGTTCGATTCCTGGTCAGGGCACATACCCAGGTTGCAGGCTCCATCCCCAGTAAGTGGCATGCAGGAGGCAGCTGATCAAATGATTCTCTTTCATCATTGATGTTTCTATCTCTTTCTCCCTCTCCCTTCCTCTCTGAAACCAATCCTATATATTAAAAGGCTGATATGCAAATCGACCAAACCGCAGAACAACCAGTCGCTATGATGCACACTGACCACCAGGGGGCAGATGCTCAATGCAGAAGCTGCCCCCTGGTGGTCAGTGCGCTCCTACAGGGGCGGTGGCGAAAGCCTCTCCAGCCTCCGCTGTAGGCGGGCAGTAAGGAGTGAGGGGTCCCGGACTGTGAGGGCCCTGGACTGCAAGAGGGATGTCCAACTGTTGGCTTAGGCTGGGGGGATTGGCCTAAGCCAGCAGGTGGACATCCCCTGAGGGGTTCCGGACTGCGAGAGGGCGCAGGCTGGGCTGAGGGACCGCACCCCCCCACCACCAGTGCATGAAGCTCATGCACCGGGCCTCTAGTAAAAACATATTTAATAAAAAGAAAAAGAAAAATTAGCCAAGTTTGAGCTCAAATCTTCAAGGGCTGTCAGCTCATCAGCAGCAGCTGGGAGGTCCTGGGAGCTGCCAGCAGCTGCGAGTCGAAGCTCATCCAGCCACATCTCACAGGAGGCACCACACAGTAAATTCTGTTATTTATTTATTTAACATTTTATTTTTATTGATTTTTAGAGAGAGAGGAAGGGACAGGAATAGAGGGAGAGAAACATAGATGTGAGAGAGAAACATCAATGGGCTACCTCCTGCACACTCCCTACCAGGGATTGACCCAAAACCTGGGTATGTGCCCTGACCGAAAATCGAACCAGCAACCTTTCAATGCATCGGAGGCCATCAACCAACTGAGGCACACCAGCCAGGGAAGCACACATACATTCTTATATATCACATATACTTGAGTCTGTTCAGTCCCAATGATTTGATGTCTATTTTTGGACTATATGGAAAATACCACCAAACTATTCTCACTGTTGTAATTTAACTGAGTGTTAACATTAAACTGAGTATTAACTTTTAATCAGTTTATGCTCTTGCTCGCCCAGTCTCTTTTTTTAATCATTCACTGAGGATACTTAACCTTAATGACCAATTAGGAGGGAAAGGAACGAAAGAGGCCCAATCAGACTCAGGGGAGCGGGAGGCCCCACCTTCATGTCAAGGAGCCCACACCGGGTGGGACAGGCAGGCTCCTGGCTGCCCAGGGCTGATAGGAGAAAAAGCGCCTGATCACGACTGGAAGCCACGTCCCCAGGGTCAGATGGTGAGACCCAAAGGAAAGGTGCTACAGAAAACAGACATAGGAACGGAGGCTGTGTTCTGGGGGTTTTTTGGTGGTGCTTTTTTGTTGTTGCTGATGTTGTTGTTAATCCACATCTGCCCTGCCCAGGGTGTGTGCCTGCAACCGAGGAACATGCCCTTGACCAGAATCAAAACACAGACTCTCTATCCATTGAACTGAATGGGCCAGGGTGAGGCTATGGCTTGAAATGCTGTTATGACTAAGTAGGGGAAAAGGGCATCATGAACATTTATGAACACTTATAAGGTATTCAGACTGCATAGGGGACTCGTCCTTGAAGCCCAGTGGTGGATCATATTTGCATGGACATGACTGACAGTAAATCCCTCAGGACAGGAAACTTATGTCCCCTCACCTCTGGGAAGGAGGGTCCACCTCTGCCAGGATTATTAGGACAAATAGGTCAGGGCAGTCTCCCCCGGAGCCCACAGCACAGGATCCTGGGGTTCTCAGAAGGGACCAGGTGGTAATTGCCAATTGTCTCTACACATCAGGGACCACGGCTCAGATCAAAGAAGTGATGGGCATCCCCAGGGTACCAGTTAGGATGGTTTCAGTTGCAAGAAACGAAACCTGGCTCAACTGGCTTAAACAGTGAAAGAAATGCCTGGGCCCAGGTTCCAGAGGAGTGCACGGGGAGGCCCGCCACCACAGCTCACTGATTTCTGAGGACCTGTTTCTTCCCTTGGCTTGGTACTGCCTTCCCCATGGCTGGCGGCATCCTTCGTAAAGGCCGGGACACCCAGAGGATACCTGGGGCTGCATGCTTCCCTTTGGGGTGTAATCATCACGTGGCAGACATTCCTTGCCCCGAAATCCCCAGCAGAAGTCCTGAGGGTCACCCTGGTGAGACCACACTTGCTCACATGTCATCCTGGAGTGGGTAGGACTGGCTTGTCTTGGCAGCTGGAGTCGGAAGGACTAAAGTCCCCACCAGAAACCTGGGGCTGCTGAGATATCACATGGCCATAGCACGGGGCTTCCTGTGGGAACGAAAAGGGAAACAGCCTGGAACCCGGGCCCTGAAGTCTGGAGAGAAATACTTGTGTCACTGGAGAAAATTGGTCCTTTATCTCTTAGACTCATAACATCATTTGTCATTTCTTCCCAATCTCAGGGCTCAAACCCCACCAGCCCCAGAGTAAGGCTATAGAAATGCAGGCCCAGGATATGGGGACCCATTTCAGGAACTAGAGCCCCACACCACACTGAGCCAGGTCCTCGCTGCCTGCTCCGCCAGCCCCTCAATAAAGGGGCACACAGCTCTTAGGGACAGGGGCCATGTAACAGTGTTTTGTCTAGGAAACCATTTGCAACTGTCACAGGAAGAGGTACCCAGTGACACAGGAGGCCCTCCAGGGCTACTGTTCCCCCCAACATGTGTCCAGTTCCTCGGCACCAGGAGGGCAGCTCAGGAGGAACCAAGCAAGGAGGCACCAACCTGGTGTCAGCCCAGCAGCTCTGCAGAAGCAACACCCCACACAGCCTCTCTCTTTCCAAAACATGGTTTTTATTGGCCTATCGCAGCGGTTTTGTGCTCACACAGATCAGCAGCTCTTCCCATGAACTCTGTGGTTTGACAGCAAGTTCTACAGGGTGGGCTGGGGGCTCCCTCTCTCACACAGGGAGTGGGGAGCAGGCAGACCAAGGCTCAGCCCATCAAAGTTTCTCTGCAGTCAGGGTAGACCAGGTGGCCAGAGACCACTGTGTTCACTGGGGATGCCAGAGTTGTGTGCTAGGCGTTCAGAAAATGCCAGCATTATCTAAATGCTTATAATTATGCTCAAGTCAGGCTGCGTTGAGTCCAACACTCCACCTTGGGTCATGATATGGGAGATCTTACCAAGACCCTGGCAATAAAACCCCACAAACAGGCATTTTAAGTGGGGAAATGTTTAAATACACATATTTTGCAATATCCATGAAGGATAAAGGACACCTGTCCCCAGTGTCTCCTTAGCTGCAGCTCTGGTTTCTATTGTTAACAAACTATCTCAAACGTTAGCAGCTGAAGCCCCAGCCCGGTGGTTCAGTTGATTGAAGCATCATCTCATGCACCAAAAAGGTTGCAGGCTCAATTCCCCGCCAGGGCACATACCCAGGGTTCAAACCCCAGTCCCAGTTTGAGTGCGTTTGGGAGCCAACCAGCTGATGTGTCTCTCACCTACTAGTATGTTCATCCCTCCCTCTCTCTCTCTCTCTCTCTTTCTCTCTCGTTCTCCCTTCCCCCTCCTCCCCTCCCACTCTCTAAAAATCAATGGAAAAATATCTTTGAGTGAGCATTACCCCCACCCCCAAAAAAATAATGTATTTGGCAAAAAATTTTTTGTTTGACAAATACCAAGTGTTGACAAAGGAATAGAATTGGAACTCTGATACACTGGCGATGAGAGTATAAAATGGTTCAATTCTGGAGAGCAATTTGGCAAGATCTCATAAGATTAAAGGTAAACATATAGTACAATGCAGCAATTCTAGTCCTTGATTTAGACCCAGAGAAACCCCTGCACAGATGCCCAGGGAAACTGATATGAGAAGGCAAATGGTAGCACTGTTTTTAATTTTCAAAAATTTGAAACCACCTAAGTGTTGCCCAGTAAATCAGATAAACATGTGTGTGGTCATGAATGAGCCACATACAAACATGGAGGAATCACACAACTACAATGCTTATAGTAATTTGTGTGAGAATGCATACAGTGTGAGATCATTTACATAGAGCCTGAGAACCTGCAAACTAGTAGTATGTATCACTTAGAGACGCATACATGTATCATCATAAAACTAAAAAATAATGAGCACTAAATTCAGTCAGTAGTTTCATTCCTCCTGAATGGAACCAGGGGAGAGCAAATCCAGGCCCTAAAATTGTACACTACGTGGTGGGTACATGAATCGTCATTATTTTATTCCTAAACTAGTGGCCCGGTGCATGAATTCATGCACATTGAAAGGAAATTAAATAGTTGGTCTTCAGACATATGCTGTCAATGATGATGCTTTCTTTCTGCTTCAGAGGTACGTTGTACCAATAGTTGGTCTTCAGATACATTTTTCTGGTGTTATGTGCGATTGGTGCCAGCAAGAGCTTTATAGGTATCACGCATATGCAAGTCAACGTTTATTTTTAAATTGCCAGTGTGTGTCATTTGTACTGGCTGGTCAGACGGTTGGATGGACAGTTGGTCACTTAGCCTTTTCTATATATAGATAACCTTTCATATGCCTGAAATAGTTCACATCAAATTGTTATGAAGGCCCACGTTATGCTAAGTGTGTAGCCCAGTGCTGGGGGGCAGTGGGGGTGCCGGATGAATCTGGTAGCTGTAAAACTACCCCTGCTGTGGTCTGCAACAGGGGAGCTGAGACGAACCTGTGGAGACCAACTTCCTGCTTGTCTGCTTCCTGTCCCTGTGAAGTCACCGCACATTGCTTCACTCTGATGCAGCAGTTCCTTCCTCTGCAGCAGTTGGTCCTATTTGCAGATTGGCAGCCCTCACAGTCAGTCTCTCAAAGTCACCAGCTGCCACATGCCCTCCTCAGGTATGGGCCCAGGCCAACCAACCCTTCCAAGCTGAGACACCAGCACCAGCCATGCGGCGTCGCTTCCCCAGAGACCTATCAGCCTCACAGGGTTCCCCTCCATGCTCCTAAAGTTGTTGTTGTTGTTAATCCTCAGCCGAGGGTATTTTTCCATTGGTTTTTAGAGAGATTGAATGGGAGGGGGAGAGACAGAGAGAGAAACATTGATGTGAGAGAGACACATCGATTGGTTGCCTCCTGCACATGCCCCAACCAGGGCCTGAGACTGATCCTGCAAGCAATGTATGTGTCCTTGACCAGAATCAAACCTGGGACCCTTCACTCCGAGGGCCAATGCTCTATCCACTGAGCCAACCCAGCTAGGGCCAAGCTCCTAGTTTTAATAACTCCAACATCTTGTCTGTTTCCCCTGCCTCCATAGTTCCCACCTCCATGAAACCTTAGTGTTTGCTTTGGGCCATTTCAGTTACCCAGTTAACACTTTCCACCTAGTTAACAACTCTTTGACTAAATTTTGTTAAACAGCCCTAACCGGTTTGGCTCAGTGGATAGAGCATTGGCCTGCGGACTAAAGGGTCCTGGGTTCGATTCCAGTCAAGGGCATGTACCTTGATTGCGGGCACACCCCCAGTAGGGGGTGTGCAGGAGGCAGCTGATCTATATTTCTCTCTCATCAATGTTTCTAACTCTCTATCCCCCTCCCTTCCTCTCTGTAAAAAATCAATAAAATATGTTAAAAATTTTTTTTTTGTTAAACACCTGTGATTTCCATCTTCTGACTGGATTCTGATGCAGAGGTTGGTACCAAGAGTGGGGCTTATCTCCCACCCTCTCATGTGTATTTTACCTAACGAGGCATCAGGACTCTTGAGTGAGCAGACTTAACATTACAAGCATTGACAGCTGGCAGCTTGGGGCCTGGGGTCTCAAGGCAGTCATCACATGCTGAAGGTGGAGCCCGCCTCCCTACCCTGGAGACCAGGGCACCACTGTAACAGCACCAGGCTTCTTACACTTGGGGGAGAAATAAACTGTCTTCTCTATTCTTGGTATTTTCTGTCACTAGATTTAACCTAATCCTAATTTATGCAGTGTCTTCTAGACTTGCCTTCAAAGGCAATCCATTCAATTAAATTCTTCATTTCAGATTTAAGAAATAAAGGTATCATTAAGAAAAATTACCTGTCATACTACAGTCAAAAAAGGTATCAGTGTCAAGGAATCAGTGTCAAGTTGAACGTTACCATATTAAGAAAAGTTACCTATATTTACTGGCATGATTAGATTCGTTAGTAAATGCTATTTATGAAGTATCAGGCACTGCACACTTTACGTACATTATTTTAATTAATCCTCATGAAAATCTGGTAACATAAGTACAATTATTATCACCAATCTTTGGACAAGGGAACTGAAGCTCAGAGAGATTAAACTTTGAATGGAAAGTGATTGCCAGATAGTGATTCTCCGTGGACACGACTGCCAAGAAAAGCCAAGTGTCACACCAACTTTATACTCACAAGCTGACAGTATTTCCAGAAAGCTGGCAAGGCCAACCACATGGAGGCTGATGGAGAGCCTGCCAGAAGCTAAGGTCTTAGCCCAAAGAAAATTACCTCCCTTCCAAATCAATAAGGAACACACAGGCCCATCATAGGACTCAACTAATGGGCAGTATTGACTAACGTTCCCAGAAGCTGGCTCCCCAAAATTCATCATTGAAATTTAATTTAATAAAAAAGCCCAGGAAAAGACATCAAGTCAATAGGCACTTGGTTCTCAAAGGCTGAAATCTGAACTCTAATGGTCTTTGTACACAGCACAAGGTCTCCCCGGGATTTCCAAAGGCCCATTATCCCTAATGCTAAACTAAAAAGCAGTTTCACTTTAGGAAACAAATTGGCAACTCAGCTGCCAACTATTATTTTGCAAAGCAGGACACAGTGAGTTGAAAATTATATTTTACCAATTAGCACAGTGAGAAACACTGCTGAGGCGTTCGCCCAAGCCTACAATTAGAAAGCATTTGCTTGCTTCTAGAAATAGAATGAATGGGAGGTAGGCGCCTCTATCTGGGTCTTCAGCAGTGTTACCCTGGGAGGGGAGGCCGAGCTGGAAATGCAGCCGTCCCCAGAACACCACCGTCTCGCTCCTCTGCAGCAGCAGCACTCTGCCTTGCACCCCAGCCTGTTTAGATGAGGTGAGGAAACCCGCATCCTGTCCAAATAGAACAGAAGGCATTTGCACAAAAGCCTTGATTATTAGAAAGGCAAAGGACCAATCAGCAGCTCTAGTGTCTCATTTTCATAGTTATTTTAAACAGCGGTTAATAGTCTGATGTCTCCATCTGCCACAAAGGTAACAGTTTGGGAGGAACACCTCGGCGATCTCCAGCTAGCGAACCCTTCCAAGCTTTCAGGCATCTCAGGGTCCCAGCTGAAACAGAGGGTCGTTAAAGAATTAGAATCTCAGCCTCTCAAGTAGCGGCAAAAGAACAGGGCTAAAGAGAAATGACTCTGACACCTCGGGATAGCTCAGTAGCCTTACTGAAATTTAGAGCGATGAGCAAGATCAGGTCTGAGACAAGAGAAAATCATTGGCAAAGATATTTGCAAATCGGCCTGGCTGGTGTGGCTCAGTGATTGAGCATTGACCCATGAACCAAGAGGTCACAGTTCAATTCCTGGTCAGGGTACATGCCTGGGTTTGGGGCTCGATCCCCAGTAGGGGACATGCAGGAGGCAGCCCATCAATAATCCTTTTTTTTTTCCCCCAGATATTTCCAAATTTTATTTCATCTATTTTTCTTACACAGATTCTCTCATCTTAATGTTTCTATCTCTCTCTCCCTCTCCCTTCCTCTCTCTCTAAAATCAATAAAAAACCTATTTTAAAAAAAAGATATTTGTGAGTCATATGTACTGCACAAACACAGTAGAGAGGGGTTAATAGACCGGGTGTCCCCAGGCCAGTGGATTTTATGGGAAACACCACAGCCCAGCTTTTAGTGAGCATATCACCTTCGGACTCTAAGCAGCTTTAAGTTGCCTGAAGTCAAGAGTAAGGTAGGGTGAGAACAAATCCTTTTATTTCCTTGCCAACCAGGAAATGAACTGTTGAAAGCCCCAGCTTACCAGTAGCCTAAAGCTTAGCCCAGCCTGCAAAGGCAATGGCAACTTGCCAGTAAACAAGAGCATGATTATATAAGCCACTGCAGTGGTTAACCAGGTGGCTCAACACTGACCTGCTTATTCTGACTCCATTGAACTTTTAGACACTAAAGGGGCTTTACCAAGGAAGCAGCAGCTTCATCTCTCAGAAACATTCTGTGTGTGGTGTGTTTGTGCCCACATGCACACATAGGTGCACACATGTACAGGCAAAATGCCTAAGAAGATATGCAAGCTATTGAGTTACCTTTGGGTAATGGAACAGGGAAATGGGAAAGCATGCAAGGCATTCTCTACCTTATATGCTTAATTGTTCAAAAATTTTTCAATTTAAACATTCCAATAAATTTTTCACTTAAAATGACTAAGCCCTAGCCCGTTTAGTACTCAGTGGATAGAGCGTCCGCCTGAGGACTGAAGGGTCCCGGGTTCAATTCCAGTCAAGAGTATGTACCTCAGTTGCAGGCTCCCAGCCCTGCTCGGGGGTATGTGGGAGGCAACCAATCAATGTGCCTCTCACATCAGGGTTTCTCTCTGTCTCTCCCTCTCCCTTCCACTGTCTCTAAAAAATCAATAGAAAAAATATCCTTGGGTGATTAAAAAAAATAAATGACTAAAATACCAATGAGTCAAGAATTCCTAGATAAAAACAGGTTGAAACATTTACCTTAAACTCCCCCTGAAACACCACCAAAATGGCCGTAAGGGACTATTTGTAGAGACACAGCTGTTACCAGACCAAGTGGGGGCCCCTTCCCCACTGGGTGCTGCTGGAGGTAGACTTCTTACATCCCGAGAAAAGGAATTTTCTGAGACTTGCACGGGAGGATGAGATATGGCAGAAAGCTTTATTTCCAGTTATAGAAGTATAATCTTACTAGGTTTCAGTAAAGCTAGAAGCAAAGTTGTTCAGAGCTTCCATTCCATGTGGCAGCCGGGTCCAGTACAGCATCAGGCTAGCTGCAGTCCATTAGTCCACTGTGTGTGGGGTCCGCGTGGTCATGGGCCACATGGGAGAATGCCAGGTAGCCGAGCATGAGCCATGAGCCAAGCATGCCAAGAGGAACCAAGAGAGTGAGTTTCTTTGTTTAGGGGATTATATGTCTCACACCCATTCTGGCCAATGACCTCTGTTCCCAGTTGTGACTGACAAGCACATTGTATTCCCTTTGTCATCTCGTCTTTCCTGGGGATGCATCTATATTCCGTTTCCCTCCCCGTGTTTTGCAGGGACCATGTCTATGTCTGGTCTTCCCTTTGTTCCTTTTCTATTACTAGTAACTAGTCAATTACAATGGTATCACAGTCATCAGACTAGGAGACAAAACCACGGAACTGTGGCAGCGGGATAGCACGTGGGAACAAGGGACCGACCGAGATGGCCGAGGCTAAGCTGGCCCCTGAAAGGCTGTCACTCAAAGTCTAGGAAGCAGTCAGGGCACCTGTGGTGACATTTAAAAACAAAACATTACCTTTAGACATAGCCTCAAGCAATATACAGGTCAGATGATGTTTGGTTTAAAATACTGCGGTAAAAAATGTTACTGTGTGAGGAAGAGAAGCAGATGCGAGAGCAGAATGCTGACTGTTGTTGGAGCTGGATGGAGGGCACCTGGTACCCACGGTTCATTATACTTTTCTATTTTCATATATATTTGAAATCACCACGCCTGTGCCCCATGCTGCAGTCAGGCATGGTCTTCCACGTAGCATCAGACTGGAAGTTTATTTTATAAAGGGTGCAATGGAGGGCCCATGGGTTGGGAAGCAGTAGGCAGAGTTGAGGACAAGTAACATAAAGGCCACCCTCGCTCTGCACAGTAGCTGTGGGTCCGCAAATGTGACCATGTGAGGTGGTCTAATAACCAACAAGTAAGATGGTTGTCCTATGAGCTTTAAAATTTTTTCTCAAAACATTAAATGACAGTTATAAATGTATACGGAAATCAAAAAATAGTTAGGCTACTGTTTACTTAGTACATTAGAAATACTGGGATGGAAGTGTTTTGTGATGGGCTTCTCACATCATACCTTTTTTCACTGCTGTGAACCATCTCTGAGAAGTCCCTGCGTGTGAAATCCCGTCAGTCACTTCCTCTGCGACATCTGCACCCTTTCCTCCCTCATGTTGACAAGGTCACCTTCGCCAACTTCCTCTCACAGCAGCAGCGCCAGCCTTTCCACAGTCAAATACAAGTCAGTTTCTGTTCAGTTTGAATTCTGCCAAACTGTGCATTACTGTCACTTTTTGCTACGATGCTTTCAATTTCTTCCAAGCCTCAGCTGAAGAAATTGTAAAATCTCGTCGTAGCAGCGATAGCCTGTCCAAAAGTCCATGAAAAGTGGAAATAACCTTAGTCCACTGGCCGAATTGATGAGAGTTGTGTTTGATGGTAAAAAAGCAAGTTTTGACCCTTTCGTTCAAGTCCCTAAGAAAATGAGGAGCTAACCCATCAGTGGCACTAAAGGCATTATCTCTGCAGCCCTCTCCATTGCTGGGAGAAAGCCAAGAGCTTTGTCATCTTGAGTGAGCAGAGTAACAGGGGCGCAGCAACCAGCCACCAACAGATGAGAGGAGGGACCTGGGCAGGTCACTGGTGCTGATGCGCATCTGCTCTGTAAATGTGCTTTCTGGACTGAAGAGCTAGCATCTGAGTTAGTACATGTGCCACAGCAACTGAAATTTGAACCACATTGCTGGGAGACTGGGTTATTTACCCAAACGGTGGTATAGAATTTGTGCATGTTGAAGCCACAAAGCAGGAACTACCTGTGCTGGAAACAGAAATACAGGGTGGGGCAAATGTAGGTTTACAGTTGCTTGTATGGAAAATAAACAATAATTAATAAGTAATAAGAATAAACTGTTTTGCATACTCACAGCTGTAAACCTACTTTTGCAGTTGTAAAGTGACCTCTTTCCCGCCAGCCCCACAGATTGGAGTCACACTAAAACCTGACTCTTCTCTGGGGTCACCCTTGCCCAGGGTTTCTCCACTTCAACACTTTTGACATTTTAGTCCGGGTCTTTGTTATGGGGCCCCTGTACACTGTAGGGTGTTCATAGCAACATTTCTCTGGCCAGTAGCATCCCCCAACTGTGACAACCAAAAGTCTCAATATTGCCAATATTTTGATATCTTGCCACAAAAATCACAACTAGTGGAAAAGCACTGCCTGAGACAAAGGCGCCACAGTCCCACCAGCACTTCAGTCTGCTCTTAAATGTGAGATCAAAGAGCACCAGGCAGCCAAGGAAAGCCTAGGCAGGACACAGACCAGAGCAAAAGCCAGACCCAAAAATGGGAACTACTTTAACAAATTAAAATTATCATTAATATTTTTAAAAAAGGTATTGATTGCATCCATGAAATAGGGCATAAAGGACAAGGTCAGAGAAATAAGAATGTATTGAGCAAAAAACTGGGAAATTAGGACTCGTTCAGTAGCTTAGGGAAAAAAGAAAAAGGTGTGGAGGATATCAACGTAAAGGGCTTCGAAGGAGTGAAGTGCTCAGTCCACTGAAAAGTAAACCACCTCTGCACTGTCAAGTCTGCCACACTATGGAGTAAATACCCAAAGCTCCTGGCAAGGAAGACGGGTCACACACACCAAGTCATCAGAAAGGATTCAGACTTCCACCTAACAGTGCCATCAGTTCTCTGAAGGGGAATTATTTCGAACCTAGACTCTATTCAAATTATCAATTAACTGTGAAGACAGAATAAACACACGTTCAGACATACAAGGTCTCAAAAGACTCTTCCTCAGCTCTTTCTCAGGAAGCTGCTAGAGGGCATTCTCCACAAAAACAAGGAAATAAGCCAAAAAAAAAAAAAAAAAAAGGAAAGAAAAATGGGCTCAGAAAATGGGAAATTTAACAAAGGAGGTAAAAGAAATGCCCAGATGAGGACGATTTCAGGACAGATGTACAACTTGTCCAGATGAGGTAAGCTGTGAGGGAGGCTTCCTTCCGCGATGGAGAGAGACCATGCCTATCGCTTTTGATGGTCCCAAGACAAAATCAGACAGACAACTGGGAGTTTTGAGATCAGTTAGTGACAAGAACAAGACAACAAAATGTCAGGAAGTGAGCAGGGCAGAGTCACTGTATGACTCAGCAGCTCTGCACTACCTTTCAAATACTCAGAATATTGATCTTACCAAAATTAAGACCCAGTAATACAGTAATGGAGGGGGGTTAGGGTCTGTGTATGTAGAAGGGAAGGCTTAACATCACTGAGACACAGAGGAGCCAGGGTTGAAAGTGGGGTGGGGGGGTGTGCAGGGAGGAGGGGCAGGGTTTAGGAAAGGAAAAAACAAGGATATTAGATCCATTGTTGTTACAAGCCTTATTGAATCACCTGACTCCTTAATATGCACATAACCTTGATTTAAAAATAACTCACCCCCTACCCCCACCCCTCCTTTCCTGAGCCACAGGGAAAATGTTGGTTACTATTCTCCATTTCACCCCAGGGCAGGCGGTCGGGCTCTGTGAGGTCATACGGGCTCCAGGAGAGGAAGCCAGTATCAAAACTCAGAGGGCCTCCTCCAGGACCCTCAGTTCAGGGTGTAGCACCAGGTTTCCTTTAGCACAGGCCTGGCCTCCTTCCTCAAATAAAGCCACACAAGGCCACCTCCAGCCAGCCCCGAAGACTAACTCGTCTCTCTGCTAGCGCATATTGTGAAAGACAGATGTTTTCCAGGCCCCTTTCATCAGCTGCAAAGTCAGGGTGAGACCTACTGCCAGTCTCAGGGCTAAATGTACATAAAGAGCTTAGTGGAGGGCCTGATGAACATTTACTTAGCGATTCTGTGGAGCATGTACCCAACCAGTGGTCTAATCCCTCAGGCACAAGTCTAATCTCACAGGCACAGTCTGGTTGCCAAAAAGCATCTTCCTAAAACTCGCTCTCAGGGCAGAAACCATCAACCTAGTTTGCAAAGCTACACTTTCCATTTACAGAGATAATGGTCAGGACTAAAGGAACCAATACTGAAAATTTTAAAATGAAGCTGAGCCGGCAATATACACACACACACACACACCTGAGCATTCTTTGTAATAGCAAAGCTGGAAAACAATTATAAAATAGTCCATTCAGTCCTAGCCAGTTTTGGCCTGCAGACCAAAGGGTACCAGGTTGGATTCTGGTCAAGGGCATGTACCTTGGTTGCAGGATCCTCCCCGGCTCAGACCCCGGCCAGGGTACGTGTAGGAGGCAACTAATCGATGTGTTTCTCTCACATCAATGTTTCTGTCTTTTCCTCTCTCTAAAAATCAATGGAAAAATATCAAGTAAGGATTAACAAAACAAAAAAACTCTGTTCAAACAGGGAACTTTGTGGATGTTAAAAACAGTAAAGAGATCTGTATGTGCCAATGTGAAAACGTCTAGGTTATGCTAATATAAGGAAAAATGCATACACCTAAAATTAATACATTATTGAATGTTAACTGTAGTTGAAAAAAATGTAATGTTTTTAAAGGGAAATATGCCACACTTCCAATAGTCCACATGGAGGATGTCATGTGTCGTGAGATCACAGGCACCGTAACAGGGAGGAGTGGGGAACTCGAAGTTGGGTGTAGGTGTCACTTGTTAATGAATAAGGCCAACTAATCAGGAGCCCCGATGCTCCACGTATGAACAAAAACATGACAACAAATTATCTAAAAACTGTAGGCCTTTTTATTCAGTTAAGAGGTAGACAGATGAACATGGAAGGCTGTCCCATCTAACTTGCCCGAAGTTCACACTCCATTCATCCATCCCACACTGCCAGAAATCTTAAAGAAACCACAACTGCCAGAGGCTTTTCTTCCTACTTCTTCATAGCAATAAGTCAGTCAGTCAACTGCTTGCAGGAAGTTACTAATTTAAATTCTTACTGTGCCCAAGAACCTCGTCCCCACAAATGCCACAAATGCCAGCAGAACCTGCCACTGCCAACAGAAGGGCAGAGTGCAAATGACTATTTGTCTAAGAGACTACAAAGGAAGCTTCAGATATGTTTTTGTTGTTAAGTCCCTGTGCGTGTTCAGGCAGAAGCTGGTGACACCCCCAAACAGAGCACACTCACTGTATGTCAAATGGCTCTGAATGGTGTTTAAGAAAACAAAGAAATCACAAGTTATCTTCAGACACAACATTAAAACATAATGGAATTGAAGCCGGGTACAAAAAGTAGATAAATATGTACAGGAAGTCACAGCCAATAGGAACCAGTGGAAACCTGGCTATTTAAATAGCTAATTTTGAGACAAGTCATATTTAGCACAAAAGCAAATGTAGCACAAGTAATACTTTCTCCCACAGCTCCCAAACTGTAAAGATTGTCCTGGGTCTCCTGTATCACTGTAATCGTTCAGAGGAGCAGGGATGCTGCAGTGGTCCAAACACTGGCACGATTCTCATTCCAAGAGGATGACATATTTGAAGAACGCCATGACAGCAGCGCTGATTACACCAGAAATGGGGACCGTGACAAACCAGGCCATGAAAATATTGCGAAAAAGTCGCCAGTCAACAGCCTTTTTGGATCGGAGCCAGCCAACGGACACAACAGAGCCCACCTAGGAGAGAAACAGGCAAGAGAACTGGTTACTAAGTTCCAATGGTACTCTGGTAAAGAGGCGCATGACGTAGGTAAGGAGCCCCAGACTGCTGAACTAGACCAAGCTCATGAGAGCTGGTGTATAACAGGTTAAGGAGATTATCTGTGGGAGGATGAAGGCAATATAAAAACCCAACCATTCAATTTATTAACTGGGATATATTATGGTAGGATAAGAACACTTCCTTTTTCCTTCTGAGCTACTGGAGTTTAATGACATGCACCAATAATAATTTATAAGTTACTTTTAAGTTGTAGGTTTTCCCAAGATCGTTCTATAGGGAGGCTATTAGCTGATCACCTGCTGAGAGATCTTGGAAGAAAAGAGTGACTCACAGGGAAGTGATTCTCCCTTTCCCTGAAGTTACATGATAGGCCACCAAGCAACCCTAGGGCTCAATAGGTTTCTTAGTGCTTCAGTCCTGACAGGCTCTTAATAAACTGCCCTTCAACCGTCACAGACTTGCTGGCTCCACATGAAAGGACTTTTGCATCATTTGGGGAAAATAAGTATTATCTGCTTAAATAAGAGTAAAGAAATTGTAAAATGTAAGGCTTTATATTCTTGACACATGTCCTAAACTTACAACTCTTCAAGATTCCACTGCATAAAAATTTCTAAACCAAAGTATTAAAAAAAAAGCCTAGCCCAGCCAGCGTGGCTCAGCGGTTGAATGTCGACCTATGAACCAGGAGGTCACAGTTCGATACCCGGTCAGGGCACATGCCCGGGTTACAGGATCCATCCCCAGTGTGGGACATGCAGAAGGCAGCCGATCAATGATTCTCTCATCACTGATGTTTCTATATCTCTCTCCCTTCCACTCTGAAATCCATAAAAATACATATATATTTTAAAAGCCTACATATTACCAGAACCATTCAAATGACACCGCACGTGACATAACACTTACTTTACAATGCGTGGTACTGATGGGAAGGCCAATGTTGGATGCAATTACCACAGTAAGGGCAGATGCCAGTTCAATACTGAAGCCACTGTGGACACAAAAAGATGACTTGTTAAGAATGAAACTTGGTTTTTTTGATAAGCTACTGCTACCTCAAAGTTAATGCCAACTTGCTGTGCCCCACTCATGGACCTCTTTAACTGACTATAATTCTTAAAATCTCCCTTCAATCAGGCCATGGGAATTCTCTTCTCCCTCTTCTCTAATATGTGAGGTTTTAAGGTTTTATGGAAGCCCATGAACAACATTCACTTTTATTTTGAAGACTTTTGTTAGATGTCCATCTTGGGTTCCAAATAAAACAAAAGGCACCCAGCCGGCATGGCTCAGTGGTTGAGCGTTGACCAATGAACCAGGAGGTCACGGTATAATTCCCAGTCAGGGCACATGCCTGGGTTGCAGGTTCTATCTCCAGTGTGGGGTGTGCAGGAGGCAGCAGATCAGTGATCCTCTCATCACTGATGTTTCTCTCTCTCTCCCCCTCTCACTTCCTCTCTGAAATCAATAAGATTTAAAAAAAAAAAAGCAACAGACCATCATAAAAAAACAAAGGCTGAGTGTATCTTCCTCAGAAAAAGTTATTGTTGTGAGACCACTGGAGTTGAATATTTGACCAAAATTAGGTTTAAGGGCCAGACAATAAGTAAAACCTAAAAAGTTCACAGCAACAGTGAGATCATCAAGAACTTATACAAACTGGGTCACTTTAACTAAAGAGTGATTAGTGTGGCAGCACCACAGCTGTGTGTACCTCAGTATCAAGACCCCCCTTCCCAGCTTACCTGGAGGGTGTGATCGGCGTCAGATCTTTGCCCATGGTCTGAATGACTCTCCTTCCCCAGACCCACAGACCAATGCAGATGCCAACACCACCATACAGCAGAAGCCATATTGGGGTTGCTTCTTTGGAAGATACATCTCTCCTTTCATAAACCAGATACAGGGCAACCAGAGGGCCAATGGCATTGCTGAAAGAAAAATAAGGGCAAAGATTAACTTTTCAGGCAGAACTAAAAACTGAGTAACTTAATAGCTGTCTTGAATGAAGCCTGGAGCTAATTAGCAAATAGGTCTGTTTCACAGAAAATAATGGAACCCATGTACACAAGAGGAGGAGGAGGAGAGCTACTCTGAGGGGCACCATGCATGTGGGGACTGTCTTCTCATAGGGAGCCTAAAGCAACTCTGGGCTCCTACAGTTTATGAATCACAGAACTAAAGCCAATAGCCTGCAAACTCTATGGTGTCACAAGGCAATGATGTTGTTTTCCATCTTACAGCCCAAAATTTGTTATCAGAGAACTGAGTCCCATCTCCATAGACAAAAAGGCTTTTCTGAACAATATCTGTTTACCACCCACAGAAATCTCTCCAAAGAAAATTTTGCTGCTTGTTTTATTAAGTCAATTAACTGCTACTACCTCATCCTACCTAGATATTCAGTCTCACAGATGGTATAAGCATCACAGCCACAAGCACAGACTTATAAAAATATAAGCAGCTTAAAAATAGAATGAGCGCTAAGATTCAAAGTCACCAACCTGACATCATTGCCACCATGGGCAAATGAGCCAAAGCAGGCCGTGAGGATCTGCAGGAACTGGAAGAGGAGAGACACTTCTGGTTTATCCTGGTCGTTCCATTCTTCGAGAGAGCTACTACTTCCTTTTCTGTCACCCAGACCCATCTCTGCCTTGATGCTCATGTCCATCTCAGAGGCTGAGTGAATGTCAGACACAGCATTGCAGTAGCTGGTGTAACTGTCCATTCGAATTCGCTTCTTGCTGTCTGCATTCGGCCACGTCAGCTTCTCCATCTCCTCACCTTTCTGCTCACCTTCTTTGGCACGGAATGAATCCAGAGGCATGCCACAAATTGCCATGGTATAGGAAGTGTAGCTATTGTTGCGCCTCAAGGGTTTGTCACCAGAGTCTCCCATGCAGTCGCCCACCTTGGCAAGATGCAGCTTGTGCAGCAGCTCTTTGTACAAGCCGGAGTCTTTGTGCACGGTGTGGTACTGATAGTGGCCACTGGAGTTGATCTGGTTACTGACGGCTTGGCTGAACTGAACAAGGTTCCCGTTAGGCAGCTGCACAGCACCTGGCCAAGACCAAAGGACTCATCAATACAAAGAGCATCAGGAGGCACCGGTGAGCCTCTGCACCAGCAGAAAAGTGAAACTGTTTCCCCACCGAGGAAATTCCACTCACCGTTCATGGGCCCATCCAGGCTGGTTTCCTCTTTCAGGTCCACACTGGGAAGCCGTTCTCGCTCCGGCGCTTCCTCCAAGTCTCCCAGCTTGAAGGAGACAGTCCTCTCTTCCACCACAGCCCGCAGGGGCACGGTAGCAGGCCCCACCTCAGAAATGGGACTCCGGATTTCAATGTCACCGAGAGTCAGCTTTGCTTCTTCGTGGTCTTCTTTCAAGCTATTCTTTTTTTCCATTAAGGGGCTTACCGAAGGACTAGACTTTATTTCTCCTAGAAAAGAAATTTTTGTTTGGTTTTGACCAAACCAACTTTTTCCACATCTCCCCTTTCCCCACTTCAAAAAAGTCCATCTCAACATATGTAAATGTAAAATTCAGAATAATCTTCCTGTCTGTTGTATTTGCTGGGAGGAAACCAGCAATGCAGGACGCTTAGTATCAGGGGCTGCAAAGTCTTTCAGTAAAGGACCAAACAGCAAAAGCTTTGTGGGTTCTGTCGTGTCCTTTCCTTTACAATCCTTTACACATAAGCCATGCTTAGTTCGCTGCCGACCTATTCTGTAGTGAAAGGTAACGCAAGCCAAGGCTGGCAACAGATTAAAATTTGAACTGCAGTTAAGTTCATGTTTTTAAAAAAGGAATTCCCCCAAAAGCCCCTCCATGAATTCAAGTGAAGCAACACAGCTCAGTGCAGGCACCTGAAGATGACAACTCTTATTTCCACTTCTATAAAAGAGAGATGTGCCTATGACTAAATTCCACAACCAGGTAGGGGTATTTTCTGTCTAACAAGCCAATGCCCAGAGTTTACATGCTCATTCATGCATCACAGTCAAGCTAGAGTAGGATATAAAACATTAGCGAGACTTGTATCATCTTCTCCCAGACTGAGGGGAAACGAGGTCAGCAAGTACTGAGAGCCTCGTTCCCACTGTGCGCAGGTGCTCAGTGCAGCTGCATGACACAGCACTGCTCCCAAGGCCACTGCAGCCGGTGCTGCCTCCCTTGCAAAGAGCAAACCACATCACCAACTGAGCATTTGCAAATTAAAAGGGCAGAGAAAGATTATATTAAGAGAACTCCACCAGTAAGGAAAGGAATACAAGATTTAAGACTAACCAAAATTTACTTAGTGTTTAATTACAGTACAACACTGTGTGCAGCAATGGCCTAAAAGAAGCCTAAATGACACTTGGAAATGTTCACCTCTAGAATTTGTGCTACAATTCTGAGAACTGTAAAGTCGGATATATACATTAGCCATAGCTTTGAATGTCTAAATATGAAGTTCCACACAGAATTAGGGTAAATGTTTCCTCTATGAAAGCATTTTGTACCTGACCCGTATTTTTCATTAAGGTACCCTTAGTATTCTCACTTAATGTAGTCTTCACCATCTATTTGTCTATTACCGGAAACTGATTAAGGTACAGTTCACTAATATATGCCCAGCTTGTGTCCACAGCATAGGTCCAACATTCCCTCTGACCAGTCTCAGATAATTTTAAGTCAGTAAGGATATACTTTGGTTGATAAACCCATAGCTTCAAATATTCATTTAAAATTTTTGACACTGTCAATATATCCAAATGGTGGAATTTTATAGGTGGCCAAACAAAAAGACGTAACACATTACAAGTTAAATTTTCTGCTACAATGTGATACTTACGTTCAATTTTCCTCTTCATCCTGGGACATACAAAGAACCAGACGATAAGGGCACAGAGAACTGCACATCCCACCGAGATGAGGATGGTGCCCCACAGAGGAAGTTCGTCAAAGCCCAGCACTAGGAGATAAAATGGTGCATCTTGAAAACCCCAGGGCTAAAGCCCTTGCAACAGTGTGTAAACCCTCCTGTGGGGACTCAGGTTCCCATCGCCCTTCAGCAACTGCCAGCTTTAGGTCCACAGGAGCTACTGTGCTCATGGCTATACAGACTTGGGAGGAAAATCTAGTTGTCACCTGACACCCACACCAGTCTGGCCCACTTTAAATACCTACTAGACTGACGTTTCCCAAGTACCTTCACAAACTAGTCTTTTCCCTTTCTTTGCCTTAGACAATGGGGATTACTATACTGAGAATCTACTAGCTCTGAAAATGGAACCACCCCACACCCGTCTCCAGATGGTGGCTGTGCACATTACATAGGAAGGTGCCACAGTCACATCTGTTATACTGATAGAATTCTCTGTGGACTTATCACAGCCATTGTACTATCCTTCAGCAAAATCCTTTAAAACAAGATTATTATCTCTTGGACCAGCCTTGGGCAAACTACGGCCCGCGGGCCGGATCCGGCTATTCTATCCGGTTCTCTTGCTCCCCTCCGCTCCTTTACTTTGAATTTATATTAGTTCACACAAACACTCCATCCATGCTTTTGTTCTGGCCCTCGGGTCCAGTTTAAGAACCCATTGTGGCCCTCAGTCAAAAAGTTTGCCCACCCCTGTCTTAGACTCATCAAACTAAGATACAGAAAACAAGGATATTATCTATCAAAAGATAAGAACAGTTCAAAGGAGTCTTTCACAAAAGGAAAATAACTTAGTGATAGTTGCACTCATAAGCTGTATCTTAGAAACTTGTCTACTTTTTCATAAGGCTCAAGGATCATTAATATTAGCCACCATCTGCTTACCACTGACATGTTAATAGGCTCCAAGCCTATAGTGTATTATTTATGACAGAAGCAAAGCACCATAGAATCTATTAAGCCTAAAAGATGTTATGATTTCTAGTTTATCCAAGAGCTTAGTCACTTATGGTTGTTGTGCTTTCTTTTGCTTATTATGAATTAAATTACTTATAAAATGAAAATTCCATTGGCCCCTCAAAAATGATTACTATTTTAAAGTCATATGTAAATTGAGAACCCTTCAAAATGCCAAGTTTTATAATGACTACAAATCTTTTCATTTCAATTCCCGCTATCAAGCTTGATCATGTAAAGTCACACAAACTATAAGATACATGAAATTCAATCAATATGATCACAATTTAAATTTGCCCACATTCCAAGTTTAAAAAGGGAACTGGAACTGGTTTTTCTTATAAATGATCCACAAAAGGCAAAACAAAAATATCCAAGTTCCTTTTTCAAAAACAACTGAAAATGTTGTTTCTAATTTCACTGAACTATGAGCTCTGCTGCTGCTACATAAACCCCAGTGCTGAAAGCCTCTCGGAGACTTCTTAGGTTAGCATGAACCACTCAATTTAAAGCAATGAAGTGCTGCATGCAGCATTTGGTAAGGTATCTAGTATGCTCTAAGGAAGATCAATATTCTCATAGGTCTTGTAGCTTCCGGATACTGTTCCAGTTCCCATTCCCCTCTCCCTGTGTCCTGGGCAACAACGTACATGTATTTCTTCCAAAGGACAGGAGCACTGACTTAATGGTCAAAGACCCTCATGCCAAATGAACCTAGGCAGCACAACTAAGCTGATCAAGGCAGGTAGAGCCCTGCCGACAAGTTACAAGTTGTCAATCTTTTCCAGTTGCTAAATTAAACATGCATCATAATTTAATCCACTAATTGCCTTAGCCCCAACATGAAGTAATATTTCAATTTTTACATTCTCACAAAGTACTTTTCCTCTTAGTTGCATGAATTCTTCCACATGCACTTAGACCAGGTGTTAAACATCCCAACTCCTCTCATTCAAGCAGGTTTAGGGAAGTAAATTAATACAATAAAAGTAGCTCCATTTGGCAGAGAAAATGAAAATAGCAAGCAAACCAGTGCTAAATGGCTGATTATTGAAGACCAGATATAACTAAGAACTCTTCAGCAGCCAGCAGTTCAGGCCAGTACCAATGCCAATATTTTTGGCATAGGTAGGAGAAAGGGAGGGAGACCATATTATCTTGGGTCCTGTGAAGACTAAAGAGTAAAGGTCTGTAGTGATTTAGAATCTGAGCAGGTCTCTTTGGTTGAAAAACTATCTAGGTTAACTCAGCATACACTAGCCTGCAGCCTTCTGAAATGGGTGCAGGCCAGCCACCTTCTAGGAGATTTCAGCCCTGTAAAGCAAAAAGGGGTAAATTGGGCATTTAATGCAAGTTTTGTAAACAACTTTAAATTCACATCTAAATATTTTGATATATACTTACAAGGTGCTCCAGTATACATGATGGAAAACAGGTTTATCCCAACTGTGCAAGCATAGAAAACTGGCAAAGCTCGCAAACCATTAGGAACTGGATCTGCCTGTAAAATAACGTTAAGATCAATACCCAAAAGCTGTGAAATTAACCCATGTCTATAGAACCTTGTAAAAGGGCAGGTTTAGGAATTCTGGTGCCAATAGCTGTTTCTCCACAGTAGTTCCCAAGCCAGTTGGGCTTGTCCTACACATCTGCTCCTGGAAGTCTGTTCATCGACCAATTTACAGCTACCTGAATTTAAGTTTATGTGCTTTTTGTTTTGAGTTTTTGTTTTATCAAAACAAGTCTAACTATACCAGTAATGTCCCGAAAAATCGGTTAACACTCAGGGTTCCAGATGTAAATCTGAACACACACCTGAAGGCATACTAGACATTTGTTAAGAGATGTCAAGAAACAGACCTTGATATGTTAGAACATTTCTTACCTGCAAAGATTTCTTAAAAATACACTATGTAGTAGAATATACCTATAACCACCACCTTATCTAGACATCTGATAAATACACATTAATGATTTACCCAAGTGCTAAGATAAAAACCAATTGTGCACCAGATTACCCCTCATTCATCAGACTGTGCCAAACACTATTCTTGGCACTGCAATACAGAAGTGAATGAAACAATGTCCCTGCCCTCACAGAACTGACATTTACATTCTAACACAGAATAATGTAAAGTACTGACAAATGCTATGAAGAAAAATAAAGACGGGTAAGGAGAAATGATGGACGGAGGGGTACATTTTAATTCAGGGAAGGGGGTGGAAGAAGAATCAGTGAAGCAAAAACACGAATATTTAAGTCAACAACCATGTACACACTTAGGGGTAGAGAAGGAGCCGGCTATCTGGCTATCCGGTGGGATGGGGGTGGGAATGGAGGGCTGGGGCAGAATATTCTAGATGGTGATGTCAGCAAGTGCAAAGGCCCTGAAACAAAACTTGAAATGTTTAAGAACAGCAAAAAAGCCAGTGTGACTGGAGACAAGAAGAGCTCCACTTACAACAAATGTGTATTAATTTTGCAGGAAAAGACGGAAGTCGAACACTTAAAGAATGAGAGCATGGATCTGAATACATGGGAAGGCTAACCTGTAAAGATGTTACCTATAGGTTTACTACTATCTTGATCACAATCCAAAGGAAAAACTTGGGGAGGAAGAGAAAGGTAAAGACCCAAAAGTTTTCCTAAAGCTTCCAGAATAACCAGTGGGAAGAGGGAGGCACTAGCTTAAGGTCAATGAAACAAGACAAAGTAAAGGTGCCACTCCAAGTCAGTAGAGATGGGCCCTTACTGAAAAGGGCTGAGTTTTAGCTCCCCTATCTACAGGTAAATAGCCAAAATAAAAACAGTGAGTAACATAGAGAACCTAGGGACTGTTAAGCTTCCCCGAGCAATGGGGGTCACACCCCAAGGGCAGTCAATAGGTTATGAACCTGAGGGATATATACATTTTTCTTTTAAGAACTATCCATGATTTGAAGAAAACTCTCCAAGGAACCTAAGACCCCCCCTTCCCCTGCTCCCCAATCAAAACCCATTAGGGTTCCACAGACTTAAGTAGGGACTTCTCATAACAGATTTTCAAATAATATTTGGTATTTTGATATCAAATCAAACTGTACTTGGTTGGTCAAAAAGGAAGTAGTCATGTACTTCTTTTTCTTTTTTTTAATGTACTTTTGTTGATTTCAGAGAGGAAGAGATAGAAACATCAATGATGAGAGAGAATCACAGATCAGCTGCCTCCTGCATGCCTCCTATGGGGATCAAGCCCGAAACCCAGGCACATGCCCTTGATTGGAATTGAATCGGGTACCCTTCAGTCCGCAGGCCAATGTTCTATCCACTGAGCCAAACCAGCTAGGGCTGTATTTATTTTTCTGTATAGCTCAATTACATATGCCAAAGTAATCAGTAATAAATTACCTGGAATGAATGACACTACCACTAGTTTATTATGAAATAACAGGCTCATGGTTTCAAAAAATAAAGAAGTTCATAAGAGTCTAGGTAAAAGGAAAGACCTGAGCAATCTATCTCTCCCTTTTACTCCAGACTTTTCAGTCACTCCTCTTCCCACTGGTTAAAAAGTAAAGAGGGCTAACAATTTTATGAAATACTTATTACCAAATGACCCAATGAACATTCCCTTAAAACTTCATCTGGAAATAACGTGTTTTATTCATTTATGTGGGATGCGAAAGGGGTCTCCATAATCCCCCATCTTCAACCAGAACAGTTCATGTTTTACATATTAAATGTTCCAGTAAGCTTTTGTCTAAAGAAAAAGGTTTCTCTGAGTGTGAAAAGATGTCCTAGATATATTCAATGTGATTCCTAATAGAAGGGAAGGAAAATGCTGAAAGACTTGTTTTAACTAGAATTTAAATACTCAACAGGAAAACCTCCCCTTCCCTTAATCCTGTGTATTGCCCAGTCCTTTTTTATTGTTGTTGTTAATCTTCACCCGAGGATCTTTTTCCATTGATTTTTATGGAGAGTGGGAGAGGGAAAGACAGAGAGAAACACTGATGTGAGAGAAACACATCGATTGGTTGCCTTCCGAATGAGCCCTGACCAGGGCACAGGCTAGGGAGAAGCCTGAAACCAAGTTACATGCCCTTGATGGGAATCGAACCCAGGACCCTTTGGGCCACAGGTCAATGCTCTATCCACTGAGCCAAACCAGCTAAGGCTATTGCCCAGTCCTTAACAGAATTACCTCATCTCCATTCTGCTTTTTCCTACTAGACTACTCAATGCCCTTGCAACAGACATTCAGAGAACGGAAACTTTTTAAAAAGTCATTTCAATGTCAACTTCCAAAACAAAATCTTAAGTTGGAAAATTTTAACAGTCAGGACCCCCAAAAGTTAATCCTCTAAGGATGATTTCTTGAGAGTTAAAACCTAACCAACCAGAAATATTCACACTCATTGCCTGAAAACTCATGTTATTGACAGAATGGACACAGAATATGTGCACAAGTGCATGCCCCAGGGTAGAGGGGTGGGGGAAGGGGGAAGTGAGGAAGTCAATTTTGATTTAAACACTATTTCAATTATTCTTGATCATGTCCACCCTCATACCCATACAACTTAATATAGCCCTGGCCAGTGTGGCACAGTTGGTTGAGCATCAAGGTCCAAAGGTCACAGGTTCAATTCCCAGTCAGGGCACATGCCCAGGTTATGGGCTTAATCCCCAGTAGGGAGCGTGCAGGAGGCAGCAGATCAATGTTTCTCTCTCCCTCTCCCTTCCTCTCTCTACGATCAATAAAAACACTTTTTTTAAAAGAAGTTAATATATCTAACTGAAGCTCTCAATAACTGGGGATAAAAGTACCTAGCATGCATTCCTCAAACAAGAGGTCTGGCATCTCAAAAATCTCTTTGTACCTCAGAGCACTACCATTCCCCACAAAGAAGACAACTTTGTTTTGTCCAGTATCAGATGCATCTGCTTCCCAATAATCAACAGAGACCCAGTGTAAACCTTTATATAAGCAGGAATCCCTAATAAGGGATTCTCTATCAATTCTCCTGGTTCACTGATGCGCAGAAAGCTGTGTGACTCTAATAATAATACTAAGACATCTGGTCTGAGACTACTAGCAAGCCTCCGATTTAAGCATCACATTGTCATATGAGACAGCTATGGAAAGTGGGAAGGTAGATGTAGTCATACCAGCTTGCAGTATAAATACCAAATTCGGAGACAGTTAATATCAATGAACTGTTTACTCTCAAATTATTCCAGGCTACAAATGCTTCAAGTTTTCAAAGCACTGAACTGCTTTATTCTTCCATACTAATGCCAGTCCGTTTCTATAGAGAAGAGGTACAATTCCGTCCCTAGAGAAGCCTACGACCAGACCAAACAAGTAGGTCTGAACATATTCTTACCCCTGGGGATAAAGCTACTTATCTCCCTTCACTCAGATTTCCTCTGCTTAGAAGCATTTTTAAGAACTTACAATGGACAGTTAAAAGCCATTTACTTCAGAAAAAGGACAACTTTGTTTTCTTAGAAAAATCCATTTATTCTCACTGTAACTCAGCCCAATGACAACACCCCTTGTTGTCCACCTTGGAGCGAGCATCAGACTTCTTGATGAAAGAAATGCTATCAGGTCCCTGAAAGGGCATTTTCAAGTGGATAGGAAATGAAATGGTTCTCTGGATTTTTTTTCTGGCCCAGAAAAACAAAACAGTTCTAAGGAATTAGAGTCTAAGTCACAGTGAGAAGCCGAGTTTCCACCTAGAAGTTTATAAACCGGTTATAAGGATAATCAGCTCTACTGAATTAACTATGTAGACCCAAACTACTCCATTTAAGTGGCACTAAGAAAAAGCCATAGGGGACACTGTGAATTGTTGAACCCCAAACTTACAATTCAAAACAGTCTACATGATGGGGGTTTAAAGTAGTAATCTGCATATAGCTGGGCAAAACCACCTTAAATACATTTCCCTGATTTTCCACTCCCTGTCTTTCCTATTCCTTGGCAAACCAAAGCACTCATTCAATTTTCCCTCCTGAACACCCTCTTGGTGAAAGCTTGCTTCTTTCAGAGAACTTAGCAACATACAAAAGGTGCACGGAACAAAGAATTTTCAACTTTCCAAGGCCATATACCTTCACACCAATTACACTGCAAGAATGCTATTGGTCTGAATACCAGACCCACTAAAGGTCATAAAAGGGGGAGAGAAAAATTACCTTACGAAGGATGAATGTCCGAACAAGGTAGAATAAAATTCCGGACATGATACCAGAAAGCAGCGGAGAAACAAACCAAGACATCACTGGAATAGAACACATTAAGAATAAATATCAGCAACTAACAAAAGTCAGGAACCAATAGGCACTTTAAATTTTAGTATTCTGTTCCCAGAACTTTAATCTGTCCCTCCCTTTTACACAATGCTCCCCATACACAATGCCATGGAACATGACAAGAATTAAGAAGCCACTCTGAATTAAACATACCAATTTTTACCAGTTCAGACCACTTGACACCTTTCTGTCCTTGTGCCACAAGGGTGAAACCAATGGTTGCGCCAACGATACAATGGGTTCCAGAAATGGGAAGCTTCAAAAACGAAGCCACTAGTTGCCACACGGCAGAACCTGAAACACAGTAAAGTTTTATTTAGTAAATGACAAAATTCCATTATGTATGCAGTGCATTCTGAAGGAAATCATGTGATAGGAATCTGCTCCCCCAACACGGAGGGGACAACATAGCACAGAACTTACCGAACATGGCACTGACCGAGCCGGCCATCAGCAGATGCTGCTGCGTCGTGTTGTACATGGTCACGTTGATCAGGCCCTCCCTGATGGTCTCACTCACTTTGGCCCCCAGCAGGACGGAGCCCACAGTCTCAAAGATGCTAGCTAAGATGCAGGCCTGCTTCAGGGTCACCACTCCCGAGCCCACAGCCGTGCCAAACGAATTCGCTACGTCATTGGCGCCCACGGAGAAGGCCAGCACGAAGGCGATGACGAAGCCCAGGACCAGCATCCACAGGTACTGCACCAGCGGGCCGGTGGCCGGGGCCACGGTGCTGACCATCAGCGTGGCCGCGGTGCTGGCCACCAGCGTGGCCGCGGTGGACGCCATCCCCAGAGCAGCGGCCTTAACTAACAAGAACTACGGCGCAGCTTTCAAGCGTGTAAACAGAATGAGTATGAGGTATCACAGACGCTCTAATAAATAATATATATTATATAAAATTAAATACTGTAAACTGCGGCAGACACCGGGCCGGCCACTGCTATACGCTGCGGGCGGGCATCTGCGGTCCGGGACGCCTCGAGTTCCGGGGGGCTAGCGGCGCGGCGCGGAAGGCCATGGCGAGGACGCGCGGGGACACGGGCTCATCCTGGGGGGACAGAGAACCACAATGGCGCACGCCCACAGCCCCGGGCTGGGCGCGCGGCCAGCACGTGGCGGGCCCCTCCCCGCGCCCGCCCACCCACCCGCCCTCCGTGGACACCGAAACAGGCCGCTCCCGCGCGCGGGGACCGCCAAAAAGGCCGCGGGCGGGCGGACGCACGAGGCAGGAATCCCGCCCGCCCGGAGAGAAAGCGCCCTTCACCGCGGCACCCCACTCACCACCGGAGACGAGGGCGGACGCAAACGGGGAGGTCCAGGCGGCGAGCACACGACGGGCGGGGTTGGAACCTCCGAGAAGCAGCGCAGTGCCTCAGAAACGGAGAAGAGGAAATTAGCAACATTCGCCAGCGGCCATCACTCTGATGGCACCCGCCGCTGCCGCACTTTATAACCGGCGCGTGGTCCACGTGACCCGTCGCGCGCGCGCGCCACCTCGGAGCTCCGCCCCGGTGACGCACTCTCGCCAGCCGGGCTGGCCCAGCGGGAAAGCTCGACGCCGGCGCTCATTGGCCCGTCGCGCGCCGGAGGCCACGCCCCCACGGGCAGCCGATCATTCCCGGAGGAGACGAGCGGCGGGGCTGGGCCGGGGGTTTCCGCCTTGCCGGTCCTTGCAGCCTGGTGACAGTGGGGGTCGTCTGTGGGGTTCTGAGGCCGCGGTCACGGTCGTTCCTGGTTCCTCCCGCGAGCCCCGATTTATGGAGCAGGTTGCGCCCCAATCCACACTTCGAGTGCATCTAACCGGCCGCGTCGGGAGGCCACACCTGATCGGTGATGCTGCGAATCCAGTTCCCGCACGTTGCCGCCCCTGTGATGCCCTTGGACAGACAGGCGCTGCCCCGTCCCGGAGAAGAGAGGCGCGTTGGCCTCGCTCCCGCATTCGCGCACCGGATGGAGGCAGAGTGGTCAATCCCGAGAATCAGGCCGTCCCCAAGAGCGTACGGGGGCGCCAGGACGCTCCGGGTCACCCACCACCGCGAACGCCAATGTTTTCTGGCGGGGGCGGGGCGAGGAGGAGGACACCAATGCGGAGTCCAGTGCCAGCTCCTGCTCGCTGCACTGCGTCACCAGGAGCGAGTCCCAGAATATCCGACTGCTCCCTCCCGAACGTGCATTTTTAGGATCAGTAGCTGCCTTGTGGCTGGAATTCGGCGTTCAGTAAATGCTAATTACTGTTTTCTCTTTACCTGAATATACGTGTTTTTGGATGTAGAAAAGATGGGACGCCATATTCTCTTTGCATCCCATCGCGGAAGATAAATTGACTTCTGATACCTACGTGGTCTGTAGTGTAGTTTTCACATTAATAACATTGGCTGTGCACATTTGGTGGCATTTTGTCATACAGCTTGAGAATCAGACAACCAATTATGCCATGGGAGAGTAAGGTAGTGGTCTCTTGTCAGGGTGGTAGATTAAAATATTCCAACCAGAGCCTTGCTGATTTGGCTCAGTGGATAGAGCGTGGGCCTGCGGACTGAAGGGTCCCAGGTTCCATTCCGGTCAGGGGCACATGCCTGGGTTCCGGGCTCAATCCCCAGTGGGAGATGTGCAGGAGGCAGCAGATCAATGATTATCTCTCATCATTGATGTTTCTATCTCTCCTCCCTTCCTCTCTGAAATCAGTAAAAATATAGTTTAAAAAAAATTCCAACCAGAATGATCTACCAGGCTTAGAATGTTCTAGAGCCCTCCCCCTTCCTTTGCCATATCTAGCAGCCATGCTCTGAAGAGCAGAAACAAAGACATAAATCTATAAGTCGTTGCTGTGTCTGAACCATCTATGGAGGCTTAAACTCCACCTGAGCATCCCCTGACCTACCTGTGGTGGAGTTGTAGTGAGTAATTTACAAAGTTCCAGAGCCCAAGGTCATGTCTGAAAAAGGAAGTGCATGTCTGGGATCACTGACCCTAGAGGCCAATTCAGATGTAATTCTGGCATCCTCCCTCCACCCTTGCTTCATTTGAAGGTTATGAAAAAGTTGAGCCCTAGCTGGTTTGGCTCAGTGGATAGAGCATCAGACTGAAGGGTCCTGGGTTTGATTCTGATCAAGGGCACATGCCCAGGTTGGAGGCTGGATCCCCAGTAGGGGGCTGCAGGAGGCAGCCAATCAATGATTCTCTCTCATCATTGATGTTTCTATCTCTCCCTTCCTCTCTGAAATAAAAACAACAACATATATTTTTTTAAAGTTGAATAAAAGGACTCATCTGTTAAAGGTCCTTAGAGTTCTGCCATTTAAAACAATTTTTTAAGCAGTTATTTATAAGGAACTTACCTAGAACTCTTCCCAGTATGTTTTTTTCATCTGTCCGTGGGTCTGTGGTATTAACTCCTTAAGTTGGCAAACTTGCTGGACAACCTCTGTGTGAGGCAGTGGGGCAGCCAGCCATTGGAATGTCCATGCAGGTGAATGAGTAATCCACCAAGGTGAGAGCAGTCCAAGCCCCTTAGGTGGGCTTGAGGGAGTGGGAGACTCAATGGGAATCCCCTTGCGTTACAAGTGAATTTTGTCCACGTCTTCAGGCTCTAGAATGATCCTATTCTCCTTCCTGGGACAAGTCAGAATGCCTCTGCCAAGTGGGCCAAGAGGGGAAGCGAGGTTGGAGGTGGGTCCTGACGGCCTCACTTGGGGGAGAATGCCATTAGAGACCTGGATTTGCCTTGGTCCAGATGCCTTCATCGTCCTCTAAGGGAGGAGAGGTGGGGCTCTGCCTGTGTAGAGCAGTTATAGTGCCTTGAAAGGGGGAAAAAAGAGGAGGTCTGAGGACACAGTGACCCTGGTTTCTGACCTCATGGCTGAACGTGGGAAAGAGGGCAGAGATCCTAAGAGTATGTTTCTCTGTTAGAATCAAGGTGTTGACACACCCTTTCTAACACCTTAGTGAGGCCATTTGGTCTAGTGATTAAACACATTGATGGTAAAACCAGACCACCTGCTCTGCTACTCACTAGTCATGTGACTATAGCCCCTTGTGATTTTAATGCCCCTAGTATTTTTGGCTGCTAGAATTAAATAATTTAATTCTTAGTTAACATATAGGTACTAGAGGCCCGATGCATGAAATTCATGAAAGAGTAAGCCTTTCTTCCCCCAGCTGCTGGCACCGGCTTCCCTCACAGCCCTGGCCTCGTCTGGAAGAACGTCTGGTCTAATTATCATATTACGCTTTTATTATTATAGATAGGCTTTAACCAAATGTTTCAAATGCTTTGGTTGTCACGTAGCTTATAGTCAAAGATTAAGAAAGTATGTTAGTCATGTTCTGAAGAACTGCATGTAAAGCAAGATCCAGAAGAAAGGTTTAACAGTAGACTTTGCTCCAGATTGGGGATGGGAACGCTGTGGAGCCAGACCAGGATCAAAGGCAATTCAGAGGCTGTCCCTTAGGACTGTGGGAGCAAGGAGGAGGTAGGGAGGAATAACCAGGGAGGAGAAGGTAGGAGCCTTTATACCCATCCCTGCCGTCCACTTGACTGCAGCCCCGATGAGTGAGGTAGTAATAACTATATGATGCAATTGAATGCCTACTGTGCCAGGCATTGCTTCAGGTGCTCTATGTGCATTACCTCATGTGACATTCTGATGATGTTCTTTTACCTTACTTTACAGGCAAAGAACCTGAGGCACAGACAATGAAGCAACCTTTAAACCAGGGAGGAATCTAGCAAAGTTCAAGTTTCTAAGTGCTTTTCCCCCTGGGTGTCAGTAAGAACAGAGGCAAATGTGATGCCCTTGGGTGTTAACTCTTAATTGCACTTAAGGTAACACATTTACTTCCTCTTCTTTCCTCCTTATTTTTGTTAATTTACTCTGTTGCTTTTACAGCCTATATTTTAAACCTCCTCAAACTGTGCTGGAATAGAAAAGGGTGTTTCTAGGAGGCCTGACTCCAAGATTGTCCCGTTTCCCAGTAAGAAGAGGGAGGAAGCCAGGGCACATGCCCTCTTCGGAAGCGAAGTTGATGCAGTGGCCTGACCATGTCTTAGAGTTACTGGACCATGTCTTAGAGTTCCTGTTCTTTTGAGACTTCTCAAAAAAGGAAATCTATCTTGTACCCACCTATGGTAAAATCCTACAGGCAGTAGGTTCAAAATACTGTCTCAAGGACCACATATCATCACCACCACCACCCTTTCCCACCTGCCAGGTGTGGCCGGCCTCCGTCTTCAAACATTCCTCACTCCCCATGAAACAGGACTGGGCACCCAGTGTCCATGGCTCTGCTCCAGAAGGTCCACTGAAATTTCCAGACAGAGAGAGCATGTGGGGGGAGGCGCTTTCAAGCACCCAGCCAGCCAAGCTATAATGCAGAGACTCACTGGTTGGAGTGGTTTCAGGCCAGCGTCCCACAGCAAAAAAGAGATGGGTTTTGATTGTGCCAGGCAAACTGGTCTGTTCCAGCAACGCAAGGCGTGGGGGACTGGCCCACCCGCCCCAGACTTTATGTGCCTCCTCCCTGACTGCTCATCGCCCTGGTCCCTGCCCTTTGGGGTTTGAATTCACACATTTGGGTGTGATGTGTCGCAGGACCCAGACAGATGGGGCAGAAGCACAGCTGTTAGAGCTTGAAACAGCCCGGTCGCGTCTGGTCCCCCTGAGCCAGCTTCAGGACAGCCCAGTGTTCCTGAACACATCTTTAGAACGACCTCTCTGGAGACCTAAACTGAAACCCTGTTTTCTCCAGCCCGGGTTCTCAGCTCATACCAGGAAAGGAGGGAAGAAAGGCAACTTGCTGGAAACTCAGGAACTGTGTGTAATGAAGATCTTGTGGCAGAAACAGGGAGGGTCAGCTCACTGCCGCCACACCCAGGACATGTGGTTTTAGGCTGAGAAAGTGAGTGGGTAGCAGGACGTGAGTCATTCCCACAGCCGGCCCAGGAGGAGGTAGAGGGTAACAACTTCAGGCACTCCATCACTTTCCCTAGTTCTTCTACTCACTTATTCATTCATTCAACAAATAGTCTGCTATTGGTTTAATCTACCAACAAGATTGACCAGCCCATGCCCTCACAAAACACAAACTCCTTCCACCTGGAATGTCACACTGAAGACCAGCCATAAACATCACCACCAAGGAGGCAAAGTCAACCTTTCTCTCCCACCAGACCGCCCACTCCTGAATCCAGCCACACAGCTCATCTTCCAGGACATCCTTACTTATCCTTCACTCTCCCAGCAAATATTTCCAGAGCACAAGGAATTGTGCCAGGGCACTTGTCCCACAGTCCACCCACGCTGCTCTCCACAGGACCCCCTACCCAGCTCAGAGTCCCTCACTCATCTGCACCCTCAGCTGGAGAAAGCTCTCTGAGGACAGCCCCTCGTGGTTTGATGGACAAAACTGGAGAAAAACTGTCTTGGGGGAGTTACCAGAGTCTGGGCCTGAACCTCAGCTTTGCAGGCCCAGAAATGCAGGTGTTTGAGGGCTCAAGGAGGGACTTGAACTGTTGGGAACTGCCTCATGGGAGACTACAGTTCTGAGCAGAATCTAATTTCCTCATTTTCCGTAGGGAAATCCCTGCCTCTGGCCTTGCTGCTCAAAGGGTAGTCTACCAGCCAGCAGCAAGGAGCTTGCAGAATTCAGGCCCCATCCAGACCTACTGAAGCAGAATCTGCATTTTGACCAGGTCCCCCTGTGATTCACATACACATTGCAGATTGAGAAACAATTGCAGTCATGCTTAATGACGAATATGCTCTGAGAAATGTGTTAACTAGGTGATTACATCATTGTGTGAACAGTGCACTTACACAGACCTGGGTGGTATAGCCTACTACACGCCTGGGCTGTATGGTGTAGCCTATTGCTCCTGGGCTACAAACCTTTAGCCCTTCACAGCTGGTGATGTAGGCAGAGCCAGGGTTCTTACCCATCTTACCGGGAAGTGAGCACCAAGAGCCCTCGGCCACACCGTGAGCAGGAGTCGCCTGGGCCTGGCACAGAGGGCTCTGGAAGGCACTCAGGGAGTGAGTGACCCCAAGCCCAGCATGCTTTGCACAGCCCTGTGTTGCCTCCAGATTTAAACTATGGGAGTGACTCAGGCCAGATAAGGGAGAGAGGAAGGAAGGAGAGAGTCCCTCACTCTCTGGGATGACCTCATTGCAAACATTCAGTCCCATTGTCCCTATAAGAATGCATATTTATCAGACTTATGTTCTATTTAGTTCACACAACGTGGTTACTGGAACTATCAGGCTCACTGATTTGTGCTTGTGCTAAAAACACCACCATACAGGAGAATATAAGTTCAAAGTGCCCCTCCTTAGAACCCCAACTTCCTAATTTAACCCCCAAACAGCTATTCACAGTTCTTGTGAGCTCATCAACTTAAATATGTGTAGATTTTTGTATGTCAATCACACCTCAGTAAAGTGGTTTTTAAAATTTTTCTCCCCTGGCTGCGCAGCTCAGTTGGTTAGAGCGTCATCCCAGTACCCCAAGATTGTGGGTTCAGTTCCCAGTCAGGGCACATACAAGAATAACCAATGAATGCATAGGTAAGTGGAACAACAAATTGATGTCTCTCTCCCTTTCTCTCTCTTCGTGTGTGTGTGTGTGTGTGTGTTCCTCTTCTCTCTAAAAATCAATAAATAAAATAATTTTTAAATTCCTCTGATGCACATAGACCAACACATAAGGTATGTATATATTTTCCTGTACTAGACGCCATTTTTCTTTTTCCATCAAATGAAATTGTGCTGTGCACAGGCATGCAACTTGCTCTTTTCACTTGCCCTTGTCTCAGAAGCTTTTGCTTGTCGTCATACACAGAGCTCCTGATTCTTGTCTCTTCACGTCTGCACAGCAGTCCATGAGAAGGTGTGCATGTCCTAGCATGAGGATCATGAGCTGGTTCACGGGCTCCGTGAATGTTTCCACTTGTGTGGCATTGCCAAACCATGCCAGCTTACACACCCAGCCTGTGTAGACGAGTTTCAAGGCTGGGGGTGCCCAGATCCTCGGGTCACATGTGGTCAGAGCCTTCTGCCCACTCAGCTCCTTTATCAACACCAGCCTCCCTTTTCACTCTCACTCGGAGGGGAAGACTTTTTCTTCCTCATCCCCTTTGTTCTTATCTTTCCTGCACTAACCAATCTCTCCCTTCACACTATCCCTCCCAATTCCATGAAGTCCTCTCCTTAGTCCATCCAGCACAGTTCAGCCCGGCTGCCAGCACCCCCACCCCGCACCCCCAGGTGCATGTTCGAGTTCTCAGTGAGGTCACCCTCACCGTTATATCCTGGCCATTGGAGTTCCTCCCTCCATAGGCCTGTTGGCACAGTGGTTGCTATGGGGCCTGCGTGGGTAACCAGACCCTGAAGATACAGACTCACTCACAACTTTAAGTCCATAGTTACTGGGCGTCTCAGCGCTGGCTGCCAAGAACTCGATGATTAACCCAGTCCTCACCCTCCTTTCCTCTGGGTTACCCACTTTCACGTCCCTTCTGTCTGCTTGTGTCTGACACCTACAAGGCCTGTCCCCACCTGCCATCTGAGGGCATCACTAATGTTCACAACCCCCTGGCCCATTTCTAGCTCCCAGTTCTGAGGGGCCCTGTGACAGGGAAAGGACAGAGGAGTCCACGGGGAAGGGAAAAGGCAGAATTGCTGGTGCTCAGGGTCCCAGAAAGAGCCAGCCTGGCCAGCAGCCTGACTTCTCTCTGCTGCCTCACTGCAAGAGAGGACCACAGGCAGTGGTGGGCCCAGAGCCTGACACAGACAGAGGGGTGCAGGGGCTTGCCTTTTGAGAAACCCAAGACCAGCATCTCCATCTCCCCTCCACCTCCTCTGGCCCTTGGCCCTTTCTCTTCACTCTCCTGTCTCCTCAGCAGGGGCAGTACTTCTCTCACAGCTGTTCCCTTCTGCCTTCAACACCCACGGGCTTCCTTTGGTTCCCACGTTCACATCTGCCTGCCCCCCACTCCTTGAGATAATGGTCTGTTCCTATTAACTTCCTCTCCACCCGCTCCCCTGACCCTAACACTAGCCCGTCCCCACCTGCAGCAGAAACCCCTGTCACCTCCAGCTCCACCACCATAAGGCTGTCTTGCCTGGGGGCCCCTGTGCAGCTGCACTCAGTCTTCTTCCCTGGCTCCGCCTACCACCCAGGGCCTCTCTCCACATCTCCCTCCAGTCTCCCCTCACCCGCTGCTGCCCTAGATCCCCATGTCCACCTCCCAGTCCACAGTTATAAATTCCAGCAAATGTCACACATTTAAAGCAGAGTCTCAGCTTCTCACACGCCTCCCCACGCAGCCTCCCATGACTTCCCTGTATCTCTAAGAGGCTCTGAAACTTCACGGCTCCCTTTTTTAAAAAATCGACTTGAGAGAGAGAGAGAGAGAGAGAGAGAGAGAGAGAGAGAGAGAGAGAGAATAGATTTATTGTTCCACTTACTTATGCATTCATTGGTTGCTTCTTGTATGTGCCCTGACCGGGGATCAAACTGGCCGTATTGGGACAACGCTCTAACCAGCTGAGCTACCTGGCAGGGAAGGAGGCCTTCCTTTGAGCCCTTCAGTTCACATGCTGCAGGAGTTGCCTTGTATTGTTTGTTTTTTGTTCATCTTCACCACAGGATATTTTCCCATCGATTTTGAGAGAGAGAGGAAGGGAGGGGGAGAGACAGAGAGAGAGAGAAAAATCAATGCCAGAGAGACACATCAACCAGGGCCAGGGATCGAGCCTGCAACTGAGGTACCTGCCCTTGACCGGAATCGAACCCAGACCCTTCTGTCCGTGGGCCGACGCTCTATCCACTGAGCCAAACCTGCCAGGGCTGCATGAGTTTTTACAGCCTTCAAAATTTCTCCCAGGTGGGTGCCTCTTGTCAGCTCCCACCGCACCACCTCTCCTGGTTTTGTCCTTCATCCTCACTCCTGAGCACACCCTGGAGGTGCCCCTGTGTGTGGAGTGCAGTCCAGCTCTGCAGACCTTCCCATCAGGAAACCCCCCCCCCCCCCGCCCCCCGCCACCCCGGCTCCTCCTCACCCTCCTCTTCCAGCACCTTCCTGCACACACCCTTTTGCCGGGACCACAGTGGGAGAAGACCGCTTATCTAAGCTCCCCTCCACCATATGGTGTCTGCCCTGAGTTGGGTCTGGCTGCCCAGCCCACCTGGCTTGTGTGCTGTGCTATTGTCAGACGGCCCGGAGCATCTCCGAATCTCTCCATGCCTGCCAGGACCAGGAGGCTCAGGGATGAGACGGGAAGGCAAGTACACAAGGTAGAAAGGGAGCGGAGCCAGGGAGGTAAGTAACATCTGGGAGGAGGGGGGGGTTGGGGAGGGCAGGTTAGACCAAACAAAACCCATCTGCAGGGTGAAGAGGCTGGCGTCCTCGCCCAGAGGCTGCCCACGGCTGCTCCATGGCCCTTCTTTAGGGTTGATCCCTCAGAGGCAGCAGGGGGTCCCCGGGGTCTGGCAGGCTGTAGAAGGGCAGGGTGACCCGATTTCCTTGGCCTGGAGTAGCGGGAGCACCAGCCCCGGGCCCAGCCGAGTCACTTCCGCTTCTCGCCCAGCACTGTTGGTGCCACACCTGGTGTCAGGTGCCCCCACTGGCTCTAGCATCCTGTGAGGTCTAACCAGCAGCTTTTCTCACTCACATTCTAAAGAAAACGTGGGCTCATGACTCTCTCAAAGTCCTCCTGCCGATGACTCTGAAAAAGCAGCCCAAGCAAGTCACCCCAGACTCTGGCTGCACACCCTTCACCTGAAGCATTTGCTGAACCACTGGACACACTGACCCCGGGACAGAAGGACACGGGCTGTTCCAGAGAGGGGGGACAGAGGACATGGAGGAGAAAAGCAAAGAAAGAGGAGGATGCAGTGGGGACCCTGATCAGAGTCCTCCTAAAGCTCCCCACTTGCTGCCCCGCCTTCTATGTCCAGTTCGGACCCCCTACCCCTGACCGCTCAGCTACTCCCCATCCTCCAGCTCAACCCCTTTGCAACCAGCCTCACAGGGGCCACATTCACCTGCTAAAGCCATCGCTTTCATGAAGTCTTACCCCCCCGCCCCCCAACCTTGGCCTGCAAGGCAAATCCAGGGTGGGGCCTCTTCTGCCCACCAGCTTCATTTCCCACTGATTCCCAACAGGAAAAATTTCCTTGGCTCCATCGGGCTCATCACCTCCACATCCCCTCCGTGCATGGAGCACACCTCAGCAGTTACCCCTGCCTCAGGAGTGCCACCTGTCCCCTAGTGCTCCGCAGCCTCGGGGGGAGCCACACAGTCAGCCTATTCCACAGATGGGCTCAGGCTCAGCTCAGCGCGAGCCTCTGCACTGCGCTGTCAGGCCTTCTTGCTTTCCTGGCGTGGAGGAGGTCAGCTCCTGGGAACAGGGCCGTGCTGGCTTCTGTGTGACACAGTGCAAGTGTGCGACTGAGAGCCGGGCTAGGAAAACAGTCCGGAGGAACAGTTGTTGGTCTTTCGTTTAGTTCTAACCTATGGAGCTGCTCAAGTTCACTTTACAAATTAAACATCTCCCCCGCTTGGCAGACAGCACAGTGCTGTCCTCCTGGAAGGCATGCGGTAGGCTGAAAGGACAAGACACCGAGTGAGCGGTGCCCGGACGCAGGCAGAGACCAGCGGGGACCTTCTGGGATGTTCTCACCTGGGTCCTCTCTGAGGTGGCAGGCCCGTTATCGAATCCGATGTGGGGCTGCCACCATCACAGGACAAAGGAGCACAACGCACATCCCCAGTGTGATGAGATTCATGTTTCCTGGCCTGTCATTGCTGACAGTGTTCCTCCCGCAATACTGACCTGTTGGAATGGCGGTGGCGGGCGGGGGCGGGGAGACCACCCTCCCACATGGTCAGGGCGGTCAGGGGAGGCCCAGCCAGAGGGAAAGTGCTCCGAGGCACCGGTTGGTGACTCCCCCCACGTTTGCAATGAGAGCTCCTCTTTGTGCTTGAGGGCCTGGCTTTCCACCTTCCAGGCCCAACAAGCACTTAAAAATAAATGAAAGGAAATTTGAGTGCATCCACCATGGATATTATTTCTTGTCATTTTTGTTTCTGTTACGTGTGTATGTGTGCGTGTGCACGTGTGTGTGCGTGTGAGTGTGTGTGCGTGTGAGTGTGTGTGTGTGTGTGTGAGAGAGAGAGAGAGAGAGAGAGACAGAAAGAGAGAGTCAACTGGGTCATAAGTAAAAAATATTTCTTACCGAGGGTTGTGGTTTAAAAAGTTAAACGTTGCTTTAAGGGGCAGACACCCATTCACCCAACATTACAAATATCAAAACTGTATCTCTTGTTCTGGGGTAAAGAAGAGCCTGCCTGTGCTCTGCACTTCAGGAGCTCTGAGTCGGGGGTGAAAAGACTGTGGCACAGGGACAGGATGTGGCAGCCACCTTGGAAAAGGGGTCCCAGTACTCCCAGAGGAGGTGGCCTTGGCTGGTCCTGCAGGGTGGCCGGGAGGAGAAACACAGAGCTGGTGGGGGAGGGAGTGGGCGTGTGGGTGGGGGAGGGCACAGGGACACTGGTGACAGAGATGAAAAGGTTCGATTGGGCCAGATGATGGTTTTATCCTCTGGGACGATTGCTGTCGTTTAAATGGGGACAATGAGGGATCCCTGGGTCAAAAGGCAGTTTCATTTTTAATTTTTGGAGGAAACTCCCTACTGTTCTCCACAGTGGCTGCATCAGTCTGCAGTCCTACCAGCAGTGCACAAGGATTCCCTTTTCTCCCCATCCTCGCCAGCACCAACTGTTCGTTGATTTATTGATGGTAGCCATTCTGACAGGTGTGAGGTGATACCTCATTGTAGTTTTAATTTGCATCTCTCTGATTATTAGTGACTTTGAACATTTTTTTCATATGTCTACTGGATATATATCCTAAGAAACCCAAAACACCAATCAGAAAGAATGTGTCCACCCCTATGTTCACAGCAGCATAATTTACAATAGCCAAGATCTGGAAACAGCCCAAGTGCCCATTAGTAGATGAATGGATAAAAATGCTGTTGTACATTTACACCATGGAATACCACGTGGCTGTAAAAAGAACTCTTACCCTATGCTAAGTGAAATAAGCCAGTCAGAGAAAGACAAATACCATATGATCTCACTAATATGTGGCATCTAATGAACAAAATAAAGTGACGAACAAAATAGAAGCAGAGGCATGGATACATGGAACAGACTGACAGCTGTCAGAGGGGAGTGCTGTAGGGGCCCTGGATAAAGGAAGGTGAGGTGATTAGCTAAAGAACATATATGCATAGCCCATGGACACAGACAGTGGTTGGGGAGGGCCAAAGGAAGGGGTCCGGGGCTGGGAGGTGGGCAAAGTGGGGGAGTGGGGGGATATCTGCAATATTGTCAATACTAAAGATTTTAAATTAAAATGTTAACATTGAAAAAAAGAAGTGAGGGATGATATGAAGGGTAGCACCTGAGGGCCAGTGTTTCTTTGTTCAAGGACTTTTCCAGGATTGTTAAAATATTCCTATTTTGATTTTCTTCAAGCTTCCGCCTGGTTGTCCAGCCAGGCCCATCTCCCTGCTTTCTCCCTGCTCTCGCCTCTGTTCCCTCTCACACTCCCTGCTGAGCACCAAGCCGGCTGGCTGGAGAGGGGACGAGAACAGGAGAATGTGCTTCCTCCACCCGCTCCTCACACCCCTGGGGCAGCTCTCCGGGGATTTAGAAAGAAACTACGGGGCGTTCTCAGCTCAGCAAACGGGGAGTGGCCTCTTCCTGCTGGTTAGTCTCTGCGGAGAAAGTAGAGGTGGAAGAGCAAAGCAGAGCAACGAAAGGAGCCCTTTCCTTTTCTCTCCCCCTTTGTAGACCCAGAGTACAGTGCCTGCCTCCCCTCGCAATCTTTGAGCCCAGGCATTGAGAAGGGATGGGCAAATATCGTCTCAATGTGCAGTTGCAAAGGGCCAGTGTTAGGGGCTGGGAATCCACCAAGCACACCCAGCCACATGTGGACACCTTCCTCCCAGCAGGGTCCCCCCACCTTGAGTCCCCGAGAGCGTTACACGGGTGCCCTCGGTGTGGTCCGTCTGCGAAGGCTGGTCTCCTTGGCTCCTGCACACCAGGCCCCTCTCCACACCTCTGCTTCCGGCGGAATCTCCAGCTTAGAATTCCTTCGCCCTTTCCCACACCTGCCTCAGTCCTGCCTAAGGTTTGGTTCAGATCTCATATCCTCCAGGAAGCCAACCCACACAAGTGCTCAGAATTCCTAAGATCTCTGTGGCCTTTAAATCTTACCAATAAGGGACTGATTCTTTGCCTTGGCTTCCGCTTCCCGATATTGTTTATCTCTGAGACTGTAGATTCCTGGAACCCAGGGACACTAAATCACACTTCTGTGCCTGCCATCGATCTCGGTACCGAGACCTAATACAGATCAGATACAAAATCTGAGTTCAAGTCCCTTCACATTCCTTAATCTCACTGAGGCACGCTGTCCTCCCATAAAACTAGGATAGAAACAGTACCTACCACTTGGAGATGCTGCAGATGTTAAGTGAAACCGTAAGAAAATGTTTAACGTGCAGCAAGGGGCCGATTGTTTTTACTATCAATTAGCAAGATAGGTGTCAAAGTGCATTCTTTTTTATTTGCTTATTTCTGTGTATACTCAACTTTAGGGTTTTGCCCATCCTTGTTTTATTTATCATTGAAACGTAAACTTCAAAATGTCTCCAAATATCAAGTCAGAACAAAAAGATATTTCAGCAAATATTCTTCCATTCCCTCTGTCCTCCCCATTCTGTTCCCAACGTGCCCTGCAGGTGGCTAACCTCATTCGTCTCTGTGTGTTTTTTCTTTCTTTCTCTTGTCACAGTAAGAAATGTCAAACCTGTAAGAGTTTTTATGAATTTATTTGAGCCAAACTGACGGCAACTTCTCAATGGGTTGAGAAAATGCTCCAGAGAAAGGCAGTTTTCTACCTTATTTTATACATTACAATCAAAGGAGGCCGAGGAGTTACGTGAAATCCCTAGGTGATAGATTAGGGAGGGGAGAAAGCAAAGCAGGGGAAACCTCTGGGGTTGCATAAAATGAATAGACAAATGCTTCCTTTATACAGGTGGGTACCAGATAGTTAACAGCTCACAATTAACATGATAATGACAACAACGAGGGAATTTGTGGTCTCTGCTCCGGTGCAGGTGGTTATGCTTTCAGGAGTCTGAATAAAAGGAAATTACTTTGATATTCCAAAGGTATGTTATCGTAAATGCAAAAAGAGACAACAGACAGGCTCAGTCGAAAAATAAAGATTGACCTTTGTTAGGGAAAAACACCGGCCTAGGACACAAACTGCTTTTTTTTAGTATTTACTTTTATATTTTTATTTATTGATTTTGAGAGAGAGAGAAAGGAAGGAAGAGAAACATCAATTTGTTGTTCCACTTATCTATGCATTCATTGGTTGCTTCTTGTATGTGCCCTGACCAGAGATCAAACCCACAAGGTCGGTGTATCCGACCACGTTGGAACCAACTGACTACCCCGCCAGGGCCTCATGAGGAGCTTTAGTTAGAAAGGTTTCATTTCAGACCATCCTCTGTGGCCACTTTAGGTCTCTGAGTCTGTAAGGCCGACGTGTAGGCCTCCCCTGAACTTGTCAGGGTTAGTGCGTGGCCCCTTTTTCATCCACTGTTTCTTTTTCCTTCAATGAAGGGGTAAATGCCCTTATCTCCTCCTCTGCAATGAGATTCTCGAGCCCGGAGTTTCAGGCCCCTTTGCACGCGCTGCTTTGGAGGTGCTGCGAGCAAGAGCTCCGGGACAATGGGGTTAGTCACGGTGAGGGTGAGCTCATGTCTTCACGTGGCTGGCTCCACCAAAAGCACTCGCTCTGGGTCCCCATGGTGTCACCCTGACTGGTAATGGGGCCACAGCCCAGTTCCCGCTCCTCAGGAGGCCGGGACTTCACTTTGCGCCCCCCTGTGGCGGCTGATCCTCCTACAGCGGGGACAGAGCCAGGTTGCCTGCCTGTGGGATGAAGTTTTTAAAAGCCACCTCATGCTGCACCCTGCAGGTCACACGGGATGGGCAACTCCCTCGTGCTCCTCCCGTCATTTCTTGGTGAGATGTGAGGGATCCCGGTTGAAGGGCTCCTGGGTGCTTCTCAGTAGGACCTCCTTCCAAGGAGGAAAAAACCCAAGTCAATAAAGGTTCCCGGCCACAGGGAGGTGGGCAGAGGAAGCGGGCGCCGCAGCGGCGAGAATTCACTGGAAACGCAGTGGACAGAAGGCCTGTCTCGGAGTCGCGCTGCCCACAGCCAGCTCGGAGGCTGAGTCACTGCTCGGAACAGTAGTGTCCTGTGCTCCAGACGCCGCTTTCTCCAAACAGGATCGGAGGCCAAGGAAGGAAGCGCAGCAGCCGAGGCTGGCAGACCTGGAAGCCCACGTCACCCCACAGATTGCAGCTCGCTGTTTAATATGAAGGGGAGACCTGGAGTCAGCGTCCCAACCCAGGCCATGGCCATGTGGCATTTTGCACAGTCAGAGAAGCAGTTGCATTTAGGAGCTTTTGCACATGGCTTGTCTCTCCCGTCCACTGCAGCCACCCTGCCCCCCCCCCCCATCTCACCCTAAGTGGGCTTCACAATTGAGGGTCCCTGTTGCCTTGCAAGTTATTTGAAATGGCGATCCCTGGACTAACAGCTCCCAGGTCCATTCCTGCTCTGGGGCTCCAGGAGTCTATCCGCCAAGAAACAGATTCTGAACAGAGGCAGCCTGCGCTGGGGTGAGAAGCAAACGACCCTTCGTCCCAGGATCCTCTCACAGGTGAGCATGGCAGGGTGCCAGGGCCCAGCATCTGCCAGGCAGGACCCACACAGCTGTGGGAGAATTCAAAGCAGCTTTTTCACAGCCTCCCAGAGGCTGTGTTTCTCTAGGGCAGCTGCTGCCAGGAAGTTGGCATCCTGCCCAACCTCCAGTGGGCATCCCAGGGGCTAGGTACCCATCTGCCCTGTTTCCTAAGTAGGCAGCTAGGAAAGTGGTTCTCGGGCCCTGGCTGCCCTCTGCCGGGCACACTCAGCAGCTGCTGCGGGGTCGGAGGCAACTGGAAAATCCAGCGGGGAGGGGCGCCTCTCTCCCGGCTCCTCCGCACCTGTGGAGGGGGAAGGCGAAGAGGGGGCCTTCGCTTTCCTGCCACCTTCCCGGGAGGGTGTGTCCTCTCCTGGTGGTATCAGTGTCTTCTAAAGGTCTCTAGTAAGACAGTTTCTGTAAGTCTTCTGTGTTTAACCAAAATGATTTTTCTTAGGGCCTCACACACCGTGCGCTCAGTAAATATTTATTGGATACATAAGCAGGTCAGCTCTTTCCTGCAGGAGAAACTGCTTCGGGCTTTGTTCCAGAGAGCAGTGACAGTTATCACTGAGCCTCTTCCGCAAATTCCTCTGTGGACAGGTGTTTCCGCAGGCTCTCCACACTCCAGGCTGCCTCTCCCAGGCATCGCTGCTGATTCCTCCCATTCCTCCAGTCCCCCGCTCCCCACCAACATACTTTCAAATCATGTCAGAACTAACTGTGTCTCTCTCGCTCTCCTCTTCTCTCTCTCTCTCTCTCTCTCTCTCATTCTCTCTTTCTCTCGCAACATGTCCTCTGTCTCTTTTGGACACCCGGATTCTCATCTGGCCTTTAGTTCATTGGATTTAGAGATATTCTCTCCTTCTGGAAGCAGCCAAAGGTCTGTCTCCCTGGCCCACCCCCATAAGAAGTACCTGTCATTACTTGTAAAGAAGATGGGCCAGTAGGAAGGGCAGACCTCTGGTTTCCATGGGGAGAGCCCGGGTCGGGGCGGCCTGGGCGGCCTGGCTCCGATGGAGCAGCGCAGCAGGATGCTCAGTAAACAGCAGCTTTTTCTCAGGCCTGTCTCAGGTCTCCGTCCCGCAACCTAACCGGCCACAAGCTTGCATTCCTTACGTTTTGTCCTTCTGTGCCTATTTCCCTTACAACTTGTTTTTCCTAATTAAAAATAGGAATCTAACTTTTTTGGGTTTGCTATATAAAATATAGAGTGTTAAAAAGTAAACTGAGGCATATTAAACATTTTAAGAGTGTGAGCAAAAGTTGATTCAAGTCAGAAGCCTCCCACTAAGCAGACAGAAAGGAACGGAGGAGCAGGGCAAAATGAAAGACTTTCATAGGCAGAAGGGAGGGAAACGAGTCCTAATAGGCAGAGACGGTCACTTTTCCTCGGGGAAGTCAGGAGATTCCTGGTTGACTGGTTTGAGATTCCTTTCTGGGAAAGCGGAAACTAATTAAGTCTTGGTTGGGGACATGGGGTTTGGCATCACTGACTATTTTGGGCCTATTGTCTTGTTCTTAACAATTGGTAGGAAAAATTCAAAGGGCTGAACAGCCAGTAAAAAGTTATGCCCACTCTCACTCCTCCCCCCATTTCTCTTCCCCCAGAAAGCCTGCTGCCTTTTCTTGTGGATCTTTATGAACACAGGGCTCCCCGGCGGGTGCTCGGGGAGCTGGCCCCATGCCACCAGGTGGGGGCTGCGACCAGTCATGGGGAGCTTCCAAGCAGGTGTTGGGGTGGGACTGCTCCCCTCATTTGCCTGGGGTTGACATTGAGGGCTATTGTTCTGGCTTTAACTACATGTTGCCAGAACACATCAGTGGTTCTGGGTGCGCTCTGTGGACTGGCAGCGCCAGGGCAGCATCACCTGGGAGCTTGGCAGAAACGCAGGTCCTCGGGCCCCACTCCAGGTCTGTGGGATGAAACTGCAGGGTCAGAGCCCAGAAGCCCGAGGTCTAACAACCCTCAACATGGCTCCACAGACACGCTCCCTGAATTCACATGCCCGTCAGCTATGGTCACGACACATTTTCTAGTCTTACACATTTTTGAAAATCTTCTCCAAATTAAATTCTAAACAAGGGATACCCATTAAATGTTAAGAAGTAAGCGATAAATCTTGTAGCTCAATTACCTGAAAACGAGAAGCAAGTCATTTGATCCTCTGGGCCTTGACTGTTCCACCTGTCACGTAAGAATATTCGTTTAACCTGATGGCTGACCTGGTCCTAAACTCCTTCCCTAAATTCCATTATTAAAAAAATGGCAAAATTTGGACATAAGTGAGGATTAATTAAAAAATGTATAAAATAAGTTATCAGTACACTGATAAATAGTGATATATACTTCTATTCCTCTTTACCCTTTCAGAAGAAGCGAATGCTGATGATGGTTGTTAGGCTGTAGTCCAGGCAGTAGGTACAGCACTTGGCATATAAACTTACTGCATCTGTGCCAACACCAAACAATCAGAAGACAGTTTTTGGCTTTAACCCACTGTGCGCCATAAGCATCTGTAGACGCAAGCGGTGGACCTTCCCCACACCCCACGCACATCTATAAAAAAAAAAATGTTTTCCCTAAGTGGCAGCTCTGATCAACTTTAAAATCATTTTTCATGAGAATTTTCAGCTGAAAATATTCAAGAACACCCGAATTGTGAGTACTATATTTATTTTTATAATATTCATTACAAATTGATTTTTTAAATTAAATTCAAAATATGGTGGCATGTGGGATGGTTTCCGTTTTGGACGCGTGGCAGTTAACTGGCTTAATTTACAGGTGAGCAAACGGGCTCAGGGCCCTCAACGTCTGGCCTGATAAGCACCTGGCAGAAGAGAGGAGCGGCCTGGGCTTGTTTCACTGGCAGCCACATGTGCGGATGTTGGTGCTTATCTGAGCCTCGCCCTGGAGCACTGTGATCCACAGGGCAGAGAGGCTCAGGGGAGCAGGAGGGAGACAAGTCTCAGCCTGAGCCCATCGCACAGACACTCTGCTGGCCTGTGTTGTAGTCTCACTTCCTGGACCAGAGGAATGAGGTCTATTTTGGTTAGAATGGCTGATTGGAGTCTTTCAAGGGGCCTCCTACAGCCACGATAATAACCTAAAATCAATTCTCTACCCTGGGGCACATTGCAGACATTTGTTTCACACAGATGTGCGGGATGCAGTGCTGGAGATTCGCAGCCTCTGCACTATCACCTGGCTGGTCAGTGTAAAAGGCAGCAGTACCGAGAATGAGGGTAAGTGAACACATATTCTGGGTGTGGATCTGCAACCCTGCCCACAGCACTCTGCAGTTTAGGGGTGGCACCTACACTCAAGGGGAGGGACTGTGCAGGGCATTGCAGCAGGGGTGGGGGTCAGGGGGCCACCTAGAACCCTGCCTTCTATCCCCCATAGAGCACGGCCGCAGCCTAGCGTGGGAACCACCATCATCCACGTAGCTGTCACTCGGCCCCTTTGTTTTGGTGTCACCTGCACGAGGACCACAGGGACTGGCACCTCTGACTAGTCATATCTTTCTCCATATAAGCAGTACACGGTCTAAGTTGGGGAAAAGGGAGCTGGTTGGTTTGGGAGCACTGTCCTGTGGTCCAGGTGTAACACCTGGCAAGGAGCTGGGCATGGCGCTGCTGCTCTATGGGGCTGGCTCATGCAAGCTTAGAGGAAGCCATGGTCCCACGAAGTGAGGCAGAGCTGGAAACAGGGTCAGAGGCTCAGAGAAGCGGGCATGCGAGAGGAGACTCCTGAGGACGGGACAGCCACCAGGCGCTTGTCCCCAGGAGGACCTGGAGAACACCTGTCCACCCGAGGACCAAGGCATGTGCTGTGAAAGGGGCCGCCAGCACCAGCAAGCAGCTCAGTGGCGGCTCCTCTCTGGACCAGGGCTGCTGGGGGGAGACGCTGTTACAGAACTGTGCTCCTGACCCTGAGGGGTGGCAGGGTCCTGAAGTAACATAAGCCTGGCGACAGCACTCAGTGCCAGAGACAGGTGCGTGGGATGACTGGAACACGTGGCAAGAGCAGAGGTCACACCTGGCGGCCCGAGGAGTCTGTTTCCAGCGAGAACTGTGAGATGGTGACAGACACCGTGCCCCTGGGACAAGACAGAGCTTATCTCTAGAACCAAAGGGGATCTGGGTGGACAGGAGAGGCTCAGGCAGCCGTCCCAGGAAATGACGGTTCGGTGCCTAGTTTTGGGCCTTTGACCAAAAGGAGGCCAGGCTGCAGGAGGAAGGTCCCACCTCATCGTGGCAAACGCAGTGCTGACGGCCCCTCCGTCCTTCTCCAAGGGCACCTGGGCACCATGTGCTTAGGGAACTGGAGGTGAAGACAGGGGCACAACCAGACATGTTAAGGACTATTGGATGTGAGTTAACACTAAAAACCAGAGATTTCAAGCATCGTCATTCCAGAGGCTGGGTAATAGACAGGGTCCTGGGCCAGGCCCAGGCAGAGCGTGTCCATGTTGGCCATGGATCCGCCTGGCGGTCACTTCCCCACCCACAAATCTGCAAGTGGGAAGGACATGGTTCTTGCACATTGTTGGCTGGCAAGGAAGAACTGTTGTAGAGGAAAGGTCCAATGGAAGCCTCTGAAACTGCTTCACAGACCAAAACAGTATTTCAATGGTGATACCACGCCCGGTAGGGTTTGGCACTGCCTAGTGCCCCCAGAAAGATGAGAGAACCCAGGGGTGGTGGCACCTCCCCCCACCCTTTGAAATCACATCAGCTCTGCACAAACAGAGTGGGCCCACCTTACCCACTCTCTGCAGTTTCAGTTACCCGCAATCGGGGTCCAAAACATTAAATGAAAAATTCCAGAAATAAACACTCCATAAGTTTTAAAATGCATAATAATCTGAGTAACGTGCTGTCCTCTCCCCCATGCAGCTGTGCCCCACTCCATCCTGCCCAGGACATGAGTCGGCCCTTTGTCTAGTGTCTCCACACTGTACGTGCAGCACAATAAGGTATTTTGAAAGAGAAAAACCACATTCACATAACTTTTATTATAGTTTATTGTTACAATTATTCTATTTTATCATCCGTTATTGCTGTTAATCTCTTATTTGTAACTAGAGGCCTGGTGCACAAAATTCATGCACGGGGGGATGGGGGGAGTGTATATCCCTCAGCCCAGCCTGCACGCTCTCCATTCTGGGACCCCTCTCACAATCCAAGACTGCTGGCTACCAACCGCTTGCCTGCCTGATTGCCCCTAACTGCTTCTGCCTGCCAACCTGATCACCCCCTAACCACTCCCCTGCCAGCCTAATCGATGTCTAACTGCTCCCCTGCCAGCCCGATTGTCCCTAACTGCCCTCCCCTGCTGGCCCGGTCACCCCTAACTTCCCTCCCTTGCCGGCCTGATTGCCCACAACTGCCTGCCCCTGCCAGCCATCTTGTGGCGGCCATCTTGTGTGTTGAAGTGATGGTCAATTTGCATATTACCTCTTTATTATATAGGATTAACCTTTATCATAGGTAGGTATGTGTAGGGTTCGACACTATCTGTGGTTTCAGGTGTTCACTGGGGGTCTTGGGATATGTCCTCCAGGGTTCAGGGGGGACCACTGTATTCTAGCAGAAGACAGTGGACAACTGCGAAGAATAGCTCCAGGTGGGGGTCCCTACCATCCCCCACTGAAATCACAGCCTGCCAGAGCTGGTTTGACTCAGTGGATAGAGTGTCAGCCTGTGGACCAAAGGTCCCGGGTCTGATTCCAGTCAATGGCACATACCTCGGTTGCAGGCTCCTCCCCTGCCTGGGGCCCTGGTGCTGGTCAGAGCTCATGCAGGAGGCAACCAGTCAATGTGTTTCTCTCACATCAATGTTTCTCTCTGTCTTTCCCTCTCTCTTCCACTCTCCCTAAAAATCAATGGGAAATTATCCTCAGGTGAGGATTAACAGAGAGAGAGAGAGAGAGAGAGAGAGAGAGAGAGAGAGAGAGAGAGAAATCACATCTTGAAGCGCATCCAGTCAGCTTCCGTAGGGTAGGTATGCAGGATATCAGGTGCCCAGTGTGGTCAGCGATCTGGCAAAAGGGCTCTTCTGCATTCCTCTGGAGGATCAGGAAGGGATGGGGTTAGAATTAGGGCCCTGAGAGCAAGTCTGGGTTAGCTGAAAATACCTTGCAGTGTCCAAGCAGGAGCACACCCGCTGACGTGTTTGCAGGAACGTTTTGCAGATGCACTGGGCTCCCTTGGTCGGTGATTTGTGTTCACTTCTGGTATTCATCGCTCACTCCCACCACAGGATGGACTTGAAGACAATGAAAGGGTTACTTCTGTGTGCCTTTCAGCCAAGACCTAATTTTCTCCCCTGCCTCAGGGCCTGATCCCACCTGCAGATCCCAACCATTCCAAACAGGAAGCCTGCTCCTTCTTCTTACCAAAAACTAAGCTGGGGCTGGGGTGGGGGGTGGGGAGAGAATACAAGGGGGGTCGGACCTCCAGCCTCTTCCTGTCTTCCCATTGTTGGGCCCTTAACTCCCCTGCCCCCATCCCTCTTCAGCAGCTTCCCAGGAATGTTTGACCCTCCACTTCTAAGGCTCCCAGCCTGTGTGGCCCCATTTAACCAGACACCCCCCTCCCTCCATTAACCTGCATTACACTTTAATGTGAGTCCAGCAGACACAGGTAAATGCCCCAGAGCTGCCCACCTTCCTTTAAAAGAATAATCTAACCCTTCTCCTGGATTTGGCTTCTTGCTCAATTTCAGGTCTGAGTAATCCTTCAGGCAGCCCCAGGCATGAGTTATGGTGACCTGGACTCTGGAAAGTGTCTGGTTATTTGACCACTTCTTCTGCATATTCCCTTTCTCTATCATTTGCCTTCCTACCATATGCCAGTCACTGTGCCAGTGCTGAGAATGTCAGGGTATACCTAGACCCACAGCTAACTTCTCCCCAGAAGATGATAGATGGAATATATCCAGTGTTCTGAGATAAAGACTGTGTCAGGGGTCCCCAGGACCACCCAGGCCCAGCAATTCATCAGACAACTCTCCACTATGGTTTATTACATAAAAAGATACAGCGAAAAATCAACGAAGGGAGAGGTGCGGGGAACACCGCGGGGAGGAAACCAGGCTCTCCCAGGTCAGTGAACTGTGACACACGTGTGAGGCATCCACCAGGGTAGTTCATTGGAGGCTCCATGGGTAAGACTTCACTGGGACTGGCCATGTAGCATGCATCCTTTGTCTAGCATATGCCCAAATTCCAGACTCCCAGCAGGAAAGCAGATGACCAGCATAAACTACATTGTACAAACAAGTAGGGGCTGTGAGCCACTCATCAGCCAGGGGACAGTGGGCGCCCTCCCGAAATCAAAGGTTGAGGTGCCACCGAGGGCCAACCTTGCAGGCAGGCCTTCCCAAGGACAGCAGTCTCAGGCCTGTATATTCACTCTTTTCTGCTCAGATTGCCAACTTGGGATTCTACACTCAACGAAAATATGCTTCAAGAATGGAGCAAAACAGAGACATTTTCAGGTTAACAAAATACCGTGTTTTCCCCCAAGAGAGCTTCAGTAAATTATAAAGGATGTACTTCAGACAGAAGGAAAGTGATCCGGAAGGAAAATCAGAAAGGCAGGAAAGCATGAAGAACAAGGATGGTGTGAGACACTTTATGATGTCCACTGGGCTGAAAATGAGATGAACAACACATGGGGGAGGGATGTCAGGTCAATGTATTCTAACATATATGTATGTTTTGAGGGACCATGGAGCTGTTACTTTATTTTATTTTTATTTTAAAATGTATTTTTATTGATTTCAGAGAGGAAGGGAGAGGGAGAGATAGAAACATCAATGATGAGAGAGAATCATTGATCGACTGCCTCCTGCACGCCCCCTACTGGGGATCGAGCCCACAACCCGGGCATGTCATCTTGACCGGAATGGAACCCGGGACCCTTCAGTCTGCAGGCCAATGCTCTAACCACTGAGCAAAACTGGCTAGGGCTGTTACTTCATTTTAGATAGTAATAAATTAATCATGAATGTCAACATATCTAGGGTAAAATTTACTAGGTTAGAAATATAAATCCCACACTGTACAAAGAAAACATATGAATTAGAAAAAATATTTAATCAATCCAAAAGAAGATGGAGAGGAATACAAATGGAAGAGAAGGTAAATATAAAGCACAATATAAGGTAGCCAAAATAATCCAACAGATCGCTGGTTATCATATAAATTGTAATAATATAGATGGAATACAAAGGACTGAAATTTTTCACTTCAGAAAGACAAAGATTTTCAGAATGGATTATAGAAAATAGAACTCTGATATTGTTGACAAGAAACATCTAAATATTTGATTTCCAAAAGATTTAAAGTTAAGAAATGCAAAAGGATATATTTAGACAAACTGACAAAAAAAAGTGTATATAGCCATGTTATTATCAGACTATTTAAGGCAAAAAGTATCACTAGCAATAAAGAGAATCACCACATTGTGATATAAGGTTTAATTCACCAGGAACACAGAACAAATACAAATATGTATGAACCTAACTAAACAGCATCAAAATACCTTACAGAAATACTTTAGAAAAAAATTGGACAGAACACCCTGGCCAGTGTGGCTCAGTAGGTTGAGCATCATCCTGTGCACCGAAGGGTCGCCAGTTCAGTTCCGGGCCAGTTCAATCCCAGGTTGTGGGTTCAATCACTGGTAGGGAGCATACAGGTATCAACTGATCTCACATCAATGTTATTGTTATTTTCCTCTCTCTCCCCCTCTTCCTTCCTCTCTCTCTAAAATCAACAAAAAACATATTTTAAAAATTGACAGGATTACAAGGAGGAAATGCATGATGCTGCCACTCATGGGATATTCTCCACCTCACTTTCTGTCAAACTTGATCATGATGTTACCATATCGACTAAGCTCTGCAGCCAACAAGCTTAACTTTTGGGGAGAAATAGAACAACAGCTGAGAAGTGACACTGTTTTGACTCTCACATAGAACTTTTATGGAAAAAGATTCTACAGAGCATATTTCACCAAAGGACTGCTATCTCTCTCTGACCGCACTACAATTAAATTAGAAAGTATTCACCAACAGAAAATTAGAAAAATGCCATATTTGGAGATTCATGAACTAACTTCTAAATAACTCATGTGCCAAAAAAGAAACCATAGTAGAAATCACTTAGTGTGCAAAAATGAAAAATAATGACAATACACCCTATCGCAGTCTTTAGGTATTTATAGCCTTAAATGCTCATGTATCCCATTTGAGAGGTTGTAAAAAGGACAAATAAATCCACAGAAACCAAAACCTTACTTCGTCCCCTAGTACCGCATTCATTGTTCGTGAGCCAGGCCTTTGGATCCAGCAGAGCCTCAAGTTGCCAGGATGGGACTCCCAGAGCTGGCACCTGGCTCACTATGAGCGATGAGGGGGGAGGCACGCTCACCTTTACCCCAGCTCCAGGACTGGGATACCCTGGTTGTTGGTCCAATGCATAGATTACCACTCTGGGCGGAGGAGGAGGTCCTAGCCCTGAAGGTTGATCCCAAGACCGTGCCAAGGCTGAGGATCTAGGGGGCCATTCTAAACTCCAGCTTGGCGGGACACTTTCAGATGGGATGGTATATGGAAGAAGTAGTGGGTGCCATTATTTGGTCTCGTTGTGTCTCATTCACACTCTCGAATCCCATGTTCTGAGGTGACACTACCCAGAAGCCCACGCTGGGACATCAGGCATTCAGTGAGCCTTTGCACAGCAGTGCTGGCAGAGGCACAGCCACCTGTGGGGCGGGTGTCAGTAACAAGCCACAGTCCCCTCCAGAATAGAAGAGGTCTGATGGAACCAAGTTGCCACCAAACGACTGGCTGGTATCCTCCCAGAGATGGCACCAGGTGGTGGCAGATAAATTTGAGCCAGGTCAGCCTTGAGGAGAGGGAGCCCACGCTGCTGCTCAGTGTAGCAAGTAAACCCTGGAGTTGTACCACACGGCGGCCACGTGAGGCCCCAGCTAAGCCCTCCTGTCTCCTGGGCTCTTGAGTGAGTCTTCACAGGTGGGTGTCCTGGTGGGCACTGACAGGAAACATAGTCTTCATGCCCACATCTGGTGCCCAGTGCATAGATTCCTCCTGAAGTGTCTCCCTTTGAACCGCTGTCTCTAATCTTCCCATCTTACTCCTTCTAGGTCCCTGACCAACTAGCTGAGCCATTCATTGCAGTTCAGAATTCCACACACATACCTACACCCTCAATGATATTTAAAAAGAACAATTCGCTAAATTAAATACTAGTATAGGGAGTACAGTTACCAGTTAAATTGTAGGGTTCATAATTTGAATATAAGGGTCAAGTAACCTGTACTCTCAAGTGGAAATTTATATCAGCTTAACCCACTTCCAATAAATATTATAAATAATGAAATGATGGCTCTGGCCAGGTAACGGTCAGTTGGAGTGTCATCCCATACACCAAAAGGTTGAGGGTTTGATTCCCGGTTAGGGCACATACCTAGGTTAAGGGTTCAATTCTGAGTCGGGGCACGGGAGGCAACCAATGATGTTTCTCTCTCTCTTGCTTTCTCGGTCTCCCTTCCTGTCTCTCTAAAATCAATAAACATTTCCTAGAGTGAGGATTAAAAAATAATTAAATGATGTAAAAGATTTGAAAGTAAATTAGAAAAATAAGAAAACGCTACGTAAAGTAAGTTAATAAAATATTGATGAAGGAATGGGAATAGCTGAGGTATGTATTTTCTTTCCAAAGAAGTGGATAGTGTTGGTGTCATTAGAATATTCCAGGCAACATTGGAAACACTTGACATGGGTAGTCAGACCGAATCCTGCCAACAATCAGACAAGCAAACAGGCTTAGGGAGTGTAAGGATCTTGCCTCCCCCTCCCCCAAACCCATTCCCTCCCCCTAGAAAAATCCTGGAAAAAATGAGCACAAAAATCAGATCCTGGTCTCTTTCAAAGCCTGTGCTCATTCCACTGGAAGCTACACTGTAGATACTGGGTTGGCACCTGCCCCTAATGTCTAAGGAGCAAAGTGGCCCATGGTCACTAGATGGGTATACTTTGGGCTGGACTTCGGTTCACAGTGGGTCCAGTGAGACCCTGGACTGATCTTACGTCCCCATTCACATTAGGCATCCTTCACTGACAGAATTTCCACATTTCTCCCCTTGACCCAAATAAGGGCTTTTGTGAAGGGACAGACCAAGTGGAAGCTCCTGAAACTGCTACCTGCCCCCTCACTACTGAGATACTAAATCAAAAAGTGACTCCCTCCCCCAGGGGAGTCCCAACTAATGGGGCCGCCTTCTACGACTCGGAAGATGATTCCTACCACATCTTCATTTAATACATGTTTGGCTTGAACAAAATCCAGATGGTAGCTTCTCACCAATGCAATTGGGGGTGATGCCAGTGCTCAGTGGGCCCAGGTACAAGCGGGAGAGTGTCCACAGAATAGGCAACGTCTGAGACGGACACCACAGGGCGGGGGGTGGCATCCTTCCTGCATGGGTGCATGACCCTCTCCTCACCGAGGCTGCTCTGGCTATGACACATGATGACCACCTATCAGCCCGCACGGAGCTATGGAACTTCTGGGAAGTGTGCTCAGTCCAGCCACGATGACACATTGCAGAGACATCCCAGTGACCAAGCTGCCCCACTAAGGAGCTTAGAGGAGGAGGAGGAGGAGGAGGAGGAGGAGGAGGAGGAGGAGGAGGAGGAGGAGGGGAGAGAGGTGGAGACTGAAGTCTTTGTGAGCTGACTTGTGTCCCAGGGAACATTTGACAACGTCTGGAGACAGTTTTGAATATCAGGAGTGTGGGTTGGGGTGCTACTGGTACTAGTGGTGGATGCCAGGCATACTGCTAAACATGGCACAATGCCAGGACAACAACCCCCAACCACAGGAATTATCCAGCCGAAAGTGTCGGTAGTGAGCAGGCTGAGGAAGCCATTGTGCTTACTGGCCCTTATGGCAGTTGAGTATTAGGGCTGGAAGGCTGCTTGTCATTCTAGTCCACTTTTGTATTTGTTTTAAATGCTCCCTAGTGAAAAATGTAATGAAATGCAGAGGCCCAAGGAACCAGAATTCTAGGCAACCTCGGTTCTTATTCAGACCTTCCAGGAATCCTCGTGCCTTCTGAAGCCTGGGAACTTGGCCAGACCTGCCAGGAGCCCTGGAAGGGTGTTTTTTCCGGGCCCAACAGAGGCTGCTGGTCCGCTCCACACTCAGCTCGTCTGGACTGGTCTGCTCGTGGTCTCTGTACAGCGCCAGTTGGCTGGGCTGGCGGGTCTAGGCTGCCATGTGGGCTCTGCTCTACTGGACCTCTCACCCTCCACCAAACCAGCCGCTGTCACAGGACAGTGGTGCAGGGCGAGACCGAGCAGAACGCGCCAGACTTCTTGAGGCCCTGTCCTAGCACGGCCTGGGAGTTAGATTCATCCAGGTGTGGTGAGGCCAACAGATCAGGAGACACCTGTCATTGAAAAGGCAGTTTGTGCCCTGGCTGGTTTGGCTCTGTGGATAAAGCATCGACCTGTGGACTGAAGGGTCCCTGGTTCAATTCCAGTCAAGGGCACATGCTGGGTTGCAGGCTCGATCCCCAGTAGGGGGCGTGCAGGAGGCAGCCGATCAATGATTCTCATCATTGATGTTTCTACTCTCTCTTTCTCTCCTTTCCTCTCTGAAAACCAATAAAAATATATTTTAAAAAAGAAAAGGCAGTTTGTTACTCACAGTTCCTAGGAGGAGGGGTCTGCAGGAGGATCACAAGCAGAGAGCGGCGGGGAGGGCGGGGGAGGAGGAGACCTTGGGAAAGGTTTGATCGAAAGAGTGGGTGAGACAGGGTAAGGGGGGTTAAGGAGGTGATGATTGGCCAGCTGGAGTGATTTTAGCAGGTCACAGTGTGGGGTGCCCCAGCTGTCTGTGCCTGACCCGGGCTGTTGGGGCGGATGGACTGGGTGGGTGGGTGTGGGGCACTGATGTCTCAGGAGTGTAAGAGTAGAACAGGCAGGGGGATGGGCTGGTTTGCATGTAAAAGGTGTGCTGGGGCCAGGGAGGGTGTTCCCTTGTCCCAGAGCTCCAGCAATCGGCTGGCCTGAGTCCACAGGCCCCAGATGCCAGGACATCAGACACAGAAACCAGACAATGTGGTTAATACAGACCCAGTCCTGGGACTGGGACTTCGCTTCCACTGCATCCTGTTGGCCAGAGCAGGTCACAAGGCCAGCCCAGATCCGAGAGGTGGGAAAACAGATTTCTCTCTCTATGGGAAAAGCGGCCGTTTCTTTGCAGATGGTGTGGGAGTGGGCAGGAGGCCTGAAGCAATTGCTGCAAACCTTCCATCACGGGACCCAGAGATGCACCCCCCACAGGCCCCTGTGCTTGGATGAAAGGGTGCAGTCAGGGTGAGGATGGGCAAAGGGAGGCCTTGCTGGCGTGGTGGCTTTCTCCAGCGCCACCCCTTTCCCGGCACCTTTAGGAAAGGGCTCGAGCCCTGTCCAGGGCGCCCTGACTACAGAGGAGCAGAGGCCTCTCTACCCCCAGGGCAGCGCCTGGCCCCAGGGCCTCGGGCAGTGGGTGTGGAGGATGTGGACCGAGAGCAGCAGCTGCGGATTCCTGGTCCTCCTGGGGTCTCTGAGTCAGGATCCAGGTCGCTCCCAGCCCCACTCGCCCTGGAGGATCCTGTGGACACTAGACTGGTGTCCATGGTGCTGATATACAGTTTGGTGAGGACACTGAAAGCAGGTCAGCTCTGAACGGGTTGGTGGGTTTTGCTTTATTTACCCTGAGTAAACTTCTAACTCAGGCGCAAGAAAGTGCCATCCTTTCATCTGAACTGGGAGTGAAAGAATAAACTTGTGTTACAGGGACCCTCCCTCACTTCCTCTCTGCACACTCCCAGACACTGCCATAAATGAGCCAGCAGGTGTCGCCAGTGGCCAAAAAAGGATGAATTCCCTCTTTCCCTTGGATCTGGTTTGACACTTTTCACTATTCCTCTCCCTGTTCTCTTATATGAGAACATAAAGCAAAGATTGGAATTTTATCCTGAATAACAAGTTATTTTACATAAAAATAACAGAATTTATGAAACCAATGTACATCACCTTTCCAAATTGAGAAGTTATAGAACAAATACTAATGTTATTGACTTGAGTGCTTCTTTAATAAATCTAAGCCTCGTTCCAAATAAAAAGCATTTTTGTAAAACTGATTAACAAGACACTGCTTGCTTCTAATGCTGGCTGAGTAAGCTCCTCTTGGAACAACTAAATTCCAGGTGATGTACGAAAAGCAACTGTCTGAAGGCATTGAAAAGCATCTGAAAGCAGGCAGATACTGGAGAGGAGTTTGAAATCGTTAGTCTGCTTGGGGTTGGGGTTCTCTTTATTTCCTCTCTTTTTCACTCTGCTGTTTCTTTCTCTGGCCTTGGTGTGTTACTGGAACATACTCTCACAGACCCTCTGAATCATCTGCAGTGCCGTGGATCTGTATCCAGCGTTTTACTGGTTGCTCAGGGTGTTCACTGTACACACATAACTCACCACAAAATTTTAAATTTCAAATCATTGGTTCAGATGAGTCCAGTCCATCTGCTTTCTGTTTCCTTAAAGAGACCTTTACTAAGATGCAAGGGTGTAAACCATTTATAGGTGAATGGAGCTGAAACTTCCCCCCAGTTTTAGTTTTAATTGGTGACTTTAGTTTTCTTATTATTTCAGGTTACTGGCTTTATCAGTTCCAATTATTCATCTCCAGATCTTGGAATATTATTTGATATTGGAATGTCTTATATTCACAAAGGATGTCAGTTAAAGATAAAGATTTCTCAATTAAAAAATGGGCAGAAGACCTGAACAGGCACTTCTCCAAAGAGGACATACAAATGGTCAAGAGACATATGAAAAAATGTTCCAACATCACTAATCATCAGAGAGATGCAAATGAAAAGTGCAATTAGGTACCATCTCACATCTGTCAGAATAGTATCATCAACAAATCAACAAACAAGTGCTGGCGAGAAAGTGGAGAAAAGGGAACCCTTATACACTGTTGATAAGAATGCAGACTAGTACAACCACTATGGAAAACAGTGTGGAGTTTCCTTAAAAAATTAAAAATGGAACTGCCATTTGACCCAGTGATCCCACTTCTAGAAATATAACCTAAGAAGCTTGAAACACCAATAAGAACATATGCACCCCTATGTTCATAGCACTATTTACAATAGCTAAGATCTGGAAACAGCCCAAGTGCCCATCAGTAGATGAGTGGATAAAAAAACCTGTGGTACATTTACACCATAAAATACTATGCAGCTGCAAGAAAAAAGGATATCTTACCCTTTGAGACAGTGCTAAGTGAAATAAGCCAGTCAGAAAGACAAGCATCACATTAATTCATTTATATGTGGAACCTAATGAACAAAATAAACTGACGAACAAAATAGACCCAGAGACATTGAAGTATGCTACAAACAGACTGACATATTTCAGAGAGAAGGAGGTGGAAGTGGGCGAGATTAACCAAAGAACTTACATGCATATAAACTACAGCTGGGTCAGAGAGACCCAGAACATCCAAAAGAAGGCCCAAGGCCCCACAGCAGCCTGCATTACTTCACAGCTGGGCCTCATCTGGGCACCCCCAAACCCCAAACATAGAAGAGGAATCTGTAGATCTCTCCGTAGCTCCTGCTGGGTGGCCTCAGACAGAGGCTAAATTAGCACCTCCTTAGAGATCCAAGAGCCAGTGAACCCATTGGTCAGAGTGGGACCATCCAAATTACAACTCCTCAGATCCATAAGGGACACACTCAGGGGGCAGACTCAGTGAGCACCAAAGTCCCACTGAAGCAAGTCTTGCCCCATAAGGGTGTCTCTAGCACAGAAGTTCTCCCATTGTAGACATAGCTGAATCTCACAGCCAATTGGCCTGGAGGTCAATTCCTCCCAGTGATACCAACAACAATCCAGGCTTAACTACAACAAGACTGTACACACAGCCCACAAAGGGGTGCACCAAGAGTGTCCACCTCAGGTAACTGGGGAGGCTGAGCCACTGGGCCCTATAGGACACCTACCACACAAAGCCACTCTATCAACACAGGGAAGCAGCCAAAATGCAGAGACAAAGAAACAGGTCACAAATGACAGAAATGGAGGAAAGCAAACTAGTGGATATAGAGTTCAAAACCACAGTTATAAGGTTTTTCAAGAATTTTCTAGAAACCACAGATAAATTTAGTGAGACACTTGAGGATATGAAAAAGGATCAACTAGAAATTAAGCATACACTGACTGAAATAAAGAATAATATACAGAGATCCAACAGCAGACTAGAGGATCCCAAGAATCAAGTCAAAGATTTGAAATACAAAGAAGTAAAAAACACCCAACTGGAAAAGCAAAAAGAATAAAGAATCCAAAAATATGAAGATAGTGTAAGGAGCCTCTGGGACAACTTCAAGCGCACCAACATCTGAATTATGGGGGTGCCAGAAGAAGAGAGAGAGCAAGATATTGAAAACCTAATTGAAGAAATAATGACAGAAAACTTCCCCCACCTGGTGAAAGAAATAGACTTACAAGTCCAGAAAGCACAGAGAAGCCCAAACCAAAGGAATCCAAAGAGGACCACACCAAGACATATCATAATTAAAATGCCAAGAGCAAAAGACAAAGAGAGAATATTAAAAGCAGCAAGAGAAAAACAGTTAGTTACCTACAAGGGAGTACCCATACGAATGTCAGCTGATTTCTTAACAGAAACTATGCAGGCCAGAAGGGAGTGGCAAGAAATATTCAAAGTGATGAATAGCAAGAACCTACAACCAAGATTACTTTACCCAGCAAAGCTATCATTCAGAATTGAAGGTCAGATAAAGAACTTCACAGATAAGAAAAAGCTAAAGGAGTTCATCACCACCAAACAAACCAGTATTATATGAAATGCTGAAAGGTATTCTTTAAGAAGAGGAAGAAGAAGAAAAAAGGTAAAGCTAAAAATTATGAACAACAAATACATATCTATCAACAAGTGAATCTAAAAATCAAGTGAATAAAAAATCTGATGAACAGAATAAACTGGTGAATATAATAGAATCAGGGGCATAGAAAGGGAGTGGACTGACAATTCTCAGGGGGAAAGGGGTTTGGGGGGTGCGGGAAGAGACTGGACAAAAATTGTACACCTATGGATGAGGACAGTGTGGGGGGCAGTAAGGGCAGAGGGTGGGATGGGAACCAGGTGGAGGGGAGCTGATGGGCACTTGGGCTGTTTCCAGATCACAATTTCCTTAGCTATGGTGCAAGGAAACAGAAAGCAGTATTCTATGGTGTAAATGTACCACAGGTTTTTTTATCCACTCATCTACTGATGGGCACTTGGGCTGTTTCCAGATCCTAGCTATTGTAAATAGTGCTATGAACATAGGGGTGCATGTTGGTATCACTGGGAGGAATTGACCTCCAGGCCAATTGGCTGTGAGATTCAGCTATGGGGGGAAAAAAGAGGAACAACCATAATAATCTGAACAATAAAGATTTATTAAAAATAAAATAAAAAAAAACCACAAAGAACTTACATGCATATATGCTTAACCCCTGGACACAGACAATAGTGTGGTGAAGGCCTGGGGAGGGGGTGGGAGCCTGGTGGAGGGGACCAAAGGGGGATAAAAGGGGACATCTGTAATACTTTCAACAATGAAGATAAATTATAAAAAGGGTAAAGCTTTCTATTGTATCAGTTAAAAGGGAAGTTTTGTTTTTAAAGCCTATATTTACAAGTAAAATAATTGATATTTTTGTGTGTAATAGAATTTTAATCCTTGAGGAATGGGAATGGCAATGGTTTTTGTTTTTTTAATTTTTTTGTTTTTTTTCTGTTTTGTTAATCCTCATCAGAGAATCTTTTTTCCCATTGATTTTAGAGAGCCTGGAAGACAGGGGCAGGGGGGAGTGAGAGAGAAAGAGAAACATTGATGTGAGAGAGACACACAAATGGTTACTTACCCCATGCATCCCAACCCGGGCCAGGGATCGAACCTACAACCCAGGCAAATGCCCTTGCCCAGGAATCAAACCCACAACCCTTTGGTGTGTGGGTTGAAGCTAATCATGAGCAACACCAGCCAGGATGGAATGGCAGTGGTTTTAATTTTATATATAGTGGGGCTTATTCAGTAGCACTTAAAATTTAAGTGTAAAAGGTGCTTAACCCCACTAATAACCGGAGAAATGTAAATCAGAACCACAAAATGTCACTTCCCCCTGTCAGAATGGCTGTTATCAAAAAGACAAGTAATAAGTGTTGGTGAGGAAGTGGAGAAAAGGAGACCCTTGTGCACTGTTGGTAGGATTGTAAATTGGTGCAGCCACTATAGAAAACAGTATGGAAGTTCCTAAAAAAATTAAAACTAGAACTAGCATGACTCAGCAATTTCACTTCTGGGCATTTGAAGAAACCCAAAACACTAATTAAAAAAAGATATATGTATCCATGAGTTTATTGCAACATTACTTGCCATAGCACAGATATGGAAGCAACCTAAGTGTCCATCAATAGACAATTGGATAAAGAAGATGTGGTACATAACTATAATAATCCTATATAATAAAGAGGTAATATGCAAATTGACCATCACTTCAACACACAAGATGGCTGCCCCCATGTGGTCAAAGATGGCTGCCCCATGTGGACACAAGATGGCCACCACAAGATGGCCAGCAGGGGAGAGCAGTTGCGGGGGACCGGTTTCCCCCAACTTCACTCCTCTGCTGGCCTGGTCACCCCTAACTGCCCTCCCTTGCAGGCCTGGTACACGCATGTGGGTGGGTGGGGACTTAACTCTGGGTCCTGTGGCATGCCCCAGACTCTGACAGGAGGAAGATTTTAATATACATTTTACTAATTTTCTTTCATCTCTGACACTTCTATTATAGAGAAAGAGGAAATAGCAATATTAAAATATTTCCTCTAATTAATCCCCTTTTAATGTGCACAAATTTCATGCACTGGGCCACTAGTAAAAGCATAATATGCTAATTAGACCAGACAGCCAAACAACCATCTGGATGTCATTCTAGACGTCCTTCTGGACGAAGCTGCAGTGGTGGGGGCCGAGGCAGAGGCAGAGGCAGTTAGAGGTGAGCAGTTAGGGATGATCAGGCAGGCAGGCAGAGTGGTTAGGGGCGATCAGGCAGGCAGGCAAGCAGTTAGGGACGATCAGGCAGGCAGAGTGGTTAGGGGCAATGAGGCAGGAAGGCAGAAGTGGTTGGGGCAATCAGGCAAGCAGTTAGGGGTGATCAGACAGGCAACTGAGTAGTTAGGAGCTATCAGGCAGGCAAGCAGAGGTGGTTAGGGGCAATCAGGCAAGCAGGCGAGCAGTTAGGGGCAATCAGACAGGCAGGCAAGTGGTTAGGGGCTACCAAGCAAGCAGGCAGGTGAGTGGTTAGGGGCGATGAGGCAGGCAGGCAGAGTGGTTAGGGACAATCAGGCAGGCAGGCAGAGTGGTTGGGAGACAGTGGTCCCGGATTGTGAGAGGGGTGTCTGACTGCTGGTTTGGGACTAAACCAGCAGTCGGACATCCCCCGAGGGGTCCTGGATTGCTAGAGGGTGCAGGATAGGCTGAGGGACACCTGCCTCCATGCACAGATTTCATGCACCGGGCCTCTAGTATACAATAAAATATTATTCAGCCATAAAAAAGAATGAAATCTTGACATTTGCAACAACATAGATGGTCTTCGAGGGCATGATGCTAAGTGAACTAAGTCAGACAGAGAAAGACAAATACTACATATGATCTCGCTTATATGTGGAATTAAAAAACAAAATACCCTCATAGATACAGAGGACAGATTAGTGTCTACCAGGGATGGGGGATGGTAAAAATGGGTAAAGGGGGTGAAAGGTAAAATAAATACACTGCATTACTGAGCAACACCAGAAAAGCTTACTATTGATTTGTGACAAGCAAAACAACACAAAAACCCACCCGTTTTAAAGAAAAATAAATAAAAAAGCTCAACTCTATGTCAGTTACATATATTCTGACACTAAATAGTGGCAACAAAGCCAGAGAGCCCACTGTTCTTACATCCATGGTCGTACACTGTCCTTTCATTTCTCTAAGGCAGATTCATCCGTCTGTGTAGTGTGGGCAGGACAGGAGGGGAGCGGGTCCCCCGAGTGGGCCCCAGTGGTCTCTGACAGTTGACAGTTGGACAAAGTTCTGAGCAGGAAAGGCCCTTGAATCGTTGAACTTGCTCGTTTCTCTGTCAGGGACACAAGGCTTCCTGAGCTCAGATGCTGTGGGTGGGATTTGAGCTCATCCCATCACATGTGTCACTCAGGGGACTCCAGCACCAGCTGCCACCTCATCAGTCAGGTGCAGGGACTTTCAGGAGCACTTTAACTGGATGGGGTTTGCACATCACCGTGAGCTCTGCAAGTCCACAGGTACTCCACTGTGTGTCCGTTTATTTCTTGTGAGGAGGGCTTTAGTCTACAGTGAGCACTAACATTGTTCCTATAAAAGTACCTGGTATGTCCTTTGAATTGGACTACTTCAGACTGTTTCATCTAGGTTTTTATGTCCTAGTCAGCCCATGAAAGAGGAGAATTTAGCTGTGGTTGCTTCTGAAACATTTTGATGCTGATGAAATTCCTATTCCAGCAAAGTAATTTGGCTAAATATTCCTTCCAAGTGGGTAACTTTGTTTTGAGAATCTAGATAACTCAGGTTTGTTGAATGCATGCTCTCTAGCATTTCAATAACTTGTGAGGAGAGGGCTTTGATTGTTAATTATTGTTGACTTTCTGTTCCTTTAGGGAGTGTGTGAAAGCATCATGTACAGTCTCATGCTAGGGAGGGAAGTGACACACAGAAAAAGGGATTTTAAGAGATTTTTGCACCACTCTTTGCTGAGCATGTTCTTCAGTGATTTCCTGTGGGATTAGCATTTGTCACGGTGAACCAGCCCGGTTCCCTACAAAGAGAGGGAAGAGAAGGCCGAGGTCCCAGGTCCTCTATGACGCTGCCTTTCCTCTGTAGGTGGGACATTGGCATGGTCCTGGAAGCCACTATAAGCACATTTACAACTTAAGACCGAAAGGCACACTGGAAGCAAATATTTCATTATGTACAGAATAAAAGATTACTATCCTGATATAAAAAGAACCCTCAAAAATTGAGAAGACAATCTAAATTATAAAATGGGCACACACACAGAAATCTAAGTCTAGGATATTAAACAAGAAATTCACAGAGAGATACAGATGGGCAGTCAGGAAGAGATGATTAAGATTCCAGATTTACATAAAATCAGGACCCTAGTCCCCCACCCCCACCCCCAGGCAGTCTGAGTAACTGTCTCCAAGCCACAGTTTTCCCCAATTTTAGAATAGTGATTATGATAGTTTCTAATCCCAAAAGTTTAATACAGGTCATGACCCCCCCCCCCCCCCACTCACCCTCCACCTCTGCTGGCACCACAGGGTGGACGGGACCTGATTTCATGAAGGACGTGGCTTAGTCATTTCCTGCTGTGGAGCAATATCCCCACTGGCCTAGTGACAATACACATTCGTGACTATCTGAGAGCTTCTGCAGTAAGGAGCAGGGCATGGTGTAAGTGGTTCCTCTGATTCGGGGCTCACAAGACCAGGATTTTGGCTGAGACTGTGGTCTCTCCTGAGTGTCTAGGAGGAAAGGAGATGCTTCCAATCTCACCCCGGTTGTGGGCAGAATTGGGTTTGCTGCAGGTGTAGGACTGAGGGACTGGATTTCTAGGGGTTGAGACTGCATCTGTGATTCTTGGGGCAGGAATCCTGCACCTGTGGGTGCAGGGTTTGTGTTTCCTCCAGCTCCCACTCTAGCACCCAAACTAGCCGTCCCTGACCAGGCTCTTCATGGACATCCACCCTCTGCCCTCTGCACAGGAGCAGACCCAGGCTCATGCAGCCCAGCCCAGGGCCCTGGGGCCACAGCAGGCAAGTTCCCGTGCCCTTGGCTGCAATGGGTGAGAATCTGCTGCCCGAGCTCCAGCTCCCAGGGATGTCCAGGACACATCCTTCCAGATGGGTGTCAGTGTGACTCATCTTCTGGGCAGCCCCAGGCCATCAGTTTCAATAAAAGTAATTGAGGTAAAATACATGTCACACAAAACTGACCATCTTAGTCGTTCTTACATCTACAGTTCCCTGGTATGACATATATTCGTATATTCTCACTGCTGTGCAACCATCCCCACCCCCACTTCCACAACTTTTTTATCTTGCAAAACGGTAGCACTAAGTCCCCACCCCACTCCCTCCCATCCTCTGGCAGCCACCCTTCCACTTCCCTTGTCTGTGAATATGAGAAAACAGAAATGTCATGAAAGTGGGATCGTCCATATTTGTTCTCCTGTGATGGGATCATTTCCCAAGCACAGTGCCCTCAAGATGCCTGCACTTGGTCCCAGCAGGTGTCAGAATCCCCTCCTTCTGAGGCTAACACTGTGGGAGCAGGTAGTGTTAGGTGGGGGAGGGGAGGACTGGCAGCTCCCCGCCCACTGCCCCTGTTGGCTCCTTCCTTGGAGGCTGAGGTTGTCCTGCAGGGCTGCAGGTTCCCAGCACCACATACCCATCCAGGTCTGGGAGCCAGGAACACACCTCCAGCTGCTCCTGGGGATGAAGTCCTAATCCTGGCCCCACAGACAGCCCTGCAGCTTTCACTCAGCTGGTTTCAATACTGGGCACAAGTCTAATTTTAAACAAAAGTTGAATTTCTAGCATCCAAAGATATTCTATGCATTCAAATATCTCAACCCAGGGCCTTCCATGAGGCAGGAGCAGCCGGTGACCTGGACCCCGAGAATGTCCTCCTGGCCTCTGCCTGTTCCACCTGAGCCTCCTGGGCAGTGTCTGCTCCCCTTCTTGGCTTCCAGGCCCAGAGCAGGGGCAGGTTCTGTCCTCAGCTCAGTGCTCCTGCCTTTCCCTGGAGGAGGCTTGGCTAAACCTAACGGACATCCCCACCCCCACCCAGTAGATTCCATCCTTCTCCAGAAGTCCCCAGGACTCTGAGAAGTTCTGGCCTAAAACCATGAACAGACAGCCACACATCTATGGCCCAACCAAGCTCTTCACATGGGCGATGTGAGGCCAGGGCAGGAGGGGACATTGGCAAGGCCTTCCAAAGTGGCACTTATTCTACTATTCATCCTGTTATGGAGTGCTTCCTACTGTTGGCCAGGCAATAGCCCCCACCCTCAGGTGCTTACAGACACTGGAAAAGGGTGCTTAAATGGGTTTAGAACATGTAGACACACACACACCCCTTGTGATATGCCAAGAGTTCCTTCAATTTTTCAAACATTAACTTTTAACACTCTCCATAACCTCAGAGAGCATAGGTTGTTTCTTATTGCTGAGTTTCTAATGGGGAAACTGAGGCACAAATACCAATGCTCTCAAACTTTGCACTCCTAAAGGACACATATTAACACCACACAAGGTCTGTGGAGCAGGCATCTGGACATGGTATGGTTGGGTACCTCTGCCTCAAGATATCTGTGAAGCAGGAGATGTGTTTCAACTAAGGTTCAATTTGGGACAGATTTCAACACAAGGTAACTCAGATGGTTTTTGTCAGGATGCAGTGTGGACAGCGAATCCGAGTTCCTGCCTGTTGGACGGGGTACTCTCTCAGTTCTCTCCTATGGGGACTCTACGTAGGGCAGCTCAAAACATGGGCGCTTGCTCTCCCCATTCCAGAGATATGACAGACGGACAAAGGCGCATATACAGAAAGAAAGATAGAGGCTGAGAGGAAAAAAGGGACCTCAAGAATGAGAGCACGAGAGAAGTGACAGGACCTGACATCCCATCACCTGGGCTGTACGCTATGTTGTTCAGAAGCCAGTTAATGAGCTCTCAGCGGACACACAAGGCTGTTCCCACCAGGAGGCTGGACTCACTCGAAGCCTCTGTGAAGGCTCCTAACACCTGGGCACACATAAGGAACTGGGTCTGATGCTACGTGTAAAAACACACCACTGCGAAGTTTTAGGCCAGTGAGTGACAATATCTGAATTTCCTGTCACTTCAAACCCTTAAAGGTGCAGACTTGAAAATGAGGCCGACATGAGCAGTGACTTCCCGAGATCTCAGGCTGGATACCTCAGGCCTATTTTCTCAAGTGTTCCATGCTGTGTCCCACTCGTGCTTGTCACGCTTCCACCTCTACGTTTGTTCATCAGATTCATGGGACACCAGCCCACAGGGGTTAGGGGCCTTGTCTCATCCACACCTGATGACTTCCTATGGAAATGGTGTCTAGCATCATCCTCATTGGGCAGCTTGGCAGACTGGGGGACGCCCTGGGAGGCACAGAGGCTTCCTCAGGGCACAGAACAAGTAAGAAAAAGGAGGTGTGAACACAGCTTTCTCTCCCAAGCCAGGGTGCCTCACACATTCCCAGAGAGCTGGGGAGAGGGCTGTGTTGGATACTGATGTACAGGTATGGAGATGACATGGGCCAGGAGGGTGAGAGGCCAACAGCCCACACGGGCCTTTGGGTGGCTCTGATTGGAGGAAGGGGCACAGGTCATGGAACATTGAAGGGGTGACCTCACTTCCTTGGTGAGAGAAACTGGAACCGTGGTAACCAGGTACCCACATTCCAGAGACAACTGCCTTTCCAGCTCACTTGAGTGGAGGGGGTCAGGAGACGAGGATGTCTCTGTGTTGCTTCCCGTTCTTCCGAGGCTCTGGGCAGAAGAAAGCCCAGGCTGAGAGATGTTTCTGTTGCTGTAGAAATAGGCGCAAGCGCTACCACCGATACCCCTCGCCCTCTGGCAGGAGGCACCCACAGGTAACCGAGGGCAGCCCAGGCCAGGCCCATCCAGGCCAGGCGCCAGCTGGGGTCACACCTGGGGAACCCCACACCTCTTGCCCCTCATCCCGGGTATGTGTGTGTGTCCGGGATGGTGAGGGACAGCGTGGGATGAGGGACGCACATCCTGGGCAGGAGCAGGTTGGTAGGTGTCAGAAGCCTGGAGGATGTGTCATGTGAGTGCTGGGGTCGGAGATCTGCTACCCGCTTGGTAGGGTGGGGAGGGGGTACTCAAGGGGTCATCAACTTCCCTCCCTGCATGGAGGTCTTTGCAGATGCCCCTCTCTGCCTGATCTGGGGAGCAGAATGGGTGGCGGGCATCTCCCCCACTGGCACTGCACAGGCAGGCCCCTGATGCCTCCCGGTCCGGTAGCGGGCTCTGTCTTTGCAGAGCTCCAACAAGGACATCCTAGAGGAGCTGCCTGACAGGTTCACTTATGCCATCAACGGGTACAAAGGACAAGTGCGGCAGGCCAGGAAAACCGTCCAGTGCCAAACGGAGGTGAGAGCTGGCCCACACCCAGGACCCTGAGGTGACTGGGGTGGGACCAGAAGTCAGACTCCAATCAGGGGCCTCAAAGATCTCACAGACCCACTCCCAACGAAACCTGTACCTTCAATCCTCCCGACCGGGTCCCTGGTAGGGTAGAAAAGCAATCTTTCTTCATGTGTTTGTTGGGATCACAGAGAAAGCATTTGTTGCTGTCTTTGCCTTATGCTCCTTTCAAATGATTAACTCCCTGCCCCAAGTAACCTGTGGACCAGACCCAGCTCCACTGTCCTTGTAGACCTTCCCCAAGCCTTAAACATCATCCCACTTGATAGTGCTGTGTATTATAAAAAAAAAAAAAAAAAAAAAAAAAAAAAAAAAAAAAGAGGGTTGGGGGTAAGGGAGAAATTAAGGTCTTGAATACATTTCTCTGCGACCTATCATCTCTCAGAGGACGACAAACCATTGCAGTGTGTCCAGGTCAGGAGCTGTGGCCTTACCCAACTCCATATCACCCCAACAAGGGCACAGTTTTCATCAGTGATTCAGGCTTTCACTGTTGCTAGACCTTGACACAAATCAATGCTTGCTGGCTCAGCAGGGCTGCCAGGAACATCCTCACTGTGTCCTGATAGACGAGGCCTGCCATGACACAGGACCCCAGATTGGGTGGAAGGTTCCTGGTGCCTCCTGGCTCAGTACCCACTCTGTCTCTGCAGAGCTCCCAGGAGGACATCATTGAGGTGCTGGCCCAGGGACCCGACTACACCACCTACAGGGTCAGGGTGCAGGTGCACCAGGCTGACGACACAGACCAGTGCCTGTCAGAGGTGAGAGCTGGCCTCGAGGATCTCTACACCCACAACCCCAAGACGACCTGGCAGTGCCCAGACACACACTCAGATCTGCGGAATGCCCGGGGACCCTCCCAGGGCTCCCCCTAGACTGTCCCACAGCCCCATGACAAAGGAATCCGACCCCCACTCCTCCCTCCAGCTACATGGGAGGGTAGAAGGACACTCCTCACATATTTGTAGAAATAGGAGAGAGAGAAATGTGGTTTGACTTCACAGTAGACTCCATGAGAGCTTGGGCATTTCGCTGATTTTGTTGTTTAAACTACCCTTGCCACTCAGCTCCACAGTCCTTGCAGACCTTGTCCAATAGCGGATGTCCTCCCCGCAGCGATGCAGCCCTTCAGTGCTGTTGGACATGGGCCTGATTCAGTGCAGCTGCCATGTCAGCAGGGCTGCGTGGAACACTGAAGTGTGTGGGAATGGACTGTGTTAGGTTGCTCGGGCTGCCATAACATAGGACCACACTGGGTGGTGTCAGCCGCAGACATTCCTTTCCTCACTATTCCGGCGGCTAGGAGTGAGAGAGGAGGCAGTCAGCAGGGCTGGTTTCTCCTGAGGGGTCTCTCCTCAGCTTCTAGATGGCCATCTTCTCTCTGTGTGTCACATGGACTCCCCTCTGCACTGCCATGTGTCCTCCCCTCCTCTTCTAAGGACACTGGTCAGATTAGATTGAGACCCACACCACTCAATTCACTTTACCTTGATTACTTGCTTGAAGACTAACACTCAAATGCGGACACATAATGAAGTTCTAGGGGTTGCAAAGTCATGGGATCAGGGGATCACAATTCAGACCACGGTACATGTAATGTCCTCAGCTGGAGATGGACGCCCACGGCTGGTGGAAGGACGTGCACATGTAAAATTTTAACGGCTGCAGGCAGATTCCAAACCCAAAGGGCTGTAGCAGGGACATAGCCAAAAGCAGTTTCTGACCATGGCTGCTGCCTTGCTCCCAGCCTGGCCCGGGGATTTCTCACTCATTGAAATTTTCACCTGTCCGATGTCAGGTTGTCCAGCTCAATCACAGTGTTCCTTCATTGGCAATTGCCTCCTGGGTACTTTGAGTCACCTGTCACTTTTCAGCCACCACATACATTTGCTCCTTCCCGAGTCCTCTGCTCAGATTACTGCCTGGCGATCACCTTTCTCCAGTCTGCAGTCTTCAAGCATTTGCCACCTTGCGGAATCTGGGATCTCCATAATGAGGGTCTTAAAAATGCCCTTTAATGTAAAAGGATGAAACATAACTTTCTCCTTTGAAGTCAATGGTTTTCATAGGCCATGTCTACCGTGTACACTGTTCCCACGCTGGGGAGGGACAAGGTTCCCACACCCTCTCCACCCATGTCGGGAGCAGGTAAGTCTCCAGTACCTGAGAGGGAATGTCATGCAGGACAGTTCCCAGTTCTGACCTGCATGCCCTTCACCAGACTTTTGATATCCCTCGGCCTCTGTGTTCTCATCTCTATAACGGGGAGGTTTCTAGAGGACTCACAGGGCCCGTGCTCTTCATATAGACTGTTCCTACGAGGGGGGTTGTTGTTCCTCAGCTAAGAAAAAGAAGGGGGAAAAATGGTGAAAATTGTATGAACATGCACGGAACTTCAGTGGCACTTTGAAGACCTAGAACCTCGTTCAGCCTGGGCACTCCTGTCCCTCCTCTTGCACGCGTCCCTGTGGGGCTGGGACCTCCCAAATGGGCTCCAGACCTCAATCCTTGTGGGATTCACGGTCATGCCACTGAATGGATATCCTTCCTTGTCCCACCCAGTGCACGGCTGAGGTAACTGGTAACCTACCTGAGTCCTGCAGGATGCAGGCCCTCCATGAAGGCACCTTGGAGCAAGTGGCCACATCCATGGTCCCAGCTTTCCCGGGGGGAAACGTCCCCCATGTCTCCACCCTGGCCTTCTCCAGAGCCCAAGAGTTCCTGGACGAGCTGTTAACTAGGTGAGCACACACTCGTGACTCTGCCCACTGCTAGCTGTGAGTCTTGAAAATGTCACCACATCTTTCTGAGTCTCAGTATGCTCCTCTGAAAAGTGGGGTGGTTGGGGAGAAACCTCATAGCACTGCTGCGGGGACAAGCCATGGCAGGTCCTACCTGCTCCCTGGCTCTTCGGTCAGGGTTGCTGGCATGCGCCGGTTGTTTGTGGCAATTATTTCACTCTGTCCCATGGAAAGAACGCTGACTCACCCCATCAGCGGCCTGTGGCATCGGAGTTAGGAAAAGAAGCAGTTGGAGATTTCACCTCGCTGCTCCTAGGCCTTGGTGTAGCCACATTGGGGATCTCCGGCGGGTAGCAGGGGCCCCAAGCCCACTCAGAGATGTATGGGATGGTGCTGGCTGGAGTTTATTTACTCGACAATGTGTATTAAGCTCCTACTACAGGCAGGCACGTTTGGAGACACTTAGCCTGACTCAAGGAATGAAGCAGACACAATCCCTGGGCCTCAGTTCTAGGCAGTGGGTCCAGCAGTCACGCTGTCCATCATTCACAGGGCCTGTCCACCATCCATCAGAGCCGATGCCATCAAGGTGTTTGCTACATCTGGAGGCACACCTCCTTATAAGGACCGGGGTGACACACCGCAGGACCAAGCAATAAAGTGAGTGATCTCTGCGTCCAGAAGGAGGGCCCCCTGTGTCAGCAGAGTGGGGACTGTGAGTTGGGGGAGTGCCTTGCAGAACCCTGACCTTACACATCTTCTGATTCCCAAGAAAGGCCCGAGCTCCAGTGGCTTCTATTCCAGGAGGACATGAGTCAAAGAGGACAGAGGATGGGGTCCCTGGTCTTGGAGACCCAGAGGGGAGGCTGGGCTGAGTTGTCCCTCAGAGTCTCCTTCCCCCCAAGACCCATCGCGCTCTGCCTGCCCCTCTCTCCATCCACCTCCCCTGACCACTGTGGCCGGGCTCAAACAGGATTGTGGTGAGCAGGCTGCTCAGGAGTCTGTCTCAGTCCTCAGCCCAGATGCCCAGGGGCATGGAGGGCTGGGGTGGGCAGTGTACAGGACCTTCAGGAGAGCTGCCAGTGGGAAGAAGAGTCTCACACAGACTCCGTGTTAAACAGACTCCGGATCCCACACCTGCTACAAACAGAACAGCCACACAGGGGCTGGGGGTGGCGTGGGGCTGTCCCCTGGATGTGGAGGGGACTGCACAGAGGCTCAGTCCCAAACAAGAGTGCCATGGGAGGGCAGAGTGGAAGGAAAGACCGGGACTCTGACTTTACTGCCCACCTGCCTCTCCCCAGGGCCATTGCTTCGATGGTGGGGACCTGGCTGGACCAGGTCCAGGGTTTGGGGCAGCCCCTTCCTTTTGCCTGGTTCGAGGTGGAGCAGGCCTTGGTGCCCATCAACTACCCTGCCTCACACCTGGTGGGCCACGCCCAAAATCTATGGGTACAGCTGGAGCATCTTGAGCCCACCGAGGCAACTCAGGAAGGTGAGGGGCACTGATAACCTGGACAGATAATCTGGGGAGGGCAGGCTCATGGGCTAGCGTTCCCTTAAAGGCAGAGGCATCTTTCCTGTCTGTGGAAAGTCCCAGGAAAGCCAGGTGTGTGAGTAAATCTGTCTCTCTCTCCTGCTCCAGGTGCACACCCAGAGCTCCAGAGCTCTCCAGAGCCCGAGGAAGGGCCTGCTCAGGGGCCAGAGCCTGGTCCAGCGAGAGGCCCCGCCCTGGCCTGGCCTGGCCTGAGGCAGTACCTGAAGCCATTATGGAGCCAGCTGCTGGCGGCGCTGGAAGCCTTCTCTGGTGCTGTCCTAAGAGTTCTAGGCGATTATCTTAAATAACTAAGAGGAATACACCCCAACTGTATATTTATAATAGTAAATAATGATAATTTCCAATAATACCTAGCTATTTATGTAGGCAATAATCCATTAAGTTAAATACTCTTTTGAATACATAGAAATAAAGTTGTTGATTAAAAACACGTGTAGACCTTATCTATTCATGTACATATACATAATTTCATATATATATATACACACACATATATATATGCACACATACACAATCATACATATGTACTCATATATGCTGACATGGAAGGATGCTCACTGTATAATACAGTTTTAAAATAATTTTTGAAACATTTAATTTTTTCTGATAATTAAGTATAAACTGATAAAATGAAGAAGAAAATCTGGAAATATATGCATCAAAATATGAACACTAGTGAACTGGAGGAAGTGAAGCTACTAGAAGTGACAGTTTCATCTCATTTTCTTATGTATAGTTCCTGGTTTTACACAAGGATCATATATCCAAAATATATTAACATACAGTAGAGAGAGGAATGGGGAGGCAGAGAAACAGCGATGAGAGGTGGATCGGCTGCCTCCCGCCCACCCCCGAATGGAACTGACCGCAAAACCCTGCCAAGCGCCCTAACTGGGAACTTATCCGGAAACCTTTCAGTGCAAGGGGAGATGCCCATCCAAATGAGCCACATCAGCCAGGGCTAGACTAAATATACATTTTTAAAAAACATACTTTGATTGATTTCAGGGAGGGCGAAGGAGAGAGACAGAAACATAAATGATGAGAGAGAATCATTGATCGGCTGCCTCCTTCACAACCCCTATTGGTGATCCAGTCTGCAACCCGGGCATGTGCCCTGACCCGGAATCAAACCAACCATGAACTCCTGCCTGGTTCACAGGCGATCGCTCGACCACTGTGCAACACTGGCCAGACTCAATAATATCTTTCCAAACTTTCCCAAGTGCCAATTTATATCTTGAAATGCTCTCATTAAAAGCCAAAATTACTTAAGGGGCTGCATTCCACTTCCCTCAGTGTTTAGCTTGATCTGCTATTTGAGCAGCAACAACCACCAGGCTAGCTGTTAACAATATTTAAAAGCACTGGGGATAGAAAGAGCATTGCTTTGGTTGCAACAGGAATGATTCAAAACAACTCCCTCCGCTGAACACTTCCTTAATCATTTTCCTTCCCCAGTGAGCCCAGAATTTCACTCACCAGTCAAACTCATCTCAGGAAGAGGCAATGGTTCCACTGGCACAGGACGGTACAGAAACAAGGTACACAGCCCTGCTTCTACCGGAAGGGCCATAGTTCACTGTCACCACTGGAACAATCTATAATTAAAATTAAAACCATTATGTCAAAAAGTTTTAAGCAGGAAAGGAAAAAGGAATGCCATTAGTAGGTGAGTATTTCAAAAGGAGGCATGCTGTGCAAGAGGGATCCATGCAGTGCTGTGGCCCCATCATCCAAAGCTCATCATTCTCACGTGAACACTCTTGCTCGGAGGGGAGACACATTCCCTTTCTTTCATTTCACACTTGCTTTCAAGGGAAACCAGCTGGTCTATACACCAAGCCAACACTCCTCCGTGGGTATCCAACGGGAGAAACCTAAACGTCTACGTGAATTTTAATTTTTACTTAATTTGAATTAATAAAAGTTTAATTTTAAAAAGTTATGTGTGGCGGCCAGGCTGGTGTGGCTCAGTGGTTGAGCGTCAACCCCTGAACCAGGAGGTCCCAGTTTCATTCCCAGTCAGGGCACATACCTGGGTTGCAGTCTAGGGGCTATGTGATCAATGAGGCTCTCTCATCACTGATGTTTCTCTCTCCCCCCACCCGCCTCTCTCTCCCTTCTGTTTCCCTTCCTCCCTCTGAGATCAATAAAAACATATATTTTTAAAAAGTTACATATGGGTAGTATGGGCCCTATTACACAGAATACTTCAAGACACTAGGAAACAGACTTGAAACAGTCATCCCTGAATCTCGGGACACCTTTCCTCCACACGTCCACACAGAAGAAATGTATGGGGCCATTAGTGTTCACAGCAGAAACAGGAAACTCACCATCAGACACTTCCCAACTGCCCTTCCCCTCACCTCCTCCTCCTCCTGGGCTGAGGCACCTCCTTCAGGAGCAGTCTGCCACTAAACTACCCCATGTCCCTTGCAATTTGGCCTGTTCTGGCCAAGGGCTCACGCAAGAGTCTCATAATTGATTTCTGAGACACTATTTTCCTCCCTGATAAAAAGCACAATAGCCAAGAGAGAACTATTTTCCTCTCTTCGATGCCGGGAGCTGTTGCCGCCACTTTGTTGCTGGCAGCTTACCCTGATATCATCGAGCAGCTGAACTCAATATTGGATCCACCTACCTGTGGATTGGTTATTTGGTGAGAAAAACAAATCCCTACTGTGAGTTTCATCAGTATTCTGCTGCTTATGCTTCTCAGCTTCCACACTGAATGAGATCCTTAAAACTCCTGAGGGTGGACAAGGTTGTAGCATTTCACGGTACAGCAAAAAAAAAAAAAAAGTATGGAAGCAGAGAGGAGGACAGAGGAAAGATGGGAGATGCCTGAAAGAACACCAGTCTTCCAGCGACTCCAGAGGGAAACGCTGGGACACGCGGCATGGCAGAGCTCTAAGCTGGGCTGGGAGAGTGTGATGCCAATGAGGATCTCCAAAGGGTGACCAGAGAAAAGGGGTGAGGGGGAGACAAGACTGGAAAAGAGGCTAAGGTCACATGATGGAGGGCCTGGACGGACACACTAAGGATTTTGGACTTATTTCTAAAGGCCATAGGAAACCAGTGTTAGTTTCCATAAGAGACGTGATCACATTTACATTTTCAAAAGATCCTTCGGGCTGCCGGTTGAGAATGGTTAGGGACCCAGCGATACTAGAGGTTGACAGGTCAGAGAGAACACATGGTATCAAGAGGCTCTGAGGCCAATGGGGCTTAGTACTCTCGGTGCTAACCCTGATGGCTTCACACTAGAATCCTTGTATCAGGAATGTCAAGGTTGGACGCTATCACACTCGTGGGACTTGACAGCTTATGTCTAGAAGTTATCATAAAGTAGCAAAATATGCCGTATCTGTTCTCAGACCAAGAGACTCTAAGAACAAAGGGGAGAACTTAGCAAAACCAAGATTTACGAAAGTGGTAAGGAAAAGGGTGTGGACTCAGTTTAAAGACAGAACAATAGTCCAGTGGCACAGACAGAGACGCACGTACAGAGAGAAAGTGAGAGAGAGGCTGAGAGGAAGGAAGGGACCTCAAGAATGAGAGCACGAGAGAAGTGACAGGACCTGACATCCCATCACCTGGGCTGTACGCCATGTTGTTCAGAAGCCAGTTAATGAGCTCTCAGCGGACACACAAGGATGTTCCCACCAGGAGGCTGGACTCACTCGAAGCCTCTGTGAAGGCTCCTAACACCTGGGCACACATAAGGCACTGGGTCTGATGCTACGTGTAAAAAGACACCACTGCGAGGTTTTAGGCCAGTGCGTGACAATATCTGAATTTCCTGTCACTTCAAACCCTTAAAGGTGCAGACTTGAAAATGAGGCCGACATGAGCAGTGACTTCCCTGAGATCTCAGGCTGGATACCTCAGGCCTGTTTTGTCTAGTGTTCCATGCTGTGTTCCACTCATGCTTGTCACGCTTCCACCTCTACGTTTGTTCATCAGATTCATGGGACACCAGCCCACAGGGGTTAGGGGCCTTGTCTCATCCACACCTGATGACTTCCTATGGAAATGGTGTCTAGCATCATCCTCATTGGGCAGCTTGGCAGACTGGGGGACGCCCTGGGAGGCACAGAGGCTTCCTCAGGGCACAGAACAAGTAAGAAAAAGGAGGTGTGAACACAGCTTTCTCTCCCAAGCCAGGGTGCCTCACACATTCCCAGAGAGCTGGGGAGAGGGCTGTGTTGGATACTGATGTACAGGTATGGAGATGACATGGGCCAGGAGGGTGAGAGGCCAACAGCCCACACGGGCCTTTGGGTGGCTCTGATTGGAGGAAGGGGCACAGGTCATGGAACATTGAAGGGGTGACCTCACTTCCTTGGTGAGAGAAACTGGAACCGTGGTAACCAGGTACCCACATTCCAGAGACAACTGCCTTTCCAGCTCACTTGAGTGGAGGGGGTCAGGAGACGAGGATGTCTCTGTGTTGCTTCCCGTTCTTCCGAGGCTCTGGGCAGAAGAAAGCCCAGGCTGAGAGATGTTTCTGTTGCTGTAGAAATAGGCGCAAGCGCTACCACCGATACCCCTCGCCCTCTGGCAGGAGGCACCCACAGGTAACCGAGGGCAGCCCAGGCCAGGCCCATCCAGGCCAGGCGCCAGCTGGGGTCACACCTGGGGAACCCCACACCTCTTGCCCCTCATCCCGGGTATGTGTGTGTGTCCGGGATGGTGAGGGACAGCGTGGGATGAGGGACGCACATCCTGGGCAGGAGCAGGTTGGTAGGTGTCAGAAGCCTGGAGGATGTGTCATGTGAGTGCTGGGGTCGGAGATCTGCTACCCGCTTGGTAGGGTGGGGAGGGGGTACTCAAGGGGTCATCAACTTCCCTCCCTGCATGGAGGTCTTTGCAGATGCCCCTCTCTGCCTGATCTGGGGAGCAGAATGGGTGGCGGGCATCTCCCCCACTGGCACTGCACAGGCAGGCCCCTGATGCCTCCCGGTCCAGTAGCGGGCTCTGTCTTTGCAGAGCTCCAACAAGGACATCCTAGAGGAGCTGCCTGACAGGTTCACTTATGCCATCAACGGGTACAAAGGACAAGTGCGGCAGGCCAGGAAAACCGTCCAGTGCCAAACGGAGGTGAGAGCTGGCCCACACCCAGGACCCTGAGGTGACTGGGGTGGGACCAGAAGTCAGACTCCAATCAGGGGCCTCAAAGATCTCACAGACCCACTCCCAACGAAACCTGTACCTTCAATCCTCCCGACCGGGTCCCTGGTAGGGTAGAAAAGCAATCTTTCTTCATGTGTTTGTTGGGATCACAGAGAAAGCATTTGTTGCTGTCTTTGCCTTATGCTCCTTTCAAATGATTAACTCCCTGCCCCAAGTAACCTGTGGACCAGACCCAGCTCCACTGTCCTTGTAGACCTTCCCCAAGCCTTAAACATCATCCCACTTGATAGTGCTGTGTATTATAAAAAAAAAAAAAAAAAAAAAAAAAAAAGAGGGTTGGGGGTAAGGGAGAAATTAAGGTCTTGAATACATTTCTCTGCGACCTATCATCTCTCAGAGGACGACAAACCATTGCAGTGTGTCCAGGTCAGGAGCTGTGGCCTTACCCAACTCCATATCACCCCAACAAGGGCACAGTTTTCATCAGTGATTCAGGCTTTCACTGTTGCTAGACCTTGACACAAATCAATGCTTGCTGGCTCAGCAGGGCTGCCAGGAACATCCTCACTGTGTCCTGATAGACGAGGCCTGCCATGACACAGGACCCCAGATTGGGTGGAAGGTTCCTGGTGCCTCCTGGCTCAGTACCCACTCTGTCTCTGCAGAGCTCCCAGGAGGACATCATTGAGGTGCTGGCCCAGGGACCCGACTACACCACCTACAGGGTCAGGGTGCAGGTGCACCAGGCTGACGACACAGACCAGTGCCTGTCAGAGGTGAGAGCTGGCCTCGAGGATCTCTACACCCACAACCCCAAGACGACCTGGCAGTGCCCAGACACACACTCAGATCTGCGGAATGCCCGGGGACCCTCCCAGGGCTCCCCCTAGACTGTCCCACAGCCCCATGACAAAGGAATCCGACCCCCACTCCTCCCTCCAGCTACATGGGAGGGTAGAAGGACACTCCTCACATATTTGTAGAAATAGGAGAGAGAGAAATGTGGTTTGACTTCACAGTAGACTCCATGAGAGCTTGGGCATTTCGCTGATTTTGTTGTTTAAACTACCCTTGCCACTCAGCTCCACAGTCCTTGCAGACCTTGTCCAATAGCGGATGTCCTCCCCGCAGCGATGCAGCCCTTCAGTGCTGTTGGACATGGGCCTGATTCAGTGCAGCTGCCATGTCAGCAGGGCTGCGTGGAACACTGAAGTGTGTGGGAATGGACTGTGTTAGGTTGCTCGGGCTGCCATAACATAGGACCACACTGGGTGGTGTCAGCCGCAGACATTCCTTTCCTCACTATTCCGGCGGCTAGGAGTGAGAGAGGAGGCAGTCAGCAGGGCTGGTTTCTCCTGAGGGGTCTCTCCTCAGCTTCTAGATGGCCATCTTCTCTCTGTGTGTCACATGGACTCCCCTCTGCACTGCCATGTGTCCTCCCCTCCTCTTCTAAGGACACTGGTCAGATTAGATTGAGACCCACACCACTCAATTCACTTTACCTTGATTACTTGCTTGAAGACTAACACTCAAATGCGGACACATAATGAAGTTCTAGGGGTTGCAAAGTCATGGGATCAGGGGATCACAATTCAGACCACGGTACATGTAATGTCCTCAGCTGGAGATGGACGCCCACGGCTGGTGGAAGGACGTGCACATGTAAAATTTTAACGGCTGCAGGCAGATTCCAAACCCAAAGGGCTGTAGCAGGGACATAGCCAAAAGCAGTTTCTGACCATGGCTGCTGCCTTGCTCCCAGCCTGGCCCGGGGATTTCTCACTCATTGAAATTTTCACCTGTCCGATGTCAGGTTGTCCAGCTCAATCACAGTGTTCCTTCATTGGCAATTGCCTCCTGGGTACTTTGAGTCACCTGTCACTTTTCAGCCACCACATACATTTGCTCCTTCCCGAGTCCTCTGCTCAGATTACTGCCTGGCGATCACCTTTCTCCAGTCTGCAGTCTTCAAGCATTTGCCACCTTGCGGAATCTGGGATCTCCATAATGAGGGTCTTAAAAATGCCCTTTAATGTAAAAGGATGAAACATAACTTTCTCCTTTGAAGTCAATGGTTTTCATAGGCCATGTCTACCGTGTACACTGTTCCCACGCTGGGGAGGGACAAGGTTCCCACACCCTCTCCACCCATGTCGGGAGCAGGTAAGTCTCCAGTACCTGAGAGGGAATGTCATGCAGGACAGTTCCCAGTTCTGACCTGCATGCCCTTCACCAGACTTTTGATATCCCTCGGCCTCTGTGTTCTCATCTCTATAACGGGGAGGTTTCTAGAGGACTCACAGGGCCCGTGCTCTTCATATAGACTGTTCCTACGAGGGGGGTTGTTGTTCCTCAGCTAAGAAAAAGAAGGGGAAAAAATGGTGAAAATTGTATGAACATGCACGGAACTTCAGTGGCACTTTGAAGACCTAGAACCTCGTTCAGCCTGGGCACTCCTGTCCCTCCTCTTGCACGCGTCCCTGTGGGGCTGGGACCTCCCAAATGGGCTCCAGACCTCAATCCTTGTGGGATTCACGGTCATGCCACTGAATGGATATCCTTCCTTGTCCCACCCAGTGCACGGCTGAGGTAACTGGTAACCTACCTGAGTCCTGCAGGATGCAGGCCCTCCATGAAGGCACCTTGGAGCAAGTGGCCACATCCATGGTCCCAGCTTTCCCGGGGGGAAACGTCCCCCATGTCTCCACCCTGGCCTTCTCCAGAGCCCAAGAGTTCCTGGACGAGCTGTTAACTAGGTGAGCACACACTCGTGACTCTGCCCACTGCTAGCTGTGAGTCTTGAAAATGTCACCACATCTTTCTGAGTCTCAGTATGCTCCTCTGAAAAGTGGGGTGGTTGGGGAGAAACCTCATAGCACTGCTGCGGGGACAAGCCATGGCAGGTCCTACCTGCTCCCTGGCTCTTCGGTCAGGGTTGCTGGCGTGCGCCGGTTGTTTGTGGCAATTATTTCACTCTGTCCCATGGAAAGAACGCTGACTCACCCCATCAGCGGCCTGTGGCATCGGAGTTAGGAAAAGAAGCAGTTGGAGATTTCACCTCGCTGCTCCTAGGCCTTGGTGTAGCCACATTGGGGATCTCCGGCGGGTAGCAGGGGCCCCAAGCCCACTCAGAGATGTATGGGATGGTGCTGGCTGGAGTTTATTTACTCGACAATGTGTATTAAGCTCCTACTACAGGCAGGCACGTTTGGAGACACTTAGCCTGACTCAAGGAATGAAGCAGACACAATCCCTGGGCCTCAGTTCTAGGCAGTGGGTCCAGCAGTCACGCTGTCCATCATTCACAGGGCCTGTCCACCATCCATCAGAGCCGATGCCATCAAGGTGTTTGCTACATCTGGAGGCACACCTCCTTATAAGGACCGGGGTGACACACCGCAGGACCAAGCAATAAAGTGAGTGATCTCTGCGTCCAGAAGGAGGGCCCCCTGTGTCAGCAGAGTGGGGACTGTGAGTTGGGGGAGTGCCTTGCAGAACCCTGACCTTACACATCTTCTGATTCCCAAGAAAGGCCCGAGCTCCAGTGGCTTCTATTCCAGGAGGACATGAGTCAAAGAGGACAGAGGATGGGGTCCCTGGTCTTGGAGACCCAGAGGGGAGGCTGGGCTGAGTTGTCCCTCAGAGTCTCCTTCCCCCCAAGACCCATCGCGCTCTGCCTGCCCCTCTCTCCATCCACCTCCCCTGACCACTGTGGCCGGGCTCAAACAGGATTGTGGTGAGCAGGCTGCTCAGGAGTCTGTCTCAGTCCTCAGCCCAGATGCCCAGGGGCATGGAGGGCTGGGGTGGGCAGTGTACAGGACCTTCAGGAGAGCTGCCAGTGGGAAGAAGAGTCTCACACAGACTCCGTGTTAAACAGACTCCGGATCCCACACCTGCTACAAACAGAACAGCCACACAGGGGCTGGGGGTGGCGTGGGGCTGTCCCCTGGATGTGGAGGGGACTGCACAGAGGCTCAGTCCCAAACAAGAGTGCCATGGGAGGGCAGAGTGGAAGGAAAGACCGGGACTCTGACTTTACTGCCCACCTGCCTCTCCCCAGGGCCATTGCTTCGATGGTGGGGACCTGGCTGGACCAGGTCCAGGGTTTGGGGCAGCCCCTTCCTTTTGCCTGGTTCGAGGTGGAGCAGGCCTTGGTGCCCATCAACTACCCTGCCTCACACCTGGTGGGCCACGCCCAAAATCTATGGGTACAGCTGGAGCATCTTGAGCCCACCGAGGCAACTCAGGAAGGTGAGGGGCACTGATAACCTGGACAGATAATCTGGGGAGGGCAGGCTCATGGGCTAGCGTTCCCTTAAAGGCAGAGGCATCTTTCCTGTCTGTGGAAAGTCCCAGGAAAGCCAGGTGTGTGAGTAAATCTGTCTCTCTCTCCTGCTCCAGGTGCACACCCAGAGCTCCAGAGCTCTCCAGAGCCCGAGGAAGGGCCTGCTCAGGGGCCAGAGCCTGGTCCAGCGAGAGGCCCCGCCCTGGCCTGGCCTGGCCTGAGGCAGTACCTGAAGCCATTATGGAGCCAGCTGCTGGCGGCGCTGGAAGCCTTCTCTGGTGCTGTCCTAAGAGTTCTAGGCGATTATCTTAAATAACTAAGAGGAATACACCCCAACTGTATATTTATAATAGTAAATAATGATAATTTCCAATAATACCTAGCTATTTATGTAGGCAATAATCCATTAAGTTAAATACTCTTTTGAATACATAGAAATAAAGTTGTTGATTAAAAACACGTGTAGACCTTATCTATTCATGTACATATACATAATTTCATATATATATATACACACACATATATATATGCACACATACACAATCATACATATGTACTCATATATGCTGACATGGAAGGATGCTCACTGTATAATACAGTTTTAAAATAATTTTTGAAACATTTAATTTTTTCTGATAATTAAGTATAAACTGATAAAATGAAGAAGAAAATCTGGAAATATATGCATCAAAATATGAACACTAGTGAACTGGAGGAAGTGAAGCTACTAGAAGTGACAGTTTCATCTCATTTTCTTATGTATAGTTCCTGGTTTTACACAAGGATCATATATCCAAAATATATTAACATACAGTAGAGAGAGGAATGGGGAGGCAGAGAAACAGCGATGAGAGGTGGATCGGCTGCCTCCCGCCCACCCCCGAATGGAACTGACCGCAAAACCCTGCCAAGCGCCCTAACTGGGAACTTATCCGGAAACCTTTCAGTGCAAGGGGAGATGCCCATCCAAATGAGCCACATCAGCCAGGGCTAGACTAAATATACATTTTTAAAAAACATACTTTGATTGATTTCAGGGAGGGCGAAGGAGAGAGACAGAAACATAAATGATGAGAGAGAATCATTGATCGGCTGCCTCCTTCACAACCCCTATTGGTGATCCAGTCTGCAACCCGGGCATGTGCCCTGACCCGGAATCAAACCAACCATGAACTCCTGCCTGGTTCACAGGCGATCGCTCGACCACTGTGCAACACTGGCCAGACTCAATAATATCTTTCCAAACTTTCCCAAGTGCCAATTTATATCTTGAAATGCTCTCATTAAAAGCCAAAATTACTTAAGGGGCTGCATTCCACTTCCCTCAGTGTTTAGCTTGATCTGCTATTTGAGCAGCAACAACCACCAGGCTAGCTGTTAACAATATTTAAAAGCACTGGGGATAGAAAGAGCATTGCTTTGGTTGCAACAGGAATGATTCAAAACAACTCCCTCCGCTGAACACTTCCTTAATCATTTTCCTTCCCCAGTGAGCCCAGAATTTCACTCACCAGTCAAACTCATCTCAGGAAGAGGCAATGGTTCCACTGGCACAGGACGGTACAGAAACAAGGTACACAGCCCTGCTTCTACCGGAAGGGCCATAGTTCACTGTCACCACTGGAACAATCTATAATTAAAATTAAAACCATTATGTCAAAAAGTTTTAAGCAGGAAAGGAAAAAGGAATGCCATTAGTAGGTGAGTATTTCAAAAGGAGGCATGCTGTGCAAGAGGGATCCATGCAGTGCTGTGGCCCCATCATCCAAAGCTCATCATTCTCACGTGAACACTCTTGCTCGGAGGGGAGACACATTCCCTTTCTTTCATTTCACACTTGCTTTCAAGGGAAACCAGCTGGTCTATACACCAAGCCAACACTCCTCCGTGGGTATCCAACGGGAGAAACCTAAACGTCTACGTGAATTTTAATTTTTACTTAATTTGAATTAATAAAAGTTTAATTTTAAAAAGTTATGTGTGGCGGCCAGGCTGGTGTGGCTCAGTGGTTGAGCGTCAACCCCTGAACCAGGAGGTCCCAGTTTCATTCCCAGTCAGGGCACATACCTGGGTTGCAGTCTAGGGGCTATGTGATCAATGAGGCTCTCTCATCACTGATGTTTCTCTCTCCCCCCACCCGCCTCTCTCTCCCTTCTGTTTCCCTTCCTCCCTCTGAGATCAATAAAAACATATATTTTTAAAAAGTTACATATGGGTAGTATGGGCCCTATTACACAGAATACTTCAAGACACTAGGAAACAGACTTGAAACAGTCATCCCTGAATCTCGGGACACCTTTCCTCCACACGTCCACACAGAAGAAATGTATGGGGCCATTAGTGTTCACAGCAGAAACAGGAAACTCACCATCAGACACTTCCCAACTGCCCTTCCCCTCACCTCCTCCTCCTCCTGGGCTGAGGCACCTCCTTCAGGAGCAGTCTGCCACTAAACTACCCCATGTCCCTTGCAATTTGGCCTGTTCTGGCCAAGGGCTCACGCAAGAGTCTCATAATTGATTTCTGAGACACTATTTTCCTCCCTGATAAAAAGCACAATAGCCAAGAGAGAACTATTTTCCTCTCTTCGATGCCGGGAGCTGTTGCCGCCACTTTGTTGCTGGCAGCTTACCCTGATATCATCGAGCAGCTGAACTCAATATTGGATCCACCTACCTGTGGATTGGTTATTTGGTGAGAAAAACAAATCCCTACTGTGAGTTTCATCAGTATTCTGCTGCTTATGCTTCTCAGCTTCCACACTGAATGAGATCCTTAAAACTCCTGAGGGTGGACAAGGTTGTAGCATTTCACGGTACAGCAAAAAAAAAAAAAAAAGTATGGAAGCAGAGAGGAGGACAGAGGAAAGATGGGAGATGCCTGAAAGAACACCAGTCTTCCAGCGACTCCAGAGGGAAACGCTGGGACACGCGGCATGGCAGAGCTCTAAGCTGGGCTGGGAGAGTGTGATGCCAATGAGGATCTCCAAAGGGTGACCAGAGAAAAGGGGTGAGGGGGAGACAAGACTGGAAAAGAGGCTAAGGTCACATGATGGAGGGCCTGGACGGACACACTAAGGATTTTGGACTTATTTCTAAAGGCCATAGGAAACCAGTGTTAGTTTCCATAAGAGACGTGATCACATTTACATTTTCAAAAGATCCTTCGGGCTGCCGGTTGAGAATGGTTAGGGACCCAGCGATACTAGAGGTTGACAGGTCAGAGAGAACACATGGTATCAAGAGGCTCTGAGGCCAATGGGGCTTAGTACTCTCGGTGCTAACCCTGATGGCTTCACACTAGAATCCTTGTATCAGGAATGTCAAGGTTGGACGCTATCACACTCGTGGGACTTGACAGCTTATGTCTAGAAGTTATCATAAAGTAGCAAAATATGCCGTATCTGTTCTCAGACCAAGAGACTCTAAGAACAAAGGGGAGAACTTAGCAAAACCAAGATTTACGAAAGTGGTAAGGAAAAGGGTGTGGACTCAGTTTAAAGACAGAACAATAGTCCAGTGGCACAGACAGAGACGCACGTACAGAGAGAAAGTGAGAGAGAGGCTGAGAGGAAGGAAGGGACCTCAAGAATGAGAGCACGAGAGAAGTGACAGGACCTGACATCCCATCACCTGGGCTGTACGCCATGTTGTTCAGAAGCCAGTTAATGAGCTCTCAGCGGACACACAAGGATGTTCCCACCAGGAGGCTGGACTCACTCGAAGCCTCTGTGAAGGCTCCTAACACCTGGGCACACATAAGGCACTGGGTCTGATGCTACGTGTAAAAAGACACCACTGCGAGGTTTTAGGCCAGTGCGTGACAATATCTGAATTTCCTGTCACTTCAAACCCTTAAAGGTGCAGACTTGAAAATGAGGCCGACATGAGCAGTGACTTCCCTGAGATCTCAGGCTGGATACCTCAGGCCTGTTTTGTCTAGTGTTCCATGCTGTGTTCCACTCATGCTTGTCACGCTTCCACCTCTACGTTTGTTCATCAGATTCATGGGACACCAGCCCACAGGGGTTAGGGGCCTTGTCTCATCCACACCTGATGACTTCCTATGGAAATGGTGTCTAGCATCATCCTCATTGGGCAGCTTGGCAGACTGGGGGACGCCCTGGGAGGCACAGAGGCTTCCTCAGGGCACAGAACAAGTAAGAAAAAGGAGGTGTGAACACAGCTTTCTCTCCCAAGCCAGGGTGCCTCACACATTCCCAGAGAGCTGGGGAGAGGGCTGTGTTGGATACTGATGTACAGGTATGGAGATGACATGGGCCAGGAGGGTGAGAGGCCAACAGCCCACACGGGCCTTTGGGTGGCTCTGATTGGAGGAAGGGGCACAGGTCATGGAACATTGAAGGGGTGACCTCACTTCCTTGGTGAGAGAAACTGGAACCGTGGTAACCAGGTACCCACATTCCAGAGACAACTGCCTTTCCAGCTCACTTGAGTGGAGGGGGTCAGGAGACGAGGATGTCTCTGTGTTGCTTCCCGTTCTTCCGAGGCTCTGGGCAGAAGAAAGCCCAGGCTGAGAGATGTTTCTGTTGCTGTAGAAATAGGCGCAAGCGCCACCACCGATACCCCTCGCCCTCTGGCAGGAGGCACCCACAGGTAACCGAGGGCAGCCCAGGCCAGGCCCATCCAGGCCAGGCGCCAGCTGGGGTCACACCTGGGGAACCCCACACCTCTTGCCCCTCATCCCGGGTATGTGTGTGTCCGGGATGGTGAGGGACAGCGTGGGATGAGGGACGCACATCCTGGGCAGGAGCAGGTTGGTAGGTGTCAGAAGCCTGGAGGATGTGTCATGTGAGTGCTGGGGTCGGAGATCTGCTACCCGCTTGGTAGGGTGGGGAGGGGGTACTCAAGGGGTCATCAACTTCCCTCCCTGCATGGAGGTCTTTGCAGATGCCCCTCTCTGCCTGATCTGGGGAGCAGAATGGGTGGCGGGCATCTCCCCAACTGGCACTGCACAGGCAGGCCCCTGATGCCTCCCGGTCCGGTAGCGGGCTCTGTCTTTGCAGAGCTCCAACAAGGACATCCTAGAGGAGCTGCCTGACAGGTTCACTTATGCCATCAACGGGTACAAAGGACAAGTGCGGCAGGCCAGGAAAACCGTCCAGTGCCAAACGGAGGTGAGAGCTGGCCCACACCCAGGACCCTGAGGTGACTGGGGTGGGACCAGAAGTCAGACTCCAATCAGGGGCCTCAAAGATCTCACAGACCCACTCCCAACGAAACCTGTACCTTCAATCCTCCCGACCGGGTCCCTGGTAGGGTAGAAAAGCAATCTTTCTTCATCTGTTTGTTGGGATCATAGAGAAAGCATTTGTTGCTGTCTTTGCCTTATGCTCCTTTCAAGTGATTAACTCCCTGCCCCAAGTAACCTGTGGACCAGACCCAGCTCCACTGTCCTTGTAGACCTTCCCCAAGCCTTAAACATCATCCCACTTGATAGTGCTGTGTATTATAAAAAAAAAAAAAAAAAAAAAAAAAGAGGGTTGGGGGTAAGGGAGAAATTAAGGTCTTGAATACATTTCTCTGCGACCTATCATCTCTCAGAGGACGACAAACCATTGCAGTGTGTCCAGGTCAGGAGCTGTGGCCTTACCCAACTCCATATCACCCCAACAAGGGCACAGTTTTCATCAGTGATTCAGGCTTTCACTGTTGCTAGACCTTGACACAAATCAATGCTTGCTGGCTCAGCAGGGCTGCCAGGAACATCCTCACTGTGTCCTGATAGACGAGGCCTGCCATGACACAGGACCCCAGATTGGGTGGAAGGTTCCTGGTGCCTCCTGGCTCAGTACCCACTCTGTCTCTGCAGAGCTCCCAGGAGGACATCATTGAGGTGCTGGCCCAGGGACCCGACTACACCACCTACAGGGTCAGGGTGCAGGTGCACCAGGCTGACGACACAGACCAGTGCCTGTCAGAGGTGAGAGCTGGCCTCGAGGATCTCTACACCCACAACCCCAAGACGACCTGGCAGTGCCCAGACACACACTCAGATCTGCGGAATGCCCGGGGACCCTCCCAGGGCTCCCCCTAGACTGTCCCACAGCCCCATGACAAAGGAATCCGACCCCCACTCCTCCCTCCAGCTACATGGGAGGGTAGAAGGACACTCCTCACATATTTGTAGAAATAGGAGAGAGAGAAATGTGGTTTGACTTCACAGTAGACTCCATGAGAGCTTGGGCATTTCGCTGATTTTGTTGTTTAAACTACCCTTGCCACTCAGCTCCACAGTCCTTGCAGACCTTGTCCAATAGCGGATGTCCTCCCCGCAGCGATGCAGCCCTTCAGTGCTGTTGGACATGGGCCTGATTCAGTGCAGCTGCCATGTCAGCAGGGCTGCGTGGAACACTGAAGTGTGTGGGAATGGACTGTGTTAGGTTGCTCGGGCTGCCATAACATAGGACCACACTGGGTGGTGTCAGCCGCAGACATTCCTTTCCTCACTATTCCGGCGGCTAGGAGTGAGAGAGGAGGCAGTCAGCAGGGCTGGTTTCTCCTGAGGGGTCTCTCCTCAGCTTCTAGATGGCCATCTTCTCTCTGTGTGTCACATGGACTCCCCTCTGCACTGCCATGTGTCCTCCCCTCCTCTTCTAAGGACACTGGTCAGATTAGATTGAGACCCACACCACTCAATTCACTTTACCTTGATTACTTGCTTGAAGACTAACACTCAAATGCGGACACATAATGAAGTTCTAGGGGTTGCAAAGTCATGGGATCAGGGGATCACAATTCAGACCACGGTACATGTAATGTCCTCAGCTGGAGATGGACGCCCACGGCTGGTGGAAGGACGTGCACATGTAAAATTTTAACGGCTGCAGGCAGATTCCAAACCCAAAGGGCTGTAGCAGGGACATAGCCAAAAGCAGTTTCTGACCATGGCTGCTGCCTTGCTCCCAGCCTGGCCCGGGGATTTCTCACTCATTGAAATTTTCACCTGTCCGATGTCAGGTTGTCCAGCTCAATCACAGTGTTCCTTCATTGGCAATTGCCTCCTGGGTACTTTGAGTCACCTGTCACTTTTCAGCCACCACATACATTTGCTCCTTCCCGAGTCCTCTGCTCAGATTACTGCCTGGCGATCACCTTTCTCCAGTCTGCAGTCTTCAAGCATTTGCCACCTTGCGGAATCTGGGATCTCCATAATGAGGGTCTTAAAAATGCCCTTTAATGTAAAAGGATGAAACATAACTTTCTCCTTTGAAGTCAATGGTTTTCATAGGCCATGTCTACCGTGTACACTGTTCCCACGCTGGGGAGGGACAAGGTTCCCACACCCTCTCCACCCATGTCGGGAGCAGGTAAGTCTCCAGTACCTGAGAGGGAATGTCATGCAGGACAGTTCCCAGTTCTGACCTGCATGCCCTTCACCAGACTTTTGATATCCCTCGGCCTCTGTGTTCTCATCTCTATAACGGGGAGGTTTCTAGAGGACTCACAGGGCCCGTGCTCTTCATATAGACTGTTCCTACGAGGGGGGTTGTTGTTCCTCAGCTAAGAAAAAGAAGGGGAAAAAATGGTGAAAATTGTATGAACATGCACGGAACTTCAGTGGCACTTTGAAGACCTAGAACCTCGTTCAGCCTGGGCACTCCTGTCCCTCCTCTTGCACGCGTCCCTGTGGGGCTGGGACCTCCCAAATGGGCTCCAGACCTCAATCCTTGTGGGATTCACGGTCATGCCACTGAATGGATATCCTTCCTTGTCCCACCCAGTGCACGGCTGAGGTAACTGGTAACCTACCTGAGTCCTGCAGGATGCAGGCCCTCCATGAAGGCACCTTGGAGCAAGTGGCCACATCCATGGTCCCAGCTTTCCCGGGGGGAAACGTCCCCCATGTCTCCACCCTGGCCTTCTCCAGAGCCCAAGAGTTCCTGGACGAGCTGTTAACTAGGTGAGCACACACTCGTGACTCTGCCCACTGCTAGCTGTGAGTCTTGAAAATGTCACCACATCTTTCTGAGTCTCAGTATGCTCCTCTGAAAAGTGGGGTGGTTGGGGAGAAACCTCATAGCACTGCTGCGGGGACAAGCCATGGCAGGTCCTACCTGCTCCCTGGCTCTTCGGTCAGGGTTGCTGGCGTGCGCCGGTTGTTTGTGGCAATTATTTCACTCTGTCCCATGGAAAGAACGCTGACTCACCCCATCAGCGGCCTGTGGCATCGGAGTTAGGAAAAGAAGCAGTTGGAGATTTCACCTCGCTGCTCCTAGGCCTTGGTGTAGCCACATTGGGGATCTCCGGCGGGTAGCAGGGGCCCCAAGCCCACTCAGAGATGTATGGGATGGTGCTGGCTGGAGTTTATTTACTCGACAATGTGTATTAAGCTCCTACTACAGGCAGGCACGTTTGGAGACACTTAGCCTGACTCAAGGAATGAAGCAGACACAATCCCTGGGCCTCAGTTCTAGGCAGTGGGTCCAGCAGTCACGCTGTCCATCATTCACAGGGCCTGTCCACCATCCATCAGAGCCGATGCCATCAAGGTGTTTGCTACATCTGGAGGCACACCTCCTTATAAGGACCGGGGTGACACACCGCAGGACCAAGCAATAAAGTGAGTGATCTCTGCGTCCAGAAGGAGGGCCCCCTGTGTCAGCAGAGTGGGGACTGTGAGTTGGGGGAGTGCCTTGCAGAACCCTGACCTTACACATCTTCTGATTCCCAAGAAAGGCCCGAGCTCCAGTGGCTTCTATTCCAGGAGGACATGAGTCAAAGAGGACAGAGGATGGGGTCCCTGGTCTTGGAGACCCAGAGGGGAGGCTGGGCTGAGTTGTCCCTCAGAGTCTCCTTCCCCCCAAGACCCATCGCGCTCTGCCTGCCCCTCTCTCCATCCACCTCCCCTGACCACTGTGGCCGGGCTCAAACAGGATTGTGGTGAGCAGGCTGCTCAGGAGTCTGTCTCAGTCCTCAGCCCAGATGCCCAGGGGCATGGAGCCCTGGGGTGGGCAGTGTACAGGACCTTCAGGAGAGCTGCCAGTGGGAAGAAGAGTCTCACACAGACTCCGTGTTAAACAGACTCCGGATCCCACACCTGCTACAAACAGAACAGCCACACAGGGGCTGGGGGTGGCGTGGGGCTGTCCCCTGGATGTGGAGGGGACTGCACAGAGGCTCAGTCCCAAACAAGAGTGCCATGGGAGGGCAGAGTGGAAGGAAAGACCGGGACTCTGACTTTACTGCCCACCTGCCTCTCCCCAGGGCCATTGCTTCGATGGTGGGGACCTGGCTGGACCAGGTCCAGGGTTTGGGGCAGCCCCTTCCTTTTGCCTGGTTCGAGGTGGAGCAGGCCTTGGTGCCCATCAACTACCCTGCCTCACACCTGGTGGGCCACGCCCAAAATCTATGGGTACAGCTGGAGCATCTTGAGCCCACCGAGGCAACTCAGGAAGGTGAGGGGCACTGATAACCTGGACAGATAATCTGGGGAGGGCAGGCTCATGGGCTAGCGTTCCCTTAAAGGCAGAGGCATCTTTCCTGTCTGTGGAAAGTCCCAGGAAAGCCAGGTGTGTGAGTAAATCTGTCTCTCTCTCCTGCTCCAGGTGCACACCCAGAGCTCCAGAGCTCTCCAGAGCCCGAGGAAGGGCCTGCTCAGGGGCCAGAGCCTGGTCCAGCGAGAGGCCCCGCCCTGGCCTGGCCTGGCCTGAGGCAGTACCTGAAGCCATTATGGAGCCAGCTGCTGGCGGCGCTGGAAGCCTTCTCTGGTGCTGTCCTAAGAGTTCTAGGCGATTATCTTAAATAACTAAGAGGAATACACCCCAACTGTATATTTATAATAGTAAATAATGATAATTTCCAATAATACCTAGCTATTTATGTAGGCAATAATCCATTAAGTTAAATACTCTTTTGAATACATAGAAATAAAGTTGTTGATTAAAAACACGTGTAGACCTTATCTATTCATGTACATATACATAATTTCATATATATATATACACACACATATATATATGCACACATACACAATCATACATATGTACTCATATATGCTGACATGGAAGGATGCTCACTGTATAATACAGTTTTAAAATAATTTTTGAAACATTTAATTTTTTCTGATAATTAAGTATAAACTGATAAAATGAAGAAGAAAATCTGGAAATATATGCATCAAAATATGAACACTAGTGAACTGGAGGAAGTGAAGCTACTAGAAGTGACAGTTTCATCTCATTTTCTTATGTATAGTTCCTGGTTTTACACAAGGATCATATATCCAAAATATATTAACATACAGTAGAGAGAGGAATGGGGAGGCAGAGAAACAGCAATGAGAGGTGGATCGGCTGCCTCCCGCCCACCCCCGAATGGAACTGACCGCAAAACCCTGCCAAGCGCCCTAACTGGGAACTTATCCGGAAACCTTTCAGTGCAAGGGGAGATGCCCATCCAAATGAGCCACATCAGCCAGGGCTAGACTAAATATACATTTTTAAAAAACATACTTTGATTGATTTCAGGGAGGGCGAAGGAGAGAGACAGAAACATAAATGATGAGAGAGAATCATTGATCGGCTGCCTCCTTCACAACCCCTATTGGTGATCCAGTCTGCAACCCGGGCATGTGCCCTGACCCGGAATCAAACCAACCATGAACTCCTGCCTGGTTCACAGGCGATCGCTCGACCACTGTGCAACACTGGCCAGACTCAATAATATCTTTCCAAACTTTCCCAAGTGCCAATTTATATCTTGAAATGCTCTCATTAAAAGCCAAAATTACTTAAGGGGCTGCATTCCACTTCCCTCAGTGTTTAGCTTGATCTGCTATTTGAGCAGCAACAACCACCAGGCTAGCTGTTAACAATATTTAAAAGCACTGGGGATAGAAAGAGCATTGCTTTGGTTGCAACAGGAATGATTCAAAACAACTCCCTCCGCTGAACACTTCCTTAATCATTTTCCTTCCCCAGTGAGCCCAGAATTTCACTCACCAGTCAAACTCATCTCAGGAAGAGGCAATGGTTCCACTGGCACAGGACGGTACAGAAACAAGGTACACAGCCCTGCTTCTACCGGAAGGGCCATAGTTCACTGTCACCACTGGAACAATCTATAATTAAAATTAAAACCATTATGTCAAAAAGTTTTAAGCAGGAAAGGAAAAAGGAATGCCATTAGTAGGTGAGTATTTCAAAAGGAGGCATGCTGTGCAAGAGGGATCCATGCAGTGCTGTGGCCCCATCATCCAAAGCTCATCATTCTCACGTGAACACTCTTGCTCGGAGGGGAGACACATTCCCTTTCTTTCATTTCACACTTGCTTTCAAGGGAAACCAGCTGGTCTATACACCAAGCCAACACTCCTCCGTGGGTATCCAACGGGAGAAACCTAAACGTCTACGTGAATTTTAATTTTTACTTAATTTGAATTAATAAAAGTTTAATTTTAAAAAGTTATGTGTGGCGGCCAGGCTGGTGTGGCTCAGTGGTTGAGCGTCAACCCCTGAACCAGGAGGTCCCAGTTTCATTCCCAGTCAGGGCACATACCTGGGTTGCAGTCTAGGGGCTATGTGATCAATGAGGCTCTCTCATCACTGATGTTTCTCTCTCCCCCCATCCGCCTCTCTCTCCCTTCTGTTTCCCTTCCTCCCTCTGAGATCAATAAAAACATATATTTTTAAAAAGTTACATATGGGTAGTATGGGCCCTATTACACAGAATACTTCAAGACACTAGGAAACAGACTTGAAACAGTCATCCCTGAATCTCGGGACACCTTTCCTCCACACGTCCACACAGAAGAAATGTATGGGGCCATTAGTGTTCACAGCAGAAACAGGAAACTCACCATCAGACACTTCCCAACTGCCCTTCCCCTCACCTCCTCCTCCTCCTGGGCTGAGGCACCTCCTTCAGGAGCAGTCTGCCACTAAACTACCCCATGTCCCTTGCAATTTGGCCTGTTCTGGCCAAGGGCTCATGCAAGAGTCTCATAATTGATTTCTGAGACACTATTTTCCTCCCTGATAAAAAGCACAATAGCCAAGGGAGAACTATTTTCCTCTCTTCGATGCCGGGAGCTGTTGCCGCCACTTTGTTGCTGGCAGCTTACCCTGATATCATGGAGCAGCTGAACTCAATATTGGATCCACCTACCTGTGGATTGGTTATTTGGTGAGAAAAACAAATCCCTACTGTGAGTTTCATCAGTATTCTGCTGCTTATGCTCTCAGCTTCCACACTGAATGAGATCCTTAAAACTCCTGAGGGTGGACAAGGTTGTAGCATTTCACGGTACAGCAAAAAAAAAAAAAGTATGGAAGCAGAGAGGAGGACAGAGGAAAGATGGGAGATGCCTGAAAGAACACCAGTCTTCCAACGACTCCAGAGGGAAACGCTGGGACACGCGGCATGGCAGAGCTCTAAGCTGGGCTGGGAGAGTGTGATGCCAATGAGGATCTCCAAAGGGTGACCAGAGAAAAGGGGTGAGGGGGAGACAAGACTGGAAAAGAGGCTAAGGTCACATGATGGAGGGCCTGGACGGACACACTAAGGATTTTGGACTTATTTCTAAAGGCCATAGGAAACCAGTGTTAGTTTCCATAAGAGACGTGATCACATTTACATTTTCAAAAGATCCTTCGGGCTGCTGGTTGAGAATGGTTAGGGACCCAGCGATACTAGAGGTTGACAGGTCAGAGAGAACACATGGTATCAAGAGGCTCTGAGGCCAATGGGGCTTAGTACTCTCGGTGCTAACCCTGATGGCTTCACACTAGAATCCTTGTATCAGGAATGTCAAAGTTGGACGCTATCACACTCGTGGGACTTGACAGGTTATGTCTAGAAGTTATCATAAAGTAGCAAAATATGCCGTATCTGTTCTCAGACCAAGAGACTCTAAGAACAAAGGGGAGAACTTAGCAAAACCAAGATTTACTAAAGTGGTAAGGAAAAGGGTGTGGACTCAGTTTAAAGACAGAACAATCGTCCAGTGGCACAGACAGAGACGCACGTACAGAGAGAAAGTGAGAGAGAGGCTGAGAGGAAGGAAGGGACCTCAAGAATGAGAGCACGAGAGAAGTGACAGGACCTGACATCCCATCACCTGGGCTGTACGCCATGTTGTTCAGAAGCCAGTTAATGAGCTCTCAGCGGACACACAAGGCTGTTCCTACCAGGAGGCTGGACTCACTCGAAGCCTCTGTGAAGGCCCCTAACACCTGGGCCCACATAAGGCACTGGGTCTGATGCTATGTGTAAAAAGACACCACTGCGAGGTTTTAGGCCAGTGCGTGACAATATCTGAATTTCCTGTCACTTCAAACCCTTAAAGGTGCAGACTTGAAAATGAGGCCGACATGAGCAGTGACTTCCCTGAGATCTCAGACTGGATACCTCAGGCCTGTTTTGTCTAGTGTTCCATGCTGTGTTCCTCTCGTGCTTGTCACGCTTCCACCTCTATGTTTGTTCATCAGATTCATGGGACACCAGCCCACAGGGGTTAGGGGCCTTGTCTCATCCACACCTGATGACTTCCTATGGAAATGGTGTCTAGCATCATCCTCATTGGGCAGGTGGGAGTTTGGGGGAGGCCCTGATAGGCACAGAGTCTTCCCCAGGACACAGAACATGTAAGAAAAAGGAGTTGTGAACACAGCTTTCTCTCCCAAGCCAGGGTGCCTCACACATTCCCAGAGAGCTGGGGAGAGGGCTGTGTTGGGTATTGGTGTACAGGTATGGAGATAACATGGATGAAGAGAGTGAGAGGTCACCAGCTCAGAAGGGGCTTAGTGTGGCTCTGAATGGAGGAATGGCCCAGGTCAAGGATCCTTGAAGGGGTGACCTCACTTCCTTGGTGCCAGATCCCCAACAGAAATTAGAACCGTGGTAACCAGGTCCCCAATTCTAGAGACAACTGCCTGTCCAGCTCACTTGAGTGGAGAGGATCAAGAGACTAGGATGTCTCTTTGTTGCTTCCCATTCTTCCGAGGCTCTGGGCAGAAGAAAGCCCAGAGTGAGATATGTGTCTGTGGCCGCAGAAATCCAAATCAGCCCCACCACCGACTACCCTGGGCCTCTGGCAGGAAGACCTGTCGGGTCACTGCGGGCATCCCAGGCAGGGAATATCCAAACCAGGCCATAACGTGGGTTTGAGCTGGGAAGGCCCACACTTCTCATTCCTCATCCTGGGTATGTGTTTGTTGGGGGTGGTGAGGGACAGCGTGGGATGAGGGACGCACATCTTGGGCAGGAGCAGGTTGGTAGGTGTCAGAAGCCTGGAGGCTCTGTCATGTTCATGGCCCAGGTCATGGCTCACAGGAAGGGAAGCTGAGTGTTGGGGATGGACTCTAATACCCACTTTTTAATTGGTGGTCTTCACGGGATCATCTCATTCCCTCAATGCCTGGAAGTCATTGTAGATGCCCCTGTCTGCCTGATCTGGGGCACAGAATGGGTGGTGCGCATCTCCCCCACTGGTAATGCCAGGCCCTTGATACCTCCTGGCCGGGGACTGGGCTCTGTCTTTGCAGAGCTCCAGGATGACGTCGTAGAGGAGCAGGTTGACAGGTTCACTGATGCCAGCAACGGGTACAGAGGACAAGTGCGTCAGGCCAGGAAATCCATCCAATGCCAAACTGAGGTGAGAGGTGGCCCACAACCCTGACCCTGAGGTGACTGGGGTGGGACCAGAACTCAGACTCAAATCTGGGGCATTAAATTTCTCACAGACCCACTCCCAAAGGAATCTGTTCCTCCAATCCTCTAGACCTGGTCCCTGGTAGGAAAGAAAAACAGTCTTCGTGTGTTTGTTGGGGTCATAGAGAAAACATTTTTGTTGTATTTGCATTTTTCTCATTTCAAATGTTTAACTCCCTGCCCCAAGTATCCTGTGGACCAATCCCAGCCCAGATGTTCTTGTAGACTTTCTCCAAACCTTACCCATCATCCCACTTAATAGTGCTGTGTATTTCAAAAAAATGGGAAGGGATTAAAGTATTGGATATTTTCTCTGTAATCTAACATTACACAAAACACGGCCAACCACTGAAGAGCGGCCCGGTCAGGAGCTGTGGCCTTACCCATCTCTATATCATCCCACCAAGGATGTCGTTTTCCTCAGTGATTCAGGCTTTCACTGTTGTTAGACCTTGACATGAATCAGTTCTTTCTGGTTCAGCAGGGCTGCTGGGAACATCCTCACTGTGTCCTGATAGACTGTATGGGTGTGGCAGGTCTGCCATTACACAGGGCCACAGATGTGGTGGAAGGTTCCTGACGCCTCCTGGCTCAGTACCCGCTCTGTCTTTGCAGACCTCTAAGGAGGACTTCATGGAGGTAGTGGCCCATGGGCCTGGCTACACCACCTACCAGGTCAGGGTGCAGGTAAACCAGGCCAATGACACCGTCCAGCATCTGTCTGAGGTGAGAGCTGGCCCAGGGTGATCTCTACTTCCAGGACCTCAAGATGACCAGGGAGGTCTGCGAATCCAGACTTCAATCTGCAAACTATCCCAAGACCCTCCTAGGGCTTTCACATTAGGGTGTCCACAGTCCCATGACAAAGCAATCTGGACCTCCACTTCCCCACCAGCTACAGGAAAGAATGGAAAGACACTCCTCACATATTTGTGGGAATTTTAAAGGGAAAAATATGTTGTTAACCTCACAGTAGGCCAGGATCACATGTGTATTTGCTATTCTGTGGTTGTAACTACTCGCCCCAGGTGACCTGTGGAGCAGTCAGCTCCACTGCCCTTGCAGACCTTCTCTAAGCCTCACTCATCATCACACTTGACTGGGTGGTTTGTCAAAACAATGGGAGGAAGCAAAGTATTGGGTACTTTTCTCTGCAACTTGTCATCTCACAGAGCAGGGCACACCACCCTAGACCCACTAGTCAGGAGCTGTGGCCTACTCACCTCCATATCATCCCATAAAGGATGCAGTCTTCCTCAGGGACACAGCCTTGCAGGGTTGGTGACAGTGACATGATGCACCTCTGCTGCCAGTTCAGCAGGGCTGCCGGAACATTCTCACTGTGTCCTAATAGACTGTCCCAGTTTGCCAGGGCTGCCATAGGGCAGAGCCCCAGATGGGGGTGGAAGGTTCCTGAAGCCTATGGGCCCGATACCGGGCTCTGTCTTTGTAGAGCTCCAACCAGGACATGACTGAAGGGCTGATCAAAGGGTTCAACTACTCGACCTCCTTCGAACTGGGGAAGGTGCATCGGGCCACATACAACATCCAGGGCTGGACTCAGGTGAGAACTGTCCTTGAGGGTCTCTACACCCACAAACCTGAGACAACCTGTCAGTGCCTAGAACCCAGACTCAGATCTGGGGACCCCGGAGGCCTTCCCATGGCTCTCCCTGGCATGTGCCTCAGCCTCATGACAGAGGAATCCGGGCCTCCACTCCTCCCTTCAGTTACATGGGAGAGCAGAAAGATGCTCCTCACATACTTGTGGAAATATTAGAGTGAAATAATATTGTTTCACTTCACAGGAGACCAGGAGCACATTTCCATATCGGTTTTTGTTGTTTAAACTACCCTTGCCATGATCCTGTGGAGCAGTCAGCTCCACTATCCTTGCAGACCTGGTCCAATAATGGAGGTCCTTTGCCCAGCGCTGCAGCCCTTCAGTGCTGTTGGACATGGGCCTGATTCAGTGCAGCTGCCATGTCAGCAGGGCTGCGTGGAACACTGAAGTGTGTGGGAATGGACTGTGTTAGGTTGCTCGGGCTGCCATAACATAGGACCACACTAGGTGGTGTCAGCAGCAGACATTCCTTTCCTCACTATTCCGGCGGCTAGGAGTGAGAGAGGAGGCAGTCAGCAGGGCTGGTTTCTCCTGAGGCGTCTCTCCTCAGCTTCTAGATGGCCGTCTTCTCTCTGTGTGTCACATGGACTCCCCTCTGCACTGCCATGTGTCCTCCCCTCCCCTTCTAAGGACACTGGTCAGATTAGATTGAGACCCACACCACTCAATTCACTTTACCTTGATTACTTGCTTGAAGACTAACACTCAAATGCGGACACATAATGAAGTTCTAGGGGTTGCAAAGTCATGGGATCAGGGGATCACAATTCAGACCACAGTACATGTAATGTCCTCAGCTGGAGATGGACGCCCACGGCTGGAGGAAGGATGTGCACATGTAAAATTTTAACGGCTGCAGGCAGATTCCAAACCCAAAGGGCTGTAGCAGGGACATAGCCAAAAGCAGTTTCTGATGATGGCTGCTGCCTTGCTCCCAGCCTGGCCCGGGGATTTCTCACTCATTGAAATTTTCACCTGTCCGCTGTCAGGTTGTCCAACTCAATCACAGTGTTCCTTCATTGGCAATTGCCTCCTGGGTACTTTGAGTCACCTGTCACTTTTCAGCCACCACATACATTTGCTCCTTACTGAGTCCTCTGCTCAGATTACTGCCTGAGGATCACCCTCCTCCGGTCTGGAGTCTGCAAGCATTTGCCACCTTGCAGAATCTGGGTTCTCCAAAATGAGGATCTTAAAATGCCCTTTAATGTAAAAGGATGAAACAAAAGTGTCTTTTTTGAAGTCAATGTTTTCATAGGCCATGTCTATGACACTGTCCCCACACAGGGGATGGGCAAGGTTGCCATCACTTTGCATCCATATCGGGAGCAGATAAGTCTCAAGTAGCCGAGAGAGAATGTTATACAGGACAATTCACAGTTCTGCCCTCATGACCTTGAGGAGACATGTGACATCCCTAAGCCTCTGTGTTCTCATCTCTATAATGGGGATGTTTCTTCAGGCCTCATGGGGACAATGCTCCTCATACAAACTATTAATACAAGGAGGTTGTTGTTCCTCAGCTAAAACAAACAAGCAAAAAACAAGAAACATGCCTAGAAGGTCACAATTGTATGAACATCTTCCACCCACGAACTTAAGTGGAACTTTGAAAACCTAGAACCTCATTCAGCCTGGACACTCCTGTCCCTCCTCTTGCACATGTCCCTGAGGGGCTGGGACTCCTGTGTGAGCTCCAGACCTCCATCCTTCTGGGAGTCTTGGTGATGCCGCTGACTGGATGTCCCTTCTTGTCCCACCCAGTGTGCCGCTGAGTTAACTCTGAGACTACGTGAGGCCTGCAGGATGCGGGCCCTCCAGAAAGGCACCTTGGAGAAGGTGGTGGGGTCCCTTGTCCCAGCTTTCCTAGCTGGAAACATCCACCCATATCTGCACCCTGATGCCCATCCACCTGGCCTTCTCCAGAGCCCAAGGGTTCCTGGACGAGCTGTTAACTAGGAGAGCACGGGGCCCCTCTGTGGCACAGTGGGTACTCTGCCCACTGCTAGCTGTGTGTCTTGACAATGTCAATACATCAGTCTGAGCCTCAGAATGCTCCTCTGGAAAGTGGGTGGTACAGGATCAACCTCATGGGGCTCTTGTAGGCACTGCTGAGGGGACAAGCCATGGCAGGGCTTCCCTGCTGTCTGGCTCTGCAGAAAGGGCTGCTGGACCAGCTGTGGTTGTTCCTGCCGATTATATCTCTCTGTCCCATGGAAGTCCAATAATCCTGCATGAGTGGCCTGTGGCATCTGAGTTTGGAAAAGCACATGGGAAACAACCTGTCAAGCACTTTGAGATTTCAACTAGCTGACCTTTCCTGGTCCTTGGTATAGCCACATGGAGGATGGCAGGAGATAGCAGAGTCCCAGGCCCACTCAGATGGCTAGGATGGTTCTGGTTGGAGCTCATTTACTTGACAATGTGCACTAAGCTCCTACTATAGGCAGGCACTTTTGGAGACACTGACTCAAGGAATGAAGCAGACACAATCTCTGACCTCAGTTCTAGTCATCACGTCAGACAGTCACACTGTCCATCATTCGCAGGTCCTGTCCACCATCCATCAGATTGGATGCCATCAAGGTGTTTTCTACATCTGGAGGGAAACCTCCACATAATGATCGGGGTGACACACCGCAGGAGCAATTAGCAAAGTGAGTGGTCTGTTGGTGCAGAAGGAGGGTCTCCTGTGTTAACAGAGGTGGTTCTTAGGCAGGGCAGGGCCTGGTAAAACCCCAATCTTACACATCTTCTGATTCCCAAGGGAGGGCTGAGCTCTGGTGGCTCCTCCACAAGGAGACATGAGTCAAAGAGGACAGTGGAAGGGGTCCCTGGCCTTGTAGACCCAGAGGGGAAGCTGGGCTGAGTTGTGCCTCAGAGTCCCATCCCCACTACCGACCCACCCACTCTGCCTGCCCCTCTCCACATACATCTCCCCTGACCCCCATGGGTGGACTTAGAACAGGATGGTGGTGAGCAGCCTGCTCACAGTTCTGTCTCAGTCCTCAGCCCAGATGCCCAAGGCTATGGAGGGTTGGAGTGGGCAGTACACGGGACCTTCAGGAGAGCTTCCAGTGGAAAGAAGAGTCTCACACAGACTCCGTGTTAAACCTCCTCGATTCCACAAATGCTCCAACCATGACAGCCACACAGGGGCCAGGGTTGGCATGGGACTATCCTCTGGATGTGGAGGGGCCTGCACAGAGGCTCAGTCCTAAATAAGGGTGCCATGGGAGGGCAGAGTGGAAGGAAAGACCAGGACTCTGACTTTACTGCTCACCTGCCTCTCCCCAGGGCCACCGCTTCTGTGATGGAAACCTGGCCAGACCGGGTACAATATTTGGGCCAGCCCCTCCTTGCCCCCCGGTTCATCCTGAAGCAGGCCTTGTGCTGCACAGCCTCCCTGCCCCATACCCGGTGGGCCTCGTCAGAAGTCTGTGGGTGGAGCTGGAGCATCTAGAGCCCACTGAGGCACAGTGGGAAGGTGAGGAGACTAGAGTCTGGGAAGATGATTAGGTGAGTGGGGCAGGGGGCAGTGGTGTTTCATGGGCCAGACTTCCCTAAAAGGCAGCCACATCTTTCCTGTCTGTAGAAATGCATGGGAAAGTGAGTCTCTTACAATAACCTGTCTCTTTAACCTGCTCCAGAACCACCTCCAGAGCTCAAGCACACTCCAGAGCCAGAGGAAGGGCCTGCTCCTGGGCTAGAGCCTGGTCCAGCTGTGGTAGTGCTGGAGCCATCTGGACTACCAGCTCTGATCCAAATCCCAACAGAGCCATCTCCATCCCCAGCAAATGACTACCCACAGGCTGTGACCCCTAAGCACCTTACAAGGGAGGAGAAGCTTCACATCCTGACCTTCCCTCCAAGACTGGTGGCCGAGCAACTGACAGCAATGGATGCAGTGAGTTTGAGTCTCTCAGAGTGGGTGGGACAGGCTTTCCCTCTGCCCTTGGTTGCCTCGACCTGCCTTTCCCTGATCCCAACTCCTATGATTTTGATGCAAATCGCACCTCCACCACTTTACCACCCATGGGTCCTGGACAACTTTCTCAACCCCCAAGCCTTTACTGTCCACCTGTGGGAAGTGGAGGTGGGCACCCCAGGCCCTGCTGCACAGAGTGGCTATACAGATTAAATGAGGGAGATGAGACAGAAAGCTGGGTGGTATTGACCCGGTTTGTGGGGAGGGGAGCTCGCTGTGTGCAGCCAGATCCATGGGTCGCCCATCCATATGCCCATGATGCTCAACGGCCTCAGCACTTATTAGGCCCCTGATGTGTGTTTAACTATAAGGGAAACAAACAGCTGTGGTTGTAGCTTCCACAGGTGAATGTGCACTGAATGGGGATTTGGACCAGAGGGGTGTCAGATGCTGGACGATGTCCCCTTGGGGTGAGAAGACTTGAACCACTTCCTGGAGCTTGGAGTCACTGAGTGTGGGCTGGAGGCAGATGCTCCTGTCCCTTCCCCACCAGTCTTGGGCCCTGGGTCATCCAGTGCTGGGTGCTCTCGGTAGACAGAGAATGAATCCCATGGACTCCAAGGCTCAGGGACATCCTCAAATTCTTGAGCTTCAGTCTTGACCAGTGAGCCCTTCAGGGACTGGGGACCCTGAGCTGGGGTGTAGCAGGGCTGGGTGACACTCCCCTTTCTTCCCAGGAGCTGTTCAAGAAGGTGCTGCCCCACCAGTTCCTGGGCTCCATCTGGTCCCAGAGGGCCAAGCCAGGCAAGGAGCAGGTGGCATCCACTGTCCGTGCCACTGTCACACAGTTCAATCATGTGGCTACCTGTGTGATCACCACCTGCCTTGGGGACCCAAGCATGATGGCCCAGGACAGGGCCAAAGTGGTGGAGCACTGGATTAAGGTGGCTAAGGTATGTGAGGGGAAGCCCAGCAGCATCCCTGTGCGGATCCTTGAAAAATGCCTCTGCTGCTCAGTCAGCTCTCAGGACTGTGGCCTGAGGTCTGAGCCCCAGCACAGCCTCCAGTTCCTCTCTGCCAGGGTCACTCAGACCTTGAGCCCACGATCCCCTTAGTGGGAGGCTCACTTCCTACCTGGCTCCTTCCTTGGGTTGAGTTGGGATCCTCCTCATTCTGACAGTTGGTCTTTGGGTGCTAATTGTGCCCACCCTGAGCAACTGTCCTATCAATAGGAGCTGTCAATCAAGGGTGCCTGAAGCTACAGCTGCAGCTCCCACCTCACAGCCCATGTCTCCTCTTCCCCAGGAGTGCAGGACCCTAAGGAACTTGTCCTCCCTGCACGGCATCCTGGCCGCTCTGCAGAGTGTGTCCATCCATCATCTGAAGAAGACATGGGGGAAAGTTTCCAGGTGCGTAGGCCTCTCCTATCAGTGGAAGCCTGCTAAGGTGTCTCCCATATGTCTCCCAATGTCCCCTCACCTCCTGGGAGGCAGCCAACCCTGGGGACAAAAACTGGTCTTGTGGGCCGGGTCTCTAAGGCTCCCTGGCCCCACAGGCCACTAACTCTGCTTCAGGAGTCAGTTTCCTTCAATTTCAGAGACTGCATTGAGCCAAATGGGAGATATTCAAGTGTTTCCATCACCAGAACCCTATGCCCAGCTGAAACCCAAACTGGTCAAAACAGAGCTGCTCCATAGAAATAGGAATGGGGATCCAAGTGATCAACATGAGAGTCCTTCCCCAGTCCCACTGAGACCTTCCTGCTCAGAGGAACCCCGTGAAAGCCTCACCGAGGCAGTTTGAAACATGACATTGTCAAAAGGAATTTGCCCTTAACCCTTCTTGCCCATTTTTCCTAAACATGTCTTTCCTCTTTCCCTCCCTTCAGGAGGCGTGCAGTTACAGTGAAAAAAACTGTGTAAGGAAGACAACTCACTGAGCAGGGAACAGTTCATCAAGGTAGAGCGAGCCTGGTGGTCTGCAGAGAGGAGGGCGTGAGGGATGGGGGGACTGCACAGGATGTGGCTTTGGTAGTTTGTTACTTAAAGATTCTCTGGAAATGTTCACCCTCTCGGTCCCAATTACCAGGAAGAGGCATCTGTTTGGTCCATGCTCAGGTGGAACAAAAGAGCTGCTTGGCCTCAGGTCCCACTGGCTGGACCAGAGATAGAGGGGTGTGCTCTCTGAGACTTCCCACTGCACCCCTATAGCACTTGCTACCAGTCAGTCTCCTCGTGATTGACAAGGAAGGGTGACCATCCCATGCTGCAGGCCTCCCAGGGTGGTCATGAGTTCAGGGCAGGAAAGGAGAGTGCAGAGCTCCCTTCCCTGTGCCACCTGGAGGGCTGAGGGTGAAAACAATGATGACAGGAATGACACTGAGTCCTCAGGAGAACCTGTGAGCTAGGTGGAGGTCACCCACTTTCAGAGGAGGGAATGGGTCAGGGAGGCCAGGCCCAGGCCCAATGTCACATACACCGAGTGAGCATTGTAGCTGGGAGGCATCCAGAATCAGAGCATGCTGGAGTCAGGGTGGCACTGGTACCAGCTGACTTAAGTCAGATGTCCAGGGTGTGAGTTCCATGGTGGTGGGGAAATGGGGTGAGGTGAGCATGAGCTCGATGACCCTGCCCTCCACCCTGGCGGAAACAGCCCTCCAGGTTTGCCACTCTGATGCTCTATCTCCAAGGATCCAAGAAGGGGCTGCACAAGAAGGTGAGTGAGCCTGTCTGGGGGATGCTCCGGGGTCAGAGGAGAAGATGTTCTGTGCTCCCCGCTGGAGGCCTCCAAGTCAAGAGAGGGAGGCTTTCTTCCTTCAGCCCCATCTCCTGTGCCCACAGAACCTAAAACCCTTCCTTAGACGTGACCAAGAGGAGGGCCTGGGGGAGCTGAGTGCAGGATGGACATGGGCGTGGGTCTGGCCTGGGAACACAGACCCTGTGATTTGCCCAAAGGAGATCCTGGGAGGTGATCAAGAGGGGTTCCTGGAGATTGAGGGAGGAGGCAATTGAGTGGAGGCCCTAAGGCACCTGGGCCGCTCCACATGGGAACCTTGGAGTGGCCAGGAGGCTGAGGGTGGGAGGCTTTCAGGAGAGGGCCTGTGGGGCACCTGAAAGCAGGGGCTGATCCCACCCTCACCCTCTTTGCCCAGTGTGTTCCCTTCCTCTGAACATACCTGACTCTTCTGCAGAGGATGGATGCCAGGATGAAGGATGATCTGGAGGTGGGTTAACTGGGGCCTGGCCTGGGGTGAGCAGGATTGACCTTGAGGGACAGAGAGCCCCATACTGAGCCCTGAGTTCTCTGCACAGCCTCCCATTGGAGCTGGAGCGACAGGCCCATCATAGCCATCTGTTACACCCTCCTTTGGAGCCCAGAGCCTGGCCTTGATCCAAGTCCTGTCTTTTCCTGTTTCCCATCCCCTCCTGGGTCCTGGTGGTAGTGTAACATGTTAAGGGTGGGCACAGGGAGCTAGTCCTAGCCAGGGGTTTCTTTCTGATGGACCTTAGATGTCTGCCTTTTAGGGGGGTCAGATCAACATAGAAAAAAAAGAAAACATGAGCAGCTGTGCACCTCCTGAGAAGCAGGGGAGGGGAGTGAGAATCAGAGACGCCCTGGCCAGCACACTCCGGAGCTCCACCCCTGCATCTTCCATTTATTGGGAGAGTTTGATAACAGCAGTGGGAGACAACTCCAGTTGATGACTGGGGGCATGGGAGTGGCATCAAGGATAACCTCCTGGATGAAGGGCTGTTGATGCCCATCTCTGAGCACAGGAAGGGCCTGGGTGGAATTAGGGGGAAGGAGGGTGCCCCTGTGTTCAAAGACCGAGGGCTGGGCCCCTGCTTCACTCCCATTCAGGCAGTATCTGCATTCTCTCCTTCCCTCTGGCCCCAGGTGAACAAAGTACTGGAGGAGATAGTGGTGCTGCAGGAGGCCGCCCAGAAATACAAAATACAGCCCAAGGAGCAATTCTGGGCCTGGTTCTGGGCCCTGGAGTGGCTCAGTGAGAATGAGAGGTGAGGCCAGGCAGGAGTTGGACATGGGCAGGGGTGGACTCTTTCTATTGGTTAGTCCAGAGAACCTGTGTCCATGGCTCCCTGATCCCCCACAGACCTTGCTGTGTAGCAATTCCTGGGGCTCCTGACACTGGGAGGGACACCTGAGGCCTGGGAACTCAGGTGCCACTCTGTCCTGCAGTTATATCCGGTCCTGCCAACTGGAGCCACAGTCCTAGGTGGCCAGGAAAAAACGCATCAAAGGAAGTCATTGGTTGACTGCAGATGTGGAAATTATTCTCAACATCATCTCTCTTATAGACTAAATAGAACTAACTATACCTATATTTACATTTATCCTTTCAGATATCCTCATAATACATGTAAATGTACCTGTACCCATAGTTATAAGTCATTTCTTTTGTTATGTTGATGTTTTGTAAAGTATTTAGTAATCTTAAAATTATTTTTGAAAAATAATATCTTCTAGTATCTTTTCTCCTGCTTCATCATAAATTATATAATTTGGCCGTAGTTAATGGACTTAAAATTATTTTGTTCTCTACTTTGTGAATGACTCTTTGATGATCATTGTTGTATAGGTACCTCTGAACATTTAACCAATTCATTTTTAATCATTTCCCGCAAATAAAATTTGTTTCGGAATAGCACATTTTATATTTTAGTATGTATGCATTTTGAATCATTTCATCAAATTCACTTGGAATTTTGATTGGAAACTCTTCAGAATTAGTAGGTTGGGTTAAGAGGAATTCATTCCCTGGATCCTTTATCAGGTATGTATTGAGCACCTCCTATGGGCCAGGCACTAGAAGCACAGTGCTCAACCAAAGAGCAGGTCCTGATGGCAGGTTTGCATCAAACAGTCAAACCAGCCAGCACATGCATAACGTGAAGTCAGGATGTGCTGCGTGCTCTGAACAAAAGGTAAAGCAGAGAAAGAGACAAATGGTGAGGAGGTAATGTTGTGTGTAGGATGATGTGAAGGTTTGTGGGATTGAGGTGATAGCTGAGGCTGCTTTGGGAATATGCATAGATGACCAGCAAAGTGTAAACATTCCAGCTGAGCCCCCAGTTTGGGCTCTGGTTCCAAAGTGCTCTAGGTGGCTCCTGATCTGAGGGAGAAAGTGTATGCAGCCTCACTCTTTACAGAAGGGAAGACAAAGCACCCAGCCCCTGGCCTCTCTGGACCCCTTACCATGAATTAACCTTTCACTGTGGTGCCTATTCTTACTTCACTGCAGTTCCTCCAGTGTGTCATCTTCCTGTAACAAAGCATAGGCAGCAGGTATTCCTGTGTACCTGGCCCTTAGCTATACAAGGACAGTGCACACTGTGTTTAATTCCAAATTCTAAATGGGCCACGTGACTTGCAACGGATCCATCCTCCTGTCTGCCCAGTTCGTGGAACCACACACTGAATGGGTCTCTCCCAAGCATCATCTGTGTTGCCCAGGAAACTACAATTGCTTGTGCTTCCCTTGAGATTTAGGGCATTTGAATTGACTCTCCTATAAGCACCCCCCCAGCCCCCATCACACTGCAAGAACTTGGCTCTTTTATTTCCATCATGCTGCTCCCACACTGAATGGCAGACAAAATGTCTAAGGGCTTAGAATGTGTAGTGTTGGAAGGTCATTATATGGTAGTGAACTAAGAGTTATGACTAAGATAGAGTGAAGGGGGTACCAGTGATGCAGATAGTGAAATCATCAGAGATGAGAGAGGGACTTAGGGGTCTGTGGATGATCACAGTCAGCAGGGCTGAAACAGTCTAAGAACATCACTGTCGCCCTAACCAGTTTGGCTCAGTGGATAGAGCGTCGGCCTGCGGACTGAAGGGTTCCAGGTTAGATTCTGGTCAAGGGCATGTACCTGGGTTGCGAGCACATCCCCAGTAGGGGGCGTGCAGGAGGCAGCTGATCGATGTCTCTCTCTCATCGATGTTTCTAACTCTCTATCCCTCTCTCTTCCTCTCTGTAAAAAATCAATAAAATATATTTAAGAAAAAAAAAAAAAAAAAAAAGAACATCACTGTCCCTCTGTTGGCCTCCTTCTCCTGGTGAGTGACATGCAGGGGTGACCATCCCATGCTGCAGGCCTCACAGGGTGGTCATGAGTTCAGGGCAGGAAAGGACTGTGCAGAGCTCCCTGCCCTGTGCCACCTAAAGGGCTGAGGGTGAGAACAATGATGACAGAATGACACTGAGTCCTCAGGAGAACCTGTGAGCTAGGTGGAGGTCACCCACTTTCCAAGGTGAGAATGGGTCAGGGAGGCCAGGCCCAGGCCCAAGGTCACACACACAGAGTGAGCATTGCAGACGGGAGCCGTCCAGAATCAGAGCATGCTGAAGTCTGGGTGGCACTGGTACCAGCTGACTTGGGTCAGATGTCCAGGGTATGGGGTCAGTTCTAGTGGGGGTAATGGGGTGAGGTACGCATGAGCTCAATGACCCTGTCCTCCACCCTGTCTGAAGCAACCCTCCTCGTGTGTCACTCTGATGCTGAACGTCCGAGGTTCCTAGAAGAGGTTACAGAAGAAGGGGAGTGAGCCTGTCTGGGGGACACTCCAGGATCAGAGGAGAAGGGTCTCTGTGTCCCAAGCTGGAGGCCTCCAAGTCAAGAGAGGGAGGCCCTCCTCCAGCCATGCCTCCTGTTTTCATGGAACCTGAAACACTCCCTTAGAAGTGACCAAAGGGAAAGCTTGGAAGAGGTGGGCACAGGATGGATATGGGGTTGGGGCTGGCCCTGGACCACTGACCTTGTGATTTGCCCAAAGGAGGTCCTGGGGGTGATTATGAGAAGTCTTAGAGAGTGAGGGAAGGCACAATTGAGGGGACAGGAAGGGGGGACAGAAAGCTGAGGGTGGGAGGTTTTCCAGGGAGGGTTTGTGGGTCACCTGAGAGCAGGGGCTCATCCCACCCTCACCCTGTTTACCCAGTGTGTTCCCTTCCGTGGCAAATTTCTGATTGACCTTGTAGATGTTGGACACTAGGATGGAAGATTATCTGGAAGTGGGTGACTTAGGGCCTGACCTGGGGTGACCAGGATTGACCTTTGGAGACACAGAGTCCCCCTATTGAGCCCTCAGTTCTCAGCACAGCCGCCCCTGAGACCTGGTGCAACATGCCCATCAACGTGATCTGTCCCCTTCCTCTGCAGCCCAGAGCCTGACCTAGATCTAAGCCCTGTCTTTCCCTGTTTTCTGCCCCCTTATGGACCTGGTGGTAGTGCAACATGACAAGGGTTGGCGTAGGGGGCTAGTCCTGGCCAGGGGGCTCTTTCCCATGTACTTGGGGGAAGGGGGTGACAACCAGAAAAGCCCTGGCCAGCACATTCCATCCCCTGTGTCTTCCATTTACTGGGAGAGCTTGAGAACAGAAGTGGGAAAACCCTCCAATTGGTGTCTGCGGGTAGGGAATGGCATCAAAGATAATTTCCTGGAAGAAGGACTGTCGATGCCAAACTCTGAGCACAGGTAATGCCTGGATGGAATTAGAAGGAAGAAGGGTGCCCATGTGTGCAAAACCCTGGACCCGGCCCCTGTCCCACACCTCACCCCACCTCAGGCAGTGTATGCATCCTCTCCTTTCCTCTGGGCCCAGAAGCAGAAAGTAATGGAGGAGATAGTGCTGCTGCAGGATGCTGTCCCAAAATATCAAATAGAGCCCCAGGAACAATTTGGGGCCTGGTTCTGGGCCCTGGAGCAGCTCAGGGAGAAGAGGTGAGTCTGGGCAGGAGTTAGGTTGGTCAGTCTAGAGAACCTGTGTCCTTGGCTCCCTGGTCTTCCCAGACCTTGCTGTGTAGCAATTCCTGGGGCTCCTGACACTGGGCGGAACACCTGAGGTGTGGCTCCTGGGAGCTCACAAGTGCCACTCTGTCCTGCAATTACGCCCCATCCTGCCTGCTGGGTCCATCGTCCTAGTTGGACAGAAGAACACTCAAGGTCAAGAACATTGGCATCAGTGAGTGTCCAGGTGGGCAGGGCAACCTGTTCCTCACCAGTGGGGCCACTGCTGGGTCCTCAGGAGACGGGGCCACTTCCTCTGCTCTACAAGGAGGAGCACTTGGGACTCTTCCTGGTGAGCCCTGAAAACCAGGAGGGAGGGGAAAACACCTCACCTTTCTCACAATTCTCCCCAATGCCTCTGTGTCCATGGGAGGGGCAGCAGGATTTTGTCTCCTCCTTTGCAAAAGTCTCGTGGGCTGGACTTCTGTCTATTTGCACCACCTCCCCTCGGCTGGGGGAGTGCAGCTTCCCCTTTGACGGAAAACTGCTTCTTGGACTGGAGCTGAAACACAGATGATGTCTCAGCAGTGCGGACAGAGCTGACCAGTGCAGCTCAGAGGGAAGCAGACCAAAGCAGAGCTATCTCGCCAGAGAGGGGCCTGAAAGTATTCTTGTCGTTATGGGCTGACACGTGTGAAGTGTGTAAGGCAGGCCAGCAGACTAACAACTGTAGAGAGCACCTGGGAAGGCACATGAGCATTTCTTTAATTATTGTCAGGTGAATCCAGTGGCGTTGCCTAAGCCATGTCCTGGAAACATGCTTTGCCAGAGGCAAGAGTGTTGTCAGCTTGACCTTCAGCCCAGGTGCCAGGGGTTGGGTTTTGTTACTTAACTCCAGCCAAGCACCAGGAATGAATACCACTCAGGCCCACCCAAGAATGCACTTAATCTCCTTTGTCTTGACTTTTAGTAAAACTTCCTGTTTTTTGCTGTATTAAACAAACATGCTGTATTGGCTCTGGGTCTCTGTACCTGTCCCTGTCAGAGGACAGTGGTCCCACCCGGCCCCAGCTTTTTCCTTCTATCTCTATGACTGTCTCTTTCTTTCATTTTCTCAATCCCCAGCAGCCCCTACTCAATCCCCAGCAGCCCCTACTCAGGAACTGGATTGCTCTCTAGCCACGCTGGACTCAGAAAAGAGAGAAATATTCACAAACAACTCAGCAAAATCTCATACTGTCATATGAGGCAGAATTTCTTCTTCACCAAGGAACCTTAATTTTTACTTTTTTAAATATATATTTTTATTTATTTTAGAGAGGAAGGGTGAGGGAGAGAGATAGAAACATCAATGATGAGAGAGAATCATTGATTGCCTGCCTTCTGCACACCTCCCACTGGGAATTGAGCCCACAACCCAGGCATGTGACCTTGGCTGGAATTGAACCTGGGACCCTTCAGTCTGCAGGCCAAAGCTCTATGCACTGAGCCAAACTGGCTAGGGCTTAATTTTTACTCTTAAGCGTTTCATCTGGGAACAGACCCACCCCCATTTCCAAGGGTAATGACCTCCAAAGTCAACTGATTGAGGATGTGTTTGGTCAAATAACTGGGTACCATAGCCCAGCCAATTTGACACACAACTCTCACCATCACAAATTGCAGGAATTCCTCATCTCTATGAAGCATTAGGCCCTTCCCTAATACAGGCTTTGCTAATATTTCCTCCATTCCGGGGGTTGTCTGTTTTCTCCTCCTGGTTCCTTTGATGCACAAAAGTCTGGCGCATGCATGAGATCTGTTTTACTTGTGATTTGGAGGTTCTATTTAAGATTTTGCCAATCGAAGATAATGCACGATATGTGCTCCTTTGTTATCTTTTTAGGATTTTATAGTTTGGGCTCTTCAATTTAGGTTTGCTTTCCCAAAGGTGGCGCTAAAGCTCACATTGGTGGATGCTTCTTCGCCTGAATACTAGGGCCAGCTTTCCTCCTGAGCACCTAGCCCTCTGCCTGAGCTCAGGTTTGCTGCAGCCCCTAGGTAGGACACAGAAGGCGCTGGCCACAGGTGGATGTTTGAGTGAAGCTTGCGGGACACTGGGGGTGCTGTGTGCGCATCAGGTGTCCATGTCAACGTGTCCAGAGATGCAGCTAGTAGGAAGATCATCCTTTTTAGACCCTTCCATGGGCCTCCCAGCTGCTCTTCCAGCCTCTTCTTGACCCAGTCATGCTGCACACTAGTAAGACCTCAGGGTGGCGCAAAAGAGAACTCAGCTTCATTGGTGGAGTCCTGCACAGATGGGAAAGCCAAACTCTTCTTCTTCTTCTTATTGTTGTTATTGCTAAAACAGTGCTGACACTCTCCCCCTAGAAACGTGGACACCCACAAAGCCTCTCTAGGTGATGGGTGCTTGTGTAAGACTGTTTCCAGGGGCTGTATGCCAGGGCTGAGCGGGGCTGGAGGTGGTTCAGAGGCATTGCTAGGTCCACGGAGTGGCCTGGGCCCAGGTCTGTCTGCCTGTTACCCTGGGAATGCACTGGATCCCACAGCTCCCATGACCTGCTCGGTGTCCCTGCATGGATGCCGAATTGTTCTTGTTCTCAGTGAATGGTTGTTGGGGGTAAAAGGGACAAAACTAAGGCATGTCTTATGCCACCATGGTGCTGCCTTCCTCTGAAGCTTTTTACCTTTGATAAACGCCATTTCTAAGTATAAACCACTGTTTACAAACCCCATAATATGTCAGTGATTTGTTTTCCCTCTTGAACAATCATCATACTTTTAGTATGCTCACATTGCAATGAGAGCTAAGAACAGAGTAAAGGTCATTGCATAAAACAGGAGACTGTGCATGGGTAAAGAAAATACGCTCACTGCATGTGCCTGACAAAGACTTGTATGGATCTCATGTACTGAATTCCGACAAACAACACACATAAGAAATGGCCAGTAGACTTAACATTTTGTGAAGGTGGTATGCAAATGGAAAATAAGCCCAGTAATTGTGAGATACATCGTCTTACCCACTAGAGTGCCTAACAGTCACAGAACTCATTTGAAGGATTTGAACTTGAATCTGACAGCAAAGGAAGTCATTGAAGGATTGATAGCAGAAGTGGAAATGATTGTGAAAATGATCTCATTTACTGCCCTTGCATTTTCATGGACTTTGTCCTCATGGAAAGTAGGTTTGGATGCAACCTCTGACTTATGGGAACTCTTAGCTCTTAGTAAAAATTTTCTTTAAGGCAATACTAACTATTGTTTTTAAGAACAGCACCATAAGTACCATACATTTTGCTGGGTTGTGTGTACATTTCCACATCTGCAATGCCTGTTTGAATGATAAGAAACTGAAAGATAATAGTGACAGAACTGAATCAGAGGCAAGTCCTCTGAGATACACTCCATAAGAAGCAAGAATATTTAAAACAGGAGGAAGGGTGAAAAGCACCTGATAGAGGCTGGTAGCTGTAAAATTTGAGATGCCCAAAGCAGGTTTCTAAGAATACCAGCACAGCTCTGGCTGGTGTGCCCTCAGCTGGTTGGGCATCATCCCATGAACTGAGAGGTGGCTGGTTCGATTCCCAGTCAGGGCACATGCCTGGATTGTGGCTCAATCCCCAATCTCTCATCTCCCTTCCTCTCTCTCTAAAACATCAATAAACTATTAAAATAAATAAATATACCAGCACAGCGATGGGAGTCAATGGGGCACCAGTGGGAGGATATTTCTGTGTAGTGATTTTCACCTAGTTTGATCAAGTTGCTTCCCTAATGCGTCTTGCTGTTCTCAGCCTGTCAGTAACAACTGTTGTGGCTGGACCAGCCCTTGTGTTTCTTATTATGATTGGAAGATGATTTTTGATCAAAAGCCATTGGGAACATTGTGTGTGGGGAAGACTTATTACTTACAGGCCTGGAAATCACACAGCACACCTAGGGCCACACAGTAAGGTTTGGGGGTGGTAAAAGGAGAGGAGAAAGGGAAGAACTAGGAAAATGTTAAAGTAAGGTAAGAAATGGAAGGTAGAAGCCTAAAAGAAGGAAAAGTAAAATTTGAAGATAAGGTAAAAGGAACTTGTATGTAGTAAAACATTTAATACAAACAATGAAAAACTTTAACAGCTGAAACAATGTAGGAAGTTGTGACTTTTCATAGCACATTAAAATAAGTTGTTTTTCTTAAACTATGTTAGAATGAGATGTTAAAGTGAAGAAAAACGCAAAATGAGGGTAAGGAGTAGCAAGAAGCCAGAAAAAATGGACAGATGAGATTGAATACAGTGGAAAAAGGAATAAATATGAAATAGTAGAGAGCAAGGCAATTCACAGTTCTATAACCATATTGAGAAACAAATAAAGCAAAATAGACCTGTATAGCCCTGACGGGTTTGGCTCAGTGGATAGAGCATCGGCCTTCGGACTCAGGGGTCCTGGGTTCAATTCCCGTCAAGGGCATGTACCTTGGTTGCGGGTGCATACCCAGTGGGGAGTGTGCAGGAGGCGGCTGATGGATGTTCCTCTCTCATTCATGTTTCTTACTCTATTCCTCTCTGTAAAAAATCAATAAAATATATATATATTTTTTAAAAATACACCTGTATAGAAAGAAGAAAACGTGTGGGATGAAGGAGGGAGCAAAAGAGATATTTGTGTGGCTGTGTCTTGCTGCATTAATCTTCTGGTGCATATGTCCAATTAGTCGAGTGGATTTGTCTCTGCATCGCGTGTCTTGCCATAATGCAATTTGATGGCCAGGCATGGGATTTTTTTTTTCTACAAGTACTATTTGGTTCAGAAACTATTACCCAACTTTTAGGTAAAACCTAACCTGCTTGTCTTTCCAGGTAGATAATCTGCACAAACTTCTTTATCCCCATCATCAATGCTTAAATATACTCACAATTTATATCTTAAGAGCAATTTCTTCATCTTTACAATAAAGAAATTGGACTATATATTATTTTTCTTTTTCCAAATAAAAATAGGTTTTTTCATTATGAAAATAATTCATAGTTATAGGTAGAAAAGAAAGGTTAAAATAAGTAAAAATCATGCACATACTAAATTGAAAATAATTATACGTACCTTTATACATCTTTTCAGATATTCTAAACATATATAAATATACATATCCACAATCTGAAAGCATTTTATAGTTTTTTGACAATATATTCTATTTCTAATATTAAAAATATGTCTGCTTGGCCGTTGTTGATAAGTGGTTAGTGTAGAGAGTGCCTGGGAAGGCACATGATCATTTCTTTAATTATTGTCAGAGGAATCCAGTGGTGTTGACAGAGCCAAGTCCTGAAAACACACCGTGCCAGAGGCAAGAGTGTTGTCAGCCTGACCTTCAGCCCAGGCACCAGGGGTTGGGTTTCATTATCTAAATCCAGCCACGCACCAGGAATGAATAAGACTCGGGCCCATCCAAGAATGCACATAATCTTCTTTGTCTTGACCTTTAGTAAAACTTCCTGGTTTTTGCTGTATTTATTGGCTCTGGGTCCCTGTCTTTCTATCTACTGTATTTGTGCCTGTCTCTTTCATTTTCTCAATCCCCCGTCGCCCCTACTCAGGAATCGGACCGCTCTCTAGCCGAACTGGACGGGGAAAAGAGAGAAATATTTATAGGTTAGAGCATCAACCTGAGCACTAGAGGGTCTTGTGTTCGATTCCCAGTCAAGGGCATGTACCTGGGTTGCAGGTTAGATCCTGGCCCGTAGGGGTGCATGCAGGTGTGCACAGCAATCACTGTGTCTCTTTCACATGGATGTATCTCTCTCTCTCTTTCTCTCTCTCTCCCCTCCCCTTCACCCCTTCCCTTCCAGTCTCTCTAAAAATCAATGGAAAAAATACCATTGGGTGAGGATTAACAACAATACAAAAAATTCTGAAAAAAATAGTATCTTCTAGTATGTCATAGTAAGTACCTCTGAACACCTATTCACTAAAAAAAAGATTTTAAAAATTGATTTTTAGGGAGAAAGGAAGGGAGAGGAAGAGAGAGAGAGAAACAGATGTGGGAGGGAATCGTCCATCTGCTGCCTCCTGCATGCCTTCCCTGTCCCCCATGGATCCTACATCCCAGGCAAGTGCTCTGACAGGTAATCAAACCAGCAACCCTTGCTACCCGGGAGGACGCGCAACCAACTGAGCCCGGTGCTGGCCAGGGCTATTCAATTATTTTTGAGTAATTTTTTTGCAAATAGAATTTGTTTCAAAAAATACACATATTCTAAATTTTAGTATGTATGAATTTTAAATCATTTGACCAGGTTTCCTTGGAATTTGATTGGGATCTCATCAAGTTTGTAGCTGGGAATAAGAAGAATTCATTCACTGGCTCCTTTAACAGGTATATATTGAGTGCTTCCTATGGGCCACGCTCTAGAAGTGCAGTGGACAATTCAGAGTTTGCAATGAGGGCACTTTTGCATCCGAGTCAAACCAGCCTGCAAGAAGCTACATAACGTGAAGTCAGGACCTGCCTCTTTGCACTCCTGCTCTGTGCCTTTCCTTGATGCTCATCCCTCCAGGAGCATCCCGCTCCGCCTTCCTGGGCCACGCGCGATGCTGTGTCCTCAAGCCCGGCGGCCCTGCACCTTTGGCCGGGGCCCCAGGGAAACTGGTCCCTCTCTCCGCCCCGCATTGGCAGCTCCTCCCCGAGAGGTGCCTCCTTTCCCGCCCCACTCGTTCTCCCTCCCTTCCTCTGGCTCTGGGACCTCCCCTTCCAGCGTCCCGCGCCTCCCAGCTCCATTCCGGGCGCCCGCTGCGGGGCGCCGCACTGTGTTGCTCCGCTGGCTGCGCCGCCCGCGGCTTGAAAAGAATTTCCAGACCCGCGGCCCGGGGATGGGGCGGGCCCCGCTGCTGCTGCTGCTGCTGCCGCTGCCGCTGTCTTGGCTCTTCGTCCCTGGGCTTCCGAGAAGGGGTGAGTGCACCGGATGGGGGTCTGGGAGAGGGGGCGCCGGGCCCGGGAGCTGGGGGAGGGGGCAGGTGAAGCCGGGGAACGCGAGGGTTCGGGGAGGAGGTCGATGTTGGGAGTTCCGGAGGGGGCGCGGGGCGGAGGGAGGTCAGGGGCAGGATAGGGGTGCGTCCCCCTGCTGGGCAGGTTTGCAAACACCCACTCCCCTAACCCCCCACTAAGGGCTGGTACGCTGAGCAGAGTGCAGGTCTCGCACTAGCCCAGAGTCAGGGTGCCTGGATGGGCCGTGTAGGCGCCTCTGGTGGAACCGGTGGGGGCCACCGAGGGCCCCCTTTCCTCCGGGAGGAGGTCACGCTCTGTGCTGTGAGTTCCCAAGTTTTCCGCCCAGAGGACCGCGCTGGACCCGCTCTGGCAGGAGCTCTGGGGACCGCACACCCACATCTGAGGGACTCGTGCCCACTGTGCCCACTGACGCGCAGGCTGCGGAGTTGGGGTCGCTGTTTGGGCGCGTGGACTAAGGCGGGACCTGGGATGGTTGGCACTCAGGCCGCTCCCACTGGGCCCTCATGGGCAATACTAGCACCCCTCTGCAGGACACCCCGTGGAGGTGCGGGGCCAGGAGAAAGGGGAGCATTCCCTACCCCTGTTAGTGGAAGAGGGGCTCCAGTGCTTGGACAGCATGTAGGTTTATCCCCAGCTCTGCCAGGTGTGCGCACAGGTATTCCAGTGTGGACGCTGGCTGAATGAGCACAGGCCGGTCTGCGGGGCCGGTTCTGCACCCATAGCTGGTTCACGGGTGAGGGGTAAGCAGGTGAGAAAGCTGGTTGCTGATCCACTTCTGGAACCAGGGAGAAACTTAACCAGGCCCTACAAAAAGACAAAGAAATTGGAGGAGGGGAGGGGAGGGGAGGGCGGGCGGGGGGGGGGCGGGGGGAGAAAGGTATGCTAAATAAACACATCCCAGGCATTTTTCCTTGGCTAAACTATTTCCATCCAGCCTCTGGGTTTGTTTGTTTGATGGTGTTTGTTTGTTTGTTTTACCATGAATATGGCTGAGTAGTTTTCACCTATTAGAGTAAAAGGTGTGTTGTTGTTTTTTAAGAATACCGAGTTACAGTTAAGCAATTTACTTAAAACTTTTCCTTTTGAGTTTTTTTTGTGTGTGAAAGCTCAGTTGGTCAAATGAAAAATTCTTAAGCAGTGCCTCCTTTTGCACATTCAGTTACATGGAAGCACTTTATAATTTGGGGCAATTTGAAACAAACATCAAAGAACTAAAACATGCCTGTTCTCCACCCCCCAAACCCTCAAAAATTCCTAGGCATTTCTGCCAGACTCATTTTTCATAATCCGCCAATCTATTATATTTTTCTGCTAGTGAGGGCTGGCCATAAATAGTCTTGGAGGTAATGAATGTGGTGAAAAGTATGTGAAAAATAGTTTTGGTGTCAGATATTAAAAAATAGTGTTTTTCTTTTTCTAAAATTAAAAAAAAAACTATAATAAAAAATCTTTGTAGTTGACAGTCAGCTTTAGTCAGATAAACGTGCAAGGACTGCTAAAATCCATCTAGCAGTGGCCAACTGGCGTGGGTTGAGCGTCACCTATAAACCAGGTCATTCCTGGTCAGGGCACATGCCTGGGTTGCAGGCGGGATCCCCAGTAGGGGGTGGGGGGGAGTTGCTGGAGGCAGCCAATCAAGGATTCTCTTTCATCATTGATGTTTCTCTCTCTCTGTCTTCCTCTATGAAATCAATAAATATATATATATATATTTTTAAATATATTTTATTGATATTTCACAGAGAGGAAGGGAGAGGGATAGAGAGCTAGAAACATCGATGAGAGAGAAACATCGGTCAGCTGCCTCCTGCACACCTCCCACCGGGGATGTGCCCGCAACCAAGGTACATGCCCTTGACCGGAACCGAACCCGGGACCCTTCAGTCCGCAGGCTGACGCTCTATCCACTGAGCCAAACCGGTTCCGGCAATATATATATTTTTAAAAAGGAATCTTAAAAATCAACCCAGTAGGAAGAATGAAAAATGTCTCCAATTTTTCTTGTTCTACCCTTTGCTTCTTTTCTTGAATTTACCTGGGAGATGTCTGATAGTGTTGGAGCTTACCTGTGAAAAGCTTAAAGCAGGGGTCCTCAAACTTTTTAAACAGAGGGCCAGTTCACTGTCCCTCAGACCGTTGGAGGGCCAGACTATAGTTTAAAAAAAAAAACTATGAACAAATTCCTATGCGCACTGCGGGCCCGGGACGAGTCGGCTGCTAAGCAGGACAGACAGTGGCACCTGGCGGGCCGGATAAATGTCCTCGGCGGGCCGCATGTGGCCCTGGGACCGTAGTTTGAGGACCCCTGGCTTAAAGGGTGGGATTCTCACTGGCAGAATTCGAGCAGAAGTCAGAGTGCTGTGCGAAGAGATTAAAAATGGAAATTAGAGTCTCAGTATAGTTTTAAAGATTTTCATATTGCGCGTTGTGGATCCAAGTGGTTTGTGTACCGAGACAGGAGGAGACCGGTGGACTGTGTGTGTAGGTGTAGGTTCTACACTGTAGAAGAATGGGTAATGAACAACTACCCATCACTTTAATCCAGGAATCCTCCCACCCCCATACAGACAAATACCATCCCTCCAAGCTACAGAGAGGCAGAGTGAAACTGCTGACCCAGGAGCATTTCAGTCCTTCCTGCCTGAGAGTCTCTAGTGGGGGTGCTAGTGAGCAGCAAAACCACCCAAACCAGGGCTCTTAGGTCCTGGAAGAGGATAGAGGAGAAATAAAAGTGGGTAACAGTGAGGGCATATCCGGGACCTGGCCCATGAGGAGGCTGTGTATGCAGCTAAACCCAACCTTTAGAACAAATTGGGCTTTAAAACTTCTTAAATTGTAGTGTTAACCTTCCACACTAATGCTGTGACATACAATATATAGTCAAGATTTTCCCAGGGAGAATTTTAATTTGTCCCATTGCTTTTGGCCTTCATAACAACAGCTTCAAATGTTTTTTGGAAGTAAGCAGTGCATATGTCACAAATAAATAATTTATAGAAAATTATTCTGATCCACTTTTTAAAAACTGATTTTGAGAGAGCCAGAGAAACAGAAACATCAATCGGTTGCCTCCCTCACATGCCCTGACCAGGGGATTGAACATGAAACCTGGGAATATGCCCTGAATGGGAATCGAACCCGCCACTTTTTGGTGTACGAGACGACACTACAACCAACTGAGCCACACTGGTCAGGGCCTGATCCACTTTCTTAAAGTGATGAATGGAACACATTTATTTTTTATATTAACAATAACTATGTTTTTCCATCGTATTTTTATTTATTTATTTATAATATTTTTATTGATTTCAGAGAGGAAAGGAGAGGGAGAGAGCGATAGAAACATCAATGATGAGAGAGAATCATTGATCAGTTGCCTCCTGCACGCCCCACACTGGGAATTGAGCCCCCAACCCAGGCATGTGCCCTGATTGGGAATCGAACCGTGACCTCCTGGTTTATAAGTTGACGCTCAACCACTGAGCCACACCAGCCGGGCTTCCGTCGTATTTTTAGAAATAATTTCCAGATAATCCTAGGAGCAGGGCCAGTGAGTTAGTAGCCGGAGTTGGTTCTGAACAGGTTGACTCTTTCCATGCCTGTGAATAGGGAACCTGCTGCCAGCTGGACAAGCTGAGCCAGGGCCTTGGTGTAAATGGGTCCCTCGTCACCTGCAAAGAGTAGCAGCCACTTCCCATATAATAGCCAGAATGAGATTTGAAGATGAGTCTGGCTGCGTTGGCCCTTGTTTAGAATTCTCAGGGGGCTTTTCACTCCTTCCCAGGGTTTGCAAGGACTCTCACTCCTGTGGACTCTTGTCCAGTTACTCCCTCCTGTTCAGGATGCTTCAGTCCCAGTGTCTCCTTCCTAGGGCTTCTGCAGTGGACGTGCTTGCCCTCTGGCCGAATCTTTCCCTTGATCTCTGCTTGCTTGCTCCTTCTGGTTTAGGTTTCAGCTCAGAGGTTGTGCTGAAGAGGCCTTCCCTCACTCCCTCCCCAGCCAGTCACACCTCTCTCTCTCTCTCTCTCTCCATTTTTAATTTCCTAATGACACTGCTCACCACCTGATGGTGGATGGCAGACGCCTAGTCCATCGCAGGTGCTCCGTGGGTGACTGTGGGTAATGTCCAGGGCCAGGCCTCCGTGGCTCACACGTGCTCCTCCCTGTCTCTCTCCCTCCTGACTTTCCAGAAACACAGTTGTTGAGCTCCTGTGCCCTTTTGGGTGTGGGAGGGTCTTGGTTGATGGAAAAATCGCCTTTAATTTTACTGTGATATCAAAGCAATTTCATTACTAGAAATGTTAGGACATCTAGAGAAGATAGATTTTTGGATTCTATTATCACTAATATAGCAATGTTAGCCTACTTTATATTCTCACAACTATTCCAACTGGGAAACAAGTCACAAGCTGCTGTTTTAATGTTGAAAACACAGGTTTAACAGCACCTCCCCAGGAGCAGGTTGCCCAGTGCTCAGGTGGTGGCCCTGAGTGCCTAAACTTTGGCCCATTTGTCACAGATTCCATCTTAACCCAGAGCACAAGGCTGTGCTTACTATGCATCTCAGCAGGAGGTTAATGGTTATAAAAACGGAAAAAAGCCTTTGGCCTGGAATGAAGTGCTTAACAGGGTCTTGGCTCAGGATCTGAGTAGCCAGCAAACCTGTCAGTCCTGCCTGGCAGCCTGTTTTCTCTCTGGTCAGGCGGACTCTTAATTTTTCATGGAATTGTGAGGAGGATGAAATGAGCTAATGGCATGTAATAAGTCCTCCAAAAATATTAACCGTTATTACCAATGGCTTCTTCCATTATTCTGAGCTCAAATTTTGGGGTAATAGTTTTTCCTGGACAGCCAGTGTTGGTGGAGTGGGGGGAAGGTTCTTTTCTCATTGAAATGTATCCTAAATTGCACCTTGAACTGTGAGGGCAGAACTGAGGGCAACGCCCCCGGTTCCCTGTGGGGCAGGGCCCGGGGGTGGGGGGGGGTGGGGGGAGGTCCTGACTTCTGAGTCCCAGCTGTGCTCTTCAGGATTTGGTTTCCTGGTAGTTCCGGTGCGGACCCACCCTTGGCCTGCCGTGACCGCTCCTGCCCTGCCGCCCCCTTACCTTCACTTGCTGGATTCAGACTTAACTCCGTCCAGGAATAGCTTCCTGTCATGTGCTTCTCTGCAAGGTTAAAAATGAAGGCCAATTCCTGCTCTACTCTCCCACACAACTCTGCCAACGTGGGTGTGGTTTTTGAGTGTAAACATCCAGATAATTCTTTTTTTTTTTTTTTTTTAACCAGCCCAAACCAGGTTTTTCAAGTGAAGTCTTCTGGCTGCAGTGGATGGAAAATGTGGCTTTGTCTCTTACATCAGCCTCTGGGTACCTGCCTGGTGTGTGTGTGCCTGGTGTGTTGTATGCCCACAAGCCCTCCTGACCGGATACTTCCTGTTGGTGGCAGGTGTGAGCAGGCTTCCAGGTGTACCTGGGGAAGCCCTGACCCTGCCTCTCGCACTCTGGGCATCTGCTGACCCCTGGCAGGAAGGGAACTTGCTTCCTTTATCCTTTCCTTGTTCAGGCCCCCCTGTGTCCAGCAGGCAATGGTTGGGAATCCCAAAGGATCTTGGGCCAGAGTACTGATGGGACCTGCCACCCTCCCCTTCCTCCCTTGGAGGAGGCCTGAGTTGGCTTCTTCTGAACCGTGGCTGTTGAACGTTGGCTGTTGAACAGCACATGTGGAAGAGCCTTGACTGCAGCCAAGGCCCAGTCTTTTTGTGAGTCTGGGCACCTGGGCAGCTTTTGTGAGTCTGGGCACCTGGGCAGCCTCCTTGGTAACTGTCATTCCCACTCTCTGGGCTTCTTTTCACGGCAGGACGCAGTGGGCCCCGGCCGCAGGTACCATGTTTTAAAGAGATAAAGAAAGGGTGATCAAGTCTTCAACGTTTCACTGAGAAACCTACACTCAATCTAAAGCATTTTATTTCATCCTTTTGCCCATTTCATCCACCGTCAGTGCTTCCTTCTTTACTTAATGGTAAAACGGATATTCCATGAGCATTGGGGTGGCAGGGCTGGGGAAGGAAAAAGGGTAGGGGAAATGAGGGAGGGAGGGAGAGAGAGAAACAGATGCTAACTTTATTTTTGGACAAGGTCATATAAGAAAATTGTTACACCAAAAGCTAAGAATATTTGAGAGACTTCTGGAGAAAGCCCAGTTCATATCCCAGTGCATGGGGGGTTTTATGCTGTTGTCCTCAGTCATTAGTGGTGTCTTTTGGGTATTTCTTAGTCGGTCCCTTCAAAGGTGCTTGCCTATCGTCTGCTGAGCCACCTAAGGCCCCAGCAAGGTCAGGTCACAGGTGATGCCTGTGCTGGCTCCCCAGGGAGGGGCCCATCCTCAGGACTGAGGTCTCAGGTTGGCACTAACAATCAGGCAAATGGGACAGATACGTTTTTTGGGGGGAGGGGTGTTCAGGTACCTCCACATTCGGGAATGGTAAACACCTTAGACTTTGCCTTAGCTGCGGCCTGGCCTCTGGTGAGACACAGGGGAAGCCTTGTTTTGGGGGAGAAGGGATTGTTTTGCTGTTTTAAGCCTTCAGGCTTGTTAAAGCTGCTAATAGACTGGCCTCTTTATGGTTTTGGAAAATGATCCTTTTTACAAGTCAGAACAGGCTGTCTTGGAGGAGCATATTAGAACAGGGACCCAGACTCACTGAATGTTGTTTTCTGTCCAGGGCTGACCGCTGACTGCACTCACGGCCAGCTGATCCATATTCATGGCACCCAGTTCGGCTGCATCTGTAGGCGGGTTTCCACTTGCCCCTGGCTGGCTGCCCCCATACAGGAAGGGGAACCAGCCTGTAAGCCCTTTTACAGCTCTGCCACGTGATTTGCAGATTTGTGGATGAAAACAATGTTCTTTAAAAATCTTTGGAGCAGCCCCGGCTAGTGGCTTAGTTGGTTGGAGTGTCAAGCATGCACCCAAAGATGGTGGGTTTGATTCCTGGTCAGGGCACATACCTAGGTTATGGGTTCTATCCCCAGTGAGGGCACGTACAAATCAATATTCCTCTCCCTTCCTCTCTCTAAATTCAATTTTTAAAAATAAAATAAAAAAACAAAAAGCCCAGCCGGTGTTGCTCAGTGGTTAAGTGTCAGCCAATTCACCAGGAGGAGTGCAGGCTGATCTCTAATATTAAAAAAAAAATCAATAAAATGGTTTGGAGCAAATAAAAAAAAAAAAAGGAAGCGTATTAGGATTAGCATTAAATCGGAAGCTTTCATTTAAGAAAAATAACCACTTTGGGAATACAGAGATGTACATTCTCATCCCAGTTTTGATGTTAGCTGGGAGGACAAGGAGAAAGTCAGCTGTGGATTCAGGGTTTGGGGTGCACATCTCGTTACCCTCCACAGATCCAGTTGCATCTCATTCTTGAGGGGTGGGGAGCCTCTACCCCTTCCCCATCAGAACCTGGCACTGAGGGTAGGAATAAGATAGTTACATTTATCCGAGGAAGGTGGCAAGTCCTAGACCAGGGTGACATCTGCAGGGCAGGACGGTTCCTCAGGCCAAGCACCCTCATGATTTTTGGACCGACAGGTGGCAGGAAGGTTGAGGTCTCTCACGTGAGCCACTCAGGGAGGGATCCCACCATGGTTATCTGGTGGCCAACCAGTCAACATAAAAGCCTCGCTTTCTCTTTTTGTCATTATATTTCGTCTTTCTCACCTACTCTTTTCCTTTATATTTAAGTCTTGTTATAAAATATTAAGAATACGTTAGAGGATATGGAGGATAATGAAAGTCACCTCTGTACTCACCACCAGCATAAGAAACCAGTTAGCAGCCGTACAGGTGACGTCCCCCTTCTCCCCTCTCCATTCTCACCTCCTGTCTCCCCTCCCCCAGAGAAAACCACTTCCCCACATTAGTATTTTATTCCCAGGCATCTCCTATCCTTTGACCACACAGAATTGTACTGGCAACACTCTTAACAGTTGTTTTATACCACGTCAGTTAGGGTTTCCACTTGGCTGCATGTAACAGAAATCCTCACTTCAGTAAACCAAAAGAGAGGTATTTCTCTCATTTGACAAGCAGTCTGAGGGCAGCCAGGCTGGGGTTGGGACAGAGGCTGCAGGATGTGGCTAGGGACTGGCTCTTCCTGGCTCTTTATTCTGCCATCTGTAGTGTGTGGCATTAGAGCTCACTGCCTCAGAATGGCTGCTGCACCTCCGGGCGTTGCATTTGCATTTCAAGTAGAAGAAAGCAGGAAGGACAAAAGACAAACCTTTTAATACGGAGTCTGTTCTTTTTAGGACACAAGACGGTGATAACTTTACAGGAAGCCCCATGCTGCAGACTTGTGCTTAGATTTCCCTGGCCCTCCAAGCTGCAAGAAAGAGGGCAAATCAAGTTGTTAGCTAGACAAGCTGCCTCCCCAAGTGAGATCAGGTCCCATTTGTAGGAAAAGGGGTGTGTGCATTCAGGGGGCTACTAGCAGCTGCTACCATGCCCAGGTTATACAATTTTACAGTAATAGTGTCCTTTCTTCAGCTTGCTTTTCCACTCTGTATTAAGTTTGCTAGATTCATCTGGGCAGAAAAGTGTTGCCCTAGTTCAGTGGTCGGCAAACCACGGCTCGCGAGCCACATGCGGCTCTTTGGCCCCTTGAGTGTGGCTCTTCCACAAAATACCACATGCGGGCGCACGTACAGTGTGATTGAAACTTCGTGGCCCATTCGCCGAAGTCGGTTTTCGGCTCTCAAAAGAAATTTCAATTGTATTGTTGATATTTGGCTCTGTTGACTAATGAGTTTGCCGACCACTGCCCTAGTTGATTTATCTTCATAGGCAATTATGTGACTACTAGAGGCCCGTTGCACGAAGATTCGTGCAATAGGCCTTCCTTCCCCTGGCTGCCGGCACTGGTTTTTCTCTGGCACCCGGGACCCAGGCCTTTGCTCCAGCCACAGCGAGGCTTGGCTTCTCCGCTCTGGCCACAGCAGAGAAGCCAAGCCTCTTCAGTCTTCAATCTTCAGTTGTCTTCAGTCTTCAGTCTTCGCTCTGCACCTGTGTATGCAAATTAACCCTCAATCTTTGTTGTGTTAATTTGCATACTCACTCCTGATTGGCTGGTGGGCGTCACAGCAGTACGGTCAATTTGCATCTTTCTCTTTCATTAGTGTAGATACCATAGTTTACTCACTCTCCTCTTATTGGACATTTCGATTTTTCTAAATTTTTGTATTGCCATGAACATTCTTCTTTTTTAATCCTTTCTTCACAGAGGTTTAATTTTACTATAATAAAATGCACAAATTTTAAATATAAAATTTGATTAGTTTGACAAATATATGTGTCAGTACCACTACTTAAGTCAAGATAGCCATGAACTTGCGTGTGTGTCTCACTGTGGACTGAGAAAGTTGTTAGGGGCAGAAATACTGAGTGGTAGGTTATTTGCACTTTCAGCTTCAATATACCTGGTATATTGCCAAACTTGTTATTCACAGTGGAGAAAGGCTTTCTTCCAAGTATTTCTTCCCAAGAATATTCTAACAGGTCTGGTGTACTCCTCAGGGCGGTTTGTGAAGCATGCTGAGGCCAAATTGGCATCACCTCCTGGCCCTCCCAGGCTTATCACCCAGCACCCATCCTGGTATATGGTTCTTTTTATATATTGCCGAATTCTATTTTCTGATGTTTCATTAAGGATTTTTTGCATCTATAATCATGAAGCCTGTTGATATGTACTGTACTGTGTGTAGTTTTGGTATCAGATCAAAGTAGCTTTATAAAAATAGATTGGGAAATGCCCTCTCCTCTTCTAGTTTCTGGAAGAGATTATGTAGAATTTGTGTTAATTCTTCTTTTGGTGTAATTCTCCAGTGAAACTGTTTTGTGGAGTTCTTCAAATTATGAATTCAATTTCCTTAATAGTTCCTGGGTATTCAAATTATCTATTTCATATTAGGTGAGTTTCTCCTGGCCGGCATGGCTCAGTGGTTGAGCATTTAGGTGAATTCTGGTAGTTTGTGGGTTTTTTAGGAATTAGTTTATTTCTTCTTTGTTGTCAAGTAGAATTGTTCATAGTATTTCTTTTCCTTTTGATGTCTACAGAGTCTGTAATGATATTCCTTATTTCACCCCCACCATTAATAATTTGTGTCTTCTATTTTTTCTTTGTCAGTTTTGCTAGAAATTTGTTGATCTTTTCAAACAACCAGCTCTTTATTTCATTGAATTTCTCTATTTTTCTTTATAAATTTTTATTTCTTATATTTTTTTATTTTTTATGCTTACTTAGGGTTTGTTTTGCATGTTCTGACCTCAGATTACTGAACAAATTTTCCTCTTAGCACTGTGTTAACTGTGTCCCACAAATTTTGATATATTGTATCCTCATTTTCACTCAGTTCAGTATACTTTTTATTTTCCTTGACACTTCCTATTTGAGCCCTAGATTATTTTAGAAGTTTAGTTTGCAGGGATTTGGAGAATTTCCAGTTATTGCTCTGTTTTTAATATCTGATTATTTCCATTGTGGTCAGAGAACACAAACTGTATGATTTTAATTATTTTAAATTTGTTGAGATTTGCTTTATGTTCCAGGATGTAGTTTATCTGCTTTATGTTCCAGAATGTAGTTTATCTTGGTTTATATCCCATTGGCATTTAGAAAAAAATGTGTATTCTGCTGTTGTTGGATTGAATGTTCTATAAATGTAGGCTAGCTTTTTTTTCTTTTTATTAAATTTACTAGAGGCCCGGAGCATGAAATTCACGCACGCGGGAGGAGGTGTCCCTTAGCCCGACCTGCACCCTCTCCAATCTGGGACCCCTCAGCAGATGTCCAACTGCCAGTTTAGGTCCAACCCCTGTGGGATGGGGCCTAAACTGGCAGTTGGACATCCCTCTCACAATCCAGGACTGCTGGTTCCTAACCACTCACCTGCCTGCCTGCCTGATCACCCCTAACAACTCTGCCTGCCTTCCTAATTGCCCCTAACCGCTCTCCCCTGCCGGCCTCATTGCCCCTAACTACCTCTGCCTCGGCCCCACCACCGTGGCTTTGTCTGGAAGGACATCCGGAAGACGTCCAGTCTATCAGATCTAATTAGCATATTACCCTTTTATTAGTATAGATTGGGGTAATAGCGGTTAATAGGTTTCAAGTGTACATTTTTATGATATGTGATCTGTATATTGCATTGTGTGCTCACCATCCAAAGTCAAGTCCTCTTCCATCACCATATATTTGGCTTCCTTTATCTCTTACTACTTCCTTTACCCCCTTTCCCTCTAGTAACCACCATACTGTTGTCTGTGTCTGAGATTTTTTGTTGTTCATTTGTTGCTTTCAGTTTTATATCCCACATAGGAGTGAAAGCACATGGTTCTTAACTTTTTCTGTCTGACATATTTCACTTAGCATGATATTCTCAAGGTCCATCTATGTTGTTGCATAGAGCAGTATTTCATCTTTTCTTATGACTGAGTAATATTCCATTGTATATATGTACCACATTTTCTTTATCCAATCATATATTAAAGGGTACTTCGGTTGTTTCCATGTCTTGGCCATCGTGAATAATGCTGTACTGAATGTAAGAGTTCATATCTTTGAAAATAAATGTTTTCAAATTTTTCAGGTAGATACCCAGAAGAGGGTTTGCTGGATCATATGGTAATTCTATTCTTAATTTTTTGAGGAACCTCCATACTGTTTTCCATAGCGGCTGTATTATGTTCCTTTTTCTCTGCAACCTTTCCAACACTTACTATTACTTGTCCTATTGATTACAGCCATGCTAACAGGTGTGAGGTGGTAACTCACTGTAGTTTTGATTTGCATGTCCCTCATAGCTAATGAAATTGAGCATCTTTTTATATATCTCTTGACATTTATATGTCTTCTTGGGAGAAGTGTCTGTTCAGGTCCTCTGCCCATTTTTTAAATTGGATTGTTTGGTGCTGAGTTGTGTGAGTTTTTTTGTTTTTGTTTTTAATATATTTTTGATATTAACCCCTTCTCAGAGCTGAATAGCTTCAAATATTTTCTCCCATTCAGTTGGTTGCCATTTTGTTTTGTTGGCAGATTCTTTTGCTGTGCAGAAGCTTTTTAGTTTGATATAGTCCCATTCATTTATTTTTGCTTGCTTTATCTTCCCTTGCCTTTGAGGTAATAAAATCTCGTCTAAGACCAAGGTTCATAAAATCTTGTCTAAGACCAAGGTTCATAAAATCTTGTCTAAGACCAAGGTCTATATGTTTAGTACCTATGTATTCTTCTATGTAATTTATTGTTTCAGTTCTTATATTTAGGTCTTTGATCCATTTTGAGTTAGTTTTTATATATGGAGACAAACTGTAGTCTAGTTCCATTTTTTTTGCATGTGGCTCTCCAGTTTTCCCAGTACCATTTATTGAAGAGGCTTTCATTTCTTCATTATATGTGTTTGGCTCCTTTGTAAAACATTATTTGCCCATAAACATGTGTATTTATATCTGGGCTCTCAACTCTGTTTTATTGGCCTGGGTGTCTGTTTTTCAGCCAACATAATGCTGTAGGATTATCATTGCTTTGTAGTATAGTTTGAAATTAGGGAGTGTGATTCCTCTGGGTTTGTTCTTTTTTCTCAGGTTTGCTTGGCTATTCAGGGTGTTGCATTGTTTCATACAAATCTGACGATTTTTTGTTCAGTTTCCATTTGGGATCTGGCCGGGTGGCTCAGTTGGTTTGACTGTCATCCCATGCACCAAAAAAGGTTGCACAATTGATTCTCAGTCAGGATACATACCTAGGTTTCAGGTTCGATCCCAGGTCAGGGAGGGTACTGGACGCAACTGATCTATGTTTTTCGTTCACACATCAATGTCTCACTCTTTCCCTCCCTTCCTCTCTCTCCCTTCTTCTCTTGTAAAATCAATCCAGGTGAGGATTTAAAAAATGTCATTTGGATTTTGATGGGGATTGCATTAAATCTGTATATTGCTTGGGTAATATGGCCATTTTAATTATATGGATTCTTTTAATCCATGAACACGGAGTGTTTTTCCATTTTATTGTATCTTTTTTTAAATATTATTTATTATTGCTTTCAGAGAGGAAGGGAGAGGGAGAGAGAGATAGAAACATTGATGATGAGAGAGACTCATTTTTAGGCTGCCTCCTGCACACCCCATACTGGGGATTAAACCCACAACCCTGGGCATATGCCTTGACCGGGAATCGAACCGTGACCTCCTGGTTCATAGGTCAAAGCTCAACTACTGAGCCACGCCGGCAGAGCTTATTGTGTCTTTTTCAATCTCTTTTAATAATCAGTGTATAGGTCCTTCACATCTTTTAAGTTTATTCCTAGATATTTTATTCTTTTTGTTGTAATTGCAAAGGAATTTTTTTCACTTTCTGAAATTTCATTGTTAGTATATAGGAATGGAGTGGATTTTTTAAAATTGATTTTATAAACTACAACTTTACTGTATTTATTGTTTCTAATAGTTTTTTGGGGGTAGTGTTTTTAGGGTTTTCTATATAAAGAATTATGTCATCAGCAAAAAGTGACACTTTTATTTCTTCATTCCCAGTGTGGATGCCTTTTATTTCTTTCTCTTGCCTGATTGCTCTGGCTAGGACTTCCAGTACTAGGTTGAGTAAGAGTGGTGAGAGTGGACATCCTTGTCTTGTTCCTGGCCATCGAGGAAAAGCATTGAAGTGTTCACCATTGAGGATGATATCAGCTGAGGGTGTGGACTAGCATTAGTGTCCTTGCTTATTTTCTGCCCAGTCTTTGATCAGTTGTTGAGAGAGAGATGTTGGATATCTCCAACTATAATCGTTGATTTTTTAATTTCTCCGTTCAATCCAGCTTCACATATTTTGCATCTCTTTACTCTTGTACATATAGTCATCCCGTAGTAACCATGGGGGATTGGTTTTAGGACTGCCCCCTCCCTTAGTATGCTGAAATGCATGGACGCTCAAGTCCTTTATATTAAGTGATGTAGCATTTGCGTATAATCTCCACACATCATCCCTTATACTTAATTTATTTTTATTTTTTAATCTTTACCTGAGGATATTTTTTCCACTTCTTTTTAGAGAGAAAAAAAGGGAGGTGGGGAGGGAGGGAGAAAGAGAGACACATCAATAGGTTGCACGCACCCTGACAGGGGGTGGGAAGTGAACCTGCAACCCAGGTACATGCTTTTGACCTGGAATCGAACCAAGACTCTTTAGTGGGCAGCCAATGCTCCAAACATTGAGCAACACCAGCCAGGGTATCCCATATACCTTAAATCATCTCTATATTACTTACAATACCTAACACAATGCAAATACTTCTTATACTGTATTATTTAGGGAATAATGAGAAAAAATAGTCTGTACATGTTCAGTACTGATGCAACCATCATAGGTCTAACTACATAGTATGTGTCAGCAGCAAGTGACCTTTTTTTTTCCCCTGAATGTTTTTAGTCCACAGTTGGTTGAATCCATGGATACGATACCCACAGATACAGAGGGCTGGCTGTATTCATTTAACTGCTATTTCTTTTTGGTTGAGTGACTGTTTTATCATTATGTAATGTGCCTTTTTATCTCTGATAATTTTCTTTACTTTGAAACTACTTTATCTGATATTAATATAACCATCCTGCTTTCTTTTGATGAATGGTTACATGATATCTTTTTCTATGCTTTTGTGTTCAACTTGCCTATCCTATATAACAAAAGGCTAATATGCAAATTGTCCCCTTGACCGGGAGTTCGACCAGTTGTTCGACCAGGGGACACAGCTGGCCTGCCAACAACCCACGGACCCTCCCCCCGGCTGGCCGGACCCCAACCATGCACCAATTCGTGCACCAGGCCTCTCGTATAATTATATTTGGAATGAATTGCTTATAAATAGCAGATAATTGGGTCATATTTTTTACTCTAGTCTGCCAATCTCTGTCTTTTAATAAGCATATTTTGATCATTTACCTATAATATTAGGTGTCAATGTTTTAGCAGTTTAAATGAAATATAGAATCCCTACCTCCTTTTATTTTATTTTATTTTTATGATTATTTGTTAAATCCTAACCCGAGGATATGCTTTTCATTAATGAGAGAAAGAGAGAGCAAGGAAGGGAGATGAAGAGAGGGAGAGGGAGGGAGGAAGAGGGCGAGAGAGAAAGAAAGAGCGACGGAGAGAAATCGATATGAGACTCATTGATTGGTTGTCTCGGTGCACTCATCAATGCGCCCTGACTGGGGATCCAACCTGCAACCTGCTTATGTGCCCTGACTGGGAATCAAGTCCCCGTGCACCTAACATTTGCGGGTTCAATTCCCAGCCAACTAAGCCACACTGGCCAGGGCTTGACCAATATCTTTTACTGATTTTTATGATTTTTCCTTCCTTCTAATGACTCAAGTTTCTTTCTTTCATTATTTCCTTTTTTTTTTTTTTTTTTAGACAAGTTCCTTTAGCATAAGTCTTCTGATGACAAATTCTCATAGTTTTCGATCTCTCTGTGTGCTTTCAAATGCCTTTTTCTTTTTCTTTTTTTGTCTTTAATAGTTAAAAGTTTGGCTATGATGTACCTTGGCATTGATATTTTTGGAGTTTGTCTTATTTTGGGTTCACTCAGATGTTTGATTCTGTAGATATATATCTTTTGGCAGATTTGGAAAGTTTTCAGCCAACATTTCTTCAGGTACTTTTTTAGCCTTGCCCTCCCTCTTCTCCTTCAGGGACTCAGATGATACAAATGTTAGGTCTTTAATAATAGTCCTACTGCTTCCAGAGACTGTTCCTTATTTTTCAGTCTCTTTTCTTTCTGTTGTTTAGAATGGATATTTTTCTGATGTTTTATCTTTCAGTTCACTGATCTTTCCTCTGTCCCTCCATTCTGGTTTGAGCCCACCCATTGAGTTGTTTTTTATTTTGACTACTGTATTTTTCCATTCGGTTCTTTTTATGTCTTCTATTTCTTTGCTGAGATTTTTTCCCCCTCTATTTCATGTTCATAATTGCTTGTTGGAGTATTTTTATAATTCCTTTAAAAATTTTTTCAGCCCTGGCTGATGTAGGTCAGTGGTTAGAGTGTTGGCCTGCCCATCAAAGAGTTGTGGGTTCGATTTCCAGTCAAGGGCGAGTATCTGGGTTATGGGTTTGATTTCCGGCCCCAGTAAATGTTTTTGTGTGTTTTTTTCTCTCTCTCTCCTCCCCACTCCCTCCCTTCCTTTCACTCTTTCTAAAAATCAATGGGAAAAATATTCTTGGATGAGGATTAACAACAACAACAACAAAGCTTTTCAGATGATTCTCTGTTGTCTTGGTGTTGATATTTCATTGAGACAAAATTTTTTATTAAAACCTAGAAATTTTGGGTATTATAAGACTTTGGCTCTTATTTAAGTCTTTTATTTTATCTTGTTTCCTCTGACCTGCTCTGGTAGGGAAGGAGGTTATGCTGCCTCTTACTGCCTGGTGGAGGCAGCATAGGTCCCAGCTCAGCCTCCATTGACATCTGAGTGTGGGAGCATCCTCGTCACTGCTGGTCACAGGTGGGGTGGGAGTTCTGGCTGCTTGCAAGGCCTCCACTGTTACCTCCCTGGCTGGGAGGTGTAGGAGAGCCTCGTTACTTTCTGACTGTTCCCTACCCAACCTCCCCTGATATCAGAGGAGGGGAAGGAATGCCCCCACTGGGCAGTGGGGAAAGCCCTGACTCTACTAGGCCTCCTCTGATAGCCACCACAGCGGGGACAAGGCAGGATGCCTCATGCCAGGTGGGTGTGGAAGTTCAAGCTCCCTACTTGGTGTTGACTAACACCAGCCAGTGGGGATGAAAGCCCCAGCTCTCCACTTGGCCCTCTCTGATACCACCCAGTGGAACTGCTGTCACCCCTTCACAGCCTGGTGAGGGTGAAGTCCAGGCTCCCCACTTGACCTTTGCTGTCCTCAGCGGGATGGAGCCATAGATTGTGGGCCAAGAGGAGAGCCGTTTATTATCTAAAAGTCTTCTGTCTTGTTGAGCTACCCCTTTCCTGGCCCTTGGAGAGAACAGACTTGCTTGGGTTTGTTTGTATGTTTGTTTTTTGGTCTCTGCCTATTAGCATTTCCCAAAAGGAAAACCCAGGGAATTCATCTTTATGGTGTTCTTGGGTTCCGAGGTCCTTCATCAGTCTTCCTCCTCTCCAATTTTCAGGGTTTTGAAAAAAAATGTTGTTTTATATATAACTAGTAGCCCGGTGCATGAAATTTGTGCACATTAAAAGGGAATCAATTAGAGGAAATATTTTAATATTGCTATTTGCCCTTTCTCTATAATAGAAGTATCAGAGATGAAAGAAAATTAGTAAAATGTATATGAAAATCTCCCTCCTGTCAGAGTCTGGGGCGCCCCATGGGACCCAGAGTCAAGTTCCCGCTCACCACCCACACTCCTTCGAAAATGCAGGAGACCCAGACCCGGCCGGCCCCACCTCTATTGGGTGAGACCCAGACCAGGCCAGCCCCACCCCCATCAAGCCCCACCAGGCGGGGGGCACAGCCTCAGGTCCCCCGGCTCAGTGCCCGGTGGGGGGCACAGCCTGAGGTCCCCTGTCAAGCTCCATGGGGTAGGGGGCGCGGCCTGAGGTCCCTCGCCCCAGCCAGGTGCCATGTAGCCTCAGGTCCCTGCTGTTCGGTCATGAAGTTACAGCATCCCAGCTAATTTGCATATTCCTCTATTGTATAGATAGCTGGTGTTTTTGTGGGAGGGATAGGAAAAAATTCATCTGTTTTTAGAGGCAATTCTTTGCCTTCTGTCCCTTAGGAAAGACAGACTATATTCTTGCTAAAGTGTTTGGTCTTCCCGAGATGGTCACATTTTAAAAGGAAATACTATTTCTTTAAAAGAATGACTTTTTATTACTAGGAATTCAGGTGTTTGTGAGCCAGAGGCTACGTGTTGGGTGTGGTTTGTGGAGGAAATAAACTCGGAGTCTGAGAGTCGCTCCTGGGACTTGGGAAGGCCATGCCTGGCCCTCAGGGAGAACCAGCAGCAGACTCCCATGGAGAAGCTGCTGCAGGACCCGGGCCAGAAAGTGTTCCGTCAGAGCCTTTCTCTGACACTTGGTGTGCTGCCAGGGGGGAAGGAGAAGGAAGCCCTTGCTTAAGTAAACACATATTCCTATTTCACTGAAGACTGAATAGCCTAAGGCATAATCGGTTCCATGTGTTCAGCATTGATAGTCCACGCATGACTAGTGGCACCTCTGAAATAAGACAGATCGGGTGTTTCACGTTCTGAAATAGTCACTGCCATTTATTGCATGTCTGTACACAGCAAGCATCGTGCACAGTGTTCTGTGTGCACACTTCTGCTCTCACCTCTGAAACATACGTAGGTGTCACCTGTCTGACCTTATAATGAGGAGGCAGAGTCTCAGACGGACAGGTGACTTGCACAAGGTCCTCTGGCCTTCGTGGGGCTGACCTAGGGCTACTCCTTGCCCGTCTGACCTGAGTTCTTGTACTCACCACACTCCTAAGCCGCGTGCGTTCAAACCTGGTTCTGCATGGGGATTCTCAGGCCGGACCCTCAGGCATGCCCAAGCCAAGGCGATTGATTCATTCCCTGGAGCAGGGGAGCTGGTCCTGGCGGTATGATAGAATCACTAGAAGAGATTTCCTAAAAGCCTGATGCTCAGCTGCACTGCTGGCCACTGAACTCCAGCTGTGCGTGAAGCCCAGGATCAGAGCTCTAAATCCTCCCCTGGAGATGCTGGTGTTCTGCTGGTTTGAGAGCTTGGAGGTCCCGGTGGGGTGTCGGTCAGGTTCTGGAACTCTCTTTTCTGGTTGCAGAAAGGACTGGGGGCTGCAGCCTGCTTGAAGAGCTTTCTTTGCAAAGCACTTCTATCGAGAAAATGTCAGATGCCCACGCCAAAAAGTGGGGTTCAGGCTGAAGGGGATGATGAGGGGCTGCCTAAAGCCCTTGGAGGCCCAGGTGGGACTCTGTTCTTTCTTTTTTAAAGCCAATGTGGCAAGTGGGTTCTGCTCAGAGGTCCCAGCACTTCACACGTTCCAGGTGAGGACTCAGAGAGCGGTGGGATGGCCTAATGGGTGTGCTGTGGTTCCTGTGTGCCCGCCCAGACCCGCTCTTGCCCTAACCTGTGAGGGCCAACAGTGAACCCCTAGGGCTATTTTTGCAAACTGATACTAAGTTAGATTTATTTGACTGAGTATATCATCCCACCCCATTATAACTGATCTGAAATGCCAGCATTCTGGGGCATCCTGTGTTTTCTTTTATGGCATCCTGTGTTTTCTTTTATCTGGCAGCCCCGAGCCTGCTGGGCTCCTAGGGGAAATCTGATGCCAGGACTGTGCTTTGTCCCTGTCTTCACTGTGCAGGCATCCCACTGGGTCCTCACTGGCAGCCCTGCCACCACAGGCAGCGGTGCCCCCTCGGGCACTGGCAACCCACACTCCTTTACTGTGAAGCCCCTGTCAGGACAGCTCACTCCAGGCGGCTGAGCTTAATCTCTCCAGCTACCACTTTGGGCACCTCGGGTCACGTGATCTCAGGCTGAAGGTTTTTAGAAAGTATTCTCTCATACATTATTGTCGCTGCTCTTTATCAGGGGAGAATTCTTGGCTTTTGCATAAAGTGAAACAACACTGAGTAGAAAGTTTGTTCTGGGTTTGGCTTCAGCCAGAGGGGTTGGGAGAGGAGTCCTTAAACAGGGACAGGGGAGTGGCCTAGGGACAAGCCGCAAATGGCAGACACCAATCCAGGCACTGTCTCTCTCCGGGGCCTGGGGTGTAGACATAAATGGGATTCCAGAGGCCACGAGCCTTTCTGTAAACACTGATCCACCCCAGAAGGGGCCTCTCTACTCCACTGCAGGCTGCTGGACAGCAAAGCCTGGCTGGCAGGCAGCAAGCTTGGAGCACCGGGCAGCGCCCACCCCTCATCTGCCATCCTGCTCTATGCTCATAAGCTCCACTGGTGAAGCAGAGAACTCCTGGGAGTTCAAAGACACCCCTCACTCCTGCAGCGCCCCCTCAACATCCCTCTCCCTGGTCTCCCGCACTGATGTTAGGTCTGAACTTCAGAGAGTTGGGCTCCTGCCTCTGCCCACCTTGCTATCTGAAAAAGAGCAGGCAGAGGCCCCTTAGGCGGGCCCTTCAGTCCCGCCCTCATCTCACCACTCAGTTCACGGGACTGGAAAGCAGGCTGAGGGCATCGAACACCTGGGGGCACCCTCCATCTTCCCAGGCTCCAGGGCCAGGAGTCCGCTTAGCGCAGCCATGGCACCTGCTGCTCTGGGCCCCATGCCTTCAGCAGCTGCCGCTTCCTGCACCTTCCTTGGGCTGAGATCTGAGTCTTCAGGGGAACTTAGGGAACTCATGCCAGGAGAGGGTGTGGAGGCCAGTCCTAGACAGGTTCCTCAGAGCCCGGATTCTTTGGCCGGAGGCTGGAAGTATATTTATTCCTCTCACTTTTGGCCGGCAGTTACCCTGCTCCAGTGTTGCCGTTCTCTGTGCTTTGTCTAACACACCTCCCTGGTGATCCAGGCACTCGCTCGCTCCCACATCGGCCGGGACCTGCACAGTGCGCTGGGGTCCTGTCATCCATCATCTCCATCCACGAGGGACTGTGATCCTGGCAGGGGAACAGGCTGAAGCACTTCCCCTGAGGACATGTCTCAGTGTGAGGGGCTGGGGGGTCTAACTGCAGAGCTGCTGGCCAACCAATGTTCCAATCCTCCTGCCACTGTTACTGGACGAAGCAGGGTGTCGTTTTCCCTACTGGGGGATGGGGGTAGAGTCCTTATGATATCTGGAGAGAAAGAATTTTCTGAGAGTCGCACAGAATGAGTGATTTATTTGCGTGGAATTATATCCTTGGGTTTCCAAAGTCTCATTTCCCTAAGTCCAGTCCTAGAAGAAGTGTAGGTGGGGTTTCAGTAAAACTAGAAGCACAGCCAGGGTCCAAAGTTTCCATTCCATGTTGTAGCAGGCCCAGGACTGCGTCAGGCTAGCTGCAGTCCATCAGTCTGTTGTATATATGTGTGTTTTTTTTGGGGGGGGTGGGGGGGCACGATTTGTGTCATTTGCTTTCCTCGCTCTACTTTTTGCCTTCTATAAAAGGGACATATATTTAAAGAAAAATAAAAAATAGGGATTTGGAGAAAGCCCCCCACTCCCTAGGGCCTTGGAACTCAGTGAATTGGCAAACATAGGTTTGCCAATGGAAGAGGCAGAGGTGGGCCCGGAGGGCTTCGAAGCCTGTAGAATAGAGTGCACATGGCTTAGGTAAATAGCAGGAGCATTCATTACTGCAGAAAGCACCTCAAACCAGAGAAAGATGGGGGCTGTATGGGACCCAGGCACTGGGCTTTGCCTTCTCCTACTGAGAGCACAGGCCCACACTCCATCAGGCTTGCTGGTGGTCCAGTCACCTTGACCTCCTCTCCCTGGAGTAAATGGACGCTGCAGCCCCAGCACACTCATCTGTCTGGGTGACCGCTCCAGGCTGACCCCCATTCCCCTCCACCACGCATGCAGAGGGCCCTGTCCCTCACTGCCACCTCCGTGTAGGGACCAGCAGCGAGTGTTCTCGGTTCCTTCCAATGAAACCGCTTCTCCTGCACCCGGATTTCACCCTGGGGCATTCCCAGTGCTATAGCCCTGAGAGTGCACCTGGTGTGGGAGAAAGGCGTGTGGACAGGACTCAGTGAGCAGAGCTGTGGCCTTCCGACAAGGCGTGTGTGCAGTCCTGAGGGACTTGGCAGGGAGGGGGCCAGAGGAATACATTCTCGGGGGCCTCCTTCTGCCCTCGGATCTCCTGCTTGTAGTAGCTCCATTATCCAAATAAGTGCTTAGCTGGGTGCTTTTTTTTTCTTTATTAGCTGGATACTTATGCTAGAAATTATTTGCTAGTGATGTGAATTACAAGTTTTAGTTGTTGCTATGCATTCTTTCTTTAAATTGTATTTATTTTTTTCTTGTTTTTAAATTTTTATTGAATGTATGGGGTAACATTAGTTAATGAAATTATATAGGTTTCAAGTGTACAATTCTGTAATACATCATCTGTATGTTGTATTGTGTGTTCACCACCCAAAGTCCAGTCTGGCGTCATGCATTCTTATTCACTGAATTTGGCACAGCCCTAGCAGCGACCACCCAACTCTGCACACCCGCACTCAGGAGCCCAGGAGGGTGTGACATCTTGAATGTGACAGGAGGCACAACCCTTGAGCAGGGATGGAGCCCTTGGTAAACCCCCAGTCACCACCCACAGAATGTCAGGCCTGCGTCTCCTACCTGCCTGTTTCACCAGAATCGTGGTATACATGTTTGAATACATAGCAACCAGCATAGAACATATGCTCCAAAAATGCCATTTCAAAAGCTAGAAGTGCAACTATTGTGAGCCTGAATTTTTAGAAATACTTTTGAGCCAGATTAAATGAAAACGTTTCTAGATCCATTCCAGCTGGCAAGCATTTTGCTCAAAGCTCCAAGTCATTCTGTAGCTGGTGGCATGAGCACACTTTGATCCCCACCCCCACACCCAGGGATGGGTCTCTTTGTGACCAGTAGCAGCCTCCCAAGGCTGTTGGCCAGATTTGTGGGACACTCTTGTGACTGGTCAGGTAGACAGTGATCTCAGGTGCCGTCCCTTCCTGCCATGCTGTTGAGTTGGGTATGAAGGACTTGGAGTGAGTCACAAAAAATCTTTTTCAATGGGGTGTGCGGTTCAGAAGGAGGCACTCCTAGCTGTGCCTCTGTGGTATGTGGATTGTTTTGAGCTAAAGGCAACTTTAGCCCCCTTTAGGCTCCAGGGAAACTTCTGCCCCTCCCTACACTACCTGGAAAAACTTGAATTAGGGCCTTGCCCATAATAAGAAGTTATCAGCCATAGCCTTTTGTAACCTGTTTCTAGGGCAGGACAAACTTCTATTTACTAAACATGTGCTCTTCTTATTGCCCTGCAATGACCCTTTGAAGCCCCCAAGGCACCTCACCTCATCCCTAGCTCAGGAGGCCTCACATACCCGTGTTCTCTTTCTGTCTCTGAACCTCGTGCATGTGGGTCTCGGACTCTCTCATGTATGCGGGTTCCCATACATATGTATGTGTTAAATTTGGTTATTGTCTCATTAATTTGCCTCGTGTCTATTTGATTATTAGTCCAGCCAGAAAAACCTTGAGGGTAGAGGACAGTTTCTCGTACCCCACAGCGGGGAGTATATTGCGTAACGTTAATGCAAAAACATTCAAAACTAAAGAATTTTGTGAGTTTATTTGAGCCAAACTGTCGACAATTGCCAGGAAACAGAATCTCAACAGATTGGGATAATGCTCCCAAGAATGGCGGTTTTTCATCTATTTTTATACATTAGAATCAAAGGAGGGGACATAGGTGGGTTACATGAAATCCATTGATGATAGATTAGAGAGGCGGGAGAAAACAAAGCAGGGAAACCTTTGGGATAGTATAAAGAGTAAAATTATAGACACATACTTCTTTTACTTAGGTGGGTACAGGATAGTTAGCATTGTATAAAGAGTAAAATAATAGACACATACTTCTTTTATTTAGGTAGGTTCAGGATAATTAATAGTCAACAACTAACATGATAACAATAACAATGAAGGAATTTTTGGTCTCTGTCCTGGAGCCCAGGGCATTTGGTTGTGCCCTGAGGGGTCCGAAAAAAAGGGAAGTTACAAATTACCCTGACATTTTGTTTTTTTAATATATTTTTATGGATTTCAGAGAGGAAGGGAGAGGGAGAGAGATAGAAACATCAATGATGAGAATCATTGATCGGCTTCCTCCTGCATGCCCCCCAACTGAGGATTGAGCCCGCAACCCAGGCATGTGCCCTTGACCCGAATTGATCCCAGGACCCTTCAGTCCGCAGGCCAACACTCTATCCACTGAGCCAAACCAGCTAGGGCAGTGGTCGGCAAACTGCGGCTCGCGAGCCGCGGTTTGCCACTCTGTTGACTAATGAGTTTGCCGACCACTGACCTAGACTCTCGATTCCAATAATTACAGGCTGTTGTTGTTCTTTGTGATTAAGCCCCTATCCCAGTGATCGGCAAACTCATTAGTCAACAGAGCGGCAAACTGCGACTCACGAGCCATATGCGGCTCGCGAGCCGCAGTTTGCAGACCACTGAAAGGCTAAAAATCACTGTTCTGTTTTGCAGCTCTCGCTGAGGTGAGGGAAGAAACCACGCCCCGCCTGCCCTTCCCCATCGGCCTGGCTAAGGTTGTGCCATCCTCCTTTCCTCTCTCCCTTGGGGCCCAGCCTTTGGTGGTGGTGTCACCAACCCCACCCAGAAGACTCCGCAGAGGAAATGCAGCCCTTCCCAGCGCGACGTCGGCCAGGTCCAAGCACCTGCCGCCTCTTGCATTTAATCACACGGTTGGCCACATAATGCCATCTGAACACAATGAGGTCAAGTTCAATTGCTCCATCAGCATACCTAACACGTACCAGGACACCCATATTTCTTGGTGGAAGGATGGGAAGGAACTGCTTGGGGCACATCATGCAGTTACTCACTTTTACCCCGATGATGAAGTTACAGCAGTGATCGCATCCTTCAGGTAGGTGTTCTTCCTCTTCCTATTTAAATGTTACGCTGTGACGATTCAAAAGCAAGTGCCTCCTCAATACAAAACAGTCTTGTTTTCTGCCTGTGCAGCTCCATAGGTGCATTCAGGGTGTAGTTTAATACCCAAGAGTCTGCATGGTGGGTCTCTTTCAATTGATCGTAGCCCCACTGGACTATAGTTAGCTCTCAGGTCTGGTGTAGGGGTGACAGCCCTCCCACTGCTCCCTCCCAAGCAAGGCATCCCAGGGGGGCACCGGCCCTCAGGGCCAGGGACTGGGAGGCAGTTCTCAGCAAAAACAGGAGCTGGTGCTCCTGTGGCTGGTAGGCCCCGCGGACCTAGTGACCTGTGATTTGTGGCGAAGGGAACGTTTTTGTGGTTTGTTTTCTGTGCAGTCGAGGGACTTGTGGCGGTTCCCATCACTGAAGCTGGAGGACTTTGCTTTCTTAGTGGAATTTTGTGTGTGAAGATGTAAAGGTCAGTTTGTATCCCTTTTGGTTCCTTGAGCCCTGAGCAGCTGGTGTTTGATAAGCCCCTGCCCACAGCTGTCCTGTGGGGGTCTCACACCTGCTGCTTCTGGCGGCCCTGAAATGGGACTGTACATGGGAAAGCAGCAAAACATATAGAAAATAAGGACATAATCTCTTAAATCAAACCATCAACTGGAAACGTTGTTATTATCCCCAGATCTCTGACACTCTGTGACTTGCTTTATAATCAGAAGACTTCCTTCAGCTCAGTATATACAAGGCTTTGCACATGGGTGACCATGGCATGCCACCTGCACCATTTGATCTGTGACAGGACACCTACCGGTGCATCATTGTGTTTATTTAAGAAAAAAAAAAATTTCATTTTTATTATCATGGTAACATGTACACAAATAAAGGTGACCATTTTAGCCCTTTTTGAGTGATACATCATTGGCACTAAGTACATTCACATTGTGGTGCAGCCATCACCACCATCATTTCTAAAAAGAACTCCTTGCCCATGAAATTCTAACTCCCCATCCTTATCCCCAGCCCCTGGTAACTTCTAGTCTATGTTCATTTTTTATTTCTCTACTCTAGGGACCTCATATAAGTGGAAATGTACAATATGTGTCCTTTATGTATTTCTTTCAAGAGGCCCTAGAGCTTAGCTGCTACGTATGAGCCATTTCTGAGCAGTCCAGCCCAGTTGGGCAGGTCCCAGGGACAGAGGGGCGATGTGTGTCCCTTTAGGATCTTGTCCCGGGGCCAGCCCAGGCGAGGCTGCCCTGCTGTGACGGGCTCTGCAGCTGCTGGCCCTGTGGTCTGCCCAGGTGGTTCCTGTCTAGACGCCACGGTCACAACCTGTATGGGTCCTGTGGTTCTACCTGGATCACATGTTTCTATTTGACCAGAATCTCATGGGACTTTTATACCTTTTTTAAAGCAGGGAATACATGTCGTAGAACATTTTAACTCTTTAAAATTTCTCTCTTGCATTCCAACCCCCAAATCTCTGCCAATGGGTATCTGAGTCACCCATTTCTTGAGTATCTTTCCAGAGACATTCGGTGCTTGGGTTGTGTGTGTGTGTGCCAGGCCCCAGTGTGTATGTTAATCTAATAGAGTGTTACTCACAGCTGGGGTGAATCAGTACCCATGGCTCACATTATTGGGGCCATATAAATGCTGTTTGCAGCTGAATCATGTCATAGATGGTAATCACGTTTATTTCTTAGAATTTTTGTTTTCCTGAAATTAATATTGTTTCCTTGCCTGTTCGTTTAATTTTCTAAGTGTAAATCACACATTCTTCTCGAAACTCTACAGGAAGACAGGCATTTCTTTGGAATGTGTCAAGATTATCAGCTCTGACCTTTTGCTTGGCGATGCCTGCCCTAGAGCCGTCCCCTCTCCTGCTCTGGTCTGGGGTCCAGTTGAGCCATTTTTGTGCTCCTCGTGGGGACCCTCACCCTCTGACTCCCAGCCCCTGCTCCCAGGAGCCCAGGCCCCTGCTTTCACTCCCTCACTTGGCATTAAGCCCATCCTCCACTAGCCTCCTGGGACCTGCATCTGAAAATGCCATGTTTTCCCTACCCTGACCTTGAGGTAGTTTGGCCTGATGCAGAATTCAAAAGGAAAATAATTTCCTGTGGTCACTTGAAAGTCATTGATGTACTCCTGCCTTTTCACTCCCAGATTTGTTCTTGCGGAGTCCAGTGCTATTCTGATTCACGTATGAACCATCTGCTCTTTCTTCTCAAGCTTTGGGGTCTCCACTTGATCTCAAAGTCGTGATATTCCTGGTGAAGCGCCTGATTGGGTCTCTCCCACTGTGCTGCCCACCATGGCGTCTGGTGAGGGAAGACCCATGTCTCCAGAACTGGGCATTTTCTTGAATCTTCACTTTTTCTGGAACTGTTCCTCAGTTGTTGGAATGCTTAGATTGCTATTCTGAACTCAGAGCCTTTCCTGTGGAGCCTGCATGGAGATTGTGCCTGCTGTTTGTGCTGGGGACAGGGCGGGCCTCGGAATACCACTCCTTGTCTCCAGCCCACCCTACCCTGCCTTCAGCATGGGAACCTTTCCTTGGTTGTCTAGAGTAGCACAGAGTTATTTGTGAAAAATCTGTCCTGTGCTATAGATACAATGGATGTGGACTTGCTAATAATTAATGCCAGCACACAGTCCTTCTCCCCAGACCATTGCTAAGCTCTTCCTGACATGAATGTGTCGACTTAAGAAACATTCAAACCTGTAGAGAATTTGTCTTTAAATAATTTTTTATTTTTCAGTTACAGTTTACATACAATATTATATTAGTTTCAGGTCTAAAACCCAGTGATTAAACATTATATAACTTACTAAGTGATCACCCTAATAAATCTAGTACCCACCTGACACCATACAGAGTTATTATTATTGACTATATTCTCTGTGCTGTACTTTACATCCCCATGACTATTCTGTAACTACCAATTTGTTCTTAATCCCTTTACCTTTTCACCTAGCCCTCAACCCCCCTCTCATCTGACAACCATCAAAATGTTCTCTGTATCTATGAGTCTGTTCTTGTTCTGTTTGCTTATTTATTTTGCTTTTTAGATGCAACATATAATATTTGCCTTTGACTTATTTCATTCAGTACAATACCCTCTATGTCAATCCATGTTGTTGCAAATGGCAAGATTTCGGGGTTTTTTTTTTAATGGCTGAATCATATTCCATTGTTTATATATATACCACTTATTTATTCATTCATCTATTTTTTTTAATCCTCACCTGAGGATATTTTTCCATTGATTTTTAGGGAGGGAGAAAAGAAAGGGAAAGTCAGAGAGAAACATTGATGTGAGAGAAACACATCGATTGGTTGCCTCCTGTGTGAGTCTCAACCAGGGCCTAGGCCAGAGAGGAGCCTGCAACTAAGGTATGTGCCCTTTACCGGAATCTACCTGGGACCCTTTGGTCCATAGGCCAGTGTTCTATACACCAAGTCAACCTGGCTAGGACTCATTCATCTATTGATGGACACTTAGGTTCCTTCCTTATCTTGGCTATTGTAAATAATGCTGCAGTGAACATAGGGGTGTGTATGTCCTTTTTTAAAAATATATATTTTTATTGATTTGAGAGAAGAAGGGAGAGGGAGAGAGAGATAGAAACATCAATGATGAGAGAGAATCATTGATCAGCTGCCTTCTACACACCCCCACTGGGGATCAAGCCCGCAACCTGGGCATGTGCCCTTGACCGGAATCGAAACCGTGACCTTTAAGTCTACAGGCTGATGCTCTATCCACTGAGCCAAACCAGCTAGGGCCTCATGACTTTTTGATTTAATGTTTTGGGTTTCTTCAGATAAATACCCAAAAGTGAAATTGCAGGGTCCTTCTTTGTCTCTTGTTATATAGCCTTTGTTTTAAAGTCTCTTTTGTCTGGTATGAGTATTGCTACCTCAACTTGTTGTTTGTTTGATTTCATTTTCATAGAATATCTTTTTCCATACATTTATCCTATGTGTGTCTTTTGATCTGAAGTGAGTCTCTTGTAGACAGCATATGCAAGGGTCTTGTTTTCTTATCTATTCAGTCACTGCATGTCTTTTGATTGGAGCATTTCATCCATTTTCATTTAAAGTAATTGTTACATATGTATTTATTGCCATTTTATTATTCATATTTTTTATCTTCTTCATTTCTGACTGGTTCTTTTTATGCTTTCCACATGTGTTCGTTTGTTTTATGCTATTGACGTTCTCACTAAGTTCCTTGAGCATCCTTATAGCCATTATTTTAAATTCTGTATTTGTTAGTTTGTTTGCCTTGCCTCCATTTCATTTAGTTCCTTTTCTGGATATTTCTCCTGTTCTTTTATTTGGGAACTGTTTCTTTGTCTCCTCATTTTGGCTGCTTCTCTGTGTTTGTTTCTATGTAGTAGGTAGAGCTACTAGGTCTCCTGGTCTTAGTAGAGTGGCTTTATGTAACAAGTGTTCTGTAGGCCCTAGTGGCCAGCCTCCACAGTAACCTGAGCCAGGGGCTCCAGCTGTCCCCCTCCCCCGTACCCCTATGTTAGCTCTGTGCACCCTTCTGTTGTAGTTGAGCCTTGCTTACTGTTGGCACCTCACTGAGAAGGATTGACCCCAGACCAGCTGGGACAACAGCGGAAAAGCTACTGTACTGCACAGCGGCTAACCTCAACAGTGCAAAACTTACTTCATTGAAGCTTTGGTGCTCACCAAGTCCACTTGTGAAGGTGGCTGGGCTGTAATCCAGTGTGACCTGAAGCTGTCCACTGGGTGCACTGGCTCTGGGGCCTCCCAGGAGTTGCAGGCCAAGGTCAGCCTCGCCTGTGCCCTGCCCAGGGCCATCTGGCAAAAGCTACAAAGCTGTCTAAAGATGGCTGCTACTTTGTGTTGGGCTTAGAGGTGTCCAGGAGAAGCCAAGCTGCAAACTGCTGCTGCCTGCCTCTAGTTTGGGGCCTGGGGCCACTTAGCAAGACATATAGGATACCCAGAGGCCAGATGATACTTGTTTGAAAGATTTTAGGAAAGTCCTAATCATGATCCAAGAGAGGTCGTTTGTATGGGAAACCACTGGAAGTGGCTTAGGTGGGCCCGAGTTGCGGGGGACAGCGCCTCAGGGAATCACGAGGGTAGGGGAGAAGAGGGTTGACGAGGTTGATGGAGACTCAGATATGGCTCCCACCTGCTGGCTTTGTCAGGGAGGAACCAGAAAAAGAGCAGATGCCTCTGCCAGCACTCTTGTCTGGGAGAAAGCTGCCTGATGCCAAACATTCAGTTCTTCCCTCTATGTCCCTGCTGCCCCAACACTGGAGCGCAGAGCAAGTGAGTCCTAGTAAATCCATTGGCAGGTCCTTTTAAAAGGACTATCTGGGACTCCCAACAGTCCTCCATCTCACTCAGCCTTAATCCCCACTGGTTTTTACATCCAGAACTTAGGGGGACTTCTCTTCCTGTTACTGGAATCTTGGGTTATGGTGCCTAGTGTGGGTCTGGGACCCCTCACTCCTCAGGAGGGACCTCTACATCCAAGGTATCCCTCATGATTTTTATTCATCACAAGTGGGTGGGGGACCAGCCTGTTCCACATCTCTGCCCCTCTTACTAGTCTCAATATGGCTTCTGTATCTCCATAGTTGTAGGACTTTGTTCAGCTAGACTTCAGGTCGATGATGGTTGTTCTGCAGTTTAGTTGTAATTTTGATGTGGTTGTGGGAGGATTTGAGTACTGCATTTACCTATGCTGCCATCTTGACTGGAACTCTGAGAATTTTTATAAGCATTTATTTGAGCCAAACTGACAACATATGCTGGGGAGCAAGATCTCATGATCCCAAGAGTAACAGTTTTACAGCTTTTTTTTTTTAAATATATTTTTAAGAGAAAGGGAGAGGGAGAGAGAGATAGAAACATCAATGATGAGAGAGAATCATTGATTGACTGCCTTCTGCACACCCCCTACTGGGGATCGAGCCCACAACCTGGGCATGTACCCTTGGCTGGAATCGAACCCGGGACCTTTCAGGCCGACACTTTATCCACTGGGCCAAACCAGCTAGGGCAGTTTTACAGCTTTTTTTAGGCATTTGAAATTAAGGAGGGAACAGATGAAAGATTACATGAAGCCTGGGGGTTGAGGTGGGAGAAACAAGGTAGGGATTGGGTTACAGGATAGTTAACAAGATTATGTGTTCTCTTGAGGATGGTTACAGCTTATTTCAAAGGTGTGATAACCTAGATGCACAGAAATAATGGACATGGCTTTCTTAAGACAAAGATAAAGCTTTTACAGAAAAAGTTACATGCCTGGGGCATGACTACTGCCAGTTAGGAATTTAGAATCAGAACATCCTGTAAGGTTACTTTCCGTAGTGTTAGGTTTAGGACAGGTGATGTGGGCTGTGAAAGAATTCACAACTGAGAGAAGAGATAGATAGATAGATGATAGATAGATAGATAGATAGATAGATAGATAGATAGATAGTTTATTTTACTTTCCCCAAAGGGATAGGGCCAGTACATTGCTAATCAATGCAAGGGCAAGGAACAGAAGCTGCCCCCCACCCCACCCCCGCCACCTTTTAAAGCCTTGGACAAGGAAAGGAGGGGGATTTTCAGGCTGTTGCTGTTGCTAGGTGAAATTGAGCATACATCAGGGGGGTTGACTTTATTAGTTCTTTAGGAGACAATCCGGGCAGCTGTCTAGGGAGGTGTTTTATCAGTATTTTTCCAAAGCCTGTAAAACATTCTTAGAGCAAAAGTTATGAAGAGTTCAAAAAAGGCTTGTTTGAAGAGGAGGGGGAAAGGGAACTTTCTACTAATTATCCCTGGGTTGTAAAGCAGCAGGGAGGAAGGGTATGCAAGAATGTAGCCTTGAAAGTAGCTTATCTTGTCCATCAGTTTGAACAGAGGGGCTGTTGGAATCAGAGGAGCTAACAGTCTTGGGGTTTAATTGCCAGGTGCTTCCCATAAATTGTGGAAGGCTAGAGCAAAAGAAAGGCCTTTTCTTCCATCCTAACGTATAGAACGCCCCCCCCCCCTTTTTTTTGTCCACAAATGGCTGAAGACAGAGTTTGGATCACGTTCCTTGAGTCCCCCTGTTCTAGTCCTGGCCTGAATTTTCCTCACTGGTCAGCTGAAGGTACTCCTGGACTTCTGCAGCCAGGGTGTGATGCTAACATGTTATTTGTGCCTGGTGGTTTCTGGGGCTCCCTGTCTGTGCCTCTGTACAGGTGTGCTTTGCATCTGCCTTGAGCTGCTCCCTGGGGCCCTGCCCTGTATCCCTCTCTGCTTGTCACTTTCTCCCTGGTTGCTGACTCCCTGAGTCATCTGGCAAGCCTGCTGCTGCAATGCTGCGGTCCCAGGCCCAGAGCCAGGTCTTCATAGGCACGGGTGTCCTCAGCCTGTCAGATCTTGTCATTCACTTGTGGAATCCCAGGCTTTGCCTGAAAACAGTGACACCTCTTTTAAAGTGAACTTGTGAACTGTCTGGAAAGGACTTCTCTGCAGTAGCTGTGACCTTAGCTTCCCTTGAAAATGCACTAGACTGACTAGAGGTTTCAGGAGCTGCTGAAACCACTATGCACAATCAGCCACTCGTTATGACTCACAGTGGGCCGCACGCAACTCCGGACACACACTTCTCTCCCTCTTTCTTCAGCCCCTTTCTGTCACCAGACATCCAAGGAGATGATCAGGGGAGCATCAGCCCCTTATTTGGATATACTTATCCTGTGAGGTCTCTTTCTGTCTTTTCTTGAGCCATTCAGCTCCTGCCCCCAAACATGGAGAGATCTAGTCTTGACTTAATCCTGGGTTCTCCCAGGTCCAATGTTCATTCATCAGATGTGTTCCAGATTTAATTTTCTCCTACACAGCAGTGAGGGGGAAGGGGAAGAGAGTACACCTAAGTCAGTGGGGTGCCACTCAGATTGACACATCAGGAAATGCAGGTGACAGGTGACAGTCACACTCCTGGGTCCCCCACTTCCGACTGACACCACTCTTGACATAGAATTGAGTTGCTCTGTTTAGCATAAGCTAGTAGGATTTGCAAAATGACATTGTTGGAGAGAAGTTATACATATATATATATATATATATATATATATATATATATCCTCACCTGAGGATATTTTTCTACTGATTTTTAGAGAGAGTGGAAGAGAGAGGGAAACAGAGAAAAATATCGATATGAGAAAAACACATCGATTGGCTACCTCCTGCATTTGCCCCAACCAGGGCCCGGGTCTGGGCCGGGGAGGAGCCTGCAACCGAGAGGTATGTGACCTTGACCAGAATCATTCCCAGGACCCTTCGGTCCACGGGGCAAGGTTCTATCCACTGAACCAGACCGGCTGAGGTGAGAAGTTATATTTAAAATGTCCAGTGTGTGTTCTGACCCAAGGAGACTGTGGCTCCTCAAGGCCTTGATGGTGCTGTTGCCCCTTGGTGGCTGCTAATCGTTGCCTAGGTCGGTGGGGGCCCCCTTTGCCCTTGCCTGCCCCCCTTTCTCTTTTGAGCTTTAAGCCTCGGCCTTTGACAGGCTGAGGGATGGGTTTTATTTTGCTTTGAATAAATAATTTGTATTGGGGTGCAAGCTTCTAGGCAGGTGGACCCTCCATGCTTTTCTCTTTTCCCCAGTCACGTCTTTGCTGTGTCTGAGTAGCGGAGAGATCAGTGTCTTTGGGCCAATAGACACCCCTCTGTGGGAGAGCATCTGAGAGCGTCTCCAAGTGTCCCTCCTCCCCTCACCCTTCCTACCCCAGCTGAGTGCAGGTGTCACATGCTGCGTAGTTCCTGTTTGTAAACACGCTGGAAAGGTGGAAAGCAGGACTCTCAGTCTCTTAGAACAAAGGCCACCTCTTAATGTCAGAGATTTTATAACATACTAGAGGCCCGGTGCACGAAATTCATGCACGGGGGGTGTGTGTCCCTCAGCCCAGCCTGCACCCTCTCCAATCTGGGACCCCTCGAGGGCTGTCCGACTGCCCATTTAGGCCCGATCCAGGTAGGATTGGGCCTAAACGGGCAGTCAGACATCCCTCTCACAATCCAGGACTGCTGGCTCCCAACTGCTTGCCTGCCTGCCTTCCTGATTGCCCCTAACCGCTTCTGCCTGTCAGCCTGATCACCCCCTAACCACTCCCTTGCCAGCCTGATTGATGCCTCACTGCTCCCCTGCCAGCCTGATCACCCCTAACTGCCCTCCCCTGCAGGCCTGGTCCTCCCCAACTGCCCTTCCCTGCAGGCCCGGTTACCCCCAACTTCACTCCTCTGCTGGCCTGGTCACCCCTAACTGCCCTCCCTTGCAGACCTGGTCCCTCCCAACTGCCCTCCCCTTGCTGGCCATCTTTTGGTGGCCATCTTGTGTCCACATGGGGGCAGTCATCTTTGACCACATGGGGGCAGCCATCTTGTGTGTTGGAGTGATGGTCAATTTGCATATTATTCGTTTATTGGATAGGACTAGAGGCCCGGTGCACAAAAATTCGTGCACTCAAGGGGGTCTCTCAGCCTGGCCTGCACCTTCTCACAATCCGGGACCCCTTGGGTAGGGTCCCTAGGCCTGGCCTGAGATCGGGGCCTATTGGGGTTTTCCTTCCCCTGGCTGCAGGCAACTGGCCCCACCCCCACCACTGCCACTGCTTGCCATCTGTGCAGCGCTGCCCTTCCTCCCCTGCCACCAGTGACCTCCCTCTGCAGGCGACAGGCTGGGGGGCGATGGCTTGGCTGGCCTGGGCCTCCCTCTTTGCTGGGGGGCAGGGCCAGCCCTGTGAGGGCCAACTGGCTACCTGATTGCTGCTAATTGCTCTCCTGCCTACCTGATCAGCCCTAACTGCTGGCCTGCCTACCTGATCGCCCCTAACCACTTGTCTGCCTACCTGATCAGCCCTAACCACTCTCCCTGCCTGCCTGATTGCCCCTAACCACTTGCTTGGGGGTTGGGTCAGCCCGGTGAGGGACCGTCTGCCTACCTGATCACTCCTAACCACTTGTCTGCCTGCCTGATCACCCCTAACCACTCTGCCTGCCTGCCTGCCTGGTTGCCCCTAACCACTTGCTTAGGGGCAGGGCCAGCCTGTGAGGGGCCATGGTGGTCTGGTCGCTGGTCGTTTCCGTCGTGATGCCTCTGGCTTTTTATTATATAGGATAAATTCTCAGGGCATTTGCTTGAAATTTCTTGAAGCAAACAATAGAAATCAATTGCAAAGTTCTAAGAATCGCAGAACGTCCCAACTCTGATGGCATTGCATTGCTAGGTCAAAGTCCTTGACCTGCCCAAACTGCAGTTTCCATTCTGCATTACCTGTACTCCTTCCTCACCTTTGCTTGTTTCAGAACGGCAGCTTGCCGATAATTGTCAAGGTCTCCTAGAAAGTGCCTAGACTGGAGCGGCATCCACTTTCCTTTGAAGATGCACACATACCATTTTGTCTCATTTCCAGCTGCTTCTTTCACCATCTAGTATTTTTGGGATGGTCGTCCACTGCCACATGCCCAGCTTTCAGAGCTGAACAGAAGCTTTCCACTGGACAATTGTGGATTCAGACCGAGTCTACCTCTCCTTACCTGGAAAATAAAGTTTACAAAAAAGCACACATCTATTTTATAACATTCTAACAATAGGGATAAAGTGTCTAATGTGTGAATGATGCTTAAAGGTGATGGATTAGTACAATAGCAAAGAGCTTATCCTTTTTGGGCGAGTCTGGTTTTTGGGGAGTTGGGCCCTTTAAGGGGGTGTCACCCTAGTTTCCTACGCGAATCGTCCGCCTGTCCTGGGCCAGGAGGCGGCGGCCCTCTAACCCTGAACTGACAGCCACACGCTGCCAGTGCTGCCAATCCGCACTCTGGAAGGAGCGAGCCTGCAGCACGTGAGCGAGTGAGTGAAAGCAGCACCGCCCGCAGGTGGCAGGCGCAGCTGAAGCCTGCCGTTCCCTGCCTCTCTCTCCTTGGAATTCCTCCAGAGGAGGCAGGCGAGCTGCATGCGGTCGCGCTGCTCCTCTTTGTGCGTCTGTTCCCCAAATAGGGGCTCCCCATCCCCCACTGCCCGTGCCCCTATGTGGGCTGGGCACTCCATCCACACACAGTACCCCACTGTGGCATCCAGACTGGATGAAGCATCCCCATCCTTGCCCATTGCCTCCACAGCCTGCTCTCAGCGGCTGCCCACCCAGGACTGGGGGATTATGGCAGGGCTGAGGGGACTGGGCGCCGCCATCTTGTGGCTATGGGCACCACCATATTTGTGATGGAGTGATGGTTAATTTGCATATTACCCTTTTATTAGATAGGATAGAGGCCTGGTGCACGGGTGGGGGCCCGCTGGTTTGCCCTGAAGGGTGGGGGTCCTGGATCAGGATGGGGGTTCCCTTGGGGTGTGGGGCGGCCTGGGCAAGGGACCTGTGGTGGTTTATAGGCTGGCCATGCCCCCCGGAAACCCAAGCAGAGGCCCTGGTATCTGGGATTTATTTATCTTCTATATTTGAAACTTTGTAGCCTTCAGCGGAGCCAAGCCTCCTGCTCGCTCCATGGCCGCAGCCATTTTTGTTGGGATTTATTTGTCTTCTATAATTGAAACTTTGTAGCCTTGAGTGGAGGCCTGGGCCTGCCAGGGTGTGTGGAAAGCTTGGCTTCCTCCATCACCAGGGGCAACTCAAGCCTCCTGCTCTCTCCAGCTCCGTGGCTGCCGCCATTTTTGTTGGGATTTATTTATCTCCTATAATTGAAACTTTGTAGCCTTGTGTGGAGTTCAGGGCAGGCCAGGGCAGGAGAAAGCTTGGCTTCCTCCATTGCCGGGGGAAACCCAAGCCTCCTGCTCTCTCCTTGGCCGCAGCTATCTTGGTTGGGTTAATTTGCATACTTGCTCCTGATTGGCTGGTGGGCGTGGCTTGTGGGTGTAGTGGAGGTATGGTCAATTTGCATATTACTCTTTTATTAGATAGGACTAGAGGTCCAGTGCACAAATTCGTGCACAGGTGGGGTCCGGCCGACAGCGGGAGGTTGGCTGGCTGGCCTGCCCCAATTGGGGCCTGATCAGGGCTGGGCTGGCTGGGGGGAGGGGCTGTGGGTGATTGGATGGCGGGCTCGCCCCTGATGGTTGGGGGGCCAATTGGGGGCAGGGCCAGCCATGGGGAAGGGCTGTTGGTGGTGGACCAGCCAGCCCCGCCCTGAATGGGGTGGGGGTGCCAACTGGGGGCCAGCGGCCCGGGGAAGGGCCCATGGTTGGTTGGCCAGCCAGCCCCACTGCCTGATCGGGCCGGTTCACTGGCCACAGTGGACATCATAGCAACCAGTCGTTATGGTCGTTATGGCCGTTATGGTCACTGGCTTTTTATATATATAGATTGTCCAAATGTAATACAAGAAGAACAAAAGAAAGGTGATTTATAATAAAAGAATATGAATGTGAACTTGTTAAGCGGGGGATGGCCACACCAGGTCTGCAGAGACTTGCACCCTGTCTCCCCCCACCGCCCACCCCCCACATGGCAGTTGCAGATGCAGCCTGGATGTCAGTGATCCCTTTTCCAAATGATGACTAGTCCCTGCAAAGTTCCCAACAGGCCACAGGGCCATTGCTGCTCTCTCACTAGCCTCCCCCCTGCCTCCCATTTTCATGGTAATTACAGTCCTGGGAAATTAGGTGGGTGTTAAAGCCAGACAAAATACATGTGTGTATTTAAAGTGGAATGGGTTCTGGTCTCAGAAGGTCATTGGGGATATGGAACAGTTCCTTCTGGCCCCTAAAGGCCATGGAACCCCCTAGTTATAGTGACCACCCCAAACAACCCTACAAATTTGCACTCCAATATAGAGGCTACCATAGAAGTGAAGACAAGTAACAGCACAGAGTAACTTGTATTAAAGAATTGGCCACTGTGGTTGTGGGTGCTGACTTTGCAGTCTTGGGTCCCAAAGCAGTTTGGAGGCAGAATTCCTCTTCCTCAGGAGACCTCAGACTTTGCTCATAGGCCTTCAATGGACTGGATAAGGCCCACTCTTATTATGGAGAGTCATCTGCTTTAGTCGGAGTCTGCTGATTTAAATTTAATCTCATCTGAAAAATACCTTCCCAGAAACATCTAAAGTGGTGTTAGACCAAATATCTGGGCACCGCGACCTAGCCATGTCGATATGTGAGTTGAAGAATGTTCTGTTTCTGTAGTAGGAGCTCGAAGGGTAGTCACCGTAAATATCTTCCTGTGTTTTCTCTGAAGCATAATGAGGGTGCAGCGGTCAGACAGTGGGGCGTATACCTGTAAGACGAACATAAACAGTGAAGAGATCGTGTCTGACCCCATCTACGTCGAGGTACAAGGTAAGTGCAGAGGCCACAGAGCGGCCAGTATTAACTGCTTTGCACATAACACTGCAGCTTGGCAGGCCCATTTGTGATTCTGTGCAAACCTTGCAGACCCATAAGCACTGAGATTGTATAACTTCCTTGTCCTGAGGTTATAATGAAATGAATTCACTTCTTAACATTTTAGCTCCATCCTAGGCACTAGGACTAGGACTGAGATAAAAGAAATTATTGACTTCCTTGTCCTGAGGTTATTTACAATTTTAAAAGTTGATGACTTTTTTTTTTAGGAAGCAAATGCATTCTATTACCCGGCTCTCAGTGTTGGCACCAGGTACCACTCCCTGGCCAGGTGGCAATTTGCTTGTTACTCAGCATCTTCTCTTGTCTTGAGTCTGTGGATGGTGAGAACAGGGAGGGGGTGGTTTTCCTGGAAGGGTCAGTAGCTCGGTCTGGGACTCCTTTCAGGGCCCTAGCGTTTGTCAGGTGTTTGGTTCAGTGCAGTTCTGTGATATGACAAGGCATGAGATGGGTTCAGTGGGGCTGAGAAGTGAGATGTGAGATGAGGAGAAGGCAGTCTCTACCCTGGAGGCACTTGAACTCCAGTGGGGTGTGTGAGCTGATGCACAGGTGAGCTGGGCCACGTGAGCCCAGGTCCCTGGGTCTCCGGGTGTGCATGCCTGGTTCGGCAGTGGCAGGGCCTGGCAAGAAAGGCTTCAAGTAGGAGGCATCTTTATTGTCACCACCCCAGTGGTCGCTCCCCACCCCCCAGGTGCTGCCCTCTGAGATCCCTGCATCCTCGCCTAGCTCTCTGAGGTTCGCATGAGCAGACCATCAGAACACCTTTCTTTCCTGCTTTTTCCTGACCCTCCTCACCACAGGCTGTAGAGCAGGTGATTAGCTTTCTAGGGACTTTTAACGGGAAACGTCTTCCCCTAAAAGGCTCTTCTGCTACCCATTCTTTTGCCAACAGGAGCCTGGTGCTCACTAACGCTGCAGGCGGCCTGGGGGAGCTAGGCCCTCAAGAGTCTCTTTTATTGCTTTGTTCTCAGGTCCATCTCAGACTGGACAAGCTAGTATGTGTCAGAAAGAGTTGGGGGCGGGGCCTCCGCTTTTTGGGGTGGGGGGGAGTCCTACATTTGCTGTTTATCTGGGAAAAATATTTAGAGGACATTTTACTTGTCAGAATCTCAGAAAAAATGCCCAGGGCAGGGACATGTTAGGTCCAAACAGAGTTTGACAAAACTCTGAAGCAGGAAAGAAGTTTTGCCTTTACCACTCCCACATCATTCCTGTTGGGACCAGTTCGTTTGCAGTCCCAAAAGAACACAGTGTAAATGTGTGAGGACAGTTAGCTTCAGCTGATAAATTTTTGGCACACGCCCCAAATAAGTGAGCTATTTGGGTTCCTCTGAGACATTCCTGAAGTGCCCTTCCTTATTACGGCCTTGATCCTGGAACTACAGTTGGAGATCTTGGCTGTGACTGTAACTGTGTCTACAGTGTTTTTCTGAGACTGCGTTTAGCCCTATACTCATGCACAGATTTTAAAATTCCTGACACCCATCTCAAAGCCTCACACACAGTCGGTTGTCCTTAAAAGCAGGCAGACCTGTTGCGTGGCTTGGTTTTTACTGATACTTTGGTGAAGAAGACTGAAAACCTGCCAGCCTGCCACAGTGAGCTGGAGCTGGACTGGAGATCAGCCTGTTCTCTTTCTCACCCAACTTTCAGGGGAGAACTGGCCTTTCAGACCTGAGATGGCGTAGAAGGAAATCTCCTGTGACCATGTTCGAGTAGTTGCCATTCCCCGTAGGCTGTGCCTTTGCTTGTGGATTTGAAACATTCCTTCCCTTAACTCTTCTTTGGCAGGACTTCCTTACTTCACCAGGGAGCCCGAGAGCATGAACGTCACCAGAAACACTGCCTTCAACCTCACCTGTCAGGCCGTGGGCCCACCAGAGCCTGTCGGCATTGTCTGGTTTCAGAACAGCAGCCGTGTGAGTGAACAGCCAGAAAGATCCCCGTCTGTGCTAACTGTCCCTGGTGAGTCTGTGCCGATTTCTTTGTTTCCTCTCTAGTAGTGGGAGGGAGCACACGTTTGCTGAGCACTGCCATGCTCCAGGAGGAGGAAGACCAGTGTGGCAGCCGGGGGGGCGGGAGGGGGAGGTAGATGGGGAGGCAGACAGGGGCAGCCAGGAGTCTCGGGGGGGCGGGAGGGAGAGTTCCCAGGTCAGGGGTGGAAAGTGGCTGAGTACACTGAGAGGGTGTCCATGGATCAGGTGGGGAAGCTGGCGAATGCCCCAGGCAGGGCAGTGGAGCCGGCTCACGGTCCCACAGCAGCTGTGGCCTCACTGGATGGCCGGTCTGGCACCCCAGGAACCACTGATGTGAAGACGCAGTGAGGTTTGACAGCCGCTGGCTTTAGCGCCATCTGTGTGATGGTTACCTCAGACTTTGCTTCTTCTCCATGGGTCATGGGGGTTGTTGTGGGCAGAGTGAGTCATCGTGGGATTGTGGCTGCATTGGCGGTCAAGGGTCACCTTGATTTCTATCTGAATGGAAGTGCCCGACTTTGTCCCAATCCCTCTGACCATGTTCTAGAGTCAGCACCATTGGTGTTCCTGTGCCACGAAAGCTAGCGGGCTCCTCTCTGCACCTCCCATTGCGTCCTTCTGCCACATCTGGCCAGGGAGCCCTGCTGTGGGGAGGAGAACCTTTCCTCTGTCCTCAATAATAATCTGGTCTAATAATCAAATAGTCATGAGGCCGGTTAGCAAAAGAATTATGACCAAGTTTAATACATACTTATGTACTAGTGGCCCAGTGCATGAAATTCGTGCGCTCGGGGCGGGGGACAGGGAGGTCCTCCAGCCTGGCCTGTGTCCTGTCACAGTGCAGGAGCCCCATGATCCAAGAGGTAGGCTCTGCCCACCCATCCGGGGCTCCTCGATGGATTGCCCCAAAGAGGTGAGGCTGGAGCGGGGGAGGCCTGCAGACCCCCGGCTGGGCCTGCGGCGGTGGGGCCTCTCCGAGCACCTGCGGACCCCTGGGCCGGTGCAGGGGGGCGGGGATGCGAACCTCATGTCTCCAGGACAGCACAGGGGCGGAGGCTTAGCCTGCTCATCGGTCGTTATGTGACGGTGTCCTGACCAATTTACATATTATCCTATTATTAGATAGACTAGAGGCCTGGTGCATGAAATTCATGCATGGGGGGGGTCCCCTCAGCCCAGCCTGTACCCTTTCCAATCCGGGACCCCTCAGGAGATGTCCGACTGCCGGTTTAGGCCCGATCCCAGGGATCCGGTTTAGGCCCAGGGATCGGGCCTAAACCAGCAATCGAACATCTCTCTCACAATCCAGGACCACTGACTCCTAACTACTCACCTGCCTGCCTGCCTGATCGCCCCTGACTGCCCCCCCCTGCCAGCATGATCACCCCTAACCACCTCTGCCTGCCGGCCTGATTGCCCTAACTGCCCCCTCTGCTGACCTGGTCACCCCCAACTTCCCCCCTGCCGGCCTGGTCACCCCTAACTGCCCCTGCACTGGCCTGGTCACCGCCAACTACCCCCCCTGCTGGCCTGGTCGTCCCATGCAGCCTGCTGTTCAGTCGTTTGGTCGCCCCTCACTGCACCTGCTGCCGGCCTGGTCGCCCCACGCAGCCTACTGTTCGGTCGTTACTGTGAGGACGTCCTGACCAATTTGCATATTACCCTTTTATTAGTATAGATGGGAACCGGCATGCATGAGAGCCAGAGACCCCACATGCAGGAGGTTCCGAGACAGAAAGGGAACACAGGTATATAGACATCCTGAGCCAGGGGCAAGGTGAGGTGCCTCGGGGGCTTCAAAGGGCCATTGCAGGGAGAGCGCATGTTCAGGAAAGAGAAGTTTGTCCTGGCATATACTAGTAGATAGGTCAGAAGAGGTTGTCTCTGATTGTCTCTTCTTATGGGCAAGGCCCCTAATTCAAGTTTTCTAGGTAGTGGAGGGAGGAGCAGAAGTTTCTTTTGAGCCCACTGCTAAAGTTGCCTTTAGCTCAGAACAATCTACATACCCAAAAGCACACCTTGGGGTGACTCGTTCTGAGCCCCCCACCCCCTAATCCTTCCTTTCTTCATGCATTCAGGACTTCTGTGTACAGAGGGTGTTCCAGGCTCTGAGAACGCGGTGGGTGCTTCTTCGCACCTCACTGCTCCTTCTCTGCCTGTGGTAGGAGTTCTGAAAGTGTGGCACCCTGGTGCTCAGTCCCAGACCCACTTCTGTTCGCCCTGAGAGATGTTCCCGTGGGCCCCTGGCTTTAGCACCATCCATGTGATGGGGACCTCAGACTTTGCTTCTCCAGCCCAGACCTCTTTCCTGAGCTTCAAGTTCATGTAGCCAACTATCTCCTTGGCATGTCCACTTGCTGGCTAAGTAGGCATCTTAAAATGAAATTCTTGATCTTTCCCCAGATTTGTTCCGCTCTGAATTTCTCATCTTAGTAAGTGATACCACCATTTTCCAGTCCTTCCTTTTTCTCATTTTTCATGTGAATGCATTAGCAAGTTGCATCAGTTTTGCTTCTAAGGTACATCCAACATTGTCTTTTCATTGTCCCTGCTGCAGTGTCCTGGTCATGTCACCGCCAGCCCTTGCCAGCTCACTGCAGAGGCTTCCAAGCTGGTCTCATTGCTTCAGCCTTGTCCTCTAATCCTTCCTCCTCGTGGCAGACCCTGTCACTTGCCTGCTGAAAATCCTCCAGTGACTTCCTTTTGTCTTAGCCCGGAGTCCTTGCCTCCACCCAACACTGCAACCCATCCCCATCCCACTCTCTTCTCTGCTGGCTAAGCACCAGTCACACTGGTTGCCTTTCATGTCCTCCTTCTTGCCTCAGGACCTTTGCACTCTCTTTTGTCTGCCAGGGTTCTCCCATCTGCCCTTCGGTCCCTGACACAACTCAAATATCACTTCTTCAGCGATAGGGTTCTCCCATCTGCCCTGGTCACTCTTCACTGTTAGGTTTTTGCTACCTTCTTATTGGCTCCCAATCATGAATTATTGTGGACTTTCTTGCACAATAAGAAAGTACTTGTCAGTCTATAATGACCCTGTTTACTTATGATGTCTTCTTAGAGAATATGCTCAGTAAGGACAAGGTCTTGGTCTTTCCCAAGGCAGTGCCTGACCCATAGTAGCAGTCACTAATATTCATGGCAAGACTGGATCAGCAAGTGAATGCCAGCCCCTAGGTGTTGTCTCTGAATCACTTTTCTAACTCCTGACTCCACCAGGAGTATTATGGTTTTCTCTGTCTTCTACGGCTGGGCAGTAGTGCATTATTTTTTTACCGCTGACAGTATGAAGGTGCTACACTGTGTTATTATCCATTTGTTTGTTGAACATTTGGGATGTTTATGGCTGTTGGTTATTGTGAATAAAGCAGCTATGAATATTTAATGTGCAAGTCTCTTGGGGAACATATATTTTTATTTCCCTTGGATAAATAGCTGAGAGAGCAATGGCTGAGTTGTATCTAGGCATATGTTTAACTTTTAAAGAAACCAAGACTGCCCTACTGCTTTGGCTCAGTAGATAGAGCGTCGGCCTGAGGACTGAAGGGTACCGGGTTTGATTTTAGTCAAGGGCACATGCCCAGGTTGTGGGCTCAATCCCCAGTAGGGGGCGTGCAGGAGGCAGCCGAGCAATGATTCTCTCTCATCATTGATGTTTCTATCTCTTTCTCCCTCTCTAAAATCAATGAAAATATTTAATAAAGAAACCAGGACTCTGTTTTCCAAAGGGTTGTACCATGGTGCATTCCCCACTTTCCTGTTGCTCCATCCACATCCTCCCATCACTTGATAGGGTTCGTCTTTTCACTTTTAGACATTCTAATGGATGTGAAATGGTAGATTATTGTGTTTTCATTTGCACTTCATTCCTCTGATGTCTACTTTTGGATTGGATTTAGAAAAGACTTTTGTGCTTACCCTTTTTGGTGAAGTGCAACTTTGGGTCTTTTGCCTATTTCCATATACATCTTAGAATCAGCTTGACATTTTTTACAAAAATTCTGCTGTGATTTTTGTTTGCAATTGTATTGAATTTATAGATCAATTTAGAGGAAGATGACATTTTACTAATATTGAAATTTCCAGTTCATGAACACAGTCTGTCCATTTACTGGTATTTAGGTCTTTAATTTCTCTCAGTGTTGTTGTTTTTTTAATATATATAGTTTTTGGGGTAGAGATATTAATGTCATTTGTGAAATTTATTTTTAAATATTTTCTGTTTTTGATGCTGGTAAGTAGCCTATTAGATTTCATTTCCCATTTGTTCGCTATTAATATATAGAAAATAAATGGACTTTAGTGTGTTGATCTTATACTTACAACCTTGATACATTCACTTATTAGTTCTGAGTTTTTGTTATTGTAGAATCCTTAGATTTTCTAGAGAGATCTGCCAATAGACATAGTTTTACTTCTACTTTCCCAGTCCTTACCCTTTATCTCTGTGGCTTATTTCCTGTTTCCCTGGCCAGGACCTCCCCAGCATGTGCTGCATGGAAGTGGTGACAGTGGACATCTCTGCTCCCCATAACTGAGTGATGTTAACTGCGGGTAGATGCCCTTCATTTGGGCCAAAGAAGCTTCCTCCTATTACCAGTTGGCTTAAGAAAAAAAAATTGACTGAATGATTTACTGATTTTAGGTGAGGGACTGGTGCGGGGAGAGATCAATTTGTTGTTCCACTTATTTATGCATTCATTAGTTGATTCTTGTATTTTTGTATGTGCCCTGACGGGGGCTCGAACCAACAACCTTGGCATATCTGGATGATGCTCTAACCAACTGAGCTACCTGACCAGGGCATAAAAATTTTAGTTTTATCATGAAGGGTGTCAGATTTTGTCAAGTTTGTTTTCTGCATCTACTGAGATGCTTGTATGGTTTTTCTTTGTTATTCTCTCAGTATAGTAAATTACATCGATTTGCTTTTCAAATGTCAGTTTTGCATTCCTGGGATAAACTCTATCTGGTCTTGACGTATTTTGGTGGATTTGACATTGCGTGAATGATTTTCAAATTTTTGTTTTTTTTCTGTTTCACCCCAAATCTGGGGTAACACTGACTGGATAAGACTGCTGTTACTTCTGACGCTGACAACTTGGAGTGAGTGCACACTGCACAGGCGCAGGGTCAAGTCCTCCACAAGACTACCCTCACTTTACATGCCAGCCACAAGTCTGGGGTGACGGACTATAGTTCTCATGACCACCTCCAGTTGGGTAATTTGCTAGAATAGCCCAGTGTTAACGTATGAAAACATTCAAACTGTAAAGAATTTTTGTGAGTTTATTTGAGCCAATCTGTCGACAATTGCAGGAAGCAAAATCTCAAGATATTGGGATAATGCTCCCAATGGTAGTTTTTCACCTATTTTTATAAATTACCATCAAATGTGGGTATGTAAATGGGTTACATTAAATCCGTTGGTGATAGGTTAGGGAGGTGGGAGAAAGCAAAGAGGGGAAACCTCTGGGATTGGATAAAAAGTAAAATGATAGACACGTGCTTCTTTTACATAGTTAACAGTCAACAATTAACATAGTAACAGTAACAATGAGGGAATTTGTGATCTCCATCCTGGCGCCATTTGTTGTGCTCTGCGGGGGGGTCTGGAAAAAGGGAAGTTACAAGTTACCCTGACATTCCACAGGTATGTTGTTATCTTAGATGCAAAAAGACAATAGGCTGGTAAAGATTGAAGTTGATCTTTGTCAGGGAAGCTACTGGCCTAGGACATGACTACCAACTATTAACTGCTTTTTAATTAAAGGTTTAATTTTAGACCATCCTTTGCAGTTACTTTAGGTCTCTGAGATTACAAGTCTGCCACACAGGCCTTCCCTGAGTTGGTTCGGTTAGCATGTGGCCCCTTTTTGTCCACACCAGAGAACTCAGAAAGTGCTAAACTAACCATTACCAAAGATGCACACAGGGTGAGGTCTGGGAGGGTCCTCATGGAACTAAGGTGTGTCTCCCCCGGGCACATCTGTGTATTCACCTAACAGGAAACTGTCCTGAGCTTCAGGGTCCAGAGATTTCGTTGGGGTTTTGTCACATGGGCACAACTGATGAAACCATTGGCCATGTGACTGAACAGTTTCCAGACCTCCCTCTGCTCCCTAGAGGCTGGAGGTTGGGCTGAAATTCCCAGCCCTCTGGTCAAGTGGTCAGTCATTCTGGTGACCAACCCCCATCCTGAAGCTATCTAGGGACCCACCATGTGTCACCACTCCGGTCAGGAAATTCTAAGCAACGAAAGCCAGTCGAATTCTTTATTCTAAAAAATGCCTATTCAGGAAATTGGTTTATGAGTTGTTTTTGTAATGCCAGTTTAGGTATGTGGGTTTGTTTACCTCATAAAACTAGTTAGGACTGCTCCCCCCTCCTCTCTTTTCTGAAAGCATTTAGTCACATTGGTATTACTTTGAGAAAACATTCCTAAGGTTCAGTGGAGGCTGTAACCTCCTGTGTTTTGGACACTGTTTCTGTAATGCAATGCATAGGTTAGTATATTGATTAATGTTGAGTCTGAGGCTCATTGAAATCCCCAGGTCTTTTTGCTCATTAAATTGCTGCAAAGCCAAAGCTCTCCAGCTCCTTGCCTATTTGTCTTTGAAAGCGCATCCTTTACCCTTATAAAAGTTTAACCCATTGTCCCAGCCTACTGAGCCCATTTCCAACCTTCATTCATTGGATTAGCAGATTTTCTCTCTGCTTTGTGCCAACTGCCGTTTTGTTGTTGATGGAAATCTAGATTCTGATCTAACCAAGAGCTAAGCCAGAGGCCTGTTAATAAAAGCAGCCTCTGAGTTGACCTCAGTTCATTCATTCAGTTCTCTTGGCTACTGTTCAACCCATGATAAGTCTGCTGACTTTTATTTTCTCCATTTATTTCTCCATCTTGTGTTCTGAGACATTCCTTGATACATCAGTCTAGTAACTGTCACAGAAAGACTGGAAATCAGTTTGGAATTCATTTTGAAATCAGGCCTGACTTATTGGTGGTGGGCTGAACTCCTGGATAAGAGAGTTTTCGGCATCACTATAGGCACCAACTTGATACCCTCTTTTTTTAAAAAAAAAAATCTTTATTGTTGAAAGTATTACATATGTCCCCCTTTTTTCTCCATTGACCCCTTCTAGCCTGTCCCCGTACCCCGCACCAGGCCTTCACCACCCTATTGTCTGTGTCCATGGGTTATGCATAAATGGTCTTTGGTTGATCTCTTCCCACCCACCCTCCTATCCCCACCTTCCCTTTGAGATTCAACAGTCTGTTCCATGCTTCTATGTCTCTGGATCTTTTTTGTTCATTGGATTCCACATATAAGTGAGATCATGTGATACTTGTCTTTCTCTGACTGGCTTATTTTACTTAGCATAATACTCTCCATGTCCCTCCATGCTGTCTCAAAGGGGAAGTGATTTTAAGTTTTACTGTGGATTTCCATCTCTCAGTGATTCGGTACTTATCAGAATCAATCTCATTTTCCTTTTGAAAATAGGACAGACTCTGTCCATCTCTGTTTATGTAGAACTTTTCTTCTTCTCTATGTTTTCACAGAAATTAGATGTGTGTTTCTGTAATAACATCTGCATATTAATTATCTTAACACCGAAGGCCACATGTAATTTGTCTCAGCTCAGAGGTATGATTTATTTCCAAGTGGCTAGATACATTCTCACTACTGCCACCTATTTGGGATTTCAAGTTCTTTGCAATCTTTATTGTACTTTCTCTAATTTGATTTCCCCCCCTTTCGTAGAGAAGATTGGTGCAAAATAGGAACTGAGAAGTTTATATCCCAATAATGTGCTTTTCAAAATAACCTTTATGTGTAACTGTGATTGCACGAAGCTACACCTGTGATAAATTTACATAGAACCATGCGTGCGAAAACACGAGCCCAGGTATAATTGGTGAAATCTGAATACCTCTATGGCTGGTACCAGGGTCAGTTTCCTGGTTTGGCTGTAGACTCTAGTTAGGCGAACTGTTCATACTGGGGACATAGGCTGAAGGAAACAGAATTTTCCCTGTATATTTTTTTTAAATGTTTTTATTGATTTTTAGAGAGAGAGGAAGGGAAAGGGATAGAGTGATAGAAACATCAATGAAAAAGAAATTGCATGCCCGCAACTGGGGATTAAGCCTGCAACCCGGGCTGGTGCCCTGACCAGGAATCGAAATGGTGACCTCTTGGTTCCTGGATAGATGCTCAACCACTGAGGCATACCAGCCAGGCTCCCTGTATATTTCTCTACATCTTTCTGTGATCTATAATTAATTCAAAGTAAGATGATTTTAAAGCTTTAGTTTGCATAACTATTAAATTATTTTGTGTTAAAATGTAGAATAATCAGAGAAGTATTTTTACAGCTTTTTACACAATTACAATGAAAACATTGATGTATTTCATTCCTAATTTTTTTTCTGTAAGTATATGTGTGTGTGTATATATATGTGATTTTCCTTCAAGTGAGGATGATAATACTTATGCAGATTAATTCCAGCCCTTTTACTACACAAATAATATGTGAACACATATTCACTGTAAAACATTCAAACCATAGACATAAAGCAAAATGTGAAAATCTCCCTTTTTTCTCTATACTTTCACTACCCTATGCAGTGGAATCTACTGTCAACCCTGCTCTCAGGCTCTTCCCAGTTCTTAAAGTATCCTTATATATGTGCATACACACGAACGGGATACACACATTCATGGCCAAGCCACGTAGCTCTTTCTGAATGTCGCTACTCAAGGGCCTGTCTCATTTGTGGCAGTTGCCACAGTGAGTGGATGGACCGTAATTCACGTAACCATCCCCTTGTTGATGAACATGTAGGTTGTTTTAATTTTTTTCTGTTGCTTATGTAGACATCTTTGTACCCGTATGTGTTTCTTCTCTGAAAAGCTTGCTGGACACCCCGACCTTGTCTTTGCAGTGAGAGCACCTCTTCATAACTCTTGTACCTCCCACCGCATAGTGCAGAACCATCTGCGTGTCTGCCCCTAAGTTATGAACCGGTGTGATTATCATGTATTAATTATTAATTAGCTTAGCCCCATCACCCCACACAGTGCCTGGCATAAGAGAACTGTGTGACTGAATGAATGAATTACTGAACAAACAATGAATGACAAACACTCCCATGTCTTAGGTCCCTTCACTGGAACAAAGAGACACAGTGATAGTAAAGTAACTTGCATTAGTATAATTAGTTTTGCAACTTAGTCTTATCTCTTTTCTCATATATCTCTAGCCAGTTCTGTGAAATTAAAATATATTTTTGTTTTTCTTTAAAATATATTTTTATTGATAGCAGAGAGGAAGAGAGAAATAGAAACAGCAATGATGAGAGAGAATCATTCATCAGTTGCCTCCTGCACGCTTTCTACCCTGGAACAAGCCCACAATCCAGGCATGTACCCTGACCTGGAATCCAACCGTGACCCACTGAGCCACACCGGCCGGGCAGTACAGGGTTTTTTACATCCATTTTGTAGACGCAGAGGGAGAAAGGGCCCAGGGTGCAGTCTTCTGACACAGGACTTGTGCTGGGCCATCAGTCAGACCCAGTCAGCCACTCGGGCTGTGCCCAAGCACCTCAATTTTGTAATGTTGGACAAGAATGACATAGAACATTATCCTTACTTATTCCTGGTTTTGATTTTTCAGGACCTTTGGTGTGGTACCTGAGTCCTCCCAGTAGTTCAGGCCTTTCTGACCTGAGATGCCTTTGGAGATTACATGCTGATGTAAAGCCGGGTGTTAGCAGGGAGACGCAGTTCTGTCCTTTTTTTTTTTTTTTTTAAATTATTTACTGTTGAAAGTATTACACATGTCTCCTTTTTCCCCACAGTTCTGTCTTGAAATTAGCCCCCAAGTAAACCTTTCTGATCCCTGACAGAGAATTCTGCGACCTATGGAAGTGCTTGAAGAGCCCTGATTGTGGAGGCTGCTCAGAGCAAGCACGTTTATGAACAGGAAGGTCACACACCTTGTCCCTTTGATACCAATTTTTTCTCTAGTGATGTAAGAGCTATCTTTAAGAGACAAAGGCAAAGAAGGCCTTTGTCTACAGGACGTTATTCTGAGTTAACAAGCCAGTCTGAAAGAATTCGACACTGTAGGATTCCATTTATATATCAGCCTCAGAATGACCGGGTTATAGTGATGGCAGACAGATGCTCTTGCCGGGGTTAGTTGGAGGAGCATGTTTCTAAAAGGAGTAGCAGGAATGAGCTTCTTTTTGTTAATGGAACAGTTCTGTTTCTGTACACAACCTGTGATAAAATTGCACAGAGCCATACACTTCTCCCTCCCCAAACAAAACGAAAACTGGCGGAATCTGAATCAGGCCTGTATTTTAGTTCATGGTATTGCACCAAGTCAGTTTCCTGGTTTGGGTCAGAGTCCCTTGATTATGTCAGATCTTATCAGCAGGGGAAGCTGAGTAAAGGGTGGACCGGAACTCTGTACTATTTCTGTAATTTCTTATGAATTGAAAATTATTTCAAAACAAAGGGTTTGTGTGTTTTTTTGGTCTTTTTTTTAAAGAACCACTTTGTTAGGGGCAGAATTCAATCCTCCACACCCCCAAATAGCAGGACTGTAAAAAGCATTTGATGCATGGTATTTAACGGTGGGATATATTGATTATGCAGGGGTGGGCAAACAAAAGCATGGATGGAGTGTTTGTGTGAACTAATATAAATTCAAAGTAAAGGAGTGGAGGGGAGAGCAAGAGAACCCTCCGCTCTTTCGGCTCCGCGGGCCGGATAGAACAGCCACCAGCCCGCGGGCCGTAGTTTGCCCACGGCTGGACTAGAGGTTCGGTTCCCCAGCTGTGACATAGAGACTAATGCCACTTCACTGCCATGTGTTCCTAGGCAAGCTACTCCACTGCTTTATATAAAGTAGGGGTAATATATGTCTACTTCATGGACCATTTATGGGGATCCAGTGAAATAACGAACAAAAAGTCCTTGGTACAGAAGCAGCATACAGGAAGGACTCAAATGTGACCCAATGTAAATGTTGCATGCAGTAGTTCCTAACTCACTGTCAATTGTGAGCTACCTTCCTAAGAAGTGTGGTGGACTAATGCTGATCCTTCTGTTCTTAAATACTCGTTTTATATTTAAATCTACATTTAGAAAACAGCTAAGCTAGTTTTTGTTTCAGTTAGGTGGATATACTTAGCAATTAATATTCATTGTAATAACAACAGTAATGTTACTGAACTCAAGGGGTTTGACCAAACTTGGAGTACTGTTATAGCTACCTCTCACCAACACCAGAGAGGTGTTATCAGACAGGACATCCCCCCACCCCGGCCCCTCCCTCCCCCGAGTCAGTGGGAGAGGGCTGTTCCCAACCTTGATCCTTGCTTTCTCACATAAATGAATTTATACGAGAGTCCTTGACTCTGTTGTGAAAAGCCAATTTATTAAAGCAATTAAAGCATGCACCTTTATTGAAAAAGCAAAGCAAGCAAACCTGACTTATGAAGCACAGACGGCTCTCGGCTAATCTGAAGAGCTGGTTGGGTGGGGGTCTGAGGTGCTATGTACCTCCCTGTCTATAGGTCTCAGAATTCCTCTGCTGACTATTTTGGTACAGATTAATTCTCAACATCCCTTTTTTTTTTTTTTTACTTTGTTGTGGCCTTCCCAGAATTCATGAAAAGCACCTGGCAACTTTGCCTTGCCAAGCCTTGAGACTGCTGGCTTCTCTGCTTAGAGGGTAAAACTGCCCTTTTTTTCTTTTCCCCTCACCCCCTCCCTTTCTGCATTCTCTCATCAGGGAGGTTTTTAACCATTTGCTCTGTGTCCTTGACTGGGGAGGATAATGGCTGATTAGTTACAAGCTGGCTGCAGATTGCCCTGCACCTTTGGCTTCCTTCTAACTTTCCTGTCTTAGTTTCCCTATTCCTCCTGCCCTGAATCCTGTAACAGTACTACTCTAGGTAGTTTTATTTACTTGCAGCAAGTAAAGACAAGGACTTCATTTCCAAAGCTGCTCTCCACAAGGGAGGCTGAGCCATTGCTTAGATGTATTATTTGCTCAATTGCGTGTTGATTTCTTCTTTGTAGTTTGGCTACATTTATCAAGTTCCCCCACACGCCTCCAAGCTCATTCTGTTTACAGCTGGTCTGCAAAATACCGTGCTACATTTTAACATTTAGCCAGAATAATGTTTAGTAATAACATTTATAACTGCCCTGACCTTGAGGTCCTTGTCCTATCTAACAGTAACATAACTAGAATTTATGTAAACCAGTTCATTCTCACAGTGCTTTCTGTAAAGATTTACTTTGAACCTTATAGCAAGGCATGATAGGCATTTTTAATACCATTTTACAGATCATAAAAAAATTGGAATGCGTTAGGGACCCCTACATGCTTAATTAAGTTCTAGTCTTTATTTGGCAGCTGCACGATCCTGATAAAACACGTGAGGTCATGTCTTCTGCTCAGAGCTCCAGGTTTCCCACTCACTGAGAGGACAAAGCAAAGGCCTGTCCCACCTGTTTTTCTGCTAGACCCTTCCCTCGCCTCCTGTAAAAGCTTGGCGCATTCCCTCACCCCAACTTTCCTCAGAGGCCATTTCTCAAGGAGCCAGTCTGATCCACATATTGAAAATCACAACCCACTTCTCCACTCACCTCTAGCCCTCTGATCCTCTTCTATCACCTTGAGAGCTCACTTACTTACAAGGTTATTATTTCTCGCCCTTTCCCTCCATGAGAACTTGAGATCCGTAAGGACAAGGGCCTTTGTTTTATTCGTGGGTGCACCCCCATTGCCTGGGACAATGTCTGGCACACTAAGTGAATGAGTTCAGGGCAGACAGTGAGTTCAGAGTGAGTGAGGGTAAGCTCCTTCATTGATGCAGCATATATTGTATTTTTTAAAATTTTTTTATTTTTGCCTCTTTGGCTAGAAAGATAGACACCAGGGGAAAAAATGAGAGGATGGGATTGCTTCATCCAGAACTCAAAAGAATTGACCTAACTGTGCTTAGAAGTTGCTTCCTCAGCAGTTCTGTCTTCCCTCCAGGGAACATCCTGTTACTGAAAGTTCCTTAAAATATCTTTCAGACTTTGTGTCAGAGGCTTTTTTTTTGTTGCTTGTTTTTTAACCAGCAGAGAACCTAGCAAGAGGGGCATAAGCCACCTTGGGGTTGGGTGAGATGTAATGGAGTAAGGGGGGCTCATAGGCAGAGGATAAGGCTCAGAGGCCTGGGGCACTCGGGAGAGTGGGTGGTGGGGCGGAGACTGAGGGCTGGAGCATGTTTTCCCTGGAAAGCCACAAGGGTTTGGGTATAAAACATGCAGGGCTATTCCAGTCTGGTGGTTATTGTGCGTCCAGACAGAGGACAGGGCCGTGTCTCCTGCGCACACCCGTTGCTATGTCCAACCCAGGCTGAGAAATGAGTCTCTTGTTGGGCATCTCGTGCCCAAAGAAGTGTAACTGAATACAGAAAGCAAAGAAGGCTGTATCTGGCCTGCAGTGCCCACCTGGTTTTGGAGAAAGCTCACTGGTTGGGACCAGCTTCCACGCTCTCTGCTGGCATCTGTTAAGCGTCTGATGAGAACTGTTGTCATCAGTGGTTTGGCTCCTTCTGAAAGGGGGTGGTGCCTGGTGCCAGGGATTTTGCTACAGATGGTTTTCCTGACTTTGTGTTCACTCTGTAAGGAAACACAAAGAGGGAAATGGACTTCCCGCTTAACCTGAAGTCATGCCCTGTGATAAGCAGTTTCAGTTCCTGCCTGGATAAACCCTGCAGGCCTGAGGGCGGTTGGGGAACATCTCGGTGAAACCCACCACCCTCCTGATTTACGGGAGGGCCAGCTCTTCCCCTATGTGACTTGTACTTTGTACTCAAGTGTTTACCAAGAGTCTTGGTTTTAGCCTGCAGATGTCTGTTCAAATGCACACACACACACACATGCATGCACGCGCACGCGTGCAGCCACCTCCTGTGTCTTCTGATTGAGCCAAAGCTGATTGATCTAAATATAAGTCAAGTTTTGCAAGTTCATGGAGCCTGGGGATATATGGGCATCTTATCTGAGAGCTTACGACCTGGAAGGTTAAAGTGATACTTCAGCATGAAATCCAGTGCCACAGGCCGACTGAAATAGTGATTGGCAGCCCGGCCTCAGGCACTGACTTGGAGAGGCCAGTGTCTTCATCCTCACCCAGGATGTCTTTCCTAAAACCCAAGCCGGACAAAGTGCCCAAAGTCCAGAAGCCGGGCTAGCTCTTCTGTTCCACATCCTGCTTCCCTATCATTCATTGCTCCCTCACTTTACAAAGGGAAAAAGGCCCCCTCAGACTTATCTCAAGTCATTGTGAGGGCCTCGGTTCTCCAATGCTTTGGTCTAAAGGTCACTGTAAAATTCGTCTTAAAAATGATCGAGAACCCAAGAGTTCTGCCTCTTGATATGTGCTGAATTTGGAATTAAAACGGAAAACTTTTGTAACAAGAATACACAAGCACATATTCCAATAGCTAATAGAGCTAACGACCTCACACAGCGTACAGCCTCTGGAAAATTACATCCGACATTAAAGGAGTTTTCCTTTAGAATGTCAGGACATTATTCAGGGTGGCTGAAATTCCATCCTTTGCAGCCATTTAAATTAGGAACAGTCTGCCCTAACTGGTTTGGCTCAGTGGATGGAGCATGAGCCTGTGGACCGAAGGGTCCCGGGTTCGATTCTGGTCAAGGGCATGTACCTTGGTTGTGGGCACATCCCCAGTGGGGGGCGTGCAGGAGGCAGCTGATCGATGTTTCTCTCTCATTGATGTTTCTATCTCTCTCTCTCTCTCCCTTCCTCTCTGTAAAAAATCAATAAAATATATTTTAAAAAAATTAGGAACAGTCTAAGATGCAAACCTCAAAATGTGTGAGAGGTTACATATATTTTTCAAACTTCTTTGGGGGGAAAATCAAGCAAAAGGTACAAAGACCCCAGAGGCAGGGCTGCCACAGGTGCCCTTATATAGCTGTAGCTGACGGGTTTCAAGGAAACACTTCTCTCCAGGGCAATCAATATTTCCTAAACCACCACACAAGCCATTGGTGGTTTCATCCCTCTATTGAGAGGAGGTGGCCAGCTGGGGAAAGAGCCTGGCTCCTACGGGAACTGTATTTTCTTGGCACCTGCAATTGTCGGGAGAAAAGCCCAACCATCCAGGGAGGATTTTCCTCCAGTCTGATGAAAATACTCCTCATCTTGGAAAGGTAAAGCCCCCAAGATGTCTGTTCGATTCTGACATAACATCTTAGAGAGGAAGCGGTCACCACAGGGTGGTAGGACTGAGGCCCCTCGGTCCGCTGGTCCTCGAGGGGCCGTGTCTGGTCAGCAGATCTCAGTCAACAGGACAGATTCCCATCTGGATGGCAAACAGCGGAACCAGCAGGGATTTCTCTCTGCACTTGGAGCCACTCAGGAGAAGCCCCAGCACAAAAGGGATCCGATTTCCATTTCTTCCTAGATCTGCTGCCAGACAGGGTCTCCGCCTCTTGGCTGAGCGTCTCTTGGTTCATGCCTGGCAGCGTGGTCCTTTTTGGTTTTTAAAACATTTCACTTCTTTGTTCATGACAAGCTTTGAATTTTATAGTTACCAGACGGAACGTTCCCTACACAAGTAGATAGATAGAAGAAAACAAAATAAACTGTTCAGGCAAGAGGCAAGTGGTGGTGTGTTTTCAGGAATCCTGTTTATTTGACTGCCTTCCTCCGGTTTGTGATGTGGACTCTGTGCCAGAGACAGACATAGAGAAGTTTCCAGATTAAAGTAGAGGGCATATATAGCTGTGGTTTTCTTTAAAAATAACCTTTTCCCTCTTTAGAATAGTGTTAGATTTGTAGAAAAATTGTGAAAGTGGTACAGAGAATTCCCACCCCCCACTCTCTGCTTCTACTGACATCTTACCTCAGTGGCACGTTTGTTACAATGAATGAACCAATACGGATGTCCTGTTACCAACTAAAGCCCGAAGTTGGTTCAGACTTACTTTGTTTTTACTTAACCCCTTTGCTGTTCCAGGATTTCATCCGGGATTTAGTTTCCATGTCTCCCTAGGCTCCTCTTGGCTGTGACAGTTTCTCCAACTGTTTTTGTTTTTTAATGGCTTTGACAGTTATTTTAAAATGTATTTTTATTGAATTTATTGGGGTGACATCCTATATAATAAAAGCCTAATATGCTAAGTGTCCATCGACCAGTTGGCCGTTCAACCAATCAAAGCGCAATATGCTAATGATATGCTAAAGCTGCTCAACTGCTTGCTATGACATGCACTGACCACCAGGGGGCAGAGGTTCTGACCTGAATGTTAGCTTGCTGCTGGGGTCTGGCCAATCGGGACTGAGAGGGATAAGCCAGACACGCCCTGAAGCCCTCTCACAACCCCTCCCTGGCTGGCCAACCTCCCGTGTCTCTCCCCAGCCCCGATCATGCACCAGTTGGGACCCTCAGCCTGGCCTGCGCCCTCTCACAATCCAGGACCCCTCAGGATGTCAGAAGGCTGGTTTCAGCCTGATCCCACAGGCCAGGCCAAGGAACCCCCACTGGTGCACAAATTTGTGCACCGGGCCTCTAGTTGGTTAATAAAAGCACATAGGTTTCAGGTATACAATTCTATACTACATCATCTGTATATTGTATTGTATGTTCACCACCCCAAATAAGTCTCCTGCTGTCACCATTTAACCCCTTTACCCTCTATACCTCCTCTCACCCCCCTTCCCTCTGGTAATCACCATTCTCTTATCTGTCTGTGAGGGTTGTTTTTTGTTCAGTTTTACTTTGCTTTAATTCCTTGACCTTTTCCACCTAACCCTCCAACTGTCCTCCTGCTGTCAGAATGACCATTCTGCTGTCAGAATGACCTTGACAGTTTTGAGGACAGAGCAGGTTTTTTTTTTAGAGTGTCCCACGGTTGGACCTGTCTGAAGTTTTTTCTCATGAATAGACTTGGGTTATCGGTTCTGGGGAGGAAGACTACAGAGGGGAAGTGCCATTTGCATCACATCATATAGAGGATGCATTCTGTCAGCGTGACTTACTACTGGTGTTGACCTTGATCATCTGGGTGAGCCAGTGTTTGCCAATTTCTCCACGCTAAAGTTTCCCTTTTATTTTTCTCTCCACACTGTCCTCTTTGGAAGGAAGTCGCTGGGCGCAACCTGCGCTTAAGTAGGGTGAGTGATGATCCCTCCTGAGGGCAGAGGACCCACGTTCATTACTGGGGAGGTTTGTCTGGTCTCCCCCTTTTATTTAATTATTTATTATATCCGTATAGACTCGTGGATATTTGTGTTATACTTTGCGTTACAATCCAATGGCACTTCACTTATTTTCTTGCTCCAGCTGTTCCAGTTGTGGCCATTGGCAATGCTTTCAGTTGCTCCCATGTCTCTGCCGCACCCCCATCTCTCTCTCTGTGTGTGTGTGTGTGTGTGTGTGTGTGTTATATTTTGTCCCAGACTCATCTGACATGTTCTTAGCCCCACCTGAGAATCAGCCATTTTTCCAAGGAGCCCATGTTCCTTTATTGGAAAATGGAATTTGACCAGGGTTACCTCTCTTTCTTTCTGCTTAAAGTTAATGAATCAGAGGTCTTCACACCTTGGAAATGTTAAAAAAAAAAAAATTTATTTAGCGCTGTTATCTCTGTGTGGTAAAAATGCCTCGCGGTGGTATAATAATTCCTTACGAGTTGACTGATTTTTACTAAGGACTCGTTACAGCAGCTCATCTGAAATGTTTTAAACTGGTTTTTACACTGCTGTTTTTGGAATTGTGAAGTGTCCATGGTGTCCTGGGTGGCTATGCCACAGGGGACTATCTGGGGAGCCTCAGAAACCACTTTGCTTAATATTGGGGCCAGCAAGTCCCACCTCCTCATAGAAATCTAAAAATTGAAAACATACTACTTTGTTACCTAATGCCTCGTCATCAGGGAAAATGAAAGGATTTGAATGGAGGAGCTGCCTTTCAGGCCCCTGGTTGCTCCTGGTACCTAGGGCTTAATCCCAGGTGTGTTTTTATTTTTCCCCCCAAAACATCAGAACATTTTAAAAATTAACTTTGCATTTAAGACTTGAAGCAGTGAACCAAGAAGTAACAGCACACCCAGACACCCGCAGGGCTGGTCTCACGCTCTCCTTCCCCTTCAGGTCTGACCGAGACGGCGTTCTTCAGCTGTGAAGCCCACAATGACAAGGGCCTGGCCGTGTCCAAGGGCATTCAGGTCAACATCAAAGGTGAGAAGCAGGGCCAGTCCCTGGGTGGAGTGGTGGGGCGGTGGCCCGGGCTTCCCCACTGACTGCCTTTGTGATCTTGGACAAGTCACCCGACCTCTCTGGCTAGTGTTCCCCTCTGTAAAATGGAGATCATTACACAACCTACCTGGTCTTGAGGCTTAAATGAGATCACACCAGCCAAAGTGCTCACAACAGTGTCTGGCACATAAATTTGGTAAACATTTGCCAGTTTAGCTATGCGGGGTCTGGAAATAAAATAGGCTGAAATGTTTACCATGACCATCTTAGCCCATCTTCACTTCCCTCTTCCAGCCTCAACTAGTCCCCATTAGCCCTTGAAGAGAGCCTGGGTTGGGGCAGCTGCGGTCCTTGGTCCAGGAATGGGCTCCGTCCCTCCCAGGGCAGCTGGGGTGAAGCAGTCCTCCAGCTGCTGCCCTGAGGCGGGTGAAGGCCAGGCCAGGGTCACTCTCCTGCGGGCCCAGCCTCCTGTCTTTCTCTCCTCACCTCCTGTCCCTTTGCTTCTGCTAAGCTGGGGCATGAGGTAATGGAAGGCCCCAGCTGGTGGAGACATTCCAATCCATTGCACTGCCTCTTCCTCCTTTTTCTGTGGGATCAGAGGCATTTAAATCTGAAACCTAAAACGGAAAGGAAAACCTAAAACCTAATAACAAAAACATAAATACTGTCTGTTTATGCCTCTTCAGATCACCTTCCTCACCCGCTCTCACAGAAACTCAGGCAAGTTTTGGGTTTCAGTGTTTGTTCTTAATGAGAGGCCTTTTCGGAAAGTTCACCCCAGGAAAACCCGAGCGCAGCGCATGTGGGCGCCGAGGGATGGGAACTTCCTTCCTCCGGCTCGAAGCCCATCATTACCATTTTCAAAGGACGTGTTGGAATTTCAAAGATTCATGAGTGGGCATACATTTATAAAGTCATTGTCACCAGGTATAAGCATCTTAAAATTTAAAAACCCATGAAAGATGAAGCACTTCTTTAGGTTTGCTTCATACAGACACTCAGCTAAGATTTAAAAAAAATAAATCCTGTTTCCAAAACTCAGGCTTTTGGCTCTTATTTATTTAAAACTTTATGCCAAACCAAGCCTCCCTTCTTCTAGTCTGTTGTTAACTGGAGCATCTGGGACCTAACTCTGATGTGGAAAGGCCGGCCTTTTAGGGCAGTTCTACAACTGCTCTATTAACAGGAGTCGAACAGAATGCTTCTCTTTCCCCTACTCAGCAAGCTGCATGTCTGCTGGTAAAACTGGAACTCCTGAATGTGGCACCCCATGTGTGCTTAACATGGCCCAGCCCTCCTGCCCATCCTGTCCTCACTTCCCCCCTTCACGCCTCCCTACACCTCGCCCGCCCGTGTCACCTCATTTAATCCTCCCCACCGCCCGGTGGAGCAGGGCTGTTACTGTCCCAGTAACAGAAGAGGGAACTGAGTTTTGAGAGGGCTTTCCACTGTGCCCGAGACCACATCGCAGGCCAAGTGACTATCAGACACCCAGCCCCTGCCGGGGCTCACACTGGTCTGCTCGCTGCCTCCACAACCAGCCTCCTGTGTCCTGTGAGCAACATGAGCGCTGGCGTCAGGCAGACCACAGTTCAAGCGTCCGTGCCCCTGCTCTGTGGCCTTCGGCTGGCTTTAACTTCTCTGATCCTCAGTTTCCTCATCTGTAATGAGGACGGTAAGATGACCCCTCTGCTAGGGTTCTAATAATAAGGAAATGAGGTGGAGGCCATGACAGGGCACATGGTAAGCACACAACATCATCTGGCACTATGTTTTATTATGTGTGATTATTAGTCCCCCTCCCCCCCCCACCACACACACACACACATACAGAGCACAGGCAATAGGTTCTTTTACTTGAACTGACTCTCACCTGCTTCCTTGGCCTGGAAATTTCTACCCCCTACACACACACACACACGTGCACCCCATGCTCTGCGGTACCCCTCTCTTCTCCACACTGGGCCCTCTTAGCCTCTGCTCACATGGGTCTCCCCAACTCAGGCAAGAGCCCCGCTAGGACAGGGCTGTGTCTCTTCTTCCCATTTATTGCCCAGCAAGGTGCCTGCACACAGTAGGACCGTGGACGCGAGCTCAGTAAAGGAGCTGGGCCTCTGCACATCCTTTCCCAGCTGAAAGCATTCCCTTCATCAGTGGGCAGAGAAGCAGGCCTGGGTCCCCCTTCCGTGGCAGGCAGAGCACCCCGTCACAGGAAGGCCTGTCTTCAGGCTCACACAGTCAGCCGCAGACATAGGGTGGCTCCTCTTGGAAACTTGTGTCTAATTTTTCTAATCTTAAGAAATGGGAACTGGCATGGTACTGATGTGTCTGTTTGGTCGCTTGGCCTCCTGTGGTGTCTAATGGCGTTTGTGTGTGTCTTTTTCATGTAGTCCTTCCCTCCCCACCAGCTGAAGTCAGCATTCACAACAGGAGCTCACACGGTGTCCTGATATCCTGGGTCCCGGGCTTCGATGGCTACTCCCCGTTCAGCATCTGCAACATTCAGGTAAACAAACCTCCAGGATTCAGAGGGAAGTGCCCGCTTGGTGCCCTGTGGGTCTCCCTCCCTTTTTCTCCCTCCAGCACCTCCGTTGAGAGTCCTGTCCTCCTCCCGGCTCACTGTGCACCTGCACACTCCAGAGCCTGCCTCCTTCCTGTGCATGGCCAGGGCCAGCCAGAGGGAACTGTGAGGCCAGGGAGAATTAATTTTTAAGGTTCAAAAATGCATCCCTAAGGTAGGACTGGCTTGTGACCAGGAGTTCAGGAAGCTAGGTACTCGTAATCCTGGCTCTTCCTGGGCTGGTGGCCATGAATGTAGCACCTTAGCCCATGGTCCCCGGGAGACCTGGGCCTCACAGGCTTTGCAAGTCTTCACCCATTTTAACCACTACCTCCAATGGTAGAAAAGAGAGGTTAGCCATCCTGCAGTGACTCCATGCCAAGAGATATACTCTGCTCTGTTAGTTTTATAAACATGGAAAGTAACCCAGCTGTTTCTTTCCCAAGTGCCCCAGCTCAGGGGCTTTGCAGACTCCCTCACTGAAACCCACACCAGCTCTGCAGGCTCAGCCCCAAGCGGCAGGACCGAGGTCAAGCCTGGGAAGCTTATGCCACAGGCAGTGCTCAGACCCCTCTGTGTGTCTGGAGAGACATTGCGTGTGGGAACAGGTAGTGAGCACATGTGGATTGTTTGCTGAAAACAGGAATGTGATCTGCCTGGTACTTGATCATGCAGTAGGGTCAAGAATTGTTCTTAGTCTCATAAATGTCTCGTCTTATTAGTAAAAATCATGTCAACCTGACGGGCTATTTACACCCACTCACTGTAAGGAAGTGACTTCTAAAGAATTTTGTGTTGACAACCGGATATGGGTTTTTGTTTTGTTGGTGTTTTTTAAAATATATTTTAATTGATTTCAGAGAGGAAGGGAGAGGGGGGGAGAAAGATAGAAACATCAGTGATGAGGAAGAATGATTGATCAGCTGCCTCCTGCAAGCCCGCAACCAGGGCATATGCCCTGACTGGGAAACGAACTGTGACCTCCTGGTTCATAGGTTGACGCTCAACCACTGAGCCACGCCAGCTGGGCAACAACCACATATTTTAATACCAAATGGAATTAGTCTCCCTGCTCTTGTTGCCTCCCACTATTGTCTAACTGCTGCTCCTGCTTTGAAGAGTGAACACATGTATTATCTTTAAAATAGCCTGCCCCTCTCCCCGCCATCCCCAGCCTTGCTAAGTTCTTGCCCTGCTTTGTAAACCTCCCAAGTACTGGTAAGTGTTAGGTCCTTATGTCTACAAAATCCTCACCAGGGCTATTTTTAACAGCTTTTTCTGGAGATATGTTTCACATACCATAATATTCACCCATTTAAAGTGTACAATTCAGTGGTTTTTCCTCACAGAGTTGTGAAACCATCACCACAGTGTAATCATGTCTGAATTCACAAGAGATACTGGGCTGTAGTTTTCTTGTATTGGCTTCTTCTGGTTTTGGTATCAGGATGATACCGGCCTTGTAGAATGAGTTGGGAGGTGTTCCTCCTTTTCTGTTTCTTGGAAGAGTTTGTGAAGGATCGCTGTTCATTCTTTAAATATTTGGTGGAAATCACCAGAGAAGACATTTGGTCCTGAGCTTTCTTTGTGTAGGAAGTTTTTTGATTACTTATTCAATCTTTTTACTTGGTATGGATCTGTTCAGATTTTTCTATTTCTTGAGTCACTTTTGGTAGTTTGTGTGTTTCTAGGAATTTGTCCATTTCCTCTGGGCAATCTGATTTGTTGGTATTCAGTTGTTCATAATATTCAAATTATAATTTTTCTCTTCTTTGAGGCTAGTAGCAATTGCCCCTTTTTCATTCCAGCTTTTAATAATTTGAGTCTTCCCTCTTTTCTTTTCTTGGTCAATCTAGCTGAAGATTTGTCAATTTATTATCTTTGCAAAGAACCAACTTTTGCCTTTGTGAGTTTTTCTGTTCTCTACTTCACTCATTTCTGCCTTAATCTTTACTTTCTTTCTTCTGTTTGCTTAGTTCTCTCTTTTTGTTGTTGTTTCTTACAGTGAAAGGTTAGATGATTGATTTTAAATTTCTTCTTTTTTTATTATGGGCATATATACTATTCATTTCCCTCTAAGCCCTGTGTTAGCTGTATCCCCTAAAGTTTGGTATTTTTCTGCTGTTCTTCAGTTCCTCTCAAGTTTTTTGTCATTTGCCTTGTGGTTTCTTCTTTTCTACTGGTTATTTAGGAATGTGTTGTTTAACTTTCACATGGTTGTGAATTTTTCAAATGTTCTTTCTTTGTTGATTGCTAATGTTATTCCCTTGTGTTCGGAGGATACACTGCTATGGTTTCCATTCTTTTAAATTGATCAAGGCTTGTTTATGGCCAAGCATAACTTCTGCTCTGGGTGGAATGTACTCCATGTGCACTTGGGGGCAGGTATATTTGGCTGGGGCTGGGGCTGGGCAGTTGTTCTGCATCTGTCAGGTTGAGATAGTGTATAGTTCTGTTCAGTTTTACTGTTTCCTTGTTGATCATTTGCTTGGTGGTTCTATCGATTATGGAAAGTGGGGAATTGAGGTCTCAACTGTTATTTTTGAATTGTCTAGTTCTCCCTTCATTTCTCTCAGTTTTTGCTTCATGTATTTCAGGGTTCTGTTTTGGGAACTACGACAGCCTGTTTCCTATTGTAGGGCCATGACTGTCCCCATATAGGGACATAGCTGAGGCATGGACAGCCCCTTAAAAATGTTACCAGTTGCTGAGCTGTTTGTAGAGTCCAAGAGGACATGAGGCTCCTTCCATACAAGGACGGCTGCCTTCAGGGGGACTTTGCGGAAGCACTGCCCCGCCTTGAGAGAAGGGTCTCAGGGTAGACATGAAGTAGAGTGGGCTGGTTGGAAAACAAGGTCGCCCTGAAGGTGGAAGGTGATGACACACAAATTTCACCTGCTCTGTCTCTCTCTTTCTCTCTCTCTCTCTCTCTCTCTCTCTGCACCTTGGCTTTGGGTGGCCATGGCCTGAGTGAACAATCACGCTTTGAGCACCAAGTTGCAGCCTGCCTCGCCTGCCTCAGGTCCTGTGGCACCGGCATGGTTATTCTGTCTTTGCCCCACCAGCCAGCTCTGCCTCTCTTCACCTACTCTCCTTTCCATCTCGGGTAGGGTGACCAGATTTAGCAAATAAGGAGAAAGTAATCTTACAAGTTAAATTACACGAGTCATTTTGTGACATACCCATACATATAATTATTTGTAGTTGACCTGATATTCAAACATAACTGGGTTTTTTACTTTTTCCTGCAGTCCTAACAGGATTAGTCAGGTTGGTTTGAGAAGTTATCATTTATATTCTGCAGATAAATGATATATTCCCATTTCTAAAGGGACCAAGGATAGTTTTGTAGCAGGTTCCCAGTCCATTACAGTTTTAAACTCTGACTCGGTAACAAATGAATGTTCTGGCCGAGATTCAGATCCACACAGAGGAGGACACACCCTCTTGCTTCCTGTGGTCCTGACGTGAATTCCTTTCTTCACCCATTTTTGGGCTGCATACTCCAGGTCTATTTTTAACGGTCCCACGTACTTCTTGCCATCTCATTCCCTCTTTTCCCCCAGGACCCACTGAGAAGGCCTGTTATGGAAACCCTGTCCTCTCCCAGGAACGGCTCTCAAAGCGCATCTTGTGCCTGGAAATGCTCCACGCGTTGCTCCCCAAATGGTGGATGGAGAGCCACAGGCTTCCTCCACCTTGGTCTCCAGCATTGGTCACCAGGAAGGAGGTGCATACTCTAAAGTGAGGAAACAAAGTGACTTCTGCCAACAGCCAGGACCCAGATGAGCATGTAGCTCACTGAGTTTCTTCTGGGGGCTCCTGAGGCCAACTGGGGCTTCTTGTCGCCCAGTGGAGTCTCCAGTTCTTAGAGGGGAGGTGAGGCCCCACCAGCTCAGTATCATGTAGCAGATCTGAAATTCCAAAATGTTATTTGGAATGCCTCTTGGCCTACATTTCGATACCTATATCCTGTAACAACAGCCTCGTGTATTCACACCCGTGATTGCTAGCCCATTACTATGAGGAATAGATACAGGGTTTAAGATTTTTCCCCCAAGTTGCTCTTGGTTACTTCTTTTTTTAATTTAGTATCGTTTTGTCTTTTCTGATTTATAAGTACTCCATATCATAGAAGTTTTGAAAAGTGTGCAGTGAAAAGATACCCAATCTCCCACACCCTCACTCACAGACAGGAGGTGTGCTTACTGGACAAGTGGGAGGTTTTTGGTGGGAATCCCCTCTCCTGCCTGTGCGTACAGAGGACGCCTGGAGAGGGATGTGGAGAGACCGGTGGGATTTATGAAGGATGAAGAGAAGGAACTCAGAGAAAGAGCTGATGTTTTAAAGAGCTTTAGAGAAAAGTTGGTTGGGTGAGGTGCAAATGACCCTTTCCTATGTCTCCCCACTAAAAAATGTCATAAAATCTGAATTATCTGTGTATGCTTTGGGAATGAATTTATATTGGAGTGTAATGAGAGGGGGGAATAATGGAAAACGTGTCCTGGCAAGTGTGGCCAGTTGGTTGGGCATCGTCGTCCCATGCACTGAAAGGTTGCTGGTTTGGTTCCTGGTCAGGGCACATGCCTGAGTGGCAAGCTCATTCCCCCAGTAGGGGCCGTGCAGGAGGCAGCTGATTGATGTTTCACTCTCACATTGATGTTTCTCTCCCTTCTGTTCTCTCTAAAAATCAAGAAAAAAACTTTTTAAAAAATTAAGAACAATGGACAACACTAAAATGTTCTTCAAGGAAGAGCAGAGGGTCCTCAGGTTGCACAATGAAAAGAAAAGCAGATTAAAACAAAATCCAGTATCCCACCTTCTAAAGTAGGATTTGGGAAAGGTTTTCTTTAAAAGTCTAGATAGTAAGTACAGGGTGTCCCCACAAAAATGTATATACACAACGGATAGCTCAATTTTGAAAATGAAATGTATTTTAATAAACATCGCCTTTATTATTATTCACTGTCTGTACTTTTTTAAAAAATATATTTTATTGATATTTTTACAGAGAGGAAGGGAGAGGGATAGAGAGTTAGAAACATCGATGAGGGAGAAACATAGATCAGATGCCTCCTCCACACCCCCTACTGGGGATGTGCCCACAACCAAGGTACATGCCCTTGACTGGAACCTGGGACCCTTCAGTCCGCAGGCTGACGCTCTATCCACTAAGCCAAACCGGTTAGGGCACTGTCTGTACATTTTTGGGGACACCCTATATGTTAGGCTTTACCACCCTGTGTCAGTTGACTTTGTTGCATATCCTGTGAAACAACTGAAAGAAATTGAGACTTGAGGTGGTTCTGAGAGAGGAGGGGCTGTTTTATAATGTGTTATAATAATTGTAATATACCGGTAATCATTTGCTCTGTCGCCTACCACAACGAGAACGCTTATTTTAGGCCTTTTCCTCAGGTCCTCAATTGTTGCTCCGGCAGCATGAGTAACACTCAGTAATGCTGGTGTGTGGCCCGGAAGGAAGCAGGTACTTCCCTCCATGGAGAGGGAGGGCCACGTGCACAGGATGCCTGAGAGCCCCACGTCTGACATTCCCGCCACTTTACTAATGCCCGGTCCACGTCTTCACTTTTCGTTTAGGTCAAGGAAGTGGATCCTCTGAGTAATGGCTCCGTCATGAATTTTAACACCTCTGCTTCTCCACCTCTGTATCAAGTCGAGCAGCTGCAAGCTCTGGCTAACTACAGCATCAGCGTGTCCTGCAGGAATGAGATTGGCTGGTCCACCCAGAGCCCTTGGATCCTGGCCAGCACGACCGAAAAAGGTAATTCCTGGTGTTCAGAATATTACTTCTAATGGCATGTGATTAAGTCCTTCCCAGTGGCCTGATTTAGAGTTTAAATTTTGCTTTCTTGGGTCTTTGTCTCTGGAGGAGAATTTTATGGAGGTGGCCAGTGAAAATGGGAAAGAAACTTATAAACTACATATATGTAATATTCTCTTTTGCATAAAAAGGTAATAGCAGCACACTCTTTATAGCATATATTATTGTTAATTAAAATATAGTAATATAAAGTGTTACTACTCATAGTATCAAACTCAAGAAAACTAATGAATTTAAAGAAGGCTAATGTTCACCAAACCCTATGTGCCAGGGACCATATTAGATGCCTTACATGCATTATTCATTCGATCCTCATAGGAGCCCTAGGGAGTAGATACTGTTACCTCTGTTATCTTACTCATTACATCTTTAAACTTCAAAGAATTTTCTGTGTGCTATCGAATTCTGAGATTTTTTTCCTTTCCTATGAATAAGTAGTGAATTCTGTTAAATTCGAGTCACACAATTTTCATCCTTTCCCAATTAGAGCTCTAGATCACTCAGAACCTCTTATGTGCCCTTAACTCCAGCCTTATACACCCAGTGGTCTAGTCTTAATACAGACAGAGCAACAAGTCCAAATCAGACATTGTTAGGGCTTAATCCTTGCACAAATGAAACTCTAGTGCCAAAATTGTGAAATACCTCCTTTTCTCAAATGAGGAAGAAAAACCTTTGAGAACAGTTTTTATATGCTGTGTTACACTTTCATTGAGTTCAAAATACTTTCTGATTTCTTCTTTGACCCCTTAGTTAGGTGTATAACTTAGTTTCCAAATATTTGGGTATTTGGGGGGTTTCTGGAGATCAGTGTGCTGATTTCTAATTTCATTCTGTTGGGGACAGAGAACATAATCTGTATCACTTGAACCCTTTTAAATTCATTGAGACTTGTTTTATGGTCCATAATATGGTCTATCTTGATCAATGTTTGGTGTGCACTTGAAGAGAATGTGTATTCTGCTTTTTATTAGATGGCATCTACACTAATAAAAGAGTAACATGCTAACTGACCGTACCTTCATGATGCCCACCAGCCAATCAGGAGTGAGTATGCAAATTAACCAAACAAAGATGGCAGGTTAATTTGCATACACAGGCGCCGAGTGGCCAGGGGGTGGGGCGGAACACCCCAGCTGCTCCGGGCCTCTGGGCAGCATGGTAAGGCGGAAAGGCGGCTCTGGGCTGGAGCAGAAAGGCCGCTCCGGCCAGAGCGAAGGCGGTGCCGGCAGCCAGGGGAAAGAAGGCCCATTCTTGCATGAATCTTCGTGCATCGGGCCTCTAGTATTCTATAAATATCAGCTTGCTGAAGTTGATTGATCATGTTTTTCAAATGGTACCTACTTCTATCCATTATTTAGAAAGAAGCGTTGATATCTGCAGTTATACTTGTGGATTTATCTATTTCAGTATGCAGTTCTTCCTTTAGGGAGTATAAACTTTGGTTTTGCTTTTTAATTTATTCAAATATCTGCATTTAAATTGGGGATATTTAACTAATTAAAATGTGTGGCAGGATCTCTCTTTTCCGCATCCAGCACGGAAAGAGAGATGAACCAGTTCTGAGTAGGGGCGGCTGGGGATTGAGAAATAAAAGAAAGAGACAAGACACAAAATGGAAGGAAAAAAACTGGGAACCAGGTGGGACCGCTGCCCTCTTCTGCTGGAGAGACAGTCGACCCAGAGCCGAGGCAGCGTGTTTATTTATATTCCAAATACCAGGGGTTTCACCAAAAGCTTAGGATCAAAGGAGCTTGGGTGGACCCAGGTCCTATTCATTCCCTCATTCCTGGTGCTAGACTGGATTTACATACCAAAGCCCACTCCTGACACCTGGGCAAAGGTAAGAGTCAGTGCTGATAACACATCTGCCTTTTTGGTAAATGTGTATCCAAGACGCGGCTCTGCCTGTTGCCTTGGATTCAGCTGACAATAATTTAAAGAATGCCCATATGCCTTCCCAGGGGGCTCTCTACAAAAATGTAATGTGATTATTTATATTATCTTGCTTACAGCAAATTTCATTTACATCTTTAAACTCTAGGTTTAAAGGTTGAGTTTAAATCTCATGTTTTTATTTTTCTGTCTGTAGCCCTCCTTTTCTTCTTTTGGGTTAATTGAATATTTTTATTCTGTTTTCTCTCTTTTGTTTGCTTATTAGCTATAACTCTTGTTTTCTGTTTTTGTGTGTGTGGTTGCTTTAGGGTTAATGTTTAACTTACCACCGTTTACCATCAAGTGATGTTATACCCCTTCATGGATCATGTTGGACCTTCAAATAGAATACTTCCATTTGCTTCTCTGATATTTGCACTATTGTTGTTATCTTACTTTTACAAAATATGTTATAAGTTCATGCTACATTGTTACATTTTTTGTTCAAACAATCAGTAATTAGGGTGACTTACATAATTATAAAAAATATATAACTATCCACAAAGTAACCATTTCTAATTTTATTCATTTTTTTATGTAGGTCCCATTTTCATTCAGTATCATTTTCCATCTTAAAGTCCTTCATCATTTCTTGTAGTACATATCTGGTGAGAAATCGAGCTTCTGTATGTCTGAGAAAAATATTTTTACTTTTTGATATATTTACTTTGCCTTTCTGAAAGATAGTTTTATTAGATATAGAAGTCTAGGTTCACATATTTTTACTTTCAGTACTTTAAAAATGTTATGTCACTGTCTTCTTTCTTGAGTTATTTCTGATAAGAAATCTACAATCTTTATTTGTTCCTCTGTATGTAATGTATCTGCATGTATTTTGTCTCCGGTTTCCCCTTCATCGTTGACTTTGAACAATTTAATTGTGGTGTGCTTTGGTGTAATTTTTTTTACTTGTGCTTGGGGTTCATTGAATTTCTTAGATCTATATGTTTTTGGTTTGCATCCAATTTGAAAACATTTTAACCATTACTTTTTCAAATTTTTTTTTATTCCACCTCTCTTCTTAGAGGACTCAATTACATGTGTATTCGATCACTTGAAGTTGCCTCATAACTCATGATATTCTGTTAGTTTTCCCCCCTGCTTTTCTATGTGTGTGTTTTTTTTGTTGTTGTTGTTGGGTTTTTTTTGGATGGTTTCTATTGTATTTTCAGGCTTACTGGTCTTTTATTGTGCAGTATCTAATCTGCCATTAATTTTATCTAGTGTATATTTCATTACTCACATTATAATTTTTGTATTTTATTTGTATTTTTCATGTTTCTACTTAACTTTTGGACCATATGGAATGCAGTTATCACTGTTTTAATGTCCTTGATAATTCTAATATCTATGTTATTTCTGGGAAAGTTTTGATTTATTTATATTCCTGCTATGTAGAAGACTTTGCAATTTCTTTGTGTAGCTGGTAGTCTTTGATTGCATTCCCAACATGGTGATTTTATTTAACCTTATGGAATGCTAGATATTTCTGTATTCCTATAAGTATTGAGCTTTGTTTTGGGACATTGTTAATGTATTGGGAAAAGATTGATCCTCTTGGATCTTTTAAAATTTGTGAGGCAGGACAGGAACAGTGCTCAGTCAATTACTAACGACTCTTGAGACAAGACGATTATGTGTACTCTGCCTAGTGATCCTGGTACCATTAGATTTTCCAGTCTGATAGCTGAGAATAGACAGTATTCCTAGCCCTGAGTGAGACCCAGGCACTGTTATCTTTAATTCTTTTATGTATTTCTTTTCCTGTCTCCATCCAGAGAATCCACAGCTTTCTCTTAGGCATTTGTCTTTCTTGGTTTACTCCCTCATTTTCACGGAGCACATTATCCATTAGCTCCAGGGAGAGTATGTAAAATATTAAAACTATGGGAACTTGCATGTCTTCATGTCATACTGGATTGATAATTTTTCCTAATATAGAATTATTTGTTGTAAATTATTTTTCCTCAAAATTTAAAAAGTATATCTGCATTGTTTTTAGCTTCATGAGTCGTTATGGAGAATTCTGATACTTAATTTTTCTATTTGAACTGTTTAGTTTGATTTTTAAAATACTTTCTCTAATCATGGTGCTGTGATGTGGAATTTGTTTGCTATCATCATTTATTTGTCAGCCACCATCAGTGGTTCTTTTGATCTAGAAATGCAAGTGCTTTGGTTTTGAGACTTTAAAAATATATATATTTTTATTGATTTCAGAGAGGAAGGCAGAGGGAGAGAGAGAGAAACATCAATAATGAGAGAGAATCATTGATTGGCTGCCTCCTGCACGGCCCCCACTGGGGATTGAACCCGGAACCCGGGCTAGTGCCCTGATCGGGAATCGAACTGTGGCCTCCTGGTTCATAGATAAAAGCTCAACCACTTAGCCACATTGGCCAGGCTTGAGACTTTTTCTTATACATTTTTTTCTTTGAAAATGTTCTCCTATTTTTCTGACCAGAAATTGTATTAGATAGTTGTTGGACCTCTTTGCTTCCTTAATTTTCTTTTCTCAGGTTGACCTTTTTTCTTTAATTTTTAGTCATGGAAGTTTACTTGATTTCTCTTCTAATTCTTCTATTAAACATTTAATTTTTTTCTTATGTTACTAATAGAGCTTTCTATTTCATTGACAATTCTTTTTTTCAGTTCTCAAGTATGCCAGCCTTTACCTATCTTTGGGCATGTTAATTATCAGGTTGTTTGTTGTAGTTTTCTCTAGTCCCCTATAATGGCTTTATCTCTTCTGCGCTCTCTGTCCTGTGTGTTGTTTTGTCCTGGACATTCATGAAGGAGGCTTCCCTGACCTTTCCTGATCCCCCAGTGTCCACTCCTTCTAAGAGTAGAGAACCAGCAATTTGATTGGACACTGTAAGTGTAGGTGGGGTTTGTAGACGTCTCTGTCAGGTGATTGGTCAGTGACCTTAAGTGTTTAGGTTAGCATACTCCCAAGTATCAATATTGCTTTTCTATCCTCTGGGACTGCTCACTTTCTCTAGAAAAGAAGTCTCCTGTTTGCTGCCTCATGAATAGAAACATGGCTGCCAATGTTCTAGCAGCCAGGTGAGGTGGCGTCTTCTCATTCAGGGCACAGACTTTCACTTATTTTTCCCCACTTGTCAGTCTGACCTCTCATGGTGCCTTCATTCTACGGGTGCCCCTAGTCCAGAGGCTCTTCAGTTCATAGAATAAGGTATCCTGTCTTCTGTGGGATTTGAGGGGAGTTCCTGCCAGATGTGTGGGAATAGGTTGCAGCCTTGGGCAAACTACGGCCCGCGGGCCGGATCCGGCTGTTCTATCCGGTTCTCTTGCTCTCCCCTCCGCTCCTTTACTTTGAATTTATATTAGTTCACACAAACACTCCATCCATGCTTTTGTTCCGGCACTCCGGTCCAATTTAAGAACCCATTGTGGCCCTCGAGTCAAAAAGTTTGCCCACCCCTGGAGAGCTATCAAGGGCTAAGTTCTTCCTAATCAAACTTTCAGTCTTCCAGTTTTAGTACCTGGGCCCACTGCTTCTGAACCTCTCTCCAGGTGCTTTTGGGAGGATCAGCTTGCTGAGTTCATTATACCTTCTTCGTTTCTTTTTCATCTGTCCAATATATGTTAAGATTTCTCTTCTACTGTTGACTTCTCTTTACCTTATGAGTTTATACTGTTTTAAATTCCTTCCTTTGGAGGGAGCAGGTATAAAGACATGTATGTTGAGTGGGCCATGTTTATCCATAAATCCTACAGCAGATTTGGAAATATGTGATTCATTTCCTAGGCACAGCTCAGCTGTATGACATGTCCTGTGCTGAAATTCCTTCTAACTGCTCCTGGATTCAGCAGAGGCGAGGAAGGTTACAGTACCCTTTTGTTTTCAGGTGTATCAGAAATATATTATTTAATCTCCCCTAGGTACTAGTACAGGCAGTTTTGGTCTATAGTATTCCAATTGTCTTTATACTTTCTCTCTAAATAAAACACTTTTTAAATTTCTAAAATGGATCAGTAATGCATACTTGTTGGCAATTTGATCTTTACCTCCACTAGATATTTTTTCATATCAATACACGTGCTCTACCTAATTGGTTTTTGCTGACCAGATTCCATTGGAAAATGTATCAAAATTTCTTATATCACAATTAGCATTATATTTATTCCTTTTTGTTTCTATTTTGTTTCAATGAATATAATACTATCTACAGGAGAATTTTTGTAGATTAAAATACTTGGTCAAAGAACATATTTTCAGTTTTAATAGATAGAGCCAAGCTCTTCCCTTCCAAAAAAAGAATATAGTAATGATCTTGACCTTTTCCCCAAATTATTTTGTACACACACACACACACACACACACACACACTTTCTATTCCAAAGTGCTTTAACTTTTATTATCCTGTGTCCTTGTGAGAGATAACAGACATTTTGGGTATAAAGTGGTTGTATGACTTAGTAGAATTTACTGTGAAACAGAGAATGAAGACCAATGCTAAGTGCTACATTTTACACCTACCCCAGTAATTAACATCTGACCCTCTGACCTCCAATAATGAAGTGTCTGACACATAAAGTAATTTCCTGATTGGTTAGTTCTGTTCAGCCCATCGGTCACTGCAGCTGTGCCGAGTTCCCTGCCCTGTACGTCTCTCGGACCGGACCTGATCTCCAGTCGGTCGGTTGACCTTCTGCCCCACTGGCTTCTGTTGGAGAACCCAGTTCAAGTGTGTCTGCTTTGCTTCTCCTGGCAGAGTCCTTGAGCGCCACTCGCCATCTTCCCTGCCTTCCTCTTCCATATTCTTTCAGTTTGGAAAGTGCTGACTTTTTAAACTCATGTACTATCGCAATGGTCCTTCATGGAGAAGAGGGTGGAAATCTGCTCTTTGTCTCTGTCTCATTTGAGTGCTTTCCTAGAACATTCGAACATCGAACATTCAGAAACCAAAAAGGGAATGAGTATCTGTGTGCTTTTCTTTCTGGTTCTTCATCCTTCTCTCCTTGTCCTTTTTAGCCCCATCGGTATCACCTTTGAACGTCACTGTGTTTCTGAATGAATCTAGTAACAAAGTGGACGTCAGATGGATCGAGCCTCCAATTGAGCGGCAGGATGGGGACCTGGTGGGCTACAGGATATCTCACGTGTGGCACAGTGCGGATGCTTCCGTAAGTCTGAGCGCTGGCAGAGCGCGCTTGTCTCCTCGGATTCGCTGGTTTAGAACTGTTTTAGACGCTTTCGTTTTGCTGTGAGAAGGCCAGGTGTTACTGAGTTAGACAAGGCACTTTTTAGTGGGTTATGAAGAGTGTCATAAAAATTGGAGGTTACTGAAAGTTACATCTTTGGGCCTTTCCTCATTCATCAATTCATTCATTTATTGAGTACTTATGTGTAGAACTCACCTGATTCTTACCTTCAGGGAGTGTGGCTCTTGTAGGAAGTCGTGGAAACTACCCAGGTAACCACAGCAGACGGTTGAGAAGATACAGGGCTTAGCAGGCCAGCCATTTATAGCCTCTTGAAATTCCAGGGACACTTTTCTGAAGAAGACTGCCAGGGAAGAACCCAGCCACCTAGAAAATAGCAAAGGGTAACCTGACTCTGAAGGAGAGGGCTCAGCAAGCAACAGGCCGTCTTGACACAGCTCCATAGAAGCGAAATCAGACACAATTCTCAACCGACCAGAGCAAAGCAGTTGGCACAGCACAGCAGAGAGCTGGAGCATCAGCCTGGTGGCACGGGTTCCCTGTCCCCAAGCTCCGTGGAGCTGTGCCACTAAGCATCCTCCAGTCAAGAGCTCGGCACACTGAGCAGTGAGAACAAACAGCCGATGCTCTCTGCAGGTGCATGGTGGTCTCGCTGCGGCCACCTTGACCGACTTCACTGCCTACGTGACCAACCCCAGTGTGGCTCAGGGTCAGGGGTGATTGGCCTTTCAGTTTGGCCTCCTCAGCAAGGATGCTTGGGACAGTGCATATGCCTCGCCAGTAAAGGTGGGCTTGGAATAATCTTGACATGTGACGATGAAGGAGTTCCAGATGGAGAAAGATCACGTGAGATGAGGCATAATGTGACAGCTTTGGGGGATCATGACTCACTCAAGGCCCTGAAACATGAATATTTTCAGGGGTGTGGTGTGAGGGGAAGCTGGACCAGGAGTCCTGGCCATGTGTGCAGGGCCCTGGACATTGGCCAAGGTGTCTGATAGACTTTGGCAGATGGCAAGGGAGCCAATGAGAACCTTGAACTTAGGAATCCAGTTTGAGAGTTGTATGTTACGAAGATGGCTGATAGGACTAGTACTCTTTTACATATAAGAAAATTGAATTTGTTAAAAGTAACCTTCAGATCTGCCTCTTTCCACCAGAGCATACTGCCAACTGGCAGGTCACTCAGCAGCTTCTCCTGCTGCTCACTGAGAACGTGGAGAAGAGCCCGCACCGCCCAGCAGTGTGACTGGGGAGGGACACACTGGCTGGGAAAGGAGGGCCAGGGTGGAGCAGGGCACCCTTCACCCTGAAGGCACCCTTGATTGCTCTCCCTAAGCTCCTGATTTAAATACTAACCTCATCTAAAAATACCTTCATAGCAACATCCAGCTGAGTATTTGACAACATATCTGTATTTGACCATGGATCTGGGTACCATTAGCACATAAAATTAACCATCAGAATTGTCATGAGTGTTGATTGAATATTAGTCTGTGCTGGGAACTGGGGGATACGTGGAGATGTCAGAATGTCAAATAGTTCCTGCCTTATCGACAAGGATGGCAAGACCCTTCGTAGTTCAGTAAGCACTGTCTGGTGTAGATAATAGTTTCGTTGCATAATAGCAAAAAAAGGCAGAGGGTCTACGTGAGAAACTGTGACTGCTCCCTAAGCTCCAGCCAGTGCCCTTCCAGTGGGAGTGAGTTTTTTAGGCGTGACTCCAGTCGAGCCAGAGAGACATCCTGACTTGGTTACTGTGAGGTATAAAGATCACAGCTGTGTTGAGAATACTTGACCAAAGTCAGAAGTGTGGGGGATGCAGCTGAGTGATGAGGCCTGGGGGGCCGTGGGGCTCAGGTCCCAGACAGGCCCCCTCCTCACTTGGGAGAGGGAGAGGGCTGAGGTCACTCGTACTCCTTTGTGACGGGGTAGACGCTGCACTGGGTTCACCACCAGGACTATCTTTACCACCATCACGAAGAGCCTCCTTGTTTTGTGTTTCACATTCCCGATGGATGTAACCCGGTGACGGGTCAGATTTTTGGCATCCCTGTGGCATTTGTACAGGGCATCACATGAAAGTAACAGCTTCTTGGCAGGAGAGAGGGATGGGGAACAGCTGCGCCCACAAATGATGTCTGAGCTCATTTCAGTCATTTTCAATCTCACATCATCCAACTTTTACCAAAACTGCTATTTTCCAATAGGATAGTTGAGACTTGTTCTTTTTCTTTTGTTGCCTCAGTTTACCTACCAGGAAGCAGACTGTTGGATGTAATAGGTGATTGAAGTAGAGGATACGGAAAGAAGAGGACTTAAGAGTCCATGATTTCTCATGTCTCATAGTAAATGACTGCAGGCTGTTACTTGTACCAGTCAAACCCTGCACTAGAGTTGCAGCCACAAGAGAAGGAGCTTTGCATTTCCTGGTCTTTTGTCCCAGAGCATGTGCAAGGTGCCTGTGGATTATTGCATTTGCACCCTGGCTGGGACAGGGGCATCAAATCTTAGAGAAAAATCTCCTTTTCACAAAGCTCAATTCTTAAGATAGTACATGAAGGCACAATCATTTTGTTTTGAGTCAATGGGAATTTTTTCTTTCTTGGTTGGCAGAAGATAGTGATCATTGGCAGACATTTACGGGCAGGTCCTTTTTTTCCCTCCTCTGGCGTGGATGATAGCTTCTTTATTATTTATTATTATTGTTGTTGATTACAGAGGAAAAGAGAGGGAGAGAGATATAAACATCAATGATGAGAGAGAATCAATGATTGGCTGCCTCATGCATGTCCCCTACTGGGGGTTGAGCCTGCAACCCCGGCATGTGCCCAGCTGGAAATCGAACCATGACCTCCTAGTTCATAGGTCGATGCTCAACCACTGAGCCATGCCAGTTGGGCTGATAGCTCCTTCTTTAGTGGGGGACTCGAGCTGAAGGGGCAGGAGTGCTGAAAGCCCTATGGGTGACACAGCATGGAGCTTAATGCACTCACTGCCACTAACACTCAACTGGGCTGTGCGTTCTTTTCCCCTTTGCCCAGATCATCCCCTCTGCAGTGAGAACAGTGCTGCCAGTTAGGGCTGTGACCTTTCCAATCATTACCTCCTTCCAGATGCTGGGTCATCCCAGTGAGAAGGTCACTTGCATTGAAATCCTGCTGTACGTTGTGCATTGTGATGGTCTTGTGACAACAGAAGGGTCTGTGGTTCACTTTACTTTAGACAAATCCTCTGATGCAGCTGAGCTTCCAGCTCATGAGCTGCAACAGGAGGCAAATAAAATAAAAGATCAGCCAACCCTGGGAGGAGCCTGACCGATGCATCCTTCGTCTCTATTTCTCAAATACCCTTAATTTCTAAGGGGCAAGAGTTAGACTTCATCTCTCCTGGACTTTTATGTCTATTTCCTTCACCAGGTTAGGGAAGTTTTCCATTATTTTTTTCACATACTGGTAGGTTTTTAATTCCTTGCTCTCTTTCTTCTCCTTCTGGCACCCCCATGAATAATGGCACACTTGAAGTTGTCTCAGAGGCTCCTTATACTATCCTCATATATTTGGATTATTAGTTTTTTCTTGCTGTTCTGATAGGGTGTTTTCTGCTTCCTTATCTTCCAAATCTCTGACTTGATCCTCTACTTCATCTACTCCTCTGCTGACTCCCTGTAATGTAGTCTTCATTTCTATTAGCATATTCTTCATTTACGACTCATTATGTTTTCTAGTTCTGTTTTTATGTTCCTCTCTCTTTGTTGAAGTTCTCACTAAATTCATCTATTCTTCCTCTAAGTTCATTGAGCAACCTTATAACCAGTATTTTAAGCTCTGCATCTGGTAAATTGCTTGTCTCCATTTTGTTTACTTCTTTTTCTAGAGTTTTGTTCTGTTCTTTCTTTTGAGATGTTTCTTTGTCTCCTCACTTTGGCAGTCTCTCTGTGTTTGTTTCTGTGTATTAGGTAAAGCTGCTGTGTCTCCCAGGCTTGGTAGAGTGGCCTTACATAGTAGGTGTCCTGTAGGGTCCTGTGGCACAGCTCCCATGATTAATCGAGCTGAGCACCCCAGGTGCACCCCCCGTGTGGGCTATACACCTTCCTATTATAGTTGAGCATTAATTGCTTGACACATCAATGGGAGGGATTTACTCTCTGGCCGATTGGCTGCAAGGACTGGCTGTAACCACAGTGGAGGATCAGCCATGCAGGGGCCCATGCCATCAAGCAGGACTTACTTCACAGGGACTTGGGTGCCTGCTGAGCTTGTCTCTTGAGTGTGTTGCTTGTGGAGGTGGTTAGGAGGTGCTTTGATGTGATCTGAAGCTGTCCAAACGGTGTGCTGGGTCTAGGGCCTCCCTGGTTATGCAGGACAAGGTCAGCCGCTGCCTGTGTCCTGCCACGGGCACTGGCATGAGCTAATCTGCAGATGGCTGCTACTTGTACTGGGCTTGAAGGTGAATGGGAAAGTCTTTGATGAGTGTGGACTAGTGTTTCTTATCTCATTCTCATTCACATAAGGTATCAGTAGACCTTCCATGAGAAAAGAATTCAGTGAGTAAATCAGTTTATAAAATATTACATATTATGTCCTTTCTTGAAGAGCCAAGTGTCTACTGGCAAGTTCAAGGCTCTCTGATGTTCTGCAGTGAAGAGATATGTTTAACTTTGATGTGGGAATTGCCCCGATGTTAGGCACTCAATTTGATCCATGTCATTCTTATAGAGCTCACTGTTGGGGGATTGTGGCTCTAATGCTGGTTTTGCTGTGGTTGGAAGGGTAAAGGTATAGATCGGAGGGAAGTTTCATGGCAGATTATTATGGAGAACCAACTTCTTCAAAGCCCCAGGAAAGCCCCACTGTGTTGGAGGATTCCTTCACTGGCCTAGAACTCTGCCTCCTGACATGCTGCGTTCCTGGGTGTAGGCAAGTGCCCTCCCTCTTCCTTCCCTCCATCCTCCCTCTCACTCACTGTCAAAGGAGGGAAGAGCATTTGAACTGGTGTCATTTTTAGATATGAGGAATAGGCATGGTTCTTGTTAAGCCAGATAGAGGTCTCAAACACTTTAATCAAGGATCCATCAAGGGTGTGCATTTTGCCTAGAGGAGAAACCAACTATGTGTCAGATGAATGTTACAGTTTGGGGAATAGGACAGCCTTGAATGATACAGGACAGCCCTGAGAGATACTACAAGGTCATTTCTGTGAGAAGGATATATATATGGAAAGAAGAACAAATACAGCACCTTGTGGGACATGGTATAGGAATTAAGAAATAGCCTTTGTGCCAGATCACGTGCTAAGTGTTTTCCACGAAGGAACTCACTTAGCTCTTGCAAAAACATGTTGAGGAAGATACTCCTCTTCTCAATGTTCATTTGAGGAAATTGGAGCTCAGAGATGTTGAGTAACTTTCAAAGCTCAGGGTTGGTAGCACTGGGATCAGAACCCAGGTCTGGCTGACTCCAAAGACTGTATTTTTCAGAGCCTCACTGCTCTTTCCCAGATGCCCTTGGTTTTCTTCATACTTCAGTGTCTTGTTCAAATTCCATAGTGTGGCCTCTTAGCAGAAAGAAGTAAGGACAGGACGCATTTGAAGGTGAGAGTTTTGCATTGATGCCTGTGAATTTGAACCCTTTTGAACAAACTACCTTTGTTGTTGTAGCACGACAGAAGCTTTATCTGCTAATCCTTGCCCCACTGAATGGTACAGTTCTTTGAGGCAATAAAAAGGGCCATATTCTCAAATAGAGTTACAAAGATAGGGTTGTGCCTTCTCACAGAGTAGAACATATTAAAGTCTTTTGATAACTGAATACAAGCACTACTACGGTCGCGCTGATGAGCTAATGCCCACGTAACACACAAAAGACATCCTGTTTCAGAAGACATGCTCTTACATTCCCCATCAGGCCAGGTCCACGGGTTTTATCGGCCAGTAAAGTTGTAATCAATGTTGTACTATACTTTCGATTTCATTTCCTGAAAACCCTCTTATATTTTAAGTCCTTAAGGATACGGGCGTGTGTTGGTGAGAAGTGAAAGGTCATTAATGAGAACTATGCAGTCTGCACAGCCTGTGCCCGTGACCAGACCAACTCGTGCCAGGAACATGGCCCCACCTTCTGCAGTCGGCACCACTGAGGGGGATCTTGCACACAGGGTGGCTCCTGCCTGTGTGGGATTTCAAATGGGTTTCTCTGTCTGCTTTAAACATCAAAATTGAAATACTGGAGGATATGGATATGGTCATGCCCCTCTTTATACACTTGGCATTAAAACAATGAATAAGTGACATCACTTTTTAAAAACAGTAATATTTTAAAACTATATTGGAGGTTACCAGGCAGCCGCCATTCCAAGCACTTTACATGGATCATTAGCTCTTTACTCATTTAAGGGACAGGAGGTGGAAATGAAAAAGTCACTCCTCTGAAGAAAATTTTACCCTTTGCAACAGCATGGATGGACCTGGAGAACATGATGCTAAGTGAAATAAGCCAGTCAAAGAAAGAAGAGTCGTATGATTTCACTCATGTGGAGTTTAATGGACAAAATAAACAAACAAACAAAAAACAGAGACAGACTCATAGATAGAGAAAAGACTGACAGCTCTGGGGGTTGGAGTGTTGGGGTGGGTGGAGGAATTGAGTAAAAAAGAAAGAAAAAAGAGGGAACTCATGAGCATGGACAACAGCATGGTGATCGCTGTGGTGGGGAGAAGGGGGATGGGTGGAGGTGGAAGAAGCATAGAGGGGATAAATAGTGATGGAAAAATAAATAGATAAATAGGTAGATTTTTAAAAAGTCATTTCTCTGGGTTTTCATAGTCAGTAATAGGCCCTAAACCAATAGGTATCACAAAGTACTTTGATTTCCAAAAGGATAATTCTGTTGTTAGGATTTCTCTCCTTCTTGGGGTTTAATTTTTTGTTTTGTTTTGTTAAGCCTCACCAGAGGATATTTTTTTCCATTAACTCTTAGAGAGAGCGGAAGAGGAGGGGGAGGGAGTGATAGAGAAACATCCATGTGAGAGAGACACATCTATCGGTTGCCTCAGGCACATGCCCCAACTGGGTTGGGATCCATCCTGCAACCCAGATTTGTGCCTTTGACCAGGAATTGAACCCGAGAATCTCCAGTGTGCAGGCCAACACTCTAACCACTGAGCCATGCCAGCCAGGGCTAGGGATTTAATTCTTTCTCAGTTATGCATTTCCTCTTATTTTGAGCTAATTTCTCTCATACATGATGTCTTGTTTTTGAGTCTTTGTAGACAAAAAGTACCCGTGTTCCTGGTCAGGCAGAAGATCTTCTACGTTGAAGAGCTGTCAAGTGCTAAACTCGGAAGTAGACACATTTTCCTTGCAGCCTGCCTGTCTCACGCAGGGCAGGGCTGCAAGACCGTGGGCTTGGACCAGGGAGTTACTCTCCGTGGTGATTTTCTGTCCTTCACAAATTAGAGAATGGCCAGCTAACCCATCATCAAAACTGGGTTTGGTACTGACTTGTACAAGTAGTAAATAAGTCCTGCAAATCTAATGCATGGTACGTGAACACAGACAACAATATCCTACATAATAAAAGGCAAATATGCAAATGGACCCTAATGACAGAACGACCAGAACGACTGCTCAACCAGTCACTATGAGGTGCACTGACCACCTCTTGGTCCCTTTCCCCAGCCAGCAGGCTCCAATTGCCCAATGGTGAATGGGGAACTGGGGGTGGATGGTGAGGGATGCGGGCGGCACCATGCCAAGGCCCCCGCCCTGCCAGTTGCCCCCCACACAGGGCGACCCACAGCGAGGGCAGGGCTGGCGAGCGGGCGGAACAGCCGACCTCTTGGTTCCTCCCCGCGGCTGGCAGGCTCTGATCACCCAATGGCGAGTGGGGAACTGGGGGTGGGTGGTGGCAGGGGGGCGGGGCTAGCCATGGGCAGCCAGGGAAGATGGCCCTGATCGCAGGCCAGGCCTAGGGATCGTACCCATGCACGAATTTCGTGCACTGGGCCTCTAGTTGTATTATAATCACCATGTTTGCCAAGAGACTAGATCTTAATTATCCAGCTACTAAAAAGAAATTATAATTATGAGACATGTTAGAGGTGTTAACTATGGCTACAATGGCAATTATATAATAACTAGTGGCCCAGTGCATGAAATTCGTGCACATTAAAAGGGAATTAATTAGAGGAAATATCTTAATATTGCTATTTGCCCGTTGCCAGGGTTGGGGACGCGAGCCTCATGTCCCAGGCCCGTTGCCGGGGCAGGGACACAAGCCTTATGTCTCCAGGCCAGCACAGGGGGTAGGGACGCAGCCTGCTGATTGGTCATTACAGGATGGCATCCCAGCCAACTTGCATATTATCCTATTACTAGATAGATATATGTATCAAATCAACATGTTGTACACCTTCAATTTACCCAATAGTACGTCAAATATATTTCAATTTTAGAAAAAAATGGGTTTGTCATAAATAAAATGTTCTGTTATCTCAAAAATTGCTAATTATTCATTTGTTTACTTCACAAAAACACCTATGGCAAGTCTTTTTGCAGCAATAGAGTCCAATGGGATAAAAAACCCAAACGTTTTCAGTCTGTGTTTTCCCTTTTCATTGCTTGTCTGAGGGCTTTCCTGGGTCCCGGTGGTCACTGCCTGTCAGATTTAGAAACAGTCTCTGGGTCGCTGACCCAGGTCCCCACTTGGTCACGAGTGATGGGACTGTCCTCTCCTTAAGGGCTGAGCTTGTTCCACCCTGCACGATGGTTAGAAGTGACTGGCATGAGGCTGAGTGAACAGAAGATGAAGTTACCCCCAAAGCAGGCCCCTCTGTTCACTGGCGACCCATGACATCTGCGGTCCAGGTGACCTGACAGTTCTCTCTCCGTGAAATCAGATTTCCAGAATTCAGGGATGAAGACACAAGGGAGCTTCAACCCCTGTGTTGCTATTTGAACAGCCAGCCCAAACCTGACAGTTAGTTTCCTGCCCCAGAGACGTCATTGCAGTCAAAGTTTGGAAGCAAAGGGGGAAGTGCTGTCTAAACACTTAGTCCTGGTCACTCTTCCAAAAATAATTCCTCCCTCCACCCCCCATGTCTAAATGACTCATTTACATGGCAGTGGCTTTAAAACAAAATAAATAAAAGTAAAACCAGATTTTGGAGAATTGGGCAAATTGTGCATTTGTCACACTGGTAGGGAAAAAATAGTGTCAGTAACCTTCTAGATGGAGGTTTTACAAAATTCTTACAGTGGCCAGGAACAAGCCCACTTGTCCTGGCTCAGGGGAGGCTGGCAGGTGAGCAGGGGCAGGTGCAGTGGCACCTGGGCACGTCCTGTGGTGTTGCAGAGGGGCCTGGGGCCATCCAGCTCTTGTCATCTGGGGGCATCGGCCACATGCCCCTTCTCTTCCAGAGGCATCTGCAGTGCCACCCTAAGTGCTGTGCCCTCACAATGGTGGTTGCTGCCAGCCCGTCCTGCATCCCTGTGTCCCTGTCTCCCTGCACTTTGGTTCCATTGGCTGTGGCCAAGCGAGGAAGGACGCTGTGGAAACACGGCCCCTGGGATGTGGTGGGAGGACTCCCGCAGGAGGAGCTGTGGCGGAGCAGGCGGCGTGCCCCGGGCAGCTCAGTGTTTCATTTCCTTTACTTCCTTGTCCGTCCCCAGGAAGAGCTGTCTGAGGAAGTCGGCCAGGATGGCAGCCATGCTCAGATTCCTGTTCAGGTCCACAATGCCACGTGCACCGTGAGGATCGCCGCCGTCACCACAGGAGGGGTCGGGCCTTTCAGTGACCCCGTGAAAATATTCGTCCCTGCACATGGTGAGAGCCGGGCTCCGTCAGCTGCTGGAGCAGTCCATCCAGGCCACACAGATTGCCAGCTGTGGGATGGACAGCTGGGTTAAGGCTGAAACGTAGAGACCAATTTGCCATGGTAAAGAAACGCGATAGGATCACACCTCAGCGTGAGAGGCCTCCCACTAACGTGACTACGAATGGTTCTAACTTAGTAGGAGGATCAGTCCGCTCAGGATTTGACTTGGTTTCCTGAATGTCGTTAAATGAGATGTGCCGACTGAATGTTGGCAAGGCAGTGTGGCCAACCCTTCGCTCTCTAGAACTGATAGTTGGTTTGCTGTTTTTATCAGTGCTGCTTGTCCCATTGCTGCCCATTCAGGCCTGAGGCGGCTTCATGCTCGCTCAGTCCACAACATGCAGGGTTTCTTGCAGAAGCTGCCCTCAGACGGCCCTGGGCTCCCTGAGCTAAATGCCCGGCCCTGCATTCTGGCTCCTGCGTGTTGTTGGAGTGTTCTTTGGCAAGGTGTCAACGTGTACCCCAAGTGGCCTAAACACTGTGCTTGCTTCCACAGATGAGGGGAGCCCGCTTTGTTCTGACTGTGTCCGGCCCTGGGTTGTTTGATATTAAACTGATGTCATCAACTCCATGCACAGGCATCTGTATCAGTGTGACCTGTGTGTTTACAAGTCCTTGCCAGCACAGCTTTTGTACTCATAGCAAAAGGGACTTGTGAGCAGACTGGTGAGTCTCCAACGGTCTCCTCCAGTGACCCTCTCATAGACTCTCCCTTCAGTGCAGAATTGGAGCCATATATCAGGTCCGGCAGCCCATAACCTCTGCACCTGGGACCATTAGTAACTGGTGATGGGGATGCCAGGCTTATCTGCCTGGTAGAAATTCCGAGTCAACAAGATTCAGATTCTAAATGCACAGGTTAAAAAGTCAGACTTGAAGTCCTGGCCGGTGTTTTCCAGTGGTTAGAGAACCAGCTCGAGCACTGAAGGGTCATGGGTTCAATTCCCGGTCAGGGGCACATACCTGGGTTGCAGGTTTGCTCCCTGGCCCCAGTTGGGGCGCCTGTGGGAGGCAGCTGGTTGATGTGTCTCTGTTGCATCAGTGTTTCTCTCTCTCTCTCCCTCCCTCCCTCCTTTTCTTCCACTCTCTCTGAAGAATAATGGAAAAAATACCCTCTGGTGAGGATTAACAACAAAAAGTCAGAATTATAAAAAGCTTTGCTATACTGGCAGTCCTTGCTTTGCACAATTCCAATATGCATACATTTCAGTTACCATTGTTCAGTGAAATAACTCCGTTCCTTAACAATATGGTTCAAATGTGAGTTACCATCGTATATTAACTGTGAGACCTGCATAAAACACACTTCACTGCCGGCTCTTCAGTGCACAAATCCACATAAGTAACAGGCACATAAGTAACCGGTATGCTACCTCTCAGAGTCTGTCCGTGGCTGGTCACTGTACTTGCATTATTCAATTCACTCACATCCAAGACATATCACCATGCTGCCCCCTTCCATAACTGACAAACCCACGTGACGTCTTAACAAAAATGGATTCGTGAAAGAGAGTTGGCGAACAAAGATGAAAGTGTAGTAAAGAAAGGAAAAATGAGTTGCAGTGAAATTTGAGTTGAACGTATGTGGAATTATGGAAGAAAGAGCTCACGGAGTCTAGATCCACAGCCAGGGACGCAGAGGAGGTGAGCTTGCCCACATGGATGAAGTGATCGTACCCAAAAGGAGAGAGGTGTTCCAGACGGAGGTACCCCGGCAAAGATCTTCACACGAAGGAACTCTGAGATGGACTGTACAGCCTTGAAAGCACAAAGGATAAGTTGTTGGAAGCAGATCCAAACTTAGAATGGAGTGCGACAACGCGCAGGCACAGAAAGTAGATTCTGTCCACGTCACAAGTTACACACTGGAAGGAGGCCACACCACTCTTGATAAGTGTTTACAAAGAAGTAATCGTGCCTAATTCTCCATGTTTCCCGTGTGTTAGTTACAGGGTACCAGGTGAATGTTAATTTGACCATTTTCACTTCCGTATACCTTTGTTGCTGACATGGTTACCATTGATGCCTGAGACCCCTACACAGTCTCAGGACTGCCTGTGTTTGTGGGTCACGGAATCTCGAGGGACTGGTTCTAAAGCTTACGATTACCTGCTCTTCCCCACTACCAGCCAGTGTTTCCTGTGTTTCGGATCCCAAGAGGTGTTCTGAATTGCTTCCATTGTTTTTTTTAACCAGGTTGGGTGGATCTGGCCCCCTCGTCAGCTCCAACACCTGGCAGTACAGACCCCGTGCTCATTGTCCTCGGCTGCTTCTGCGGATTTATTCTGATTGGGCTGGTTTTGTATGTTTCTCTGGCCATCAAAAAAAGAGTCCAGGAGACGAGGTTTGGGTAAGTGTCCCGGTTGAAACATGTTTTGTTTGGCTCTGGCCTGTGTTGCTCAGTAGTTAGAGCACCGGCCCATGCCCCAAAGGGTTGTGGATTCGATTCTCAGTCAAGGGCATGTTCGATCCTCAGCCCTGGTTGGGGTGCATTCGGGAGGCAACCATTCGATGTGTCGCTCTCACATCGATGCTTCTCTCTCTCTCTCTCCCTCCTTCCCTTCCACTCTCTCTAAAATATCAATGGAAAAAATATCCTCGGGTGAGGATTAACAGCAATAAAGAAATGTTCTGTTCAGTGGTGTCGATGAGATAGATGGTTATGCCAAATGACAATGCTTGTCCTGCCGGCCCCCTCCTCAGTATGCAAACTGGGAGCCCTGCCTGTGCTCACTCTGGGCGGGCAGCGTCCTCACTGAGGCCAGTGCTACAGAGGCAGCCACAGGGAAAGCCAGCCCGGTGGGGTCTGCGCAGAGAAGACCACCAACAGGCCTTCACTGCTCAAGCTCAGTTGCTGTTAAGTGAGCACTTTTATTAGAAGCCTTTGAACTGACCCTAATTACGAACAAAAATAAAAGAGAATATGTATGTACAAATAAGAATGTGAGAAGGAAATTCACCAAAGCATTAGCAATTCTGTAATTGTGGGTGATTCTGTGGTTTTTTTCTTTCCTGCGTTTCACACATTTCTGTAGTGATCAATTATTTTTCCAATAGAGAAAACCTTTATATTTTACATTCACGTTTTTAAGAAGCTCTTTTTCTTATTTCCTATAATCTGACTTTCATAACCAAACAGGAGGTGAATATCAAGAACACTGAGAAGCCACGTGGAGGCAGCAGGGAACGCAAGGCTGTGTGTGCCAGCGTTGTTTCTGGGGCTCGTTCCCCCAGTGCCTGTGCAGTGCGTTTGGCTTTCCCTGAAATCCAGCTTGTCACTCAGGGCGGAGGGCAGCTTGGAGTGGGACAGGATGAGGAAGGGCGGGAACTGTGCAGCCTGTCTCACAGCCCCACCCCCTCAGCACCGTGCACTCGCTCTGACACTCCCCGTGGACATGGAGGAGGAGCTCAGCTGTGGAGGCTAGTCTTCCCATCCTGTGTCCATCTCAGTCCTGGTGGTCAAGTACCCACAGTACTTAGCAACTCTATAACTTGAGTATGTAAACTCTAAGAATGATTGTGTTAAAGACACTGACAAAATCTCACCTAAATCCTTGGCATTGGGTTGATTAAAACACACCCCAGATTCTAGGTACAATCTGGGGGCTCATTGCAGAGACCTTGTGCAGAAGGTGCAGGAGTAGCTCATTGAAGACCTACTAGGTGCTGGCACTGTGATAGCCTGGGGTACAGTGGTGAACAAAGCAGGCGCTGCCCCTGCCTTCATGGGACCCACAGTCAGTGGGGAACCAGGCAGCAATCACACAAATTAATATAAAATAGCAACTGTAGCAAGTTCTCTGTCACAGGACCTTCATGAGTATAGAATAGCAGATTGGACTGTGCTAAGGCCGGAAAGACCTCCCAGCAGAGCTGATGATACCTGAGTTAGAAACTGAAGGAAGAGCAGGTGTTGATTGGATGAGAGAAGGGAAGAGCACTTCAGCCAGAAAGAGCAGCACATGTAAAGGCCCAAAGGAGCAGCACCAGCCTGCAGGTGTGACGTCCGGGGTCTGACATTCATTCTGTCACTTGAACAAGTCTTACTTTATCCTTGGCGTTATCTCTATTTTTTAAAAATATATTTTATTGATTTTTTACAGATAGGAAGGGAGAAGGAGAGAGAGTTAGAAACATCGATGAGAGAGAAACATCGATCAGCTGCCTCCTGCACACTCCCTACTGGGTATGTGCCTGCAACCAAGGTACATGCCCTTGACTGGAATAGAACCTGGGACCCTTGAGTCCGCAGGCCGAGGCTCTATCCACTGAGCCAAACTGGTTCAGGCACGTTATCTCTCTCTAAATGGTCTCTGAGGTTATTACCAGTTTAATTGCTGTGATTCTGAATTGAGGCTTTCCGACTCAGTCATTAATGGAGCGGTGCTGAGTCTAAGATGCTGGTGTCCTCAAGCACTAGCGGCACTGTGCAGTATGTGTCATCAAGTGGGCATTTATCGCTATCGCTGAGGAAACAATAATTGATATAGAGGGATACATAGCCCGGCTGGCATGGCTCAGTGGTTGAGCATCGACCATGAACCAGGAGGTTGTGGTTTGATTCCCAGTCAGGGCACATGCCCGGGTTGCAGGCTCGATCCCCAGTGTGGGGCATACAGGAGCAGCCCATCAATCTCTCTCATCATTGATGTTTCTATCTGTCCCTCTCCATTCTTCTGTGAGATTAATAAAAATTTTTTTTTTTAAAAAAAAGAAGGATGCATAGACATATTTTCTTAGACCACCTCAAACGTAGGCTCAGTAAAGACAGAACCTCTGAGATGATGGCCAAAGCTCCTGGTGGTGCTGAGCTCCAGGGGCCTGGTGGGGGCCCCTAAGCGTGCAGCTGAGGGGCGCTGGAGGGGTGGGCGCAGAAGCAGAGGGTGCTGCTTTGCCTTCTGAGGCTTAGCCAAGCATTTAGGAACAGCACATAGCAGTGTTGCTCTTCCCAGTCTTCGGAAGTTCAGTAGCTTTTTGCTTCTTCCGAAGTCTCCCCTAGGCACCCTCTTTTCTTGCTTTTCTTTAGGAAGAAATATTTTCTAGGACAGGACATGTAAAAATATTTTGATTCTGGTTTTAAAATACATGAAGGACAAAGTGCTGGAATGAGACCCCACTCATAACAGCATGAAAACTATCACCTTCTTAGGAATAAACCCAACAGATGTGCAAGAACTTTGTGGAAAAAGTTAGTAGACTTTACCAATAATGTGGAAGAAAAATAAGTGGGGAAGTGTGTACCATGCTCATGGATGAGAGGGTTGTTTTGTTGGAGAGATCGTTTTTTCCTCAGGTTAACCATAAATTCTATATAATCATCATGTCGATTCCTGCAGGGTTGTTGATAAATGGCAAGCTGATTTTAAAAAGCACTTCGAAGAGTGAAAGGAGCAGTGACAGCCGAGGCAGTCAGATCAGCCCCTGCTGTTGCTATAGCCCAGGGTGGGGAACGCTGTTTTTGCCAAGGGCCATTTGGATATTTATAACATCATTCGAGGGCCATACAAAATTATCAACTTGAAAATTAGCCTGCTGCATTTGGTCAGACATTTAATTAACTCACCCCTAATGCCTTGGCAGGGCCAGACCAAATGATTTCATAGGCCTTATACGGCCAGGCGTTCCCCAACCCTACATAGTCTGAGATGTCTGTTTCTTTCACCAGGAATGCCTTCACAGGCGAGGATGTGGAACTGGTGGTCAATTACACAGCAAAGAAGTCCTTCAGTCGGCGAGCCATCGAACTCACCTGTAAGTTGACTTCCATTTCTCTTTTTCGGCAAAAGTTAAAATGGTTAAGAGCAAAGAGGGAACAACAGAATCGTTGACAGGTTTCTCACAAAAGCCAAAGGCATCCAAGAATCGATGTTGTTACCCTGCAAGATGTATTCAGCAAGCGGCAGATAGGTAGTCAGACAGGACACTGTGCCTCCTTGCCGGCCAGCTTGCTGGAAATCTGGGTGAAGTCGATGAGGTGACAGCCTCCAAATGCCTTGACAAGTGGTAGGAGATGTGGGTAGAGGTCAGGGATTTAAAGGAAGCAGCAGAACACCTGACCTGCTCAGAGCTTGACATTTCCTGGCCCCCAACTCAGAACGATATGCTGACGCCCTTGGTATCAATTGTGGTTTGGGCTTTGCTGAATCAGAGTGGGAGTTCTTCTCATTGAACAGGGCGGATAAACACATAGTTCTGTGTTCTCGAATAATTCCAGAAATTGTGTAGAAAATATTATAGGCATCTCTCACTGACACCAGAGAGGTGTTACCAGCCAGGACAGCCCCCCGAGCCCGTGGGAGAGGGCTGTCCTCAACCTTGATCCTTGTCTTCTCATATAAATGAATTGGCGTTGTGAAAAGCCAATTTAGAAGAAGAAGAAAAGGAAAAGAAAAGCCAATTTATTAAAGCAATTAAAGCATGCATCTTTATTGAATAAAGCAGAAACAAAGCAAGCAAACCTATACATCTGGCTCATGAAGCACAGACGGGCTCTCAGCTAATCCGAAGAGCAGGTTGGGTGGGGGTCTGAGGTGTTTATGTACCTCCCTATCTATAGGTCTCAGAATCCCTCTGCTGACTATTTTGGTACAGATTAATTCTCAAGGTCCCTTTTTTTTTTACTTTGTTGTGGCCTTCCCAGAATTCATGAGAAGCACCTGGCAACTTTGCCTTGCCAAACTTTGAGACTGCTGGCTTCGCTACTTAGGGGGTAAAACGGCCCTTTTTTCTTTTCCCCTTTTCCCTCCCTTTCTGCATGCTCTCCTTAGGGAGGTTTTTAACCATTTGCTCTGTGTCGTTGGCCTGGGTCGGGGGGGGGGGGGGGGGGCGGGGGATAATGGCTGGGTAGTTACAAGCTGGCTGCAAATTGCCGGGCACTGTTGGGCCTTGTTTTAACTTTCCTGTATCAGTTTCCCTATTCCTCCTGCCCTGAATCCTGTAACAAAAGTATGTGCAAAGACTTTCCAATTTAAGCTTCTGGATGTTTGCTAAAACACCAAAATAACAAGCCAAATATAAGAATGATGGTATACAGGTTGTGGTGAAATAAAAACTTGTGTGATATAGAATGTTACAATTTCCTTCCTTTTCTAATCTAGAAGTTTGACTTTTAGATGTTATATTTCTTAAATGTTTTTATTGATTTGAGAGAGAGAGAGAGAGGTGTGAGAGAAAGAAACATCGATTAGCTGCCTCCTGCATGGGCTTGATCTTTGAGCTCACAACCCGGGCCTGTGCCCTGACGGAGAATTGAACCGTGACCTCCTGGTTTATGGGTCAACACTCAACCATTGATCCACAGCAGCTGGGCAGATGTTCTTACATTTTAAAAAAATTTTAATTTACACCAATTTTTTTTTCTATATTGGAGGACCATTTGGGTAAATTTTTTTTTACCAAGAGCTTAAAATGTCCAGATTGTCCACATGGTTTTTTGTTGTTTTGTTTTTAATATATTTGTATTGATTTCAGAGAGGAAGGGAGAGGGAGAGAGAGAAACATTAATGATGAAAGAGAATCATTGATTGGCTGCCTCCTCCTGCACGCCCCCCACTGGGGATCGAGCCTGCTACCTGGGCATGTGCTCTGTCAGGAGACAATCGAACCATGACCTCCTGGTTCATAGGTCGACGTTCAACCACTGAGCAACACTGGCAGGGCTGTTGTTTTCTTCCAAAGCCTTGCTCACTGCCTTTCTGGGGCACAAACAGAGTCATTTGCCAAGTAGTCGTTGAATGGGTCTCCCTCCCCTGATTAGTGTTAGCAGTTAGCTCTTACTGCTAACACTTCCTGTCAGTGCTGCACCTTATTACAGAAGATCTTGCTCTCCAGTCCTCCACCAGGTACTGAGATTCGCACTGTCAATGTCAGTGTGATGAGGCTCAGGTACCATGGCAGTGTGTGCTCTGTTTCCTGGGTTTCTGCGCCTCCTTCCCTGGCAGGGAGGAAGGGAAGGGCCCCAGGCTCCTTTGTGACCTGTCCTTAGGGTATAACAGTAAATACTCCACTAGGAAATACCTACTGACTTCTCTTCCTCACTTCGAGTCAGGGGTGAACCTCCCCAGTGGGAATCTGATTGCCAGTTGCTGATCCTGCACATGGGAAGGAGAAATGTGGTTGTGATGTTTAGACATTTTCAGAATTCATCTTGCCTGAAGGATTCATTTTATTTGCTGTAATCATAGTAGAATTAAGTGTGATATTTTATTACTGGCATTTGGGGGAGAAGATCCATGGGATATAAAATGGAAAAAGCATTTAACTATTTTGTGGGGCTTTATATGTAATTTTATTTATATTCCAGTGAAGGGAAGCACACTGATAGCTCATCTGTCCCCTGTCACTTCCTTCCTAGTGAGCAGCTTGGGAGTCAGCGAGGAGCTGCAGCGTAAGCTGGAAGATGTTATGGTTGACAGGAACCTTCTAATTCTTGGAAAAATTCTGGGTGAAGGTAAACAGTTTAATCCTTTTAAAATATGGGATAAGAAAGTAAGCAGTTCACAGTAATTTTTTAAAATGTGTATTTGTTAAATAGAATACCATTTTGTGACTTTAAATGATAATACAAAGAGTTCTATTTTATTATTTAAAACTAGAAGCCTGGTGCATGAATTCGTGTATGGGTGGGTTCCGGCTGGCCCGCCCCATCAGGGTTGGGGGGGGGGCAGTTGGGGGCAGGGTCAGCCTGGGGAAGGGGCCACGGGCAGTTAGCCGGCCAGCCCCGCCCCCTGGTTGAACTCCCAGTCGAGGGAACAATTTGCATATTAGCCTTCTATTATATAGGATGAAAAAGTGAATAGTGATTTTTGAAACTAAGATTGGGCATATGGATGGGGCTCTGTAGTTCCTAGCACACACAGTAGGCCTTGAAAATATGAATTCCCTTCCTCCATTGAAAAGCATGTAATCACTGGTTGGCTTCCTATATAATTTAAATTCATTCCTCTAGTTCTCAAGTTTATAATTTCTGGCACCTTCCTGGTTAAGTAGGGACAAGGGTGAAAATACATATTTAATCTGTCAACCTGATATTCTGATGTTAGGATGAATGATGATGGTGTTCAGAGTTTCTACTTTATGAATTTCAAAAACATTTCCCATGTTGTCCTGTAATAAAGTGACGACCTGAGCGAAGTCCAAGCCAGCCTAGGTGCTGACAAGCGGGAGGGTAGTGCCTGGCTTCTGCCCTGGGTTTCGAGTGTGGATGGCCTGGCAGCTCTGCCTGCTGCTGTGTCTGGGTCCTCTCGGGCCACGTGAAAACGTGGCTCTGGCTCTGTGGTCAGGAGAGATTTTGCACAAGGTCCACATAGGTGTTGTTTTGCTTCACAGGAGAGTTTGGGTCCGTCATGGAAGGAAGTCTTAGTCAGCAAGATGGGACTTCTGAGAAAGTGGCCGTGAAGACCATGAAACGTGAGTTATCTGTCACGCACGAAACCCATTCTAGGTGTGGACAGCTGCTTCGGCGTCTGGTGCTCCATGAGGCCAGGATGGAGTTCAGAGGTCGTGATCTCGGTCACCGATGTCTCAGGAGGCCATCCAGAGCACTGCCTGGTCACAGAGGGACCGTTTCTATAATGAGCTCTTCACACCTGCCCCATTGAGTCCTCACACTCAAGGCAGTAGCATGTCATCCCCTCTCTCTCCCTCCCTCCTCTCTCCCTCTCTCTCACTAATAACTCCAAGTAAGGCATGAATTTCTGGGCAGGGCTGGCCTGGTGGCAGCATGTGACCCCACGACGGTCTCAGTTTGATTCTTCAGGTGTTCAGCTGGGCACCCATAAAGGAGACTCGATGGTGCGGCATGTCGCCTGCAGCTGTCTCCCCCGTGCACTTGGAGGGAGAGGCTTAGTGCTTAGTACATTCACGTTCTTCATATTGCTTCCTCGTTTACCCCCTGTACAAATCCAATACTATTTTCTAAAATTTAAATCAACTGTTTACTGGGCATTAAAGTGTAAGTTAGATTATTAGCATGTCTTGAGACTTTTTAACCAGAATCAGGGGTTGAAGTTTTAATTCATTTATTAAAAGTAACCATCATAACCAGCCAGTCACGTGGGCTGGTGCTTTTTGCCTTTTGTGTATCTGATAATGGCCAGTCTTTATGGAATACTCACCGTGTGCCCAGGGCATTGCAGCCACTCCCCACGTCATCAGTACATCAGGGCCTGGACGTCGGAAGGGCTGGGAAGCAGGTGCAGAGTTCTGCCTGGCGCTGAATCCAGCCCAGAGCCACACTCAGCACTAGTCCTGCCTTCCATTATTTGATTGGAACCTCACAGTGTGCCTGTGGGAAGACTGCTCCCATTGTCCCCACTAACTGAGCAGAAGGTTTAAGGACCTGGCCAGTTGAGCAGCGCCTGGAACCTGTATCCCATCCAGCCTTGGCTCTGCTATTTTTCAACTTAATTAGATTAACTTCATAGGAATTGGATCTGTGCTAATTATCAAAGGTTGAAAGACTCGTCTTTGGCCTCCAATGGCAGGCTCCTCTGCATTTGCCCGGATGTTGGTCCCTCGGGGGAGGGGTTCACAGGCAGACCCCACCCCTTCTGTTCCACCCACCCACCTGCTTGTTTGCAGCAAAGGCTGAAGGTGAGGGCTAAGGGCAAACAGTTTGCAGGCCTATAGAATTATTTTTCACTTTTTTGAAATTTGTTTTTATAGGAAGATTAACAGATCCTAAACGCATAGGATGTACAGACACCTGGCTGGACGCTCTATCTTTGTGCCTGTTAAAGCAGATTCCCTGAGGCACACCTGGCTTTATGTGTGTTTTGGTTTGATTTTAATTGTGGTAAAATACTTGGAACATCCTAAACCATTTTTAAATTCAGAGGCATTAAGTATGTTCATATTATTGTGCAGCCGTCACAACCATCATCTCCCAAATTTTTTCGGCTTAACTAAACTGAAACTTGGTTGGTTAAACAGCCCTTGATCCCCCAGCACTCCCCTTCTACTTCTGTCTATGAATTAGACCGCTCTGCATACCTCATACAAGTGGATCACACAGTGAGTCCTCTTGTCACTAGCTAATGTCACTTAGCACAGTGTAGATTTTTAAATGTCTCTCTCAAGTTGCTTTAATTCCAGAAACTTGGTATGGAAGTGTCTCTAGTTCACAAGGCAGGGCTGAGCAGCCAGACTCAGGCACCATGATTGAGAGAGGCACGTGTTCCTTCTTTCTTTAAGGCCAAACTGATGGCAACAGTTTGGATTTGATGTTAGTTTTTAAAACTAATATACTTTAATTATTAGAGCAGTTTTAGGTTTACAGAAAAACTGGGCAGCAAGTACAGAGTTCCCATGTGTCCTCCCCACACACAGCTTCCTATCATTAACCTCTTGCATGAGTGTGGTGCAGTGTTTACCGTCAACAAATCCATATTCATAAATTTATGACTGACGTCCATAGGTTACATTAGGGTTCACCCTGTGTTGTACATTCTATGGGTTTGACAAGTGCGTAATGTCATGTGTCCACTGTCACAGTGTCCTACAGACGTTTCACCACCCTAAAAATCGCCTGTGCACCCCTTCTTTATCCCCTACCCAGCCCGACAACCACTCATGTGTTTACTATTGCTACAGTTTTGTCTTTTCCTGGTTTTACTTTGAGAGAAGAAAATTGCTGTTGCCCCTCCCCTTCATGGAGCATGTTAATTGTGCCTGAGATTTCCCATCTCTTCTTCCAGTGGACAACTTTTCCCAGCGAGAGATCGAGGAGTTCCTCAGTGAGGCCGCATGCATGAAAGACTTCAGCCACCCCAACGTCATCCGACTCCTAGGTACCTGGAGAAAGGCAGGCCTAGTGGCCAGAGGGGCTCGGCGCACCCACTCTGCGCCAAAGGGAAACCTGGTGTAACCCACAGTGATTGACAACCTGGGGTTTCTTCACCCAAAAGGCTTCTCCTTACTGTTCACATTGTTGGAGGCTTATGGTAAAAGTGGGTAAAAATGGGACATGATTTAATGTCAGAATTTGGCTTTTAGCACCATTCGCTAAAAAACACCAAATGGGGAGATCAGGTTCCAGTGGTTGCTGTTTAAGTGACACTGTTCCGAGAGGGAGAACAGCCTGAGAATAACAATGTTCTGACGACTTATTTTTGCTGCCCTGCAATCTAATACATGCGAAATTCCTTGGGGAGCTTTCAAAGTGTCTTTGACACTCAAGGGAGATGTGAAAACTAATCTTTGGATATAATATTATGTCAAAGAAATGAGTGTTACTCATTTGCAGCTATCGGCTTCAGCAGACAGAGAACAATCGTGCTTTGTAATTGCACCAAAACGTGCAGGCGCTCTGCCAGCGCGGTGTCAGGTGACAGGCTCTCCTTCTAGAATTCCATGGTAGATGGGTTGCAGCCTTTCCCGTGCACAACTGTTAAAATTTAGGGATGTGGATTCTACCTCAAAATACTTTGCGTAGTTGAAGCATTTGGCTTCAGTGCACGTCTTCATACGATTAAGTGTTTCACTCTCACTTGAGAGGAGTTTGCTTCTTGAATTCTGATGCAGTCCCTGCCCCTCACTTGGAATCAGTGTAACGAAAACTCCCCAGGTCTCTGCAGGGCTCTGCTTGTTATAGACTAATTTTTGAGCGCTCTCATGCAAAGACTGGCCCTAACCTGAAAGAAAAAAAATACCGAGATGTGGACCCAGTGTGCGTTCTGTATTCTTGAACTCGGTGTGTGAGTTACGAGCGTTTGTTTTTTTAACTGTTCACTTGGGTGCACGTGGTTTCAATTTGGCCCAGGCTCCTGCCTGCTTTTTCCGGTCACTGCTAACAAGGGCTCTTTGTAAGGAACTCTGCTCTTAATTTCAGGTGTTTGTATAGAAATGGGCTCTCAAGGCACCCCGAAGCCCATGGTGATTTTACCCTTCATGAAATACGGGGACCTACATACCTACTTACTCTATTCCCGACTGGAGACAGGATCAAAGGTAATGAATTACCCGTTGCACTGCCTCTGGACGCTTGACAAGGCCTGGACAAACTCAGCGTCTGACCTTGAATATAAAGGAGGGAGTGCAAGGACTTGAGCCTTTGTGTGGTGCTCCCTGTGCACCCTGGGGGTTGAAATGGGATATCCAACTTCACAGCAGGCCTCCCCACGTCCTGTTATTCCTGTTTATGGGGGGAGGAAGTCAGCTGGGAACACATGCTTGTCCCCCTCACAGTGGAGCCAGGGGGGGGGGCCTTGTGATGTCAGAGTGGCCTCTTTCTTTTGAAGTTGCCTCTCTAGCTTGTTCACTCTGAAATCCCTGGGTGCAGGACCTGTCTCAGTTTTCAGAGGGAAGGTGCCCTGAACCGTTTTTCAGAGACACTGAGAGTGAACTTACTCCCCCATCTTTCTTTTTTGTTTTGTTTTGTTAACCCTCACCCGAGGATATTTCTTCCATTGATTTTTAGATAGAGTAGAACTGAGGGGGGAGGGGAAGAAGGATGGAGAGGAAGAGAGAAAGAGAAACACCTATGTGAGAGAGATACATTGATTGGTTGTCTCCTACACATGCCCCGACCAGGGCCAGGGATTGAACCCACAACCCAGGTATGTGTCCTTGACCAGGAATTGAACCCATGACCCTTCGGTGTGGGGCTGACTCTCTAATCACTGAGCACCACTGGCCAGGGCCCATTTTTCTTTTTATCCTTGGAAACGGAAATCATGTTGGTTGCTGTAACTTTATTGTAAATCTTAAAATCGGGTACTGTGATTCCTCCAGATTTATTCTACTTTCCAGAATTGTTTTTAGCTTTTCTAGTTCTGTTGCCCTTCCATATAATTTTAGAATCAGCTTGTTTATAACAAGAGAAACCAGTACACAGCATTTTACTGACTAATGAATAGTTTCTATTTGCAAAAATACAAGTATATCTCCAGTGTTGGAAAGTAACTCCCATGTATACTTTTGCAGCCATAGGTAATGCTGGAAGTCACAAAGTGCATAGAGAAACTGGAACATCAAGATTTCATTCAAGTCTTTGCTGTCTGTTCAGTCAGTTGGGGGAATAAACACGTTCTGTTCTGCTAGTGCGTCAGGACTAGGACTCGGTTACGTAATGTGCTCCTCCAGCAGGGCCTCGGTGCTGTCTGTCCTCACCCTCCCCTCCATGAATACAGGCTATCATTTCCTTTATTTAGATCTTTATCGTCTTTCATTTTGTACTTGTCAGAGTATAAGTTTTGCACTTCTTTTGTTAAAATTATTCCTAAGTATTTTATTTTTTATTCTTTTGTAGATAAAATTGTTTTCTTGATTTCATTTTCAGAAAGAGTGTTCATTTCTAGTGTATGGAACTACACTGATTTTTGTATATCGATCTAGTGCAGTGGTCGGCAAACTGCGGCTTGCGAGCCACATGCGGCTCTTTGGCCCCTTGAGTGTGGCTCTTCCACAAAATACCACATGCGGGCACACACGTACAGTGCGATTGAAACTTCGTGGCCCATGCGCAGAAGTCAGTTTTCGGCTCTCAAAAGAAATTTCAATCGTTGATATTTGGCTCTGTTGACTAACGAGTTTGCCGACCACTGATCTAGTGTCCTGTAACTTAGTTGAACTCATTTATTAGTCCTACCACACAATTATCTTTTTTTAAAATAATTTTTTATTGATTTTTTTTTTTCTTTAGAGCGAGAGTAAGGAAGAGAGAGAAACATCCTTTAGTTGCTTTCAGCACACACCCTGACTGGGTATTGAATCTGAAACCTGGTCATGTGCCCTGACTGAGAATAGAACTGGTAACCGCTCAGTGCACGGGATGATGCTCAACAAATAGAGCCACACGGGCAAGGCCCACACAATTATCTTTTAAATAACTTTGGTCACAGTTTGCAAGAATGAAATCATGGTTCGAGGAAAAAAATAACACAGATGAATAGTACCTGATACCCATTATGCCTCCATGAATGTTAGTAGACTTGCTATTTCTTATACCCAAATCCTTTCCTGGAAATTAGCATCCAGAAAATTAAAGCCCCAGATATACAGAACACAGCATGGGACTTTCCTCCCTGGTCTGTTTACGTCCTCTTTAACAAGTCCATTATGTAAAGCATAATTAAAGCACTTTGTGTATACAATGTGTGGCCGACACAGGTCTTGGCACGGAGATATAAAGCACTAAAAATTCAGGGCTTTGTTCTCACCACATTGGAAAACCCGTGCCAGATGGAATGAGTCGTGACAAATCCATTGTGCTGGGGAGAGGGTGTTGTGGATGGACCTGCTTGTGGTGGCTGGGAAGTCCCTGAATGCTTTCACTCACGCGCAGTGTCTGCAGAGAGCGCTACTTCTGTCGTCAACCTCAGAATCAGCTCCAACCTGGATGGTCTCTAACACAGCAGCTCGTGTGCTTTCACGCCGTGGAAAAAACGCTAGGCTGCTGGCATTACAGGGGGTCCCAAGGAACAAAAAGGAAAATTCCTGGGATAAGGACCCAAGACCATCCTAATTTCTCTCTAAAAGAAAACTATCTTTTCAAGACATTTCAAAGAGATAGCAGATGTGGGTGCACAACTGGACAGCTACTTTAAAGTGGGCTTTTTGTCTCAAAACATTAGAACCCCCCACCCTCAAAAGCCAGATCCCCCACCCCCCGTGTGGCATGGGTGCTTGGTCCCACCGGCACTCAGGACACGGAAGATCCCACTGGATCTCATGACATGGGAGACGAATGTTATTCACTGTCAATACTTTTAAATATGGGGAGAAGAAAATGTGATATTTTCCAAACAGGTTTAGAGTTTGTTTTTTCATTCCTCTTTTAAAACCTTATTTGTGCTATTAGTGAAACAAATGAAGTTTGTTTCCATGTCTCATGGCCACACATTTCAGAGATAAAAATGCTGTTTTCCTGCAGACGGAGATAACTTGCAGATTTCCTTGTAAAAAAAAAAAATAATATTAATAATAATCTTTCTTCTTGCTTCGTCCCCCAGCACATTCCCGTGCAGACACTGGTGAAGTTCATGGTGGACATTGCCCAGGGGATGGAGTATCTGAGCAACAGGAATTTCCTTCATCGAGACTTAGCTGCTCGAAACTGCATGTGAGGGTCTGGGTGTGTCCTGGGCGGTTAGACTTCATGGTGTTGGTGTTCGTGGTGGGGACACAGTGGGTGGCCTGTCACTGTCACAGTAGGAGGAGAGAGAGTTCTGGAGATGGAATTCCTGTGTCTCTGATGCATGACTGGGTTTGTGCCTGCGGGTTTTCAGTCCCTGCAAAACTTCCTCCTGTGACTTTATTTTCACACTCTCACGCCCTAGGAGGGTGAGGTAAGACCTTTGTGACCCCTGTTCATTGCCATCAGCTGGCTTTGGGCCCAGTTACATGTAAGTCAGCTAATCATGCAGACAGTCATGGAAACCATAAAGGTCTGTCCCTACATCCTCACGATGCTGCCTTGTGAAGACGCCCGTTCTGTGGACACGCCGACCAGAGCAGTAAGGACAGACTAGAACTTGGAGCTCAAGGTCTCCCCACGTCTTCATGCTGAAGCAGCAGAACCATTTTCTGCGGTAGATCTTGAAGACAGTAACTGGGTCTTGACTTAAGTTCACTGTTGCAGGAAGAGGGAAGGTTCCTTAAATGTGTTGCTTTTATTTACTTTTCTTGGCTGGAGAAGTGACAGTGGTGCCTGCCCTCACTCCTCCTAACCAGTGCTCCCCTCCCCAACTCCCTCCCACTTTCACCTCATTTTTGAAAGCCCAGAAGGGTCTTGTTTTTGTTTTTTAATTTAAACAATTTTTCTACCACAGAGGGAGACCTATGAAAATCGTTTTTTCCCCCATCAATGTTTCCTTAACGTTTTTCCTATCAAGAAAGGTGACCAGCTGTCAGTTTGCCCAGAACTAAGGGCTTTCCCAGGACAAGGCATGTCCAGTTTTAAAAGTCGGTGTCGGGCAAACAGGGACAGGTCATCATGCTACCTCCAGACCCCTCATTTCTTCTCTTCCTTCTCCTTTTTGTCTAGGATCTGTTTTAATAGGATGAGCTATCAATGTGATTGTATAACTTTATTTTTTTTTTATTTTATTGATTTTTTACAGAGAGGAAGGAAGAGGGATAGATAGTCAGAAACATCGATGAGAGAGAAACATCGATCAGCTGCCTCTTGCACACCACCTACTGGGGATGTGCCCGCAACCAAGTTACATGCCCTTGACCGGAATCGAACCCGGGACCTTTCAGTCCGCAGGCTGACGCTCTATCCACTGAGCCAAACCGGTTTTGGCATGATTGTATAACTTTAATTTTCTGAGTTACTCCTCAAGTATTACCTGGCTATCTCTGCGGGGAGTCCTGGATCCCCCTCTTGCAGGATGTACTTGCCCACCTTCCCCAGGCTGCCAGGAGGCTCCCTTGGACCACAGAGCCAGTGCTGCATCCATATGTCAGGCATAAAGGCTGCTGGGACACTCGTTGAGTGACCAGAGGCCCTGGGTTTGAGCTGGGCTCCTTCTACGCCTGTGCAACTCCACTGTTCCCTCCTGGTGTCTCCATCCTTGTGCACAGAGGGCCTGGCTGGGTCAGATTCCCACACAGACGAGCAGGGTGCAAAGTTGTCTCTCTGCTGCTCCCCGTCACGTGATGGGCCGTTGTTCCCCAAGCAGGTGGGGCCTGTTTCTTTGGGCTGCTTACTGTGCGTGTGACGCAGACCTGTGCTTCAAGGCTTTGCCTGTCATGGACCTAAGGACTCAAACTCCTCTCTGTAGGTTGCGCGATGACATGACTGTGTGTGTTGCGGACTTTGGCCTCTCTAAGAAGATTTACAGCGGTGATTACTACCGCCAAGGCCGAATTGCTAAGATGCCTGTGAAGTGGATCGCCATCGAGAGCCTTGCGGACCGAGTCTACACCAGTAAAAGTGACGTGGTAGGTACAGTTTTACTGGGACCTTGAGTTTTGCAGAGGAAGCATGCTGAACGAAGTGACTTAGCTGGTGTTGCCAAATATTTCACTGTGATAAACTGAGGGCCGGGTGTGTGCTCGCATCTCTTATTTATTGGTAGGCACCGTAATTCAGGTGCAACTCCAGATTCTGGTGAAGTCTCCTGACATTCAAAAGATCTGTCTTTGCACAGGCCCTTAATTTATTCCCATTTTCCTCTGCGACACTATTATGACTTATTGCCCACAACTAAGCTATCTCATATTCATATTAAATTCAGCAAGTTCATTCAGTGGCTCTGTGGGACCAACATGATGTACAAAAGGTGCTGTGTGGTTACGCCCTCAACCAGAGACGAGGAGAGAAAACACTTGACAACAGTGGGACTGAGCATCGATTTGGCAGGAGGCTCTGGCTGCCCTTGTCAGATTTCCCGTAACAGCGTTAGTAGCAAATGGGCACAGTGACGTTCCAACCACGTTACTGCCGTGTTGGGAGAGCAGCATGTCTCAGTCATAATTGTCAGCTTTGTGCACAGTCATCAGGGCTTTAAGGAAATGACCTTTCCCAATGAAAAAGTCCATTCAGACTTTCTGAAAAGACTCAGATCTTACTTCTTGTTGCTTTGTTCTCAGTGGGCATTTGGCGTGACCATGTGGGAAATTGCAACTCGGGGGATGACGCCCTACCCCGGAGTCCAGAACCATGAGATGTACGACTATCTCCTCCACGGCCACAGGCTGAAGCAGCCGGAGGACTGCCTGGACGAACTGTGAGTGAACCGCTGGATGTGACCAGGCACCCTGCGTGGGCTGGCCAGTGGGTCTGCAAAGACCTAGGGACACGGCCAGACAGGGGGACGGGGTGCTTTTAGCCAGGCCGCATGTGCAGGGGTGGCACGTCCAGGCCAAAGCCTTTCTGGTATGAGAGGTGGTGTGTGCACATGTTCTGCAGGTCTGCAGGCACCCCTGGGAAATGCATTCTAGATAAATGGGTCAACTTTACTGCATATGAGGTACCTGGTCACCTGCCCTCTTGTGCTGCCGTCATCCTTCTCTTCCTGTACAGTATTTCAGACAGACAAATCGCAGTAATATCCTAAGTCAGGAAATTTAGAAACCTAAGCCTGTGGCTCTGAGGTCAGGCTGGTCATCAGAATTGTGTGGGGGACAGTCTAACAGCACGATTCCTCAGCCCCATGCCTGGACGCTGAGGTTGTGGAAACAAAGTGGGCCAGAAGTGCATGTCTTAAGACACTGGGCGACCAGGTGCTCCGACCGGCCTGAGAGCCCCAGCTCAGCGTGCACAGCCCGTGCGGGACAGGCCCCTCCTCTCTAGGGTGGGTGGTATGGGGAGAGGCCCGGGCCTCTGAGTCACTGAGGCCAGGTGCGGCCTCCACCTACCCACAGGGGAGGCCATCGCAGCTGACTCGACTTATGTGCCTCAGTATCAGCCACAAATAAAGTCCAGTCGCATATTCTTCAGAGCTATTGGGAGGGTTGAAGAAAGTGTGTGGAGCGCTCAGCCTGCAGGAGGCACAGAGCAAGTGTCACATCGTGGTGCCGATTCATAACGTAACATCACACCCACCAACCTGCCCAAACACCTTGCTGACCTTCTTCAGCTGACTTCTTGTGGCATTGCCTCTACCTCCCTAGTGTCGAGTCTCTTCCCCACCTAACAGGGGTTACCGACATTATCTCCGTATTCAGCAAGATTTCAGGACCTTGGGTCTGCACAGGTTCAGGCTTGGAAGGCGGGTGGGTGGTGGGACCCCCCACTATGTCACACACACTCACTGTGGTCTTGCTTCCTCACTTAGGGGAGGGCTAGGTTAGGGGGCATGCAGGCTCCCCTATCTCGTCCAAGCCAAACAGAAAACTTTTATTTTTTTTAACAGAAGAAAATCAAATTTTAATACATGTGCATGGAAAACTCACATAAGCAGGAAAATCCCCAGAAGGAAACTTGATGGATCAGAGCCGCAGGCTGTTTGGTCGTGGTGGCTGCTGTGGTTATAAATTACAATATTAAGAACAGAAACAAAAAATGTTAAGCCCTTTAACAACATTGTGAAATTCTAGTTCAGTTAGATCTGGGGTTTCATGGTGGTTTTTGAAAGAGCCACGTGAATGAAATGTTTGCTTCTAAAAAGGAGGAACCATTTCAGCCAGACAGCGTTGAATGAAGCATTTTGTGGCTCTTTTTCTCTTGGCTTCCGTCTTGCGCCACAGGCAGTTGGTCTTTGCAGTGATTACCTTGGGTCTTAGCAAGGTCTGAGCTGTGTCACACTGTGGTTTTCCAGTGTTTTACGCAGAGCCAGACGAGGAATGCTGACCCGCGTTTCTGAGTATTTTTAGGTGAGAGTCGCAGAGTCAGCACGCGCCGCGTGGCCAGGAGGTCAGGCGGATCAGGCGGCCCTGTGGTCCCCACCCCAGCTGGCTCTGCACCTCAGGCTTGAACCAGGCCTTCTTCTTGGGCCCCTGTCCCATCTGGATGCTGGTCAACATGATATGACGTGCGCCTCTGTTTCATATCAGGGATGTTTTCTTTTAAAAACGAGACACACTTCTGAGCTTCTCATCTCATTTGCTGTCTAACCTTAGCCGAGGTGAGTTCATGCCTACGTTACTTGCCCCTGAGTCTTTTTCAAGTCAGTTCTAAGACGTAAGGGTGTAAGTAACGGAGCCCACTGTATGTCCTGCCCTCTGAGGCTGCCTCTGCTCACGGTGTCACCACTCCAAGTGACCAGGCGGCAGGCCTGTTCCCCTGGCCCAAGAGGCCTCTCTGTATGATTCCTCGTAGTCTCGTAGGACATTCCTCAGCTGAGCTATGACCTCCTGGCTGTGGCCCTCAGGCACTCCCACCACTGGCCGCTGTGGTTCCTGCACCAGCCCTCATTCCCCTCTGATACTTGGGAGCCACCTTGTTCTTTCTTTATTCCACTGGGTCCCATCAACTTTATCCCACTGATGTCCTTCAGAGTCCCCCTGCCCTCTGACCCCACCCTAATACCATCAAATCAGAGAAGCCCAAGCTGGCGGGGCCTGGCATGAGGAAATGGTGGCACAGTGGCATCACAGTATGAACTGAATAAGGACCGCAGCTCACACCACCTTCTCCCTCTCAGAAACCCTCCACTACTTACGGATCAGTCCCTCCACTTCCACCTGTGGCAGCTCAGGCCCCAGGCAGGAGAGCAAGGGGGCTCCTCCCTTCGGCCAACTGTCAGCACTCAGACCCTGCCCCACACTGCAAGGCACATGTTATTTCTCTGAGCAGATGGGAGGCGCCCAGCCATCCTCAGAGCCAGGGAGAAGCAGGTGCCTAACAAATATGGATAAATCCAGAAATCTATAAATTTTTAAAATTTGTATTATTGCATCTCTTTAACTCCTTTGTGAAAAGTTGTGGTAAAATGCACAGAACATAACATTTACCATCTTAACTATTTTTAAGCGTGCAGTTCAGTCACAGAAGTGCATCCATGTTGTACAGCCGTCACCACATCATCTCCAGAACTCTTCATCTCACAAAACTGAAACTCTGTCCCCCGTGAAACAGTAATCCCCATCCGCCACTCCCCCAATCCCCACAACCTATGTGACTACATCTTTTATGAAATCTCAGTAGAAAAACAAAAATGACCATTTACAAAGGCAACTACCAAACTAGCTTTTTCTTTTTCTTCTTTTTTTTTTTAATCCTCACCCAAGGATATTTTTCCATTGCTTTTAGAGAAAGTGGAAGAGAGAGTGAAAGGCAGAGGGAAATATTGCTGTGAGAGAAACACATTGTTTGGTTGCCTCTTGCACATGCCCTGACCAGGGCCCAGGCTGGGGAGGAGCCTGCAACCAAGGTATGTGCCTTTGACCGGAATCAAACCCGGGACCCTTCAGTCGCAGGCTGACACTCTATCCACTGAGCCAGACTGGCTAGGGCTTATTTTTTCTTTCCATCTCTGAGATTGAACTTGTTGACCTTGGTCCACCACTGCAGAATTGCCCTTTGTGGGAGGGGCCTCGACACTACACACACTACCATATATTTACTAGTCATATTTCTATTGTTACATATTTTATAAAGTCTTGAAGAAACATAACTTTAAAAGTGATATTGCTACCATTTGAATATGAAGAACATAGATTATATCAGTGATTTTCAACCTTTTGCCTCTCACAGCACACATAAACTAATCATTAAAATTCTACAGCACACCCAAAAATGTATTATTTGCCAATCTGACAAAAAATATAGGTATCATTTTTATTCATTTACACTGGATGGCTGTTGTTGGGTTGGCTGTTGTCAGTTTTTTATTTGTCAGTCTAGGAGAAAAGAAGTCAGTGTCCCTGGCTCAGTAGTCAGGTATTGCATGTTTTATAATATTCTTGTGGCACACCGGTTAAAATCGCTGGGTTATGCAAATGCTTTTCCAAAGACGTGGGATAAATGAAGGTAAATAATGGGGTCTTCATGGCTTAATGAAAAGGGGAGTGTCTTCTAAGGGCAGAATTCCTCAAAGCTCATCTCAGACTGCAAACAGGCAGGGCTCTGTGGAAAACAGGAAGCCATGCAAATTGATTTATACCATAAAAACCTCAAAAATGGAAACAAAAGCTGTTTGCCAAGTCCCAGTGGCCGACTCATGAAGGTAAAACAAGGAGAGTCGGAGAGCTGAGCTGATGTCCCAGTGGGAATCCGGCTCATCAGGGAAACGGAGCTCAGGGTCCTGCACTCACAGGCAACGCGCCTGCAGACCCTGCCGGCCAGGAGCTCAGGCCTTGCTGATAGGGGCTGAAAAGTAAACAAATGCAGGTATGGATTGTTATACGTGTATGTGGGTGAGATCTCTTGGTACGTGTGTGAATGCTAGCAGAATTACCCACAGTTCTACACGATGGGATTACATGTGAATATGGGAATTGCATATTTATGTTCACAAGATAGCAGTAATCTGTCCAGCTGGCGTGGCTCAGTGGTTGAGTGTCAACCTATGAACCAGGAGGTCACAGTTTGATTTCTGGTCAGGGGACATGCCCAAGGTCATGGGCTCGATCCCGAGCGTGGCAGCCGATCAATGATTCTCTCATCATTGATATTTTTATTGCTCTCTCTCTCCCTTCATCTCTGAAATCAATAAAAATATATATTTTTTAAAAAGATAGCAGTAATCTACTACATGTGTCAGATGATTAGCATTGGAGTCATTTCCTTATCTAGCAACATGAATGTCAATTTCTCAAAAAAGGAAAGAGTCCAAATGGTAGTAAAACTCACTCTTCCTAATGCAGTCATCTGTCTTTTACTGTGCTCACATCAACGTCCCCCCTTTGTAATTCTTAATTACACAGAGAATGAGGACACCACCCTGAAAAGAATCCTCTCCAGGACACAGCAGAGGTCATGAGGAGCCCCAGTCATAGGACTTGTCCAGCCAGAGACCAGTTCCCCTGCTGCCCACATAGCAAAGTAACAAGGACAGGGCTGTTGACAAGAGTAGGTGCAGTAACACACACAAAACGCCAGTCACAGTGAGGCACACACTCTTTTACCACCCCCCGCCCCCGGCCCTTCTAACAGCTTTCCTGGTGACAAACCCAGCTTCATGTGCAGAACAGGAGTCAGCACACTTTTTCTGTAAAGGGCAAAATAGTATTTTTCATTTTGAGGCCATGTGGTCTCTGTTGGAACTACTTAACTCTGCCATTGCAGTAAAAGCAGCCACACATAAATAAAAGTAGCTGTGTTCCAATAAAACTTTATTTACTGTGGAGAGCGGCTACAACGTTCAGACAGGATCAAGCCTCAGACTGGTAGCAAAGCCACTTACAAGTCCCAGCTTGGAGGGCAAAGCCCTCCCAGCACAATTATAGCCAAAGGCTATGGTTATAAGCTTGACCTATAGTCCGACCCTGCAGTCCTAGGTAGCTAAGGGATGTGGGCTGTGGGAGGTGCAGCAAGTGCTGCCAAAACCAGGCTTGAGTGCTGCCAAAACCAGGCTTGAGTGCAGTAACAGGAACGAAGTAGATTTGAAACTCACGAGAACATTGTAAACATGTTGACCACTCCCCTTGTTTTGCTTTGTGTGATCTGACTATAAAATAAAGGTCCTGCTTACAGGCAGGGTCACTGTTTCCTCATCCAGGCACAGGTCCTACCTAGTCCTAACTCTATTCTCTTGTCTGTCTTCTTTAATCATTCACCGCTCCTCCTCAGGGTCACCTCTGGCCATGCTGGATGCGGTTCAATTTACAAAACAGATGGTGGGCTGGACTTGGCCCATGGACCATACTATGTCCTGTATTCCTGGAGACAGAGAAGCACTATCACATACCCTTGGAAAGTTGATAATAAAAGTTGAACAAATATGCCACAAGGAAAACCTCAGTAACTTCCAAAAAGTAAAATTAGTGTGGATTAAAATGTGATAAAATTGTCCTCACCGAGTAGCTCAGTTGGTTAGAATGTCAACCTGATACATCAAGGTTGTGGGTTCGATCCCCGGTCAGGGCACATACGAGAATCAACCAATGAATGCCTAAATAAAATGGAACCACAAATCAATGTTTCTCCCTCTCCCTCCCTACCTCCCATCCTCCCTCTTCCCCTACTTCTCTCTCTCCCTGTAAAATTAATTTTTTAAATTTCTTAAAAATCCAAGACAAGGTGAAAACAAGGGGTGGACTGCACAGAGGGCTGGGCGCTGTGCCAGGAGTTAACTTGCCTTCTCTATTTGCAGGTATGAAATAATGCACTCCTGCTGGAGGGCTGAGCCCTTGGACCGACCCACCTTCTCCATGTTGAGGCTGCAGCTAGAAAAGTTCTTAGAAAGTTTGCCTGAAGTGCAGGATAAAGCCGAGGTCGTTTACATCAACACGCCGTTTCCAGAGAGCTGCGAGGGCCTGGCTGAGGGCCCCCCTCTCGCTCAGCTGGACATGGACATCGACCCCGACTCTATCATTGCTGCCTGCGCCACCAGCGCTGCCATCAGCGTGGTCACAGCCCAAGTCCATGAGAATGGACCTCATGAGGGAAGGTACATTCTAAATGGGGGCAGTGAGAACTGGGAAGATGTGGCTCCCGCTGCCCCAGCAGCAGGGACAGCGGGAAAGAACGGTGTTTTACTGGAGGACAGGCACATGAGGAGCGGGGTCTCCTGGTCTCAGTCCAGCACTCTGCCCGTGGGGAGCCTACCGCCAGATGAGCTTCTGTTTGCAGATGACTCCTCGGAAGACTCAGCAGTCCTCGTGTGAGGAGAGCCGGGACATTCCCAAACCAGGGAGATAGACCCCTCTGCCTTAGAGACCCAGGTACGCCCCAAGTTTCTGGTATCCGTCTCCCTGCCACCGCCTGAAAGCACCAGATGAATGTTGTTCAGTACGTCATTAAAAATGCATTAATATATATTTATTTAAATAGAAAAATATGTGTATATGGTGGAAAGAGACATAGATACTATATTTTAATAAAAGATGACTTATTTTATGTCACTTATCTTGCAGATTTTAAAATTTAAGCTTTAACGGCCTCATCTCTACAGCTGCTCCTTGATGTTAACATTTGCACAGTTGTTGTTTTCATTTTCCTGTTAAATGTAAAAATATTCGTAAAATGAAATTGCTTGACTTTGCTTCTGGTCTTATGAAGAATCCGATACTCCTCTGAATCATCTGTTTGAAGAGATGACCTTTTGCTATGTAAAGTTTTATAACTGATTGTTTGATACAACTTCCTAATAAAATATGAATGAGGAAGGATGTGTGTAACTTACTTGAGACTTGGAAAGACCAGGGTTGCTGGCAGCCTTGTGGCTTTGCAAAGGAATTCCCTTAGTGCCTGACACTCGATGCACCTGCTCTGGCCATTCTTGGATGTTTCCTAAAGATAAGCAAAATCACCCTGGAGAGACCAAAGTTGAAGGGCGGAAAATTATTTAAAGGGTTGAAAAACACACTGTGAGTGCAGAGAGTTAAATGGATTGTGGAAGAGTGTGGGACAAGTGGAGGGCTTTCCTTATGGGAGGCAGGCAGCCGGGAGCAGGCCTAGCACTCAGCAGCCCGTTTGCATCCTGGCTACTCTGTGTCACAACAGTCATTGTTTCTTGAGCACATTCTGTGAACTGACCTGTTGAATCTATGCATCATGACTTGGGTGCCAGAGCCATCATGTGTGGGCCATGAACTGGGGCTGCAAAGGCAGAGTGGCCTGGGGTGTACCGCATCTAGAAAGGGGAGAAGCAAGGATTCAGAACAGGTGCTAAGCACATGATTTGGGGGTCTGCTCCAGAGCCTCTTGACCTTATAACTTTAATAAATAGATGGCACTTACTGTGTACCAGGCACGGCTCTCATTTAGTCCTCATAACAACCCTGCCAGATAGGTACTATTCTCTCCACTTCGCAGATGGGCAGACTAAGGCAGGAAGAGGCTACCTTACTCGCCTAGTAAGAGCAGCAGCCGGATGTGGTCAGTCGATCTCTCAGCCCTCGGGGCAGCACCGCTGGGCCAGGACTTCTGTTGTCCTCAGCCATGTCACCAGCCTGAGAGGTCAGCTTCTGTACCAGGCCCAGGGGTGTGGCCCTTAGTCTGGCTGCCAGCCCTGGTGCCCCAGTCTCCAGGGTGAGTAGCTCCCCCATTACTGTGAAATGCCTGATACTAGAAAGCTCTGAGGGCAGGAAAAGAATTTGCAAGAGAATTACCAGTATCACATTTTGTCAGTAAAAAAATAATAATTTCTACTGTTGTGATTTTTTGAATGGTTGTTTTAAAAAAAAAATTAATAAAGCCCGACTCATGTGGCTCAGTGGTTGGGCGTTGACCCATGCACCAAGAGGTCACCGGTTCAATTCCCTGTCCATTGGGGCATATGCCCGGGTTGCAGGCTCCATTCCCAGCATGGGTCCTGTGGGTGGTAGCCGATCAATGTTGATGTTTCTCATCGATGTTTCAATCTATCTCTCCCTCTCTAAAATGAATTTTTAAAAATCAATAAAAATGTTTACATCTTTTTGCACAAAGTTTCTTGTTGATGGTGACTATCAAGAATGTGAATAAGTCATCATTAAAGTCTTAATCAGGAGCTGACTGGTTCTCTGTGTGGAGTTGGAGCCCATGTCTGCATGGGTTTTCTCCAGGGACCCAGTTTCCTCTCATGTCCCAGAGATGTGCACGTGAGGTGAACTGGCGCGTCTACACTATCCCCGTGTGAGTGAGTGAGTGTGTGTGTGAGTGGCCAGCGATGGAAGAAAGTTCTGTCCAGGGTGGGTCCCGCCAGGCTCCAGCCACCACCATCCTGAACTGGAATCGGCGGGTTGGGAAATCATCTTGTTTTTATTCTCTTAAATGTGTGTAGAGCTCCCATTTATTTTAATGTTTAATATTAGGAGCATTTTGGATCTTTATTTAGAAGTCTGGTGATGTTTTTGTGAGCAGAAATAAGACATAGGAACTTAACTCTTAGCCTCTGATAAAGATGGTTTCATTGTATATCATTTCACGTCAAGCCACAGTTTCTAAGAACATATTGAGGATGTTAAGTGCGGACTTACTGTGCTCTTTAATATCTACTTTTAATTATCTAATGTAAACAAGTATGTAATGAATAGCTCATCGGATTCCATAGTGCCCCAATCCTGTGCCATTTGCTCAGTGTGTGCTGCGTGCCCTGAGGAGGGCTGGGACGCTGGACCGAGTCTGCCATGGAGAGGGGAGGAGTGGGCTAGCGTGGCTTCTGGCTTTTCTTGAGAGATCAGCACACAGATAAGTGCCCTCATCCAGCCCCCACAATGCGCCAGGGCCTGGGTGACACGGGTGTGAAGAGCAGCACCTTCACAACCCACTTGCTTTTCCCAAGAGGAGAACGAGCCAGACCACCATCGTTCAGACATCTGAAATCTCACTGAGAACTTTGCAACCCATGTCCTCTCAGTCACATTTGACTGTCTGAAAGTTTTGAAAGAACGGACTTTCAGGGGCCCCAATCTTGTTAAACTGGTAGTGTCTTCTGAGCATGAACTAAAAATAGCCTTTCAAGTTCTCTTTTGTGTCAACTCAAACTACTTTTGTAAGGGGCTCTTATGGGCTAACCGTGGGGGAGCGAAAACATTGTCTTCACCTGGGCTGGGACAGGGCCAGAGGCCACTGAAGAAGGCAACCCTCCTGACCTGCAGATGGAGACTAGCTCTGCCTAATGAGGGTTCTTTTCTTTTTCCTCCCCTCCCCTTCCCTCTCCTCCCCTCCCCTCCTCCCTTCTCCCTCCTCTCCCCTCACCCTTTTCCTGACTTTTCTTACTGAATTGGAAGAAGTGAGGGTCAGGGTCCCAGGAGCAGGGACACCACCAGCGGCAAAGGCTGCTGGGAACCGGTCCTTCAGGCTGTCCTTGCGATCTGGGGTCGGTTGCTTGACACTCCTGGAGCCTGCGTCTCCATGAGTGCTCGGTGAGCACCTTCTCCCGCACCCCTGGGCGGCTGTGTAGGACAGGGGCAGGCAAGCTTTCTAAGAGAATGTTAGACTTGTTAGAGGCTTTTCCAATTGGTGGCTTCTGCCAAGTTCACTCCTTATGGTGTAAAAACTCACCATTTGTCAGATTAGAAATATCTTCCCTGATTATGTTACCAACTCACTCCAAAGTAATACAAACTAACTGGAAAAGAAAAGAATTTCACTGTTGTCAATGATGCATGCAGCTAGACAGTTGGCAGAGGGAAGGAGACTGGCCCCCATCGCTCACCTCAGATGACTATTGGGCTCAGAGTTGGCGACTCCAGATACATCCATGCCCAAAGATGCCCCTTCTATCAGTCCTGTGAGCCACAGGGCCCATCCCTCCCAGATGTGGGTGATGGAAGCAGTGCTGGCTTTATCAACAGGATTTGGGAACCTTAGGGGAGTCAGTGCCCTCTGAGGAGGGGGACACTCTCCCTCTGCCTCCACCAAGCAGAGGTTCCCTGCGCAGGAAGCAGGCCAAAGCCCCGTCTCTTACCTTACAAATCAGATTGATTCTGGCCAGACTAGTCCTGACTCAAACCAAGACCTTTGTTAACTTCTGGTCATCAGCAAAAGCCAGCTGGAACTTCTGCTGAGTCAGTGGGAAAACAACCACCGCAGAATAAATCTGCTACAAAAGCAACTTAATTTCTCTAAAGACGTTTCGTTAACCTTGGCTGACAAATGGAAAACAGGAAGTTGTGTTTTCTTTAACGAGCATTTCAGTAATGCACACTGTTTTTATGCATGAATCTTATTTTCTCTCTTGTAAAGCTCGAAGAACAGAAGTAAAACGGCCCTTCTGTCCAACTTTAAAAAGCATGTCTAAATGACAACTTATTTGTATTTACTAGTGAATGTAATGATTACTGAAACTAACTCAAAGACCACTGCGTTAGTATATTTTTGTATATAATCTTTTATTGAAATGGATTGTACATACAGATATTTGAAAGAGAAATTTCAGTTATATATAGTAACTCCTACTACCTCTTACGGACACAATAATTTTAAACTGATTCGTGGGCTTATGGAGACTGCATAATTATAAATTCTAACCAGAACAGCAGTCACATGAGGACACACAATCAACTCACCCACTCACTGACATTCATGGAGGAGAAGACTGTTCTGGACGTTGGGGTTTGCCAAGAACAGCTCCCTGGGCCTTGCTGTGGTTAGTCACAGCCCTGGCAGGGCACAGATGGCTTCCAATGCACACTGTCTTTTAAAGAATAGCCTCAGAATGGCCCTGGCATGCACATTTTGTTGAAGTTCATTAGTACCATGGTGAAGCAGATCAGGCAAGCCTCGGGTGCTATTGGGACTCTAACAAACCTCAGAACTAGAGACTGGGTGCTCTCCCTGGAAGCAGACTCTGCGGCCCCGCCCCATAGGATGTAAAATAGAGAGAAAAAGAGAAAGGTGCCCAGGTTGGAAAAGTAGTAAACTGTCTTTATTCACAGATGAGATGGTTCTGTGTGTAGAAAAATCCCAAGGAATCCATGCACAGAGAAGAGAGGTAATGGATGATCTTAGCAAGGTCACTATGCAAAAATCATTGCATTTGTACTATGAACAATCAAAATATGAAATTAAGAAAAAAATTCTAGTCACAATAGCATCCAAAAGAATAGAATATTCAGAAACAAACTTAACATCTGAAGTGTGAGACATACACTGAAAACTACAAAACATTGCTGAGAAAAATTAAAGAAGCTCTAAATAAATGAAGAGACAGTTCATGCTTATGGATTGAAACACCCCAAATTGCCAAAATGATAATCCTCCCCAAATTGATCTATAATGTCAAGGTAATTCCAATTAAAATCCCTGAAGCTATTTTGTAGAAATTGAAAGCTGATCCTAAACGTATATGGTAATGCAAAAACCAAAACACTTTGGAAAAAGAACAAAGCTAGAAGACCCAAACTATGTGATTTCAAAACTTTCAAAGAAATGCAGCTGTGACAATGGCTATCCATCAGCCAAAAAAAAAAAAAATACACAGAAATTAAGTTGAGATGAATTATAGACCTAAATGTAACAGCTGAAACTATGAAACTTCTAGAAGAATGCATAGGAGAAAATCTCTGTGACCTTGAGTTAGGCAAACACAATCCATAAAAAGTAAATGGATAAACTGGACTTTAAATTTTAGAATTTTGCTGCTAAATATACTGTTAAGAGAATAAAACGACAATAATGGCCCTAGCTTGGCTCAGTGGATAGAGCGTTGGCCTGTGGATCAAAGAGTCCCGGGTTTGATTCCTGCCAAGGGCATGTACCTTGGTTGCAGGCTCCTCCCTGGCCTGGGCCCTGGTTGGGGCACATGCAGGAGGCAACCAATCGATGTGTTTCTCTCACATAGATATTTCTCTCTGCCTTTCACTCTCCCACTCTCTCTAAAACAATGGTTCTCAACCTTTCTAATGCCGCGACCCTTTAATACAGTTCCTCATGTTGTGGTGACCCCCAAACATAAAATTATTTTCGTTGCTACTTCATAACTGTAATTTTGCTACTGTTATGAATCGTAATGTAAATATCCGTGTTTTCTGATGGTCTTAGGCAACCCTAAGGCAACCCTGCTAGAGCCTAAGACCATCAGAAAACACAGATATTTACATTACGATTCATTAACAGTAGCAAAATTACAGTTATGAAGTAGCAACGAAAATAATTTTATGGTTGGGGGTCACCACAACATGAGGAACTGTATTAAAGGGTCGCGGCATTAAAAAGGTTGAGAACCACTGCTCTAAAAGATCAATGAAAAAATATCCTCAGGTGAGGATTAACAACAACGACAAAAAAAGACAATTACGCTCAATATCATTAGCCATTTTGGAAATGCAAATTAAACCACATAGTAAGATACCACCACATGCCCGCTGGGTATAGTGAAAGAAAATACCAAGTGCTGGCGAACATATGGAGACCTGGGACCCTTGATACATAGCTACTGGAGAAAATAGAGCTAGTTTGGAAACCAGTTTGGCAGTTTCTTAAAAAGTTAAAAATAAACTTGTCATAATCCCAAGGATGTCCAGTTCTTAGAAACTACCAAACGAATAAAAACATATGTCCATAAAAAGACATGTATGTAAATGCTCACAGCAGCATTATTTATAACATATTTGAAAGAGAAACAACTCAGATGTCCACCAACTGGTGAGTGCATAAACCGAGTGTGGTATATCAGCCAATGGTTGGAACACTATTAGCAACAGAAGGGATGAACTACTGATATGTACTACTACATGGTTGAGTCTCAAATACATTTTGCTAAGTGAAAGGAGCCAGATGCTATAGACTACATACTATTGTGTAATTCATGTTGTGAAATGTCCAAAGAAGGGCAATGGAAGTGTTCTAAAACTATATTGTAGTGATAGTTGCAGAACTCTGTAAAGTTTACTGAAAACTACTGACTTTTAAGTTACAATGGGTGAATTTTATGGTATGTAAGTTACACCTCAATAAAATGTTTTTTTCTAAAAGTATTCTTCCTCATTCAAATATTTGAAATCCTCCTGAGAAGGTTAAAGGCTAATTCTTCCTATAACACTTTAAGTTGAACTTTCCCAACATTTAGAGCCTTCCCAGAGAGGCAGAACCAAGCTGTGTTGTCAACCTGAAGCATAGTAACCTCTATTTTGTAAAACTACTGTTTGAAATTCTCTATTTAGATAGTCCCTTGTTCTGTGAGTTAACTCTGCTATTTTTAGACGGTCCCTTGTTAACTTTGCTTTTTAGCTACTTGAATAATAGGGAAGATCAGCTTAGCTGTCTGACCTTGTAGGCTAGTCATCTAACGTAAGGGACTGATACTCCCATGCTCTCATGCCAGGTGTTTTTTTTAACTGAATAGAACTGTGTTATACTCAAGACTACAGTCTTCCTGTGAGGTATCTACTAAGCATACATAGGGCTCTTTTATAAAAAGAAAACTCCTTCCTTGTTGCTTTGCTCAGAATTTGAGAGACATATTCCTTTGAGCCTGCCGGCGTAATAAAGCAGTGTAACTCCATTTCTCTAAGCACTGCTTGGTTTTTTTCCGGTCTTCTATAACACTCCTTTATCCCGTGTCTTTCTGAACATAGTGAAAGGCAAGCTCTCCTAAAGACTCCTAAAACGATCAACAGATGATTTTTCATTTTTGCTTAACTCTTCAAAAAATTAGATAAAACTTGCAGTTTTTACAATATTTTAAATAAGGACATGTTTCAAATATGTAGAAAAGTGTACAAATAATATGTAGGAAATTAAAGTAGGCCACCTCCAAATGTGCCATTGTGGCATAGGATTATTTTGAGCTGGAGGCAAATGAGAATCAATACATGCAGAAAGAAGCCTTCTCCAAGCTTCCCTTAGCTGACCCAAAGCAGAAACTTCTGGAAGAAAAAAAAAAGACTGCCATACATTTTCTCTCCTGGGGAAATTTTATGACAATAAAGAAAATGGCAAGTCAGCTTCAAGATGGACCCCCACAGCTTTGGCTAGTTTTCCTCAGTGCTTAGAGTGTTGGTCTGTGGACCAAAGGATCGTGGGTTTGATTCCCAGTCAAGGGCGTGTACATTGGTTGTAGGTTCCATCCCCAGCCCCCAGTCTCCCTCATATTGATGTGTCTCCTTCACATCAATGTTTCTTTCTCTCTCTCCCCCTCCCTCCCTCCCTTCCACTCTCTAAAAATCAATGGAAAAAATATCCTCAGGTGAGGAAAAAAAAACCAAAAGATGGACCCACACAAACAGATCTTATTCTATTAGTTTCCCCCATGTATTTACCTTCCCACAGTTTGTCCCCCTTGGAAGCCTGTAACCCCTTTTCTTTTGTCATTGTCACCTCTCTACAAATGTATTGGTCTTTGTGAAGATGCTATATAAGCCCAAGTTCTAACCAACCTTTAGAGTTACTCATCACTGAGTTCTCCCATATGTACACGTTAATTATTTGTTTTTCTCTTGTTAATCTTTTCTTTTGTCGGTCTAATTTACAGGGTCCCAGCTAGAGAACATAAGAAAAAAGTTTTCCTCCCCTACAATAACAAACACTCATTTATGCCCTGCTGCAAATTCACCAATGTGAACATGTATCTAGCAAATGCTCTGTGTGAACTTGAGTGTGTATTCTACTGTTTGGGGCTAGAATGTTCTATTGCAATTAATTAGGTCAAGTCGGTTGATAGTGTTGTTCAAGTCCACTATGGTCTTACAGATTTTGGATTTCCTTTTTCTGTTAATTATTTAGGAAAGGCTACTCAGATCTCTGACTACAATTGTGGACTTTTTCTAAATTTCCTGCCAGTTTGTGCTTTATTCATCTTAAGTTCTGTTATTAGAGGCATAATTGTATAGGATTATTATGTCTTTTTGATTAAGTGACCCCTCTCTCATTATGAAATGAATTTCCCTAAATCCCTCACAATATTCTAAGCTGTGAAATCTACTTTGTCTGATGCTAATATAGTCACACTCCAGCTTTCTTTTTTGTACTATTAACATGTCATTTTCATGCTTTCAATTTTAACCTATTTGTGTCTTTAAAGTACCTTTCTTGTAGGCAGCATATAGTAAGGTATTGTTTTTCTCAATTTAGCATTGATGCTTTTTAATTAGGACCATTTACATTTAATATGATTGATATAGTTTGTTTTGAGTCAATCATCTTGCAATTATTTGTTTTTTGTCTTATCTGTTATTCATTCCCCTAACCTACTTTTCTGCCTTTTAAAAAAACAATGAAATATCTTTTATGATTGTATTTTATCTCCTATCTTGGCTTATTACTGATAACTCTTTTTGTTCTTCTAATGGTTGCTTTAAGATTTATAGTAATATGCTCAACTCATCACAGACTATATTCAAGTGATAAACTATTTCAAATATAGTATAAAAACCTTACAATAGAGTATTTCCATTTCTCCTTTCCTGGGCCTTATATTATTGCTGGATGGGTGAGCTCATTCACTTTATTCACATGTAGAGGCAGAACGGTTCTCTGCTGAAGATGTAAGGAGGTCCTTCTGTACATCTCGGGATTCCTTCTGTGCACCTCTCTCCTCATATTCAATCTTGCAAACTAGCTGCCTTTCTCACATTGGACTTCCAACTTGGTCTTCTAAACTCAGGGAGTCTGCCAGGCTCAGCTTTGGTTTCTCCATCCTGTGTTGTGGCCTGGAAACTTTTTTTTTCTTCTTTCTCTCAGGGATAACTGTCCTTCTTCATTGCCTGATGTCCAGTGTCTTGAAAATTATTTCATATATTTGGTCTGTTTTTTTGTGTGTGGTTGTTTTAAGCAGAACGGTAAATTTGGTCCCTGTTACTCCATCTCACAGCAGTTGATAATGTAGTTTTTGTTTGTTTGGGGTTTGTTTTTGTTTTTTGTTAATCCTCATCTGAGGATATTTTTCCATTGATTTTTAGAGAGAGTGGAAAGGAGTGGGAGAGACAGAGAGAAACATCGATGTGCGAGAGAAACATTGACTCGTTGCCTCCTGAATGTGCCCCAATCAGGGCCAGGGATCAAGCCTGCAACCAGGTACATGCCCTTGACTAAAATCGAACCCAGGCCGAAACCAGTTTGGCTCAGTGGATAGAGCGTCGGCCTGCGGACTGAAGGGTCCCGGGTTCGATTCCGGTCAGGGGCACGTGCCTTGGTTGCGGGCACATCCCTGGTGGGAGGTGTGCAGGAGGCAGCTGATCGATGTTTCTCTCTCATCAATGTTTCTAACTCTCTATCCCTCTCCCTTCCTCTCTGTAGAAAAATCAATAAAATATATTAAAAAAAAAAAATCAAACCCAGGATCCTTCAGTCCACGGGCTGATGGCCTATCCACTGAGCCAAACCAGTTAGAGCAGTCGGTAATGACTTTTTTTTAAAATTTCTTTATTATTTTTTTTAAATATATTTTATTGATTTTTATACAGAGAGGAAGGGAGAGGGATAGAGTCAGAAACATCGATGAGAGAGAAACATCGATCAGCTGCCTCCTGCACGCCCCCTAGTGGGGATGTGCCCGCAACCAAGGTACATGCCCCTGACCGGAATCGAACCTGGGACCCTTGAGTCCGCAGGCCGACGCTCTATCCACTGAGCCAAACCGGTTTCGGCTAATTTCTTTATTGATTAAGGTATTGCATATGTGTCCTTTTTACAAACTTTTTTTTATTATGGAAAATTTCAAACTTACACAAAAGGAGGCAGGATAGTCATATAACTAAATGCATGTATCCAGGCTTTAAAGAATGATCAACTCATGGCCAATCTTGTTATATCTGTGCCCCACTCTTTTCTCTCCCTCTTATATTATTTTGAAGCAAATCCCAGACATCAGGTAAGCTAAGGTGTGAACATTTGAGGCTGAGTTTCTGCAGTGGTCCCTGTCAGTGCCTGGCCCATATCACTTCTGTCTCTTCACTTCCATGTACCTGAGCTGACTTCTAGCTCTCACATCTATCTGCATCTCTTTGCTTAAGTGCTTTCCTCAAAAGTGGGGAAAGGGCTCAGCCAGTGTGGCTCAGTGGTTGAGCATTGACCTAGGAACTAGGAGGTCACAGTTCCATTCCCCAGTCAGGGCACATGCCCAGGTTGTGGACTCAATCCCCTGTAGGGGGCATACAGGAGGCAGTCAATCAATGATTCTCTCTCATCATTGATATTTCTCTCTCTCCCTCTCCCTTCCTCTGTGAAATCAATAAAAAATATATTTTTTTAAATGTTGGGAAAGGTTCTCTGCCTGCTCATAGGCTGGAACTGCCAGTGTAGCTGGTGCCCTCCTGGGAACAGCCCTCACAGAAGGACGTACAGGTGTGAATATATAAATACTGTGCCTCAGTTCCCTCATGCCTCGTGAGAGAGAGTTATGGGTCATGTGCTTCTCACCTTTCCTATCAGTTTCTCTGTGGGACTAGTTCCCATTGTCCACAGTGGTAGCTGACTTGGCAATGCCCCATTATTGTCTGCATCCCCCTCCTGTCACATTTGTCACATCAGTGTGCTGAGGCTATCGTTACAAAGTACCGCAGACCAGATGACTTAACCCACAGAAATGGATTTTGTCACCGTTTTGGAGGGTAGTAGCCCGAGATCAGAGTGTCAGAGGTCCAGATGTTGGTAGGGTTGGTTTCTCTTGAGGCTTCTCTCCTTGGGTGTGTAGACAGTGTCTTCTCACTGTGTCTCATATGGTCGTCCCTCTGTATGTGTCTGTGTCCTAATCGCTTCTTATTAGTGTAGGGCTCACCTATATTATTTCATTTTTACTTTATTTACCTCCTTAAAGGCCCTTTCTCCACATACACTCACAATCTAAGGTCCTGGGTGTTGGGACTTTAACATATGAATTTGGCGGACACAATTCATCCCATCGCATTTCCCTACTAGTGTTTACTGCACCTCCCAAATAAACTACTTCTACTCAAGCCCTTATCTCAGGGTCTGCTCCTGTGGGAACTCAAACAAAACGAAGAGTTCTTTTTTGTTTGTTTTTGTTAATCCTCACCCAAGCATATTTTGTCCATTGATTTTTAGAGACAATGAAAGAGAGGGAGTGAGGGGAAAGGAGAGAGAGAGATAGAGAAAGAGAAACATCAATGTGAGAGAGACACATTGACTGGTTACCTCCTGTACGAGCCCCAGCCAAGGCTGGGATCAAACCTGCAACCCAGGTATCTGTCCTTGACCAGGAATCAAACCTGAGACCCTTAGGTGCATGGGCTGGCACTCTAACCACTGAGAAACACCAGCCAGATTCAAATGAAGAATTCTTGAACAAAATAACCACATTAGCCCTAACACACACTTGATACCCACATTCAGAGCTTTAGCCGTTCTGCTTTGCATTATTGACTCTGTAGGTGTGCATCTCCTTGTAGTGATGGCACAGCCCATGCGTTATTGATCTTATCCCTCCCTATCCAGGCAGGGCCTTGGATGTAGGAGATACCAAATGCTGCTTCATTGGTTACGTCAATGATATTAGTTTTAATGTGCCTTGGAAACTACATGATAATAGAATAGCAAAAAAATCTAAATTGTAAATGAAAGTAATTGCTCTTTAATAAGGTAACATCCCTGCTAAGTCTATTATGGGCAATCTGCACAAATATGCAATACCCAGCACTGAGTGAGGCACAAATGCTTGTTGACTACATTAAGGTTTTAATTATTTAAATTAGAGGCAAATAAGGTACAGCATCACCAATTGCAGCTAGGAGCTGTAAACTCTGGGTTAAAAAGACATTTAGGGTAAACACTATTATATACAATATATTCAATCTGCTAGTGCCACCTGTTGGTGAATACTGGCTAGTGTTCTATAAACAATTCTATTTCTTAGTGTTCTTGAATTTGACGATTGCATAAGCCTTAGTAAACAATGAAAATTTGATACACACAAAAATTATATGTTATATAATTATAAGTTTCTTCAATTTTCACATTTATATATAAACTAGAGGCCCGGTGCACAACATTTGTGCACTGGCAGGGGGAGGAGGGGTCCATCAGTCTGGCCTGCGCCTTCTCATAATCTGGGACCCTTGCAGTCTGGGACCCTTCGGGGGATGTCCACCTGCAGGCTTAGGCTCACTCCCCACAGGCCTAAACTGGCAGGCAGGCATCCCCCGAGGGGTCCTTAGCGCTGCCTCGGAGTCGGGAGAGGATCCCACCACCACCACTGTGCTCTCCAGCCGTGAGCCCGGCTTCTGGCTGAGTGGCACTCCCCCTGTGTGAGAGCACTGACCACCAGGGGGCAGCTCCTGCGTTGAGCGTCTGCACCCTGGTGGTCAGTGAGCATCATAGCAACCGATTGTTCTGCTGTTTGGTCGATTTGCATATTAGCCTTTTATTATATAGGATGAGCCTCAACTCAAAACTAAAATCAGCCCTGACTATGTGGCTCAGTTCAGTTGGTTGGAGCATTGTCTCATACACCAAAAGGTTGCAGATTTGATTCCCAGTCAGGGCACATAACTACATTGTGGGTTTGATCCCCAGTCAGGGCACATATGGGAGGCAAGTGATCACATGTCTCTCTGTCTGTATCTCTTTCATACATATCTTTGAGTGAGATTTTTTTTAAAAAAAAAAACCACACATCTATAATCATTTTAACCCTCCTATTGATATCAATGGATAGATCTTCCAAACACAAAATCAATAAGGAAAGAGTGGCCTTAAATCACACACTAGATCAGGTGGATTTAATTGATATCTTCAGAGCATTTCACTTCAAAGCAGAAGAATATACATTCTTTTCAAGACAACATGGAACATTTTCTAGGACAGAGCACATGTTAGGACACAAAACAAGTCTCAATAAATTTAAGAAGATTGATAGCATATCTAGCATCTTCTCCAACCATAATGATATGAAACTAGAAATCAATTCCAAGAAAAAAACTGAAAAACACATAAAGACCTGGAGGCTAAATAACATGTTACTAAACAATGACTGGGTTAACAATGAGACCAAGGAAGAAATCAAAAGATACCTTAAAATGAATGAAAATGAGAACACAACAACCCTAAATCTATGGGACACAGCGAAAGCAGTCCTTATTTCTTGTACCTCAAGAAACAAGAAAAATCTCAAATAAACCTTTAACTAGACTCATCAAGAAAAAGAGAGATATAACTTAAATAAATAAAATCAGAAATGAAAGAGAAGTAACAACTGACATCAAAGAAATACAAATGAACCCAGCCAGCGTGGCTCAGTGGTGACCTTGCCAAGATCATCGATTACCTCTCATCTCTTTACTGTGCATGGATTCCTTAGTTTAACATTCGTTTAGAAAAGTGCATACCTAAGTGTACAGATTGGTACACTGAACTACTGTGACCAGCACTCAGATCAAGAAGAAAAAAAAATACACATTGCTGGCCCCCGGAGAATCCTTCTCATCCCCATTCAGTCAGTAACATCGCCCCCTCCAGGGGCATTTCAAAGATCTGAATTACAGAACCCCAAAGGCCCCAGCAGTACTAATTGGAAAGTACAGAGCAGGCCAATATGAAAATAATGGCTGAAACTGGGAGAGGCCCTGCAGAAGCCAACTCACTTGATGCAATTCTGGTTTCTAACACCATAGATTGGTTATGCCTGTTTTTGAACTTTTTGTAAGTAAGTGGAACCATAACCATATCATATGTATCCTTTTGTGTTTGGCTTCTTCAGCCCAATGTATTTTGTAGGATTCAATCATGTGATTGTGTAGAGTTGTTCATTCATTCTCATCACTGTATTCAGTTGGATGAATAATTATCTATTCTGATGGACATTCAGGTTGTTGCCAGTTTGGGGCTAATACAAATAATACTATTAGCAACATGGCTTATGGATGAATTTTTAAAACCCTTAAAGCTCATTTGCATTCATAGTGTGTCTTAAGGGTATTATGTCATTGTCTTCTGGTACAAAGCATTATCATCAAAAATTTTTATCACAATCTGATTTTTTTTTAAATAAAAACTATGTTTTTACCTCAATGCACAAAGAATTTTTTTTTCAAAATGTCTCATAGTTTCCACTTGAATGTTTTATTTTGTTGGTCATTCAGGGTCAATTTCCACTCCCTCCCCATATACCCTTCATTATGTAGATCATTTTATTTCAAGAAAGTTTTCTTGAATTATACTTTTTAGTATTCTGTTGCATTGCTTAATTCAGGGTCTTCTATTTTATGACTGTTGGCTTTGTTTTTCCTATCTTCTACATCTGAAATGTCTTCATGAATTCTTATATCACCTTCATTTATTTTAGATTTTAATATTTATCTTTTACCTTCTATTTTTAATACTTATTTTTATCCACCCTTGTGTTCTTCTAGTTTAGTCTTTATTTCTGAAATATTTATTTCTAATTTTTTCCTGAATTCTATCACCTCTTCCCCCTGCATGAGAAAACGTATCTCCTATCATTTTGCTAATTTCTTTTAACTCACTCTGAGATAGTAGGTTGCAGTTTTAGCTCTTTTGTGGCACCTCTTTCTGGCAGGCTTTCAATCTCTGAAGGAATGTACTGTGCTCCATATTCTCTTTTATCTTATAACTAGAGGCCCAGTGCATGAAATTTGTGCATGGGTAGGGTCCCTAGGCCTGGCCGGCGATCAGGGCTGATCGGGGCCTTCTGCTGCTGGCCAGGGCCTTCCTTCATTCCGCACTGCCCCCTGATGGTCAGCACACATCATAGAGACCCAGTCTCCCGGTCAAATTCACAAGGGGACACTTTGCATATTAGCCTTTTATATATATAGATTATATTTATTGATAACTGTACACACACACACACACACACACACACACACGCACATTTAACTTCACTATTGCTTATCTTATGTGAAATTAATTTTCCTGAACTTTTAGGAAGTATTGAACTGAATACAATTTCTTCTAGCTTCACCCTCTATAGCTCCCTCTTGTTTTCATGAACTACTTTAATGGCCTTGAACGTGCTCAGATCTCTTGGCTCTGTTCACCACACCCACTTTTATCTGAACCTTCCTTTCTTTTTCCCATATTGTCCCTGTCCTGCTGAATTTGAATTCTGCTTTCAAAGTTTGTCTTCATTGTGGAGCATTGTTTTGGATGAAAGCGTCCATTTGTTAGATTCAACATATAAGACCCAGAGTCCTGCAGGACCTTGCAAACCTTTGCCCTCACTTGCAAATCAGATTCTAGGGAGCACCCTGTCTGCTCTGGCTCTGTTCTTGGATTGGCTGTGAGTACCTGCTGGGGATTTGGGATTTTCCTCTCAGGTCCGTCTGGTATCCCATTGTTCCCCCTGCTTCCTCCCGTCCAGATGATGATAGCACCTACTTGTCTTTGGAGTTTTATGGGGATACTTTGTCTTGATTTTGTTGTGCAAATTGACTGTGCATTTTGGACTATACTACCTTAGGGGAAAATCCAGGTATACTAATAACTACACCATCTCCACTTCCACCATCTTTCCAGAATGGTGACTGGGTACTGTGTAAAGCTCCTCAGTGACTTTCCAGCACAGCCAGGGGTGAGTCCCAATTGCTCTGATGACCCTTTCATGACCCTTAATTCCTTAGGATTCTGCCTCCACTGCTCCTTTCCTCCCACTGTTCTGGTCTCCCTGGGCAGTCTCAACCCTCTTCAAACTCTATCTACATGAGGATGATCACAGAATCCCAAATGCTTTTCCTGACATCAGACTCATATCCACTATATGGACATCCCCAGGGGAGCTTGAACCTAACTTGTTCACATTCTCTCCCCCTTTGGGTGTTCCACAGCTCACTTGTTCCAGCCAGAAACCTTGGTAGCAGGCTCAACTCCCCTCCTTCCTAAGCCCCAATATATAATCAATCACCAGGCTAATCCATTCTTATGGCTACTTCTGAGGACACTGTGACTTATTAACTGGTCATAAAAAATTTACAGTATTCTTAACTAGTCCTTCCATTGCACATCTTAACACAGTTTTCATATGACAACAAAAATGACCTTTCTGGACACATCCTCTTCCTTGCTTAACAACCATGACTGCCTGTCTGATGTTCTTAGACTAAAGCGCTATCTTCCTGAGATGGCTTAGGAGGATCTGTATATTCTGATTCTGTTTAAAAATTGTCTTTCCCATGTCCGTCTCACACCAAAATCTAATCACCTACAAAATCTTTCAATTCCCCCAAGGCTGTGGCACAGGCTGTTCTTAACTAAAACATCTTCAAACCTACCCCTGGCTTCCCACAGCTAACTCACCTTTAACTTCTGTAGGTGCCTAATGTCATTTCATGTCCTTTCTTCCCACCTCACCTACCCTCTAAACCTCTGACACCGTTATTCCCACCCACACAGAAATGATCGCACTGCTTGCTGGGAAAGGAGGATGCATGTGCAATCTCAAGTACAGACTAGAACCTCAATAATTACTAGCTAAAAGTAGTTGGGGTGACTGATAAGGCAGCTGGGAGCTCTTGACTATCAATCGATCCTAGGTTACCTTAATGACTATGTTAATCCAGAGTTGTATTCTCCCTCTTGACCTTATTTACATTCAATAATAATTTTATAAAAATATACTTTTATTGATTTCAGAGAGGAAGGGAGAGGGAGAGATAGAAACATCTATGATGAGAATCACTGATTGGCTGCCTCCTGCACACCCCCTACTGGGGATCAAGCCCAAAACCAGAGCATGTGCCCTTGACTGGAATCCAACCATGATCTACTGATTCATAGGTTGGTGTTCAACCACTGAGACACACTAGCCTGACCAATAAGAATTGTTTAAAAGTAGTTCTCTTTGTCGGCAAGACAGCCAAAATGCTGGCAAAGTACCCAAGCCCAGCAACTTTATTTGTTCTGAAAATCAACTATTCTGTACACAGCACAATGACTTGGGTTCAAATGACCCTGACCTCAAAGTACTTTTTATGAATTTACAGACCATCTGTTTCCCCTAAGCTGACAGGGTCAGGGTAGGGGCACGTGCAGAGGACTCTAGAAACTGAGACATACAGAGCTGCCCTTGAACTTGGAACTCCACCCGGTACACCCCACTGAGAATCTTACCACAGCAAGTCCGAGCCTGGGACCTGAGTTTTCCTCCTCCGGCTCCGCCCCCGTGGGGCCCCATGCCGGCCTCGCCCCGCCCACCCCGCTTCCCACGCTCTCGCTCCTCCCCAACCCCGCTCCTCCCCAGCCCCGCCCCAATCCGGCCCCGCCCCAATCCGGCCCGCCCCAATCTGGCCCCGCCCCAACCTGGCCCCGCCCCCACGCTGCCTCTCCCCCGCCCGCCCCGCTTCCCACGCTCCAGATCCTCCTCCGGTCCCGCTTCCCGGTCGGAGCAACGTCGCCTTCGGGCGGAGCGACCTGGAGCGGCCTCCCAGCGGGTGTCCCGGGCCCAGGTGGCTTCCGCGTCAAGATGGTTGCCGTGCGCCGCCCGCCGGCCGGGCCTCTGCTGCTGCGCGCCGCGCTCTGCCTGCTGTGCTGGGCCCCCGCGGCCGTGCGCGCCGTCCCTGAGCCTGGGCGCTGGACAGCGACGATCAGCGACGTAAGTGGCGTCTCTTAGCTGGGCATCCCCAGCAGCCCTGCGAAGGAGGGCGGCAGCCCCTCCTCAGCCGGTCAGGGAGTGGGGGCGACGGGTCCGCCCGCGCGAGGTCAGCTGCCCTGGGGCCCCGTCTGGCCTAGTTCGCGGACCGCGCCCGGCCGGGGCGCTCAGCGGCGTCCCCACCGTCCCCCGGCTGCACCGCGAGGCCACTCGGAGAATTCCGGCTCAGTTCCGGCAGAAGGAGAACGCGCGCCACTTCCGCTTTCTCTGTAAATGGGAGGGGGACACGCAGGGGCCGCCCACCTTCCTTCCTTCTGGGGCCCCTGACTCCCGCAGCCCTGGGAGCGTTATGTGGGGAGATGGAGCTTTGGTGGTGCTAGTCTGCAGGCCGCAGTCTGGGAATTTCCTTCCAGGACAGGCCATCTGAGCACTTGCGTCCAGTAGATAGAGGACATGATGTGGCGGGATGGGCACGGGGAAGTGCAGGGGTAGCATTTTGGAAAGTCTTGCCAAAGAGGGCCAGGAAATGGAGGAGAGGCATTATCTCTAGATGAGATGACTCGTCCAATGCAGATTGACGAGTATTTTCTACACCCATGGAATGGGGTCCCAAGTTCTAAAGGCAAAACATATATTTTTATGTTCTCAACCAGAAAAAGAAGGTAGTACCAGAGGCTATGCTGCCTGTAACATAAAAGCTGCACAGAGGTACAAAAGTATCTATTTTTCTGAACCTTTACAACCCAGGGTAACCATTTCTTCCTGGACCCTTGTGGTTGGTGCCCCCATATGTGTGGCCCATCTCTTGTATTGAATTTCTCTGATCAGTAAGAAGCAAAACTCAGAACCATACTCAGGGCTTCTGTAGTGAATGGGCAGTATCATAAACTAAGACAGTACACAATATTGGAAGTGAATCCGCTGCGTACAGGTTGTTAAATGACTTGACCATATCTCTAAAGATCTTTGCCAAGTGTACTTTGGATGTGGAGACTCCAAAGGCTTTTCCTTGGGTCCCACATAATTTGTAGTCCTGGGTGACACAGGCCAGGAGACGTCCAGAAAGCCCTTCTTTGCAAAGAATGAGCTGATTTCCCCTCCCCCATTTTAAGTTGTCAGGACTTGTCCTTCAGGACAGGAGAGTGGACTTTCTTTCATTTGTACTACAAATCCATCAAGAGACGGTTGTTTTGATTGTAGAGGTCAGCAAATAGTTTGAGCACCTACTGTCTGCCACGCACTGCACTAGCCATTGCTATTGCAAAGGTGAATTTCAGACAATAGCCCCTTCTCTCAAGTTTATTCAGTAAGGACAGCAATTACCTACATGGCAGCATTCTTGGGATATTACTGGAGCTCTGAGGAGTCCCCCAGCTCCGCTTTCTGGAGTCAGTGGCTGGCTGGTCTTAAAAGATGACTGGGTGTTACCTTGGTGAAGAAGGAGGGAGTAGAGCAGCAGCAGAGAAGGAAATCCATGGTGTTTCTGCTGAGTGGTGTTCTGTCATGAGTGTTATAGGGGACTCAGGCCACCATAAGCCTTCTGTGTCTGAGCTGGGCCTTGAGCCTGATGCCAGGGTCTACACTCGGGACCTCTGGGGTCTGGGACAAGTCATATCAGTGAGTGAAGTGAGCTGGGTTCGGGACTGGAGGGGGTAGTGGAGGGTGCAGTGGATGCATGGGATCTAAACTTAGGACTTGAGGGGTCTGGAGCAAGTCATATCAGTGAGTGAAGTGAGCTGGGTTCGGGACTGGAGGGGGTGGTGGAGGGTGCAGTGGACTACAGGTTACGTGCCCTTTGTGAAGAGGGTAGTCACCATTCACTCTGCTGGGGGGCACAGAATTGCCAGGTCTGCTTTTTTAAAAGTCAGAATCCATATTTTTATTATGTCATTTGATTTAAAACTTTGTGGGCTAAACAAACTCCATTTATAAGTTGGATTATGCCCCCCAGGCCACTAGTAGCAACTTTTGGGTGTGACTAAGGGTGAGCCATTGAAGGATTTTAGACATAAATGCTAATCACTGTGGCTGGTATCTAAGGATGAATTCTAGGCTCAGATCTGGAGGCAGAGTACCAGTTAAGTTATTGCAGAAATGTGGGCAGAAAATGTTGAAGGCCTGAATTAGGGCAGTGGTAGGAGGAATGGAGAGTAAGAGCTAAGTTTGGGGCGTGTTTATGAGATAAAGTAGGCATGTTTTGGGGGGTAGGTGATGGAGGTGAGGTGACTGGAAGGAGTCATGGCTTGGGTGAGTGGATGGCATCACCTGCAACCAAGGTGGACAGTGCAGGAAGAATTGATGAGGAGCAGAGAGGAATGTCTGATTTAGGGAATGTTGGTGTGGAATGTGCGCTGGACATCCCAGTAGACATGACCTTTAGGCAGTTGGGTATGTGGATCTGGCACTCAGAGGAGGGATCTGGGCTGTGGGTTTTATTGTTGATCAGGCCTTGGGGTTCTATTATTTATAGTTATTGTTGTGGACACTATGTTGGAGAGGGTGGAGGGGTTTTCAGGAAAGCTGCCTGCCCTATCTGCTTTCCTTTCATTCCTAACTACTTGTTAACACAGTCCCTTCACACAGCATTTTTATTCTTGGTTCAGGGCAAACATATAATAACTAATTAATACATTATTTTGTTTTAATTGTGGGAAAGGCTGGGAAGAAGAATGGGTCCCAGAGACCACATAAGGGAGGGTCTGGCCTGGTTTGGGATATGGTGGTAAACTTCCCAAGAAAGGGACTTTTGAACTTGGCTTTAAAGGGTAAGAAGGAATCAATGAGGTGAAAACAAAGTGACAGGGATAAAGGCTTCTAAGTAAGTTTTCTGGTGGAAGGAGTATCATGAGGGCAAGAAGGAGTACCATGCTGTGGTGGAGCTGAAAGAAAGGTTCTAGAAGAGGTGGGTGGCCCTGATGATGGACGGTCCTGTGAGCTGCAGTGAGAACTGGTCTGCTGTAAGTGCACAGTGGTGAACCATCACACTGTAGAGAGAGGGCTGGTTGTTTTATCAGAAGCACGTTCACATAGTACCGACTGCAGGTGTGCAGGCAGGTTCTGTGTCAGTGCAGCATATGGTGCGGTGCAGCAGCCCTCACCTCGGTATTGCTGGCCCCTGGCTGGGATGCTGGTGGCAGGGACAGTCTGGAGCCTCATATAAACTACAGGGAGGAGATACATAGGAAAGGGTTTAAGCAAATGAGTGATGTGATTAGAGTTATGGTTTTAAAAAATAATCACTCTGGTCAAAGGGAGGGCGGCAAGGATTAGAGCTATATGTTTTACAGGGTAAAGCTATACTCTTAAATAGTAGAGTATAATTTAACATGGTTTTTCTATATTGTTTTTCATTTTAGAAATCAGGACCTTTGATATTTAGGAAAATTATGTTTAATTCCACTGACATCAAGTTTTCTGGTAAGTCTTATAAACTAATGTAATACTACCATAACAACATATCATAAACGAGTAACATAATATATTATAAACTAATACATTAATTGAATGTAAGCTAATGTAACATGGTATTATCTACACTAATAAAAGGTAATATGTTAATTAGACCGGACATCTTCCGACATCCTTCCGGACAAAGCTGCGGGGGCCAAGGCAGAGGCAGTTAGGGGCGATCAGTCCAGGAGGGGAGGGCAGTTAGGGGCAATCAGGCCAGCAGGGGAGGGCAGTTAGAGGTGATCAGGCCTGTAGGGGAGGGCAGTTGGGGGCGATCAGGCCAGCACAGGGGCAGTTGGGGGTGATCAGGCCATCAGGGGAGCAGTTAGGGGGTGATCAGGCCAGCAGGCAGAGGCAGTTAGGGGTGATCAGGCTGGCAGGGGAGCAGTTAGGAGCATCAGGCCAGCAGGCAGAGGCGGTTAGGGGTGATCAGGCAAGCAGACAGGCGAGTGATTAGGAGCCAGCAGTCCTGGAATGTGAGAGGGATGTCCGACTGCCAGTTTAGGCCCAATCCCGCAGGGACATCCCCTGAGGGGCCTTGGATTGGAGAGGGTGCAGACAGGGCTAAAGGGACCCCTCAAACCACGCCCCCCCCCCCCCCGCACAAATTTTGTGCACTGGGCCTCTAGTATTTTATAAAACAGGAAAATGTTTTGTTTTTCAGTGGTTCTAACATATTAAGGGTTTCTTTTGTTTCTGTCAAGTCTTGCTTATTTTCAAGAATTTCTTTTTTTCTGTTTCAGAAAATGTAATATGATCATTCTTTAAAAACTATAATTAAAGTCTAGTAAAGTAGGCTTTAGTAAAAGGTATTTGACTTCTGTAAAATTTGACTCTAGATCTTAGCTTTTAAAACTAGATAAATTTCTTTTATGAATATATGAAATGTCGTGATTGTGATAAAACTTTTATGTCCCTCAAAATTTTCTAAATATACGTAAGATCATAGTATAAATAAAAATTGTAAGACACTAACATTTTAACTAATATTTTAAGGCTTATGAAAGTGAAAATATCTGTTGGGACTGTGTTGTCTATGTAAATACTGCTGTGCAAGGATGACCAAGTCATAGATCTTGAGGTTTTCAATATCTTTAATGGGTTTACATTGGATCATATTTACTGTGGTCCAACTCCTCTTGGTGTTTCCAGTAACTTGACTGGGTAAGTTTTTTGCCAGGGTTAAAGTTTTGAGATTGGGAGTACTTTTTGTTGGGTAACACAGATTGACTTCCTGAAAATCCAAAGCCATGACCCTTTTCTCTGTCACCCCATGCTCTGATCATGTTGGGTGAGTCTGCCATACGTGGGTCTTTGCTGAGGGAACTGGGCCAGCCATCAGCTATAAAGCAGAGGTGGTTCAAAGCAGCCTGGTGATATCAGATCATCAGTGGTGATAAGAGTTTGTAAGAGGAAATTGAAGTGCAAGGTGGGTGAGGAAAAAATTTTGGCATCTGAATTCATGTCTCAGTGTCTAGACAAAAAAGAAATTATGTGGGGGGGGGGCAGGGGGGGAAGTTACATGGATCAGTGAAACACAGAACTTTATTTATAAAAATGTCAACATGTAATGTCAGAGATCAGCCTAAGAGTAGGCAGCAGTCAAGACATCTAAAGAAGGAATGAGCAGCAGAAGGAGTTAGGAGCAAAAGCAGAAGAAAATGAGGGTTTAGTCAGGCAAAAAACCTGGCAGTGTCCAATGGTATCAATGGAGAGAGGTCTTAGTGAACTCTGACTATAGCTGTGACGTGGCTGGCAGGTGTGGATGTAGCATCCACCTGAGCCTCCTGTTCTGGTGCCATGCTCATCAGGCAGCTTTTTCATCACCATTGGGCATCCAGGCAGGCATGCTGAAGGGAGATAATTAGTTTTCAGTTACTATTTGTTTTAAGTGACTTATTGAACATTCTAGTTCAGCGGTCGCCAACCTTTCGGACCTCACGGACCATCAGTGGTCCGCGGACCACCAGTTGGCGACTGCTGTTCTAGTTCATACATTTACATTGGTGGTGTGGTGAAGGCGTGAGATGAGACTGAGTCTGTTTTCTCACAGAGCCAGATTTCAGTGCCTGAAAGCTAAGAATTGGTATCTTTAGTATGTGGCCATGCAGTTTGGTGGATCAGATGTCTGACTTCCCTTAGGTGGCCACTCGTGCTGCTTCATTTAAGATGTAGTCATGAGGTCACTGTTGAAAATCTCTCAATGTAATTCACCGTATTAACAGAATGAAAGAAATACGCCATATAATCATCTCAATATATTCAGAAGAGCATTAGAAAAAACTCAATTCCCATTCATGATAAAAACTCTCAGAAAACTAGAAAAACTTCCTCAATCTGATAAAGGGCATTTATGAAAAATCTGTAGCTAACATACTGTCAGTTCTCCCCAGATTGATCTATAAATTTAATTCTAATCAAAATCAAAGTAGACTTTTATGTAGAAATCGACTGGCTGTTTCTAAAATTTATATGTAAATATAAAGGGCCTAGAATAGCTAAAACAATTTTGAAAAAGAACAAAGTTGAAGGGATTTTACTATTTGATTTCAGAACTTACATAAAGCTACAGTGATCATAACAGTGTGGTACTGGCATTAAGGATAGACATGTAGAACAAGGAATCAGGCTAGAGGCCCAGAAATAAACCCACAGGCATAAAGTCCATGGATTTTCAACAAAGATGTAAAGGTAATTCATTAGAGAAAGGATAGTCTTTTCAACAAATGATGCTGGAACAACTGGATATGCACACTGTGAAACACGGACCTTGGATCGTGGACTTAGAAGCTCTATCCCCGTCTCTGTCCTCCCCTCCTGGTCTCATTTACAAATGTTAGACTGCTGATACTGTCTCACAGGTCACTGAGGCCCTCTTAAATTTTTTTCTTTCCATGCTTCATTTTGGATATTTCTGTTGCTTTGTCTTCAATTTCAGTGATTTTTCTTCTGCAGTACCTAATCTGCTGTTAATCTCATACAATGAACTTTTTATTTCGGATACTATTTTTCAATCTCTACAAGTTTGGTTCTTTTTAAAAAACCTTATTTCTCTTATTAGTATTTTCATGTTTTTCTTTACATATTTGAGCATGTGGAACATATTTACAGTAGCTGTTTTTACATTTTTATCTGCTAATTCTGTCATTTTTGTCATTTACATCATCTTTGTCATATTGACTGATTCATACCATGGGTATGAGTCAAATTGTCCTGCTTTTTATATCTAGTGGTTTTGTTTGGATGCTGAATATTGTGAATTTTGCATTCTTGAGTGCTGTGATGTATTTCTTTAACAACTTTGTTCTGGCAGACAGTTAAGTTTCTTTTGGGTCAGTTCTATCCTTTCCAGTTTTATTTTTTATTCTTTTAGGATGGGTCTGGAGTAGCCTTTACTCCAGGGCTGACTTAGCACCACTTCTCAGATGTGACCCTCCTGTGTCTCTCCCCGGTGCTTGGCGTATTGAATGAGGCCTGTGGACTCTGGCTCATGGAAACTCAAACAGTGCAAGCCCTATGTGAACTCAGAATTGTGGGACTTCTCCCTGTGCATGGGCAAGCTGCTATGCAGCCAGAGCCTCGAGGGGATATTTGTGCAGAGTTCTTTCACTCCTTCTCTGAGTAGCTCCCAACTCTTGGGTGCTCTGCCCCAGAAATCCTACCAACCTCAGCCTCTGGACATCAGTTTCTGTATCAGTTTGGGTTTCCTTTGGTTACCTCCACGAAGCTCACAACAGTACCTGCCTCCTGGTACTCATGATCTGTGTAATCCCTGCATTATATCAATGTTGATCTGACCAGTAGAATATGGCAGAAGTAATGGCATGTCACTTACGATGCTAGGTCATAAAAGACACTGTGGTTTCTTTGCCCTCTCTGGTGACATGCTGCCATGTTGTGACAAAAAGAGCTTTGTCTTATTCTAGACTTAATTCTTTTCTGTCTGTGTAATATTGTTACCCTCCTTCTGGAAACATCTATATACATAAAAAGTTAATATGCTAAGTGTCTGACTGTCTGACCAGTTGCTATGATGTGCACTGACCACCAGGGGTTGCCATGATGCAGGAGTTGCCATGACATGCATAGAGAAACGACACCGCAGACCTGGAGACCACAAAGCAACACTTGGCTTCCCCCAAGTGGGACACAGGCCCCGCCACCACCCCAGAGGGACAGCCCAACAAATCACAGCCAACGCTGCCGAGACCCCATCGTGCAAAATGCAGCCCACAGCCCAGCCTGGAAATGGTGGCTGTGAGCACCAGGTAATGACGTCACATGGCAATGGCCAGCTTCCTCTCCCTAGTGACAGGCCATTTAACAACAAATGCCACTACGGACCTGGCACCCATAAAGCAACACTCGGCTTCCCCTAAGTGCCACCCCCCAAGAGTGACACTCCACCAAATCGCAGCCAATGCTGCTGAGACCCCAGGGCGCAAAATGTGACCCGGTGGCTGTGGGCACCAGGTAATGACGTCACGCTTTTGTTGACATTCTGAAGCTGAAATGGTTGACAGAATATGTCTGAAGACCAACTATTGCCACAACGTATCTCTGAAGCTGAAAGAAGCCGGCATCATCGACAGAATGTATCTGAAGATCAGCTGCTGGCACAACGTATCTCAAAACTAGAAGAAAGCTACCTTTGGAAATAGTATATCTATAAATAATATTAAAAACTAGAGGCCCAGTGACGAAACTTGTGCACTTGGGGAGGGTTCCTCATCCTGGCCTGTGCCCTCTTGCAGTTCGGGAGCCCTCAGAGGATGTCCAACTGACAACATGCTGTGCTTGCCAGCTGTGAACCCGGCTTCTGGCGCACTGACCACCAAAGGGCATTTCCTGTCTTGAGTGTCTGTCCCCTGGTAGTCAGTGCACATCATAGCGACTGGTCATTCCGCCATTTGGTCAATTTGCATATTAGCCTTTTATTATATAGGATATGTCTAAATGTGCAATTCTTTGTCCTAAAAATGAGCACATTCATAAATTAACTGAAGAAATTTTAGATATACTTAATGGAGATTGTCACACCTATTTGAGTGATGATTCCATCGATTCAACGAATGATGCTGAAAAGGAAAATTTTCCCATCAAATTTCTTAATAGTATTACTCCTTCAGGAATGCTGTGTCATAAATTAAAATTGAAAGTAGGAGCAATCATCATGCTACTGAGAAGTCTTAATAGTAAAGGGGGTCTTTGTAATGGTACTAGATTTATTGTCACAAGATTGCGACATAATTGAGGCTGAAGTATTAGCAGGATCTGCGGAAGGAGAGATTGTTCTGATTCCAAGAATTGATTTCTCCTGTCTGACACTGGCCTCCCATTTAAATTAATTTGAAGACAGTTTCCCGTGATGCCAGCATTTGCAATGACTATTAATAAATCACAAGGACAAACTCTAGACAGAGTAGAAATATTCCTTCCTGAACCCGTTTTCGGACATGGTCAGTTATATGTTGCTTTCTCTTGAGTTCGAAGAACATGTGACATTAAAGTTAAAGTTGTAAATACTTCATCACAGGGAAATGAGTCAAGCACTCCAAAAGTGTTTTTACTCTTTTTTTTTAAAATTTTTTTTATTAAGGTATTATATGTGTACATATCTTACCATTGCCGCCCCCACCCCACTCCCATACATGCCCTTACCCCCCAATGTTTTGCATCCGTTGGTTACTCTTATATGCATGCATACAAGTCCTTCAGTTGATCTCTTATTTCCCCACCTCTCCCTAACCTTCCCGCTGTAATTAGACACTCTGTTTGATGCTTTACTGCCTCTGTATCTATCTTTTTGTTCATCAGTTTATACTGTTTTTCATTATCCCCAAATGAGTGAGATCATGTGGTATTTTTCTTTCATTGACTGGCTTATTTCACTTAGCATAATGTTCTCTAATTCCATCCAGGTGTCTACAAATGGTAGTAATTCCTTCTTTTTTATGGCAGCATAGTATTCCATTGTGTAGATGTACCATAGTTTTCTGATCCAGTCATCTGCTGACGGGCACCTAGGCTGTTTCCAAATCTTAGCTATTGCAAATTGTGCTGCTATGAACATAGGGGTGCATATATCCTTTCTGATTGGTGTTTCTAGTTTCTTAGGATATATTCCTAGGAGTGGGATTACTGGGTCAAATGGGAGTTCCATTTTCAGTTTTTTGAGGAAACTCCATACTGTTCTCCACAGTGGCTGCACCAGTCTGCATTCCCACCAGCAGTGCACGAGGGTTCCTTTTTCTCCGCATCCTCGCCAACACTTGTCGTTTGTTGATTTGTCGATGATAGCCATTCTGACAGGTGTGAGATGATACCGCATTGTCGTTTTGATTTGCATCTCTCGGATAATTAGTGACTTTGAGCATGTTTTCATGTGTCTCTTGGCCTTCCTTCTGTCTTCTTTCAAAAAGATTCTATTTAGGTCCGTTGCCCATTTTTTTATTGAATCATTTATCTTCCTTTTATTAAGTTGTACAAGCTGCCTGTAGATGTTGGAGATTAAACCTTTATCAGTGATAACATTTGCAAATACATTCTCCCATACAGTGGGATTTCTTGTTGTTTTGTTGATGGTCTCTTTTGCCGTGAAAAAGCTTTTTATTTTGATATAGTCCCATTTGTTTATTTTCTCTTTGGCTTCTGTTGCCCTAGGGGCAGTATCAGTGAAGAAGTTCTTTCGGCATATGTCTGAGATTTTGCTGCCTGTGGATTCCTCTAGTATTTTTATTGTTTCCCGTCTTATATTTAAGTCCTGTATCCATTTTGAGTTTATTTTTGTGTATGGTATAAGTTGGTGATCTAGTTTCATTTTTTTTCATGTATCTGTCCAATTTTCCCAACACCATTTATTGAAGAGACTGTCTTGACTCCATTATATGTTCATGCCTCCTTTGTCAAATATTAATTGCGCATATTGGTTTGGGTCGATATCTGGATTCTCTATTCTATTCTATTCCATTGATCTATATGTCTGTTCTTGTGCCAGTACCAGGCTGTTTTGAGGACAGTGGCTTTGTAATACAGCTTGAAATCTGGTATTGAGATCCCTCCTACTTTATTCTTCTTTCTCAGGATTGCTGTGGCTATTCCAGGTCTTTTTTTATTCCAGATGAATTTTTGGAGAGTTCTTTCTAGGTCTGTGAAATATGCGCTTGGTATTTTAATGGGGAGTGCATTGAATCTATAGATTGCTTTGGGTAGTATGGACATTTTAATGATGTTGATTCTACCAATCCATGAACATGGTATGTTCTTCCATCTGTTTACATCTTCCTCTATCTCTTTTTTCAGTGTCCTATAGTTTTCCGTGTATAGGTCTTTTACCTCCTTGGTTAGGTTTATTCCTAAGTACCTTAATATTTTTGGTGTGATGGTAAATGGGATTGCTTTTTTAGTCTCTCTTTTTGTAAGCTCACTATTGGTGTATAGAAATGCCATAGATTTCTTGGCGTTAATTTTGTATCCTGCTACATTGCCGAATTCATTTATTAAGTCTGTTAGTTTTTTGATGGAGTCTTTCGGGTTTTTTATGTACAATATCATGTCATCTGCAAATAAGGACAGCTTTACTTCTTCTTTTCCAATTTGGATGCCTTTTATTTCTTCTACTTGTCTAATTGCAATGGCTAATACTTCCAGTACTATGTTGAACAGGAGTGGTGAGAGTGGACATCCCTGTCTTGTTCCTGTTCTTAGGGGAAATGGTTTTAGTTTTTGCCCATTGAGTATGATGTTAGCTGTGGGTTTATCATTTATAGCTTTTATTATGTTGAGGTATGATCCTTCTATTCCCACCTTGTTGAGATTTTTTATCAAGAAAGGGTGTTGGATTTTGTCAAATGCTTTTTCTGCATCAATTGATATGACTATGTGATTTTTATCTCTCAATTTGTTTATGTGATGTATCACATTTATTGATTTGCGGATATTGTACCATCCTTGCATTCCTGGGATAAACCCTACTTGGTCATGGTGTATGATCTTTCTGATGTACTGCTGGATCCGATTTGCTAGAATTTTGTTGAGGATTTTGGCATCTACATTCATGAGGGATATTGGCCTGTAATTCTCCTTCATTGTGTTGTCTTTATCTGGTTTTGGTATTAGGGTGATGCTGGCTTCATAGAAGGAGCTTGGAAGTGTTCCTTCCTCTTGAATTTTTTGGAATAGTCTGAGGAGGATAGGTTTTAGTTCTTCCTTGAATGTTTGGTAAAACTCTCCTGTGAAGCCGTCTGGCCCCGGGCTTTTGTTTGCCGGAAGCTCTTTGATGACTGCTTCAATTTCTTCCATAGTTACTGGCATATTGAGCTGTTTAGATTCTTCCTGATTGAGTTTTGGAAGGTTATATTTTTCTAGGAATATGTTCATTTCCTCCAGGTTGTCCAGTTTGTTGGAATAGAGTTGTTCGTAGTATTTTTTAACAATCCTTTGTATTTCGGCGGGATCTGTTGTTATTTCACCTCTTTCATTTCTGATTTTGTTTATTTGGGTCCTCTCTCTTTGCTTCTTGGTGAGCCTGGCTAGAGGTTCATCAATCTTGTTTATCCTTTCAAAGAACCAGCTCTTGGTTTTGTTGATCTTTTGTATTGTTTCTTTGGTCTCTATGTTGTTTATCTGTGCTCTGATCTTTATTATTTCCTTCCTTCTGCTTACACTGGGCTTTTCTTGTTGCTCTTTTTCTAACTCTTTGAGTTGTTGGGTTAGGTAATTTATTACCATTGTTTCTTGTTTTTTGCAGTAGGCTTGTAGAGCTATGAACTTCCCTCTCAAGACTGCTTTTGCTGTGTCCCATAGATTTTGGATTGTAGTGTTTTCATTGTCATTTGTTGCCATGATGTTTTTTATTTCTTCCTTGATCTCTCTGGTAACCCAATCATTGTTTAATAGCATGCTGTTTAGTCTCCATGTGTTTGATTTCTTTGGGTTGTTTTTATTGTAGTTGATTTCCAGTTTTATGCCACTGTGGTCTGAGAAGATGCTTGATATGATTTCTATCTTCTTGAATTTGAAGAGACTTTGCCTATGTCCCAATATATGGTCTATCTTTGAAAATGACCCATGTGCACTTGAGAAGAATGTATATTCTGTGGCTTTGGGGTGAAATGTTCTGAAGATGTCAATTAATTCCATCTGGTCTAGTGAGTCATTTAGGATTGGTGTTTCTTTGCTGATTTTTTGTTTAGAGGATTTGTCCAATGGTGATAGTGGGGTATTAAAGTCTCCTACTATGATTGTATTGCTGTCAATCTCTCCCTTGATATCCTCCAGGAGTTTTTTTATATATTTGGGTGCTCCTGTATTGGGTGCATATATGTTTACCAGAGTTATTTCTTCTTGTTGGATTGCTCCCTTTAGTATTATGAAGTGGCCTTCCTTATCTCTTGTTATGTCCTTCACTTTGAGATCTAATTTGTCAGATATAAGTATTGCTACCCCAGCTTTTTTTTCAGTTCCATTTGCCTGGAAAACCTTTTTCCATCCCTTCACCCTCAGTCTGTGTGCGTCTTTTTTTTTGAGGTGAGTTTCTTGTAGACAGCAGATAGATGGGTCTTGTTTTCTTATCCAATCCGTTACCCTATGTCTTTTGATTGGGGCATTTAATCCATTTACATTTAAAGTTATTATTGATAGGTACTTATTTGTCACCATTTTTTTAAAAATATATTTTATTGATTTTTCACAGAGAGGAAGGGAGTGGGATAGAAAGCTAGAAACATCGATGAGAGAGAAACATCGATCAGCCGCCTCCTGCACACCCCGCACTGGGGATGTGCCCGCAACCAAGGCACATGCCCTTGACCGGAATCGAACCCGGGACCCCTCAGTCCACAGGCCGACGCTCTATCCACTGAGCCAAACCGGTTAGGGCTATTTGTCACCATTTTTATTCTTTACCCCTGTGTTCCTTCTTCGCTTCCTATTTTTTTTTTTTTTTTTCAGCAGACCCTTTAGCATTTCTTGCATTGCTGGTTTGGTGGTAATAAATTCCTTTAGTCCTTTTTTGTCTTGTAAAGCTCCTGATTTCACCTTCAATTTTGATTGATAGCCTTGCTGGGTATAGTATTCTTGGATTCAGACCCTTTCTTTGCATGACTTTGTATATTTCATTCCATTCCCTTCTGGCCTGATGAGTTTCTGTTGAGAAATCAGTTGCTAGTCTGATGGGGGTTCCTTTGTATGTAACTTTCTGTCTCTCTCTTGCCGCTTTTAAGATTCTTACCTTGTCGTTGGTGTTTGCCAATTTAATTATGATGTGCCTTGGCGTCTGTCTTTTGGGGTTCATTTTGCTTGGGACTCATGTGAGCTTCTTGGATTTGTGTGGGTTTTTTCTTCCCTATATCAGGGAAGTTTTCTGTCATTATTTCTTCAAACAGGTTTTCTATTCCTTGCTCAGCTTCCTTTCCTTCTGGGACCCCTATTATGTGGATGTTGTTTTGTTTTGTGTTGTCCCAAAGTTCCCTTAGGCTCTCCTCCTGCCTTTTAATTTTTTTTTCTAGGAGTTGCTCTACTTGGGTATTTTTTTCCCATCTTGTCTTCTAGCTCACTGATGCGGTCCTCTGCTTCTTCTAGTCTACTCTTGATGCTTTCTATTGAGTTCTTTACAGCAGTGATGTCATTTTTCATTTCTTCTTGGTTCTTCTTCATTTCCTCTTGGTTCTTGCTCATATTGTCGAATTTGTCTTCCATTCTTTTCAGCCACCTTATGACCATTTCTCTGAATTGTTTCTCTGGAAGGTTGCTTGCCTCCATTTCGTTTACTTCCTTTGCTGGTGATGCCTGCTTTTCTTTTATATGCGGGCTGTTTTTTTGTCTCCCCATGGTCTCTCTTCTCTGGATGTCTGGTTATGTAGTTCTCTCTCTCCTTATCCCAGGCGAAATCTGACCTTTTCGTGGTGGAGTGTAGAGCTACTCTGAATCCGCGTGTTTGCGCCAATTGGGGACCGGTGTTCTGGGGCTCGCAGCTGTTCTGTGGGTGCCGCAGTTGTGGATTCTCAGGCTTCCGATAAGCTCCACTTTCCCGTTCAAGATGGCGCAGATTCCACATCCAAGCCCGCAGCTCCGGGAGAGGACCCAGCCACAGTGGGGGCTGTCAGGTCAGGGGAACCCCGTCTAGCAGTCCCCCACCTTCTTCTGGAGTTTAGCTGTCCCTTAACTTGGCAACAAACACTCCTCGTGCGACCCTCAGCTGTTCTTTCTTTCTACTCCGGGATAAGGCTAAGAACACGTCTGTCTATTCCGCCGCCATTTTTCCTCCTGACCCAAAAGTGTTTTTACTCTTAATGTGGTATACAGAGAGATATTAGAATAAGTTTAATCAATTTATCAGTCATTGTTTTTGTCAATGTTTTTATATTGTTTTTATATCATCTTTTTGTTTTTATATCACGCTTTTGTATTCATATCATGTCTATTGTTATATCATGTTGTTACGATTTATTTCTTTATCAATGTATATATTATTTTCATGTACATTTTAATTTTCTCTCACCTCTGACACTTCTATTTAGAGAAAGGGCGAATAGCGATATCAAAATACTTCTTTTAGTTAATTTCCTTTCAATGTGCATGAATTTGTGCACCAGGCCACTAGCTTAAAAATAAAGGAAAACTCCCTAGCAGAGCATAAGAGCCCTTATGAATTTTCTCCAGTTTCCCCAATCTGTACTCTAAGCATAGCACACTGTTTTCAGATGGGCCTGCTTATGCCATTCACTCACTTTTCCTGAGCATTTGCATGCAACTCTCCCATCTTCCTCCTCACCTGGCTAACTCTGGCTACCCCTTCACATTATAGGCCTTCTCCTCCAGCAAGCCTGCCAGCACCCCATTCTTCATGCTCTCCTGGGGCTTGTTTAATTGTTAATCTGCTGTTTCTCCAATCCTCTATGTAAAGGAGAGGAACTGTTCTAGATTTCCCATTATGTCCCTTCTTGGCACACAAGGGGTGCTTGCTCAGTATTTTTTGAATGACTCAGTGAAGAGAACACTTAGAGTGAAGTAAGTAGTGTCAACATATCTGGCCACTCGGTTGATTTTAACACTGGACTTAACATATAGATGAAATGAACAGTAGTATAGCAACTTTGGACTAACAGTGATAATTTAATGACTTTACTGTTTCAATTTGCAGTGACTTTTGGAGAAATTAAGTAGTATTTTACTCATTGTTTCATTGAAGTAGCCCATTTTAAATTATATTATTAAAACCTGAAGTTTACATTGGAGTATGTATATTATTATTATTATTATTATTATTGAAAAATGAGACTTTCTTTTCTTCAACAGTTAAATCATTCTATTGTCAAGAGCCTGTGAAGTTTACCATAGAGTGGTATTTGAAGCATTATACCTGTCAAAATGAATATGCTAAGCTGGACGTAAGTAAAACACAATTTTAAAAAATTGTATTTATTGAGGTAATATTAATAACATTATATACCTTTTAGGTATGCAACATTATAATTAGATATCTGTGTACTCTATTGCGTGTTTACCACCAACGTCTGGTCTCCTTCCATTACCATGTATTTGACCCCCTTTGCCCAATTTGCTTCTCTCATCCTTTCTCCCTTCTGGTAACCACCATACTGTTGTTTGTCTGTGAGTTTCTTTTTGATTATTTTGTTAGTTTATTTGTTACTTTTTGGGTTTTATCCCACATATGATTGAAAACATATAGTTTTTTGTCTGATTTATTTCACTTAGCATAATACTGTCAAGATCCATCCATGTTGTCACAAATGGCAATATTTCACTCTTTTTTATGGCTGAGTGGTATTTCATTGTATATACACACCACATCTTCTTTAATCAAATCATTCACTGAAGGACACTAGGTTGTTTCCATATCTTGGCTATTGTGAATGATGGTGCGATGAACACAGAGGTGCATATATCTTTATGAATTAGTGTTTTTATACTTTTATCAAATTATCCAGAAGAGGAATTGCTGGGTCATATTGTAGCTCTATCCTTAATTTTTTGAGGAACCTCCATACTGTTTTCCATAGTGGCTGCACCAGTTTCAAATCCCACCAACAGTGCATGAGAGTTTCCTGTTCTCCACATCCTTGCCAACACTTGTGTCTTGTCTTTTTTATAATAGACATTTTAATAGGTATTATGTGATATCCCATAAACACAAGTTTTTGATGTATATAAAGCTGTGAAGGAAAATTATGAGCATAAAAATTAGCTCATCAGGTGAAGAGGCTAGAAATATAGATTATAGTCTTAGAAATGCCACAGATTAATTTTGGGCCTTAGGTAATACATGCTTTAATTCTATCAAAGCATATGCTTTCTGAGAAGTAGACAGATCTTTTCATTTCCTTGTATCTTATGAAAATGTTAGTAAATTTTAAATCGGACATGTAGGGTCACATGTAAACAAAAATTTTATTTAAGAAAGTAATGTAAAAGTTTCACTTCATTAAAAAATTAGTAATAGGGCACCTAGAACTTAGGTGAGTTACAGGTAGATTTAATTTGAGCAGATCTCAGAAAGAAGTGAGGAGGGAAAGGAACCATCAGGAAAAGGTGGGGGGAAACTCGGGGGTGGTGGAGCTGTGTGAGAGAGGAAGAGAGGCCAGGCGGGATTTGTCCCACCCTGGCCCTGTAGCCTGAGCCCCTTAGCCCTCATCCAGGTATTTCTTTCAATGATGCCCCCATGGTTTCTTTACAGATCTATCCTGTTGGCTCCTAGTTTTTTTGTTTTTGTGGGTTTTTCTGTTAATCTTCACCAAGCATATTTTTTCCATTGATTTTTAGAGAGTGTCCCAGGCACATCCTTTTTAGCAGGCTTTGTTTGTTTGTTTGTTTCTGGTACAGGAGCCAATCTAGGATTGCATTGCATTTCTGTAGCTGTGGAGTTTTTTTCCGTTCTTTCATGACATGACATTGATATATTTGAAGTGTACAAGCCATTTATTTTCACCAAATGTCCCTCAATTTGAGTACTACTGATGTTTTCTCATGATTAGATTTGGGTTATTTTTTGGGCAGGCATACCAAAAAATCCTGGTTTGTCCCATTTTTTATCAGGGAGTTTATGCCAGGTTTCGCTGCTGTAAAGTTACTACTTTTCCTTTTGTTATTAACAGTAATTTGTGAAAAAATATTTTTATTTTTATAATATGTTTATTTATATAAATACTAGAGGTCTGGTGCACCAGATTCATGCACTGTTGGGGGTAAGGGGGTTCCCTCAGCCTGGCCTGCGCCCCCTCACAGTCCAGGACCCTTTGGGGGATGTTTGCCTCCCAGCTTAGACCTAATCCCCCCAGGGATTGGGCCTAAGCCAGCAGTCAGACATCCCTCTTGAAGTCTGAGGCTCTTGCAGTCCAGGACCCCTCGCTCCTTACCGCCCGCCTACAGTGGAGGTGGGAGAGGCTCCCACCGCCACCACTGCGCTCGCCAGCCGTAAGCCTGGCTTCTGGCTGAGCGGCGCTCCCCCTGTGGGAGCGCACTGACCACTAGGGTGGAAGCTCCTGCATTGAACGTCTGCCCCCTGGTGGTCAGTGCGCATCATAGCAACATGATCGTTTGCCATTTGGTTGATTTGTATATTACGCTTTTATTATATAGAATGTATCCTCTTTCGTCATCAATCCTGATTTTCACATCCTTGAGTCTTACCCAATAAATCGATTATTACTCTGATGTTTGCTACGTGGTGATTTTCTGATCCATGTGTTTTCCCACATTTATTAGCATTCTACTGTGAGAATGAACTCTCTTTGCTCCTATCTTACCTATCTGTCAATGGGCTATAACCTATTATTTTGCTCACATTGTCCCATATTTCGCTAGTGGAAGTCCACTTACCCTTTTCTTGATGACTGGGAGCTGCCATTAGGTTTTATTTCTACATCTAGGAGGGAAGAACCCTAGGTCCTAATGAGTAAATGAGTGTCCCCTGCACTCAGTCAGGTTTGCACCTTTGCTCTGTATTGCTAAGTGTCTGGTTTGTCTTTCCTCTCTGAGATCTTTAATACTTGGGATAAGATGGAAGTAGCCCCAGGACAAGTATTGTGTATTTCAGAACACCTTAATCACTTTCATACTGTAAGATTATGGTTGTATTCTGTATTACTGTCTCTGGGCAAGCACAATTGAATGGCTAAGATATTATGATCCATCAGTTTTACTTAAAATTATATTCAAACCTTTTTCTGTATTTTGTTCTGCATATTTTCAAGTGCTCCAAACTGAATATATTTTAGTATTATTTAAATATTAAATTTTATTTGTCTTCTTGGTTAATAAGTGTGGAAATAAATTATAACAAAATTTTACCTTGGGTAGGAGCTGTCACAAGAGCCTGGAAGGGTTGGCAAAGACTTTTGTGTTAATTATTTCAAGAACATTGAATGTTGGACAACAAAAAATGAAAACATAGATTGCAACCGTGACTTACAGGTGTTTCCCTCATTATATGTGAGTATCTTGTCTTGCCATGTTAACAGAATATTACTCCCAGTACATACAAGTATCAGCCTAAATTCTGTTTTACCAAAATTTTTATTAAGGTGCTTAATTTGTTAAATTTTAGGCTTAGCTCTTTGTGAATGTGGTAGCACATAGTAAGATGCTGGCCCCATTTTCTGTTTCTTTGTTTCCCTTTACAACAACGTCATTTCATGATCTGCTGTCAGTTCATCTCTCTTCTCTCCACTCCATTGTTCCACCAGAACCCCAACAGTCAAGGTTACCAGTGACCGTATTGTTCAATCCAGTGGTCTGCTCCTCTTACCACAGTCTGTCAGCATTTAACACACAACACTCTCTCCTTCTCTATGCACTTGCTCCCTCCCAGGGTGGAAGATCAGATTCTCAAATGTCACCCTCAATCATCTCTGGGTGACATTGAGGCTATGGGTCATTTTAACTTATTTTTTGCTCTATGAATTCTGAAATGAAAATATATCTTAGTAAAAATTTTAAAGGGATTATTTTAAAATGTTATGAGTATAATAAACATATAGTAAAGTGTGCTTATCAGAAGTATATGGCTTGATGAATATTTTTGCACCTGGAGCTCCCTTTTAAGTTCTTAGTACTGTCCCCCTACCATAGCCACTATCCTGATTAAGGGAGTTATTTTTCCAAAGCAGGACTTTGTCACTCATGTTTGGACTACAGTGAAATTTGTTTTTTGATGTTCAGCTTTTTTTTTTCTAAAATATATTTTATTGATTTTTTATAGAGAGGAAGGAAGAGGGATAGAGAGTTAGAAACATCGATGAGAGAGAAACATCGATCAGCTGCCTCCTGCACACCTCCCACTGGGGATGTGCCCGCAACCAAGTCACGTGCCCTTGACCGGAATCGAACCCGGGACCCCTCAGTCCGCAGGCCGACCCTCCATCCACTGAGCCAAACCGGTTTTGGCTGATGTTCAGCTTTTAAATTTTTACTTTTTTTATAACACATTTTTTTCTTATTGTTAAAATTATTTATCCCCATAAAAATGCAGCAATATAAAATGAAGTTATTTATTCTTCTTTCCAGAATAAAGAACTAATTTCAAATATTGGAAATGTTTCAAACCAGGAAGAACAAATGGTAGGCCATCTTATTTGTCTTTAAATCAAATTATATACATAAGCTATATAGTAAGACTGAAAGAATCTGCTGATGGGTGGAGCACTTGGAGAGTGATATAAAATAGGGTTATTAGAATTGGGAAAGAAAAAAGAACTTTTATTTAAAACAGTATATTTCCTTACATATGTCTATATGAATTTTATACAAACTTGTTTCTGTGTTTGTTAAAATCTCTTTACAGTTATCATTTAAGCTTAACTTCTATGTAGCCTTCCTTTTTCTTTAAAAAATAAAATTTGCTTTCAGATGCCCAAGACAGCATAGTAACGGGCTGGTATGTATCGTCATTAAGGATGCAAAGAAATAGGTAGAAACCATGAGTGTAGCATGGAGGGGAGAGAAAATTTGGTATTTTGGGGAATTGCTAAAAGTCAGAAGACCAAGAGGCCAAGAGGGTTAGAAGGAGTTGTGTATAGGAACTGAGCAGAGTTAGGAGAGCTTAATGCTTGCTTAATGGTTGTTCATGTTTCTGGTTTTCTTGCACCATCTTAAAAAGTAGCCGGATAGTGGAAAGGTATTCACGTGGCAGGGGGTGGGGCACACACTCTTTGCACAAACTGCCACAAGTGGAGGAGGAAGAAGTGAAAGGAAAGGACAGGAAATATTCAGCAAGGAGGAATGTGAGAAGTTTGGCCCAGTTATGTGGGGCCTTGAAAGGGTCATAGACATTACAGCAGCTGTTATAGTCCCCAGTGGGACTGCTAGTAACTTAGTACCTTGAAGAATTTAAATAATTTAGCCTGTATACGGAATCTGAGTCATTTCTCACAATGTTATCTGACTTCTTCCTCCCACAGTTCAATTAAAAAACACATTGAAAAACTGAATGCTTGGTGACATTTGGATAAAATAAGAGAAGAGAAACTATTTGGATGGTGATAGTAAATAACACATAGAGTGGTAACATTAAGGGAAACGTGTAGAAATATAAAAAGTAGAAAACATTAAGGAGTGGAAAGGACTTCTTTTTTCCTCTTCCATCCCTTTGGGTCTGGAAGGATGGTGGTAGAAAACGGGGGATTGCTCTGGCCAGTGTGGCTCAATTGGTTGGAGCACCCTCCCATACACCGAAAAGTGGCGGGTTTGATCCCTGGTTGGGGCCCATGCTTGGAGGCAACCAACTGATGTGTGTCTCTCTCTCTCTCTCTCTCTCTCTCTCTCTCTCTCTCTCTCTTCCTTTCTCTAAAATCAATTTTTAAAAAGCAGGGAGGGGGGATCCTTTCACTGCCCACTATTCCTTTTCTGTGTTACCTGTTTGTGTTCTTTAAAAATGACCCAATTTGCTTATTGAAAGTTGTTTTAAAATGTGGTAAACAGTTGTTTAGCTCTGTCTTATATAGCAATTTTAAAAAATAACATAAAGGATTTTTTTTCCTGTTTCAGGATGTTGTTGCAAGAACACACAGAGATGGGTTTCACATCCTTATTGTTTCTATTAAAACGGAAAAAAACAATGCAAAATGGAATTTGAATGGTACAGTTAAACTGCATGCATGTTTATTAGCTAATTACTGTATTCTGGGTTTTTTTTGTCATTGATCCAAATCTACATTCTCTGTTAAAACACATTGAAAATGAATTTCTGTTAATCTCAAAAATGAATAATCTGTTTATTTGGGAGACTTAAAATTTTATACTTATCTTAATGAATTGGAAATTTTAAATTAAGTTAAATAATTTTAAACTTAATGGTGGGATAGAAAACTATTCTTCCAGATGTAAAAAATACAAAAACAAAAATACAAAAAACAAATGGGCAGGCAACATCTTAATTGTATTTGAAGTAGATTATATTCTGTTCGTTGAAAATGGCCATCATCAGGGTTTGAAAATTATTGTTTTTTGAAAAGTTTTTTTAAAACATTAGTTTATAGCTTAGGGATAGAAGTAGTATATCTGGCAACTGTGGTTTCTGGGGTCTGTGAGCTCCCCTCCCCCCACAAGCTAGCCCTTCTGTGGCTCATTAAGCCGTAGTTCTCCGTGCCCGGAGAAAGAGCATCCTCACAACAAGCAGTTTTCAAGGGAATGAAGGCCTTCACACACCCTGGAATTGCTTTTGCTAGGCTGACAGTAGCCAACAGCCTGTGAGGATCCTGAGGATTTGCATTCTGCTCTGCCTCATCCACTGGGGACACAGAGGGGAAGCCAGGCTCTGTCTCTGAGAGGCATCCAGTGCAGGGGAGGGGCAGAAAGCAGTGGGGTGAACAGGCATCACTGCAGAGAAGCACAAGGCTGGTGTCTCATGGGGGAAGCTAATGACCCATGGGGAAGCTGGTGGAGGGGCTGATCTGGAAGAATGTGAAGTAGGGCCTCCTCCCAGAGGTGATATGTGGGCCAGGCCAGGCCATGCCACATAGAGGGAGCAGGGATCTTGATGCCATTCTGCTACCTCGCTGGTCCCCCTTCCTTCCAGGTGCTAGAGTCAGGGTTGAGGCCCTGCTAGTTAGAAACTGCAGCAGTTACCAAGTCCAGCGAGTTCTGCACGGTTCTGGACACTGTTTATTCTCACTGTCTTAGATGCCAACCCAGACTAGGTGCTTGAGGTCAATCGTTCATCCCAGGTAATGAAGGGAGACAAAGTCCTCAGGAGGTTGGTAACTCAGCAGGGGCCAGACAGTAGCCAGTGCAACTCTGCTCTCTGCATGAGGTGAGATTTGGCCCAGGTTTTACAACTGAGTGTGACTAGTGAAGGTTTCTTCATAAGGTCACATTATGTAACCAGCAACTGTCCAGTGTCTGTGTGTGCTAGGTAAAGATACAGCATCGGTTGCTTGCTTTGTATTTTTGGAGTCTTCTGGGGAATGAGCTTACATTTAAAACTTAAGAGAAAACTGTTAATTTAACTGTTTACTTTCTTTATCCCACCCTCACTTTCACCAGTTTCTCTTTCGATGATGGGGCCAAAAGGATATCTCTCTGCATCAGATTGGCCTCTCATGATTGTGAGTATGTTTCACCATTTAAAAAAAAAAAAAAGAATTTTGTATCCTAATTGGAAAATTAAAAATTCTAAGAGCTCAGTGATGGTAATCCCTTAATAGCTAGTGCCCTGACATGCCCTCTCTGTCCAGAGTGACTGGAAAATAAAGGATTGATGGTTGAATGAAAAACATTGATTTTCAAATGATAGTAAGGCTTAGGTGATTACAGTTGCTTCTCTCCCTACAGTTTTACATGGTGATGTGCATTGTCTACATTTTATGTGGCTTGCTCTGGCTGATGTGGTCTGCTTGTTATTGGAAAGATATATTAAGAATTCAGTTCTGGATTGCAGCTGTCATATTCCTGGGAATGCTTGAAAAAGCAGTTTTTTATGCTGAATACCAAAACATCAACAGCACTGGGCTATCAAGTAAGTTGTGACTTTCCCCGAAAACACAGTACGATCTATGGGGCCTCGATGTCTGAGCCTAGCTTTGAGAACAGCCACGTTGTAGGTGAAGAGGAGGGAGGCCGTGGAGAGACCAGGAGTGTAACTCTGATCTGGGCCAGCATGTGTGTCGTCTTCATTTTTTTATTTTTCTTCTATTGACTTTCCCTCCTTTTCCTCCCGGGGAGAAGAAAATCTCGTTCCCTTATGGCCAGCCACCTTGACTAGATTAAAACCACCTTGGCTGGGGAGCTTTGGGTGCTGCCAGTTTTGTATCATATTTCTCTGTTTCCCTCCCACCCCTTACTTCTTTCTCCTCAAAACAAAAAAACAAAAAAAAAGAAGAGAAGAATATTTGCCCCCGGGGAGTAAAATCAGTGGTGCCTGCAGCCTTCTTGCATTGTCGCGCCTCTTCTCTCAGGCAGATTTCAATGTGAAGTTTATGTGCGAAGCAGCGGGGGCGTGTGCTTGGGCATCCACAGTGTATGCCCAGACTTCTAGAAGGTAGATGTCAAGAAGCCAGAGAAGTCAAGGAACAGTTTGTTCAGTTGCCGAGCCTTGGAAGGGAGAGAGCTCAGAAGGGCTGACCGCGCTCAGGGACGTGCTTCTGAGGCGTGGGGATGAGCTTGGCTTAGATTGTCAAAGGGTGTTCTTGTGTCTGCTAGGAGTATTTATTTAAAATCCTATAGGAGAGAAAAAACAGTTGGAATACAGATAAAACAAATTTGGCATAATGCTGATAATTACTCAAGCTGAGTGATAGTACATGCGATTTCATTTACTGTCTCTCTGTGCTAGGGAATGTTTGTCATTTCCCCAAATAAAAAGTTTAAAAGGACTCGTACAAAAGAATAAAAAAAGGACAGCATCCAGAGAGGCACGTGAGAGATGCTATTACTCCACAAGGAGTTTAGTGACATTTTTGTGTCTCGAACTAAATAAGGAAGGAAGGATGGGGCTGCTGCTGATGGCTAGGATTGAAGTGTTCCTGAATGTTGGAGGAGGCTGGTGGTCATCTCCTATCTGTGAGGGTCAGGGTGGAGTGGACTTCGGCAAGGGCAGCCAGAGCCTGCACCCCATCTGCTGTCCTCAAGCCCTCTGTCTGGGATGACACCAGCAGGGCTTGGGAGACAGACCCCATACTGCTGTCAGTGTTGAGTCCTGTGGAGAGGAGAGTGCCAGGAGTCTGGGCAGGGGCTGGCGTGTGGTTTCCAAGATGGGAATTCTGTTACCGACGCTGTCTTGCTCACATTGATCCTGGAAGAAGAGACTTTAAAGGTGTGGGAGCAGTGATTGTTGAGACCCAGGGTGGGTTTTAACATTAAGAATGGGTCATATCAGGTGGACTTCCTTCCGTTGTGCTTCTAATTGGTCGTGGGAAAACTGCGTGTATCTGTTACCTCTTCAAGGTACTTGAGAGGTCTCGTGATTTCTTGTGGACAAGGTGGAGAAAGGAGCTGAAAGAAGAATGAGGTGGATTCACACCTGGTTTCTGAATACTTTCTAATTCTCTCCATCTGCACTGCCAGCATTCTTTCCTGGACTTCTGGAATAGCCCCAAGCATTTCCTCACCTGCAGTCCAGTTTTAAGCCATCAAGTATAGCAATCCTGTACTTATAAAGTAAAATAAAGCTATCCATTTTATTTCAAGGGTCACCAAACTATTTCTGCCGTATAGTAACTATTTTAGGCTTTGCAGGCCATACAGTCTCTGTTGCAGCTGCTCAACCCTTGTTACATGAAAGCAGCCACAAACAAGTGAGTGTGGCTGTGTTCCAATAAAACTTTATTTATAAAAACAGGCCTAGGGACAGATCTGGCCCAGGGCTGTAGTTTACTGGTTCCTTTTTTACTCCATCATTTACTATTGATTACGCCCTGCCCTTAGCTTCAGGTTGAGACTCAGAACATGGCCTACAGCCCGGTGACTGCTCTTTCCTGTCCCAGCCTATTTCCTGGCACCCTCCTTACTTATGCTCTGCTGCAGACATGCTGAATTTCACTTCTCAGAGCACATTTAGCTTTTTTTCCTTTGGATGTGCCTTTCTTTTGCTTCTCCTGACTCTCTCCCAGATAGTTTACTTTGCTGCGCCTTCAGATCCTGATTTATTTTTTTTTAAATAAATCTTTATTCAGATTATTACAATTATTTCTCCTTTTTCCCCCCATAGCTCCCCTCCACCCAGTTCCCACCCCACCTTCTGCCCATACCTCCCCCCCACTGTCCTCATCCATAGGTGTATGATTTTTGTCCCTTCATGAACCCCCATACCCCTTTCCTCGTGAGAATTATCAGTCCACTCCCTTTCTATGCCCCTGATTCTATTATATTCACCAGATTATTCTGTTCCTCAGGTTTTTAATTCACTTGATTTTTAGGTTCACTTGTTGATAGATATGTATTTGTTGTTCATAATTTTTCTCTTTACTTTTTTCTTCTTCCTCTTCTTTAAGAATACCTTTCAGCATTTCATATAATACTGGTTTGGTGGTAATGAACTCCTTCAGCTTTTTCTTATCTGTGAAGCTCTTTATCTGCCCTTTAATTCTGAATGATAGCTTTGCTGGGTAGAGTAATCTTGGTTGTAGGTTCTTGCTATTCATCACATTGAAAATTTCTTGCCACTCCCATCTGGCCTGCATAGTTTCTGTTAAGAAGTCAGCTGACAGTCGTATGGGTGCTCCCTTGTAGGTAACTAACTGTTTTTCTCTTGCTGCTTTTAATATTCTCTCTTTGTCTTTTGCTCTTGGCATTTTAATTATGATGTGTCTTGGTGTGGTCCTCTTTGGATTCCTTTGGTGTGGGGTTCTGTGCACTTCCTGGACTTGTAAGTCTATTTCTTTCACCAGGTGGGGGAAGTTTTCGGTCATTATTTCTTCAAATAGGTTTTCAGTATCTTGCTCTCTCTATTCTTCTGGCACCCCCATAATTCAGATGTTGGTACGCTTGAAGTTGTCCCAGAGTCTTCTTACACTATCTTCAACTTTTTGGATTTTTTTTTTTTGCTTTTTGCTTTTTCGGTTGAGTGTTTTTTGCTTCTTTGTATTTCAGTTCTTTGACTAGATTTTTGTGTTCCTCTTGTCTGTTTTTGGGTCTCTGTATAATATTTTTTATTTCAGTCAGTGTATGTTTAATTTCTAGTTGGTCCTTTTTCATATCTTCGAGGGTCTCGTTATATTTATCGGTCTTTTTTAGGATATTCTTAAAAAGCCTTATAACCGTGGTTTTGAATTCTATATCCAGTCGTTTGTTTTCCTCCATTTCTTTCGTTTGTGATCTGATTCTTTGACGCTGCATTTTCACTACTTCCCTGAGTTGGTAAGGTAGATTTGTGTGCTAGGTTTCCAATATGGCCCAGTGGGTCTGCCTACCCAGTTAACCTGAGGTGGACACTCTTGGTGCACCCCTTTGTGGACTGTGTGTACAGCCTTGTTGTAATTAAGTCTTTATTGTTGTTGGTATCACTGAGAAGAATTGACCTCCAGGCCAGTTGGCTGTAAGGATCAGCTGTGTCTATGCTGGGAGAAGTTCGGTGCTGGAGACAGCCTTATAGGATTAGACTTGCCAAATTGCAATAGCCTCTGTGCTCAGCTTGGATGGGGTGGAGTCTCAGTCTTGGCTTCCCGTCAGCCTTGCCCTTGCGCGCACGTGCGCGCCTTCAGACCTCTGCCTTCCCGGCTCCCGAGTCTCCGCCCGAGAGTCCAGACTCCCCCCACAAGAGCGTGGGTCCCCAGGGGCTCGCCTGGAACCGGGGTTCAGTGCAGTCAGAACTGGGGCCCAGTGCAGTCAGGAGCCTCCGACTCCCTTCCACTAGGGAAAGCCTGTGGCAACCTCCGCAGCCTTTGTGTGCACTGGCACGCGCGCGCTTTCAGTCCTCTGCCTTCCCCGGTTCCTGAGTCTCCGCCCGAGAGTCCAGATTCCCCCCACAAGAGTGTGGGTCCCCAGGGGCTCGCCTGGAACCGGGGTTCAGTGCAGTCAGAACTGGGGCCCAGTGCAGTCAGGAGCCTCCGACTCCCTTCCACTAGGGAAAGCCTGTGGCAACCTCCGCAGCCTTTGTGCGCACTGGCACGCGCGCGCTTTCAGTCCTCCGCCTTTCCCAGCTCCCGAGTCTCCGCCCGAGAGTCCAGACTTCCCCTGTAAGAGCGTGGGTCCCCAGGGGCTCGCCTGGAACTGGGGTTCAGTGCAGTCAGAACTGGGGTTCAGTGCGGTCGGGGGCTTCCTTCCCCCTTCCGCCAGAGAAAGTCAGCCAGGCTCTCAGCCGCCCTTTTTCTCTGCGCGCACAAAGACCCTTTGCCATACCTCCAATTCTCTGTGAGCTTTTCTCTTTCCTTCTAGTTGTAGAATTTTCACTCAGCCAGCTTTCCTGTGGTTCTGGATGGTGTCCGTTCTGTCTTTTAGTTGTAGTTTTGAAATTGTTGTGCAAGGCAGCAGTTTAGGTGTTTACCTATGCCGCCATCTTGGTTTCTCTCCCAGATCCTGATTTAGATGTCACTTCCGCTGAGAAACTTAATCTGGACTCACATGCACCTGCCCACAAGTGGATTAGCTTGGCTTTCCTCACAATCCAGGAGAGACTGTGTTGCCTCTGTCACTTACCAGGCTGGGTTTCATCTGTTGACTTGTCCTAACCAGAGTACAGGCTCCTCGAGGCAGGGACCATGGTATCTCTGTTATTGTAGCCACACATGAATAAAGATGAAGACATCCTGAGGAAAGACTATAGGGGACAAAGGGGGAGATTGGCAGTGGAGGGAAGTTCAGGTACACAGATTTCATGCTGGTACAAGAAAGCTGTGCCCAGCAGAGCTGATGGATAAGAAGTCTTCAGCAGGTTGTGAATCCCCTTCACTGAGGTTTCCAACATCAGTTGAGTTAGTACCTTGGAGATCCAATGTGGCTAATCCACCTGAGGTCAGATGTCACTGTATGTGTTACATGTTTAGAGTTGGTGGCAGGCCTCCAGATGTACACAGAGTGAGCTGATTTCTTCTCCTCAGCCCAAGGTTTGCTGATATTTGCGGAGTTGATATCTGCGATCAAGAGGACACTGGCCCGCCTCCTGGTGATCATCATGAGCTTGGGATACGGCATCGTGAAGTAAGTCCTGCTGTGCTGGAAAGTCATGGCATCTGTAGTCCTGCGACCAGCCACCCCCACTGTGACCCTGCGAGGCTAGACACCTCTCAGTATCATTACACAAACCCCATAGGGAAGTCTCTGCAAGAACGCGTTCCTCAGGAATGGCCGCGCACTATTTGATACGGTCTCAAAATCAAGATCCCGAGTTGGAATTCCAGTATTTAAATATTTTTAAATATTTAAATATTTATCAAAACTATTTTTTTCTTCTAACTCTGAGAAGAGGGTGTGTTGAGCTAATAATTTTTTTTTATAGTTCAGGGAATAATCAACTTTAAGGATATGGAAAAATTTAAATAGCCGAAGTGCAATCCATTTTCTATTTTCTAAACAGCATAGTTACGCTTTTATGACTGTATTTGGTCATCTTAAGAGAAGGGACACCACCAAGTCAGCAAGATTTCTGACTGAAATCCCGACCCCTCAGCAGCGGCTTCTTCCCAACCCTCTCAAGCAGGTCTTGCCTCTCATCCCTGTGAGTCTAGGGGCCTGAATGTGAAAGAGCTTCTCCTCTTTATCATCTTCAGACCATTCTTTCCTTTTCCCTAAAACCCCCTGACTCCTGGAGCTCAGGCCTTCAGGCTGGACCGCCTGCCCCATCTTCTTGCTGTGGCTCCTGTTACTGTCCAGGTTTCTCTTCTCATCCCTTAACTCGCTGAGCCCTTGCTCCCTGTCTCCACCAGAATTCCCTGTGCGTTAAGTAACCTGATCTCCTCACCTCATCACCTCTGCTGTCTTGCCCTTCACCTCACCTCTGCTGGGATTCAAGATTTCGTGACTGTGCACCTGTACCCTCATCATCATCACAGTTTTAAACAATCCACTCTTCAGCTCTCACTGCCTCTCTCCTGTTCACTTTCTCTGATGTGTCAGCTCCAGTCACTCTTTGATCCTGGTGCGGCCTCTGGCCTTTGGCCCTCACCTTCTGCTGGCCCTTCCCTGTCACATGTCACCTACCCTTCAACTGTACATTCCTGATCCTGCAGGGCACTGACATCTTGCAAACCCCTTGGGCCCTTTTCCTGGTTTCCCTGCCTCTGCCATGGTCTCCTGTCAGTCTGTTCAGACAGCTATAGCTAAGGCAGTCCTTTTAAAATGTAACTCAGGTCTCATTACTAGTATTTTTTGCTCACTTTTCTTATAAAACCCAAATTCCTCCTGTGGCTTTTCTGATGGCTGCCCCCCTCTCCTGCCTTCTCCCTTTTGAACATTGCTCAGTCCTCTGGCTGTCTTGCTGTTGCTGTTGCTATTCCTTAAACAAGACACAATTCCTTGCAGTGGAGGGCCTCTTCCCCAGAGCCAGGCATGGTGTGCCCCCTCTGTTCCCTCAGTATCTATTCCTCTGTCGTCTCCCCAGGAAGACAGCCTTGCCAGGATTCCTAACGCCACACCCACCCTCCGTGAGAGCCCACCCTCTATACAAGAACACTCGATGCATGCGTTAGCATTGTTGTCTCCCCTGACAGGAGTGGAGTAGGAGTTTTGCCTGTTTTTTGTCCTTTGTAGCCTGAGGCCCCAGTGCCACCCCTGGCACAGGTCATTCAGTAAATAGCACTGAATGCGCACGTGCATGTGTGTGAGCTCAGCATCGGTATACTTAACGAGCTGTTAGCCAGGAGAGCTTCTTTTCATTGGGCTTTTATTGAGATTTCTTCTCAGATGCTTTGCTTTGAGGCTGGGGGCTTGATACAGCATACAGAGCACAAAGTCCTCTGGTTGCATCTCAGGTACCTCCTTGTTCTCGTTATGAACATCAGATGCCTCGGTGTGGAGCGTGTTGCTTCCAGGGAACAGGAGGCTGAGCTGTGTGTATGGGCATAGCCCTTGGTGAGCGCATTCCTTCATTGTCAGCCTGTTTTGTCAGCTCTCATGGAGTGAGGCCTAACACTCGGCTGTTGAAGGGTTCCAGTTAGCTGGCTATCATGAGTCAGAACTCAGAGGACCTAAATTAGATAGCTAGTCTTACATATGAGCTGTGAATGCTAGGTTAATTTTTACTTAGATAATTGTTTTAAAAGGACAAATTTAAATATTTTTTCAAAACCATTTTTTTCTTCTAACTCTGAGAAGAGGATGTGTTGAGCTAATAAATTCTGACTTGCAAATGTCATGAAATTTCAGTTCTATTTTCACATTATTAATTGCAGAAATCACCATCTTTGCGTTTTCCTAATTCACTTATATTTTGAAAGACTCAGACTGTTATTTTAGTTCTTTTGCATTGAAAGAATAAAAACTAAAGTCTTAGCATTCTGGTTTCGGGTATTGAGAGAATTTGATCTCTGAATACCCTGCCTTTTCTCTGCCCAAGCCATAAATCAGCAGATATCTCTATCAACGCATATCCCTGAACAGTTTTTAATTAATGTCAGTAAAAGAGTTACGATTTCTGCCAGTGACACTCAGGAGTTGCCCTTCAGCTTCCCGGGTTTCTTCCATCTGCTCTTCTGTGTGAAATCATACCTGGGCTGGGTGATAATGTGCATCATATGCTGCCATCTCGGCAGCAAAACCCTCTGTTGCTTCCAGTGCCGGAGAAGGAGGCCTGTTTTCTGAGCCTGTTGCTGCCTTGTTCCCAGGGAATGTGGTGTTTCCTAAAACAAAGCACCTCGGGGTGGAGTAAGACTGACCTGATAAGGCGGGCACTTCTCTGGTATTGAAATGGGGGCAGTGATTGTTTTCAGATGCATCCAGCTTACCAATGGTTTGCGTGTGTTTTTTGCCTTTTTTCTGTTTTCTCCTCCTTGTTCCAGGCCTCGCTTAGGGACAGTCATGCACCGGGTGATCGGACTGGGGCTTCTCTACTTCATCTTTGCAGCAGTCGAAGGCGTGATGAGAGTTGTTGGGGTAAAAACTGCATAATTTACTACCACCCCTTTTGTTTTTGCTATGACTTTATATCTCCCCAGATGAATTTTTTTTTAAATATACTTTTTATTGATTTCAGAGGAAGGGAGAGGGAGAGAGAGATAGAAACATTAATGATGAGAGAGAATCATTGATCGGCTGCCTCCTGCATGCCTTCCACTGGGGATCAAGCCTGCAACCCGGGCATGTGTCCTTAATCAGAATCAAACCCAGGACCTTTAAGTCTGCAGGCCGACTGAGCCAAACCAGCTAGGGCTGAATTTTCAAAGATAGGAAATTTATGAAAAAGGCCCAATTTGAGCTTTATTTTCTATGGAATATTTTCCTTGTTAATATTTCCTGAAAGTAAAAGGCAAGGCAGAGCACTTCCTAAAATGATGTGGGACTGGCTGCATCTCAAAGATGTTCATAGTTATTCCTTTAAAGAACGTTTGTCTCTATTGTTCAGTCTATACACATTCGTTTCTTCCTTACACCTTGGCTTAAACATGTATCACGTCAGGAAAAAATTGGTTGTAGCCCTTATGCATGGAGACTATCTCACTGTTAAGTCCCATTTGGTGGTAAGTTTTCTCTGACTCTGTAGATGTGCTGTTTTGGGGATTCAACAGAGCCCACTCTTTGAAGAGACAGGAGCAGGTAGTGTTCAAGGGAACAGCTGGTGCTGCAGCAGCAATGCTTTCCTTTCAAGAGAAGTCAGAATAGTTATGTCTGTGATGAACCTTAGATTTTTTTTAATATATTTTATTAATTTTTTACAGAGAGGAAGGGAGAGGGATAGAGAGTTAGAAACATTGATGAGAGAGAAACATCAATTAGCTGCCTTTTGCACACTTCCTACTGGGGATGTACCCGCAACCAAGGTACATGCCCTTGACCGGAATCGAACCTGGGACCTTTCAGTTCGCAGGCCGACGCTCTATCCACTGAGCCAAACCGGCTAGGGCCCTTAGATTTTTAGCTCTCGGTTTTTCTTAATATAACTGACGACTGAGTGGTTAAGAAAGTTATTTTGTACCTGATTTAAAGAGCCTTGTAATTTTTGCCTCAGTGTGTTGGCTTAGATGTATAAATCAGGTTACTGCACAGAGCAGTTTATTCATATATTGTCTGAGTTCAAGTCACATGTTTGCTCTGACCCTTAAAACAGGACACTTGTCCCATAATGTTAAGCCTCATTCTTCTTCCTGTTGTCTTGATAGTCTGCATTCTGTGTTAGATACCCCTGCTGTTTTCATCTTTGATTCTTGAAAGGGGTATTATTTTTACCTTTATATAACAATGAAGAATTCTGCATTTATATATCACTTACAGGAAACTAAATCTCTATAGGGGAAAAAACAAAAGATATTCCAATGTAGGTATAGTATATATGTTATATTTCCTTGAAATTTTACATAGTCAACATTGTAGCTATGTGATTTGCATATACTTCTCTGTCAGCTCTTGATTAGAGTAAGTGGCTAATCAGTGGTTTGTTTTCCCCTTCCACTCAGTTCCTTTTCCTTATTTTACTTTCCCCACATCCTTTGCATGCAGTAGGAAAGAGAAGGGTCCGTTTCCCTAGTAGCTCTGGCTGTAGGTTTGGTCTGGAGAGGGGAGGTTAACACAGTTGCCCTGGTGGGGCTGGGGACATGTACCTGCTATTTGCCATTCCATAGTTTAATTGGACCTTGTCCTCAAACTAGTTGTTGACAAAACAAATCATCTTCATGTGCTTAAAGACAGTTCTGTTGGGAAGTAAAAATCTTTTATGTGGCCTTTATAAAGCGATGCTGTAAGCTGAATTGTTTTTTTTTTTTCATCTGATAATTCCTGTAATATAATGAAACTTTTACTTTCAGTTTTTTTCTCATTTTTATCTTTCAGGGTTCTAACCATTTAGCTGTTCCTTTTGATGAAATTATTTTAGCAGTTATCGACTCCATTTTTGTATGGTTCATATCCTTTACTATGTCCTTCTAAAATAGTTTATTATAGCATTAAAATCATATTACTTTAATTTATATTATTAATAATAGAAAGAAATATAGTTTTACATTATTGTTATCTCAACACAGGAATTTAGTTGAAGGTGAAAAAGTAACAACTCTCCAAAATGGAATATCTTTGTTTTTTTCTATTTAGTTCAGCAAACTTAAGTACTTATTGTGTACCCCATACTGAGGAGGCCTGGAAGATAAAGGTATTGTCTCTGTGCTTAAGGAATCCACGGTCTGGTAGAAAAGACAAAAATAACTACGAGGAATATAGCAATAGTCTTGGCCATTTTAAGAAGGTGTCATGCAAACAGAAGAATGAGAGAATGTAATTCTAGCTTGAAATCAGGAAACACTTTATAGAGATGATGATGTTTAAATTGAGACTGGGAGGACAAATAGGTTTAGAAGGAAAAGAATTGAGAATCAGGGAAGAGGCATTCTGGGAAGAATTGAGGGGAACACATAGTTGGAAGCATGAAATGTATGGACAGTGGCAGAGTGTCCCAGAGTAGCTGTCTGTGGGGAACAGTGTGGGAGCCATGGATGGTGGGGCAGAGGGAAGGGTAGAATGACCTGCTCAAGCAATGATAGTTCCTTCTGAAGGTAGAAAGAAGAGGGAATCAAAGCTGCACAGGGGAAAAACATGAAATGTGTGTTAGAAAGAACTCAAGGATGACCTAAAAAGATAACTTGGAAAATGAGAGACTAGAGACAGGAAGTCTAGTAAGAAGTCATTTGTTATATTTCCTTAAAATTTTACATAGTCAATGGTGAGGGTTAGAAATAGGGCATAGCAAATAAAGAAAAATTCCACATGATAGAGTTGCTAGAAATGGTGGCAGAAGAGGAGAAGGCTCCAGAGAAGTCCCACGGGTCTCGTTTGGGTAGCTGGGGCAGTGTTGCCATTCTCAAGGTGGTGACTTGGAGAAGGGACCATATGGATGAGGTTTGAGCTGCCAGGGAATAAGTATGAGAAAGAGAGTTGGAAATCCCAGCCTGGGTTTGCAAGGGGAGTCAGAACTGGTGGTAAAGGTTGGAGATCACCTTTGTTCAAGAGAAGGTTGCAGCGCGGAAGTGGCCCAAGGAGAACACACAGAACAGCGAGAGGAGAGGAACCAGGGGGCCTCGTGGGCGGATTGTGTGCAGGAGGAGCACCCGGTAAAGGGAGGTGGGAGAACCAGGAGTTGATAGGGAGTGGAGAATGGGAGAGCTTCAGTTACAGTGGGTGGTCTACAGTGGCCAGAGGGGCAGAGAGGGATTCCCAAGGCACAGTGGCTTCCATCATGCAGAGGTTGCAATGGGACAGCAGGAGAGCAGGTTTGGCGCAGGTGGCGGGCAGAAGACGTAGTACAGCAGAAGTTTGAGGGCAGTGTGAGTTGATCCTTGAGGACCCCCTCCCTGATTCAGGACTCATTGGAGTCTGGGTATCCCCCATGTGTTTCCTGTCTGGTGGGGCCTTGCACGTGTGCTCACGGAAATGGAGGAATTCTAGAGGAGCTATGGCCTGGTCAGAGCAGAAGGCAGGGATCTGCAGGACCAGAGCACTGTTTTCCCACGGGTCTTGTTTGGGTGGCTGGGGCCGTGTTGCCATTTCTTCCTTTCGCATTTATGTTCTCTCTGAAACTCTTCTATAGATAAGTTTCATTTTTACCAAGTTTTTTTTTTCCTCCCATTGTCTTTGATACTTGTATTTTAGCTTTTAACATGAAAGGTTCTTTTGTCTTCCTTGTATTTCTTTTCATTTTCTCATCTTTGTCTCTCAGGGGAAGGTGGAGGGCTTGCCTCTGCCCAGATCCCTTCTCCAGGGGAGCAGCTGGGCCTGACATGTGCACTGAGGCTTTCCCAGCCCCTCGTGGGGGTTCTTCTAGGCCAGGTCTGCCTGTTCTTTGTGAATTCTCAGTTTGCTTCAAAGTTATAAGAAAATAAAACGTTAACTTTATTAGCCTTATTCTCTAAAGCAGGGGTCCTCAGTCTTGCTTGGGTCCTGGGATCAGATGCCTTTGAAAGTGTAATGAGGCCTGGAGCCTCTGCACAGGTATAGCGGTGCTCCCCACCCACACAGACGGGTTGCCTGCAGTGGGGCATTTACAGTCCTTCCAAGTTATATTCATGGATCCCCTAATGTGTAAGGGTGTCCAGTTAAGAAATAGTACTTGAGATTTAAAGAGTTGTTTCTGATGGAACTTGATTGAAAATCATATTCTACTTCTGTCTAGAGCTACTAGTTTAGAATCCAAGTTTATTGAATAAAATTCTAGTTAAATAAGTCTGATATCCTCAGAGAGTGGTATAAACATCTTACTAGGAATTTTCATATTAAAACACATTTGAAGACATTTGGTTGTTTTAAAGGTAAAGTACATTCCTCAGTTCTGCATGTGACGCTAGGGCTGCAGGTCCTGTTCTGGCAGGTGCATTACTGCAGGAAGCATTGGCTTTGGGTTGTTCCATCACAGAAGGAGCCAAATTGGGGTGGGGAAATAAGGAAAACAAGGTGAAAGATTAGTAAGGCATAATGTTAATTATTAATATTTTGAATAAAAAGTGAGATAAAAGTCATGAAGAAATCCATGAGTTGTTAATGTTTCATGGTGAGAGAAGGAAATTTACCTAAAAGAAGGTGCTTTCTTTTAGGTTGCTGTTTTGTTTTTTTTTTTAATCCTCACCTGAGGATATTATTCCATTGATTTTTAGAGAGAGTGGAAGAGAGAGGGAAAGACAGAGAGAAATATCGATGTGAGAGAAACACATCGATTGGTTGCCTCCTGCACGAGCCCTGACCTGGAAGGAGCCTGCCTCCGAGATAGGTGCCCTTGTCCGGAATCGAACCTGGGACCCTTCAGTCCGCAGGCCAACGCTCTATCTACTGAGCCAGACTGGCTAGGTCTGTTTGGTAGTTTTTATTACTGAAGGTCTGCTTTCTCTGTACAAAAAGAGAGTAGGTTTCCCATATGATACAAATGACGAGCAAAGAAGCAGGGCTGCCTAGAGACTTGAGTGCTTGCATGAGGACCCTTGCTTCCTTTGCTTTTGGTGAATTCATTGCCGCTAATCCTGTACAAATCTTAACTCTAAAGTAATAGCAGAAATAGCCTAAAAAATTCAAAGCCACAGGCTTTCTCATGAATCCCCCTCCTGTTTTTTCTGCTTGTTTTATTTTTTTTGCTGTTTTGCTGCAGGCCAATGACTCTGATCTTGTGCTTCTGGCCAGCCTCCCTCTGTCTCTTCTTGACTCTGGCTTGTGCTGGTGGATATCCTTTCCTGCGGCAGCGGGTCCTGTGGATGCTCCTCCGGGATGGTGCACCGTCCGCTTTCCTAACACTTGGCTCTAATGTGAGAAATGGTTACACTTCCCTCCATTAGCAGTGTTTGGTAAGTGCAGGCTTAGGCAGTTCTGAATTTGCCTTTTACTTTTTATTCCTTGGCTTTCAAGCAGCACTTTTGAGTGATTAAATGACACCAGATTTTTGACATAGAAAATTGGCTTTAGTCAAGAATTTCTAAACAGTATTTGTCTTGATAACGATTAACCATTTTTTATGCCATAAGCATCGATAGATGTAAGCGGTGGAACTTTTTAAATTAAATTCAAAATATTGTGGCAGTTAACTGGTTAAGGAATATAGCACATTTGCATTTTTATAAATTCTGAGAGTAGCTTAATTGTTTGGATTGTGTGATGTTAGACATTGATCTTTAGCAACTTTTTGCTCATTTAGAAAAGCAGTTTTGGTAGTTTTAGCTGCTTTTAAAAAGAAGTTTTTGATTAGTGAGTATTTGGAATTTAAAATAGGCATAAATGGGAAATTTTCCACTTGCATTCTTTTGCTCAGCTCTGTAATTTCTGTGTGTGGTTCATGAACAGCTGGTGCTGTGCTCCGGAGGCGCAGCTCCCATTTACAGCCTGACTCTGGCTGCATCTCAGCCTCGCTGCTGAGGAGCCTGTGCAGAGGCCTTTCTATACTTCACACGTGAGAGTGTGAACTTCACAGGAGCCTGAGCTCCTGGTGAACCGCTGCCGTGAGGAAAGCCCCGCCCTTCCACCTTCTGGGAAAAGGCTACTACAGAGAACCCCCTTCCCCTGTAGGACTTAGATGAGATTCCCACGCCCCAAGGCTTACCTGTGACAAGGCCATACTCAGACCTATGTACCGGCTGACCGATGTGGACCACACTGAGCTGTCACCTTCCCCCAGGTTCCTGAGCTTTCGTCCCCCAAGGCCTCTGGAAAAGCCCCTCCTGGAAATCTGCAGACCCCAGGAAAGTCGTTCCCTGATGGACTGTCCCATCATGCCACCCACTTCCCCACACCTGAGCTCTCTAGTCCTGTTTCCTCCTCCCTGGAAGAGCAGAGCCCTCTCCTGTGTGACCGTTGGGACTTCAAAAAAATCTTACAGTTGAACATTCTCTCTTCTGCAATCGTCTTTGGAAAGAAGTCTGTCCTTACCTAAGTCCAGATTTGTTTTATTTGACATATTTCAATTTTTAATTGATAAAATGAAACTGCTAGATGACCCGATTTCTTAATTATGGTCAGAGAATCGACTAGAGAGAAAGAAAAAAGCACAAGCCACGTGGGAAATCCCAGGGGGACCTGCAGAGCGCCTGCCTGAGGGGCTGGCAGGTCCTGTGCTGCTCTGGCCTGTGGGTTGGGACTCAGCAGTAAGGAGGACGTCGTGGGGCTTCTTGCTTGTGTGTTTTCCTCCAGGTTCATTCAGAAGCTGATTTTAAAGCAAAATCTGCGATAAATCATTATCATGATTATACAACACCCACTAAAATTACATTTTCTGTGTTTCTATTACCTTTAAGTTAATGGAACTATATTCAGCAGTACCAGTTTTGGAAATGTAACAGATTCTTATTTTGATTTTAGTTTATTATATTTTAAAATGTTTTTCCTTAACTTTTTCACATTTTTATAAGTTCGGCACAAACTATGAAGACTCTGAGGCTAAGAAAGAACATGGTGAAATTTTCTTTATACAGGCACTTTACAAATACTCTGATCTTTGCTGTGCTGGGTAAGTAATGAACTTTTCTAATCATAGCAGATTATTTCAGGATCACATTTCCTTCAAAGCTGACTTTTTTTGGTGTGTTTCAGCTTCTGTCGTGTTTATGGTGTGGACAACTACGACATTTAGATTTGCAAAATGTCGATCAGTAAGTACAATCTAAATAGATTTTGTTTTTAATTGTACTATTTTGTTTTGTGTACTTTTGAAGAATTTAGTCTGTAAATCGAGGTAATTGCAGGGGAGACTTTCTGTTTAACTTGAATTATTTGATACTAGAGGCCCGGTGCACGAAATTCGTGCACAGGGGAGGGGGGGTGTCCCTCAGCCCAGCCTGCACCCTCTCCAATCCAGGATGCTGGCTCCCAGCTGCTCACCTGCCTGCCTTCCTGATTGCCCCTAACAGCTTCTGCCTGCCAGCCTGATCACCCCCTAACCACTCCCCTGCCAGCCTATTTGTTCCTAACTGCCCTCCCCTGCAGGCCTGGTCACCCCTAACTGCCCTCCCCTGCAGGCCTGGTCCCCCCCAACTGCTCTCCCCTGCAGGCCTGGGTCCCTCCCAACTGCCTTTCCCTGCAGGCCTGGTCGCCCCAACTTCCCTCCTCTGCCGGCTTGGTCAGCCCTAACTGCCCTACCCTGCAGGCTTGATCGCCCCTAACTGCCCTCCCTTGCAGGCCTGGTCCCTCCCAACTGCCCTCCCTTGCTGGCCATCTTGTGGTGGCCATCTTGTGTCCACATGGGGGCAGCCATCTTGTGTGTTGGAGTGATGGTCAATCTGCATATTACTCTTTTATTAGATAGGATAGAGGCCTGGTGCATGGGTGAGAGCCGGCTGGTTTGCCTTGAAGGGTGTCCCGGATCAGGGTGGGGGTTCCCTTGGGGCATGAGGCAGCCTGGGCGAGGGGCCTGTGGTGGTTTGCAGGCCGGCCATGCCCCCTGGTGACCCAAGCAGAGGCCCTGGTATCTGGGGTTTATTTATCTTCTACAATTGAAACTTTGTAGCCTGGAGCGGAGCCAAGCCTTCTGCTTGCTCTGTGGCGGCAGCCATTTTTTTTTGGATTTATGTATCTTCTATAATTGAAACTTTGTAGCCTTAAGCGGAGGCCTGGGCCAGCCAAGGTGTGGGGAAAACTTGGCTTCCTCCATCACCGGGGGCAACCCTAGCCTCATGCTCTTTCCAGTTCCGTGGCTGCCACCATTTCTGTTTGGGTTTATGTATCTTTATCATTGAAACTTTGTAGCCTTGAGTGGAGGCCTAGGCCGGCAAGGGCAGGCGGAAAGCTTGGCTTCCTCCATTGCCGGGGAAACCCAAGCCTTCCTTCTGCTCTCTGTGGCCGTAGCCATCTTGGTTGGGTTTATTTGCATATTCGCTCCTGATTGGCTGGTGGGCGTGGCTTGTGGGTGTAGCGGAGTGGTGGTTAATTTGCATAATACTCTTTTATTAGATAGGATAGAATTATAAAAACTTAGGCCTCCTCCAGTGAATCTGAGAAAGTTTCTCCTAAATCTGCTTTTCCAGTTATGCCCTTTTCTCAACTTCCTTTCATAGAATTTTTTAAAAATATATTTTATTGATATTTTACAGAGAGGAAGGGAGAGGGATAGAGAGCTAGAAACATCAATGAGAGAGAAACATCGATCAGCTGCCTCCTGCACACCTCCCACTGGGGATGTGCCCGCAACCAAGGTACATGCCCTTGACCAGAATCGAACCCGGGACCCTTCAGTCCACAGGCCGACGCTCTATCCACTGAGCCAAACCGGTTTCGGCCCTTTCATAGATTTTTGAAAGATAATTCTCTCATATATAATTTAAGGTAACAAGAAATTCTTTTTTTTCTGCACACCATGAACTTGGGCTGTTCCATATCTAATGGGATTGTAAACCTTAAGTCTGACATGTTTCTAGGGCGGTACACCCATTATGAACACTCAGGAGATTGCTTGCCATGAGTTCTTGAGTTGGAAGATGTTTCTTAGACTGAAACCCTTAAAGGCCCTCTTTTGGGGGCATCTTGATTAGGACCTTGTCTCTAGTTCTGTATGAATAGTTACAAGCAGCCCTCTGACAGTCCTGGACTCCGTTGCCTTAGGGATGAGTTAATGAGATAAGAGACTGCCTTTCTGGAATTTCTTTTCTCTCCTTCCCTCACCTTTGTTTTCTAAATCTTTCTGTTAACCTTAAAATTTTATGGCAGGGAATGTTTATAATGTTAAACAACAGTCCTTTAGAAACATTTCAAACAACATGATAAAATCTCCTGTCTCACTAAAAGCAGAACAATCTATTGGCAGAAGTACTGCATTGAGATTTTTGCATCAGAAATTCTACTGTCAAAAATACAGCAGTTCCCCTGCCCCCCCATTACTTGAGGGGGATATTCCAAGACCCGAGTGGACTAAAACTGTGGATAGTACTAAACCCTATATATACAGTGTACTATGTTTCTTATGTTTTTTCCTATACATATATACCTGTGATAAAGTTTATAAATTAGGCACAGTAAGAGATTAACAAAAATAAAATAGAACAATTATAACAGTATATGGTAATAAAAGTTATGTGAATATGTTCTCTCTCTAAATTTCTTTTGAATTATTTATTTCTGGACTTGGCCATTTAATATTTTAGGACTGCAGTTGACCGCATAGGTAATGAAACCATGGAAAGTAAAACCGTAGATAAGAGGGGACTATTGCACCCATTGTCAACTTGATTCTAATTCTGCAATTAACCTGCCTCATATCTGTTCTCTTAAAGAAAATACATTAAATGACCTCTGAAGTGCCTTTAAACTAATTCTTTTTATGACACCATAAAATATAATTTATGTTAGTGTTTTATTCATCTGATTGGCTGTAAGGCTAAAGTAAGCATTAATGTTGATTCTATAAAATAGCATTTCTTAGTTTATGTTTTCTTAAAAAATGTGTACTTATTTATTTAGAAGACTTAACTGGTTGGAAAGATTTCATTAGAACTTATCATTGCACACTATTTGAATCAAAAATCTATATGTTTAAGTTTATTAGAAAATTAACTTTTTATGTTTGAATTGTTCTTATTTTAGGATTGGATGGAAATCTGGGTTGATGAAGCATTTTGGAGCTTCCTTTTTTCACTTATCCTTATGGTAATAATGTTTTTGTGGAGACCCTCAGCAAATAATCAAAGGTACCTAACAGAGGAATAGTCAGGTTTGGCAAGCATTTGTTGATAACCTGCTACCGTGTTAACGTGTCTATAGAGACTGTGGGAGAGTAGTCCATGCTTGTCAGGAGTATACAGTCAGGTGGGGAGACACACATCACACATACAATACAGTGAAGTCAGAGGCATGTGAAGTGAGTCCAGGGGCAGATGGAGGCAGGTGAGGAAGACTCCAAAAGGCAGGATTCATGTTTCATCATAAGGAAAGGAGCAGGGCAGTGAAGGACTGAGCTGGGAAGGAGGGTACATTTCTGGGGTAGTGGGGAAACCAGGTATGCTTTGGAGGTCATCAAGGCATGCAGTTTGGTTCATGCTGCGTACACTGGGGGAAGGTAAAGACTTGAACGCTAAATTCAGAAGGTTGTGCTTTAGACAATATGTGATGGGGATCCCCACCTCCTCCACCTCATTCCTCTTCCCCAAGAAAAGCACTGTGAGGAAAAGTGTATAAGTAGGTACCAGTGTGCGGTGGGGGATGGTCTCTCTTTTTAAAATTACACAATAACAGTAATACATATTTACATGTATACACTACTCTGCACCTTCTTGTTAAAACGTATCCACATTAAAACAGTATGGAGTTTCCTCAAAAAATTAAAAATGGAACTCCCATTCGACCCAGTAATCCCACTTCTAGGAATATATCCCAAGAAATCAGAAACACCAATCAGAAAGGACATATGCACCCCTATGTTCATAGCAGCACAATTTATAATAGCTAAGATTGGGAAACAGCCTAAGTGCCCATCAGCAGATGAGTGGATTAAAAAACTGGTATATCTACATAATGGAATACTATGCTGCTACAAAAAAGAAGGAACTCTTAGCATTTGCAACAGCATGGATGGACCTGGAGAGCATTATGCTAAGTGAAATAAGCCAGTCAGAGAAAGATAAATATCACATGATCTCACTCATATGTGGAATATGATCAACAACATAGACTGATGAACAAAAATGAATCCAGAGGCAGAAGCACCCAATGGACTGTCAAAACTCAGAGGGAAGGCAGGGGAGGGCGGGAATGTAAAAGATCAACCAAAGGACTTGTATTTGTGCATATTAGCATAACCAATGGACATGGACACGGGCAGTGGAGCTTATCCTGGGGGGTGGGAATGGTCAGGGAGGGGTCAATAGGAGAAAAAGGAGACATATGTAATACTTTAAAAAACAAACAAAAATACATATCCATATTATCTGGTGTGGATCTGCCATTCTGCCATGTTACTTTTAATGGCTATGTGGCCTTCCACGTTATGAATGTAGCATAATTTATGGAAGCAGTCCCTGAATATTAAACATTTTGTTTCTAGGGTTTTTGCCATTATTATCAGCAATGTTTTCTGAATGCTGTTGGACCTAGTAAATGTGGCTCACTCGTGTGTTTTATTTTCACCAGTTAGATGAGCAATTTTTCTTTCGTTGGGGCATGAATTAAAGGGTGTGAGCAGGGAGGGAGACCTGACATGAACAAGAGTCCCCTCCCTGAATATGACACGTTGCAGAACTGCTCTCCAGACAGATCTTGCTCATTTCTGCTCTCACCAGCGGGGCTAGGGGCTCAGGACCACAATTTCTTCACAATAAAAACCTTCCTAATTTGAGAGTAAAAATAATTAAATTTTCACTTTAACTTACGTGAAACTTTAAAAATTGTAGATGTTTTTATGTGTAATGACTCTTTTAGCTAAAAGCTGAAAATTGAACAGTCTTAAACACACTAGTAAAACTTGTTGTTTTGACACAGGTATGCCTTCATGCCCTTAATTGATGATTCTGATGATGAAGTTGAAGAATTCATGGTAACATCTGAAAATTTAAGTGAGTGAGATGTTTTCTTACTGAGTGATAATTGTATATATTTTAACAAAAAGTATTATATCTTTACCTGTGATGTAAGGTCAGATACATTTTTTTTCTCATAAAATATTTTTAAAACTCTATCCGTAGAAACTTCTATTATGCTAGATACTCATAAAAGAGGAATCAGTAATGAAATTTTCAAGATTATTAATGTAGTTTGAGCTTTGTTACTGATTTGCTCTAGTGAGGTAGGTATACTGCTTTTCACAAAAATGATTTGGTATATATTCATCTTGCTGGTGATTACTCAATTTCTTTGAGTCACCTCTTCTTGCTCTTTAAAATTAGGCACATCTGTAATTTCCCAGTCATGTCCAAAGCATTTCTGATTATGGTTTTAGTGCTAATTTCATCTTTCTATTTAGTTTCTACATAGCATTTTATTAATTTTACCATAATACTCTAATCAATAATTTGAATAGAATACAATGCAACTCTTCCCAGAGGAAGATGAGAGAACCCAGAGTCTATGATACATTGTCAGTGTCCAGTATGCAATGATAAATTATTAGACATGGGATGAAACTGGAAACTGTGACCCATAGTTAATGGAACAATCAGTCAATAGAGATCAGGAGGTGGCATAGATATTACACTTAGCAAGGAAGATTTTAAAAGTAATTATTACAAATATATTAAAGAATCTACATGAATAGTTTGGTGAAGACAAGGAAATTTCAGAAAAGATGAAAACTTAGAAAAAGGAGAAGGAGAAGGAGAGAGAGGAGAAAAAGGAAGCACAACCAAATAGATAATACTATTAATTCTTCTTTTAAAAAAATACAGTATTATTTCTTGATGAATTATTAAATATGAGGCTATGAAGGAAAATATTTTATAATTTTATATACTTGTCTCTATAACATTTCTCATTATAGCTGAAGGAATAAAATTAAGGACCTCAAAAACGGTTTCCAATGGAACAGCTAAACCACCGACTTCTGATCATTTTGTGAGTAACACATGTTTAATAGTTCAGTTTTTAATACTTAAGAAATTGTCACTTTTATTGACCACCAGAAGAACATTTCTTTTTTTAATATTCACCTAAGGTGCCCTGGCCGGTTTGGCTCAGTGGATAGAGTGTCGGCCTGCGGACTGAGGGGTCCCGGGTTCGATTCCGGTCAAGGGCATGTACTTTGGTTGCGGGCACGTCCCCAGTGGGACGTGTGCGGGAGGCAGCTGATCAATGTTTCTCTCTCATCGATGTTTCTAACTTTCTATCCCTCTCTCTATTCCTCTCTGTAAAAAATCAATAAAATATATATATAAAAAAATATTCACCTAATGTTATTTTTCCATTGATTTTTTTAGAGAGTAGGAGGGAAGGGTAGGGGGAGAGAGCAAGACAGAGAAACATTGATGTGTGAGAGACACATCAACCAGCTGCCTCCTGACCAGGCCAAGAAGTGAACCCACAACCCAGATACATATCCTTGACCAGGAATTGAAACTGTGACCCTTTGGGCCACAGGCCAATGCTCTAACCACTGAGCAACCGTCCAGGGCAAGAGAACATTTTTTACTAATGTTTTTTGTATGAAAATAAATGTTAGCAAGTAGCAGCAATATTGGTTAAGCCTATAACCATAACTACTGTAGATCCTGCTGCTTCTGTGCTGTTCTCCAGCCAACAATAGCAGGAGCATCACCTGGGAACTTGTTAGCAATGCAGACTCTCAGATATCCCATAGCTGCCGAATCAGAATCTGCTCTCTAGCTGGAGTCCATAGGTGATTCCCCTGCCCATAAAGGTGGAAAAGCTTTGTTCGAGTAAAAGCTTGTGTTAGTTTTTTAACATTTGAAAGTGATTTTGAAGACATTTTGGTAACATTTGTTATCTGTTGGAAAGGGACTTTTACTATATTACCTATCCAGTTAAAAAAATTAGCATTTTTTAAAAAAACGGTGGAAGCTTGAACAAAACGACAAAATATAAGGCAGAGATTAGTTGTAAAGTATTTTATGTATATGATTTATGCAGAAAAGTGATAATTATGAAAGTAATTAAGCAAAATTGAAATGCCTATCAAACCGTTTTTGTTTTTTATTCTCACCTAAGGGTATGTTTTTATTTGTTTATTTTATTTTCATGGGTATATAAGAGTCTTTATTGTAGCCCAAGTAGCCATTGCCACTAATGAGCCATTAGACAAAGCAGCCCAGTAAAGTAGTCCTTGCTAATGCAGTAGCAAACACAGGAGCCATCCCAGCAAAAATAGCCAGCACTGGCTGGTCTGTAATACATCTTCCTCACAACGCAGCCCCCAACATAGGAGCTATACAGGAGCTAGCAACAGGCTGGTGAGTGGCAACTTATATACTAGTAAGTTCAAACCAGCTCAAACAAAAGAGGCTTTATGCCAAATAGTGTTTTTATTGATTTTAGAGAGGAAGCGGGGGAGAGAAAGAGAAACATTGATGTGAGAAACATTGGTCAGTTGCCTCCCATACATGCCCCTCCTGGGGGTCGAACCTGCAACCTAGGATGTGCCCTGACTGGAAATCCAACCTACAACCTTTTGGTGCATGGGACAGTGCTCCAACCAACTGAGCCACCTGGGAAGGTCTATTATACAGTTTTATATGGCTTTCTTACAATTAAAAATGTTAGATTAATACAGTGTAAAAATTCATGTATGCACATAAGTTCTGACAGGATAGATGACCTGTCAGAACAATTTTATTTGCTGGATTTAGTAAACTCTCTAAGTTTCATTTTTGGTAATTAATAATTATAATGTATTCTTTGAGTAGTTTTATGGTAATTTAAATAAATCTCAAGAAATTACAACAGTTTTAATTCTCTAGTGTTACAGTTTTTAAACTTTCAATATGTTAAGGTATTTTCCTCTTGTTTGCAAACACATCAATGGAAAGCCTTTTCATTTCTCTAAATTAAATGTATTCATTTCTTGATCAGAAGCCAGGGCCTGATCTCTCATTGACTTATTTCTGTTTGAGACTCAGAGAAATGGGGTTCCTATTAATACTGACTCAGTTGCTTTGTCTCTCTCTAGGTAAGCAAGTTGTTATTAATACTAGAACCAGAATAGTTAATGTATCCAGGTAGATCACAAAGAAACATTTTGATTTATTTTACATTATAAACCTAAATATTCATTATACCTTTTTTTTTCTTCTCTCTCTCAGTGAGGTAACTATAAGCAAGTTTCTGTTTTTTAAAAAAAAATTAGTCTAAATGACCTGCTTTCATTTTCTTATCCATAGAGAGGAGAGCATAAATATAAGTGATTTGACTTTTGTAAAGTTAGAATATTTGTACCATCCTCTTTTTTCTTTTGAAAAAATAAAAACTCATAATATAAAAACTTGAACAAATTAGGAGGCATAATAAATGCTCAGAGTAAAGAAATCAATACAAATCAATATTTTCTATTTTCTATTGTATAAATCCATTCTTTGTATTTTTATGTGTGTGTTTTTTTCTTTAGGATGAAAAATAACTGCACAGCTAACTAAAACCAAGAATATAAAAATTAAAAATCCAGATTTTTGTTTGCCTATTTAAGAAAATACTGGCATAATTTTTTGTGGCATTAGTGCCAACATCTTAGGATATGTACAAATTAAAAGAATGCCATGCATTTTAATTAAATGCTTAAATTTTATATACACTCTGTTTAAAAATTCTGTTTTCAAGTAATATTAAGCAAGAATGAATATGTAAATGTTTATGTCTCCAGGATGAAGATTTGAAGTGGGTGGAAGAAAATATTCCCTCTTCATTCACAGACGTGTAAGTATCCTGTTGGAGCTTGAATCTACGTTTTGGCCCGAGTGTGAAGGGATGAGTTCATACTTTGTCATGTGCTTTTCAGACCTCACACCTCCGTGTTTTTATAGCCCCCTTCACTAGTGAATTACTGGTTTACTTCACATTGAATTGCAAAGAAAACGCAGCCTTGCCTTGCTTTCTCTTTCTCCTCCCTTTTTCACTGTACAACTATTTTAATACTTGTGCGTTATTACCTATTCCAGCCTTTTCAGATCTAAGTTTATAGGATCAGAATCATTTTGTTTTAACTTTTTATTATGGAGAAGTTCAAACATGTAAACCACATATAACCACATGACCATGTATGATGAGGAAGCTCCTGGAGGAAAAACATGAGCATAGGAAAAATAGGAACTTTGAGCTATTCCTGGTCTTCTTTATCAGTATTCTGTTTGACACTGGAACTCCAGAGCCATTTCCGCAGTGGTGAGCCCAGGTCTTAGTCTCTGTGGCTCTGTCCATCTAGGAGAAAAATTGGTGGAGCGTAGTGTGCTCATATTCAGCTTTCATAGAGACACTGGCCTTTTAATAACATTTTCCCTTTTTTTTTTCAGGGCTCTTCCAGTATTGGTAGATTCAGATGAGGTAAAGAATTTTCACTGACTTCCTTGGGGCTATTATTTTCACAAAGTAGAAATGCATTTCAGTTGAAAGTTACTTTTTAAAACGATTGCAGAGTGAGCAAGCTGAAAGATAATGTACTGATTTGTGGGTGAAGTTTAAAGGAACTGGATCCTCACTGAAAGCAGGAGCAAGATAAATGCTTGTTGGTGTAAAAGAAGGGAAAAATTATTTTATGAGATTTTAAGTCTTTGATTTTCTACATCTTGTGTATAGGTAGAGTTTAAAAGATGGCAGTTTGTCTAAATTAATCTCATACTTGAAGATACTGTGTTGGGGTGTTAAATCAAGTTTCTGACTGATTTTCATTTACTAAGGAAATTTGAGTAAAGGATGTGGATTTAGGAAGGTTTTTTTTTTGGGGGGGGGGGTGGGCGGGATTAGTTATGGATCATCTGGACCTTGGAATGTAGCCCAAGTCAGGCGGAGTGTGAAGTGTAAGAATGAGAGGAGGGATGCGGGGCGTGAGTCGAGGGCGGTCAGTGGTGCTGAGGAGTAACTTGCATGGTGGCTGAAGAATGAGGGACCCTGCAGTCTGTTCTGTTCACTGAGAGGCAGTGCCGGTACTTTGCCATCAGCCTGGTTGGTGACTCTGTTGTGGGATGGGGAGTTTACAAAGGCTGCAGTGTACTTGTACCCAGGTGCAAAACGGTCAAACTTCAGGATTTATAATTCTACCATGGAATTATTCTTAAAAGAGCATTTATAGTATTCATTTGATAAATCATGCTTTCTAATTCAAAAGTATGTTAATTGGTAAAGAGAGGTGAATCCCTAGATGAACTGTCCCTGCCTCTCCCTGGTGACTGACCTCAGGATGTGTTCTAGCTAGTGGAATGTTGATGTTCCCTGTACTTCTCAGCGGGTAACTGACTAGACGTACTAGGGAGTATGGGTTATGTGGTTTTATTTTCTATACCTAATATTTCTCTGTATATTGTGGAATATACCCAGTTCTCCACAAAAACCATGACTGTTGAAAGATTAGAGAATTTTGTTAGATTCTGGAAGAAGTATCAACATTTTGATGAAAATCTTTTATTTATTTATTTTTTTCCTTTTAGGAAATTATGACCAGATCTGAAATGGCAGAAAAAATGTTCTCTTCAGAAAAGATAATGTGAAACCTATTTAACAGTGGATGACTCCCAGGACTAAAAGAGGTTACACAACACGTTTTTATGGCGGTATCTTGGAAATCTATGTATTCAAATTGAAAATTCAGTGGGTGGATGGGTTCTGTACCCTTTTTAAGCTGGCTCTTGAATGTCAGTTTAATGTCCATTAAATTGCTCTACTTGGAAATAATCTAAGAAAAGTATTTTGATAAAACATATGCCCAAAAGCCCTAAGCTGATGGGTGGCAGATGTATGGATTGGGTTGTCTCTTTTTTCTGGAAAATATGGCAGTTCCAGATTTAAGCATTATTTTTACATAAACACTCCTACTATTCTCCCACTGACCTTTGAGGCAAATAAAGCGTGGCCAAACACTGCCTCCATCTCTTGGGTTTATAGGCACTAGATGCCATAGTAATTTCCATTGACTTTTATACTGAAGTGACTTGATAATAAGAATGTGGTTAACGATGGAACATCGGACATTTATGTGGCTAGGAGCTGTGTGTGAGGGTGCACACATTTGCACAAGCCCTGTTTGTCATCACTGTGCACATCAAATCCTGGACGTCTTCACTCTCTCAGCTCAGTGGACACAAGTGCATGGAGAGAGTGGTCTTGAGGGTCACTTCCAAAGATTTGCTCTGCCACTGTCCTCTCACTCAGGCTATACGTGCATGTGCTGCTGCTGAACCTGCTGGGGCAGGAGGTGGACACCTGGCTAGTGGCTCCCCCAGAGCACGTCCTCCCGACCAGCTTGGCAACCGTGGAGGAAACTAGAACCTTATCATGTATGTAATCTTGCATAGTACTAAACGGTACAGTACATCACTGTTAGTCTTGTAATTAATGTCTTAACCTTCAACCATGTTTTATACATTATTTTATTTTGTGTAACTTGAAATTTTTCTAATGCAGAACATTCTAAATTTGAAAGGCAGTTGAAAGTTGTCTGATGGAAGTGTGAATATTTGCTGCTTTCATGATCAAAGCTCTAGTGGACGTTTAGAGTAGGAATTAAAGCTAGAGTCATACATGTCTTTCTTGTGAGTGAAGAATGATCCCAGAGATTTTGATAGAGAAGCATTACAGTACAAACACTTAAATATAATCTTTCTTTTTTATCTCATTGTGAAGCCACAAAACAAACTTTTTTCTTTAGAATTTACTTCTCATTTACCCATTTCACAGGGGCTAGTAAAAAAGATTTATTTCCAGTAGTAATGTCTCTTAAAAGATACTTTCAACTTTATTTTCAGTTGTGAATATCAAGCAGTGTTGTACATTTCCCAGCATTCATGTCCTTCCTGAGGGTGTAGTTCACCCTTACCCCAAGTTGTTTCAGACCCAGAGGTGACCACTGTCCTCTTGTTCCTAAAATTTTTACCTAATGCCACTGCCCAGATTTCGAGACAGGTTCACTCCCAACTCATACAGCTGTAGCTGAATTCTGAATGCAGAATCCTGGGCATCCAGCCAGCAGGAGCTGCCAGCTAGTGGGGTGGGAGTGGGAACAATGGCCAGTGTGAGACCGGAAACTGCCTCTGACGGAACCTTAATAAGTGTTTATAAAAACCCTGTGTTCTGCAGCTGGAAAAATAAATGTTGGACCCTGGATGGCTTAGCCTGAGGCTGAAATACAGGCTATCCTTGTCACCCAGAGAAAGTAGGTTCCCTCCTGATGGCCTGTCAGAAATATTGTTTTTTCAAAGGCATGCACTGTGCCTGTCGCCGCCAGTGATCACTGTGTCCTCGGTTGATACCTTGTGTCCTGAATAGAGGATTCCTGTGGAGGGCCTTCTGAACCCCCTCATGTGAACAGGAGGGGGCGCCCTAGGGCTGAGTAGTTCATACAGAGGACCTGGGGAGAAGTGACACCCATGGCCACCGTGCAGCTGTCATCCTGCTTCTGCATGAAGGTTCCAGAAACTGGCCATCCAGGTCAGATTAATTTCTTAGGATGCCATCAAGATGGGCCTTCCTGTTAAGGAAGGGATCTGAGGACCAGAGTCCACTTTTATGTTTTTCTAGGCAAAATGCTTAGAAAAGCATTTGCAATTCATGTTAGATTTATATGCTGTGTAAAATTAAAAGGGAATTTTCGTGATTTGAGTTAGTTGGTATCTGCTTTAAAAGATAGTTAAGTTAATTTATTTCAAAAATAAAAAAAACAGATGAGTACGTGATTTTTTAAGGCTGAGAAGTGTTTCCATACGTTTCCTATAAAGAAAATAATTTTTTAGATCTTTCATGTCCTGTAGAGAATATCGACTTGCCCCCAGTAATATGTTTGCACTACTAGAATATCGAGACTGAAGTGTAAAAAATGTACATACAAGGTGATTTTTATATCCTTTTCTAAAAAGGGGTTTGCGTCTACTGTGCTAGGCTGCATATAACTGGTCTAAAGTTGAGATGTGCTAGTTTATAAGTCGCTGGCTTTGGTACTTGTGTCTTTGCATGATCAGTAGCATGCAATAAGCAGTACGAAACACCAGGCCTTATACTGACAATTAAAGTTCTCAGCATATCAGATGTATATAAGTGACAAATGAGACTTTTAAGGAAATGTACATATAACTCACTATACACTAAGAAGCTTCCTTAGAATTAGGAAAACATGTATTTGAGGAGAAAGGTTAGGGGCTTAAGAAGTTATATTTTTCTATTTTAAATGGTTAAATTATTGTATAATTTGGAAAAAGTTGCTTTGAATGTAGGACAAAACTATTTCAAAGATTTTTGTTTGAAAAAAAGGATATATTTTGTGCCTTAATATTTGTTCTGACTTTTAATAAATTGCTTTCTGAAGTTTTTGATGATTGATTCTTGATAATATCTATTAGTGCTAGATTGTATAAATCTACACTATTTGATGGCAGGACATAAAATTTTTAAAAGAGGAGGTACAGAGAGAGAAACCAAGATGGCGGCATAGGTAAGCACCTAAACTGCTGCCTCGCACAACAATTTCAAAACTACAACTAAAAGACAGAACGGACACCATCCAGAACCACAGGAAAGCTGGCTGAGTGAAAATTCTACAACTAGAAGGAAAGAGAAAAGCTCACAGAGAATTGGAGGTACGGCAAAGGGTCTTTGTGCACACAGAGAGGAAGGGCGGCTGAGAGCCTGGCTGACTTTCTCTGGCGGAAGGGGGAAGGAAGCCCCCGACCACACTGAACCTCAGTTCTGACTGCACTGAACCCCAGTCCTGGGCGAAACCCCGAGGACCCAGGCTCATACAGGGGGAGTCTGGACTGTCAGGTAGAGAGAAAGGCACCCAGAGACTCAGAGACCCGGGGGAGCCCCGGCAGGCAGGTGTCTGGAGGCGCGCGTGCCAGTATGCACAAAGGCTGTGGAGGTTGCCACAGGCTTTTCCTAGCAGAAGGGAGTCGGAAGCTCCTGACTGCACTGAACCCCAGTTCCAGGCGAGCCCCTGGGGACCCACGCTCTTGTGGGGGGAATCTGGACTCTCGGGCGGAGACTCGGGAGCCGGGGAAGGCACAGGTCTGGAGGCACGAGCTCGCAAGGGCAAGGCTGACTGGAAGCCAAGGCTGTCTGCTCCGCCCTCAGACTCCACCCCATCCAAGCTGAGCACAGAAGCTATTGCAATTTGGCAAGTCTAATCCTATAAGGCTGTCTCCAGCACCGAACTTCTCCCAGCATAGACACAGCTGATCCTTACAGCCAACTGGCCTGGAGGTCAATTCCTCCCAGTGATACCAATAACAATCAAGACTTTAACTACAACAAGGCTGTACACACAGTCCACAAAGGGGTGCACCAAGAGTGTCCACCTCAGGTTAACTGGGGAGGCCGACCCACTGGGCCATATAGGAAACCTAGCACACAAATCTACCCTACCAACTCAGGGAAGCAATGAAAATGCGGTGTCAAAGAAACAGATCACAAACGAAAGAAATGGAGGAAAACAAACGACTGGATATAGAATTCAAAACCACGGTTATAAGGCTTTTCAAGAATATCCTAGAAAAGGCCAATAAATATAACGAGACCCTCGAAGATATGAAAAAGGACCAACTAGAAATTAAACATACACTGACTGAAATAAAAAATATTATACAGAGACCCAAAAACAGACAAGAGGAACACAAGAATCAAGTCAAAGAATTGAAATACAAAGAAGCAAAAAACACTCAACCGAAAAAGCAAAAAGAAAAAAAAATCCAAAAAGTTGAAGATAGTGTAAGAAGACTCTGGGACAACTTCAAGCGTACCAACATCAGAATTATGGGGGTTCCAGAAGAAGAGAGAGAGCAAGATACTTAAAACCTATTTGAAGAAATAATGACTGAAAACTTCCCTCACCTGGTGAAAGAAATAGACTTACAAGTCCAGGAAGTGCACAGAACCCCAAACAAAAGGAATCCAAAGAGGACTACACCAAGACACATCATAATTAAAATGCCAAGAGCAAAAGACAAAGAGAGAATATTAAAAGCAGCAAGAGAAAAACAGTTAATTACCTACAAGGGAGCACCCATACGATTGTCAGCTGATTTCTCAACAGAAACTATGCAGGCCAGACGGGAGTGGCAAGAAATTTTCAAAGTGATGAATAGCAAGAACCTACAACCAAGATTACCCAGCAAAGCTATCATTCAGAATTGAAGGGCAGATAAAGAGCTTCACAGATAAGAAAAAGCTAAAGGAGTTCATCAACACCAAACCAGTATTATATGAAATGCTGAAAGGTATTCTTAAAGAAGAGGAAGAAGAAAGAAGTAAAGATAAAAATTATGAACAACAAATACATATCTATCAACAAGTGAACCTAAAAATCAAGTGAATTAAAAACCTGAGGAACAGAATAATATGGTGAATATAATAGAATCAGGGACATAGAAAGGGAGTGGACTGATAATTTTCAGGGGGAAAGGGGTATGGGGGGGGTCAGGAAGAGAGTGGACAAAAATCATACACCTATGGATGAGGACAGTGCGGGGGAGGTAAGGGCAGAGGGTGGGGTGGGAACCGGGTGGAGGGGAGCTATGGGGGGGGGAAGGAGAAACAATTGTAATAATCTGAATAAAGATTTATTTTAAAAAAATAAATAAAAATAAAAAAATAAAATAAAAGAGGAGGTACAGCTGTCAATGTAAAAAACATCCAAACCTGTAAGGATTTGTATGAGTTTATTTGAGCCAAACAGATGACAGTTGTTGGGAAGCAAAATCTCAACAGATTGAGAAAATGCTCTGGAAAATGTAAGTTTTACTACTTATTTTATACTTTATAATCAAAGGAGGAGACATAAGAGGGTTACATGAAATCCACTGGTGATAGATTAGGGAGGCGGGAGAAAGCAAAGCAGGGAAATCTCTGAGGTTGAATAAAAAGTAAAATGATAGACACATACTTCTTTTACATAGGTGGGTATAGGATAACATGATAACAGTAACAGTGAGGGGATTTGTGGTCTCTGCTCTGGTGTGGTTGTGCTTCCAGAAAAAAAGAAACTACTTTGAGATTCCAAAGGTATATTACCAGGTATGTTTATCATAAATGCAAAAAAAGAAAAAGAAAACAGACAGGCTCCATTAAGGTAAACATTGACCTTTGTCATGACTCCCTGCCATGAGCAGCTTTTAGTTAGAAAGTTTTAATGTCCGACCATCCTCTGTGGGTACTTCAGGTCTCTGCGTTTGTAAGGCTGCAATGCAGGCCTCCCCTGGGCTTGTCAGGTTTATGTGGCCCCTATTTCATCCACACAGCTAATTAGCAAACATGGAAAGGTGTTCAACCTCAGTAGTGATCAAAGAAATGCAAAATAAAAAGATGGGGAAATTTTAAAAAATCAAATTGACATACATTTATACCATTATATATTTGTAAAATCCTTTTGCTTTCAAAGTCTGATGAAATGAGTATATTAAGATAGTAATGTAATCGATTCAGTCTTTGTGAAAAGATGTTCAACAGTGTGTTTATAACCTGTGAATAATGCCAATTCTGATGATGTTTTTATATATATTTTTTGTTGATTTCAGAGAGGAAGGGAAAGGGAGAGAGAGATAGAAACATCAGTGATGAGAGACAACCATTGATTGGCTGCCTCCTGCACATCCTTCACTGGGGATCAAGCCTGCAACCCAGGCACGTGTGTTTGACCAGAATTGAACCTGGGACCCTTCAGTCCACGGGCCAATGCTCTATCCACTGAGCCAAACCAGCTAGGGCAATGATGTTTTTTAAATGATTCAAATATAGAATAAGGCTTCTGCACAAAAATGTTCATTTTAGCATTATTTAGAGAGTGGAAAGTGACTTACAATTTATGGAATAATGCTACTTTATGGAATAGCCTGCAACCATTAAATTATTATGAAGAATGTAAAATATACAAAAAAATACTTATTGTGGAAATACATTACAAAGTCACATATGTGACTGTTGTCCATGTGAACAGGAAGGACTGAGTGGAAAAGCCTCACAGTGGCACCATGGTTAGCGTTTAGGTTCAGCTCGGCTGTGGTCACAACCTGATCACAACATTTCTGTAGTTAAGGCAGAAAAAGTGTTTCTTGACTGTAGCAGTTCTAGGGTGGGTAGAGAGGTGTGCAGGGCAAGCCTCTCCTTCCGCCCCCCAACCCCAGTCCCTCCGGGACCCAAGGTTTATTTCTGTCTGTGGGCCACCATCTGCAGGGCCTGTCACCTGCATCCAATCCTACAGAAGGACAGTTCATGCAGCCTGGGAAGTTTTGTGGGGCTCAACCTGTGCGTGGTGCACATCACTTCTCAGCATATTCCATTGGCAAAAACTTAGTCACATGGCCACACCAGACTGCCAGTTAGACTGGGAATGTCAGCAGCTCTGTGCCTGCCTGCTATTCTCACTCTGTGAAAGGAGAGGATGGATGATGGATTTGGGGGACAAGCAGTGGCTTCTACCACAGATGATTTTTGGGTCAATGGACAAGGGGAGACTTAAAAGCCTATGTCTTCCCAATTTTCTCAAGTAAACATTGAGAAATAATTATGTAAAAAGTGATAGCTCAATAATGAGGCTATTTGATATCAGAAGCTCTAGAAATAAGTGTGATCTCAGATCACAGCTTATTCCATTAATAAATAAAATCCATCTTGTCCTAAGTAGATGGGAGCAAAGAGTTTTCTTCCTGGAAATTCTGCCAGTCTTAGGAGTATTCCCAGAGGAAAAGCAGGGTCTGTGGGAATAATAGTGATGGTAACTTAGGGAGTGCTTAGTGCAGGCTTTCTTAACCATTGTAGTCTCATAGTACCCATGTAACAGGTCAGCCAGCTAGTGTATAGAGGAGAAGACAGATAGTGGTTAAATTATTTGCCCAAGGTCACCCTCCTGGCAAGTGACAAGCTGCTGTAATGGTGCTGGGAAGAGTGGTCAAAGTCCTGGGAGACAGGAAGTTTCACTTAACAAATAAGTGTTTGCTTGTTTGTTAAGTAAGTAAATATGTCTCAGGTGCCTGGTGCACAGGCCTTCAAAAGACAGCCCAGGTTGCCATGAAAAGTGCAGCAGTTTTTGGCTCAGTGGATAGAGCATCGGCCTGCGGACTGAAGGGTCCCAGGTTCGATTCCGGTCAAGGGCATGTACCTTGGTTGCGGGCACATCCCCAGTAGGAGGTGTGCAGGAGGCAGCTGATTGATGTTTCTCTCTCATCAATGTTTCTCTCTATCCCTCTCCCTTCCTCTCTGTGAAAAATCAATAAAAATATTTTTTTAAAAAGTGCAGCAGTTGTCAGGTGCCTCTGAGACAGCTGAAACAAGTGCCCCACATAAAATCCAAACACATTCTAAGACTTATGTACACATGTTAGAATGAAGTTGCCTAGGACAAGTTCTGTGCCCCTTTAGTGATGCTGAATTTACACATAAATTCCTACTAACAAAAGCTGCTAGGATACTCAATTCAGGTGTAAATGAGTGACAGTGTTTCCTTTAAGTCATTTTGGGAAGGTAGTAAGAAATTTATGTGCAGGAAAGATTTTATTTTTTTATTTTTTTTTTAAATATATTTTATTGATTTTTTACAGAGAGGAAGGGAGAGAGAGTTAGAAACATCGATGAGAGAGAAACATCGATCAGCTGCCTCCTGCACGCCCCTACTGGGGATGTACCCGCAACCAAGGTACATGCCCTTGATCGGAATCGAACCTGGGACCCTTTAGTCCGCAGGCCGACACTCTATCCACTGAGCCAAACCGGTCAGGGCTACAGGAAAGATTTTAAAAGCACCCCAGCAGATGGTGCCAAAGTAACATTTCTGAAGAGATCTAATCTCAAAATTTTTTGGTCTCGAATTCTTGCATTTAAAAAACTTACAAATTTATATTTACTTATTAAAATACCATTAAACAAATTTTGACATGAAGTAAAAATCTAAAATGTACACACGGAGTCCCTCCATCCTGGCACCACACTTATCGTTTTGGTATATTTCCAGTCTCCCTCAGAACGTGAAAGCTGGAAGGTGCTTCAGATAGCACCTTACAGACAAAAAAATGGGGGACCACAAAGCTTCTTTGGCCCCGGGTCCCTCAGGCCAGAGTTGAAGCCTGTCTCCTAGGTTGCTCTTCTCACCTTTGGGTTCTTAGGGCCAGAGGAAGAGAGAGACAATGGGAGGGCTGAACTGCACACCAGAACTTGAAATACACTTTATATGCTTTGGTTATCTCTTGCTGCATGAATTTATGTGACTTTGTTATCTTTCAGTCTAGTCTCCAAATTCCTGTTTCCATAAACAGCCCTTATTCTGATGCTCTGTTGCTTAATTTGATAAGTGGAGATTTCTTTGGGGCAGAGTAGAGTCCAGAGAGTTAGGGGCCGTGTCTATTTTTAGCACTATGAACATACTGAAAATAAGACATTCTATTCCATATACTGTATTTCCCCTTAAAAAAAAAAAAAAAAGCTTTGGGTATTAACATATCTGCTTCCAAAGACTTATTTTAGACATGTTAAGATGAGAGTGAGCCTGGCTGGAGTGGCTCAGTTTATTGAGCATCGTCCTGTGCACTGAAAGATTTCCAGTTCAATTCCCAGTCAGATTGTGGTCATACAAAAGGCAACCAATCAATGTTTCTCTCTCTCTCCCTCTCTGTTAGCAGACTCCACACACCCCTCTGAGGCTGAAAACAGAAAACTGAGATTTCTGCTAAAAGGAGAAAAAGTTTAGATTAAGTCCAACCATGTAAACTTCTTGTTTAAAAAGTAATTTGGGCCCTAGCTGGTTTGGCTCAGTGGATAGAGCATCAGCCTGCGGACAGAGGGGTCCTGGGTTCGGTTCCGGTCAAGGGCACATGTCTGGGTTGCGGGCTTGTTCCCTATTGGGGGAGGCACAGGAGGCAGCCAATCAATGATTCTCTCTCATCATCGATGTTTCTATCTCTCTTTCCCTCTCCCTCTCTGAAATCAAAGATATTTTTAAAAAAGTAATTTGGGGGTAACGTCAGAAAATGGGGGACTAAGGACCTCTGAAAGCTATTTCCTTCATAAAAATGTAAGAACAGTTGAATATATGATGGCTGAAAATTCCCCAAATTTGTTTTAGAAACCCTCCATCTATATATCCATGAAGGTTAGCAAACTCCACGTTGAATAAACTAGAGGCCCATAAATCATAAACTGTCAAAGTCAAAGACAGGCCTGCCCGGCGTGGCTCACTGGTTGAGCATCGACCTATGGACCAGGAGGTCACAGTTCGATTCGATTCCCTGTCAGTCCATATGCCCAGGATGCGGGCTCAATCCCTAGTGTGGGGCGTGCAGGAGATAGCCAATCAGTGATTTTCTCTCATCGATGTCTCTCTCTCTCTCTCTCCCCCTCTCCCTCCCTCCCTTTCCCTTCCTCTCTGAAATCAATAAAATATATATATTTAAAAAGTCAAAGACAAATAATTTTTAAAGAATAAGGAAGAAGTGACTTATATAAAAAGGATACTCAATAAGGTAAGCTGATGTCTTACTAGAAACTTTGGAGGAAAAAGACAATGGGATGACATATCCAAAGTTCTGAAAGGCTGGCGGGGGCGGGGGGGGGGGGAGGAACCTGTCAACCAAAAATTCTATATCTAGGTAAACTATCAATAAAAAAATGAATAAAAAAATAAAGACACTCCCAAACAAAAACAACCCAGAAAATGTTGTTGCTAGCAATCCTGCCCTATAAGAAATATTAAAGGGAGTCTTCCAGGGTGAAACAAAAGAGCACTAAACAGTAACTCAAATCTACGTGAAGAAAAAATATGTAGGTAAATATAAAAGACAGTGTAAATGTTTATTTCTTTATAACTACTTTTTTCTTCTTTCAAACTTAAATCTTTATTAAATAAATAATTATAAATCTAGGTTGATGGGTACAAAATGTACGAAGATGTAATTATCCTATCTAATAAAAGAGTAATATGCAAGTTAACCATCACTCCAAGACACAAGATGGCTGCCCCCATGTGGATACAAGATGGCTGCCACAAGATGGCCAGCAGGGGAGGGTAGTTAGGGGTGACCAGGCCTGCAGGGGAGGGCAGTTGGGGGGGACCAGGCCTGCAGGGGAGGGCAGTTTGGGGGGGCCAGGCCTGCAGGGGAGGGCAGTTGAGGGGGACCAGGCCTGCAGGGGAGGGCAGTTGGGGGGACCAGGACTGCAGGGGAGGGCAGTTGGGGGGACCAGGCCTGCAGAGGAGGACAGTTGGGGGGGACCTAGGCCTGCAGGGGAGAGCAGTTGAGGGGGAACCAGGACAGCAGGGGAGGGCAGTTAGGGGTGACTGGGCCAGCAGGAGAGGGCAGTTAGGGGTGACCCGGCCTGCAGGGGAGGTCAGTTTGGGAGGACCAGGCCTGCATGGGAGGCAGTTAGGGGCAATCAGGCTGGCCGGGGAGCAGTTAGGCGTCAATCAGGCTGGCAGTGGAGTGGTTAGGGGGTGATCAGGCTGGCAGGCAGAAGTGGTTAGGGGCTATCAGGCAGAGGCAGGCGAGCAGTTGGGAGCCAGCAGTCCTGGATTGTGAGAGGGATGTCCAACTGCCTGTTTAGGCCCGATCCAGATGGGATCGGGGCTAAACGGGTGGTCGGACATCCCTCAAGGGTCCCAGATTGGAGAGGGTGCAGGCTGGGCTGAGGGACCACTCCCCTCCCCATGCATGAATTTTTTGCACTGGGCCTCTAGTTTTGTAATAACAGCATAAAAATAGAGGGAGAAAGGAGCTGTATAGAAGCAAAGTTTTGCATATTATTAAAATTAAGTTGGTATTAATCAGAACTAAATTGAATTAAAATGTTAATGGTGCCTGGCCAGTGTGGCTCAGTGTTTGAGAGTCAACCTATGTACCAAGAGATCCCCAGTTTGATTCACAGTCAGGGCACATGTGAAGGTTGCAGGGTCAGTTCCCAGTGGGAGGGCATGAAGGCGGCCAATTGATATTTTTCTCTCATCAATGTTTCTGTCTCTCCCTCTCCCTCTCTCTCTAAAATCAATAAAAACATATTTTTAAAAAATGTTAATGTAAACCCTCAAGGCAATCACTAAGAAAATATCTAAAAAATATGTAGTACAAAAATGACAAGGAAATTAAAATCCAACCAGGATTTATCCCAGGAATACATGGATGGTTTAACATCTGAAAATCAATTAATATAATACATTATGTCAATAGGAAAAATTAACAAACATGTCATAATTATCTTAATAGATGGAGAAAAAGTATTAGCCAAAATTGAACACCTGTATCATGTTACACTCAACAAACTAGGAACTTTCTCAACATGATAAAGGGCATCTACAAAAACCCACAACCGATATCATATTCAGTAACCAAAAAACTAGGTGCTTTCCCTCTTAAGATAGGTACAAGACAAAGATGGCCATTCTTACCACTTCTATTCAACATAGTACTGGAACTTCTGGTTAGGGCAACCAGACAAGAAAAAGAAATAAGTTAATGAAATTGGAAAGGAAGAAGCAAAAGTATGTTCACACATTACATGATCCTGTGTTTAGAAAATTCTAAGGAATCTACTGAAAAAACTATTAGAACTAGTAATGAGTTCAGAAAGATTGCAGAATGCAAGAACAATATATAAAAAAAATCATACTTCTGAAAACTTACAATGAACAACTTGAATGAAAATTTTCATTTACAGTAGCATCAAAGAGAATAAAATACTTTGGAATAAATCTGACAAAAGAGAGGGGGAGAAAAATGGCGGCGGAATAGACAGACGGGTTCCGAGCCTTGTCCCGGAGCAGAAAGAAAGAACAGCTGAGGGTCGCACTAGGAGTGTTTGTTGGCAAGTTGGGGGACAGCTGAACTCCAGAAGAAGGTGGGAGACTGCTAGACGGGGTTCCCCTGACCTGGCAGCTCCCACTGCGGCTGGGTCCCCTCCCGGAGCTGCGGGCTGGGACGCGGAGTCGCCGCCATCTGGAACCGGAAAGTGGAGCTTATCTGAAGCCTGAGAATCCACAACTGTGGCACCCACGGAACAGCTGCGAGCCCCAGAACAACGCTCCCCAATTGGCGCAAACACACGGGTTCAGAGGAGCTCTACACTCCACCACGGAAAGGTCAGATTTCGCCTGGGATAAGGTGAGGTCTCTGGTCCCAGCGCGAGAGAGGAACGCGCGTTTTGCGGGAGCTGGAGGACCAGGGAAGTCTGTGCCTAGAAAAATCGGTGGCTGCTGGGACTGGCGTGATCTGTGAATGTGGAAGGGGGTCCTCAGAGCTGCTAACAGAAGGGCTCTCTAAAAAGCAACCCATTTTGATCTGAAGTGCAGGGACACCCTAAGAATTTCAGGGGTGTGCTAGACTTACGCGCAGCCACGGAGTGCGCACACTTGGGCTTTTTCCTCTTGAAATTCTTGCTTCTGATTACTAAGCCCAATTCATAGGTTCACCCAGTTGGGGACACCCTGGGAAACTGCAGGAGAAAGTTGTTTTTCTGGAACCTGGGGATCGGAGCGGGGAGTGACCATCCGAGAGCCAGCTCTGAGGCAGCCCACTCCCACAAACCGGTAGCGAGTGCCACAGGGAAAGAAGGCTCTAACACTCCCTAGAGAGGCCATAGATAAACCCGGAAGTCAATCCAGAAACACTGCCACCCAGGGGCTGAATCACAAATTGACTCTTGTGTAATCAAAAATAAAGGAATACGAATTAAGACACACCGCCTGCTTAAAATCAGGACTGGCTTACATCACTGAAGAGCAGTGGAACGCAGGGAACTGCAATACTGTCCGGACTGAGAAACAGGCGTGCCAAACAGAACAACAGAGGAAGTGAATGACCTTCACTACTCCACATTTTATTTTTATTTTTTATTTTTTTATTTTCATTTTTTGCATCTTTTACTCAAGAAACTAATTTTTTTCCTCACTTGATTTTACCTTTTTAATTATTACATTTTTATTTTCAATCCGTATTATTACTACTGCTATTTTATCTTTTTTTTTTTTAAGTGTCATTTTATTTTCTCTTCATTTTGTTTTGGGATTAATGTTCTACATTCTATTTTTATCTTTCTTTTAGCATCATTTTACTCTATCTCAAATCTACCTTTATGCCATCACTCTCTTCCTCACTTTTCCCTTTTCAGTGTCCTGTTTATCTTACCCCTTTCCTGCTTTAGATTTTCCCTATTCTTTCTGTTTACCCCCTTTTAAAATTTCACCCTACTTATATATCTAATCTCCAATCCCCTGCTCCAAGTCCATACACACCTCTCTCTTCGCTGTCTTAACTATCCAAAAAATTGTTCTTCTCTCTGTCCTTTTGTTGTTGTTCGTTTGAATGTAGATTATATCGAATTTTTATGCTTTTTTGTGAGATTGTTTTGCTTATTCTTCTTTTGTTTATTTTTTTGTTTGTTTAGTGCTTCTGTTTTCCCTTGCCTCACTCAATATTAGTTGGTGTTGTAGTTTGTATTAATCCCCAGGTACTTGTTGCTGGCATTTGCTGGGATAAGTGATTGTTCTATTGGAGTTTTATCCCCAATATATATAGTCTGTTTCCCTTTCTCTCTTAGTCTCTTTCTTGTCTCTCTTACTTTTTTTTCTTCTTTTTTTCCCTTTTCCCAATTTCATTTTGACACCCCTCTTTTTTTTCTTCTTCTTTCTTTCTTTTTCCTCTTCTTCTTTCTCTACTATCCCCTGATTTGTCTTTCTCTGGTGGTCACCTTTATTGGAGGTTGTTAATATCGTGAATACATTTCTGTTCAGTGCCTTGTGTGTTGTACCTGGTAGTGCTGTATTTTGTGCCTTTAAATCGACACAGGAGAGAGAGAACTACATAACCAGACACCCAGAGAAGAGAGACCATGGGGAGACAAAGACACAGCCCGCATATGAAAGAAAAGCAGGCATCACCAGAAAAGGAAGTAAACGAAATGGAAGCAAGCAACCTTCCAGAAAAAGAATTCAGAGAAATGGTCATAAGGTGGCTGAAAAGAATGGAAGACAAATTCGACAATATGAGCAAGAACCAAGAGGAAATGAAGAAGAATCAAGAAGAAATGAAAAATGACATCGCTGCTGTAAAGAACTCAATAGAAAGCATCAAGAGTAGACTAGAAGAAGCAGAGGACCGCATCAGTGAGCTAGAAGACAAGATGGGAAAAAATACCCAAGTAGAGCAACTTCTAGAAAAAAAAATTAAAAGGCAGGAGGAGAGCCTAAGGGAACTTTGGGACAACACGAAACAAAACAACATCTGCATAATAGGGGTTCCAGAAGGAAAGGAAGCTGAGCAAGGAATAGAAAACCTATTTGAAGAAATAATGACAAAAAATTTCCCTGATATAGAGAAGAAAAAACCCACACAAATCCAAGAAGCTCACAGAGTCCCAAGCAAAATGATCCCCAAAAGACCGACGCCAAGGCACATTATAATTAAGTTGGCAAACACCAACGACAAAGTAAGAATCTTAAAAGCGGCCAGAGAGAGACAGAAAGTTACATACAAAGGAACCCCCATCAGACTAGCAACTGATTTCTCAACAGAAACTCATCAGGCCAGAAGGGAATGGAATGAAATATACAAAGTCATGCAAAGGAAGGGTCTGAATCCAAGAATACTGTACCCAGCAAGGCTGTCAATCAAAATTGAAGGTGAAATCAGGAGCTTCACAGACAAAAAAGGACTAAGGGAATTTATTACCACCAAACCAGCAATGCAAGAAATGCTAAAGGGTCTGCTGTAAAAAAAAAAAAAAAAATAGGAAGTGAAGAAGGAACACAGGTGTAAAGAATAGGAATGGCGACAAATAAGTACCTATCAATAATAACTTTAAATGTAAATGGATTAAATGCCCCAATCAAAAGACATAGGGTAATGGATTGGATAAGAAAACATGACCCATATATCTGCTGTCTACAAGAAACCCACCTCAGAAAAAAAGACGCACACAGACTGAGGGTGAAGGGATGGAAAAAGGTTTTCCAGGCAAATGGAACTGAAAAAAAAGCTGGGGTAGCAATACTTATATCTGACAAATTAGATCTCAAAGTGAAGGACATAACAAGAGATAAGGAAGGCCACTTCATAATACTAAAGGGAGCAATCCAACAAGAAGAAATAACTCTGGTAAACATATATGCACCCAATACAGGAGCACCCAAATACATAAAAAAACTCCTGGAGGATATCAAGGGAGAGATTGACAGCAATACAATCATAGTAGGAGACTTTAATACCCCACTATCACCATTGGACAAATCCTCTAAACAAAAAATCAGCAAAGAAACATCAATCCTAAATGACTCACTAGACCAGATGGAATTAATTGACATCTTCAGAACATTTCACCCCAAAGCCACAGAATATACATTCTTCTCAAGTGCACATGGGTCATTTTCAAAGATAGACCATATGTTGGGACATAGGCAAAGTCTCTTCAAATTCAAGAAGATAGAAATCATATCAAGCATCTTCTCAGACCACAGTGGAATAAAACTGGAAATCAACTACATTAAAAACAACCCAAAGAAATCAAACACATGGAGACTAAACAGCATGCTATTAAACCATGACTGGGTTACCAGAGAGATCAAAGAAGAAATAAAAAACATCATGGCAACAAATGACAATGAAAACACTACAATCCAAAATCTATGGGACACAGCGAAAGCAGTCTTGAGAGGGAAGTTCATAGCTCTACAAGCCTACTGCAAAAAACAAGAAACAGGGGTAATAAATTACCTAACCCAACAACTCAAAGAGTTAGAAAAAGAGCAACAAGAAAAGCCCAGTGTAAGCAGAAGGAAGGAAATAATAAAGATCAGAGCACAGGTAAACGACATAGAGACCAAAGAAACAATACAAAAGATCAACAAAACCAAGAGCTGGTTCTTTGAAAGGATAAACAAGATTGATGAACCTCTAGCCAGGCTCACCAAGAAGCAAAGAGAGAGGACCCAAATAAACAAAATCAGAAATGAAAGAGGTGAAATAACAACAGATCCCGCCGAAATACAAAGGATTGTTAAAAAATACTACGAACAACTCTTTTCCAACAAACTGGACAACCTGGAGGAAATGAACATATTCCTAGAAAAATATAACCTTCCAAAACTCAATCAGGAAGAATCTAAACAGCTCAATATGCCAGTAACTATGGAAGAAATTGAAGCAGTCATCAAAGAGCTTCCGGCAAACAAAAGCCCGGGGCCAGACGGCTTCACAGGAGAGTTTTACCAAACATTCAAGGAAGAACTAAAACCTATCCTCCTCAGACTATTCCAAAAAATTCAAGAGGAAGGAACACTTCCAAGCTCCTTCTATGAAGCCAGCATCACCCTAATACCAAAACCAGATAAAGACAACACAATGAAAGAGAATTACAGGCCAATATCCCTCATGAATGTAGATGCCAAAATCCTCAACAAAATTCTAGCAAATCGGATCCAGCAGTACATCAGAAAGATCATACACCATGACCAAGTAGGGTTTATCCCAGGAATGCAAGGATGGTTCAATATCTGAAAATCAATAAATGTGATACATCACATAAACAAATTGAAAGTTAAAAATCACATAGTCATATCAATTGATGCAGAAAAAGCATTTGACAAAATCCAACACCCTTTCTTGATAAAAACTCTCAACAAGGTGGGAATAGAAGGATCATACCTCAACATAATAAATGCTATATATGATAAACCCACAGCTAACATCATACTCAATGGGCAAAAACTAAAACCATTTCCCCTAAGAACAGGAACAAGACAAGGATGCCCACTCTCACCACTCCTGTTTGACATAGTACTGGAAGTATTAGCCATTGCAATTAGACAAGAAGAAGAAATAAAAGGCATCCAAATTGGAAAAGAAGAAGTAAAGCTGTCCTTATTTGCAGATGACATGATATTGTACATAAAAAACCCGAAAGACTCCATCAAAAAACTAACAGACTTAATAAATGAATTCGGCAAGGTAGCAGGATACAAAATTAACGCCAAGAAATCTATGGCATTTCTATACACCAACAGTGAACTTACAGAAAGAGAGACTAAAAAAGCAATCCCATTTTCCATCACACCAAAAAAATTAAGATACTTAGGAATAAACCTAACCAAGGAGGTAAAAGACCTATATGCGGAAAACTACAGGACACTGAAAAAAGAGATAGAGGAAGATGTAAACAGATGGAAGAACATACCATGTTCATGGATTGGTAGAATCAACATCATCTAAATGTCCATACTACCCAAAGCAATCTATAGATTCAATGCACTCCCCATTAAAATACCAACAGCATATTTCACAGACCTAGAAAGAACTCTCCAAAAATTCATCTGGAATAAAAAAAGACCCCGAATAGCCACAGCAATCCTGAGAAAGAAGAATAAAGTAGGAGGGATCTCAATACCAGATTTCAAGCTGTATTACAAAGCCACTGTCCTCAAAACAGCCTGGTACTGGCACAAGAACAGACATATAGATCAATGGAACAGAATAGAGAATCCAGATATCGACCCAAACCAATATGCGCAATTAATATTTGACAAAGGAGGCATGAGCATACAATGGAGTCAAGACAGTCTCTTCAATAAATGGTGTTGGGAAAATTAGACAGATACATGCAAAAAAATGAAACTAGATCACCAACTTACACCATACACAAAAATAAACTCAAAATGGATACAGGACTTAAATATAAGACGGGAAACCATAAAAATACTAGAGGAATCCTCAGGCAGCAAAATCTCAGACATATGCCAAAAGAACTTTTTCAGTGATACTGCCCCTAGGGCAATGGAAGCCAAAGAGAAAATAAACAAATGGGACTACATCAAAATAAAAAGCTTTTGCACAGCAAAAGAAACCATCAACAAAACAACAAGAAACCCCACTGTATGGGAGAACATATTTGCAAATGGTATCACTGATAAAGGTTTAATTTCGAACATCTACAGGCAGCTTATACAACTTAATAAAAGGAAGATAAATGATCCAATAAAAAAATGGGCAACGGACCTAAATAGAATCTTTTCGAAAGAAGACAGAAGAAAGGCCAAGAGACACATGAAAACATGCTCAAAGTCACTTATTATCCAAGAGATGCAAATCAAAATGACAATGCGATACCATCTCACACCTGTCAGAATGGCTATCATCAACAAATCAACAAACGACAAGTGTTGGCGAGGATGCGGAGAAAAAGGAACCCTCGTGCACTGCTGGTGGGAATGCAGACTGGTGCAGCCACTGTGGAGAACAGTATGGAGTTTCCTCAAAAAACTGAAAATGGAACTCCCATTTGACCCAGTAATCCCACTCCTAGGAATATATCCTAAGAAACCAGAAACACCAATCAGAAAGGATATATGCACCCCTATGTTCATAGCAGCACAATTTGCAATAGCTAAGATTTGGAAACAGCCTAGGTGCCCGTCAGCAGATGACTGGATCAGAAAACTATGGTACATCTACACAATGGAATACTATGCTGCCATAAAAAGAAGGAATTACTACCATTTGTAGACACCTGGATGGAATTAGAGAACATTATGCTAAGAGAAATAAGCCAGTCAATGAAAGAAAAATACCACATGATCTCACTCATTTAGGGATAATGAAAAACATTATAAACTGATGAACCAAAAGATAGTTACAGAGGCAGTAAAGCATCAAACAGAGTGTCTAATTACAGCGGTAAGGTTAGGGAGAGGTGGGGGAAATAAGAGATCAACTGAAGGACTTGTATGCATGCATATAAGAGTAACCAACGGATGCAAAACATTGGGGGGTGAGGGCAGGTATGGGAGTTGGGGGGGCAATGGTAAGATATGTACACATATAATACCTTAATAAAAAATTTGGAAAAAAAATCTGACAAAAGAACAAAACTTTTATACTGAAGATTACAAAACACTGTTGAAAGAAATTAAATAAGATATAAATTGGGAGAGTGGGGGGGAATCCCATCTCCATGGACCAGAAGACTTAAGATGGCAGTGTTTCCAAAATTGAACTATAAATTCAATGCACTCCCATTCAGAATTCCAGAAAACTTATTTGTCTAAATTGATAATATTCATATGGAATTTCAGAGGACCCAGAATAGCCAAAATAATCTTGAAAAAGAATAGGGGGACTCATGTTTCTTGATTTCAAAACAGCAGTATAAAGCAAGTGTAATTAAGTCAGTGTGATACTGGCAGAAGGACAGATGTAGATCAGTGGAATAAAATTGACAGTCCAGAAATAAACCTCTAAATCTATGGTCAATTCATTTTTCAACAAGGGTACCAAGAGCATTCAATGGGGAAACAATTGTTTCCTCAACAAATGTTGCTGGGGAAACTGGATAGCCATCTACAAAAGAATGAAGTGGGACTCTTACTTCACAATATATGTAAAAATTAACTTAAAATGGATCAAAGCTATAAAATTATCAGAAGAAAACGGATAAATCTGCAGAAACTTGGATTTGGCAAAGCAATTTTAGATATGATATAAAAACCATAAGCTATGAAAAAATAATTAGACTTCATCAAAACTAAAAACCTTTGTGCTTCAAAGGATAGTATCAACAAAGTGAAAGTTGCCAGGTCCAAGATGGAAGCATAGGTAAACACAGTACTCGCATCCCCCACAACCACATCAAAATTACAACTAAACCACAGGACAACTATCATTCAGAACCGCCTGAAATCTGGCTGAATGGAAATTCTACAACTAGAGAAATAAGCCACTCTGAGACTGGGGTGTCTCCTGCACAGCAGCTCTTCCACTGTCGTCACAGCCGGCCTGCACAGCCAATTGGCCTGGGGGGTCAATCCCTCCCAGTGACACCGATAGCAATCAAGGGTCACCTACAACAGGACAGTGTGCACAGCCCACACAGGGGTACAACTAGAGTGCCCAGCTCAGGTGACTGGGGATGCTGAGCCACTGAGCCCTATAGGATACTACACAACACAACTCTACCAATTCCAGGAGACATAGCAGATCTACCTAATACATAGACACAAACACAGGAAAGTAGCCAAATGCAGAGACAAAGAAACATCGCAAATGAACGAACAGAAGAAATTGCCAGAAAAAGAACTAAATGAAATGGAAGCAAGCAAACTACCAGATTCAGAGTTCAAAACAATGGTTATAAGGATGCTTAAGGAACTTAATGAGTACTTTGAGGAACTTAGTGAGAACTTCAAAGAACTTATTGAGAACAACAACCACATAAAAAAGGGCCTGTCAGAAATGAAGGATACACCAACTTAAGTAATGAATAATTTACTGGGATTCAACAGTAGAGTTAGAAGACACTGAGAATCAAATCAGTATTTTGGAATATGAAGAAGCAAAAAACACCCTATCAGAAGAGAAAGAAAAAAGAATCCAAAATTATGAAGATATCATAAGGAGCCTCTGGGACAACTTTAAGTGTACCAACATTCACATCATGGGGGTGCTAAAAGGGAGCAAAAAATTGAAAATCTATTTAAAAATAATGCCCCAAAATTTTCCTTACCTGGTGAAAGAAATAGACATACAAGTCCAAGAAGTGCAGAGAATCCCAAACAAGATGAACCCAAGGCCCAAATAAAGACACATCATAATTAAAATGTCTGCCCTAGCTGGTTTGGCTCAGTGGATAGAGTGTTGGCCTGCGGACTGAAGGGTTCTGGTTTCGATTCCAGTCAAGGGCACATGTACAAGTTGTGGGCTTAATCCCCAGTGGGGGGGGCGTGCAGGAGGCAGCTGATCAATGATTCTCTCTCATCATTGATGTTTCTATATCTCTCTCCTCCCTTCCTCTCTGAAATCAATAAAAATATTTTCAAAAAAAAAAAAAAAAGCCAAAGGTTAAAGACAAAGAGAGAATCTTAAAAGCATCAAGAGAAAAGCAGTTAATTACCTCCAAGAGTACTCCCATATGACTGTCAGCTATTTCTCAACAGAAACTTCTCAGGCCAGAAGGGAGTGGCAAGAAATATTCAAAGTGATGAAAAGCAAGGACCTACAACCAAGATTACTCTTCCCAGCAAAGCTATCATTTAGAATTGAAGGTCAAATAAAGAGCTTCACAGACAAGAAAAAAACTAAAGGAGTTAATCACCACCAAGCCAGTATTACATAAAATGTTAAAGGGTCTTCAATAAGAAGAAGAACAAAAACATATAAAAAATATGAACAATAAAATGTCAATAAATACATATCTATCAATAATTGAACCTAACAATCAAAATAAATGAACAAGAAATCTAATGAACAAAATAAACTGATGAATAAAGTAGAACCAGAGGCATGAAACATGGAACAGACTGATGATTCTCAGAGGGAAAGGGCAGGGGACAGGAAGAGATTAACCAAAGAATTTATATGCATACATGCATTACCCATGGACACAGACAATAGGATGGTAAAGGCCTGGGGTGGGGTGGGATCCGGTGGAGAGGGATAATGGGGGAGGAGGGATGATAGGGGGTCACATTTGTAATACTCTCAACAATAAAGATTTTTTTAAAAAAGAAATAAATTTTTAAAAAGAAAATAAGAAAAAGAAAGTGAAAAAAACCCATAGATATCCATTTTCACCATTGTTATTCAACGTAGAACTGGAAGTCCTAACCACAGGAATCAGACAAGAAGAAATAAAAGGCATCCAAGTTGGAGAGGAACAAGTAAAATTGTCATTGAGATATGTTGATGACATGATAGTGTATATAGAGAACCCTAAAGATTACACCAAAAAACTACAAGAACTGATACGTGAATTTAGGAAAGTAGCAGGTTACAAAATTAATATACAGAAATCAGTTGCATTTTTATACACCAATAATGAATTATCAGAAAGGGAAACTAAGAGAACAATCCCATTCACATTTGCTTCCAAAAAATAAAATACTTAGGAATAAATTTAACCAAGGATGTAAAAGACCTGTACTCAGAAAATCATAAGACACTGAAGAGCCCTGACTGGGTAGTTCAGCTGGTTAGAGCATCATCCCAATATGCCAAGGCTGTGGGTTCGATCTCCAGTCAGGGCATATACAAGAAGCAACTAATGAATGTATAAATAAGTGAGATAATGAATTGATGTTTTAGTTCGTTCGTTCGTTCCTTCCTTCCTTCCTTCCTTCCTTCCTTCCTTTCTTCCTTCCTTCCTTCCTTCTTTCATTCTATCTATCTATCCTCTCTCTCTCTCAAAATTAAAAAAAAACACAAAATTTTCAAAAAGACACTGAAGAAAGTAATTGAAGAAGATACAAATAAGTGGAAGCATATACAGTGTTCATGGAGAGGAAGAAATGCATTATTAAAATGTCCATACTACCCAAAGCAACTTACAGATTCAACGCAATTCCTATCAAAATACCAATGGTGTATTTCACAGAACAAATATTCTAAAAATGTATATGGAACAGCATAGTCACAGCAACTTTGAGAAAGAAGAACAAAGTTGGAGGAATCACACTACCTGGTATCAAAGTATACTATAAGGCCATAGTAATCAAAACAGCATGGTACTGGCAAAAAAAACAGACATATAGATCAATGGAACAGAATAGAGAGACCAGGAATAAATCCATGGTCAATTAATATTTGACAAAGGAGGCAAAAACATAAAATGGGATAAAAAGAGTCTATTCAATAAATCGTGTTGGGAAAATTGGACAGATACGTGAACAAAAATGAAATTAGACCACCTTCTTTCAGCATAAACAAGAATAAATTCAGGATTAAAGACTGTAATGTTAGACTTGAAACCATTAAAATCATAGAAGAAAACATAAACAGTAAAATCTAGAACATTTGTCGCAGCAATATTTTTTCTTATATACTAGTGTCCCAGTGCATGAAATTCGTGCAAATTAAAAGGGGAGTAATTAGAGGAAATAATTTAATATTGCTATTTGCCCTTTCTCTATAATAGAAGTGTCAGAGATGAAAGAAAATTAGTAAAATCTCTATGAAAACCTTCCTCCTGTCAGAGTGTGGGGCTCACCACGGGACCCAGAGTCAAGTCCCCGCCCACCCAGATGCACCTCAAAATCATGTGAGACTCAGACCTGGACCGTGCCCGCCCCCCCCCCCCCCCCATTGGGCTAGATCCAGACCCGGGCCATTCCCACCCTTGTCAAGCCCTGTGGGGCAGGGGGCGTAGCCTCAGGTCCTCTGGCCCAGCGCCAGGATGGGGGGCGTGGCCTGAGGTCCCCCAGACCAGACCAGGGCAGGGGGCATGGCCTGAGGTACCCTGTCAAGCCCCGCTGGGTGGGGGGCATGGCCTGAGGTCCCCTGTCAAGCCCCATGGGACGGGGGAGGGTGTAGCCTCAGGTTCCTGCTGATTGCTCATTAAGGCTCCTTATGGGAACTTGGCCTCAGCTGTGGGTGCATCCATCTTTGTGATGGAGTGATGGTCAATTAGCATATTCCCTCTTTATTATATAGGATGGCCTCAGGCAAGGGAAGCAAAAGAAAAAAATGAGCAAATGGAACTACATCAAACTAGAAAGTTTTTGCACAGCAAAGGAAACCTTAAAAAAAAATGAAAAGAACCCACTGAATGGGATAACATAATTGCCAATTATATATCTGATAAGGGGTTAATATCCAAAATTTATAAAGACTGATAAAATTTAATACCAAAAACACAAAAAACAATCCAATCAGAAAATGGGCAAAGGACCTCGATAGAGACTTCTCCAAAGAGGACATACATATAATCAATAGATATATGAAAAGATGCTCAATGTCACTAATCATCAGAGAAATTCAAATTAAAACCACAATGAGATATCACCTCACACCTGTCAGAATGGCTATTATCAATAAACCAACAAACAACAAATGTTGGTGAGGATATGGAGAAAAGGGAACCCTCGTGCACTGTTGGTGGGAATGCAGACTGGTGCAATCAATGTGGAAAGTAGTATGGAGTTACCTCAAAAAATTAAAAATGGAACTGCCTTTTGACCCAGTGATTCCACTTCTAGGAATATATCCAAAGAAACCTGAAACACTAATTCAAAAGAATATATGCATCCCTATGTTCATGGCAGTGTTATTTGCAATAGCCAAGATTTGGAAGCAGCCTAAGTGTTCATCAGTAGATGAGAATATAAAAAAAAGCTGTGGTATTCCATTTTCACGGTGGAATACTACTCAACCGTAAAAAGGAAATCTTACTCTTTGTGTCATCAGGATGGACCTAGACAGCATTTTTTTTTAAGATTTTATAGAGAGAAGGAGGAGAGGGAGGGAGGGAGGGAGGGAAGGAGAGAGAGAGAGAGAGAGAGAGAGAGAGAGAGAGAGAGAGCGAGAGAGAGAGAGAGAGAGAGAGAGAGAGACATCAACGTGAGAGGGAAACATGATCGGCTGACTCCTGCAAGCCCCCTACCAGGGATCAAGCCACAAACACAGGCATGTGCCCTGACTGAGAATCGAACCAGCAACCTTTATGTGCATAGAACAACTCCCAAACAACTGAGCCACACCAGCCAGGACATGGAGAGCATTATTCTAAGTGAAATAAGCCAGTTAGAGAAAAGTACCAGACGATTTCACTCACATGTGGAATCAAGTGAAAAAAACTAACAAAAAATATAGAAACAGATTCACAGATAGAGGACAGACTGACAGCTGTCAGAGGAGAGGGGGTTGGGGGCTGGGTGAAAAAGGTGAAGCCATTAAGCAAAGAAAAAAAACAAAACCTCAGACACAGACAACAGTATGGTGATTACCAGAGGGAAAGGGAGGTGGGGGAGGTAGAAAAGTGTAAAAGGGGGATACATTGTGATGGAAGGAGACTTGACTTGGGGTGGTGAACCCCAGTACAATACAATATACAGATGTTGTATTATAGAATTGTACACCTGAAACATAGTTTTATTAATCAATGTCATCCCAATAAATTCAATAAAAAAGAAAAGTCAACCCACAGATGGGAGAAAATATTTTCAAATCATATATCTAGACTATATAAATAATTCATTTGCTAAGCCATCATTGGAGAAACTAAGCATAATAAATATCAAGTAGATTTTTTGTAAAAAAAAATAATAGTAAAAATTTTAAAGTAAAGAACTCCATTAACTCAATAATAAAAAGACAAATAACTCAACCAAAAAAACAACAAAGGACCTAAGTAGACATTTTCCCAAGGAAGATGTACAATTAGTCAATAAGCAGATGAAAAGTTGCTCTACATCAGCAATTTCAACTGGTGTGCCCCAAGAATTTTTAAAACATGCAATACCTGACTATTTGGTTGGGACACCCACCTCTTTTTACTTAGACTGTAAAAAAAAATTTTAAAATGACAACAGCCAACACAATAGCTGTCTGGTGTGAATGCCCTGTCCTGAACCATAAATATGTAGATCATATAATAGAGTTGCATCTTATTAGTCATGTCACATAATCAGGTTGCATCTGATCAGTTACTTCCTGGTACCAGAAATCCTTATGTATAAGTACTAGAGGTCCTGCACCCTCTCACAATCCAGGACCCCTCAGGGGATGTTGGAAAGCTGGTTTCAGCCTCATCCCCCGCAGGCCAGGCCGAGGGACCCCATCAGTGCACGAATCCATGCACTGGGCCTCTAGTATGCATATAAGATATTTGGTTAATCTCTTCCTGCCCTTCTCCCTCCCGCTTCCCTCTGAGAATCATCAGTCTGTTCTATGTTTCCATGTCTGTGCATTTAGCGTCTGCCCCTTGGTGGTCAGTGCACATCATAGCTACTGGTTGAACAGTCAAATGGTTGCTTAGGCTTTTATATACCAGATAGGCACCTGATTTTTTAAAAAGTCACTTTGGAGCAAAAAGGGTAGATAATTACCAGTAGTATGTCCTCTACCACTTTTTGGCCATTTGTATGTCCTCTTTGGAGACATGTCTATCGAGGTCTTTTGCCTATTTTCTAACTGAATTGGTATTTTTTGTAAATCAATCAAAATTATAGCTATTTTTTTTTGGTCAAAATTATAGCCCACAGAATTTTAGTAATTAGTTTATGCATGCCATGAGATGAAAAAGGTTGAAAATCTCTGCTCTACATCATTAGTCATCAGTGAAATGCAAATCACAGCCACATTATAACTCCATGCCCACTAAAATGGCTATAACAATAATATTCATTTTTATTTATTATGAAAAAGGAAAAAAAACTAGTGTTGATAAGGAAGTGGATAACTTGGATTCCTTATAATATACTGGCATGAAATTAAAATGGCATAGCCACTTTGGAAAGTAGTTTGTCAGTTCATCAAACGATTAAAGAATTACCATTAGTAATTCCACTCCTAGGTATATACTTGAGAGAAATGAAAACATGTATTTACATACATGCTCCTTGCAGCATTATTCATAATAGCCACAAATTAGAAACAACCCAATTGTCCATCAACTGAAAAATAAATAAATAAAATATGGTATATCCATACAATGGAATATTATTCAACATAAAAAGGAATGAAGCACTGATACATGCTACAATATGAAATGAGCCCTTAAAATGTTATACTAAGTGAAATAAGGCAGTCACAAAAAGCCACATATTGTATGATTCTATTTTTACAAAAAGTCCAGAATAGGCAAATCCATATAGATGAGAAAGGAAATCAGTTGTTGTCAGGTGTTGAGGTAACGAAGAGATGGGGGATGACTGCTGATGGGTATGGGTTTTTTGGTTGTTTTTTTTTTTGTGTGTGTGTGGTTATGAAATGTTCGGCAATGACTGGTGATGGTTGCACAATTTTGTGAATATACTGGAAAACACTATGGTAGTATACCCTGTAAGGTGATTGATTTTATGGTCTGTGAATTATATCTCCATTTCAAAATGATATTCAGAGTAACATCACAGAAAAAGGAGTATCTATAAGATAGAACTCACAATCCCTAGATAACAACCCAAAACAACTAAGCATACCAGAAAACCAGAAAAAATGATCCAAACTCAGAAGACAATCAGTGGCTACTGACCAGAGAGTGTAACAGATGGTGAATTATCAGTCAAGGATTTTAAAACAGCAATTATGTCTGTGCTCAAGGATCTAACAGAAAAAAAAAAAGAGTCTGTAATAAATAGGAAATCTCAAAGAAGCCCCACCCAGTATATTTCTCTGGCATCTCATTAGCCAGAGCAGGTCACACAGCCAACAGGGTCTGAATTAAGGGAGTCTAAATTGCAAGGAAGTCTGAAGAGTTTGGGGGGCATTTAAAAAGTAAATATTTTTTATTATTGATAGTATTACAGATATCTCCTGTCTAGTCCCTTTTATCCCCCCTCCCAGCCCCTATCCACCCCCCCTCCCAGGTCTTCACTACCCTATTGCCTGTGTCCATGGGCTATGCATATAATTTCTTTGGTTTATCTCTTCTGGTCCCCCAAAACCCCATACCGAAGTATGTCAGTCTCTTCCATGCCTTCATGCTTTGGGTCTTATTTTGTTGGTTAATTCATTTTGTTCATTAGATTCCACAAATAAGTGAGATCATGTGATATTTGTCTTTCTCAGATTGGGTATTTCACTTAGCATAGTGCTTTCTAGGTCCTTCCATGCTGTCCCAAAGGGTAAGAGATCCCTCTTTTTTATAGCTGCATAGTATTCCATTGTGTAAATGTCCCACAGCTTTTTTATCCATTCATCTACTGATAGGCACTTGGACTGTTTCCAAATCTTAGCTATTGTAAATAACACTGCTATGAACATAGTGATGCATATATTCTTTCTGCTTGATGTTTTGGGGTTTTTAGGATATATTCCCAGAATTGGGATTGCTGGGTCAAATGAAAGTTCCATTTTTAATTTTTTGAGGAAACTTGCCGGTGGTCTTGATCCAGCATCTAGAAGGGTTCAGGAATCTGGAGAAGCACTGTGTGTAAATTATTAAAGAGTCCAGAGACGAAACATAATTTTGGAAGGCATTTAGGGGGCCAGAGGAGCTTGGCTGAAGAAACCAAGTTCTCCCTTGTCTCAGGACCCCTTGATTTTTATTAACACAAATTGTTCTAAGGCAAGGTAGATATACACTTCAAAGGCCAGGGTTTGGTCTAGCAGTGGTTCTCAACCTTTCTAATGCCGCAACCCTTTGATACAGTTCCTCATGTTGTGGTTACCCCCAACCATAAAATTATTTTCGTTGCTACTTCATAACTGTAATTTTGCTACTGTTATGAATCGTAATGTAAATATCTGTGTTTTCCGATGGTCTTAGGCTCTACAGCAGCGGTTCTCAACCTGTGGGTCGCGACCCACAGGTTGAGAACCGCTAGCAGGGTCGCCTAAGACCATCGGAAAACACAGATATTTACATTACGATTCATAACAGTAGCAAAATTACAGTTATGAAGTAGCAACGAAAATAATTTTATGGTTGGGGGTCACCACAACATGAGGAACTGTATCAAAGGGTCCCGGCATTAGAAAGGTTGAGAACCACTGGTCTACAGAGTCCATTGTCAGATTGGTGAAACTGCCTAAGGCTGTTCAGGTGTTTGGCCAGTAGAAGGCAATAACATGTAGATTGAGATGCCCTTAGCTGTCTGGCAGTAAACAATCAATTTATGCATCCTTTTCAGGTTGGGGAAATGCCCTCAGCCATTTCCGGATGATTCAGCCCTGCTGACATGCTGGAATTGGCTTCCGGCAGAAACTCCATACTGTTTTCCATAGTGGCTGCACCAATCTACAGGGATAAGAGGAGGGGCATTTTTAACTGGTATATTACAGTCCTGAACAAAAATTGGATTGTGTTGGTAAGGGAGAAGACTGGATATTGGTTAGTCAATATCATCTCAGTGCCTTCCCCAGAGTGTGTGTGTGTACAAGCTTGATCAAATGTGCGTTCTACCTCATTTCCTTTTAGAGGCACAATTCTAGAGGCAAAACATATTTTCTGATGCTCACTTTATCAGTCAAAAGCCAAGAGACAGGCTTGCTGAAGTGAGGATAATTTGAAGAGGACCTTCAAAACCATATCACTGGTAGAAGTACCGACCAGGAGGGCCTTATCCCAGGGCTCCTAATGCAGGTGCTGTTACTATGCTGAGGCCGGAATCCCCCAGGAGAGAGACTGTGGAGAACAGGTCTCCTTGAAAAGGGTAAGCACCTTCCATCAAGGGACACAGCCAGCTTGACTCAACCTCATGGCATCACTCTCGTCCAACTGTGCTCTCACTGGTCACACCCAACCAGAGAGGCATGATCACCTGATGCTGTCCCTACAGGCTGGCCACCGGGACAGACAGCGGGTGGGGAAAGGTGCAGAGTGCATCTGAGGGCTACATAGAGTCGCCTGGCGAAGCCGTCTGTTTTGAACACTATTGAAGATGAAATGCTGGACCCAGGAATTAATTTCGACAGTGCCTTGGAGGTTACTGTAATTGGGCCTAACCCAAATACTTGCAATCTCAGTTTACAGTAACAAGGTCCCCTGGAAAGTTTCTTCTGAGGCTAATGTGGATACATCTGCCTTAGAAACTATGGGCCAAGGGCCAGGGAGCACAGGAGCAGGTCCTTGTGTTTGGTGCATCGGACAGCACACTCCCCAGCATCGCATATCCAAGCGTAAATCCTGTCTTTCCCAACTGCCACCTGATGTTTGGAGTTTCGGCAACTTACTGAAGCAGCCTAAGCCTCAGTTTCCCAATCTGCAAAGTGGAGATCACAGTGGGACCCATTTTGCTGGATTGTTGCAAAGTGCTTAACAGAGGGCCTCATCTACAGTGGGTGCTTGAGATACTGGTTTCTTTCTTATGTTGTCCCCGAATGAAGGACACTCAGAGTCGTTTAGACAATCCGCCCCCCTCCCTTAAGTAAGCACCAACTATATGCCAGGCACTGTGTGAGACGCTTTATATTCATTATTTGAACCGTCATAATAACTCTTCAGATAAATACTGTTCCCATTCTATGGACGAAGAAACAGGCCTGCGAAGGTTAGGAGCGTTGCAGGCCCACTCAGGCAGCATGGAGGGTGAGGTTTGACGTGCGTGTGTCTGATTTCTCGGGCTGTGTGTCCTTCACTGCACCCACCCCTCGGTCCCTTCCAGAGGCATCTGGAATGGCATTAGTGGATTTGCAACATTTTCCTCCTTTTGGCAGGTGGTAACAGGGTTTGGTCTTTAATCATAGCACAAGTAAATCTGTTTTTCCACAGATTTTCATTTTATTAAATTGGAGACTGTTTTCTAGGGGGAAATGTCTCTCCTCGCTGTCATGACATCATACATGGGCAGACAGTCGCTTCAAAGTTCAACACAGGACTCATAGTTTTGTTGGCTCCGGCTCTAGATGTGACAGGATAATGTAGTGCCTGGCCCAGGGCTGTGCCTGCCTTACATTTCCTAAGTGTTTGTGTAATGAAGGGACCTCAGACTGCTCACATACTGCCCTGTTATCCTGGGTCACACTCGCACATGGGTCTCTGTTCCTGTGACCCTTGTAGTGGCCAGTGGGGGCTGGTGTCTTTCAGAAGCACAGATGAATGTGGGGTGAAGGAGCTAAAGGCAGAGAAGCAGCCTCAAATGAGCTGGCAGGCAGGGTTCAGCCACAGGTGAGTGGATAAGAAGCCCATGAAACCCAGAGAGTGAGCCGGGTGGTGTGGGGCCCCTCACAGGACCAGAAGGCCCTGCAGGACAGGCTGTTCCACCTGGTGCTGCTTCCGGTCAGGTCCTAGACTTCCCAGCAAACCCTCCTGTCTTGCTTTGCATTCCCACATGACACAAGGAACACGCTATCAAAGAGAGCACCGAGCTCAGGAGATGGCAACTGATTTTGCCTCAAATCTTTAAAAATATTTCCTTTAGATGTGTAAACCCCCATCCACCAATCCACCAACACTCAAGAATATTCCCTTGAAAACTAACTATAGAGGAAACAGAAGTGTGGACAAAAAAGTGGCCACATACGAAAGTTTACAAGCTCAGGGCAGGCCTGTATGGCGGACCTTACACACTCAGAGACCAAAGAAACCACATAGAATGGTCTGAACATAAAAATCCGTAACTAGAAAGGAGTCACGTCCTAGGCCTGTAGCTTCCTTGACAAAGGAAAGTCCTTTAAGCAAGCCTGTCTATTATCTCTTTGCATCTAATATATTGTAGCTATGAAATGTCAGAGTCATCTTCAGACCCCCCTGGGCACACCCAGTGCACCAGAGCACGAGACCACAGAATCCCTCATTGTTATCTTGTTCCCTGAATACCTTGTGCTGTGACTTTTAACTATCCTGTACCTACCAATGTCAAAGAAGTGTCTCTCCATTTTATTTTTTTATCTAATCCCAGAGGTTTCCCCACTTTGCTTTCCCTCACCCCCTTAATCAACCACTAATGGATTTCATGTAACCCTCCTTACATATCCTCTTTTGATTTTTATGTCTAAAATTAGAGGCCCAAATGCATGAAAATTCGTGCAAGAGTAGGCTTTCCTTCCCCTGGCTGCCGGCACTGGCTTTCCTCCAGCAGCTGAGACCCCAGGTTGGCTTCCCCCTGGCTCTGGCTTTGTCAGGAAGGACATCTGGTCTAATTAGCATATTACCCTTTTATTATTATAGAAGATAGCTGTAAACTTGCCATTTACTGGAGCATCTTTTCAATCTGTTGTGATGTTGCTCTCTGGCAACTGTCGTTAGTTTGGCTCAAATAAATTCTTATAAGACATTTTCCTAGGCTGGATGTTCTTTTGTAGACAGAAGCAACAAGAGAGCCGAAGGGACCATTATATTAAGGTAAAGGTTAATTTTGGGAGCCCTGAATGCAGGGCACTTGGCTTATTGCCTTGGTCTCTGCTTTCAGACAAACTTGACTGGGTCTGGCTGACTCCATCACTGAAAATCGAGAGAAGTGAGGACAGAGAACCAAGCCCCTGGGACCCAGACTCTGGCCTTCTTTGTTCTTCTCTTGCTCTCCCTGTGGGTTCATCAGGCTGGAAGAGACCTCGATCCCCAACTTGGAGGATGAAGAAAGTGAATGGAGTGTGGTTGAGTGACTTGTCCCAGAGGCAAACTCCTGTCAGGGCTCCTCCCAGAGCCCCGTGTGCAGAGGACAGGCTGCCTTGGGCCTCGTCCCACCTTTCACTTAAATGCACGAGCACAGGACTTCAGGAGTTTTGTGGGCAGGAGCCGAGGTTTTGGGGACTTTGGGAGCGTGGTTGTTTGTTGGTATTTTTTCCTGCTGACTAATTTCCATTTGCTATCCTTGTCCTATGGCCGCCTTCGTTTAGGGCTCTGGCATCTGGTCTGGATCAGCCTCCTGGGGCCCCTCCTGGGGGGGGGGGGGGGTTGCAGCGTAAACACAGGTGGGCTAGAATGCAAAATGAACACGACCACACTGGCCAGAACGAACCTTTCACTAGTGGGCGAAGGGTACAGAGAGAAAGGGGGACACTGGCGTGGACATAGACAGCAAACACATGACAGGCTGAGCAGTAAGCCAGTCTCCACAGGCTGCCTGGCCCCTTCCACCCGGACAAGGGAGCCGCAATGCTGCCCAGGTGTCTCTTCAAGATGTCTCACCAGGGATGCCACGTGCACTTACGCAGGCCGCTCCACTTCCTCTGGCAGGAAGGTGGCCAGAGAGGCACCGTGGGGTTTTCTGGGTAGTGAACGCTCAGGTGGCCGCTGCCCTCTGCCCCACGCTTCCCAGGGGACTCCCAAACCCCTGCTGCCTTCCAAGGAAAACACTCCTGCTCGGAGGCGCAGCTTGCTGAGCTCCGAGTGGGCTCTGCTACGTGAGGCGCAGAAAAGGACTCGATGTGGGGCTTGGCACACATGGTGTGCACCGTGCCATCTGCAGCGTTGCCTCTGAAAACATTTTCCAGTGAGAACTTAGATAATGTTTTCCAGGAGTGCGGGGAGGCCATCTGCTCCCTCCTAAGACCACGGGTGCAAAGGACCTCACACCGCTCACTTCGGCCCTGCCCAGCGCTGTTTCCCCACCGTTTGCAGCAAAGCGTCCAGTGTCCCCACAACTCGCCTCCATTTTAGACTGTGTCCCCTTCCGTCTGGGTCACGGGGGACAGTAGATTCCTAATCCCCGTGCACGGAGTCCCTGAACCCCAACAGTAGAAGGACTCTAGTCCGCGGATGGAGACCGTGGTCGGCCTCCTGTCGAGTTTCTGTAGCCCATCTCCTCGCCACACTGCGGCTGAGGACGGTGTTCGTGCGTGGGTGTGGAGTGGACAGAACTGGGCGGGAATAGCACTGTGCGTGAAGTCGGAGTGGGGGGGTCGTCAGCTGCAGTCTCCCCGCCGGGAAGGGGCCGGTCATGAGGCCTCGCGCGGGTGCGCGCCCGGCCTGGACTCGTGCTGCTGCTCCGTGTGGACCCCGCCGCCTTCCCCCGGGGCCCTGCACGCTCCCCACCGTCCAGGTCCTGGCGTCGCGCCGCCTGCGGCTCGGGCTGGGCGCGCTCCAGGCGCATTCCTGGCCGGGCGGCCCCTCCTCCTTCCCTGCCTGGGGGCCGGCGCCTCCCTCCCGCGCCCCCACCGCTGGACCACGGGCGTTGGTGGCCGCAGGCGCCCCAGGAGGCGCGCACCGGCTTAACTGCGCTCCCCTCCGCTCCCCTCCCAGGCGGGCGGCCGCGCTTACACCGCCCGGACCCTGTGGGCTGGACGCACTGGGCATTGGCTGGATACCCTCAGCACCGGCGGGACACACTCGGCAGCCTGCGGACAGCGTCGTTCCCTCCCAGGCAGAGAGGTCCCCGCCGGCGAGATGCGACTCCCCGGCCCCCGCGCGCTCCTCCTCCTGCTGCTGCTCGGCGCCGGCTCTGCGCAGCTCGGCGCCCAGGTCAGTGTCCCCCGCTTCCTGGCCGGTGCGCGGACCTGGGCCACCTCCCCCGGAGGCGCGGGCGAAGGGCTCGGAGCGACCTGGGGCTGGGCTGCTTTTCAGGGACAGGCGCCAGACCCACCCGTCCTCCCGCTGGTCACCGCACAGTCCATCGCCCCGGCGGCCGGCCGTGGGGGTTCTGCTGGGGTCGGGTTGGGGGAAGGTCTCCCTGGGTTATGGAACGGTGTTCTCTACTGGGTCCCCAGGAGCAGTGCCGGGTACCAGCTGGGTCAGAGTCCCCGCCCTCCCACTTCCCATCTCCGCGCAGTTCCCTTGCTCCCATTGCCGCGGACTTTCCCACGCGCGCGCGGGCTCCTGGTTCGCTTTCCCTCCTTCCGTTTGTGTGCAGTGGCGTCTCACTGGGTTTATTGATTGGACCAGACTCACTTTTATATAAAGCAGTAATATTAAGATAAGAATGCACACAATGGTGAGGAAAATTAAGGTAAGAATGCACACAATGCAATAAGCAGCAGATGTATCATAGAAGTGTACACCTGAAACGCATATAATGTTAACCAGGTCACCCCAATAAATTTAATTTTTAAAAAAGCCCCTTCTTGTCAGCACATCTGGCCAGATAAAAATGCATCTTCCGGCCCTAGCTGGTATGGTTCAGTGGATAGAGCGTCGGCCTGCAGACTGAAGGGTCCTGGGTTCGATGCGCTCGATCCCCAGTGCAGGAGGCAGCCGATGGATGATTCTCATCATGGATGTTTCTATTTCTCTCTTTCTCTTTGAAATCAATAAAAACATATATATTTTTAAAATGCATCTTCCAAAGGTGAACCTGGAAGTGCTGAATTCACAGCCAGCACTACCAGGTGAGCTCTGGGGTCAGAGCAGCTCACTCTGTGAGGCGCAGATGTGACCCAACAATACCGCCCACAGCAATAACAGTGACGGGGAAGGAAAGCCTGCACATGCCTACTGCACCCAATGACGTTTAGAATGACTCATTGTGATAGGTTTCATGTTTATTGTCCATCTTTCCCACTACAGGGGCAGGGACCAGCTCCCCATAGGAGCTCAGTGGAATGAATGGAGCGTGGGCATGCTGGTGGTGGTCTGAGCAAGACCCGGCTGGGCAGCTTCTGGCTGCACATGAGGTCACCTGGGATCTTCTAGAAATCCTGATGCCTGCCTCACCCAGAGATTCTGACTCAGTTGGTCTGGGTTGAGACTTAGGCATCATATTAAAAAAATTGTCCCTAGTAATTTTAATCAAGCAGGTGCCTGAAACCCAGGGAACCCCAGCTTTCAGCGTTAAAAGCTGTGGACTAGGAAGGGGTTGAAAGCAGAAAAATTTGAGTGGACAGAGGGTTGGACTCATGAGGACCTGAAGTGACTTGTGTGACCGGAGTTCACCTGATCCAAACACAGGATGAGCCATGGGCCAGACCTGTTGGCTGGTGGAGACTCAGCAAGTGTTTGGAGAATGACTTGTATCTGTGGGACCATCTCCCGCCACAGAAGAGACAGGCGGGGTGCACAGAACCCAAGGTCCCCGAGGGACAGGCACGGGAGCTCCTGGCAGCAGCCCACAGGCGTCTGGGGTGCCTGATCCCCGTGTGTGCTCACTTTGTTGTATTAGGTGTCTGTATGTGTGTAGGTGTCTGTGACTGTGTGTGCATGCCTCTGTGTCTGTGAAGGCTTGGTTGTATGTGTGATAGTGCGTGTGTGCGTGCATGCGCATGTCTGTGCTGTGCCTCCGTGTATGTGTGCGTGCATGTGTGTTACGGGGTGGCGGGGAGCTGCTTCTGCAAGGGTCTGCAGGAGGACCTCGCAGGGATGGACAGTCTCATTTGCTCTTCTGTGGATCTCCATGGCTTTCCTCTCGTGTCCTTCTTGTCAGCACATCTGTCCTGAGCCACTTTGCAGGTGACCTGCTGAGGAGAGCAGGTGGTCCTGGGGAAGGAGGGAGGTTGAGCAGTGTGGGGATCCCATGAGTGGGGGGCCCTTTCTTAAAACTGCTGTCCACTCTGAAAGGGAGAACATTGAACAATGTCCTGAGCTGGGCACGCGGGGGTTCAGGGTCTCAGCGTGCTCCTTGCCTGAGGGTTTCAGGGGTCCTCAGACTTTTTAAACAGGGGGCCAGTTCACTGTCCCTCAGACCGTTGGAGGGCTGGACTATAGTTTAAAAAAAATACTATGAACGAATTCCTATGCGCACTGTGGGCCCGGGAAGAGTTGACTGCTAACCAGGACACAGGCAGCGGCACCCGGCGGGCCGGATAAATGTCCTCGGCGGGCCACATGTGGCCCGCGGGCCGTAGTTTGAGGATGCCTGGTATGTGTTCAGAAGGCTTGCCCCTCCCCAGAACCTCTCTTTGTGATCCGATGTCACGGGCTGCAAATTCCTCCATTTGAAATGCTGCCTTTTATAGCTCAAGGGAAATGTGTTTGGTGCACATGTCCACAGTTTTGACCGCAGAACTATACTCTGTGCATGGTAACTACCACCACAGACAGGACACAGGACAGTGCCCCCAAACCGACCTGCTTTTCATCCTACAGTTTGTCTTCCCCACAGTGTCACATAAATGGAATCAAAGAGCACACAGCCATTTGTCTGGCTTCTCCCATTTAACACAAAGCAGTTACGATTCTTCCATGTTGTCCCGAGTACCCATGGTCCTTTTACTACTGCTGAGTAGTCTTCCACTGTGTGGACGCACACCGTTTTTCATGCTTTTTAAAATGTATTTTTATTGATTTCAGAGAAGGGAAGGGAGAGGGAGAGAGAGAAAAACAACGATGAGAATCATTGAACGTCTGCCTCCTGCACTCCCCACACTAGGGATGGAGCCCGCAACCCTGGCATGTGCCCTGACTAGGAATCAAACCCTGACCTCCTGGTTCATAGGTTGACACTCAACAGCTGAGCCACGCCGTCCAGGGCCAGTTTGTTGATCAATGTCCCCACTGAACAGAACGACACCCGTGGTGACAGTTCCCGTTTTTTGGGTGATTGTGAATAGGGCTGCTATGAACATTCCCACACGGCTCTTTGTGGGAATGTAAACGGTCATTTTTCTTGGGTAAACATCTAGGAGTGGGATTGTTGAGTCATATGGCAAGTGTGTGCATCCTCGCCAGCACCGAGTACTGGCTGGTTTGTTTGCTCCTGGGTCATTGGAATAGTGTATCTCCTTGAGGTTTGGATTCCCATTTCCCTAAGGACTAATTGCTTTGGGAAGCTTTTCCTGTGCTGTTTGTCAGATGAATAGTCGTTGGGTGAAGTGTCTGCTCAAGCCTTCTGCCCAATTTAAAAATGGGTTATTTCCTTATCAAGTTTTGAGTGTTCTCTGTGTGTTCTAAATACAAGTCCTTCTTCAGATCTGTGAGTTACAAGTATTTTCTCCCAGTAGTTTGTCTCAGTGTCTTTCCCAAAGCAAAGGTTTTACATTTTGATGAAGTCCAGTTGAACAATTTTTTATTTTTATGGATCGCGCTTTTGGTGTCAAGCTCTTAGGAACTCTTTGCAGAAGGCGCCAGAGCTCTTGAGACCCTGTCCTAGCACGGCCTGGGGGTTAGGTTCATCCAGGTCACAGTGTGGGGTGCCCCAGCTGTCTGTGCCTGCCCCGGGCTGTTGGGGCGGATGGACTGGGTGGGTGGGTGTGGGGCGCTGGTGTCTCAGGAGTGTAAGAGTAGAAAGGCAGGGGGATGGGCTGGTTTGCATGTAAAAGGTGTGCTGGGGCCAGGGAGGGTGTTCCCTTGTCCCAGAGCTCCAGCATTCGGCTGGCCTGAGTCCACAGGCCCCAGATGCCAGGACATCAGACACAGAAACCAGACAATGTGGTTAATACAGACCCAGTCCTGGGACTGGGACTTCGCTTCCACTGCATCCTGTTGGCCAGAGCAGGTCACAAGGCCAGCCCAGATGCGAGAGGTGGGAAAACAGATTTCCCTCTCTATGGGAAAAGCGGCTGTTTCTTTGCAGATGGTGTGGAAGTGGGCAGGAGGCCTGTAGCGATTGCTGCAAACCTTCCATCACGGGACCCAGAGATGCACCCCCACAGGCCCCTGTGCTTGGACGAAAGGGTGCAGTCAGGGTGAGGATGGGCAAAGGGAGGCCTTGCTGGCGGGGTGGCTTTCTCCAGCGCCTCCCCTTTCCCAGCACCTTTAGGAAAGGGCTCGAGCCCTGTCCCAGGCACCCTGACTGTAGAGAAGAGCGGAGGCCTCTCTACCCCCAGGGCAGCACCTGGCCCCAGGGCCTCAGGCAGTGGGTGTGGAGGGTGTGGACCCAGAGCAGCAGCTGTGGTTTCCTGGTCCGCCTGGGGTCTCTGAGTCAGGATCCAGTGCGCTCCCAGCCCCACTCGCCCTGGAGGATCCTGTGGACACCCCATACTGGATCCCAGGCCCACCAAGCCACCGGGATCTGGAAGGCTGCTCCCTGCACCACGTGGACACTGTCCCCGCTCCACACGCCTGCCCAGACCCACGTCCCGGCCGCTGCCCCAGGAGGAGTCTTCCTCTCCTGACTACTGACAGGCCTGACTGTGCTGGTCGCTCCCATGACCCACAGGGCAGCAGTGGGGCTGCTAGACTCCTGCGGATCTGTCCATGGGCTGTGCTGCCCTGGGGACACAGGGCAGACTCCCTGGGTGGTAGAACTTTCTAGATCCTTTCAGACCTTCTGCCAATATCTTCCATGCTTCTCAGAAACCACCTGGGACCTAAATGCAGGCCATTACACGCATTTTCACTAAAGAAGAAACAGCACCTGTCATCTGACGGGACCCAAGCTACCCATTTCAGCACATCCACCTGCACCTCAGGGAAGGGCTGGCTCATGTCCCTGTGCCTGGGACAGTGTACGCCTCTGGCAGACTGGCCTCCAGGACCTTCCCAGGGAGAGTAAGGCCCGAGGAACTCGTCCTGGGACTGGTGTCCCAGCGGGACTAAGATGTGACACTGTTCACAGCAAGGACTGAGGGGTGGGGCGGCCGGTGGAGCTCCAGGGCCTCCGCGTCCCCAAGTTGCCCTTTGTCCACTGTGGCCATCGGGTTGGCCACTGGCTCAGACCTTTCACTTTCCACTGGAGATGATGTTATCTCTGGGCCCGTACCAAAGGGGAGGGTGCACTGCAGCCCGGAGGACCCTCTCTCTGCTCACCCACCTGTGCAGGGGGGGCAGGGTCCGGGTCCGAGAGCATGATCGGTACCCGCTGTGCAGCTCAGGGAGCTGAAAGAATCAGACGGCTTCAGGCTGAGAGGAAGGAAAGGGAAGCGCCCAGACCTCCAAGGCAGGGTGTCTGTAGAATCCGAGGCAGCACAGAACCGCTTGAGGGGAATGACAGACACCAGGCAGTCATTTACACGGTAGCAAGCACACATCTTTCTTCACCTGAGACCTCAGGGCTCCTGCGATCCAGGCCTTTTCTCTGATTGCCTCATCAGAGATTTCAGCCTCCCGGAAGGAGCCCATAGTGAGATGACGCGCTCGTTCAACACCTGTGTCCTGAGATGGTCTCGCTGCCGGCCCGGTGCTGCTCTGGGCCTGGGCAGCAAGTGCAGAAGATGCCCAGTGCCCAGGCCTGTTTGCCCCCCTCTTCCTGCTGCGTGCCCTGGAGCAAGTTCCTGCCTCTTGTGACTCGGGGTCCTGCTCTGACCAGTGGGGATAATAGACACGCCCCTCTCACGGGGTCCTGCGAAGGAGGAAATGAATGTCAGAGAACGGGGTCTACAGTGAGCCTCGGTACGTGCCAGGGGAGAGAAGACAACAAGGCAGACCCAGGCCCTGCTGTCACATAGCACCAAGTGGGGAGAGAAAACATTAACCTGAGACGTATCAAAAGCAGACAACTGGAGTGGGGTGCTGTGTTGCGGGAGGCTGGGGTTCCTATTACTCAATAGGCAGGTCAGGACTCTCTGAGAGCGGGACTTCTAGTGGAAGTGGACATGGGAGCCTGGCTTTTGAGGACGGGGAGATTTTCTGGGCACAGGAAGCAGCCAGTGCGAAGGCTGCGCCGTGGAAGGGAGCTTGCCGAGGCGTGTGGAGAACAGAGGGGCCCAAATGCTGAGCTCAGAGAAGAGGGAGGCAGAGTAATGCCCCTCAAAGGCAGCTGTCTTCCCATCCCTGAAACCTGGGAGCCTTACCTTGAATTTAGCCCAGTGTCGGACTTCTGACCTATGGACTGTGAAGTAATCATTTGTGTTGTGAGCTGCCAAGTTTATGTCGATTTGTTACAGCGGCAACAGAAACGAGTACACCGTCAGCTCCATGGTGGGGCGTGTGCCTGAATTCTCCCTGCAGTGGGGGTTGGGGGGACCCCCTGCAGGGTTTTCACAAGGAAGGGATGCCATCTGGCCTCCGGCCTCAGAGATCCCAGGAAGGAGAAAGAGGACATGGAGAGCAGGTGGGCCGCACATGCCGGGGTCCAGGACAGCACACGTGCATTGCACCCAGAAACACTGGGGGTTTTCTCTAGAGTTTAGGACAAGCTGAAAACACCACCGGCTTCATTTGCCACAGCTCCAGGCTAGTTACTCTAAGAATAAGGACTCCAGGCCCAGAACCCATGCCACAGCCAAGTGTACAGCACTCATTGTCCCTCCTTTGGGTTTGCCCATACTTCCTGCCGGGACCAGGCCCTCGGCTCCTGCTCTCTCACCCCACCTCCGTGGAGCTGACAGTAGAAGACCAGCCTTTGGCAAACACAGATGTCAGTTTTCAGTAGTCACATGAGTCTTGGATCATGTGTGGATGTACACACACGTGTGTTGCACTGAAACAACCAGCACCAGTGCAAACATTCCTGGGAGGACCTATCTGTGTTGGGGGGGCAGTGGGGAACTCAGAGGGGCTGCGCACAAACTGGGGGCCTTCTCTGAGCCCTTCATCCTGGTTGCCCTGGGTGAACACACTCTCCGAATGGATGGGCCTTAGGGGAGATATTGCCTGAAGACAACACTGATGCTATTAAAGGCACAACTGGTCTGCAGGTGAACATGGCAACGGGACAGCAAGCAGGTGAAAGAATCAGGTGGGTTTGGGGAGTGAGTTCAGTCTGTCTGGTGGTTCATTCGTGTGAGCGTAGCGTGTACTTGGATTTCAGAGTTATCTGTAGCTTGTCTGCTGCCCGCAGGCATGCAGAGGGGCCAGGGGCAGGTGACCAGAGGTGGCCCTCAAGGGAGCAAGGGGTGCTGCGACACGAGATCAGGAGGTGGGCAGAGGTGGGCTCCTGGGGGTTCCCGAGGACTCCTCTAAAGTGGGCCCAGCCTTCCTGTCACTTCAGGGGCTGGGGAAGGTGCCCTGGGGTTGAGGTCTTAGGTGTGTCGCCGTGACTACTTGGCTCCCTGTCTGTGAAGTGGGCATAATAATGGTGCCACCTCCTGTGGTTGATGTGAGCATCTCGTGAGTGACTCGTGTGAAGAGTGGCCACAGTGCCAGCTCTTGGGCCTGGGCAGTAGTGCAGCAGTGCCACCCACTGCGGCCCCCGCTCTCCTGGCCGTTTTAAAAAGCAGACAGGAAGGGGGCTTGGCTGTACATATACAATTATGGGCAGCCAGGATGGCAAAAACCCAAAATTCCCTGAGCACCCCGGGCCCAGACCCTAGAGGGAGGCTCTGTCTGAAGGAGAAGGTTCATTTTATGTGTCCACTCAGCTGGGCCACAGCATCCAGGTAATTGGTCAGTCATCAGTCTAGGAGTTGCTATGAAGGTAATTTTTGGCCGTAAATAGCATTAAAGCATAAAGCAGGTGTGTGGGTCTCCGTCCAAAAGACCGACATCCCGACGGAGACGCCAAGAACACTTCTCACACACCTTGGGCTTGAGCTACAGCCTCGCTCCTCCCGGGTCCCAGCCTCCACTTCTCCCCGGTCTCAGCCTCCACTCCTCCCCAGTCTCAGCCTCCACTCCTCCCCAGTCCCAGCCTCCACTTCTCCTGGGTCCCAGCCTGCCCTGCGGGTGTGGACTTGCAGCCCCGCAATCACATGAGCCAGTTCCACACAGCAAACCTCTCTGCCTTCACTGTCTCTCTCAGATGTAAACATATGCCATACACATCCTCTTGGTTCTGTTTCTCTGGGGGACCCTGACGGTCACAGGGCCTTCCCCAGGAGCACCCACTTTCTCCCTTCCTCCGTGTGGGTGATGGGCAAAGGCCACTGGAATAGGCGACGTCGAGGGGGTTAGAACCCACCTCTGACTCGGGTCTAAAATGAAAATAACTTCTGGTGAACAACCCGCGCAGATCTGACATGACTCAGACGCCAAGGGCTCGAGCTTGGCTAGCAGGCACCCACTTGGCAAGTGTGCTCGGGCCTCTCGCAGACCCAATGGTATCAAAACATGTGTTCCCATTAGCAAAATGCTGACAAGACGCATAGCTGCGGCTCAAGCGAAACCAGCTCTGGGGACGGCCCCTCAAGGTCTGCGGGGTCATCTGCGGTCGCTTTGGGGTCACTGGAATGGTTCTCAGAGTCACTGTTCCAAGACTGTCACGGTGGGGAGACCATCGAGCCAAGTCATGTGAGAACAAAAGCCTCAAAGAACACCCTGCCTCCCCGTGCACCCCACGAATCCTTGGAGCTTCACTCCCTTCGGTGTCTTGAGAACAGACTCTGTGTCTTAAACATCATTTATTTATTTATTTTGTTGATTTTTTTTTTTTTATTATTGATTTCAAAGAGGAAGGGAGAGAGATATAGAAACATCAGTGATGAGAGCGAATCATTGATCAGCTGCCTCGTGCACTCCCCACAATGGGGATTGAGCCCGCAACCTGGGCATGTGCCCTGACCAGGAATCAAACTGACCTTCTGGTTCAAAGGTTGATGCTCAATCACTGAGCCACACCGACCGGGCTAAATTTCATTTATGAACTGAGCCCAGAAGTCCAGGAGGCCTGGATGCGGTGGGAGGGGTCAGGCCTACCAAGTCTGGCTAAGTGATGGGGTGAGCTGGAATGGGGGGCACATACATCATCTGCGCCATCCACGCCTGGGCCAGCAGGTAGGGTCCTGTCTCGGCTCAGAGGGAGGGAGTGCCCTGAGCTCTGGGCATCTCCCTTAGACCCACCACAGCAGGAGCTCAAGAGAAAGCATGGGGGGAGCATGGACACGATTTCCCTGTGGGGGTGACAGGAGGCGGGTGGAGTGTAGCTCTGTGGCCTCATGGCTCCCCAGAGCCTTAGCGCCAGGCCCCACCCTCCCAGTTCTCAGCTCTGGCCTGTGCTCAGAGCCACCTCTGCCACCCCCACATTTCAAATAAGTTTTTAATTTAAAGAAATGGAAACTATTTTCATTATTTATCATCCATGGTATAAGCCAGTTAGTGGAGCCAGGCTTGGAAGGGATGGAAACCTCCACCATCTGAGGGGATGTCTTTAAAAATATTTAAGATGAAGGTCCCTTGAGGCCCTGGAAGAGGTTTGTGGAGGTGGGGCCCTGACACAAGCCTTCCTCAGCCTCTGGGACACCTTCCTCCCGGGTGAGGACTTGACCTTTGCCTAATCACAGCCCAGGAGCCTTTGCCGAAGTGGGAGGTCAGCTCTGGAAGGGCGAGTGAGCTGTGGTTGATTTGTACAGTTAGGATCTGGGCCCCTGAGATGGAAAGGGACTGCCCGAAGCCAGCCTTTTGCTGTGGCAGGGCCAGGCTGAAGTGCAGGTAGTGACACCTGAGGGTCCAACTTGCTCCTGTCCCTGAGCCTCGGAGGCCCCTGCATCCCCCGGTGACCTCATCAAGGCTACGTTTGCGGAGGAAAATGGTTTGTTTTCAGTCCGGGGCTCCTCGTGGTCCAGAGCAGGGGATGCGGTGAGTGTGGGAGGGAAGCGGGCACACAGATGGAGGGAGCAAGGAGCCCCTCCCCAGGCTGAAAGAGCACAGAGGAGCAGAAGTGGTATCCAGGCCCGGGTCCAACAAGCTGCTCTGCTTCTTGGTGTGAAACGATGCCACAGCCCAGTGTCCACAAGAAAGCGGACGGAGCCTGCGCCCCTTGGTCCAGCGTATGGGGATGACCCTCGCGTGTGCATGTGTGTCCCATCGAAAAGTGGGAACTGACAGCAGTTAGCAGTGGTGTCTCTGGTCACGGGATTTGTTCTCTGTCTTGATGTTTTGTAGGGAGTATGCTTTATGACCAAGTGACATGATAAAGCCTTCTCGGTCTGAAAAAGGAACACACTCAGGTCTCCAGTGCCCTCCACGGCCCATTTGTGCCCATAATGCAGACCTCTTGAGCACCTGGCTCTGCAGATGAATTCAGGTAACAACAGGTGACAGATTCTGAGCATGGCTCCCAAGGGCTCCATTTAGCACTTTGGGATCCGGGAGCCACCCTTGTAATAGCAGCTGCAGCCAGCTCATCAAATGTCACGTCCATAGGCACTAAATCTCTGTTTCACTGGTACCCAGCCCAGACCCCCCATGCTGGCTGCCAGGACCTCAAGGACCTTCCTCTATTCCCCCTCTTGGGGGCTTTCCTTTTTGTTTCTTCTAGTTGTATTGAGCTATAATTGACATACAACACTGTATTAGTTTCAGGTGTACAGTTTAGTGATTTGATATATGCATATATTGTGAAATGATCACCACCCTAAGTCTAGTTCATGTCTATCACCTCACATAATTACAAATTGTTTTTCTTGTGATGAGAACTTTCATGATCTACTCTCTTAGCAACTTTCAAATATGCAACCCAGTACTGTTGACTACATCACCTGCTGTACATTAGGTCCCCAGGACCCATAGCTGGAACTTTTTATCTTTTGATCACCTTCAACTATTTTCACCACCACCCCAACCCCAGCTTCTGGCAACCACCAATTAATTCTCTGTATCCATGAGTTTGTTTGTTGTTGTTTTTTACATTCCACATACAAGTGAGATCATACAGTATTTATCTTTCTCTGTCTGACTTATTTCACTTAGCATAATGCCCTCAAGGTCTATCCATATTGTTGCAAATTGCAGGATTTTCTTCATCTTTTATGGCGGAATTGTATATACAGGGTGTCCCCCAAAATATATACACACTTTAACAGCTGATAGCTCAATTGTGAAAATGAAATATATTTTAATAAACATTGCCTTTATAATTATTCAAAGTGTGCATATATATATATTTTTTGGGAGGGACTATATATATATGTGTGTGTGTGTGTGTGTGTGTGTGTGTGTATGTATATATATCATATCACATCCTTTTTCCATTCATTCATCAGTGGACACTTCGATTCTATCCATGTCTTGGCTATTGAGAATAATGCTGTAGCCCTGGTCAGTGTGGCGCAGTTGGTTGGGCGTCATCCCATGCACCGGGAAGGTTGCCAGTTCAATTGCTGGTCAGGACACATGCCCAGGTTTTGGGCTCAGTCCCTAATAGGGGCATGTAGGAGGCAGTTGATGGATGTTTTCCTCCCACATCGATGTTTCACTCTCTCTCCCTTCCTTTCTCTCTAAAAATCAATTTTTTTTAAAAAAGAGAAGAGAATGCTATAGTGAACATAGGAGTGCATTTTTTAATTACAGTTTTCATTTTCTTTAGATAAATACCCAGAAGTGGAATTGCTGGGTCATAAGATAGTTGTATTTTTAATTTAAAAATTTAAATTGATTTTTAGAGAGAGTGGAAGGGAGAGGGAGAAACATTGATGTGAGAACAAAACATCAGTTGGCTGCCTCCTGCACATCCCCTATCAGGAATTGAACCCAAAACCTGGGCATGTGCCCTGACCAGCAATTGAACTGGAAACCTTTTGGTGGACAGGACGATGCCCAATCAACTGAGCCACACCAACCAGGGCTATATTTTTAATTTTTTGAGTAACTTCCATACTGCTTTCCACGGTGGCTGCTTCAATCTGTATTCCCATCAACAGTGGGAGAGGGTTCCCTTTTTGCTACATCCTCACCAACACGTGTTTGTTGATTTATTGATGATAGCCATTCTGACAGGTGTGAGGTGAGCTAGCTCATTGTGGTTTTGATTTGTATTTCCCTGATGATTGATTAATGATGTCACTCACCTTTTCATGTACCTGTTAGTCATGTCCTCTTTGGGAAAATGTCTATTTAGATCTTCTGTCCAATTATATATATACTAGAGGCCCAGCGCACAAAAATTTGTGCATGGGGGGGGGGTCCCTCAGCCCGGCCTGCACCTCTTGCAGTCTGGGACCCCTTGGGGGATGTCCGCAGTTGGAGGTGGGAGAGGCTCCTGGCACCACCGCTTCGCTCACCAGTCATGAGCCCGGCTTCTGGCTGAGCGGTGCTCCCCCTGAAGGAGTGTACTTAACCACCAGGGGGCAGCTCCTGCATTGAGCGTCAGTTCGCTGTTCAGTTGATTTGCATATTACCCTTTTATTATATAGGATTATTGATTTCAGAGAGGGAGAGATAGAAACATCAATGATGACACAGAATAGTTGATCAGCTGCCTTCTGTACACGCCCTACTGGGGATCAAGCCCTCAACTCAGGCATGTACCCTGACTGGGAATGGAACCGTGACCTCCTGGTTCAGTGGTCAGCAAACTCGTTAGTCAACAGAGCCAAATATCAACAGTACAACGATTTAAATTTCTTTTGAGAGCCAAATTTTTTTAAACTTATTTTCTTCTAACGCCACTTATTCAAAACAGACTCACCCAGGCCATGGTATTTTGTGGAAGAGCCACATTCAAGGGGCCAAAGAGCCGCAGGACCTGGTTCATAGCTCGATGCTCAACCACTGAGCAACACCAGCTCAGGATTGTTTGGGTTTCTTTGCTGTTGTGTTGTGTGAGTTATTTATATATTTTGAATATTAATCCCTTAACTGATGTGTTATTTGCAAATATTTTCTCCCATTCAGTAGGTTGCTTTTTCACTTGATTGATGGTTTGTTTCCTTTGTTGTGTAAAAGCTTTTTCGTTTGATGTAGTCCTTCTTGCTTATTTTGCTTTTGGTGTCAAATCCAAAAAAAATCATTACTGAGACTGGTGTCAAGGAGTTTTCCACCTATGTTTTCTTCTAGGAGTTTTATGGTTTCACGTCTTACATTCAAGTCTTTATTCCAATTTGAGTTGACTTTTGTGTATGGTGGGTCCCATTTCATTCTTTTGTCTGTGGCTGACCTGTCTTCCCAACACCATCGGTTGTAGGGACTGTCTTCCTTCCCCATTGTATATTTTTGATTCCTTTGCATTAATAATTGACCATCTGTCAATTATTTCTAGGCTCTCAAGGATCTTCCTCTGCTAGCATCACTCCTGCGATGCTGGAGGCAGGAATGAATGGGCCTCGGCTTCCCAACCTTCCCTCAGCAGGTCCACCCACAACTCCCCTCTCCCTCCCGCCAGGGATGTGGCCTTAGTGTGCTTGGTCTGAAGGGTTTTCCATTATGACTGGATGAGCCCTTCTCACGCCTAATGAACATTTAGGGGGAAAGCAGCTGGTGCTCATTTTCCACAGTGCGGGGGCCAGGGGTCGCGGGAAGGGTTCCTAGACCAGAGGATGGTTGTGCCCAAACATGCACGGGCGTAGACACACTTGGCTGCTGCGCCTAGTTCCCTCCACACACGCTCCCCTTCTTTCTGGGCTCCATGCTACCCCCAGGTTCGCGACAGAGGTCTTAGCACCAATCTCCTCCTCCTCTCCCCAATTTTAAAACAGCCCTTCCGTGTCCGTTAGGGAAGCCCCAGCCCAGCAAGCCCTCTCCCAGCTAGGGAGGCAGCTGCTGGCTTGGCTCAACATGGAGAGGGATGTTTCTTCCACTCCCTCTCCACTTCCAGCTCCACCATCCAGGCCACGCAGCCTGAAATTTGCAAAGAGTTAGAAATTCACTCCTGTGGGGTTATTTTGCTTGGGCCATCGAGTTATCAATTTCTATTTCAGGTGAATCAAGAAGACCACTTACCGTCCAGGGGCCTGTGGGGGACAAATGAGACGGCACAAGACAGGGCAGAGGGTCACTGACGGCTTAGGGTGGCAAATGGGAGCCAGCGGAGGCCCAGCCAGACTCCACAGCGCCTAAGCCCCATGATCTCGGGAAAGCTGCTTGACTTTCAGCCTCTGTATCTTCATCGGTGACAGACACGATCCCAAGCCTTGCTCCAGCCACTAGTACTCTCCGAAGTGAACTTCTCAATGTCAATCACACATAAGCCACGAAGCCATCTAATCAAAGCAGCTCTTTTTTAAGGGAGGGGCGTGGGTGTGGGAAGTGAGGCCTGAGCGGGATGTCTGGGCAATGCTGGGCAGGCAGGGGCTGCTGGAGGCGCTGCCCGGGCGCCCAGGCCTGCGTGGGAAGGACACGGGGGTGGAGGGGGGGGGGGTGGAAAAGAAGAAAAACAACAAAACTTCTCTTCCCAGCAGCTGCGTTGGGGGCCAGGCCCCGTCAGGCCCTGGTCAGGGCGGATGGAGCCAAGGATTCCCCATGGGTTAATGAGTTCCAGGGCAACTGGGGAGTCAGCTTTGTCAAAAGCGCCCATTGAGTCAGGCCGCTGAGTCATCTGTTGGCGAAACCTCCGAGGTGCAGCGGCCTGGCAGGCGCCCTGGGAGAGCCGTGGCGACTCTGTTTCCACCGTGGTGGCCAGAAGCCCTGTGACTCCCGCCGCCCTGCTGCCCTTTTAGAAAAAACTTAGATTATAAAACTAATAGTTGTTGTAGAAAAAAAGTCAGTATAAAAAAAAAAAATAAGATGAAAACTGATCCATAAGCCTATCCCTACGGAAAACGGCCGTTACCGTCTTAATGCTCTCCTTTGTTTTCGTGCAGGTAACGGGTCAGGTCAGACGCGGCCACACTGAGGTGACACGCAGCCCCCAGGTGAGCCCCACGTCCTATCACCACCCACTGTACTACCCCTCCTCCAGCCTCACTCCTCAGTTGAGATTGGGAACCTTAAAACTTTTATCACTCAGTATGATGCAGGTGTGGCTTTAAGTTAGTCTTTATCATGCAGAGCACAAGCCTCCTTTTTCTGTTAATTTGTTTTTTTAATATATTTTTATTGATTTCAGAGAGGAAGGGAGAGGGAGAGAGATAGAAACATCAGTGATGAGAGAGAATCATTGATGGGCTGCCTCCTGAATGCCCCACACTGGAGATTGAACCCGAGCATGTGCCCTTGACTGGAATCGAACCCAGGACCCATCAGTCCGCAGGCCAATGCTCTATCCACTGAGCCAAACCAGCTAGGGCCTTTTCCTGTGTGTGGTTTTTTTTTTTAAGCTTTTAAAACATCACCAGAACTGGGCATTGACTTTTGTTGAATGCTTCTATAGTTTTTTTTTCTTATTTGCCCTGTTACATTGTTAAAAGTATGGGGCCCATGGAGGTTCCTGTTTTGCCTGTTTTATAGGTCTTATTGCCCACCTGCTTTTAAAAAGTCCAAAGGAGAAAGAAGAACTTGACAAAGGCTCAGATTTAGAGCATTGATTTGGAGTGCAGAGTAGGGGACGTCTTGGAGTGAAGGCTACTGAATATAAGGCACTTTGGGTACAAATCAGCGTCCCCCCACCCAGTCATATAGAATGATCAGTTTTGCCCTTTGCTCTGAAGATGGGAGTTTTGCTTTTGTTGAAGGGTGTACGGGGCTATGCTATGTGTGGTCGGGGCGTCATTTGGTCCAGCGGGAACCGTGGGCAGGGAAGGACACCCACGAGGCCACTTTCACATCCCCCTGTTGGGCCAGGGGTCTGGGTGGCTTTGGAAGCCGGAACGAGTGAACCAGCCATAGTGGGTGATGGTCCTTCTGTCCCCAGAGCTGCCTCAGCAAGCAGCAGGTCCTCACGGCCATCCGCCAGTTGCAGCAGCTGCTGAAGGTCCAGGAGACCCGCTTCGCCGAGGGCCTCCGCAACGTGAGGAGCCGGCTGGCTGCGCTCCAGAGCTCTGCCAACAGAGTGGGTCCCGACAGCCCCCCAGGTGGGTCCCCAAGTCGGCATGACTTGGCACAGGGCATTCAGGCCCTTCACCTGTGACACTTGACCGTCTCACAGTGGGTTCCCAGGCCTCCCCCGGCCTCCCCTGCTGGCCTCCCTGTCTGAATGTCACCTATTCCTGCTTAGATCTTTCCATTCTAGGCTGCATAATGCTCACGTCTACATGTTAAGGTCTCAGTCCTCAAAAGGCACCACTTTTAGAGCAAAAGCTGTTTCTTCCCCCTCCCCCGCTCCCACCCCCAACCAGGTAGATTCCAGCTGGCCGCAGTCTGGGGTTTAACGTTTTAACACTAATTTTTAGAGCACTGCTAAGTGCACAGCAAAACTGAGTGGAAAACAGAGTTCCCGCATGTGCCCTCCCGAACACACATGACGTCGCCACCGTTGGTGTTGGCACCAGGGCGGCCCTCCTGGTCCATCCAGGAACCAACACTGGCCGCAGTTTTTCAGGCATGAATTCCAGTCCTCCAGCAGGAGGGCCCACTCGTGCCGGTGAGGGATGAGGTTGGGGGTGGGAGGGGGTGCTGAGGGCACATCCGTCTGTCTGGTGAGCACAGCGGGTAGGCTCTGACGGACACCAGGGTCTTCTCCTGCTTGTCCCAGGAATGGCTATCACATTGCCAAGGCCCAGAAGTGGGGGGCTGGATTTCCTCTGGTCTCTCCTCAGGGTGATGGGATCTGGGGGGGAGGGGAGTCATGAGCCTGTGGCGTATCTGGTGTCATTCACGCACTTAATACGAATTATCAAGGACCTTCTTGGTTGTGTGGGATGAAGTTTCCTGGGGAAGGCGCTGGATTTTGTACCTTTTTGACAAATCCAGAGTCTCAACAGCACCGAGTCAACTCCTGATTTCCTCGGCTGCCCTGCGCAGAGCCAGACCTGCCAGCCAGACCCCCTCACCCTTTCCCAGGTGCCAGGGACTCCTTGGGGGGGGGGGGGGGCTCCTCACAGCTAGGCTCTGAGAAGAGGCAAGGGCACCCATCCTTCCTGCTACAGAGGGGAAACCGCGGCGAAGAGAAGTGAGTTAGCAGTAGCAGGTCCCAGAGCTCGTGACTTTTTTTCCTGCTAGAGGTCCGACTGCACAGATCCTTCCTCTTCCCCCGGGCTCAGAGCTGCCTGCAGCCACCAGGAGTTTCAGAGAAGAAACTGCAGCTGATCATTTCTAAAACCACCGGCCATGTCCCCTAGTGCACACAGAAAGGTGGATCGTTAAATCACTAATCCTCTTCTCTCCAGGTTCTGGGTCTTTCTTCCTCCAGCCATGCAAGGACTTTTTAAACGGTGCACTCTCTTTTTTTAAAAACTGCCAGCCACCGTGCATTCTACCTCTTCCGTGTGTTGGACATGGGGTGACCCGCAGGGTGGGGTGACTGCACCTGGGCCATGGGAGCTAGATGCTCGCCCCAGGTCAACGAGCAGGTAGTGGAAAATTGGCTGTTTTTAAGGGCATTTTGGGGGAGTTGGGAAGAATAATTTCTAGTCCTGAGGACTCCTACGTCTTCCTCTTTGGGCTTCTGTCCTAAGTATCTCCCTGCTGCTTTCCCAGCCTTTCTTTCCTGCAAGCATCACAGCCTGTGGGCGTCAGGGCTTGCCCAGGCAGCCTCATTCCATCCACATCCATCGCCCAGGGTGGCTCCCTGCTGATCTCACTCCTGCACATGCAGCTTATTGTGGAAGCTGCAGGGGTGTCCCTGTGGCCTGCAAACTCACTGGGACAGGCTCGTGGTGAAGTGAGCCCCCCATGGGCACACCGTCCACGGGGCACACCGTCCACGGGGCACACCGTCCACGGGGCACACCGTCCACGGGGCACACCGTCCACGGGGCACACCATCCACGGGCACGTCGTCCACCGGACAGAGGCCGTTGGCTCACACTGGGGAAGTGACTGCACATTGATTTTTTTCTCATTTACTCCCCTCCAGGGACAAAAGCAGCATAAATGCTGCCGCCACCCCCCCCCCCCCACAAATTTCTTCACATATTAATTTCTCGTCACTATTTTTATACCTACTTGATGTTTTTAAGAAGATTTAAAAATATATAAAAATATTTTGTCCAGCTTTTTGACTGGATCATTGCTGCAAATTGTTTTTTTATTAAACATGTTTAATGTTTTTAATTGAATTTATTTTATTTTATTTATTTATTTTTTTTATAGAGAGAGAGAGAGGAAGGGAGAGGGATAGATAGAAACATCAATGATGAGAGAGAATCACCGAGCCTGCAACCTTGGGCATGTGCCCCGACTGGGAATCAAACACTGACCTCCTGGTTCCTGGGTTGATGCTCACCCACTGATCCATGCCGCCTGGGCTGCAAATAGATTTTCATTGATCTGTATCCATTCTTTCATTCCACTAACATTTATTGAGCACCTACTATGTGCCAGATATTATTCCACCTATGCAGGTATGGTTAACCTGTGAGTTGCTCCAGCAGGTGGTTTTCCTTTCTTTGAGGTTTTTAAAGATTTTTCACCCCAAAGAGACCCCACTCCTTTCCCTCTTGACAGTGGTCCCCTTCACATTCCTCAGGCCTGCCAGGCACCGGCATGTCCCCTCTGTCCTGGATTCTGCGAGGTTATGCCTCCATCGTCTTCAGCTCTTGGCTCCAGCGAGGCCTCCTCTGACCACCACATTCACTACTACACCCCTCACTGTGCATCCCAGCAGGATTCCCGGCTCTAGTTCCTACATGACATTATCCCTTCTCACTTCACTCTGCCGCTTGCTGGTGGGTCTGGGTTATCAATGATCTCTCTCCTGCTAGAAAGGGCTTCAGAGAGCAGGGTTTTGTTCACTGATTCTCCCAAGTGCCTATCTAGTGCCTGGCACATAGTAAGAACACAATAGATAACTTTTCATTTACTCCTGTGTTCAAGGATTATGAATTGGGTGCTCACTGTGGGGCAGGCGCTGGGCTGGGCTGGGCTGGGCTGGGCTGGGCTGGGCTGGGCTGTGCATGCAGCAGGGACTCAGGCCAGACATAATCCCCCCTTGAGCTGCTTCCTGGGGAGAAAAGTGACAACAGATGTGGAAACAAACATGGTGATAAGATGCCTCCAGTGGTCACAAATCTAAGAAGGAAGAGAAGGGAGCTCACGGCATAGCAGGTGCTCTGGGAGGTTTTAGCAAAACGTGGTGTCAGAGAACATTCTGGGAGGGGGTTGCATTCAAGCAGAGACCCATGTGAGTGAGAAGGAGCCAGAGATGGGACGTTCTGTGGAGAGAACATCCCAGGCAGAGAGAAGAGCAGATGCCAAGGCCTGGACATAGGCCACGCCCGGCCTGAAGCTCCCAGGGTGTCAGGTGTCAGCACAGCTGCGGGAAATCCCACCCTGAGCTTTCCACGCGGACAGGCCCACGCACAGCACTTGGCGTCTCTGAGCCGCGGTCCTCATCTTTCACTGAGTGGGCAGTTCTTGCCCCCGGCCACGCGTGCTCGATAGAGTCAATGAGACATTTAGAAGGTGCAGCCTGGCGCGCAGCCTGGAGGAGGTGCTCGGAGGAGCCTGGTAGTGGACAGTGACGTCTAACTTGCTGTGGTCCTTCCTTTTCTCCCATAGTTTCCTGCCCTGCTCTGAACGCCCCTCCAGACGGCAGGAAGTTTGGAAGCAAGTACTTAGTGGATCATGAAGTCCATTTTACCTGCGACCCCGGGTTCCAGCTGGTGGGGCCTAGCAGTGTGGTGTGTCTTCCCAACGGTACCTGGACAGGGGAGCAGCCCCACTGCAGAGGTCGGTCCCTCCTCACCGTCCCCGGGGCTGGGCCCTGCTGGGGAGGAAGGCTCATTCCTCAGGACACTTTCCACCTCATTCCGCCACCATTTTTCAACCGCAGGAAAGCGGACACAGTGTCTGATACTCAGCTCCCCCTGTCCCACCTCCCTAAATCCTCCCTACAATTTAGTCTTGTTTTGCCTATGGGGAAATTAAGGCATAGAATGCCCAAGACCACAGAACTGAGCTGATCCACAGGCAGACACTCTGATCCCAGCATCTGTTCCTCAGCACCTCACTCCGCTCCTACCGCCGGGGCCTAGACGCATTTTGTGGGTTGTGGGGAAGGACAACAGGGAGAAGCTGCACAGAAATGCTCCTCTTGTCTCGTTCGTTCTGGGCTGCAGTTTGCTTGGGAGGCTGCTGGTGTCCTGTGGGGTTGAAGAAGTCCCTCAGGTATCCTTTGTGTCTGATTTGGGACTTGGTGTGACCGGCTCCGGGGAGGCCGCTGGGTGAGAGGGAGGCGTGAAAGCCTTCTCTTCTCTCAGTTGGGTTTGGAAACAGTGCTTCTTTGATGCCGAGAGAAATCAGACTTGGCACGCGTCACGTGTTGGCTTTTCAAAAATGTATGGTCCAATCTTCATGCATACCAGTCATTTTCAGGGCCGGGCTCCTAGCACATCTGCTGGGGCAGAATGTCCATGATTGTAGCCCAAGAAATGAAGGGAAACACAAATAGGACACGCACAAGTAGGTTTTGAAGAGCAGCATTTGAACGCGTGAGTAGCTTGCAAACATACAGGAGCATCAGCTACGCACCGTCTCTCCCGACGTGAGGGTTGGCCTGAGAAGCACAGGCGAGCAGCGCCACACTTGCGGGTCTCGGCTTGGGTTCCCATCTCCCGGGAAGAATGCGGTTTGAAGGGTGGTTATAGGTACCAGCTCTCAGAGCAATCAACAGCTAGCCAGGAAATGCAAGTGGTGTCACAGGCGGACACACGGGGGACCTGAATCTGGATTTCCCTTGATCCTGAGAGATTTCATCATCTCATATAGAGACAAAGAAAAGGACAAGAGGTTTTTCCCTTGTGATGAGTGCTCTTAAGGTTTACTCTCTTCACCACTTGCCTGTGTGTCCTACAGCCTTGTAGCTACAGCCGCCATGCTTGGCACTTACGTATAACTGGGCGTTTGCACCTTTGTCTCTGTATTCCTTATAAACTGGGAGCTAACTCCAGAGGTCTGGCCACCGCTGGGCTGAGTTTTGTTTTGTTTTGTTTGGGCTGGACAGCACTCGAGACTTCTGTTGGGGAGTCCCCGCCGTGGTCCTCTCCCTTCTGTGACACTGCCCCTGGGTGACGTCACCATCCTCACGCAGACATCTCCCAGTCAGTCCCTCTTACGGGCAATTCCCTGAGTTCTCCATCGTTCCCGAAAGGTGCAGCTTTTCCATCGGGTGTCAGTTCGATGGGACATAAAACACCGGTGATATTCCTTTCCTTGAGCATCTTCAATGTGTTCCTCTGTGTCTTCTGTTTCAGCCGATACTGCTGTTGCCATCAGAAATCTCTTGCACGCATAGTAACCTGTTACTGGCCTTCCTAGGCCAGGTTCCTCAGGTGTGGGCTTGTGTGTTCAATAGGGAGTCTCTGTCTCTGGAACAGTCTGGCCACTGGCAAGGCGCAGGGCATTCCAGGACAAGCCCCAATATGGTGGAGACTCTGTGGGAGGAGAATCCAAATTGAGCCCAACAAGGAAAATTGGTGCAAATGGAAGAGATGGTCCAGACAAGAGTGGGGGAGGACTGGAAAGGGCAGAGCTGAGCAAGTGTGACCCACGCGGAAAACAACGGGGCTGTGACCTGGGGTGAGGGAGCTAGAAAAGCTCCATAGGAACACGTACTTCCCTGAAGATGAGTCATAGGAAAGGACTTGTCAAGCCCGTACAAACTATTGTAAGAAAACAGAGAGTAAAGGCTACAGACAATGAAGAAATGCCAGAAAGACATGCCCATAAAACAGATGAAAGCTGTGACTAATATTGCCAAACAAGCAGCAAGAAATTTTAAAAAGATAAAAATGGTGAAAGGACGACATCAGTAAAAATTAGAAAACCTCAGAAATGAGGTGATTGGAGAAATGGGAAGTTTGAACCTAGATGACAGAACACAGGAAAGCATTAGAAATAAAGGGACAAGAAGTCAGATCATGCGTGTGAAACACAGCTCAGGTCCAGGGACACAGTATGTGCTCGCTTCACAGTCAGTAGGGCGACAGAATCATCACAGTGCTTTTTGTTTTTTAATCCTCACCCTAAGATATGCTTTTATTCATATTTGAGAGAAAGAGAGAAACATCAATGTGAGAGGGAAACATCGATCGGTTGCCTCCTGCACACACCATGACTGGGAATCGAACCTGCAACCTAGGTATGTGCCTTGACCTGAAATCGAACCCGCAACCCTTTGGTGAATGGGACAATGCCCAACCAACTGAGCCACGCGGCCAGTGCCAGGCTCACCCAGTGCCTTTGCCTTCCCAGCTTCTCCACTGCTTCTCCAGGGCCCCCTTTGCAGCTCTGAAGTCGCCATGCACTTAACTAAGTGCCACTGCCTGGGACAGACATGATGTGATGACAACGGGACTTCAGTCAGGACACAGATGGCACGCCATGGCACGCCTCCAAGCGTGGATCAAGATAAGCGTCTGTGTGGATCCTGTCTGGAAATTAAAACCTGGGCCACAAGATCCAGAGGGGGAGACAGTGCACAGGGGCCTCGGGCACCTGGGTACCATCCCCACCCCACCTGCACCCCATTGTCCAGGTGCAACCGGGCTCGGTGCCTCCTGCTGGAGGCCTGGCTGGGGACAGACATGGTGCTGGTCCCGCCGGGACCAGACTGAAAGACTCCCGTGTTCAAATCCTGGCTCTGTGCCCACGACCTCAGGGCCTCAAGGTCTGCTGCTTTCAGACTCTGCTGGTGAGAACCGATGGGCTGGACACCGGGTAGAAATGGGAGCTCCATGCCTGGGGCTTTGTGTGCAGTATGGCTCCCGGCACATTCCTGGAAGCCGGCAGTCTGAAAACAGAACCTGTGCGGGGAGCACAGCCAGGTTGAGGTCACTGAGAAATTGAAATGGCTCCTCCCAGCATCTGGATGGTCCGGGTCCTTCCGTGATGAAGACAAACCATGTCACAGTCTACACGGCACCCCAGCCACGAGGAGGCCAGCCCGCCCCACACGGCTGCGGTTCTCATCGGGAGCAAAGACCTTCCCTTCCTCTTGAAGGACACGGCAGGAAAGGCTGCTCGGGTGCCGCTCAGGGTGTTTCGGACCGTCCCCAGGACGCTGTGGTCAGCCCGGGGAACCCCAGACCCGCCCCTGGTGCCCGAATGCCACCACCAAAACTGGGCTTACGGGATTCACAACAGGCAGATGGGGCCTGAGGGTCTCAAAATATCATTTTTTTCCCCTGATTTGGAAATTTATGAATGTTCATTGTGGAAACAAAGTGTAAATAAGAAAAACTACCAAAAGAGAAAAACCTATTACGCCGTTAAACATGTATCTCTCTACGTTGCTTTTCCACGGGACTGTGCGTAGATGAACAAGGAACAGTTTCCTTTTCCGACATTAAGGAGAGGTCCAGGGTCAGGAGAACTTTTGATGGCAGGGCTTCTAGGTGGGATTGGGAAGTGCATTTCCCCATCTCTGTACATCCCATGGGCCATCCCTCCCTCCCTCCCTCCCTCCCTCTTATAACTCCCCCAAACAGTTCCTGTCCAAAGGTGTTCTACCTGCGAGCTGGCTGATAGGGGCAGGTGATGGGCTGCACCCACCGGCAGAGCTCCAGGCTGGCAGGCACGTGGCCTGCTGAGGGAGGTGGGCTGCGTCTGAGCTCCTGCAGCAGCAGTGGCAAGGGCAGAGGGGGGAGGCGGAGTGCCCGAGTCAAACTGCGACGTAAAGACCGTTCATCCATCTTGTGTTTTGTTTGTTTGTTTAGAATCAGAACTCAGACCTGTGTTTGAAAATTACGTATCTTCCTAGATATCAGCGAGTGCTCCAGCCAGCCTTGCCAGCACGGTGGGACGTGTTTAGAAGGAGTCAACCAGTACACATGCATCTGCCCTCCAGGAAGGACCGGGAGCCGCTGTCAGCACCAGGTCCAGACTGGTATGTGGCCGTGTGGGGCTGGGCGAGGACATCCGCTGCGGGGGGACCCTGGTCAGGGGCCATCAGATGCACGCATGCCAGTGTGGGCTCTTCCTCTCTGCGCCACATCCATTGATCTCTCTGGTTCCCGACGCAGTTACGGGGGATGGAGTTTAGCGCTTTGTGTAACCAGAGTTTTGAACCTTTTTATGGGAGAAAATTCAAGTGGAAGGACTGATTCACAACCTGAAAACTCCCCAGGTCAGGGCTGGGCTGAGATGTTTCCTCGCGGCCACCTTCGCTTGTCAGTGTTTCCCCTGCGAGTGACTTCCTTTCCCATCACACCTGCAAGCCCGTAGCTACTGTTAGAGGCCAGGTGTCTTTAGAGCTGGGCGACTACTCATCTGGTGGTGGTGGGGTTGTCCGCACGGAGTCCCCGCATATCTCCAGCCAGAAGGCCTGGAAGACACAGTGGCTGCCGTGTGGATGGCAAGAAAATGCAAGGAACCTATTGGGGTGGACGGGGTTCCCACATTGTGGTGCAACCCAAATGACATAAATAGATCAGATCCTAAATATATCCTGTTCCTTTGCCCCCAAAGCCTGGCACGTCCTATGTGATTTCTGTGTGGCACCTCAGTTGGGGGGAGAGGGGGCGGGGGCGCGTGGGCCAGGCGGTTAGCACAGTGTCCGGAGACTAGGAGCTTTGTCAAGACTCAGTGTCCTTGCACTGGACCCAGCCCAAGGTCACCTTTAAGTGTTGCCCCCGGAGATTTGCTGCTTTATGTGTCCTGATTCCCTTCAGCCTGCTGGGAGTTTTCTCAGGATGAGGCTGCCCTGCCAGGAGCCCAGGGCCCCTCCAGCTGGTCGCCAGGGGGCTGCTCTCTGTCAGACAGAGGTGGGAGGCAGGCCCCTCTGGGCAGCCCCACGGCCTCTCCTCCTTACAAACAGGACAGAAAAGGGAATGGGCCCCTCACAACCTAGCTGTGCTGGTCCTGGAGGCTGATGGCGTCTGCTGTCCGTTCCTTTAGGCAATTGTTTCTCAGGTCCAGGGGTACTTCATGTATAAAGTATCCTATGACGGGGACCCTCCCCCCGGGAAGGGAAGGAGGGAGTGACGGGTGCACCAAAGCCAGCTCCTGCCTCACAGCATCCACGGACCTTCTAGCAGACGCCTGGGGAGCTTACTCACCTGTGTCTTTCCAGCTCCGTGGGGGGAGTCTCTCGCTCAGTACTTAAACCCATTCACCTTTTTTATCTGTTGTGGTAAAATACAAACAACATAAAAGTTGCCATTTTAAGTGTAGGCTTCAGTGGCAGGTTCAGGCACTGAGTACGTTCACGTTGTCCTGCAGCCACCCATCCCCTGAGCTTTTTCACGTTGCAGAGCTGGAACTCTGCGCCCAGTCCCTCCCCTGGCCACCCTGCTACTTCTGTCTCCGACTCCTCTCAGGACCATTAAGTGGAACCCCACAGTCTGTGTTCTGTTGTGCATCCCCTTCCTTTCACCTCCATTCCTCTACAACCACCCCAACCACGTGAGAGCGCGCAAATCCTTTGACAACTTCCAAAAACGAACACTTTTTCTGATGAGAAAATTTATTTCTGTTCTTGGTTCAAAAACAAACCAAAAGCATAGACACTGTAGAAAAGAAAAAGAACCCTCCAGCAGTGGTGTGAACTGCGGTGCCGGCTGTTAGCACTGCCTGTGTGGTAAGCCTTTCTAAACAAAGAGGCGGTTTCGCCCACCTTCGCCCTCAGCCTGGCTTTGGTGGGTGCAGCTTGTGCTGCGCACCCTGGGTGGGCCGTCCATGGGGGTTTTGGTGAATCCCCGCCCCCACTTCCTCCGCCTGCAGAGTGAGCTCTCCTTCTGGCTCCCCGGCCTTTCCCCAGGTCCGAGGGACAGGGAGTGGCCCTGACTCGTCTTCTCCCCGCAGCCGCCCCAGAGCGCCAGGCTGACGACCCAGCCTTCAGCCGCGCCCCCCGCTGCGCGCAGGTGGAGAGGACCCGGCACTGCAGCTGCGAGGCCGGTTTCCAGCTGAGCGGCTCTGCCGGCGGCGACAGCGTCTGCCAGGGTAGGTAGGTGGGCACACGGGGAGGAGACGCGAAGTGGGGGGGACACAACGGGGCGCCCACCTGCCAAGGACGGGCACAGCAGGGGGGACGCAGGAGGGGAGGGGCACCACCGCCACCCGCCCATCTATGGGCGCACACAGAGCGCGAAGGAGCGCATCCTGAGAGGTCCCATCCACTGTGGTTTCCAGTTCCTGCTGATCTGGTGGCTGCTAAGACGGAGCTAACACCTAGACATGGCGGGAGGCGGCCGTCATGAGCAAGTAGCCAGGAGTCCCAGGCTCACCCCCAGTCAGAACCTGGCCTTGAGCCCCTTGTCCCTGCATCCTGGCTGGAATCACAGGGGTGGGGGCTACGGAGCTGGGCAAGTGCCCGAGGCTCCTCCCTGCCCCTTCAGGGCTTAGCTGTATGAACAAGGCCACTTCTAGAAACCATCTTGCCCTCCAAAGCGCCTTCTGTGAACAACTCAGACCAGTGGTTCAGACCTGAGAATTGGTCAGTTGGTGCCAACAGCCTCATTTTACTGCAGCAGAAACAAGACCCAAAGAGGGGGCCACAAACTAGGCGGAGAGTCTGGGGGTGCAGCAGGGACTGGCTCTCTGGGCTGCCCTGGGGCCCTGCTTGGCCAGCTTGTGGAGTCTACCTTTCCAGGGGCTTCAGCCTTAGATGAAGGAGCCTTGGAAGTTGCCTGGTCAGCTCCCTCACTCCTCCCTATGCCCTGTGGCCCTTGGCTCAGCAGAATGGGAGTGCCCGCCCCACTTCCCATGCTCTGCTGGGGGACAGGGCTGACTGCATGGCCCCCGGAGTTATCCCAGGCACTTCTGTCCCCAGATGTGAATGAGTGTGAGCTCTATGAGCAGGAGGGGCGCCCCCGGCTCTGCATGCACACCTGTGTGAACACACCTGGCTCCTACCGCTGTGCCTGCCCCAGCGGGTACCGGACCCTGCCCGACAGGAAGAGCTGTGAGGGTGAGTGAACCTGCACCAGAGGCAGGTGCTGCGGGGCTGAGAGGGGCTCTCCGCACCTGGTCACTGGTACTCCTGTGACCTGCCAGGACTTCAGAATGGGACGCAGTGGGTGTTTCGGGGGTCAAAGTCTCTGATATATTCAGTCTTTAAAAATCCACCAGCAGCTTGGCCGGTGTGGCTCAGTGGATAGAGCACCGGCCTATGGACTGAAGGGTCCTGGGTGCGATTCTGATCAAGGGCACATGCTCAGTCACCAGTAGGGGGTGTGCAGGAGGCAGCCGATCAATGATTCTTTCTCATCATTGATGTTTCTATCTCTCCCTCCCTCTCCCTCTCCCTTCCTCTCTGAAATCAATAAAAAATATATTTAAAAAAACACAATGAAAAAAAAAACACCAACAGCCTGGCAAGTGTGGCTCAGTGATTGAGCATCGACCCATGAACAGTTCGATTCTCAATCAGGGCACATGCCTGGGTTGCAGTTCAATCCCCAGTAGGGGGCGTGCAGGAGACAGCTGATCAATGATTCTCTCTCATTAATGTTTCTATCTCTCTCTCCCTCTCCCTCCCTCTCTCTGAAATCAATAAACATCAACAAAAAGACCACCAACAAAAGGACCTCTCATCAGGCTGCATTGGCATTGACATAAATAGGAAAGCAAGTTGCTTAACCATCCTGGCAAATAGTCTCTTCTGACCTTCTGCAAGTACCTGCTTGCAAGGTCAGGCCATGTCCTCCCATTCAGTGGTGCCTTTAGCCAGGGTTGGACCCAAAGGAAGAGCAGCCAGATGGCCCCCCTGCCCTGCAATCTGGAGGAGACATGAGGCTCCGGGCGTAATGCGCCTTCTCCATGGCTGGTGCAGGCCTGCATCTCCACCTGAAAGCTGAAAGGCAAGCACCTTACAGCCACTATGCCCTGGTGTGATCACCCCACATCTCAGCCCTGGAACCCTGATGTTATAGCAGGTCTCTTGGTTGCAGAAAAATGGGTCTGCTAACCCAGGCCGCCTCACATTAGAGGAGGGACAAATCCATGTTCCTCGGCTGTCACCCATGGCGACAGGACACAGAAGAGAACCCAGCTGGTCCTGGACTATGGCTCTGAGCTGCTGGGGGAGAAGGAGGAGGAAGAGAGGGAAGAAGGCTCCATAGGCTGTGGGAACCGAGAGGAGGTGGCTCCCCAGTGACATCCTATTGAGGTTCCACTGCAGGACTCAGAGAAATGGTAACCTGAGATTGATGTAGGAGAAGGTATCCAGATAGCTATCATCTGTCCATCCACCCGTCATTCCATCTCTCTCATCCATCTCCATCTGTCTCCTCCATCTATCCATCAATCTATTCATCTTTCTCATCCACTCATTTATCCATCCACCCATCCACCCATCCATCTCTCATTCATTTGTTCATCCATCTGTCTGTCCCACAGTGTTTGTGTGGGGTTGGGAAGTAACACACACTTCAGCGGGGAAACTCACCTGTGAAGGGAGCAGAGAACTCATACAAAGGAGAATGAGGCCATCTGCTTTGGGCTGGGATGAGGCTGAGTAGGGAGCTTTCAATGATTTGATCATAAAGGGCGTGATACCAGCCATGGAGGGGAGAATGCAGGGCACCTTGGCTGACGAGGCAGGTCTGAGAGAAGCACTGGGGCAGGAGCACTCCTTTGTGCTATCCAGCCCCCCTCTAAGCTGTCACAGCCAGGAGGGAGGACAGGATCCTGGGAGGAGAGTTCCCCACTCTAAGAAACAGCTTGAACATTTGGGAAGCTTGGAACATGTGGGACACCACACTCCAGTGGCCCTGTCAGTGATGGATGGGACGTTGGCGATCTTTACCCTAACTGGGTGCCCGTATTTCAGATATTGATGAGTGTGTGAGCTCACAGCACCTGTGTCCCCGGGGGACCACATGCATCAACACTGGTGGAGGCTTCCAGTGTGTCAGCCCCGAGTGCCCGGAGGGCAGCGGCAACGTGAGCTACGTGAAGACTTCTCCCTTGTGAGTATCCCAGGTGGCTGGGCTGGGTTTTTCAAATGGTCTTGGGAGAAGGTACAGTCACATCCGAGGAAAGATGAACGAGAGGGAGCTGGGAGGCTGGGTTCTCTGAGCTCCTGTGTCCCTTTAATGGTTGCAGAACATGCATCGCTGCTCTGTGCAGTCAGAACCCAGTTTGCCCGACAGGAGTCATTTCCCAGTGCCGCCTGCGGACGCGGAGGGTGAGGGCACTTCTGGGAGGGAAGACCACCGGGTGATGTGGCCAGGAGGCAGGTGTCCATCACACTGATTGGGGAGAGGACACCTTCTGGTGCTCACGCAGCACATCCTGCACACTTTGCTAACCCGTGTCACCGGCTTTTCCGCCGTGCTGGAAGGGCTCTTGGGAGCCACGCACTTTAATAGAGCTTTTTATTTGTGAAAGATGGTAGATAGGCCTTTAAGGAGAATAACTACAACCATGACAGAGTTCGTGCATTTTCTTCTAAAAATATCCCAAGAGCTCTAGCATCGTCTTTAGAATGAACCCACTTCGCCTGCTTAGATACTTGAAGTGCTTTGGGGGCTACAGGAGAGTGGGAGCAGTGAGAAAGGCAGGCCCTGAGCATGGCAGCTGTTAGTGAGAGTGAAGGACAGAGGGGCCTACACATCTTAGCCCTGGGGACATCCCTGATTAACAGCTGGACCTAGTATTCAACCTGCATCAATTCCCATGATGATGAGACTCAGCAAATTAGCTTACCTGCATTTGTGTTCATGTGGGAAATATCAGCCCTTCCTCCGGACCCTGGCCCCACATGGTTAAGGCATTCAGGGTTTGCTGCTGTAGGAATGAATGACCCTTAGAGATTTAGGAAGTTCAGCATGGGGAGTGCCATATCCCAGGAGGTCACCAGATGCCTGCCTGGGCCCCCACCTTAGATGGAGGTCTCAGCATGTGCAGACGGGCAGACGGGGCCTGGTCTGAATACAGCATCACCATTGCTATTTAATCTCCCCTGGCTTTATTTTTCTGTAACAGCTATAGTAATAGGATGCATGCACACCCACACACACATGCACATGCACACACACACACACACACACAGGAACATGCACACGCATACACAAGTGGGTTAGGGGAGTGCCTCTCCCTTGGTCACCTTGACGCCAGCCACACTCACTTGCCTGTAGCTCCAGGCACCTGTAGTGAGGGGACCAGTGGCTGGGAGAGGTCACTCCAATGGCCTCTGCAAGAGGGCAAGCAGGGGACAAGCCAGGCCAGGGCAGCCCCTCTGTGTCTCCCAGAGGCTGACTGCCTACATCTTGCCTCTCTGATCCAGTCAATGTGAGCGAAACCCCTGCCCCATGGACAGCAGACCCTGCCACCACCTGCCCAAGACTATCTCCTTTCACTACCTGTCTCTGCCCTCCAACCTGACAACGCCCATCACACTCTTCCGCATGGCCATGGCCTCGGTGCCCGGCCGACCCGGACCCAACAGCCTGCGGTTTGGCATCGTCGGTGGGAACAGCCGCGGCCACTTTGTGATGCAACGCGCAGACCGCCAGACAGGGGAGCTGATCCTCGTCCAGCCCCTGGAGGGGCCGCAGACACTGGAGGTGGACGTTGACATGTCAGAATACCTAGACCGCTCCTTCCAGGCCAACCACGTGTCCAAGGTCACCATCTTCGTCTCCCCATACGACTTCTGAGGGTGCTTGAGCATGGGGTGTGGCGATCTGGGCTCACGTCTCTTCAAAGCCTCGGCTGTGGGCACTGACTGCGAGACACTGGCCCTCCCTGCCCACCTGCCTAGGCGCCAGGTGTCCAGGGCAGCGCTGCACGCTGGCCCACAGTCGCACAGAAGGGCAGCCACAAAACCCAAACCGCTGCCATCGCTTCTGTTTTCTGCTTTAAGGTTGTTCCCTTTGATGATGCACTAATTTCCTGAAATCTCTTTTCCAGGGGAATGGGCAGCTTTTGAAAATGCTGTGCGAATGGCACTGTGGGTTTGAGCTAGCTGGGGAGGGGAGGCTCATGGATGTCTGAGGTGGTTGCGAGTCCTGTATTATGACAGTCATGCTGAGGGTCAAACTGTGCCCAATGTGCGTGGCCCGGGGTGGGTCCTCGGCCACAACCCAGAGTTCTGCTGTTGTCTGTGTCCCCTCTGTGACGTGCCTGCCAGCCTTCTCACCAGAGAGGGATGCAGGGCCCGGGACCCCCACACTGATTCTTCTAGACCAAGAGACCACCATTAAAGAGTAGATTCTGCCTGAATTAATTCCTTTTGAGAAATCGTATCTCAAAACATAACCTGGTATTCTGAGTAAGTAAAGCCTTTTGCTTCTCCCTGCCACCTGGCCTGTCCCTGAACATGAGCTGGCCCCGTTCCCTGTAGGAGGGGACCTCTAGCTCTCTTCCCGTCCAGGCGCACCCACTAAGATGAATGACTTAGGAAGAACACACGGGTGAATGTGGGATTGCTCCCCCAGGGGAAATCTGGCCTGGCCAAATGGGAGATTGGTAAGGCAACACCTGGCTGTGGGGAGTTTAAGAAGGTGCTTGAATTTCATTGATCCCAGGCCTTCTGCTTCTAATGGAAGAGCCGGGGGGGAGGGAGGTGGAGGCCCTGCAGTGACCGGCTAGGGTGGGGCGGGGGTGGGGGACGGGATGGGGTGGGAGACACCATTCACGTAAAAACTTAGAAGTTGGCTGAGCTGTGAGGAGGTTTCAATATCCAAATACATGTTCATCTAGGTGAGATTTCATCACAGGTGCGTTATTGAAAAACACTTTGTATTTGCCTTGGAGTAAGATGGAGCCAGAGGATGTGTGTTGCCGGGTGAATGGTGAAGCCCACATCAGGATGTTGCTGGGACACTGTCCTTGTCTTAATTTGTCAGATGAAGAGTGAGTGATGTTTTTCTCCTCCCGTGGATTTAGCTGTCATCTCTGCCACGGCAGAACCAGGGCCTGCAAATGTGCTTTCCAGGTTGTTACAAGACTATTGAAACTGTTACCCAAGCCTTGTATTTCCAAGCGGTGCTGTGACAGATCAGAAGCCTGCATGTCACCCAGTCCCCTGGGCAAAAGGCCAGGTGGGAGAGTCCAAGGGCCTGGCCACATTCCTGAAATTGAGGTGTCCCAGCAGTGTGCCCCCGTTCCTTGCCGGGGCAGGGGCGGCTCCAGGTGAGGCGCGTGGAGGCTCTCCAGGACAGGTGCCCCACCTGCACTGTGAGACGATGACTTGATGACTTGGATGCCACACAGGCCAGTCTAAAGCAGTGGTTTGCACCCCGAGGTCTGCCCTCACAGAACTACATAGCGTGCCGGCTGCTCGGGCCCTCATGTGGATCATGCCTGGGCCTTCTCCAGGGGTAGTACCTGATAGAGTTCTCTCTTCTCTCTCACCTCACATTCCCTGTGGAAGCCAACTCTCCTTTGTCCCTTCACAATCTGTGGCAGGCCAGAGTAGCTAACAGTTACAGCATTAACTTGTACCCTTTCCAAGAGGCATCGTTTCCTAGTATTTGGCAGTGGGGTTTTCAAACTTTGTATCGTGCAGTTGCAAATACATACAGAAGCAGAGAGACTAGTGTAATGAGCCCATGTCCGAATCACCAGCCTCCGTGATTAACACACGGTCAGTCTCTTCCATCTCTACTCTCACCCCCCCCCCCCAATGATTATTCTGAAGCAGACCCTGGACATCACTCGTAGCATTTCATCTGTAAATGTTTCAGCAGTATTTCTAAACCCTACGTACTTTTAAAAAAGCACAACTTCAATTCCAGTCATACCTAAAAATTAGCAATAATTCCTTAATACCTTCAAATATTTCTGAATGGCCCATGATTTTCTGTTTATTTGAATTGGGTCCTTGATTTATAATTTGTTGATATGCCTGTACATCTTAGCATATGTTTGGAGAACCTGGAGGCTTATTAGAAGACAGTGGACCGGGTCATTTGTCCTCTAGAATTTCTCACAGTCTGGATTTTCTTGGATGCATCTCTGTTATGTCTTTTAATGTGTTCCTCTGTCCTCTCTGTTTTTTAATATATCAACTAGAGGCCTGGTGCATGAATTCGTGCACAGGTGGGGTCCCTTGGCCTGGCCAGTGATCGGGGCTGATCAGGCAGTGTCACCCAGTCCCAATCGGGGCCTCGGGGCTGGCCAGCCAGGGATGGGTGACCGCAAGAGGTTAGCTGGCAATGGGAGGTTAGTTGTGGGAGCGCACTGACCACCAGGGGGCAGCTCCTGCATTGAGCGTCTGCGGTCAACCAGTCATTACGGTTGATTAGGCTTTTTTATATATAGATGTTTATGGAGAGAGATTTAATCAGGGTCCCATTAGGTTTCGTTTTGCAAGATTACTTTCAGTGGGAGCTATAGAATCTCTTGTTGACTCTTCTTTTCTGATGTTAACAGTCATTGATGTTTATTGACAGATCCATGACTCCATTGGGCGTTGCAAATGATATTCTGGTGCTGTTGTTTCTTTTTTGTTTATTAGCTGGCACATTTGTAAAGAGAAACCTCTTTTCATCCATTATTTCGTTATCCTGAGGTTTGGTCTGTATAGGAAAGGCAGGAAAATTCCTTAACTGTTTCTTCTTTATCAGTGTACTAGGTGGATAGAGTGAGAAGTGTTTTGTGTGCTGAGCAGGTGATAAACTCATGGCTTAAACATAGCTGATGTAGTTTCAATGCACTGCAGTTTCAGTCTTCCCGTTGCTCAGATGGTGCTGCCTCTGGGAACTGCTTCCAGTTGGCTGATTCCTTGTGACACGACCCTGGTGGTCTTTGATAGTTTTGTAGTGATCTTGACAAGATGTTTCAAGCTCATCTAGTATATTTGGTGCCACAGCCCTGAAGCCATCCATCTCCCCTGGGACTCTGGTTCCTTTCAGTGGGGAATGATAATTAGAGATCAAATTCTGGTGCTAGGAGTGCTCAGTGGTAGTGGTTTGGTCGTTGTTTCTTGGTTTTGTGGACAGAACTAGGAAATATGTACTCTTCGGTTTTTTTTAAAGAGAAAAACACTACATGAGTGTATATTGGTATTCCCAATTCAACTCAAGGCTATAGCGTTTTTAATGTAACTTCATTGACCTTACACCTGCTCTTTTTTTCTCTCATTAAAAAAAAAAAAACCTTCTCAAAATTACCAAAATAATTACACATTGTCTTAAATCCTCAGAATGACAATGCCAAGTTTTCTTTTGCAATTCTTATTGTCCTAGGGTCTATGCCGTTAGGGATGTACAGTCAAGTTACTGCTTTAAAATAACTCAGAACAGTTCCTTTCTCTGTGGTTATACCCCAAATTTGAATTAGGGTTATGGTTATTCACTTGGTTTTGCTTAAATTTTTAGAGACTGCTTTTTAATTTTAATTTGTTTTATAATTAGGAAAACTATTTACATGGTTCCAAAGTCAAATCCACAACATGCACTGTATTCAGAGAAGTCTGTATTTTATATTCCCTCCATCCTATTACCCTTTTCTGCCATAGATAATCAATATATTTTCCCATTTTACCCCTCCATTTAAAACACTGTAGTAGATGGTGAAGGATAGCATGCTGTTTTACAGTTTTCTTGGTCCTACTTTTCCCCTTAACAGTATATATGGAATATATTAACACTCCATAGCACCAGACAGAACGTTCTCCTGTAAAGTGCTCTGTTATAAGGACAGTGTTTATCCAACCAGCCACCCTTGATTGACATTTGGGTGTGTTTCCAGTCCTTTCATATTAAAAATACTGCAGCAATATGCATTTGTCTTTTTGTATTTTTGCCTTTGTATCTCTGGGGCCAGTTTTCCCTCCATAAGGATTCTATTCTACTTTCTCCCTAACAACAATGCATGAGAGTCATGTTCCTGAATCAAATAAGGCCCAGGGGTGTCCCAGGTTCTCACATCTGCACAAAGCTCCTCCAACCCCCAGGAGGACAGAGAGGCCTGAGTGGAGGGCTGCTCCACAGCCAGCCTGCCCGCCCGCTCTCACTGGACTCCTCTGAGTGGTGGTCAACAGCCACCAGGAAGCGAGGAGACAAGCCACGGGATCACTGGCTCCCCAGAATGAAAAGTTAGCTAGGTTTTCAGATAACTTTTAAAAATCACCATATTTTCTTGTTCTTTAAACTAAATTTTAAAAACGTGTTTTTATTGATTTTAAAGAAAGAGGGAAAGGGAGAGAGAAACATCAATCGGCTGCCTCCTGCACACCTCCTATTGGGGAGTGAGCCTGTGACCCAGGCATGTATCCTGACCAGGAATCGAACTGCAACCTTTTGGTACACGTGATAACACTCAACCAACTGAGCCACACCCCAGCCAGGGCAAAACAAACTCATCTTCTTTTCAAAGTGTAGCACTTCCAACACAAGCAAACAAAAAGGAAAATACCTTTAAAACAAAATATCACTGCAGAGTCACAGTAAACTTGATGGGTTTGTGGGGATCTGAGCATGTGCCTGGGAGACATGCCATCACACTCAATGGTCATGTTCCACCAGCCACCGCCTCGGCCCTTACCCAGCTGGCACTGCAGAGGTGGAAGGTAGGCTTTTGTGGCTTTTACCTGTGCATTTGAAAATCTGTAGGTTTTTATAAACGGCATGAAAATTCCTGAACATCTCCTGTGTTCCAGGTTTAGGATATAATGGGTGGATATAGTTCTTTAGGATATAATGGGTGGACTGACAGGGACCCTGACCTCACGGAGCTTACATTTCAGCAAATAAGATAATGAGCATGTAAACAAGAAAGACTTCAGGGAGGGGTGATTTCAGGGAAGGTTGAGTGCTATGAAAATGAAAGCAGCAAATGAGGGCGGTCAGCATGTGGGGAATGTGTGTAGCTCAACCATCCATGTAGCCCAGATGTTGCAAACACTGTCATCGTGTGTGGTGACAGTTAGACCCCGGCTCCTGGTGTTTGACTCAGAATTTGGAGTGTGGGAATGCAATGGGGATATGCGGAGGCCTGGGGCAACCACAGTGGGTTCATGTGCACAAAGCAAAGGCAGCTTCATGGAGACACAACGTTGCTGACTTGGAAAAGGAGAGGAAGAAGGCCCTGGGGGACCTGCAGGGACAGAGCCTCATTTTTCATTTGGTTATTGCTGCAAACTTAGCAGCTTAACACAATTGTTTTATGCTCATGGACTCTATGCATCAGGAACTTGATGGAGTGCAGGGAGATGGTTCACATTTGCTCCACATCATCTGCTGGAAACCCTCAGAGGCGAACACTCCTGGCCGGGGGCCAGGTGACCTGAGGGTCGTGCACGCACTTGTCTGTTGGCCTGGGTGGGGAACTTGCAGACAGGACTGGCAAGCGGAACCCTTCCTTGGGCTCTCCACGTGGGTTAGCTTCCTCAGAGCCTGGTGGCCGCAGAGGGTGGCACTTCGGACGTGGCAGCTCAGGGTTCCAGTGTGAGTGTCCAGAAAGCAAGGTAGAAGCTGCATAGCCTTCTGACCTCCTGGGAAGTCACACTCTGTTGGTCGAAGATGTCATAAGCCCACTGAGTCAAAGGAAGTGGGTGTGGGCCCATGAGTCCTCGCTGAGTTGGGTTGAGTTGAATTGAGACGTTTCAAAGGGCCTTTGGGCCATTTTCACACTGTGTGTGGGGTCCCGTGTCCCGTGAAACCTCGCTTCCTGTGCTTTCCCAGAAACTCCGCGTCCTTTCCTCCGTGCTCAAGCTCTGTGGGTGCTCTGTCCAGGCAGACAGTCCTGCCACGGACAGGGTTTGTACTCAAGTTGGGAGATGAGATCTCCCCCCTCTACCTCAAAGGGGTACCTTTGACAACAGTGAAAACAGTCAAAGCTCAATGAGCTGTAAGCTCACCAGGGTCAGAGGTCAGGGGAAAGAGACCACTGGCAGGGTTGGCACCAATGCCTGGAGAAGTTGGCTCTTCAAGGGTTCTGATTAGAGGAAGTCTCGTGGCAAATGCCACATCTGGGCATCCTCGCTCTCCCAAGGAGGATTTCCAACAAAACCCGGCATCGGCAAAGCCACGGAAATGTCTGCTGACCTGCAGACCAGAGAGTAAGACTTGGTGGAAAATGGGTTTGCGCTGACAGAGTTTTCTGAATCTGACCACCTTTAAATGAAGAATTAGATTGTTGCAATCCCGTTCTTTATCTCCAGGAAGCTTTTCAGACAGACTTTTGAGGGGAAGACAGGCTCTATAGCACACACACCTTGCTTACCTAGGCAGGAGTACAGCGGCTGAGCAGTGGCCCTTGTATGAAAGCCAGCTTGCCTGCCTTTCACAGTCGCTGAGTCATGTTTCTGTAAAGATCTCTGCGTCATAAACCCATGTGTCCGCCCTGCCCATCCACGAGGCTCCATCGCGGGAAGAGAGTGTTCCTCACCTAGCCCAGCAGCAGGGGTGCCAGGTGGGGCTGGGCACTGGGTTCTGGGCACCAGTGTCTCTCCCACTCCAGTGCTGAGCCTGCCCAGGGGACAGGTGTGTCTCTGCAGAGTATTCGCCGTTTCCCGGAAAGGCAGCGATCGCAGAGTGCAGCCCGACCCCCAGAGCCCTGAGTCACCCGGCCGCAGCCCACCTGGCCCACATTGAGGACGCTGTCACATGCGCCAGCCTCCTTTCTGCCCCTGGACTCCACCAAGCTCATCCCACCTTGCTCAGGGGCCGTCCAGCCACCCTTGCCCCCCTGCAGTGCCCCTGATCACCTTACCCTGTTTCATTTTCTTTAAAAAACACATCTCACTATCTGGACTAAATGTGTTTCTTTACCTGGTGCTTTGTGTCTCTCCCCAAATCATGGATGCTGTTGGTTCCCCATCCAGGATCCATGTCTCCTTTCTGCCTTCCAAAAAAGAAGCCTTTCCTCCTTGGTATGGACTGAACGGTGTCTCACCCCAAGTTCCTATGTTGAAGTCCTGACCCCAGGACCTCAGAATGTGGCTGCACTTGGAGATGGGGCCCTTAAAGACCTAAGGTTAAAGTGAGCTCACCAGGGGGGCGCCCAGCTCCAATATGAGTGATGTCCTTGTAAAGAGAGATTAGGACACAGACACATACAGAGGGAGGGCCACGTGGAGGAGGGGCAGGGAGGCCAGCCCCCTGCAAGCCAAGGAGAGAGGCCACAGAAGAAATACACCTTGCTGACTGCCGCCTGGATCTCAGATTTCTGGTGATCACAGTTCTGGAACTGTGAGAAAATAAAGGTTTGTTGTTTATGCCACCCCGTCTGTGGTACTTGGTTATGGCAGCCCCAGCAAACTCATACACTCCTCATTCCAGCCCGTGTCTTAGGAGAAGGGGACCCCCCACCCTCACCCCCAGGCTCCAAGGCAACCAACGTGCATCATCCTGAGCCAGTGAGTGTCAGAAACCAGCCCGAGGCAGCCATGCATGGTGTTCCCCGGGGGCTGCATGTCCAGGGACAGTCCAGGCAGAGGGAACGAGAAGAAATATGCTGGAAGCCAGTTTTCTGACAACGAGGGAAGCTGGTGCCTGTAAAGAGAATGCCTCCTGGCAGAAGGCAGAGCCAAGAAAATGGAACTGGGGTCCTAGTGGGAATCTGCCCGGAACCTTCCACTTCTGGACTTCCTGTTACAGGTGGCGACGTGGTTGTGGTGTGAGTGGGTCTGAGATGGAGCCTTGCTATTTGTAGCCCAAGCATCCTGGTCTCACTGGCTGGAAACTGGCCCCACGAGCGCAGGCATCTCGGCTGCATGGTGGCTGATGCCACCCCAGCACCAGCCTGCCCTGACAGGTGCTCAGGACTCCTTCCTCCATGGACTGGTGACTGAAGACCCTAACTTCATGAGAACCAACGTGAATGCTGCCACCAAGTTGGCTTTAATTCAGCTTTAAGAGCAGGGCCCTGAGGCAGTTGGGGAAGGGGATATTAGAAAGACGAGTGTGAAGGAAACAGGGGCAAGGGCCTCCTTAATAAGCAGATTCTTCATGGGAACCACGGGCAAGGTGACGGACAAGCCACAAACAAAACCTGGTGTTCGTAGAGGATGTTGGTGAATTTGGCCAAATCTTTCCTATTGTCCCCACTCTGCGTCCGAGGTAGGCCGGCACTTCTGCCCAGTGGCTGGCCTAGTGGGATGAGTTCTGGCTAAGAAGGGGTGCAGGTCTCCCAGGGCCAGTACAGTGAGTCCTCACTAACATTGTCGTGCATTCTGCAACTTTAAGTGAAATGACGTATAAGGAAACCAGTTTCACCACAGGCTGATAGACATAAACAGGAGTTAAGTCCCCACAGCATCTCACCAATCTCAGGACCTGCTGTGCTGTGAGCTGTGAGGTCAGAGCCCCCAGGCCTTGTCCCTCCAGCATGGAAGTGGCCCCCTCAGGTGAGGCCACCCCATCAGCTCGGGTGCCCGAGGGACACCAGGAGCTGCTGACCACAATGTGGCCAGAATGAGCGAAAACCATCCTTTGTTGTTGTAAGCCATGGAGACTTTAAGATTGTTTGTTACTTCAGCATTACTATCCCGAGTGATTCAGGGCAGAAAGAGGAAAAAATGAGAGAGACCCCCTGATGAGGGGGTGGTGAAGTCATGCTGTGGCCTGAGGAGCAGAAGGAACTCGGCTCCCTGTGCCAGCTGTAAAAAACACACACGGAAACCAGGCGGGTGAGAAGGGTTGAGGCAGCCTTCCCTCACACAGGAATGTTAGGTCCTAAAGGCAAACCCAGCTCTGTCCCAATCTCCTGTCTTGGGAGCAGAATAGGCCTTGTGTTGCTGGCTGAACGGTGTCCTCCAAAAAGATATGTTCAAGTCCTAACACCTGGTGCTTGGAAATAGGTTTTTGCAGATGCAATTAGTTAGATGAAAATGAGGTCCTACTAGATTAGGGTGGGGTTTAATCCAATGACTGGCATCTTTAGAAGAAACGAAAGGTGAAGACGAAGGCAGCGACTGCATTATGCTGCACAGCCAAGGATTGCCAGGAATCACCAGAAGCTGGAAGGGGCAGGAAGGACCCTCCCACACCTTGAGCTGACTTCTGGCCTCCAGACTGTGAAAGACATTTGTGGATTTTATGCTCCTAATTTGTGGTACTGTTACAGCAGCCCCAGGAAACTAAGATGCCCTGTACCCCAGTCTCCCTTCCAGAACATCTGTCGAGAGTCAGTCCCCTCCATCCGGGAACATGGATACCACCAGCTGCTGAGCACACACGTCTGGCCCAAAGCCCCCACCGCAGCCCTGGGGCCCGTCGTCAGCACCCTGTACTACTGTACCAGTGTGCCAGCTGCTGCCTTAGCCAGGGCACCTCCCAGGGAGTGCAGGGTCACTGGGGACCCTCCGGAGGCTGATAATCAAACATGGTGGCTGTTTTTCTTTTTTGAAAGAGAAGTTGGCTAACTTTATAACAAGTGATGAGATCATTCTACTTGTTCCAACAGTCACTGCTGAAACAAAGGGTCAATCAGCATGTTTCATAAAGCTTCATTGACTGTGGGGATAAGGAAGGATTAGCCTGGAGGACTGGGGACAGAATGGGATGTCCCGCTCAGGCTCTGCAGGGCCCAGATTCCCGCTGTCCTTCCCTCACCCTCTCTATACAGCTTTTCAGAGGCTGCCTCAGGGCTCACACACCTGTAAACTGCACCCTTCAGAGCACTGGTGTCACAAATGGCTAAACATGAACATCTGACCCCTGCTCCCTCAGAAACACAAGACCACTCTGCCAGTAACTCTCTAGTTGACACAACCTGACCCACCCCTGCCAAGACCCTCCGTGACTTCCTCTAGTCTCAAAAGCTCCATAATTCTTTCCTCGAGGCCCTTCTGCTGAGCTGTCCCAGGACCTGAGATGCCATCTCTCTCTTGTTGCAGGAAGCGATGAACCTGGCTCTGTTGACGGCAGGTGGGGTCCAATTCCCAGCTCGAGCAACCAGCGGTCTCCGCCATGGTCCCTGGGCCTGTGGTTGTGTGGTGGGCAACTGTGAGGTGTGTACTAGGTAGTTGGTGAGGGGACCACTTAAGAGTCCCAGGTTTGGAAATGAGAAAGGAGGAGGGCTTGCTTGAGAGAACTGTGCAAAGCCTTACAGGACACCTCACACACCTGAATGTCAGAGGGAGGCGTGTATGCACCTGGCTGTGCATAGGGATCCACAGCTGCTTACTCATTCTCATTCTCTCTCACTTCCTCTCAGTTCTCTCCTTTTGTTTGTTAATCCTCACCTGAGGATATTTTTCCATGGATTTTTTAAACGAGAGTGGTAGGGAGTGGGGAGAGAGAGAGAAACATCAATGTGAGAGAGACACATCAATTGGTTGCCTCCTGCACGTGCCCTGACCTGGGGCCAGGTATTGAACCTGTAACCGAGGGACATGGTCTTGGTCAGAATCAAACCTGAGAGCTTTCAGCCTGTGGGCTGATGCTCTAACCACTGCCCAACCAGCTAAGGCTCTCAGTTCTCTCTTACCTCCTCTCCTTTGCTTCCACCCATGGCTGGGGAATTCTTGAATTACTTGAGCAGAATGACACCATTTCCATATGTGCTGTTTCCTTGTTTGGCCTCTACCACTGCAAGGCTTCAACATTAAAAATCCTTTTCATTCCTTCACCTGAGGCCCACCATTTTTCAAATGGTTGGAGGAAAAGAGCAGCTCCCCTTTAATACTGAACACCTGAATGATTTCATGACTACCTAGTGAGGGCCTGTCATGTGCTCGATCCTCGCAGGGACACAGCCTTGAACAAGACAGAATGTCCTTGTGCTGCTTCCAGACCATGAGGGAGGGCAACCTGAGACAGGGGTGTAGGGCTGCTGAGCCCAGGAGAGGGGAGGGAGAGGGTCCTTGCCTTATGTTCACGACAGCTGCCCGACAGCAGAGGACGTGGGTGAGGCCTGGAGGCCCACAGGCGACTGGGCTGTGGGTGCCGGCTGTCCTGAACCCCCATTTCCCAATCCTGTGACTTGGCCCTGCTAATCTGTGGGTGGGCCAGGAGGCCCTGTCACGGTCCTGAATGTAGCCCCACACAGCCTCCTTACAGCGACGGTGTTCTTGAAGCGATGTCACCGGGCACCAGCAATGTCTTCCTGGCTGAGTATTTCCCGGGTCTCCCCATTCCTCACAGGTTCCCCCTTCCATGTCTTGCCTTTTGGCCCCAGATGAAGGGTCCTGCACATCCCTCTTTAAAAGTCAAGGTCCCTTTTTCCCCTCTTTCCTTTTCCTGGTACAAAACTAGCTGTAGGATGCGTCCCAAAGAACACAGGGCCTGCAGAACTGCTGGCAGCCAGAGCCGCGGGCCGGGAGGCGGGCCTCGGCCTCATCACCTCCCCAGCTCCTGAGAACACAGAACCCTTCACGGCAGCACAAGGACAGGCATTCAGCCCCCGAGACAATCAGGAATTCACTGGGACCAGGTTTGCCTTCGTCGTGGACTGAAATGGCTGTTTTATGTGCGTTTGGCTGAAATAAGGGGCACTTCTGTTGACTCGGGTTTACCTAACTGAGTTCAGCTGCAGGGGGAAGTTTAGGTTGGCGCCCAGACTGCAGGGGCATGGAAAGCTGAAAGGAGCTGGTGTGTCAGCAGCCCTGGGGCTGAATCACAAATTTGTTCAGGAAGTCCAAGATTAAAGTCCAGTTTATATTATTATATAACAGAGATACCCGCCAAGCAACATATCCAGGCAAATAAATTTGAAATATTTTTTAATACAGCTGGCACACAAAACTCATTTAAGACTTATGTGAATGATAAATAAGGCCACTTCTGTGGAACCTCTTAAGAAGGTAGTTTAAAAGTTTGGAGCTGAGTGAATGTCCCAAAACCCCGGAGCGAGGAGCATCCTGCCAGGAGGATGAGCCCCTCCAGCCAGGCAGGAAGGGGGCTGTGAGAGAAAGGACCCCAGAGGGCACCCGTCCATCTCCCTGCCAGCCACAAGCAAAGGTTTCTAAAGTGCAGATATAAATTTTAAAAAAAAGGTATTGTGATGTCAAACAATACTTAGAGTGAGCCAGGTTTCCACTTCTGGGCCAGTGACTGAGGATCTCTGAAAATGCACTTCACAAATCACGGGAGAACTCTGGCAAAACCCGCTAAAGCCATTTTTTCAGAACTCTGGAAATTAAGTTCAAACAGATGAATTCAAAGAGAATTTACTCAAGAAAAACAGTTGAATCGTAGTAAATGCCTGGTGGCCATGACTTGCCCCAATCTCACCCTCCTCCCCAACTCACAACTATAGGAACTGTCAAAGCCAGCACCCTGGGGTCCCCAGTGAGTGAACAGGTTTGGAGCTCCTCAAAAGCCCCCGAACAGTTGCTCTTTAAAAATTCCTCACCTGAGGGTATTTTTCCTTTGATTTTTTTTTTTTTTTTTTTGAGAGAGGGTGGAAGGGGAGACAGAAACATCCATGTGAGAGAGACACATCCATTGGTTGCCTCCTGCATGCACCTTAACCAAGGCTGGGGATAGAACCTGCAACCCAGGTATGTGCCCTTGACCGGGAATGGAACCGCCACCTTCAGTACGTGGGCTGACACTTACCACTGAGCCACTCGGCCAGGCCCAGTCACTTTTGATCTATATGACAGCTCACGAGACGCTATATTCTCAAGGCATCTTCATCTGGCCAGACTGTCGCAATTAAAAAACTTCTGGGCTCCTTTGGGAAATGGCCGATTTGAAGGCTGAGGTGGGAACATACAAATGAGCCTGGAACACTTCTGGCAAGTCCATTTGGTAGCTGGCAGAATTCAGTAAATCCTGGTGGCTGAAGACTGAAGTTCCCTGGTTCTCATAGCAGGGCAGCTCCCAGGCCGGCAGGACCTCCCTCTGCTTCTCGGCTTTGATTTCAGGAGGTGCCAGTGTCTTTTAAGGGTTCATCTGATCAGTTGAGACCCACCCAGGAACATCTCCTTTTTGTTAAACTCAAAACCAACTGACCTGAGACCTTTATTATATCAAAGGCAAAACTGCTTCCTCTTTATCTGTATCGTAAATGAGTCCTGGGAGTGAAATCCCTCACACTCACAGTAACGCCCACTCAGAGGAGGTTTGAGTTGCCAGGCAAGGAGTCTTGGGAGCCATCTTAGAATTCTGCCTTCCTCAGCTTGGCCGGGTGGCTCAGTTGGTTGGGGCATCATCTTGCTACCCCACGGTTGCAGGTTTGGTCCCCCAGACAGGGCACATACAAGAATCAACCAATGAATGCATAAATAACTGGGACAACAAATTGTTGGCTCTCTCTCTCTCCCCCCTACCTCTAGCTCTCAAAAAAAAAAAATATCAATCAATCAATCCATCAATCAAGAACTCTGCCTACACAAAGGGGGCAGGGGAAGAGACAGAAACCACTCTTTCGTAAAAAACCTCTGTTTTCATAATTTATTAATCCAAAATAAATTTCATAACAAATTTTATTTCACAGTAAACTTTTGACTATATACATGTACAACTTCAGTTTAAAATTATATTCAAATCTAAACATGTCACTGACCTAACAAGAGCCACCATTATTCATGTACCAATAAAAATAAACTGACAATTAAAGTGTGACATTATATCAACTGAAAAAGACACTCCAACCTTAGAGATGTTAACTACAAAAACGTACCTCAGAATTAATGACATATAACTAAAAATGTTTATTTCCCCCACATTTTGACATAATGTAAAGGAGGGTTGCACATTTCACAGGAACCAACACCACCCTGAGGTGAGCTGGGCAGCTTGTCCCTCCCTATTCAACATGCACCTTCTCTCCTCTCCTCTCAGCCCTCTTAAATCAGTCCTTTCCTTGCCGATGTCATGTTTCCGCCTTTCTCACACTGGCTTCGTACTGTGTGCTGTCAACAGGAGCCGAGGCAGTGAACGCAGCCTTCAGTGAGGAGGGCTGAGCAGAAAGGTGGACTCCGATGATGAATGTAGGTTTGATTCTTGGTTCACATTTATCATCTTGCCTTTGGCTGCAGATAACAGATAACTCAAATCAAAATGGCTCAAACAGTAAAAAATAAAAATAAAAAACTGTGCATATATAATTTCACATGGTATATATAACATGCAGGCTGAAGGTCGGCTCTCTCCTCGCTCAGGCTAGTGAATTCCATGGCTCAGCTATCAAGGACCCAGCTTCTTCCCAGATTTCTCCTGTTAACCTCAGCTGGTTTGCTAGCTCCCCTTGAAGTCCTGAGACAGCTGCATCCGCTCTGGGTGTCATATTCAGACATGGCAATGTCTAGCCTCTTCCTGTGTATCTCAAGAGATGATCACTTTCCCAGAAGTGTATCAGAGGATCTGTATCCCTATTTCAAGCCTAAACCAACTGCTGGCAAAAAGAGTGGCACTTCTAATATTTGTTGAGGCCAGTGTTTTTCAACCTTGGCCGTGCTTCAGAATCACCTGGAAGCTACTGAAAATCTCATGTCCGCACCCCAGGCCCCAACCCCAAATCGGAATTTCTGGGAGTGGGCTCCAGGCACCATATGTTTTACAAAGCTTCCTAGGTGATCCCAATGTGACGCCAAGGTGGAAATCACAACTCTAGACCCTTGTTGCTACACCCTAAGGGTTGGGGCCAGGGCCCGTCCTGCACAACGCACAGACCAGCCATGGACGAGGGAGGGACACCTCAGCGAAACTGGAATTGTTAGGAAGGGGAGCACACATGCGTGATGGTACACAACTAAGAACAGGAGCCAGGTGACCTTCTTACAGACACCATTTCCTCATCTGTAAATAGCAAAACTGGATTTCACTACCATAATCCCTGTGACAGGTATTAAGGAGGACTTCATGTGTATGGTCCTAGCATTCCTTCAGCAGGTGCTTATCCTGAGATACTCTGATCCCACTGAACCCCAGTGTGGTGTTGGTGCTTCTAACCGGCAGTCTGAGCCCCTATTACTCAGACCTGATCACCCAATCACAGCATTTTGACCTCTACGAGCAATTTTGTAAGAAATCCATAACCATAACCACCCCCCACCCCAAAAGGTTATGCTTATCAGAAACTAGTCAGTGAACTGAGACAACTGTGCAGGAAGTCAGGAAATCTAGGAAGTGAGGGACAAGACACTTAACATCTCTGGTCGGAATTCCTCAAGTTCTGCAACTGGATCAAGTCAAAACACCAAAAAGCTACATACTTGACTTATCTTACAAACTGACAGAAGTTGAGTTTTACTGTTGTGGCATTTAGTGAGTGACCACAAAAAATTTATACGAAACCTGTCACACAGGATCTTAGAAATGAAAATGCTGTCCATTCTATTCAGTGAATTCCATAATGAAGACCTACATTAAGTTTTTATGAAATTATAATTAGAACAAGTTTTTCATCCTACCTTTCTGATAATAAAAGATAAATAGATAAACTGTTCATCCTTTTTGTTTTGGCTCTAAAGAAGAGCAGATATAAATTTAATTCAGCCATGATAACCATGCTGGCCACATACGTGTAAATCCATATACAGCTTTTCCCTCACAGCTTTCTTACTTATATTTCCTCTGGTCCTCATTCTTTAACCAACTATGGTTTCATTATACGTGTGCTTGTTTGGAGCTGCAGGGGTCAGTGAGATTTAGTTCCCAAGAGGAAACCAAGGGGAGCAGAGTGGAGCAAAGGGCAGCAGGAACTAAAGCTCAGTAGGCTGAGATGGCGAGACTACAGAGAACATAAAACCAGGCAGACAAGCAGATCCCGACTTAGGGCATTACACAGTGGAGGCGCAGCTGAAGCAGTGCACTGGGAAATCTGCCCTCTAAGGAAAAGAAAGCGGAAATGGAGGCAGATCGGTTGGAAAGGGCTGTAATAACACAACTATAAGAAAAGCTAAAAATTATGTGATGGTCAAATGAATATTAAAAATATATGCAAGGGTAAAAAAATATGGTGACAGATGGAGATTTGACTTTGGGTGTTAAACACACAAATGCAATATAGAGATGATGTATTATAGGGTTGTACACCTGAAACCTACATAATTTTATTAACCAATGTCACCTCAATAAACTTAAAAATAATAAAAGTATTAGAAAAAATTTTTAAATAAAGTAAGTTTTCTATAAAACAAACAAATAAATAAATGCAAACAAATTCCCAGTTGCAACGCACAATCTGAAACCACATCAAGGAATGATCTACACTGTTACATGAAAATACATTAGTCTGTATTACAGGTTGGATGGGTGTTTTGCCCATGCATAATTTTGTAATGTCATGCATTGTTTATTTGGGAAATGTTAGTTTACTAATTTATGCAGATCTTTCAAATGTTCTACTATATAGTATTTTAAAAATCACATTCTTTAATATCACCAACCAACTTCACCAAAAGAATGTTTAAATACAGAAAAGCTTTCAAAAGCTTAGAGGCAGATAAAATGTTCTGAAATTGTCCTTTGTGCTCAAAAGCCAGAATTTTACCATTAAAAACAAATATTTTCAGTTTTTTCCTTGAAGTGACAGGGTCACTCCATTCATTTGTGGAAAAGTGCCTGCCAAATCGCCACATCTGAAGAAACCAGTTGGCCCCCACAGCTGACTTTGAAGTAAAGAGTATTCATAAAGACATGCAGCTGATTCAGCTTGAACTCAGATAATAGCACGAGTGCTCTTCCTCAAAATACCACTTAGTGTGTAAATGTAAATACGTGATAATATCTTTCCATTTTGCTAGACATGATAATGAAAGACGAGCACTCAAGAACTGAAGTTTAATAGCATGAATGCTTTTTACTGCCTCATCAAGGGCATTCATAAATGAAACTGGCGCCCGATGCAGATGTTTTCAGAGAACCTTCTTCAACTCTTAGAACTAGACAGTCCCATTGGACATTTCTAGTGGAAATGCCTCTACTGTTTTCCCATGAGGTACGATGCTGACTTTCTTACTAAGTGTAACATTATATCATGTTAAGAAAACATCCATCCAATGATCTCATATGTAGAAAATTTACTTAAAGATTCCACAGAAAAGTTGGAATAAACAAATTCAACAAAATAATAGAATACACAGTCAACAAATATCTGTAACATTTCTATACAAGGATGGTAAACAATCTGAAAAGGAAATTAAGAAAATAATTCCATTTACTATATCTCAAAAAAATTAAAATACTTAGGAATTAACTTGACCAAAGGGGGAAAAGCTGTACAGTGAAAACTCTGAAACATTGCTGAAGGAATTTAAAGAAGAAATAAATAAATGGAAAGACCCCCGTGTTCATTAGTTAAAAGACTTAATATTATTAAGTTGTCAATACTATACAGTGAGCTACAGATTCAATGCAATCCCTACCAAAATCACAATGACTTTTTTTTACAGAGAGAGAGAAATCCACCCTAAAATTTGTATGAAATCTTAAGGGGTCCCAATTAACCAAAACAAAGTTGAAAAAGAACAAAGACCAATGGAATAGAATACAGAGCCTAAAAATAAACTTTTAACATATTTCAACAAGAAGCCAAGATCATTCAATGAGGAAAAAACAGTGCTTTCAACAAATGGTGCTGGGAAAACTGGATATCCATATGCAAAACAATGAGGTTTGGCCCTTACCTAATTATCATATACAAAATTAACAAAAAATGGATCAAAAACCTAAACATAAGAGCCAGAGCTACAAAACTCTTATAAGAAAACAGGATAAAAGCTTAATGACACTGGATTGGCAGTGATTTCTTAAATATGACACCAAAGGCACAAAAAGTAAAAACAAACAAATTGGTCTTCATAAAAATTTTAAAACCTTATGCATCAAAGGACACTATCAACAGAGTGAAGAGGCAACCCACAGAATGGGAGAAAATATTTGCAAATGATATACTGTATATCATAAGTGATTAATATCCAAAATATAGAGAATTCCTAAAACTTAACTATAAAAACAAACACCCAATTCAAAAATGGGCAAAAAACTTCAATAGACATTTCTCTGAAGAAGATAAACACATGGCCAATAAGCACATGAAAAGATGCTCAACATCACTGATCATTAAGGAAATGCAATTCAAAACTACAAGATATCACTTCACCAAAAAAACAAACAACAACAAAATTAGTGTTGGTGTGAATGTGGAGAAAATGGAATCCTGTGTTCTCTTGCTGGAAATGTAAACTGGTACAGCTGGAGGGGAAAACAGTATGGTGGTTCCTCAAAAAATTAAAAATAGAATTATATACATACAATGGAATATTATTCAGCCTTACTATTAAATAAAATAAATGACTAGCTGCACTTCTTCCTTTCTCCCTATAGACATAGCCACACTCTTTTTCATGGAATATAGCAGTTCCTCCCACACAGAAAGTATAAAAAAAAAAATGTACTTCCTACTCCTTGACTTTGGGCTTGGAAATGTGACTGACTTTGGCCAATGGTTGTATGTAAATGTGATGCAAACAGGACCGCTTGAGCTTCTAGGAAAAGAACATGCCCAGCCAGACTACTAGTCCCAGGAAGACAAATGTGGGGCAGAGCCATCTCAGTGGACCTGCTACATAAGTATAGCCAACCAAACCATCTGCAGCTGCAGGAAAAAGCAATTTTTATTTTTACCTAGTATGGAAAGTTTGTGGTAGTTTGTTAAATATCATTATTGTGGCAAATGTTGACTGCTATCATTTCAGTTCAAGGAATCTACACTAATAAAAGAGAAAGATGCAAATTGGCCATACCTCCGTGACACCCACCAGCCAATCAGGAGTGAGTATGAAAATTAACTTGACAAAGATGATGGGTTAATTTGCATATGCGGGTGCCAAGCGGCCTGGGTCCCAGGAACATCCTCAGGACCCAGACCGCTCTGAGACTGTATGCCCACATGTAGGCCCTGAGTGGCCGGGGTCCCAGAACACCCCCAGCCAGGAGTGGCCTACGGGCGCCGGCACCAAGTGGTCCCCAGGACAAGCGGCCGGGGGTGCCAAGCGCAAGCAGGCGCGGGGTGGGGCAGGGTGCTTGTGTGTGTGCCCATGCCAAGCGGCCTGGGTACATGCCCCCCAGCCTGGCAGACACAGCAAACACAGGGCCACCGGGCTTGGGGGTGTGCCCCCGGCGGCTGGGGACACGCCCCTAGCCCAGGGGACACAATGCAGGGGATCGAAGAGGGGTGAGGGCTAGACTGTCAGAAACATCTATGAGAGAGAAACATTGATCAGATGCCTCCTGCACACTCCCCACTGGGGATGTGCCCCAACCAAGGTACATGCCCTTAACATGAATCAAACCTGGGACCCTTCAGTCTGCAGGCTGACGCTCTATCCACTGAGCCAAACCAGTTCAAGCGTAAACACCTTTTCTGATTGCTCATTGGCTAAGCTCCCTGTACGCCTCCACTTGCAGTGTTCTTGGTAACTTGGGTAGTAAGAATCCAAGAAGGTGATCTAGGGTTTTTCTACCACACTCCTGGAGAAAAAAATGAAGGTCTGCTGCTGGAGGGGCTAAGAAGTGTCATATCCTGCCCTAGCCAGTTTTGCTCAGTGGATAGAGCCGCGGCCTACCAACCGCAGGGTCCGGGTTCAATTCTGATCAAGGGCATGTACCTAGGTTACAGGCTCCTCCCTGGCCGGGCCCAGGTCAGGCTCATGCAGGAGGCAACCAAAGTGTCCCTCTCACACTGATGTTTCTCTCTGTCTCTCCCTCTCTCTCTTTTCCACACTCTCTAAAAATCAATGGAAACATATCCTCAGGTGAGGATAAAAAAAAAAAAAAAAGAAAGAAATGTCATATCCTATGAAAGACACATCTTGAAAATGCCTAAAGAAAGTTGTCATTTTTGGAGAAACCAAGATGGCGGCATAGGTAAACACCTAAACTGCTGCCTCGCACAACAATTTCAAAACTACAACTAAAAGACAGAACGGACACCGTCCAGAACCACAGGAAAGCTGGCTGAGTGAAAATTCTACAACTAGAAGGAAAGAGGAAAGCTCACAGAGAATTGGAGGTACGGCAAAGGGTCTTTGTGCGCGCAGAGAGGAAGGGCGGCTGGGAGCCTGGCTGACTTTCTCTGGCGGAAGGGGGAAGCAAGCCTCCGACCGCACTGAACCCCAGTTCTGACAGCACTGAACTCCAGTTCCGGGCGAACCCCTGGGGACCCACGCTCTTACGGGGGGAGTCTGGACTCTCGGGCGGAGACTCGAACTGGGAAAGGCAGAAGTCTGAAGGCACACGCGGGCCAGTGCGCACAAAGGCTGCGGAGGTTGCCACAGGCTTTCCCTAGTGGAAGAAAGTCAGAGGGATCCTGACTGCACTGAGTCCCAGTTCTGACTGCAGTGAACCCCAGTTCCAGGCGAGCCCCTGGGGACCCACGATCTTGTGGGAGGAGTCTGGACTCTCGGGCGGAGACTCGGGAGCCGGGGAAGGCGGAGGACTGAAAGTGCGCATGCGCGCTTGCCAGTGCGCACAAAGGCTGCGGAAGTTGCCACAGGCTTTCCCTAGTGAAAGGGAGTCAGAGGCTCCTGACGGCAGTGAGCCCCAGTTCTGACTGCAGTGAACCCCAGTTCCAGGCGAGCCCCTGGGGACCCACGCTCTTGTGGGGGGAGTCTGGACTCTCAGGCGGAGACTCGAGCTGGGGAAGGCGGAGGACTGAAAGCGCACATGCGCGCAAGGGCAAGGCTGACAGGAAGCCAAAACTGAGACTCCACCCCATCCAAGCTGAGCACAGAGGCTATTGCAATTTGGCAAGTCTAATCCTATAAGGCTGTCTCCAGCACCGAACTTCTCCCAGCATAGACACAGCTGATCCTTACAGCCAACTGGCCCAGAGGTCAATTCTTCCCAGTGATACCAACAACAATAAAGACTTAATTACAACAAGGCTGTACACACAGTCCACAAAGGGGTGCACCAAGAGTGTCCACCTCAGGTTAACTGGGGAAGCAGACCCACTGGGCCATATTGGAAACCTAGCACACAAATCTACCTTACCAACTCAGGGAATCAGTGAAAATGCGGGGTCAAAGAATCAGATCACAAACGAAAGAAATGGAGGAAAACAAATGACTGGATATAGAATTCAAAACCACGGTTATAAGACTTTTTAAGAATATCCTAGAAAAGGCCGATAAATATAACGAGACCCTCGAAGATATGAAAAAGGACCAACTAGAAATTAAACATACACTGACTGAAATAAAAAATATTATACAGAGACCCAGAAACAGAATAGAGGAACCCAAGAATCAAGTCAAAGAATTGAAATACAAAGAAGCAAAAAACACTCAACCGAAAAAGCAAAAAGCAAAAAAAAAAAATCCAAAAAGTTGAAGATAATGTAAGAAGACTCTGGGACAACTTCAAGCGTACCAACATCAGAATTATGGGGGTGCCAGAAGAAGAGAGAGAGCAAGATACTGAAAACCTATTTGAAGAAATAATGACCGAAAACTTCCCCCACCTGGTGAAAGAAATAGACTTACAAGTCCAGGAAGCCCACAGAACCCCAAACAAAAGGAATCCAAAGAGGACCACACCAAGACACATCATAATTAAAATGCCAAGAGCAAAAGACAAAGAGAGAATATTAAAAGCAGCAAGAGAAAAACAGTTAATTACCTACAAGGGAGCACCCATACGACTGTCAGCTGACTTCTCAACAGAAACTATGCAGGCCAGACGGGAGTGGCAAGAAATTTTCAATGTGATGAATAGCAAGAACCTACAACCAAGATTACTCTACCCAGCAAAGCTATCATTCAGAATTGAAGGGCAGATAAAGAGCTTCACAGATAAGAAAAAGCTGAAGGAGTTCATCACCACCAAACCAGTATTATATGAAATGCTGAAAGGTATTCTTAAAGAAGAGGAAGAAGAAAAAAGTAAAGAGAAAAATTATGAACAACAAATACATATCTATCAACAAGCGAACCCAAAAATCAAGTGAATTAAAAACCTGAGGAACAGAATAATCTGGTGAATATAATAGAATCAGGGGCATAGAAAGGGAGTGGACTGATAATTCTCAGGGGGAAAGGGGTATGGGGGGTTCATGAAGAGAATGGACAAAAATCATACACCTATGGATGAGGACAGTGGGGGGGAGGTAAGGGCAGAAGGTGGGGTGGGAAATGGGTGGAGGGGAGCTATGGGGGGAAAAAGGAGAAATAATTGTAATAATCTGAATAAAGATTTATTAAAAAAAAAAAAAAAAGAAAGTTGTCATTTTTTCATGGTGAAGGGATTGGAGTCCGTGTTGATGAAAACACCTTGGCGGCTATGGTGGCTGGCAGTAGCTGCAGCCGTGGGGTGATGGGGCTGGCGCCTTCCCCTGATCAGCCCAGTCGCCTCCCGAAGAGGGAGGCCAGACTGCGGCTTAGGCCCGCTCCTCTGTCAGTAGGACATCCCCTGAAGGCTCCCAGTCTGTGAGGGGGGGCAGGCTGGGCTAAGGGACCCCCCCCCCCAAAGTACATGAATTTCGTGCACGGGGCCCCTAGTTAAAACATAAAGGTAAAAAGTAAAACTTTAAAAAATATTTAAGTATTTTAAAGCTTCATGATTGGAAAGGATTTCTTAAATAAGATACAAAACACAAAACATACCATAAGGAAAAAATTGCCAAAATAAGTTATTCTGCTCATTGAGATACCTCAAAAAAAGTGAAAAGACAGTCCACAAAATGGAAAAAGACCTGCCATACATACCTTACAAAGGATTATACCAGGAATATATAAAACCAATTTATAGAGGACAGTCAGCCCAATAAGCAAAAGACATTAACATTCCACCAAAGGAGACACTCAAAAACCAGTAAACATCAGAAAGAATGTGAACTTCATGAAAATAGAGCTATGGGCCCTAGCCAGTTTGGCCCAGTGGAGAGAGCATCAGCCTGGGGACTGAGGGGGCCTGGTTTCAATTATGGTCAAGGACATATGCCTGGGTGGCAGGCTCGATCCCCAGTAGGGAGCGTGCAGGAGGCAACCAATCAATGATTCTCTCTTATCATTGATGTTTCTATCTTTCTCTCCCTCTCCCTTCCTCTCTGAAATCAATAAAGATATAATAAAAATAAGTACATAAAATAAAGCTATGGACACCATTTTCCCACCTACTAAACTGGTAAAAAAAAAAAAAAAAGTAAAGTCTTAATAAAACGAAGTATTGTTGGCAAGTGGATCAACAGCTCTTTAACAATTGGTGAGAGTACAAACTGTTACAAGCACTTTATAGAAGATTGGTATCATCGTAAATATTAAGATGATGCAACAATTCTATTCCTTAGTATACACCCAGGATAACTCACACACTTTTATATCAGGAGACATGAACATGATTATTTGTAGTAACAGTTTGTATTTAAAAAACTGAAAATGACCTCAGTGTCCATCAATAGAAAAACTAAATAAACTATAACATATTCAATGATTGAAATACTATGTAGGAGTAAAAGTGAATGAGTGACAGTTGCATGCATCTATATAAATCTTAGAAGGATAACGTTGAGTGAAACAGCAAGTTACCAATTAATACAGAGGATGATAGTATTTAAATAAAACCCAAACACAAGCACAACTAAATATACTATTTAGTGAACCATGTACCTTTGGTAAATTTATAAAGAAACAGAGGAGGAAAATAAAAATATAAAAGATAGTGACAAACCCAGAGGAGGAAGCAGGTCCATGGAGACCCATAATATACAGGGTAATACTCTTTAACAGCTGATTTCTATTACATTTTAAAAATAAAATGTATTTCAATAAACACTGCCTTTATAATTTTTCAAAGTATGCATACATTTTTTTGGGACACCCTATATATCTATGCATATGTACCAAATATTTTATAATTTTTTTAGTGGGGGAGGAAAGAGAAAATTACTTCTATTTGAGAAAAAAGTCCTGTTTCCATGCCAACTTCTAGAGATGTTTCAGAAAAAAAAATGTATTAAATTCTAATTTTACCTTATTTTTATGTTTTTTATCTTCATGATGACTTCTTTTCAGTTTCTAAAGCCTAATATGAAAAAAACAATCATTTTTATGCATATCACATATATCATAATACTCATAATTTTTCTCATGATCCAATAATATTCATCCTAGTAATCATCTAATATTGACTGTAAGAGAAACTGAAAAACAAATTTTACATGTCATTTTTCCATACATATTTCATACTAATAAGCAAACAAATATTTGGTATGACTTCTAATTCTAGAGTAACCTAAAAATATCTAGAAACTGGAGGCCTGGTGCACGAAATTTGTGCACGGGATGGGGGGTGTCCCTCAGCTCGGCCTGCACCCTCTCCAATCCGGGATCCCTCTCGCAATCTGGAACCACTGGCTCCTAACCGCTCACCTGCCTGCCTGCCTGATGCCTCTAACTGCTCCCCTGCCAGCCTGATGGCCTAATTGCTCTCCCCTGCCAGCCTGATCCCCCTAACTGCTCTCCCCTCCTGTCCTGATCCCCCTAACTGCCTAACTGCTCTCCCTCCTGGCCTGATCCCCCTGTCTAACTGCTCTCCCCTGCCGACCTGATCACCCTAACTGCTCTCCCCTACCGGTCTGATCGCCCTAACTGCCTATCTGCTCTCCCCTCCTGGCCTGATCCCCCTAACTGCCTATCTACTCTCCCTTCCTCTCTGTGCCCTTCAGATCCCCAGTGCAGGCAAGCTGAGAGCTTTCCGCCGCGGCCCCACCCCCGTCCTGATTGGTCGTTACATGATGGCGTCCCGGCCAATTTGCATATTCCTCGATTATTAGTATAGATAAGTACCTTTGAGTTTCTAACATTTGCATGTGCTCAAAACAACTCCTGTCACAATATGGTATGGCTTGGTTTTAAAATAATCTTTTATTTTCACTTATATGTCAATTTAATTTTACAGACTTGCTCCAAATAACACATGGGAGATGATAGAATATAAATGACTATTATTTTTCAATTATCCTTTCTCATAGACTGAAAGAATATTTAAAGAAAAGGCTTGAAATAGCTAGAATATTCTGTGATGTGACTTCTAAAATGTTTATCAACCAATGATCCTTAACTTTCCTTCCAAGAGTGTAATAGGAATACCTTTCTCCTATTTGCTGTTTCCTTTTTTAGCTTAGCTATTAACATTTCTAATTGCATTCAAGGTTCTAAGAATACTCAAATTTATAACAGCAATGAGTGTAAATTTTCCTGTAAGCTACAAGGACAAATATAAAAATGAATAATACTCTAAGCCAGCCGTGGGTAAACTATGGCCCGTGGGCCGGATCCAACCCGTTCGGCTGTTCTATCCGGCCCGCGGAGCCGAAAGAGCGGAGGGTTCTCTTGCTCTCCCCTCCGCTCCTTTACTTTGAATTTATATTAGTTCACACAAACACTCCATCCATGCTTTTGTTCCGGCTCTCCGGGCCAGTTTAAGAACCCATTGTGGCCCTCGAGTCAAAAAGTTTGCCCACCCCTGCTCTAAGCTGAAGTAAATTCTTAGATTATTAGTCCTAATATATGCCATTTGCTAAGCTATGAGGCATGTTCCTTCAAGAACAATAGCTTTTCAAATTTTCACCCTTAGTTGAAACATATTCTTTAAAAAACAACAACAAAAGATTACTAAAACTGTACTTACTTTAGCCAACAGTTCCTGTGTTTCAGCAGTGAGAGGAGCATGGGAAAATTTGCAGGCCTCTCCCTGATAGCATTTTGCTCCTGTGTGGTAAAACTTGCAAGGATATTCATGTATCCCAAATGTTAAGGAAGAGAACAATCTTAATCCAACTAAACAAATTTGTTATTCACTTAATGACTATTTTTCCTACTTAAAAGAACCTTCTGACTAGCAGAAACATCAAATTCCCCATATAAAATTCCCCATTTAAGACAATAAATTATTAGTTGAGCTACATGAAAAAATCTAACTTTAGGATGATTATATAAATCAAGTTTATTAGCTATCACAGGACATTTTCTGCTTCATACCCACTCTTCTAATAGACAACAGATACGTTTCATTGATATAAGAAAGAGGTGTGGCTCTAGCCCGTTAGCTCAATTGGTTAGAGCATCATCCTGATACACCAAGGTTACGGGTTTGATCCCTAGTCAGAGCACATACAAGAATCAGCCCATGAATGCATAAATAAATGGAACAACAAATCGATGTTTCTCTATCTTCTCTCACTCTCTCCTCCCCTCTCTCCTTAAAATCAATAAAATTTAAAAAGAAAAGAGATGTGTATTTTAAATACCCTGAGAAGTGTGATTATTTTTAAAACATTCTTTTGGGGTAGAGAAATTAAAGTCAATGACAATGGTATGTCTTAACAAATCTGAATCCTTCATGTATAAGAATCAATTTATACAATGTCAACATTGTTTCCCAGGAAAATAATCTCAAGTCAGAATTCGTGATTTCCTGTACTGAATGACTAAAAGTAACCAAAGATGCTATTACCTTAAAATGTTCATGTTTTTACAACATGTCTGTACCCTGTGCTCTGAAGTGAGGGTTAGCTTGAAATCAAGGAACAGTTAAACCCTACAGAATACAAAATATACAGAAACAAGCATTCCCAAATAACGCAGTTCTGCTCTTGTTAGATTCAGTGAGTGAATGTCACAGCAGAAATTCTGACAAAGTCTTTCTGGACTTAAACAGGTCTCACAAACCTACTATACTTCATCTGAGAGACTTTCTAAGGAATCCCTCTTTTCTTACGTGAAATAAAAAATCTGTATACAACTGAATCACTTCGATACTGAGTTGGGCTTGGATAATAAAGCTTTGCCATAGTTAAGACACTGGTTCCATTCAAAACTGTACATATTTTCAATGTTCACATAAATATTTATGAAGAGTAAAGTTATAAAATCTTGTGATAAAGGATATTATGCAAATACAGACAGTTTTCACCTTTGGTGCAATATCCTTGTACATAAAATTTACACATTTCCTTTTTCTTCTCTATCTCTGCATCGTGATCAAATTTACACTCGTCTCCCTGGGCCAATGAAGGAACAAGGAAAAGAAATTATTTCTCACAGTTAACTCATTACAATTCCTACTAAACTTCAGATAAACAAATAACTCCAGAAAAAAATATAAGCTGTATGGTCCAATTCTTAATGAGTTATCATATTTATCTACTTAAAATTTTAAGGCCTAAACATTTGTAATACAAAACATTTTTTAAAAATTACCTTTCTTAAACTTAAAAAAAGAGTATTTCAGTAGAATTTCCTAAGTGAACCTTTTCCAGGAGGAAACAGGAATGCTTTCAATAGAAATAGGAGTCAATCTTAGTACATTTTTGCCACACCTTCCATTTTAGTATATTTTTGCTTACACATTTTTGGTACCTTAATACATTTCCTTTCAAGGAAATATTTACAAACTTGCTTTCCCTTTCGCTTCACTGTGTGTTGGTTGATGAACCCCTGATTCATTTGCATGTGCTGTTGCTTCTCTTTAGGGTTACCATCCTTTGAAATCAAAAACAAAAAACTAAATGTGAGAAACAGAAAATGAAATATCTTATTCCATTGCACAAATTATTTTAAAACACATACAAAACATTAAAAAGTGATTTTCTAAATTGACCTTCACATATAAGATCTGGACTTTTGTACACCAGTTGAAAAATGAATGTTTTGCCAATTTCAACAGCATTCTATCATTGAACATTAGTATTTATACAATTTGAATATTTTATTGTACTTTGCCCTTACTTTTTTAAATGAATAAAAAAAAATAAAAGTGCTACTACTTGTGATAGAAAGCGAAGTCTAAGAACAAGTCTCTTTATTTTTATTTTTTATAATATTTTTTATTGATTTCAGAGAGGAAGGGACAAGGAGAAACAGAAACATCAATGATGAGAAAAAAACATTGATCGGCTGCCTCCTGCACGCCCCCTACTGGGGATTGAGCCCACAACGTGAGCATGTGCCTTGACCAGGAATCAAACCTTGACCTCCTGGTTTATAGGTCGACGCTCAACCACTGAGCCACACCAGTCAGGCAAGAACAAGGCTCTTTAGAACAATGGAGACAAAACTGGAAATCATAAAAACTGAAAGCAGTATAATGTTTCATTTCAATGAGATGCTCTCTGGGTGTGAGCTAAGTATATTAACCAGCTCAAATGAACAAATGTAGCCCAACCTGAGTGGCTCATTTGGTTAAGTGTTGGCCTGTGCACCAAAAGGTTTGAGGTCAAGGCACATACCTGGGTTGAGAGTTTGATCCCGTCAGGGAGCATAAGGAAGGCAACCGATAGGTTAATGTTTCTCTCTCTCTCCCTTCCTCTCAGTCCTCAGGTGAGGATGAAAACAAAAGAACAAATGTAACTAGAACTAGAACTATCCCCTCAAAGATGGTGATAAAGGTATAAAAACAAAGGGGATCTCGTAATACATTTTAGATCTTTAGAAGCATAAACCACTGTTAGTGTGTTAACTTGTAATACAGCTACTAGCTTCTGCACATCAATTTTCTGGATGGTTTGAGAAATACAAAGAAGGGAGCTGGCTGTACATAAAATTTACTGTTTATATGTCTGCTTCATAATAATGTCAAATTTCCACTAAGCACTATCAAATAAATATGTCTTATAAAAATGTCAGTTTAAATCTTTTGTTCTCTTTGGTTGTGTTGTTAAATTGTAACATATATACTAGGATTTGTTTCTCATATAGAATAGCTATCAGCTTTGGCTGAATAACCTTTCAAGTCAATGTAAACCAAATAAAAGCAAATACTTATGGGGGGGTCAAAACACTAAGAGCCAGCGCTGATCTGGCCCTGGGTGGCCATGGCAGTCACCTGAACCCTAGGCCTGGTTCCTCATTTGTAAAATATGGGGGCAGAGCAAGATTGTATATAAATGTACAATTTAGTATTTCTAGTAATTTGGCACATGTCCCTGTGGCCAAACCTGATAAAAATGGTTGCCACCAGTTTAGAAGCCCTCAGAAAAGCCAAGTCCAGAGTAATCACTTATTGTCCCACCCTGATTACATGTACAGAACTTCTACAAGCAAAATCAAACTAAGAGGAGGATAGGAGTGAGTGGTAAGGCCAATGCTTGGATATATTCTTTTTTAATTTCCAGAAGGAGTCAGGACCCAGTAGACCAGGGACTGAAACAGCAGAAACTTTGTAAGACTTTGAAATATGCTCATGATTATTGTATTTTCTCCCTGTTACCTGCTGTCTGTCCATAGACACTGACAGCACAACACTCAAAAATCAAGTCAATATAAACAAATCAAGGGAATACTGATGTGCAAGTATGCATGTCAATGATGCAGCACAAGGGCTTAAAGGGGGTGCTGGCAGCTCCTGCGTGAGCAAGAACGTGTAGCCCACTGTGGTCAGAGATTTCACTACTGATAACCCTCATTTTGTTGACTTGACACTGAGGGTAAGGCAGAAATGGTCCTTGTACCTGTCCCTGTGAGCCACCGATCCTCAGTGATGCATTTGATCCCTTGTCTGCAGTGGCAGGCCATTTCCGCTTCATTTTCTTCTGTTTACCATTCTTATGGGCAGCTTTAAGGTTTTTATTTCTTTGTTTAACATCTGAAAACAGAAAATTAATTTTAATCACGATATAAAAGTACAATAGCAGCCCTGGCTGGTGTGGCCCCGTTGGTTGAAACGTCGCCCAGTACACCAAAGGGTCTCAGGTTTGATTCCTAGTCAGGGCACACAGCTACACTGCAGGTTCGGTCCCAGGTCTAGCCACAAGCCAGATCCTTCTGAAGTGTTCAGGGTAGGAGGAATCTAATTAGGAACTGCCATATAACGTAACAGTAAAACTTCAAATGTTTAAACTGACTGTGTAGATTCCTATCAGATTTTTCACTGAAAACATTTCATATAGATTAAACTCATCTATGACCCATATTAAACAGAGAAGCATTTTGAGGGGGGAGGCAGTAAATGAGGATCAAGTATTGCATTTATACAATGATACTGTAATAACTATGTATGGGGCCAGATGGGTACTGGACTTATTTATATAACTCACCTTGTAGTTATATAACTGACTAATCACTAAGCTGTACACCTGAAACTAAGGCATGTAAAAGAATATATACGTGAAATTAGTCTGACATACCACCATCCCTGACATTGAGTCAATTCATCTTCAGATGATAGCAATACAAACAGGTATATCTTGTCCCTTTTACATGCAGAGGCTGGGATTTAGCATTCTCCCTCCCTTTCAAAGTAGTCATGGCCTCTGATAACCCTCCTGCAAACTCAGTGAGCATTGTACACTGAGTGGCCAGGTGTTGAAGGGTGTCTCACATCTGGAGTTAAGATCCATATAAACCATGATCTTATCATAAAATGCAGGAGAACCGCCACCCCCCAAGTCATGGACAAAGTGATTGCTCCTCTAGATAAGACTTTAAATGATAAAATGTTTTATCTTTACCTTTCTGTGTATACATTGCTTCCTCTTTCTTCAAGGATTCTTTATGAGACAATAAGGACTGGGCAGCATTTGCCATTTCTTTGGCTCGTATATACTGTTGAAGCTCTTTAGCAAAATTATCTTCTGGTTCCTCACTGTAGATATTATCAGTGTATATATCATAGTCCTTACTTCTTGATTTTCTATGTAGCAAATTCTTTGGTGACGTTGTAGAGTTTCCAAAGTGCCTAAACTAAGTAAAAATTAAAATTTCAATTTAAAAAACCTAGCATGATTCAAAACCATGTAGTTATAAAGAAGAAACAATGACTGGCCATAAACTGATCATTGCTGAGGTTAGGTGATGGATACATGGGGGATCATATACTATTCTTTCCACTCTCAGGTATTTGAAATTTTTCAGAGTTAAAACACAAACAAACTCAAAACAAAAGAACAACAACAAATACGCAGCATGACACAGCCATCCTTAAAGATAATTTGAGGGAAGATTCTGAATTTGTATACTCTATGTACTCTGCTGAATTAACAGGGTAAATCCCCAAAACTTAACTTTTTGATTAAAAAAAAAATCGCCCAGCTGCTGTGGCTCAGTGGTTGAACACTGAACCAGGAGGTCATGGTTCGATTCTTGGTCAGGGCACATGCCTGGATTGCAGGCTCGATCCCCAGTAGGGGGCGTACAGGAGGCAGTTGATCAATGATTCTCATCATTGATATCTCTATCTCTTCTCTCTCTTCCTCTCCCTTCCTCTCTGAAATCAATAAAAATATTTTTAAAAGAAGCAGAGAATTCTTATATTAAAAATATTACAGTATTATAGTTTACATTTTATTTCTCCCTTGATATTGACTATACTTTCAAATGGTTTAATTCAATGACTCATGATTCATAAAAGTAAATTGTAATGGCCCAATTAAAAATGCACTACACTAAGATATAGCATAGCTACCAAAGTCTATTCTTTTTCCAATTTAAAGGTTTGCCAACCGTAAGCCTAGAAAATGAATTTGCTTCTGCTTGAAGAATCCAAACAAAGTTTCTTAACCTGACAAGGGCTTCGATGCACACTTTATCTTCATTACACCAGACAAGACTACCAACCAATCCAACAGTCTTCAGGCCACCAAGTTCTTCATCTCCACATCCTCAAGAAAGAGCACCCTTTTACAACTAACACCATACAAAAAACTTATAAACAGAACTTCTGGTCAGGAATTGGCAAACATTGGCCTGGCTTCCTGTTTTTGTAAATAAAGTTTTGCTGGAATACAGGCACACCCATTCATTCATCATCTATAATCTATGGCTGCTTAGTTGTGGCAGAGACAATATGGCTCACAAAGTTAAAAAAATGCACTATCTGGTCTGTTATAAAAAAGTTGGCTGACTCTTGTAATGACTGTGTTTACCTTGGTTCTGTTCTTTAATTTTTATTTAGAGAACCAAAAAAATCATTCAATATGCCATAGCTCCAAGTTCAGCTTAGTCAAACACACAGAGATAAAATTCCATTCAGTGTATGTGAATCAATATTACAATAATCCAAATGAGTGACTAAATGCCCCCTTTGCACAAAACATGCAGGCCTACAGTACTGCAGCAGACCCCTTTAATTGCAAGTAATAACATTTGATTTTCTTGTATTAAAGAAAAAGACGAGATGACTTAGCAGTATAAATAAAACTAGGGCAATGGTAATGGCCCAATTAAAAATGCACTACACTAAGATATATCATAGCTACCAAAGCCTATCCTTGTTCCCATAATTCACAGCGTTGGTGACAGAGGAGGTTGCAGTCATGATGACAAGAAGAAAGACCTGCCGGGTTCTCTTTAATCAGGTTAACTTTACTTTTAGGAATGCTTTTCTAACTGCTGCTGGAGCTGTTCTGAAATGACAGCTGCAAACATAGGTACCCACTGTAGCAGAAGCCCAGGGCTGGCAGCTGCCCTTGGAGAGCTTGTTTTAGTAATATTAGAGATGCGTATTATTAGTTGATACGATTCTTTTCAGAGGGCAATGAAATAACACAAAATACAAATGATTGTCTTAATACTTTTCTTCACACAACTAGCTATAAACTCACTGCTTTGATGTGTGCTGTTCTCTATATAACACAAACACGACAGTACAACTTTTTTTTTCCTTTTTGTAAAGGAGTCTAAATAAAGCAGTTTTAAGTAAAAAAATTTTCCTACTTTTGATTCAGGATGGTTTACTAAACTAGTATGGCTTCCTGACATTCCACAGAAATAAAGTACAGAAGGAGGGCATGAGGTACATTCATCAGTAATTGAGAGAATTCAACAGGTTCTTGGCAGATTTTTGATAAGCGAAAAGCAAGTTCTAAGCTGGAGGCTCGGCTTAGGTTGAGGATGAGAAATGAGGCTGTAACTGAGGACGAATTAAAATTCTACATGGAAACAAACAAAGCTATTATAACAAGTTCTCTCTGCCCACCTCTCATCAGAAGACAATCAAAGAGAAGTTTACCCTGGGCAAAAAGAGAGGGCTGTTTTCCAAAGAAGTAGAATAAAATGCCTGATAAAAGCGAAGACTCCTTAGGTGGGTAATAAGACCTCAGAGTAAGTCCTCCACATTCTGGCATTTGGGAACACCTCAGTGCACCATACATTTCAGTGACAGTTATAACTTGACTAGAGGCCTGGTACATGAAATTTGTGCACAAGGTGGGGGGCAGGGGTTCCCTCAGCCCAGCCTGCAGCCTCTCGCAATCCAGGACTGCTGGCTCCTAACCGCTCACCTGCCTGCCTGCCTGATTGCAGCAACCACTCTGCCTGCCTGCCTGATTGCCCCTAACTGCTCACCTGCCTGCCTGATCACCCCTAACCACTAGCCTGTCTGCCTGATCCTCCCTAACCACTCGCCTGCCTGCCTGATCACCCCTAACCACTCTGCCCGCCTTCCTGATCCTCCCTAACCGCTCACCTGCCTGCCTGATCACCCCAACCCCTCTGCCTGCCTGCCTGATCGCCCCTAACCCCTCTGCCTGCCTGCCTGATCGCTCCTAACCCCTCTGCCTGCCTGCCTGATCGCCCCTAACCACTTGCCTGCCTGATCGCCCCTAATCACTCTGCCCGCCTGCCTGATCCTCCCTAACCACTCGCCTGCCTGTCTGATCAACCCTAAACCCTCTGCCTGCCTGCCTGATCGCCCCTAACCACTTGCCTGCCTGATTGCCCCTAATTGCTCCCATGCCTGCCTTAGCACCCCTAACTGCCTCTGCCTGCCTGCCTGATCGCGCCTAACTGCTCTCCCATTCCAGCCTGATCACCCCTACCAGCTCTTCCCTGCCAGCCTGATCGCTCCTAACCACCTCCGCCTCAGCCTGTCACCATGGCTTAGTCCAGAAGGATGTCTGGAAGGATGTCCTGTCTAATTAGCATATTACCCCTTTATTAGTATAGACAATTTAGTATTTCTAATAATTTAGCACATGTCCCTGTGGCCAAACCTGATAAAAATGGTTGCCACCAGTTTAGAAGCCCTCAGAAAGGCCAAGTCCAGAGTAATCACTTATTGTCCCACCCTGATTACATGTACAGAACTTCTACAAGCAAAATCAAACTAAGAGGAGGATAGGAGTGAGTGGTAAGGCCAATGCTTGGATATATTCTTTTTTAATTTCCAGAGGGAGTCAAGACCCAGTAGACCAGGGACTGCAACAGCAGAAACTTTGTAAGACTTTGAAATATGCTCATGATTATTGTATTTTCTCCCTTTTACCTGCTGTCTGTCTATAGACACTGACAGCACAACACTCAAAAATCAAGTCAATATAAACAAATCAAGGGAATACTGATGTGCAAGTATGCATGTCAATGATGCAGCACAAGGGCTTAAAGGGGGTGCTGGCAGCTCCTGCGTGAGCAAGAACGTGTAGCCCACTGTGGTCAGAGATTTCACTACTGATAACCCTCATTTTGTTGACTTGACACTGAAGGTAAGGCAGAAATGGTCCTTGTACCTGTCCCTGTGAGCCACCGATCCTCAGTGATGCATTTGATCCCTTGTCTGCAGTGGCAGGCCATTTCCGCTTCATTTTCTTCTGTTTACCATTCTTATGGGCAGCTTTAAGGTTTTTATTTCTTTGTTTAACATCTGAAAACAGAAAATTAATTTTAATCACGATATAAAAGTACAATAGCAGCCCTGGCTGGTGTGGCCCCGTTGGTTGAAACGTCGCCCAGTACACCAAAGGGTCTCAGGTTTGATTCCTAGTCAGGGCACATAGCTACATTGCAGGTTTGGTCCCAGGTCTAGCCACAAGCCAGATCCTTCTGAAGTGTTCAGGGTAGGAGGAATCTAATTAGGAACTGCCATATAACGTAACAGTAAAACTTCAAATGTTTAAACTGACTGTGTAGATTCCTATCAGATTTTTCACTGAAAACATTTCATATAGATTAAACTCATCTATGACCCATATTAAACAGAGAAGCATTTTGAGGGGGGAGGCAGTAAATGAGGATCAAGTATTGCATTTATACAATGATACTGTAATAACTATGTATGGGGCCAGATGGGTACTGGACTTATTTATATAACTCACCTTGTAGTTATATAACTGACTAATCACTAAGCTGTACACCTGAAACTAAGGCATGTAAAAGAATATATACGTGAAATTAGTCTGACACGCCACCATCCCTGACATTGAGTTAATTCATCTTCAGATGATAGCAATACAAACAGGTATATCTTGTCCCTTTTACGTGCAGAGGCTGGGATTTAGCATTCTCCCTCCCTTTCAATGTAGTCATGGCCTCTGATAACCCTCCTGAACTTGCAGCTCCTCCTGCAAACTCAGTGAGCATTGTACACTGAGTGGCCAGGTGTTGAAGGGTGTCTCACATCTGGAGTAAAGATACATACAAACGATGCTCTCTATATATAAAAGACTACTATGCAAAGTGTCCCCTTGGGAGTTTGACCAGGAGACTGGGAGTTCAATCGCTCACTATGATGTACGCTGACCACCAGGGGGCGGTGCAGAAGATGGCGGGCAACCAGCAGTCAGCAGTGGCGGGGCGCTGACAGAGCGAGGGAAGGAGGAGGCTAAGAGGTTGGCGGCGGTGAGGCGGAGAACCTTATCAGCCCTGATCGCCAAACAGGCCTATGGAACCTACCCATGCATGAATTTTGTGCACTGGGCCTCTAGTCTTATCATAAAATGCAGGAGAACCCCCAACCCCCAAGTCATGGACAAAGTGATTACTCCTCTAGATAGACTTTAAATGATAAAATAGTTTTATCTTTACCTTTCTGTGTACACATTGCTTCCTCTTTCTTCAAGGATTCTTTATGACACAATAAGGACTGAGTAGCATTTGCCATTTCTTTGGCTTGTATATACTGTTGAAGCTCTTTAGCAAAATTATCTTCTGGTTCCTCACTGTAGATATTATCAGTGTATACATCATAATCCTTATTTCTTGATTTTCTATGTAGCAAATTCTTTGGTGACGTTGTAGAGTTTCCAAAGTGCCTAAACTAAGTAAAAATTAAAATTTCAATTTAAAAATTAAAATTTTAGCATGATTCAAAACCATGTAGTTATAAAGAAGAAACAATGACTGGCCATAAACTGATCATTGCTGAGGTTAGGTGATGGATACATGGGGGATCATATACTATTCTTTCCACTCTCAGGTATTTGAAATTTTCCAGAATTAAAAAACTAACAAAAAGACAACAAAAATCCAGCATGACACAGCCATCCTTAAAGATAATTTGAGGGAAGATTCTGAATTTGTATACTCCATGTACTTTGCTGAATTAACAGAGTAAATCCCCAAATCTTAACTTTTTGATTAAAAAAAAAAAAAATTGCCTCGCTGCTGTGGCTCAGTGGTTGAGCATTGAAGCAAGAAGTCATGGTTCAATTCTTGGTCAGGGCACATGCCTGGGTTGCAGGCTCGATCCCCAGTAGGGGGAGCGATCCATGATTCTCTCTCATCATTGATATCTCTGTCTCTCTCTCTCTTCCTCTCCCTTCCTCTATGAAATCAATAAAAATATATATTTTTAAAAAGAAACAGAATTCTTGTATTAAAAAAATTACAGTATTATAGTTTACATTTTATTTCTCCCTTGATATTGACTATACTTTCAAATGGTTTAATTCAGTGACTCATGATTTCAACAAAATAAACTGTAATGGCCCAATTAAAAAGGCACTACAATAAGATAGAGCACTGGCCTCCAGACTGAAGGGTCCTGGGTTTGCTTCTGGTCAAGGGCACATGCCTGGGTTGCGGGCTTAACCCCCAGTAGAGGGCGTGCAGGAGGCAGCCAATTAATGATTCTGTCTCATTGATGTTTCTATCTCTCTCCCTCTCCCTTCATCTCTGAAATCAATAAAAATCTATTTTGTTTAAAAAGAAACCAACATAAAAAAAGATGTCATTGACAACAGCCTCACCAAACATGTAGCAATAAATCTAACAAAAGAAGTGTAAGATGTAAGACATCTACCAAGAAAATTATAAAACACTGTTGAGAGAAATTAAAGAGGACTTAAAGATTGGGAAACTCAATGTTCTAAAGATTTCAATTTCCCTTCAAATGATCTAGATTTAATGCATTCCCAATAAATTTCCCACCAGGATTTTCTGTAGAACTTGACAAACTGCTCCTAAAACTTATATGGAAATTCAAAAAGCTAAGAATAGCCAGGACACAAAGAAGATATCCAAACTCATTATAAAGCTGTAGTAATTAACACAGTGAGGTCTTAAGGGACGGAATAGACAAAAAAGCCAGTGGAAGAGAATAGTCCAGAAACAGACCCAACTGAACATGAGCACTTGATTTTTGACAATGGTGACACTGCAGGCCTATGGGAGCAAAGACAGTCCTTTCTCCTCAGTGAATGGTGCCAGAACATTTGGGTATGATAACAAAAATAAAAACAAAATTTGTTGTTCCCTGCACCTATTAGTGTTCACAAAAATCAATCCTGGTGATTATAAACTTAAGTGTGAAAGGCAAAACAATAAAGACATTGTAGGAAAATATTTTTACTCAGGATATTTAAATAAAGCAGTAACTATAAAGGAAAAAATTAATAAATTTGAATACATTAAAATTATAAGCTTTTCATCAATAGAGTCATTGAGTGGAAAGTCAGAAAATGTGCAGATATTACATGTAATACATAATCTACAATGAAGGGAAAAAACCCTTTATATTCAGAATAAAGAATTATAAATGAAGATACAAACATTCAGACAAACCAATTTAAATAAGGACAGAAAGACTTGAATAGGCGTGCGCGCGCGCGCACACACACACACACACACACACACACACACAAAGGGAAATCCAAATGTACAAACATATGGAAAGATGCTCCATCTCAACGGCAATCAAGAAAATACAAACTAAATTGCAATGAGATACCTCATCAGATGGCAAAAAATTAGAAGGGTAAAAATATTACGTGTGGAGCAGCAGAAATACAGTCCGTCATACACTGCCTCGGGAAATAAAAGTCAGAACCACTTTGGAATGCAGGTTGCCATTATGGTAAAAGTAAAGATGCTTGAAGACCCAGCAGTTCCACTCCTAGGTAAATGCAGAGTAGAGTTGTTCCCACTTATCCATTCCAACACCCCCAGTGGATGCCCGAAACTGCAGATAGTATCAAACACTATATATGCTGTTTTTCCTATATATACATATACATATATATGATAATTCAAAATGTTGTACCTGTCTATCTGGTGCTAAAGTTTAATTTATAAATTAGGTACAGTAAAAGATGAACAACAATAACTAATAAAATAAATAACTGTACCAACATACTTGTTATAATAAACATTTTATGAATGTGGTCTTTCTCTCTAAATATCTTATTGTACTGTACTCACACCTTTTCACTAAAAGGAAGCACCTCCCGGCTTTTCTTTGGCACATCCGAATTGCCAGCATCACTACTCTTGCACCTTGGGGCCATTATTAAGTAAAATAAAGATCACTTGAACACAAGCACTGTGTTACCATAACAATCGATCTGATAACCGAAATGGCTACCAAGTAATCAACAGGCAGGAAATGTCTACACACAGTGCAGATAGGCTGGACAAAGAGACGCTTCACATCCTGGGCCGAATGGAGTGGGATGGCCTGAGATTTCTTCATACTGCTCAGAACAGTGTGCAATTTAAAACTTAAGAATTGTTTCTTTCTGGAATTTTCCATTTAATATTTTTGGACCATGGCTGACCATGGGTAACTGAAACCAAGGAAAGCAAAATTGTAGGTAAAGGGAACCACTGTACCCGTGCAGCGGGATACAAGTGAAAATGTAGTAGCAGCATTGCCCATAATCTGCAAAAATGAGAATCAGACCAAAAGTCTACCAACAACAGATCTAGTATGTTCAAATAATGGAACACTATGCAGCTAAGAAAACAAGCAAGTATACACCATAACATCTATGAATCTTACAATGTTGAGAAAAAGAACATCCATGGCGCTATCTTATTTCTATAAAGTACAAAAATGGGCAAGAACAAACTGTATTCTTATGGATAACAGCATTAGTAAAACTGTAAAGAAGAGCAAGGAAGTAGTACGTAATTTAAGACTGTATCTCTAGGAAGAAACAAGGAGGATGGCTGAGAAGGGAGGCACCAGAGGCTCTGATGGTAATGATCTTTCTTTACTTCCAATGTGCTGTCTTGGGTGCTCTCTTTTTAATCAGCTGTGATACATTCACATTCTACACACTTGTGAGTAAAGAGCCTGGGCTAAAGCAAGCCTCCTTAGGAATAATATAGGTGTCCATCTTCTCACAGTACTGTTTCTTGGAAACCACTTAAAATAATCCTAGAATGTTGTACCTGCCTATCTCCTGTATAGTGTTATACTTGGATTAGAGGACTTTAAATGGGCATGAAGTAGTGGGCCCAAATGACTAAAATAATAGAAAAAAAAATTGTAGGAAATCCAAGCTATAATTTCTTTCTGTCAATCTTGGCCCTGGTCTATAGCAGGGCAAAAGAAGTCATATACTTGGGTAGCTGAGAGTCTTCCTGAGGAGCTGAAGATGCTGTACCTGCTATACATTTTGTCTTATATCCTTGTACAAACCTAAGTATAAGAGTATCGCAGTATAGTCTATTTGTGTCTGTGAGTCTCGTGGCCAATTAAAACCCGTTCTTTCGTAATGTGCTAAAATTAATAATTAAAAAAAGAAGGTCAAAAGAAAAAAAGAGGCAAAAGAAGAGCAGATATTGGCTTTGTTATTGGCTGTGTCCTCCCAAATTCTTATGTTGAACTCCTAACCCTCAGTACCTTAGAATGTGACTTTTTTTGGAAAAAGGGCATTGTATGTATAATTAAAATGAGATATTAGGGTGGGCTCTAATCCTTTAAGACCAGTGTCCTTAAGAAAAGGGGAAATTTAGACACAGACATGCACACAAGAACACCATTCAAACAAGTAGGTAAAGATTAAGGTGATGCTCTGGAAGCCAAGCCAAGGAACACCAAAGATGCCAGTAAACCACCAGAAGTTATGGGAAAGGCCTGGAACAGATTCCCTTTCACAGCCGACACCTTGATCTCAGACTTTTAGCCTCCAGAAGCATGAGTCAACAAATTTCCACTTTTTAAGTTACCCAGTTTGTGGTACTTTTTTAAAATTCCCACCTGAGAATATGTTTTTCATTTATTCTAGAGAGAGAGGGAGAGAGAGAAACATCGATAGTTTGCCTCACATACAGGCCCAGACCAGGGATTGAACCTGCAACCTGAGTATGTGCACTGTCTGGGATTCAAACTCGTGACCCTTCGATGCACAGGATGACACTCTAACCACTGAGAACACCAGCCAGGTACTTTGTTATGGCAGTCCTAGCAAATGAATACAAGCTTTAAGCTTTAAATCACTAAGGTTAGTTACATTAGCAATTCAATATCCTTAAAATTTAGATCTAATTTAAGAAGAAAACTTTGAAACACTTTACAACCGATTTCAGAAATAGGGAAAACAAAAATAAATGCAATGCACTAAAAATAGTTCATGTTAAATGACAAAGCCCTTAAGGATAAATTTTTTAAAAAGTGTAACTGGGTTTGATATAAGTAACTGTGTCTCAAATGCTAACTAAAATGAAACAAACAGGATCCCTAAAAAATTTCTCATATCCATTACAGTAAAACCTCAATATAGCAGACTAATTCAGGTGAGGGGGTGTCTGTTAAAGCTGAAAGTCCGTTATATAATAAAGTATGTTTTACGAATTTGTATATTAAATAATTGACAAATTAATTTACCTGTTTTTATTTATGCACATTGTGCAATTAAAATTAAGTATGAAAAGTTTAATTTCACAGAAAAGTATTACTGTAATTTTAAATTTATTAAATGTGTGCATTCACCAGTTACCATGAGCAAACAAATGCACATGGCTGGGCGTGGCTTAGTGCACATGGGAACATCCCACAGCATGAGTTAACACTATTGCAGAAAGTGACACCACTCAAAAACAGAACCAATTATGTGTGCATAAGGTGTGATCACATTCTAATCATTGGCCAAACATTAAACAGTGACTCTTGGATTTAAATATGTAAACTATAGTTGTAGATATGTAATATTTATTTATGTTGGCGAAATTACTACAGTGTGTTTTCCAACATATAGCCTATTTGCTAAAACTTGTTTAAAATAACAGTGAATTAATAAAAACAATAACCAGTTGATTTAATTATAAGCAAATCTTGGTTAAAACATTTAAAAATTAACAGGATATTAATTTTCACATGACATACGGACCAGAAATTTTGTCCATTAAATTCAAAGACGGTTAAATCAAGGTCCGCAAAATCGAAGGTTTACTGTGCTGTTTTTTCAATATGCCAACTTAATCTTACTTTTTTGGGAATATGCTCACATTCCACTTTTACCTTTATTTTCTCTTCTTGTGTTTCTTCAACTTCTGTATCATCTATTTCATCATCGATTCTGTAGCAAAAATATGAAATAACACAAGAGAATTTTTTTCAACCTGGAAAGGGTTCATCCCACAGCACTAAAATCCACGGCTTTGGCTTATCTTCAACTTGCCCTCAGAGAAATTCCAAATTCAAATTCTACTCCACATACCCTTCTTTCCAGAGAATTATGTACAAAATTATTATGAGTAGTAAATAACATGTTTATGAGTAAAAAATAAAGCTGGAACTTTAGATTACATAACCTTGAACATTAGCTCAAGTATTAGCAGGTTTTTAATTTATCCATTCATTCTCATTCAATTCATTCAACAAATGCTGAGTTTCTACCATACTCAGCATATAGGCTCCGGGCCTTAAATCCTAGGATACAACAATGAATAAAATAGACCTTGTCCCTGCCTTCTGAGAACTTTCTATCTGTTTGGGAGAGAGAAGAAAAGCAATTTCAATATGGTGTGGTAAGTACAGGTATATATATGAAGAACACAATCTAGATTTAGGTGCCAGAGGCTTTCTGAACCTAAAAGACATGAAAGAGTTAGCAAACAAAGAGGAATGAATGCAAGGGAGAAGAGTATTTCAGGTAGAATTCAGAGTGCCTTCCCAGGTCAGGAGAGCCCAAACTTGTATTCAAGTGGAAGGTGAAAAAGAGAAGTTGTTTTCACACTCACAAGGACTGAGAAGTTGGCATGCATGCACATCACCAAGTAAAGTTATTTGAGGGTATTTCAGCAAAACTAAAAATGAACCCAAGAAAGATAAAGACAGGAAATACAAAAAACTGGTGAAGAGAAGCCAGTAAAATCCTATATAATAAAGAGGTAATATGCAAATTAACCCTCACACCGTCACAAGATTGCTGCCTACAACCAGGCTGGCAGGGGCGTTAGTGAGGGACAACCAAAAGAATGAACAAGCAGGCTGCGTGGGGCGACCAGGCCGGCCGGGGGGTTAGTGAGGGATGACCAAATGACTGAGCAGCAGGCTGCGTGGGGCGACCAGGCTGGCGGGGGCGGGGGGGGGGGCATGAGGGGCGACCAGGCCGGCAGGGGGGGCAGTTGGGGGCAACCAGGCTGGCAGGGGGGGGGGGGCAGTGAAGGGCAACCAGGCTGGCGGGGGGGGGGGCAGTTAGGGGCGACCAGGTTGGCGGGGTGGGGGGGCAGTTAGGGGCGACCAGGCAGGTAGGCAGGTGAGCGATTAGGAGCCAGCGGTCCAGGAATGTGAGAGGGATGTCCGACTGCTCGTTTAGGCCTGATCCCCGGGATTGGGCCTAAACCAGCAGTCGGACATCCCCCAAGGGGTCCCAGATTGGAGAGGGTGCAGGCTGGGCTGAAGAGACTCCCCTCCCCCTGTGCACGAATTTCGTGTACCAGGCCTCTAGTTCATAAATAAACCTAAATAATGGTTAATGGTATAGACACGGGGCATTAAACACAATTTTGTCTCAGAAAGTAGTGACTACTGAATAAAGCTTCAAATATGTGTTGCATGCCAGATAAAGGCAAGGACTAGGCCAGTGGTCGGCAAACCATGGCTTGTGAGCCACATGCGGCTGGCGAGCCGCAGTTTGCCGCTCTGTTGACTAATGAGTTTGCTGACCACTGGACTAGGCAATCTGTACATACTCAAAGCAACATGTTACAAGAATGTGAATAGTGGCTTTGTGCTTCTTTCCAAGTTACAGGAATTCAGGCTTCACAGCTATACCCCATCCAACAGTTTACCACTGGTCTATCTCCATTCAGAGCTTCAGAGTTACACCCATCAGATAAGCTACCATGTTTTGAGCCTTTTACAGAAGAAAGAGCCAATAAAACAAATCCTGTGGATCTTTATTGCTCTAGTTTTTAGTAATGAATCACGGGGAGCAGGAAGTAATCTATCCTTGGGCAGAATAATGATGACAATAGCAACTACAGCAGCAGCGAACACTTGCATTACGATTACTCTGTGCCCGGACACTGTCCCATACACATTATTGCAACAACCCTGTAACATACATACTACTGCTTAAAAGGGCGTTTTACAGATGAGAGAACTGAATTACAGAAAGCTTATGCAACTTGCCACAAACCTAGTAAATGGTGGAGCTGAGATTGGAACACTGGCAGGCAGAGTCAACTCCCTATTCACCATATCTACTTGGTGTCTACTAGACTAACCTTAATATATCCAAAACTGAACTACTGCTCTCTTAAACTGCAACTCCAACCTTTTAATACCGCCCAAAAACCTTGATGTTGTCCTTGACTCCTCTCATGCCCCTCATCCAAACCATGAAGACATCCAGTTTATCTTCAACATTTTATCTATATTTGACCACTTCTTACCACTAATACTCTTGCCCCCCTACATTCTACTCTCAACACAAGCAGAAAGACCCTACTAAACTGTCACTCTCTGCTGAAAACCCTCCAATGGCCTCTTATCTTATTTAGGGTAGAAGCCAAAGTCCTTATTATGGCACCTACAAGTCCCTACATGATCTGCCTCCCCCACCCTACCCAATACCACTCAAGTCTGACTACTCTTACTCCACTCCAATTGTCATTTTGGCCACTTTGTTTCCACAACCCAATCACACCAAGCTCCTACACATCAGGACCTTTATATGGAACATTCTCCAGCTAGATATCAACCTCCCTCACCTCCTTCAGGTCCCTACTTAAATATTACTCACTAATGTTAATATATAAGGCTTCCCTTAATCACCTTCTTTAAAATATCTACATCCTTTCCATCATACATCCTCCCTTCTTATCCAACTAACCCTCTTTCATTTTTCTCTATGTCATTTATCACCACCTACAATACCATCCAGTATATCATCCATAGGCTCTTGGAACTGCAATGAAGCATATAATGAAATCAATTTTACCATAGGCTAACTAATACACACAGGAGTTAGGTTTCTATGGCATCTCATCGACCTTAGAATGAAACAACGTAGAATGAAATGACATTACTTGAGGACTGTATATTTACATATTGCCTGTGCCCCAAGAATATAAATCTCATGAGTACAAGACTTTTAAAAAATATATTTTATTTATTACTATGTCCCCAGGGCCTAGAATAATGTCTTGTACATAGCTGGTGTTCAATAAATGAGTAATCCTATATAATAAAAGCCTACTATGCTAAGTGTCCGGTCGTCCAGCTGGCTGTTCAACCAATCAAAGCGTAATATGCTAATGATATGCTAAGGCCGCTCAACTGCTTGCTATGGCATACATTGACCACCAGGGGGCAGATGCTCCGACCAGTAGGTTAGCTTGCTGCTGGGGTCCGGCTCATTAGGACTGAGCAAGACAGGCTGGACACACCCTGGAGCTCTCCTGCAGTCCCTCCCTGGCTGGCCAACCTCCTGCATCCCTCCCCAGCCCAATTGTGCACCAGTGGGGTCCCTTGGCCTGGCCTGCACCCTCTCCCAATCTGGGACCCCTCAGGGGATGTCAGAGAGCCAGTTTTGGCCTTACGGCAGAACGACTGGTTGCTATGATGCACATTGACCACCAGGGGGCTGACACTCAATGCAGGAGCTGCCCCTGGTGGTCAGTGTGCTCCCACAGGGGAAGCACTGCTCAGCCAGAAGCCAGGCTAAGGGCCTCTCCTGCCTCCACAGCAGCGCTAGGGCTCCAGGCTGAATTTTGTGCACCGGGCCTCTAGTTCCATAATAAAGTTACTAGTAAAAAAAAAAAAAACAAAGAAAAAACCTCCAGAAACCATAAAAGATTGATTCCTTTGACTGCTTTTAAAACTGACAAAAACCTTTATGCATAGAAAATAACGCCATAGGCAAAGTCAAAATACAAATAACAAATTGGGGTAAAATAATTGTCACTAGAGATCCTAAAATTTTAAAGAGAAGGATGGGCAAAGGGTATGAATAATAGTTCACAGACACTCACCATAACCATATTGCAATACCATCTGCACCTGACATTTTGGCAAAAATCCATGTGTCATAAAAGGATGACATAAAAGTTCAGTAAAATTTTCAAACTGATGGCTGCTATTGGTTTTTTACACGTTGCCACTGTCTTTTTTGTGATTATTTATCTTGCTGATTTCTCTTATGTATTTTAAGTTTATTGATTGATTCCTCTCCTTTTTCTTTGTAGATGATCCTATCATCTGCAAGTAATTAGTACCTTTTTCTCGTTTCAATATTTATAGGTCTTATTTTACCCAAGTGTGCCTTAGAAACATGGGGATGAAATCCTGGGTCCTAGAGGAAGACTTATCTAAGTAATTTAATCCTGGTTTTGCCACTTACTAGTACACTGTGTAATCTTGGCAAGTTATTTATCATCTCTGTGCCTCAACTTTCTCATCTACAAAAATAAGGACATCTTAAAGGCTGTGAAGATTAAATGCCATTTTATGTAAAGCACCATAGTAAAGCTCTTGATAGTAGCCTGAATTAAAGCAATCGTTCCAATTAAGGTATGTGAGACAGAGAGAAGTGAAAAGATTTTAGTGATCTGGAGGTAAAGTCAACCATAATACGACTTACAGATGATAAGAGAAAGAAAGGAATAAAGGCTGTGTTATGGTTTTGGCCTAGGGAAACGGGGGCAAAAAATGCAGGTTTAGAAGAAAAGATGGGTTTTTAGCATTTCAGTCACAAGGAAAAGAGTGAATGAAAAACTGGGTGTAAAGAAACTACACTATACACGTCTCCACGAATGAGATGAGTTAGAGCCATTTGGCCAGCGGCCTCATTTCCCCTTTCAACATAAAGGAAATATAACCAAAAGGTCTTTGCTGCTTTATGATAGTTTTTAGGGTCTTTCGATGCTGATCAGTGGAATAAGAGCAGACTATTCACTCATACTTCACCGCTTGGCGAACTGACGGTTTCATATTTTATACAAAATAAGTGCCTAGCACGTGTCGTTGAGAAATGACAGATGACCTCTGTCTTCTAGGATCTCACACGTGCTCTAGTCCGCCGGGAGAAAGGGGAGCTTCCCGGCGCACCCTCGCCCCGCTGGGGCCCCGCACCTCCGGCTCCCGCACCAGCGCGCCTGCCCCGCACCATCGCTCCATATCCGAGCTTCCCGCGCGCTTCACGCCCCCCGCGACTTGGCGTCCAGGACGCGCGAGGGGGCGGACCCGCTGGGACCCCGGCGCTCAGGGAAGCAAAACACGGGCGTCACCTGTCGTCAGAGTCGTTGGCCTCGGAGTCCGTGACCGGTTTCCTGCCCAGGGCCGGGTTGGGGGGTTTGGAGAAAAGATTCTCAAAATCCATCCTCCCGTCCAGAGTCCCGCAGCTACCTAGTGACAACCACCAGCGGGAGCGGAGAGAGGAGAGGAAGGAGGGGCTCCCAGGGCCCCGCAGGCGGCCCACGCATGCGCCGCCCGCCCCCTCTGCGCACGCGCTCCTTGTCCCAGTGCGCACGCGCGCTCTGATCAACTAGCTCCGCGCAGGCACCGCCCTAAATCTAGGCTTCTTGTTGCACTTGGCGACCCGTTATCTCAAATATTTGCTATAGTTTTTAGGCTCGGTCCTTAGGGTTCTTCTATGGATCGAAAACCCTTTGTTTCTAAAAAGAAACATTGATTTAAGCGCTCGCTTAATATCAGGCATGTTTCACATTTAGCCCACTTAATGCTCACTGGAACCCAGGACACTTACGTATTACAGGTGCTATTCCACATTTTCTATATGAGGAAACAGGTGTGGACAGTTCATGTGACTTGTAGTGTTGTCATCCAATGGGATTAACACAACTTTTAGGCAGACAGTTCATTTAAAAGTACCAAGAATTAAGAGGATTCAGAAAAATGGTTGGAAAGGCTTCTTGAAAGCATATTTGAGCTCGGTGTTGATGTAATGTCCACAGGAAAAGATAAAGCTAGGAGTATAAATGGACTCTGGGAAAAGGCAGTTTTCCAGTCCCTTTTATGCAGTAGAACCAAAGGAGCAATTACAAGAAAGGTGCCTGAAATTCATTGGTGGTAGATTAGGGAGGTGAGGGAAAGCAAAGCATTGAAATAATTGGAAAAAAGACAAAATGGAGTTACATACTTCTTTTAGGTTGGTAGGTATGGGATAATTAACATTTACACTAAAAAAGTGGGCAACAAGATAACAATAAGGAGTTTCATAGTCTCCCAGTTGAGGTGTTGGAAAAGAAAATTACCCCGACGTTTCAAAGATGGCTTATCCTTCTAGAATCTAGGACCTAGATGCATGAGAATAGGCTGGGCTCATATTCAAGGCAAAGAGTGAGTTGCTAAGGAAGCTAACAGGCCTGGAACGTGACACTTGCCATGACCTGCCCAGTTAGCAATTTGTGATCAGACCATCCTGGGTTGTTACTCTTGGTCACCCAGCCTGCCAGGATGCATGTGGTCCCCAGAGCTTGCCTGGCCTACTTGTGGACCTTTTTTGTAAGCACTAAGCAATGGCAAAGGAAGTCAGATATTTGGGAGAGTCAAGTCCTAAGTCCATCATTTTAATAAAAAGCAAGGGCGTTTCCTCTAGAAGTAAGCCACGCTATTTTCCTCAAAACGTGATTCTGAGTACTAAACATTATAAAAAGAGAGCTCGCTACAACCATGAAGGAGAAAGTACATTTCTCCATCACTTAAAATATATTAAGAATAACTCCCAATATATATTTAAAAAACACACCCCACACCGAAGGACTGCTTCAGAAGCCACTAGTTAGGGGCCTCCCCAACCCCGGTTGGCGACGTCCTGCGGTGGCACTGAGACCAGAGCCGCCCGGGAAACTCGAGCGGAGGCCGCCTCCGGGCCCAGAGCCGCCTCTGCCGCTAGGCAAGTGCTGGAGACCCGCCCCTGCAGGTGACTGACGGCCGCATCCTGCAATGGCCGACGCGCAATGGGCGGGGCGGGGCGAGGCGGGCGCGCGGAGGGATATTGCGCCTGGAGTCCCCGGCTGGTGAGCGACGCCATCTTGTCGAACGCCGCCCCGGGGCCGCCATGTCGGTGAGGAGCAGTCACCGCCACGGCCACTGTCCAAACCCCTGCGTCGCGGCGCGCTCGCCCGCCCGCTCCCGAGCCTCGGCCGCCGGCGGCGAGTAGAGACTAGCGTGGCGGCGCCGGCCGCGGCCGCGCCCGTGTTTGCAGAGAGCCCATCTCTCTGGCGTGGTTGTTAACAGACTGGAAAGTCTGTGTCTGTGTCGCTCACTAGTAACCGTGAGTTTTTACCGCCTCGTTACGGCGGGCGGCCGGGGTCCCGCGCCCCGCAGACCGGCCCGCAGCCCCGCCCCGCTCCTGACCAAACATGACAGACTGTGAACACGCAGGGCGCGGCAGGTCGGAACCTTGTCTGTCTGTGTGTCGGAGGAGAGGGCTGGGCGGGGGCGGGCGGGCCCTGCATGACCGAGGCATCACCGGGCCGCCGTGCTGGACGGCGCCCGGGGAGGCCGGCTGGCGGCCGCGGGGAGGCCGGCCCCTCCCGTCCGGTCCCGTCCTAGCCCGCCGAGCGGGTCCTTCCGGCCTCCCGCCCCGCCCGCCGCACGCGCGACCCCCGCCCACGGCTGGCGCTGCGGGCCTGGCCAGACAGGACCGGCCACGAATTGGTAATAACTGGTGTTTGAGCGGTACCCTAGCACACTCCGAAAAATAAACATGTTTGGGTTTTTTTGTTTTGTTTTGTTTTGTTTGTTTTTTCTTTTAGGAAATATTTAAGCAAACCAACCGGCCATGTATCTGAAATGGCAAGTTTCAAGTTTAAAATCTTAACACAAATACTTAGGCTTTGCCAACCTTGGTGTAGCACTTAGTGGAAACTCCATGGATTATCCCATCTAGCCCAATCTTCTAAATATGTCACCTGAACATTTAACTGAGATGTTGATTTTTTAGTTTTGCTTTACCGTTAGAGGCATACTCTTAGTTCCACTTAAAGGTTTGTGTTATTTACAGATTTTAAATAGGGTAAAGAGCATACTGAACTTTTGATTAGGTTTCTAACTTAGAGTCTAAGCGGTGAAATGACATTTGGGTCGACAATGGACCAAATATACCACAGAGGTCCTCTAGGATTACACAGTAATGGAGCTGAAAGATTCCTATCGCCCGGTGCCGCGTAGCTGTTCTGTTCTAACATCTTAGCACAAGGTATTCACGTGTTTGTGGTGATGCTGGTGTCCACAGACCCGCTGCGCTGCCAGTCCCGTCAAGTCTGGCACCTGTAATTACAGCAGTAGGCTGCACCGTCTAGGTCTGCGTGAGTGCACTCTGATGTTGGCACAATGCTATCTCACCGAGCCATTTCTCAGAATGCATTCCCTTTGTTAAGCAGCACGTGCCTGTACTTTGACATCTTATGATTAGGAAAAAGGAAGAGCTTTCCTTCTCTAAAATTACTAGAACCCATTGCATCTGATTCTTATATGTAGTATATTTAAAAATCTAGAATCTGGCAATTCTTTGGGAATAGAAATAATCAAAAGTACACATTGTACATACAAATTGCTGAAGTTCTACCGATGGACTAATGTGGTCTGCTTTCGGCAGCATTCCAAACACTTCAACACACACAATACAGAAGCAGAAATCACAAACATCACAGAAATTTGAAAATTTAAAATATCTAAATATCTGGCAATTTTTGAGAGGGATAAAAATGATATTTCGATAACTTTGGTACTGTAATGATAAAAGTAGATTGCCAGAAAGCATTAAACATACAGTAATTTTTATAAAGTAAAAAAAAAAACTTAAAAATTATGCGTATGTAAACTTGCACTTGACATTTTTCATGATTTATTTTTACATTGTCTTACTAAAATAAGAAAATTCTAGGCATGGGTTGAGAAGTTTCCCACTCAATATCTGTAGACAAACCAAAGATGAGGTTTTGCCTAGGAGCCTAAAATAATTTTTGTGTGTGTGTGGAAGAAGAAAATCTGTTCTTTGTTCACAATATATAGAATTATGTATTCTATGTATTGAAGAAACCATGTCACCAAATTCAGGTGTCAAAATAATTTTGCCAGTAAGGAACTTTAAAAATAATGAAAATTTAAAACACTGAATCAAGTTAAAAAAATTTTTTAAAGAATTCTTTGTAAGATTTATTAACAGCTTAATAGGAACCAAAGATTAAGTAGTAAGCTTATTTTCTATTAGGACTAAGAAAATATTTTCTAGTAATTTCTGAAACAAGGTTAGCTTAAGTGACAGCATTATTCTGAGGCAAAAAGATGTGTTTTCCACACTTTTTTTTTTTTTTTGGTCAACCTACATGAAAAAAAAAATCTACATAAAAAAAAAAAAGTGAACTAGGAGTCAGAAGAAATGGTTCTAGCTCCAGCTTTGATAACACTTAGCTTTGTGAACTTGAGCAAGTCTGGTTTCTTAATTGATAAGAGGGTTCTGCAAGAATGTTTCAAGTTCTCCAAGATCTGGTTCTCAATCATCTATGGAGAGCTTTTTCAAAGGTGTTGATGTCATTGCGATGTCTAAACCTCAGCCTGTGTTTAAGTTTTTAAAAGCTCAAATTATGCTAATACCTGGTAATTTGAGAACTACTATACTAGATCAGTGTTTTCCAAACTTAGCTAATCATGCAGTCACTTTGAGGAATAAAAATTTTTGTCCTGCTCAGAGCAATTGAATCAGAATTTCTGAGGAGAATTGTGGTAATCTGTATTTTTAATAGGCTCCCCTGAAGTGATTCTTAAGAAATTGGGGGAAAAATGGACTAATATGTGGAATCCCCAAATATTCCTTGCTTCTATGTTACAGTTACACTGTAATAAAAGTTTCTGTTAATTAGATGGTGAGGATATATGAATTCTGGTATTTGTGGCTATGCATTGTCTCAAGGACATTCTATTTCTGACATTCCTGAAAATGAAGGTATATTGTGAGTGCAGGAAAATCTATGATTTTTATTCACAACTACTTTGATTATACAAGTTAAAATATTACTATTATACTATATATGCAAATGAGATTCTAAATGGAAATTCACATAATGCACATTTTTTTTCTCTTTAAATGTTTTCTTGTACATGTTTATTTAGTGAATATTTTGCACAAGATTTGTTTGCCAAATGAGTTAACTTTTTTTTGAAAAAATACCCATTTGGTGTACTTTCCTCTAAATATAGGATGGGACGAAAGTAGGTTTAGAGTTCACATGGAAAATTTTATAACAAATAATAATACAAGAATGAACTGTGTTTTGCATACTCACCACTGTAAACCTACTTTTGCCCCACTCTGTATTTTCATGCCTGGGGTGAAAACACTATTTTTATAAAGTGTTAACAATATTAAAATACTTATAAACATGTAGACATATAGAATATTAATTAGTAAGTAGAGGGCTTCTGCCTAGGTCTTTAGAAATAAATAATAGAGGTTGGGAGAAGTCAAAGGGAGATGAAATTCTTGTTTCTTTTTTCATTCATTTCTTCCTTTCATCCAGTTCTCTTAGGCACAACTCCAGCCACCTAGCTTTATATTGTAGCTGACTATTGTCTCAATTAAGACAATCCACAAACAACTCCTAAAGGTTAAATACAGAGTCCTTACTTTAGACATATCCGCAGTAGAATAGGAAAGGTTAATATACATCCAAGTAACTATTGTACAATTTTCTGAAATATGCTAAAGGTCAAAAGTTTTACAGGGCCATCATTGGGGAAAAAGTTTAACGTGAGCAGTTTATATAAAGCTTAAGATTCTGTCTTTCATTGATAAGAAGGTATGGTTAATCCTTTCTTCTGGGAAGAGGTTATTTGCTCGTTATAAACAACTTTCCTACCTTCTTTCCCTCTTCTCCCGCCTCCTACTTTTCTTCCTCATGTAAAACAAGAACAACAGAACTCCACCTAGTCAGAATGGTAGGAGTTTGTATCTCTCCCTCACCCCCACAGGATGATGGGAACCTTGCTGGGAGACTTGGAGAATCTGGAGAAGTGAGGTTGGAGAAGATGATTACACGTTCCCTTTGTAATAGGGCTTTCATTTGATTCTCACGTTAATCCCAGTAGGTAGTATAGCATTACAGTGTGTCATATTTATTTGATATCTCACAGGTAGAGCCTAGATAACCAGGAATGCAAACTCCTACCTGAAGTATTAATGCAGTACGCGCTAGCCTTCACTTCTTGAATTGTTTGGGATTGTAATGTGCTAGTATTGTGTGTGTGTGTGTGTGTGTGTGTGTGTGTGTGTGTGTGTGTGTGTGTGTGTGTGTGTTTGTGCACGCGCACTAGTATTTTAAGAGAGCCCTTTCATTCTTAATAAAACCTGGGTTCTGAGCTTAGTTTTTTCCTCTAACTTGTTTAATGCTTTTTTCTTTTCCATGATTTTTCTTATTTCTGAAATCATCTAGTTTTAATAAGTCACTAATTTTAATTAAATTACAGATGCAACTTCTTACATCAGCATTCACTCAGTGCTCCGTACAATATCTGGTTTATAAATTAGTATGTTTACTGAAGTAAACATCTGCCCTCCTTAGGCTATTAGTCAATTAATTGTATTCTTAAGTGTACAATTCAGTGGTATTAAGTACATTCATATTGTTCTGCACCCAATCTCCAGAATGCTTCATCTTGAAAAACTGAAACTATCATTTTTTATTCCTGAATCTGCTAATTCAGCTATTACTAAAACTATCAGAGTGAGTTTTTCTTTAGCCTAAAAACCTCAGACATCATGTACAGGTTTGATGTAGGAAAGCACTTGACTGTTACGAAGACATTTTTCTTTTCCTAGCCCCTTATACACAAGTTATTTCATTCACTTTTAAATTTCGTTCATTAAATATTTTATTTTTAAATATATTTTTATTGATTTCATAGAGGAAGGGAAAGGAGAAAGAGATAGAAACAATAATGAGAGAGAATCATTGATCAGCTGCCTCCTGCATGCATCCTACAGGGGATCCAGCCTGCAGCCCAGGCCTGTGCCCTGACCAGGAATTGAACCGTGACTGGGAATATAACCATGACCTCCTGGCTCATAGGTTGAAGCTTAACCACTGAGCCACGGCAGCTGACCTAAATTTTTATTTATCGGACATTTCTGTGCCAAATATAGTGATAAGTATTGGGAAAACAGTCTGAATACAACATCACTGAACTTGCTCTCCAGGATCTTAGGATCCAGTAGGAGAAACAGATTGGTTAATACATAGTGATAGCACCATGTATATTGGAGGTATGAACTGAATGCAGTGGTGGCACAGATGGGAGCATCTGGGAGGCATCACGGGATAGTCAGGTCTGGAGGGTGAGTAAGAGTTTTGGCCAAGCAGAGGCAGAAATATATGAAAAGTATGAAGAAATGAAATGGTAGATTCACTGGGTAGGAAGAGTGTTAGTATGTGGAGTGTGTACAACATATTTTGGATAATGAGGAAAAAGACTTAAATGAATAAAGATCTTGTCAAAGTTTTTTCAGCAGGAGAGCGATCAGATACATTTTTGGGTATGATATCTTGGAGGCTAGGAGACAGTAGACTACTGAAAGAGATTAGAAGACAAATTAGGGAGCTTTCAATCACTTTCATTAATGTTAAGCACTTAATATTTAGTATTGTTCTATGCTCAGGGAAGATAGCAGTAAAGAAAATAATCCTTTACCTAATGGATCTTACATTTTCTTTGGAGACAATAAACATGAAAAACAAATGTGTTAGGTGATAAAGTAGGTAAAGGAAAGTAAGAGTATACTAAATTAGGACATTTAAAAACTTGAATGAAAGAGTGCTGCAGGATTTGCAAACAGATGGATTTCAAGCCTAAAATCCGAGAGGGTGTTTCAAAATATTTGTTTGAATGCCATCAGGCTTGATTTGTGTTCTTCAACCTCCACAGTACTATCACTCATACTTTATCTGCAAAGTTAGCACCTACGCAAGGTCGGCTTCACTCATTAGGTGACCTGCCTGACCACTTGTTACACCGTGAAGTTAGTTTTCACCTGGACAGACTGGCAATCTACCTACCAGAAAACGTCACAGAGATGGTGACTTTGAATTTACCAGGTCAAGCCTCCACTCTAAGGCTTCCAGCATATTCTTTTGTTCATAGGTGCCCCCTGGATTTGTATAACATAGTGGTCCTGCTTTAGTTTTTCAGATTCAGAAACTGATCAGTCTCATAGCTTATCAGATTTGGGGATGTTAATTCATCCTCAAAAATAATAACAATGGGTAACATTTATTTGGTGCTTAGTGTATGAGAGTGCTTTACATGAATTATTTAATTTAATCTTCACAACAACCCAAGGAAGTAGTCTCCATCTTTGCAAATGAAGAAACAGATACTAAGAGATTGCTAAATTTTCCAAGGTCACAGAGTAAATCAGTGGGAAGGAACTCAATCTAACTCCAGAGCTCAAACTTGTATAAGGGAGTATATTCTCTTCATGTAGAAGGATATTTGAAAAACTAAATTATTAAAAGTTGCCTAATAAACAAGAGCATGGGATTAGAACAAGGCAGTTGATTATAAATGACTATGATTTTAAATGGCATTAGGCTCAGATAAAGTGATATTTCCATCTTACATCTACCAAGTAGATTCTTGCTCCCATATGCCTTACAGGATATCCTCACTCCTAGGCAATGCTTCCCTGGGCACTGGCCACATTTGTCTTTCCATGTTTCCTTTTCATCACTTTCATTACTAACTAATCCTCATTTCTGACAGGTAAATTTATTTTCATTGCATGTTAATATCTTAAATTTTAGTCATCTTTTTACTTGGTCCTGTGTTTCTGACTTTTTAATCTCCATTCTGGTTCATCTTGTTTTGGTTTTATAGTTGAACTTTCTGAGGGCATTTTAAAAAATACTTTTATTGATTTTCAGAGAAAGTGGAAGGAAGGGGGAGAGAGAAAAACATTGATGTCAGAGCATTGATTGGCTGCCTCCTGCACACCCCTGCTGGGGATGGAGCCCTCAACCCAGGTGTGTGCTCTTCACTGGGAATTGAACCAGCAATCTTGAGCTGCACACTGGCCAAGGCCTGAGGGCATTCTTATTTCCAATCTTTTTCAGGTGTTTGTGTCCTGGAAGATATACTTGACTGCTGATGCCATGTACCAACCCAGACAGTAGTCATTGGATGACATTAGCAAAAGCAATTTCAATAAATTACTATCACTCTTGCACAGAGCAACTTTCTCTATTATAAAATTATATATGCTACTTTTCTTTATAATATAAGTTTGTGGCTTAAAACTTTAAATGAACTGTTTTAATACTTAAACTTTCACAAATCATAGCCACATTCTTGAGTGGCAAATAAATGACGAAAGCAAATTCCACAGAGTTTTTAAAAGGAGAGCTAAGTTAATTATCATTTAAATTATACATAAAACCATTGTGAAAATCAATAATCTATTATAAAATTGATAGAAAAATTAAAAACCTATGTTTAGAATTCAGAATACTCAGTATTTTACATATATTGTCATTTATAATTCACATACTTTAATTCATTTGGTCCATATGACAATATTAATATCTTCATTTTATAGTTTAGGAAACAGATTCAGAGGGTAAATAACTTTTTTTTTTAATATTTTATTGATATTTTACAGAGAGGAAGGAAGAGGGATAGAGAGTTAGAAACATCGATGAGAGAGAAACATCGATCAGCTGCCTCCTGCACACCTCCCACTGGGGATGTGCCCGCAACCAAGGTACATGCCCTTGACCGGAATCGGACCTGGGACCTTTCAGTCCACAGGCTGACGCTCTATCCACTGAGCCAAACCGGTTTCAGCCCAGAGGGTAAATAACTTGTCCAAGGTGACTAAATAGCTGAGTGAGAATTACAGTCTGTGTGTGGCATTCGGTTTCAGTCCTCTCTGTTGTTTCCATTGCCTCCTAATGATAGTAAATCTGCTATCAAATGCTGGGTTGGGTTTTGGACACTTAAGTGGTTTGGGGTTTTTATTGAGGTGTTATTTGATCACAGGTAATTTCATCCTAGTCATTATAAATTCATCTTATATGACAGCATTTTTCTGAATCTAAAACATTAAAAATTGAATTTATAAAGAATATGAATTTTTCATATAATCTAAGAGAATATGGAATAAATTTAACTAACTTAAATCTGCAAATTTTTAGCTATAAAAAACACAAGTTTCAGTCTGTTAAGGGAATTCATTGAAAATGCATAGAGATCAGAAGAACTGACAATATTTTATTGTTAGATCACTGGTACGTGTGTGGGGTTCAGTTCTTTATAACTTCTGCACTAGCTCATAAAGAAGGTTGTGTGTTGAACAACATAGGAGTCTGTTTAAAAATTATAGTTTGGGTAAGCAAATAAAAATGAAAGTGAATAATTTAAGTAAGAAATACCTACATCTTTTGACTGTATAAATATATTGCACCAAATATACATTTTTTAAATGCCTAATGTCCAAGTGTGAAAGCCAGTATTTGGCCAAAGCTGGGGCTGAAGCTAGCGTCATCATCATATATTAAATTTCTGGAATAGTTAATAAATCTTAAATATTCTTCAAATTATTATAATTTGTTTTAAAAGTTGTGGTCTAATTTTAAAAATAGGGCATGACAGTAGAATAACAATAATTTTCAACACTGCCTGTTGCTAGGTTGCTCCTGTGATTGCTGTAGTGCACATGATAGATCCTGAATAGAGGGTCATTTCAACTAATATTAGTGGAATACAAAATAGTTGGGGGAACTTTTTTTCACGAATACTTTCTTTTTTATATATTTTTAAATATCTGGAGGAAAGATGATTATGTTTCACATGACTTTAGAGTTTTTTCTCATGAAATTTTGCGGTAACAATGTTAACATTATGTTTGTAATTCACACATAAAAGATAAGAATTCCCAAATAGGATTTTTTTCTGGAAAGATTTATGGAGTTAAGTAATTAAAAATTAAACACCTTCTTTAGAAGTTATTTTGTTGAATGTCATGAATATTACTATGCCAAATAATAGAACAAAGTTAGAATTATGACAAAAATTTATTATTTTGCTTTGTATATGTCAATGGTCGGCAAACTCATTAGTCAACAGAGAGGCAAACCGCGGCTCGCGAGCCACATGTGGCTCGCAAGCCGCAGTTTGCCGACCACTGGTATATGTCATTTAAATTTTTAATCATTTTTTTAGCTTTAAAAGGATACAATATTTTTCCTGAAGTCATAATCTATCAGTATTATTACTCTCTTTTTTATTTGATTGTTTGAAAATTGTTACTTTATTGTGCCCTGGCCAGGAATCAAACCCAATATCTTTTGGTGCACCAATCAATGCTCAACCAACTGAACCACACTGGCTAGGGCCGAAAAGTAGCTCTTATAATCATCATTAATTGCAACCTTTTTCTCTTGCATCAGTATACATTTATACTTATCTAAGTGGTAAATTGTCAATATATCAATATATAAAGCACACAAGGAGATTCTCATTTTAAATTGTACCTAAAATATCTTCTTAACTTAGAAAATAAATATGCAGGTACTAACAATGAATTCAAATGACATGGCTTTCTTATATATGACCTTGTTACCCTGATTGGATAATACTGACCTAATGTCATGCAATCCCTGATCACGTCACATTCAGGGACACCAGAAGTGACTTGAAGCCAGCCAAGGCACAATGGAGAAACATGCTTTAGCTCGATACTTAAGCCAAAGCCTAATTTTGGAGCATCTTTTAAAAAAATTCTGCTATCACACTCCCCAAATCCTGAAGCCCCAGTACCTCATATTATAGTTAATCTGGTATCAGTTAATTTGGGAAGTTGGACACTTATAGACCAAGGGTCCTTTTTAGATATTGGATCAGAGGCAATTTCACTCAGCTCATTGTAGATTCATCCTTCAAGACTTTTTCAACTTTTGTTTGATATCATACCTAAAAGATTGCTTTCTGGCTTTCAAATTCTAAGGGTATTTTATTTGCTGGGATTTGTTTCTGTTGAATTTCTAGTTTCTCCAGTCTATACTGAAGAGCCTAAATTAAGAGGAGGAACTGAAAGGAAACGAAAGTAAGTGAATTTTAGCTCGGTGAGATATCCCAGATAATATATGAAATACGAAAAGAAAAAAATTTTAAATGTCTCAAAAAAAACAACCCAAAAAAACTATGGCCCTAGCTGGTTTGGCTCAGTGAATAGAGCGTCAGCCTGTGAACTGAAGGATCCTGGGTTTGATTCCGGTCAAGGGCACATGCCCAGATTGCGGGTTTGATCCCCAGTGTAGGGCATGCAGGAGGCAGCCGATCAATGATTCTCATCATTGATGTTTCTATTTCTCTCTACCTCTCCCTCTCTGAAAGCAATAAAAATATATTTAAAAAAAATAAAAGAACTATGGCAAGTGAGTTAACAGTTTTGAGTCATGTAATAGTCTGTCTCTGCTTATGGCATAAAGGCTGTTTGCGGAATGGAATGCTTTTCCTTCATGATGTCAAATGTACAAGTTTAAGGCTATATTTAAAAATTCTTAATTTTTCTTCTGGCATTGAATGGGGTTGGGGAATTAACATTTATCAGCAGCCAATTTTATTTAAATATTTTCAAAGGAACTCTTTGTAAATAAAATAGTTGGTGTGCCTTCCTATCTTACTAAATAGTACTGTTTTATCATTTTCTAAGTTACTTTGGGTCATCATGAATATCTGTTGTCACCATTGCCACTCTGACACTAGGTGCCTCATTCCATCTTGTATTTTGTTAAATTAAGGAGACTTTACAAATATGGTAGCTTTGACACACACTGTAGGAAAAGCAGAAATGCCCTCATGAACAGTCTTCAAACTTGGTGCACTTTAGCTTCCTTTTTGCTTTTCCTTGTTTTGGTAATTTTTCATTGTTATTTATTCTCTGAAGGAAAATATGGGCAATTTTCCCTTAGAATCCATGCCTCTTGGATTTATAACCTTCCCCAATTTCAATGAAAGTAACTGTAGTCTAGCATACCCATTTTATTCAAATGCATCTATTTCAAGTAAATCACAAGAGGAAAGGAAATTTTAGTTGAGGACTGTCTGCTAGGAATAGTGATAAGTGATTACCTAACTGTCTCAATCCTTAATCTGCAATAGTAAATTGGTTAATCCCATTTTAACTAGTATAGATGAGGAACCTGAGCATTGAGTGTGAGATAATTTGTTCAAGTTCATATAAGAACTTGTGAGATAATTTGTTCAAGTTCAAGGTAGTATAAGACTGGGAAGCAAGACTTGAACCCAGATCTTTCCCGCTTTAGAGCATCTGTTCTACCCTACTATGAGAGTAGAACTGAATACTTAAGTATTCAGTTTTAACATGCCATGAATTTAAAGCATTAATTCGTCCTTTTAAGAAATCTATTGTTAGTTATTGTTCTTGTTTAACATTCCTACTTTAATTTCCAGTTACAGGTGACTTCACTTTGCCAGAACCCTGAACCCTCATTAAAGGGTTTGTTTTAGGGTTGTTTTTGGTGGTGGTGGTGGTGGTGGTTGTGTGTGTGTGTGTTATTTTTTTTGGTTTGAGTCTTTAACTTTAGGTGAAAATTGCTATTCTGGCAGCCTCATTAGTATTCCACTCTTACCTGGATATTGGTGCTTAGCCCGGTTTTGTTTTAATTAAATAGCAAATCTTAGTAAAAACAGCATTTTTATTTTTTCCAGCATTCTCCTCTTTTCTTTCCCTCTTCTGATTTGGATGTGGAGGCTTTCACCTAGTAGGTTGTTACCTACCCTGCACCACTCTTGATCAACTTGTCTGAGATCTGAAATGAAGTAGGGAGACCCATTTTCCATCTCTGCATCATTTAAATATTGTTACCTCTTTTTAAAAAATCTGTATAATAAAAATTTTGACAATCTAACTGGCCTCGTCTGGCTACTATTTCCTGACAGTCATTAAAATAACTCCTGTGGAATTGAAGTAACTCATTTACTTTTGCATGTTAGAAATGCAGCTTTCAGATTTTAATAGTTCTTTGTATCATCTCTTAACACCTAAATGCTGCATCAATGAAATTTTCTTTTCCTGATATTTTATTATGAAAATTTTTAACATATAAAAATGTGGAAAGAATTTTACAGTAAACAGCCCCATATTCTGCCTACTAGTTGGTGAGGTTCTTAAATCTTTATATCAGCTACTGTGAAGTGTTTGGGATATTTGCAAGTTCTTCCTAAGAACAAACAGTGTGTAGCTGTTAAAGCAACATGGTTAAGATGATGGGTCTGGAAATCGAGTGCCTGGGTTTGGATTCTAGCTGTGACATCAGCTAGCAATTAGTTCAGCTCTTTGCCTCCTTTCTGTGCCTCATTAATTGGGATAATAATAGTATTTCATAGATTTCACATGACAATAAAATAAATGATCCAACATAGCTGGCAGCATAGTAAGTGCTCAATAATTGTTAATTATCACACTAGTTTGTGGTTTTTTTTACTGCAAATTTTGAATCGAGATGTAACTTCAGAATTATTTTATTATGAACACATTAGCTGGAATCAAAGATAGTGAAAGAATTACATAATAAAATATGTAGACTAAAAATTATTGAGCATTGTTTTTAAATTACTTGTTAAAGTCATGGATCCATAATCGTCCAACAGCCCGGTTTTTAAAGGTTCTGTTCCAGGTGGTATTTGGCCTTTGTGAGGAAAACAGCAAAGTTAACTTGTCCTCTTTTAAAGACAGAGCTAAAATGGCATCATTTACATTTCTTTTGTTCATGTCTATATTAGAGTGACTGCAGGGCTATTGAGACCAACTGGTACGCAATAGTGAGTGGTGGATGGTTCTACCTCTGAAAAATATCCTGAAGCTTTATTTACATCTGCTATCTTTTTTATCTTTATTTTGTTGATTTCTGCCCTTATATTTATTATTTTTATTCTTGTTATTTTGGTTTTGCCCATTTTCAAGGCCTTCGTTTGAATGTATGTATAGTTCATTTGTTCTTAATCATTTTTATTTTCTGAAAATGTGTTTAAATAAAAACATAAATCTCCCTCTGAGGACTCCTTTTCTTTGTTCAGAGGTCTTTTATAACTTCATGGTGTACTCTGTACCAAATTTATACTTGGAAGTTAGTTCATCAGGGGGCTACATTGCTTGAATTTAGATGTTTCATTAGTACATTACTGATATATTCATTACCTACAGCAGGTGGTATGTGTATATATATATATATATCTGTACACATATATATGTGTATACATATACTATGTATATATATGTATACACACACATACTTTGACATTTTTGAGACTGAAATGATTGGTATTATGTACTGCTAGGATATAGAAAATAAACTCATTGTTCATTCATAGCCTATTTTTAAGGAAAATCTTGACTATTAAAAGGAATGGCCTCAGTAGAAATAATGAAGTAACATTTTAAAGGTATAAATTATGGGAATGTTTGAAATATTCATGGAAGATTGTCTGAAGGGTAATAGCCTATTGATTTCTCGGTGTTAGTTGTTTTCAACTAATTTTTCTGCCTCAACACTGTTGGGGGAAAAGCATTCTCATTAGTGACAGTGGGTGTGGCTAGCATCAGAATCTCCCATGTACATTCCATTGTGGGCTCTCACTGGATTACTGTAGTGTGTCTGAACTGCTTCCCTGCACCTGTTTGTTTTCTCTAGGTCTGTTTTTCACTTTCAGTCAGAATGGAAGCCTAATTACATCACCTTCTTTCCTGAAAACTTCAGAGCTTCCTCATTTTCTCAGGATGCTCAAAGCTCTGTGTGATCCAGTGCCACCTGTCACTTCAGCATACTTTTGAATCAGCCTCCCCCCTTTTCTTTATGAGCCAGTGATACTGGCCTTGTCTCAGTTCTACACAGAAATTTTGTTCATCCTATTTCCTGTTTGCCTGAGGCCCACCCTTGTCTCTCAGGCTAACTCTTCATCTCAGTTCATTCATGACTTCCTCAGGGAGAGCCTTTCAGACTTTCCCCTACTGTGTGTGCTCATAGCACTATTTATCTTCTTCATATACTTGTATGGTTGTTACTTTATTTTTTGTGATTCTTTGATGTCTGTCTGTCTGTCACCTCCACCACTAGATTGAAAACTTTATTAGAGAAAACCATGTCTCTTTCTTGTTTGCCATTGTATCCCCACTTAGGTGATGAATAAATATTTTCTAAATGAATTTATGGCTTTTTTTTTTTCTCTGACAGAAAATTCTTATATACATAGTTTTTGAGAATCACTTCTCCAGATGTGGATTTCATCCCTGGATTAAATCAGAACATGGGGCACTGTGTACTTGAACAATATTACTTTGTTTCTTCAATTAATTGCTTTTTCTCAATTGAACTGTGCAGCATGTTCTTCACATTGGAGTATGCTGTAAGTCATAAGCTGTTGAGTTGACTATATGGACACTATCGATAGTATCCATTGTGCCAGATAATAGTGTCTTCATGAGAACTCAGGACAAATATCTCTCTGATCTCACTCCCACAAAAAAAATGTGATTCTTTTGAATAAGTGGTCTGGGTTTTTTTTTGTCCTGGAAGCACTTTTGTCTTACACCTAAAATTTGTTTCTTGAAATGCAGAGCCAAGTTTGCAGCTCACATCTAAGAATTAGTCCAGGGTTTCTGGCATGCCCCTCTGAAAACTAATCTTAATCTCAGCATCATCTTAATCTTTAGAATTTTAACTTATATTTACATATTTTATAGTTTGTTCAATAAAAGGCTCTATAATTAGCTTTCAAGGAAGAATGAAACTCCACCAGAGCTTGCTTTTTTTTTTTTTTTTCTTTTTTACCTGTTTGCTGGGTAAGAAATGAGTTTAGTGTGTTTCTATTTGCTGAAAGGGGAGAGAATAACAGGAGAATGAAAAGTGTATTACATAGTGGGAGGAATTCTAGGTGTTAAGTTATGATTGATTCATTTAGGAACTAGAAATTCTTCCTTTTTTTTCTGCTTATGTCACAAAGCACAGGCATTGCTTTATAGAGATAGTTGAAGTATATGAGAGTTGTCTGTTAGGCTCAGGGATCTATAGTTAACACTTTTGTGTAGACATGCTGGGGAACTAGGCAGAGTTTTATTTTAACTGCCCTCTGTCCCACCCCTTAGTCCTACCCACACAGAGCAGTAGTTATAGGTTCACTGCTATGTGGGTTATGATCTCTGTGGAAGTTATTATCAGAGACCTTGCTTGGTATTTAACTTGACTAAATATCAGAATCCCTTTGTTTACCTTGTGTTGCAAAATAAAATTTTGTGCCATTTGATGAAATGGCAGCTGTGCAGTAGCATATCTGACTCTGGAGACCAGGCATTGGAGGAGAAGCAGGAGCAGCCACAACTATTACAAGGAGAAGCTGGAAGGCATTTTAGAGTGATAACTGAAGAGACCCTCACTTTGACCAGATCTTAAGACTCCTTCAGAGTCCACTTTTGATGGCCACATTCTCTTTTCTTTTAGTTTGAGTATAGATTGGTCAACTTTCCCTGTGGCATTCATTACTCCGTGGGCAGCAGGATCTAGGGCTACGCTGTTACCTACAACTACTTGGAGCAATGACTTTAGTTTGGTGTACTGCTAGGGCTTTACAGTATTATTTACCTTTACAGTCAGTGTTAGTAACTTTTTTGGGGAGAATACATAAACCAGTAACATAATCATTTATTATCATTAGTCATTATCTGAATTTGTACAGAATTGTATGTTCCATGCTTTTATTTTTATTTTATTTAATTCTTTATTGTTGAAAGTATTACATCTGTCCCCTTTCCCCCCAATGACTTGTCCCAGTCTGTCCCCAACCCCCAGCCCAGACCTTCAATGTTAGTAACACATTTTTTATAAATTTCCAAGTTATATGACTCCCATAGTTGAAAATAGAGCCCTCATGATTCTAGCATAAAGGGAATAACAGTTTTTTCCTCCAGAGAAATCACTATCTTTTTAGACACTCCCAGAGAAGCATGGCCTCCTGGAGGACATGGGAAAGAAATACCTATAAATGTCTAATTATTACATGTTACATATAAGTGTTACTTGTATATGCAAGTTAGATTTTTGATGACGCAAATATGAGTAAGCATGTCGATTCAGGAAATGAAAACTAGAAGAGCCACATTCAGTTGTAAAAACAAAAAGGAATTACTTGGCCCTGACCGGTTTGGCTCAGTGGATAGAGCGTCAGCCTGCGGACTGAAGGGTCCCAGGTTCGATTCCGGTCAAGGGCATGTGCCTTGGTTGCGGGCACATCCCCAGTGGGAGGTGTGCAGGAGGCAGCTGATCGATGTTTCTCTCTCATCGATGTTTCTGACTCTCTATCACTCTCTCATCCTTTCTGTAAAAAATCAATAAAATATATTTAAAAAAAAAAAAAAAGGAATTACTTGTACCAAGTCCCATTCCTGAAAGAATTTGTATTTGGGTTGAGGCTTTGACAAATGCTAAGATTGACTCAAGAAATAAAACAAGCCAAGTAAAAATTGCCATGGCTGTAGATTGTAAAAAAGGATAAGCTGAGTTTCAACCAACCAGATACATTTCAGGTGTCAAAATGTGTTGGATAAATGATAAAGGCAAAAGTGCTTTGGAGGCTGTAGATACCCAGATTTTACCACTGGTGGTTTGTAAAGGGAAACGTTTTTTGAAACAAATACAGCAAGCCATTTAGGACATAAATGTTCAAGGGCCAGTTGGGGATAAACATAAAATCACAAAGACATGTCAGGTAGCTCTTCCATGGCCCCAGTATGACCAGCCAGTACTTGCCTTAAGGGTTAAGTATCTAGTTTGGTAGAAAGTTGGGTCAAAGCTTAATCGAGAGGGTCCCATGTAAGCTATAAAGGTTGAGAGAGAAGATAGGGGAAGGAAGGTGCAGGCAAAGCCTAGGAAACTCAGGCGAGTTTTCTGTGAAGCCTGCTGACAGATTCAGCCAGTTCATTACTTACATAGGCATTCTCAATCAGCATTGTTAGCTCCTCATGTCCCTCAACCAGCAGGAGAATACTGACCCCCAAGAGGCCAGATGGTCATAGGTAACATGAGGAAAAGTTTCCATACTGTAGCTAAGCAGTTTTTTAGCCTGAGGGGTCGTGTAAGGAGCTGGCAAAGTGGATGAGAACCTGCCTTACAGCAGCCTCCATAAAGCAGGGAGGTGGGTGAGAGTCTTATAGCAGCACCTCCAGGACCTCCTATCTTCCATACCCTGGAGGATCACAGGGTGCTCCGCCAAGGCTCAGGTCACCTGTGGTTGGGCCTGTCTGTATAGCAATGTGGAAATATGAAGAGCAGCTCACCTACCTATCATCCATGGGAAGGGAGAGAGGACGTTGGATCAGGGCATAGTTTCAAGCACTTAGGAAATTTGTGTTCTGTTGGTTTTAGGATAAGCAGTCTATTCTAATGTCTGCTCCCAGACTGTGAAGAGGTACTGGATATCCTCTCACAGTCGCTTGGGATATTCTGGGAGATGTCCTTCTTATGATCATACAACTTATCCCAAGAAGCTCATATTCATGAGTAGTGTCTGTGTAGTATCCATCAGGAGTACTGGTATTGCCTTTTAGTGAGAATTTTGTATTTCTTCCAAATACGTAGCTTCTGACCTGTAGTTTGTAACAGGAGCCTCTGGGCAGCATGAAGAAGCAGAATGCCTGTGTAGGTAATACTGAATGGTTCTAGTTCATTTATTTTACTAGTCAACAAAACCAGAATGGAAAAAAGTAGATTCCTCTATCGAGGCACATCAGTTTATGAGGATTTAGTGAATAATGACCTCAAAATAGGAACATATCAGGGGCAGTAAGAGCACTGACCAATTCGTCTTTAATTTACTAATACACCACAGTGTGCTATAATTTTCTCCAGTTGTCTCCAATCCACATATTTAAATCAAGAGATAAAACCTTTTTTACTTGATTATAATTTTTTAAATGACAGCTTTATTGAGACAGAATTCACCCATTTAAAGTGTTCACTGGTTTTTAGGATATTCACAGAGTTGTATAACCATTACCACTGTCTAATTTTAGAACATTTTTATCACTCAAAAAACCAACGCAGTCATTCTGAATTCCTCCCTCTAATCTACCTGGCAGCCCCTAATCTTTCTGTCTGTGGATTTGTCTAAAAGATAAATTCTTTTAAAAACAGTTTTGTGCCCATCTGGTGTGGCTCAATGGTTGAGCATTGACCTATGAACCAGGAGGTCATGGTTCAATTCCCGGTCAGGGCACATGCCCCGTTGTGGGCTTAATCAGAGGGGAGTGTGCAGGAGGCAGCTGATGGATGATGTTTTTCTCTCATTGATGTTTCTATCTCCCTCCCCCTCTCTCTCTCTCTCTCTAAAAAAATCAATAAAAATATTTTTAAATACTTTAAAAATATTTTTATTGATTTCAGAGAGGAAGGGAGAGAGAGAGAGAGAGAAACATGAATGATGAGAGAGAATCATTGATCAGCTGCCTCTTTCATGCCCCACACTGGGAATCGAGCCCGCACCCAGGCATGTTCCCTGACTGGGAATTGAACTGTGACCTCCTGGTTCATAGATCAATGCTCAACCACTGAGCTATGCCAGCCAGACTAAAAACATTTTTTTTAAAAGTAATTTTGTTTAATAACTGGACAGTTATTTACATTTCTGTAAATGGAATATGACTCTTAAAAGGACATAATCACTATTCTTTTTACATTAAGAGTCATCCATATATAATTGATCTAGGAACTCCTCTTTGATTTATTAAATTTCAAAAATTACCTTGGGTTTAGTAAACAAAACAGCTTTCGCTATAGTGTTGAGATAACTCAAACTTTAGAGAATGCTAGCACCCTTGGTTATTTTGTTATGTCTTCTATTTCTTAATTCTTTGCAGAGCTGGATTAATGTCTGGTACGTCAGTAGGTGTCAATTAAGGAAGCTTTATTTTATTCTGGTGACAGAGCTAGAATTAGAATCCAGCTTCCCTCCCATTAAGTCTCCTCTTTCCATTATCCCACACATGTCTTCCAGATGTGCCCAAAGCTGTTTAAAAAAAAAAAAAAAAAAAAACATTTGGAAGCATTTCATAGAAGTGTGGATCATTGTTCTTTATTTCCTTGTTCTATCCTATTTTTTGTTACCAAGCATAAAATCACAAGTTTAAACTTGTTTGAATGCTGAAATGATAAATAGGCTAAGAGAGAAGAAAGAGAAATAAAACTTCACATGTTTTGCCCTGGCATGTTGCTCAGTGGTTAGAGTGTTGGCCCACTGACTTAAGGGGCACAGGTTCGATTCTGGTTAAGGGCACATGCCTCAGTTGCAGGCTCAATCCCCAGTGTCAGTTGAGGTGTGTGTGGGAGGCAACCAATTGACATTTCTCTTTGTATGTCTCTCCCCCTCCCTTCCACTGTCTCTAAAAATCAATGGAAATATCCTTGGGTGAGAATTAACAACAAGGAAAATTTTGGTGTTTTATGTCTAATAACAAATATAAATGTCCCATATTTCACAGTAAAACAATTTATGTAAAGTAGAAGGACTTACTAGTAAATTCTATGCAGCATTTTCACCTTGAATACTTTATATATTTAAATAGCTCTAGTCAAAATGCTGAATATGAATCAGTGGTTTTATGAATATGAATCAAGTAGGAGGAGACAATGGCCACCTATAGGACTTTTTGTTGTTTGTATTTTAAATGTTATGGTGTAAATACAGATGGCAAAGCTCAGGATTTTTTTAATTTTTATTTATTGGTTTGAGAGAAAGGAAGGGAGAGAAACATGGGTTTGTTGTTCCACCCATCTGTGCACCCATTGGTTGCTTCTTATATGTGCTCTGACTGGGGATCAAACCCACAACTTTGGCATATCATTACAGTGCTCTAACCAACTGAGCTATCCAGCTAGGACAAGCACACAGTTCTTAAATGTACAACTGGATGAAGTTTTACACATGTATATGTGTATATAATATCATCACACAGATAAATATAAATAATATCTCAACACCCAGAAGGCTTAGTACCTGGTATTTGTCCGTTACAACCTTCCATGAGGTTATCACTATTCTGACATGTAAGCATGGATTCATGGTGCATGTTAATGGCATCAAATGAATCTCTTGTGTCTGGCTTCTTCTCATAATTATAAGATTCATTCATATTGTGTATAGAAGTAGTTAATTTTTTCTTAATAGTATTACGTAAGTAAGGCAAAATTTATGTGTCTATTCACATGTTCATGGATATTTAGGTTGTTTATAATTTTTTTCATTATTATGACCAAAGTTGCTAAGAACATCCTAATACTTGTCTTTTGGTGAATATATGCACTCATTTTTCTGGGGCCATAAGGTTTTAGTGTATTATAAATGTTCAGAATTTTTTAATTAAAACAGCCAGGATGTCAGGTCTTCACAAGAAATTTTGAAGTTCACCTGAATGGATATATACTTCTTTGCTTCTATAATAGGAACTGGGGGCTAATAATATTGATTTCACAGTCAGTTTGGGGTAATATCATGGGCCTATTCTATAATGGAAAGGGTTAGGGATGTTATATATTTGGTTATTCTGTAAATAGCATGCACCATGCTAGGAGTTAGAGACACAGCTTTGGAAGATATATACCCTGCTTCCACCAACCAGTGCACAACTCATTCAAACATAATTTGTAGAGTTATTGGGGGAATACTTAGGATGGAGCATCTCACTTAAACCTGTGTAGTCAGTGGAGACATCTTGAAGGAAGTGATATCTAAACTGGGTCCTAAAGATTGAATTGGAATTAGCCAGGTGAAGGAGTGAAGGGGTGGGTGTTGAGAGGAGCAGGGCAATGAGAGTCTCTAAAGCAATGTTTCAGGCTTGGAAGAAATTGAAAGTAGCCAGGTAAGCAGAGACTCAGTGATAAAGAGCCTTTGGGTAGTATCGAGTTTTGACAACCTCAGGTCATTGATAACGTTTTTTTATCATGGAAAACTTCAACCCTAAAGTGATAATAGTAGAATGAACCCTTATATACACATACCACTGTCCAGTAGCTCCAGCTCATGGCCTATCTTGTTGAGAATGCCTCCTCCATCCCCAGTGGTTTGTTTTGAAGCAATGTGAGCCATCACGTCATCCCTGAGGATTTTTAGCAAGAGAGTGACATGATCAGTTTTGTATTTTAGAAATCACACATTTCTAGGAACTTTAAAGTATCTTTTAAATGCATAAACCATGGTTTGGGCGCTTCTCATTTGCTTTCAGTAACACAAAGACATCTGTCTTTATGCATTACCATCTACTATTTGTAGTAGTTTGCATTTTTTTTCAAACTGTATGGAAGCAGGATTAAATGTTAAAATTACGTATTTATCTTCCCATGTAGGTCAGTTGGTTAATTTGCACTTAAAATACTATTAATGAACATTTTGGCTTCTATAACTATGAAAATGTCATAATCGATATAAAGGTTTGTTTCTAGGATTCAGCCTCCATAAAAGTAAAGATAACTAGTATTTGGAAAGTAGAATTAGATTTAGAGTATTACTCTGATTATTTTTTATAGATTCCAGTTGAGGAATTTACCATTCTGCTTTTATGGCAAAGGTTTTGTTACTTATCTATCTGTTGCAATTTCCTTGTTGAAGTTTAATCTACATTAATTCTTGCTTTTATTTTAAAACTGTTTTTAGCTGTCTAAGGTCCCTAAGTTAAAAACTTCTTCCTGGAGTTTTTTTAGGTATTTTTGTGGATGGTAACTATTGTAATACTTTGGGATGGTGCTGCATTCATGCATTTATTTTGTGAGAATAATCTTAATCTAAATCAGAGGTTGGCAAACTGTGGCTGCTGAGACTGGTTCTTACATTTTTGAAGAGTTATTAAAATAAAAGGAAAAACTTGCAACAGAAACCATATGTTGCCTGCAATTTTAAAATATTTACTATCTGGTCATTTACAGAAAAAGTTTGCTAATCCTGATCTAAGTTAATGTAACTTAAATTCTGTTCACCTGCTTGTTTTCTTTGGGAAATGTTCCTGTAAGATTTGTTTTAGAATGGACATTTGAAAAATTTCATTGTCTTCTACAGAGAAGATGGTGAATTAGAAGACGGTGAAATTGATGATGCAGGATTTGAAGAAACACAAGAACAGGAAGCAGAAGAGGATGAGAAACAGAAAAATGAGAAAGCCTACAGAAAATCAAGAAAAAAACATAAGAAAGAAAGAGAAAAGAAAAAATCCAAAAGGAGAAAACGTGAGAAACATAAGGTTAGTTAGAATCTACTTTTTATTTTCAGTAAATTTTTGTGAAATATACTGAAAATTAGAAAGTATAAATCATTGCTTATTTTCTTATAAAACATGGATTATATCTTTTTATTTATGTGATTAATGTATTTTTAACATGAGTATCATAAATTATCTTAAAGATTTAAAAAATAATTTTTAATGCAAATTAAAATAAATCTTTTTAGTTGGTGAAAGTTTGTAGAATGCTGAAGCTTAGGGAATGAAAGTTTCATTCTCTGCAGATACAGATTAACAGCATTGGCGTTGTCCATCCATTTATTGATTTATTTACAGATATCATGTGCTTGCTGTGGAAGTCTCCATGTCATGTGCTGGGGGTTATAATAACAAGTGTTCTTATAGAGATTACATTGAAAAGGGAAGGAGAGAGGCAGTAAACCTATGAAAAACAAATGCTATCAAGAAAACAGTAAAGTGCTGAATAGATAATGTGAGTTGGGGTGGAGAAGAAAGGAAAACTATGCTGACAGAGAACCCAGGTAGTTTTTGAAACTTTGAATTTTCCCCATAAAAACAAAGCAATTAGGATATTGTCAAAACCAAAAAGTTATTAACAATATCTACAAAAAATGAAGTAACAAGATATCCCCACAAATGTCAAAAGTACAAATGGATAAGACTAACCCACAAATAGCAACTGTGAAATGAAACAGGGAAAGTAAAAGGAACTTCCAGAAAACAGACTGCCAACAGGTGTTTCTCTCAAATGGTAGAGTCCCCAGTGAACCTGGTTGAGGGCACCAATTCTATTCCCACTCAGGGCCGATAGATGTTTCTCATCGATGTTTCTATCTCTTTCTCCCTCTCCCTTCCTCTCTCTGAAATCAATAAGAACTTTTTTTTTTAATTCATGTCTTTTTTTCCCAAGGTAAAAGTTCTTTACTCCAAGAAGACACTTCAGAAATACAAAAGGAAAAAGAAACCACCTGAAATTAAACTAGAGTAACCACTGTTAACATTTTGATATATTTCCTTCAAATCTTTTTTCTTCTGTGATTTTTCCTCTTAATATTGGAGACATACTGTTTAATTGATTTTATATTTTGTATACTTACTAATATTACAGATAAACATTTTTACGTTACTCTAAAATCTTCCAAAAATACCATTTTAATTGATTGCTATATCCTTTAGTAAATCATTCTCTTCCTATTGGACATGGAGGTCATTTGTGGTAAATCTTGAAGGATAGGTGGGAATTAGATAGTTGGCCAAAGAAATCCAGAGAATACAAAAGCAAAAATTGTGAAAAGGATTGCATGTTTGGGGAAATCACTGAAGTCCCTAAATTCTTTCAGTCACTGTTTGAATATTTAAGGGGTTCACCAAGTGGTTTCCTGTTAATTTGTTCTTGGATTATATGTCTTTTGCCCTTTTCACTCACCATGATGTGATATAATGTTTTTTTTTTTTGTAAAGAGTTCTATAAAAAACATAATAATTTAGACTTGAACTTTAGTACTTACTAATCAAGTTCAGCATATTGAAGGAAATAAACTACCAGTGTAATAATAAGTAAAATAACAAAATTAAAGGAACACTTTCAAACACTTTGAACAGATACCAACAATACCTAAAAAAGAAAGAAAAAGTATAACATCCTTTTCACTTAAAATTTTAATAACTTTTAATTAGCATTTCCAGCTATTTTAATGTAGACCAATTGCTAATTCCAGGTTAATGATTACTTCTTAGTACTATACCAGTGACCCGGTGCACGAAATTCGTGCACATTAAAAGGGAATGAATTAGAGGAAATATTCTAATATTGCTATTTGCCCTTTCTCTATAATAGAAGTGTCAGAAATGAAAGAAAATTAGTAAAAGATATATGAAAATCTTCCTCCTGTCAGAGTCTGGGGCATGCCATGGGAACCAGAGTCAAGTCCCCACCCACCCATGTGCGCCTCGATATAGTGCAAGACCCAGACCCAACTGGCCCCACCCCCATTGGGCTAGATCCAGACCCAGCTGGCCCCACCCCTGTCAAGCCCCGCCGGGGGTGGGAGGGGGCTTGGCCTCAGGTAGTCTGGCCGGGCGCCAGGGTGGGATGCGCGGCCTGAGGTCCCCTGGCCTGGGCTGGGGCAGGGAGCATGCCTTGAGGTCCCCGTCAAACCCCGCTGAGCAGGGGTCGTGGCCTCAGGCCCCCTAGCCCAGCGCCAGGGCGGGGGGCATGCCTTGAGGTCCCCCGTCAAGCCCCATGGGTGGGGGGCGTGGCCTAAGGTCCCTGTCAAGCCCCATGGGCAGGGGGCACGGCCTGAGGTCCCCAGTCAAGCCCCACATGGCGTGGGACACAGCCTCAGGTCCCCTGGCCTGGCGCCAGGGCAGGAGGCATGGCCTCAGGTTCCCCTGTCAAGCCCCGCCGGGTGGGGGATGTGCCCTAAGGTTCCCCGTCAAGCCCCGCTGGGCCGGGGGCACGGCCTGAGGTCCCCTGTCAAGCCTCGCCGGGCGTGGGCCTGAGGTCCCCCAGCCTGGCGCCGGGGCGGGGGGTGCGGCCTGAGGTCCCCTGTCAAGCCCCACCAGGCGGGGGGCGCAGCCTCAGGTCCCCTGCCCTGGCCCAGCGCCATGCAGCCTCAGGTCCCTGCTGATTGCTCATAAGGCTCATTACAGGAACTTGGCCTCCACTGTGGGTGCAGCCATCTTGTATTACTGAATCCCTGCCTCTGCCGTGGGCGTAGCCATTTTATGTTACGGAATCCCTGCCTCCCCTGTGGGCGCAGCTATCTTGTTATGGCGTGACAGTCAATTTGCATGTTCCCTCTTTATTAGATAGGATATGAGCCCTTAAGGTTCTCCCTTAAGCAGAACTTCTATTCTCTCATAGTTCTTCCTGAAGCAGTGTCTTCATTTGAGCTTCTTCTTTCTTAAGCAAGTTATCTTCTTTAAGTGAAAGGTTTTCCTTTGAGCTGGAACAACTGAGCAAATTTGACTTCTAAATGGACAATATTTATTTCAAACCCTTACCAACAAAGATTAGGTAGTTAAGCATGAAGCATTTCATAGCATAATTGTAAAAAGGTTTCTTCACATCACTTATCAAATCAATAAAAACAGAACTAACAGCACCATAAAACTAAACCCCCGAACATTTGAAAAACAAAGTAGAGGAAAACAATTTGTGTTCCTTAAAAAGCATTTAAGAATGTAGTAGAGGAGCCTGGCCAGTGTGGCTCAGTGGTTGAGCATTGATACATGAACCAGGAGGTCACGGTTCATTCCCAGTCAGGGCACATGCCCAGGTTGCTGGCTTGACTCCCAGTAGGGCGCGTGCAGGAGGCAGCTGATCCATGATTCTCTTTCATCATTGATGTTTCTCTCTCTCTCCCCCTTTCCCTTCCTCTCTCTGAAATCAATAAAAACTTTTTTTTTTTAAAAAAAATGTAGTACAGGAAAACATCTCTAAAAGCATCAGAGTTCAATTAATTCAGCCAAATTTTAACTGAGTTTGTTCTAGGTCTAGATACTGGGAATGCAATAAGGATAAAATACAGAGCCAGTTCTTCACTGATAAGACCTTTAGGAATTCTTTAAAGAATGCTCAACCTGGGAACGTAATTATTTTGACTAGATGGAGGAGATTTGATGACTTTTTTTTTTTTTTTTTTTTTTTTAGAAATTGCACTCATACTTGAAGAATGATATTTGTCACTTTATCAATTACTGGTGATTTCTGTTTCACTTTTGTTCAGTTTTATGGGTTAGATTTATTTTATAATTTAGAATGTTTTGGTATCTTTTAGCTTTAGGATACTTATACAATAGAATAAGAACTCTAAAGCCATTTTAGGTAAAAATAAATTAATTCATACTCTTATGCATGTTCTAGAAACCTTTTTGGTGACAAGAAACCAACTTTATTTCCTTTAAGATTAACTTATATCTAAAGTTTCTTTAGAGCATAGAGATTTATTATTTCCCGTTTGAAGTCCTTGGGCCAAAAGTATGATGAGGAAAACGCTGCCATGAAGTCCCTGAGATAAGGGGAAGATATGCTTTCCCTCAGAAAATTTTAGAGAATTTTTTTGGGGGGTGGCCTTTGGAACAAAAAAATTTTAATTAACACTTTAGAACCTACTAGGGTAATGTAATCTATTGGTTATAGCCCCTCTGGCTGAAATAAGCTTATCTAGTTACTAGTTAAATATTCTTTTATTTGCAAAGTAATGTATTTGTTTTTTCCTTCTTTTAGCATAATTCTCCATCTAGTGATGACAGTTCAGACTACAGCTTTGATTCAGATGTCGGACATACAGAAAGTTCCCACAAAAAGAGAACTGGTTTCTACAGGGATTATGACATTCCATTTCCTCAGGTATTGTCTTTTTTATTGTAATAAAATACACATAACATAAAGTTTACAATCTTAACCATGTAAACATATACAGTTCAGTAGTAGTAAGCATATTCACAATAATCCATTTTGAGAACTTTTTCATCATCCCAAACAGAAACTGTGTTTCCATCTATATATATAAAAGCCTAAGCGACCATTCCACCGTTTGACCATTGGACCAGTAGCTATGACACACACTGACCACCAGGGGGCAGACGCTCTAACCAGTAGGTTACCTTGCTGCTGGGGTCCGGCCAATTGTGACTGGGAAAGACAGGCTGGACATGCCCTGGAGCCCTCCCGTGGTCCCTCCCCGGCCCTGATCATGCACTGGTGGGATCCCTCAGCCTGGCCTGCACCCTCTCACTGAACCCCTTGGGGCAGTGGTCGGCAAACTCATTAGTCAACAGAGCCAAATATCAACAGTACAACAATTGAAATTTCTTTTGAGAGGCAAATTTTTTAAACTTAAACTTCTTCTAACGCCACTTCTTCAAAATAGACTCACCCAGGCCATGGTATTTTGTGGGAGAGCCACACTCAAGGGGCCAAAGAGCCGCATGTGGCTTGTGAGCCACAGTTTGCCGACCACAGCCTTGGGCATGTCAGAGAGCTGCAGGCCAGGCCGAAGGACCCCACCCATGCATGAATCTGTGCACCGAGCCTCTAGTTAAGCAATAAAACCTTATTAGCTCCCCCCTAGCTCCTGATAACCACTGTTCTACCTTCTATCTCTATGAATTTGCCCACTCTAGGTACTCTATATAGGTGGACTTATACAGTAATTGTTTTTTTGTTATTAACTTACAAAATTTTCAAGGTTCATCCATGATGCAGCACAACATGTGTCAGAATTTCGTTCCCTTCTAAGGCTGAATAATACTCCATTGCATGCATATACCACACTTTGTATATTAATTCCTTTGTTGATGGCCACTTGCCACTTGGATTGTTTTGACTTTTTTTTTTTTTTTAAATATATTTTATTGATTTTTTACAGAGAGGAAGGAAGAGGGATAGATAGTCAGAAACATCGATGAGAGAGAAACATCGATCAGCTGCCTCTTGCACACCTCCTACTGGGGATGTGCCCGCAACCAAGTTACATGCCCTTGACCGGAATCGAACCCAGGACCTTTCAGTCCGCAGGCTGATGCTCTATCCACTGAGCCAAACCAGTTTTGGCTGTTTTGACTTTTTGTTGTAAATAATACTGCTATGAACATGAGTGTCTACTCATAGGTATGGAGTTTCTGATCGTATCATAATTCTGTGTTTAATTTTCTGAGGAACCACCATCCTGTCTCCCACAAAGGCTGCATCATGTTACATTCCCACCAACAATGCATGAGGTTTTCTGATTTCTGCACATCCTTGTCAAACTTGTTATTTTCTGTAGGTTTTTTTTATAATAGCCTTTCTAATGGGTATGAAGTGGTATTCATTGTGATTTTGAGGTACTGCTTCTTAAAAAGGGAAAAATTAAACTTTCAATTTTATTCTTTGCTTTCTGATATTTTGCAAAGATATTTTACAAGATATATGCTTTAAAATACACCATGTATTACTGTGCTTAGGCTGCCGTAAGAAAATACTACACACCGGGTGGATTAAACAACAGAAGTTTTATTTTTTCGCCGACTGGGGGCTGGAAATCTAAGATCCAGGTGCCGGCAGGGTGCTTTTCTCTGAGGATGAGGGAAGGGTCTGTTTAGGCCTTTCTCCTTGGCTTGTCAATGGCCACCTTCTTGCTATTGTGTCCTCACATGGTCATCCCTCTGTGCATCACACAGCCCTGGTGTCTCTCTGTATCTCCAAATTTCTTCTCATAAGGGCACCAGTCATAGTGGATCAGGGTCCATCCTAGCAGCCTAATCACCACTTTAAAGGCCTGATCTCCAAATGCAGTCACGTTGTTAGGTACTGGGGTTAGGACTTCAACATATAAATTTTGTGACATCTACCTCTTTAAATGCAAAAATTATTTGAAGTATTTTAAACACGAAATATTTTAAGACATCATAATAAACTTTATGTGTGTGTGTATCTTAAATATGTTGCACTGTCTCAACAAAGTCTTCAATATAAAAACTACTGTATTTTGTGCTAGAAAGATCAGGGCTTGCAGGAGCACTAGAGAATGTTCAGGTCAGTGTGCTCCTATCTGAAAAGCCCCAGACTTTCTGAGGCCCAGTTTCTGCCAGTCTGACTTGTCTGCAAGTGCTATATTCTTTCACCTAATTTGGTTTTCCAGTCTCTTGTGATCTTAGAAATCACATTACTGTGTCTGTTGCCTTCTATTTTTCTACTGACATCTTTACAATTGAGGCTACTTAGTGACCAATGAATAAATAGGTTTTAATAAAATGTCTTCTTTTAAACTTTGAAAAGAATTATACTCTGGTTAGTAATTTTACCTAGTTAGGTACATATTAGAATATATATTTGTATATGTATACATATATACTCAATATGTCTAGTGATTTTAGAGTGAATGGTGATGCTATTTCTCAGCATTCGAACAACTAACTATTCATTAGAATTATTTTTACTACTAATGACAGAATTTCTAAATTAGTTCTGTTTCAGCAAACACTGATGTGGTACCTAAATTTCACCATTTGCAGTTAGATTTATTTTTTAGAATTAGTCAAAAGTCATTTGGATACTCTTCCAATGAATGAAGAAATGCTTAATGGGCATTGCTATTTCAGAAAATATCAAGGATTGAGATTTATAAACTCTTGATTCATAGGCTGTCACTAAAAGTAATTCCAAAAGAAGAGATGCAGAATATTTTAAATAGTGGCAGAAGTACTATAATAAGTTTATACATATTGTAAATTTATATAATCTTATTTGGGGGCTACTGTGAAGGACAGGATCAGTTTGTATGTACAAACAATAGCACATTTGTTTTAAGTGACTCATTTTCTTAAACAATATAGTTATTGTCATTATATTGACTATTATATATCCCTAGAGATGCAAGAATTTTTGTTTCAAGAACTCAAAGAAATTAAGAAAAATGATATAACATCTACAAAATTATAGGCCAAAAGTAGAATATATATTAAGACCAGAGGACTTAATATATCTTCACCTTTCCTCACCTTTGTCTAGGGCACTGGTTCTCAACCTTTCTAATGCCGCAACCCTTTAATACAGTTCCTCATGTTGTGGTGACCCCCAACCATAAAATTATTTTCGTTGCTACTTCATAACTAATTTTGCTACTGTTATGAATCGTAATGTAAATATCTGTTTTCCGATGGTCTTAGGCGACCCTGCTAGTGGTTCTCAACCTGTGAGTCGCCATCCACAGGTTGAGAACCGCTGCTGTAGAGCCTAAGACCATAGGAAAACACAGATGTTTACATTACGATTCATTAACAGTAGCAAAATTACAGTTATGAAGTAGCAACGAAAATAATTTTATGGTTGGGGGTCACCACAGCATGAGGAACTGTATTAAAGGGTCGCGGCATTAGAAAGGTTGAGAACCAATGGTCTAGGGCCTCCTGGTCCCTTATTTCATGTTGACAGAAATTTCCTGTTTGGCAGAAACAAGATGTTCTAGCAGTGTAGATGGCCTAATAATCAGCCAGCATAGTGGTCAGAGAAACTGTATGCTATGGTAGAATTTAATAGTTTTTCTCATTTCTTTTATCTTTTTTCAGTTGGGCTTTAAAAAACACTTGCTAGATCCTTGCTGGTGTGTTTTGTTCATTCGGATGATGAACATGTGCAGCCTAAGGAGACTTTCTCCTAGGCCCTAGCAGCCATGGGCAAACTACGGCCTGCGGGCTGGATCCGGCCCGTTCAGCTGTTCTATCTGGCCCGCAGAGCCGAAAGAGCGGAGGGTTCTCTTGCTCTCCCCTCCGCTCCTTTACTTTGAATTTATATTAGTTCACACAAACACTCCATCCATGCTTTTGTTCCGGCCCTCCGGTCCAGTTTAAGAACCCATTGTGGCCCTCGAGTCAAAAAGTTTGCCCACCCCTGCCCTAGAGCATGAATGGGGCTGCTTGTGGCCAGCCTGGGCGCTCTGACCCTCAGGAAGCCACGAGACTCTTCCACTGCGAAAGGAGCCCTGAGACAGGATGTTTGCCGTTGTGAAAACTAGGGAGAAGATGAAGTGAAAGCTAGGGATAATTCTATTTTAAAAACTAGGAATATGAAGATTATTTTTGTGAAGGCCATGACAAATCAGAGAATTGAATTAATATTAAGACTTAAAAGTTTTTATGATAAACATCTAATCTCCAGAGGAAAATTCATACTCACCTATTAAAAGTAATTTTTAGTCATAAAACATGGAATATATTATTGAGGCATCAGTGTTATTACATTTTTATAAAAAGAAACGTAGATACCATTCAACTAATTAATCTAACTTAATTTAAACAATTATTTTGTTTTATTTCATTGGCTTTAAAAAAAAATCAGAAACCATGCCTTTGGCTACCATTTTGATTTCTTTTCTGAATTTCTGAAGTGCTAGACTTGAAAAATTTATAAATTTAAAAAATTTTAAAACTGCTTAAAAAATGAAAAATCTAATACAATGTTTTCAGTATTTAAAATTTATGAGCTAATTGATTTTCTTTATTGTGTTAATTACATATTTTCTCTAATTTCTAATTACTGAACTTAATATTTTTCTGTATTTTATTAAAAACTCATAGTCGCATGTTGGTATTCTGACAGGGGCAGTATTTTTATATCACAGTTAAAATGTATAAACTGGGTTTATCTGGATTCTCAAGTTGTAATTACAATTTATTTTTGCTTTCTTATAATAAAAAAATTGACAGAAGATATGATAGATCCAATAAAGTGATTGAGGTAGGCTTGAATACTGTCATTAAATAAGCTTCTAGGACTAAAGTGTGTTGTTTTCATATGCTTTAGTAAAGAAGCAATAAAGTTAATAAGGTATATTGTCATAAATAATTCTTAATGAGCAGTTTATTTATTAGATATCTTTTATTTCTAGGGAAATAACCTATTTTTCAATATTAGACCTCATATACAAATATTTTCTTAGAAAAATGTCTAAACATATCATTTTTTATTAAATATAACATGTAATTTTGGAACTTTTCAATGTTAGAACAATATATATGTTTTTTCTACCACTCCCCCAAGCTATTTTACTATCTTTTCCTTATTTTCAAAAAGACTTTTTCTGTTTTTTATGGAGAAGGAATTCAGTATGACAGGAATTCACATAAGTATTCTGTATGTACAAATGTTGAGACATGGGACATGGAAAGCAAAAAAAATCTCAGCAAGGATCTTTGAACATTATGAAATTTAATAATATCAAAGTAGCATTTACTTTTTAACTTATTTTTAAATGATATCCTAGATCAGTACTAATCAAGGGGCAGAACTAATAACTGTCTCCTTCTTTCTTCCAACTTTCGGGGGGAGAAAAGAGGCCTTATGTTACTATCAATTCCTGTATGTAACTGAAAAATCCTAACAGTGGATTGTCCATTTCCACTTAGCATGGGCACATATCAGGAAGCTACGTGACATCAAGGAGGAGTCAATATAACAAAAAATTTAAAAGTAAAGAATATGGTGAGTACAGTACCTACAGTGATGACAACTTTGGTAACTACAGTGATGACAACTTCGGTAACTACAGTCAGGAAACAGAAGAAGATTTTGACAGTCAGCTCAAACAATACAGACAAGCTAAAGAACCCTCCAGTATTGCTTTAGGATCATCATTTTTTAAAGAACCAGGGAAAAAACAAAGAATGAAAGGACTTCAGCAAGGTAAGTTTTTAAATTGTCAATCTGTTTTTGAATGTAAGAACCTTATTAAAATAGGTAGCTGTGAAGTGAAAACTTACATTTCTTAGCCCTTTCTCAAGATCAGTTTATTCATTTTTATTTATTTTGTAGGCCTTGAGGACTACAAATCTATAAATATTTCAATCTGTATGAAATCTTAATATTTGAATTAGAAAGATACCCTAATATTTTTAAAGTATGTAAAAGTATAAGACAATTTTCCTGTTATTTTTTTCTCTGAAATATACTATACTGAAAAAAAATAACCTACCTTTTTCTGTTGTCTCTGATGCTCTAAGACAGAGTTCTGGAAAGTTATTCTTTCTTTGTTTATCCTCACCTGAGGATATTTTTTCCATTGATTTTTAAAGAGAGTGTAAGGGAGGAGGGGAGAGAGAGAAACATCAATGTGAGAGAGACCCATCGATTGCTTGCCTCCCAAGTGCGCCCCAACCAGGCCGGAAATTGAACCTGCAACTGAGGTACGTGCCCTTGACTGGAATCGAACCCACAACCCTACGCTTTAACCACAGAGCCAGACTGGCTATGGCTGGGAAGCTATTCTTTTGTTTGGCTTTAAAATATGGTGGTTACCTTTGCTATGCAAGTGTACATATATCAAGATTGGAAATTAGAACCTAATCTAAAGAAATTTCTACAGTCATCACCTATTTATCTGCTATATTGAGACACATGGTCACTGGAAAGATCAGGGCAAGTTACCATAGAAACTGTGGGCCCCATGAAGATGAAAGCAAGCTTAAGAAATGTTCAGTCAATGTGTTCTACTCAAAACTAGAGCAGGATGAGGCTGAGGTTAAACAGTGGGCACCCAAACTCTGTGTATCTATCCTTTAATTATTGTTGAGAAAAGCAGTCAGTTACAAGTAAATTTGGTTATTTCTATGGCTTTTTTTATTTCCTAGCAAAATGCCTTTGAAAAATATGAAACTAGGCTTTGCTGAACTAAGGAGAAAGGAATTTGTCTATGCATCTGCTACTGTAATTATAGTCAAATAGCGGTGTGGAGATAACTCCACATGGGAATAGCTGGAATGTGGAGGCCTCTTCATCCCTTCCCGCTGAGGTTTTCCATCAGGCTCTTTCTGTTTGTGCTATTAATAAACTGAGTGATACATTTATTTTTGACATTTGTTTTCTCCTGGATTATGGAAGGAATGTGTGGCCAAATGCAGAAAACTTTTCCTATGTGTAGACAAGATAACCCAGCAAAGATCAAAGATAAAATAATTTTAATCCCTACTTCCAGAGATAATTACTTGAACATTTTTGGTGTACATTCTTTTAGAATTTTTCTGACAATTATTTTTAACAAAAACTATTTATACTGTGGTAATTCGTTCTCCACCCCCCTTAACTTCTTATGTTAATGAGTAGCTTTTAATGCCTGCATTCTGTTCAAAGTAGATATACCATAATTTGTCTAACAAGTTGTAGGTTTGTTTGATAGTAATTGTTTGAGATTTAAGTTGCACCCAGTTTTTTATAATTTTGTGATTAATCTTGCATATTTATACATATATCAGAAAACATCTTGGCAAACATATTTCTTAAGAATAAATTCTGAAATGTAGAATTGAGTCAAAGGACATAGCCACATATTTGAAGATTTTTGATTCATAAAGCAAGGTGATATCCAAAAAAGTGATGTACCTGTTTATAACATCCCTGCTAGTGTGTGAAAATGTCATACTCTCCAAGTCCTCCCTACACACAATATTCTTTGAGGTGAAAATCGGTATGTTATTTTTTTAATTTTAATTTCTTTTAATGAGATAAAACTTTTTTTCCACATATTTATTGGCTATTTTGTAGGTTTAAGATCATTAGAAGATGTATTAGTTCAATATGACTTTGGTAAAATAAGAAATCATTTGTATTTTAACTTCCTACCCTAATAAATACTTTTTGCTATTTGGCTATCTTTATAGATGCTTTTAAATAGCAAGTTTTTCAGAAGTAAAAGACAAGTCGCCCAGCTGGCGTGGCTCAGTGGTTGAGTGTTGACCTATGAACCAGGAGGTCACAATTCGAATCCAGGTCAGGGCATATGCCCAGGTTGCGGGCTCGATCCCTAGTGTGGGGTGTGTAGGAGGTCGTCGCTCAGTGATTCTCTCTCATCATTGATGTTTCCATCTCTCTCTCCCTCTCCCTTCCTCTCTGAAATCAATAAAAAAATTATATTTTTTTAAAAAGTAAAAGACTTATAAGTTTTACTTGAAGATATATGTGTATGTACTCAAAATTATTAATAGAAACAATTAGCTATAAATTAACCACTAATACCTACAATGTCTTCCATAGAGATGAATATAATACTTAATTCTCTGAAAAACTGAAAGCCTTGTTAATTGCTCTTTCTAAGGAAAATTGAAAAGAATGAAACTGGATTTGACTTCTCCATCCATGTACATCCTTGTTCCTTGTCTTCCTTAATGTTGTTAACATCCCTTAAGAAAAAAAAGAGCCCTGGCGTGGTGGCTCAGTTTGTTGGAACATCATCCATCCTGTACACAAAAAAAGGTTGGGGTTCAATCCCCAGTCAGGGCCTGTATGGGAGGCAACTGATCAGTGTTTCTCACATCAAAGTTTCTCTCTTTTCCTTCCTCTGTCTAAAAAAATCAATGAAAACATATTCTCAGGTGAGGATTAAAAAACAAAATACAAGTATAAGAAGCAGTGCCCAGAAAGTTTTAAAATGTAAAGATTGAATTAATTTTTTCATTGAATTTAGAGGAGAAAAATGCACTGTACATTATAGACTGTTAAAAAATAAGGTGTTGCCTTGGCTGGTGTTCTCAGTGGTTAGATCATTGGCCACACACTGAAGGGTCTCGGGTTTGATACCCGGTCAAGGGCAGGTACCTGGGTTGCAGGTTCAATCCTTGGTTGGAGGCAACCAAGGGATGTGTCTCTTTCACGTTGGTTGATCTCTCTCTCTCTCTCTCCCCCCCCCCTTCCTCCGTCCTTCCTTCCCTCCTTTTTCTTTTTCCCTCCCTCCCTCCCTCACTCCTTTCCTCCCTCTTTCCCTACTACTCTCTCTAAAAGCACTGGAAAAAAATATCCTCAGGTGAGGATTAACAAAAAAACAAACAGCTGTTTCCAATAAACTAATATATTGACAGGTGTGCTGTTTTTCTATAGTATTTGAAATACATTTTAACTTTTTTAGGCACTGAACAGAGGCTTAAAAGTTTTAATGTTGGTCGTGGACGAGGTTTGCTGAAGAAAATGAAACGCAAAGACCGTGGGGGAAGAGTCAGTAAAGGGCCCAGTATGTTTTCAGGAATGGATGACTTTCAAGAGGTACTGAGAGTTTATACATAATGAGGAGATAAGCTTCTCCATCATTTAACCTATTTGGCTACAAATAAAGCATTCGATTTTAATGCTACTTTTCTAGTAAAATGAATCATTCTTAGTTCAGATCAAATGAGTATAAATAAATTCCAAAAAAGTAATTGTTTTTTAATCAGTCATGATTCTAATATAGAGATGCAAATTTAGGTGACTTTGAAATAAAACTGATATGTTTGAAAGCAATTCAAAATAACAGTGTTATATTTGAAAAGCAAATATATGTTTTGTTAGTTCTCTGTTGGGCTTTCCTCTCCTAGGAGTCATCTTCGCCAGATGCAAATGGCAATAAAATGGTAATAGCTCAATATGTAGCGGGCTAAGAAGAGAGAGAGTAGTAAATTAGCTAACTGAAGTTAAAAGCATTAAAAGACAAGAAAAGGAGATATAAATGGTTGGAAAGATGAATTTATGAACTACCCATATGGTAGATAGCAAATAAAGATATTAACTTGAACTCAGATGTGTACATTTCAACTCTGTAGCTACTTTCTGTAGTCTGTATTCTGCCACAGGTCCAGTGAGGTCTGACTGAATTCACAGATCAAGGGTGGGTTATAAGGCTGCAACCTTAGTTGAGAGCAAGGGGATAGCAATATATTGTAATTTAAAATGCTTGATTTTCTGATCTCTGGGCTTAAAGATAATGGGTAAAGATTTCTTAATATGTACTCCTTAATATACTACTTAGGGAAATGTTAGTAGGTGTGGCCTAAAAAAGGAAGTTGAGGCCCAGATAAATTTGTGAAACTCTGCACATGCCACTCTTCCCTTAGGGATTCTCAGTCACCATTGACATATTAAGGGCTCTGGGCCGGTTAGGCACAAATAAGCCTGTTCATGTTCTGTGGAATAGTAACTTTGAAACAAGCCTAGGATTTCTGGGTGATTCTAACCTGCCTGTCCATCTTCTATACCAGTTGACCTCCAAAATGTGCTGCACTCCCTAGACCAAATTAGTATGAATACTTTCTAAGTAAGCCTTCTTTTACATGCATTACCTACACCCTGTACCTGGGGAAGAAATAGCTTCCAGGAAAGCATGTCTTCAAGCAAGTTGCTGCCTGTCTTTGTGAGCTTCAGTTTGCTAAAATGTGAATACATACAGTATTAAACTAACTGTAAGGGCCCCTTCAAGCACTAACATTTTAGATGTTTACAGATCTGGCCTACAACTAAAAGATTCTTTGTCATGTAATAGAAAATCAGAATAACTTCTTTTTCAGTCATCAGATTTAGACTATTTTTTTTTTATTTATTGAGGTTAAAATATGTCATCGACTGTCCATTTATTGGTTGTCATGAGAGATTTCTTTTTGTGATCCTGGAAACAAGGGTGAGAGTGCTTATGTTCAGACCCATCCAGGGTTGGGTGGACATGCTGAGTGGCCGGCATAGATCCACTTCCATCCTAGTCTTCTCAGGAATTATAAGAGCCCCAGAGGCCAGATAAGTTCAGGAGTACCTGCACATCTGCACTAATTTTCTTGAAAACTCAAGGGTACAGAACAAGCAAACTTTTCCTAGATTTTAAAGACTTATTACTTATTCTGTTGGCCATAAAATTCTTAAAATGGTTTAGTCTTTATAGTAGCTATTAAATTTTCTATAAATATGTCTTCTTTTCCTGGTAGATCCTTCCATTTCCCCTTCCTTATATACTTTTGAAAATCTTTTATGCTCTTGTTGCTTGTACCAATATAATACATGCTTTAGAGTAAATTTAAATGACCCAGTAGTGGGTTGGGTTTTCTTCTCTCCCTCCACCTTTCCCTTCTCTCTCTCTTTCTTGAGTGTTTGTGTTTTCTTAAGAGATGCATGAGTTAGTGCAGAGCTGCTAATGTGCCATGTGACTTTTGGTAAATCACTAAATTCTCTAATCTGCAGTTGTCATTATCTGTCCAGTGAGGGTGATAAACCGGCGACTTCTGCCGTACTTTCAGCTTTTACTTAAGAGGACATTTGTGGTCCTTCTGTAGGCTCAAACTTAAAAGATCAGATCTTCTGGGCACTTTATTTTATGCTAAAATTGTATTTGTTAAAGTTGCTTAGGTTTTCTAGAATACCTTGATTATAGTTAGATTTCTCATAGTTATGTATTCTGAGATGTATTCTCATTTAAGCAGAACTAAACCGGAAAATAAAACAAAAACTACAATCCTCTATTAAAACACTGAGGCATATCATTAGAAAGTAACATAGACTGACAGAAAGAGACAAAATGAGAGTACATATAGTAATAAATTAATGAAGCCTAGGTACTTCTTGGTGTATTTTTAGGGGGTTCTTTGATGATATTCACTAGATATTTTTACTGTTCAATTTCAGAGTATATTTCTCAGGTTGGCTCACTTTCTTTGCATTAATGAACTCTCTCAGTTGTCTGTTTCATTATATCCACGATTCTTTATACAGATGGCATATTTGAGCTGGTCATTTATATCTACTTGTTCTAAGTGAACCAGAAATAGAAAATATTTGTAAGTCAAATTTACATAGATTTAAGATATTTTCAGTGATATGTAAGAGTAAAGTATTCACAATTTTATTGTTCTTTCCTGGGGCAATGTAGGTATACTTATGTTTTTAAAAATAACCTCTAGGATTATGTTTTCTTGGTATTGTGCTTTTTAAAAGAATTCTTACAGTAAAATGGTTATTTCTGCTGTGGGCATTGAGGATCAGGTATAAATCTAGCCATCTGTTGCTCCAGGTGTTTGCTTTGAGGCAATTTCCTGTTTCAGTAAACTGTGCAACATTGTTCTCTAGTAAATTGAGGGAAAACTAGAATCAAATCAGGAGAGCAAATAGTCACTGCACTTCTACAGTGCGCCAGGCACACGCATGCAGGGTGCTCGGTGCACAGTGCTGTTTCATGGCCACATGAATGGTGTCCTTAGCACGGTCAAGAACCATCCCCTGTCATGACTCAGTCTTCTATACTCACAGAAGTCAAGTTGGCACCTGAGGAGAACAAAGGAAAACATAGGGCTGTGAGATTTGCCATCATACACTATTTTTCTTAATTTTTTTTAATTTATAAATTAAAGGTAATACATCCTCACTGAGGATTTTTTCTCTAAAGAAAGTACAAAATAATTTTTAAGAGATTCATCTAGAGACATTCACTGTTAAATGTGGGGGTATATTTTTTGTTTTTTATTATAAAATTGTGATTTGTTTTGGATGTGTAGAATGTTTCTAGGGTTGTTGTTTGTTTGGTGTGGTGGTTTATTTTTTTGTGTTTTTTTTTACTATGTAAATAATTCTGCTGTTGTTATATTTATGAGTAAATCTTTGTGTGTCTTCCTGATAATTCCTTTAGAATAATCCTATAAAGTACAAATTCTGTGTCAAACATGGAAATTTTAAGTCTTTTATAACATACCTGTCAACACTATATTTTATTGTTTCTTTGCCAAAATTGAGTATTATTGTTAATTTTCAAGCTTTTCATAATTTTATGCTTTAAAATGTAGTTTCGCATCCTCCTTAAAATAGAAATAGGGCTATTTGCAACCACTAGTAGCATAAGCAGTTCACTAGAAGCATATCTCTAACCTCAGAATGTCCCATCTTGTCCACTTTTAGTCGTCAGTTTGAACTGTTTTCCAGATTCATTTGGTTGTACATTTTAATAACTATTTAATATATGTTGCATTTAAATAAATAATTTTTTCCTGCAGTATAATAAACCAGGGAAAAAATGGAAGGTGATGACTCAGGAATTTATTAATCAGCACACAGTGGAACACAAAGGAAAACAGATCTGTAAATACTTTCTGGAAGGGAGATGTATTAAGGTAAATTCACAGGGGCATCATAAATCATTTCACTTCCAAAATGCTCTTTTAAATTTAAACCTTTTTTGGGGGGTGGGGGGTAGTTTTTTCATTTCTCATTTAGTTGTAATAAAACTGGTTCTTCACAATGTAACTAATGGAAATACTATACATCAGAACTCATTTAATTATATTTTGGGATAATGATGTAATTTGTTGAAATCAGATTTTACTTAATAAACACAGTGCTGTGTGGCAAGTACTATTCAAAGTGGATTACTAATATTAAATGTTTGAATCTTTATAGCAACCCTAGGAAATAGTTACTATTACTGACCCATTGTAAACATGGCCACACCAGATGGTTAAATTAGTCCCCATAGTAGCTCAGCTAGACATGGTGAGTGGGCAGATGCCCCTGAGCCAGCACTGTGCTGCCTTTGCACATACTAGTAGCCATACCCACCATCTTGGGCAAAAACTCTTAAGGAATTGTTTGAATTATTAGCTCATTATTTAAAGACTGAAGATATAACCATAGTTCCGCTATGAAATGCCATGGAAAAAATTCAATTCAGTTGTTTTTTTTTCTCTTTGTTTCCTCCTTTCTTTTCTTTTTGGAACAGGGAGATCAATGTAAATTTGATCATGATGCAGAGTTGGAGAAGAGGAAAGAGATCTGCAGATTTTATTTACAAGGATATTGTACAAAAGGGGAGAACTGCATTTACATGCATAATATCCTTTACTGAAAATATGTTAACCAAAATATTGAGGTTTGAAAGAATAATTGAGGGTTTGAAAAATCCTAAGTACAACCTAGAAAGCCTAGTTTGGTTTTAAATTTAAAACAACACATTACATAAACTAAGTCTAGTCAGCCTTTGTACTTCAGAAGGGCAAGCTGAGTTTTATTCTTTAGGGAAATGAAATAACTTCCCTGTGAAAAAAAATCTGTGAAATAAAGGTACTTTGTATCTAATATACACTTATAAGTATTTCAATAACATGTGCTTCCTGAAAGAGTTGGCAAAATACAGGGTGTCCCCAAAAAATGTATACATGCTGTAACAGCTGATAGCTCAATTTTGAAAATGAAATGTATTTTAATAAATACTGTCTTTATAATTATTCAAAGTGTGTGTCTACATTTTTGGGGATACCCTGTATTTATGTTATGACTTTATTATTTTTACTTAGGTTCATAAGTAACAAATTATCATTGTGAAACATTATAAAATCAAAGTCTCATCAAATCTTACCCCCAATTATCACTGTATATTCTTCCTCAGTTCTTTCTTTGGAAATCTATACATCTAAATTGTACTCCTGCCCCCACTCAAATTGGTATTTCACTATATGTCTATAGTTCTTTAATATATGTGTATGTATGAATATATATATATAGAGAGAGAGAGAGAAGAGCGCATGAGCGAGCGCTGGTGGACTAATGGAGCCTTTCTTCCTCAAACTGAAACTCCATCTTGATTATAATGAAATGTTATGTATATGGTTTTGTTCTAGAGTTTCTGTTTGGCTCCATGGTCTGTTCGTCTTCCTATCTCTGCTGCTTTGATGAGATTATTTCTGCCTCACCAGCACACTTGATATTTGGTAGATTCTCATGTTTATTTTTCCAGATACAATTTAAAATAGTCTTGTCTAGTTCAAAAATAATGTAAAAAAAGAAAGTAAAAAATTCCTGTTATCATTGATCTAAATGTAAAGATAAAGCCATACAAATAACAGAGAAGTGTGTGGATGGGTTCCTTTATACTCCAGAACAGAAGTATGACTTAAAATTCAGAAGCAATGAGAGAAAAGACTGAAAAATTAATAGCATAAAAATTTTTAATTTTACATAACAAGTAAGCCAAGTAAAAGATAAATAATAAAATGGGAAAAGTTGTTTGCAACTTATATCACAAAAAGTTTGATATATGAGCTTCTAAAATTTGAGAAGAAAAATGGGGCAAGGCATACAGATAATTCATAGAGATAAATGCAAATGATCCAAAACATGAAAAGATGCTCAATCCTATCTATATATCTATATATCTATATATCTATATATCTATATATCTATATCTATCTATCTATCTATCTATCTATCTATCTATCTATCTATCTATATGGCTAATATGCAAAGTGTCCCCTCAGGAGTTCGACTGGGAGACTAGGAGTTCGATCACTCACTGTGACGTGTGCTGGCCCCCAGGGGACGGCGCAGAATGAAGGGCCCCTACCCGTGCACAAATTGCGTGCACTGGGCCTCTAGTTCATAAGAGAAATGTAGTATCTACGCCCAAGATACCATTTGCAGTTATCAGATTTGCAAATATACTTCCTCCCCTCCCCCCCCCTAAAAAAAAGGGACAACAAAGATTGCTATCAAGGCTGTGATAAAATACACACACTCAGACTTTGTTGGCAGGAATTCAGAATGGGGCCACCCTTGTGGAGGAGAGCAGGGCTGTGTTGGCACAATTGCACACGACTTCACCCTCTGACATAGTGTTCCTACCATTTTGCATATTTTGGTGAATTAATAGATTTGGGCAGTGATTACTGATGGCTATTAAAACCATAAGGTGAAAAGTTGACAAGAAATTTTATAATTAACGAATGGGACTGACAACACCTGCTCCAACCCATCAGCCTTAGCACTAAAAAGAAACAACTGGGCATCAAATGCCTCTTGATGCAATCGGGAGTATTTATTTTAACATCAGTGACAAATATTAAAATTAACAAGTGATATAAAAATAAAAGGGGAGGGGAACTTCTATAGATCAATTAAGGAACTTGAGACATATGTTAACCAGATGCAATTTGTGGACCATGTTTGGATCCTGATCTGAACAAAACAATTGTAAAAAGAGCTTTTTTTGAAACAGTCTAAAATATTTGTATATTGACAGGATAGTAGATAAAATTAAAATATTAATTTTTCATATTGATGACAGGTTGTGATTATTAAGAAAAATATTCCTTATCTGTTTGAAATAAACATGGAAATATCCACAGATTAAATGTGTTTGGAATATGCTTTGAATACTCCAGTGTTTTTTGATGGAGAGGTGTGAGGAGAGTATGGGGTGGCATAGATCTCACAAAATTGCCAGGTGATGAAATTGAACTTACACAGGCAGCCTGAGGGAGCTAATTGTATTATTCGCTTTCCTTTGGTATATGTTTGATAATCTTCAAGTTAACTTTTCAAAAAATTCCAAGTAATCTCATTCTTCAGGAATAATTATGCTAACAACATGGCATAAAGTCTTTTGGATTTTTTTCTACGACGGGATGTATACATTTGTGAATGGATGGATGTATACATTTAAACATAATTTTTATAAAAATGTGATCAAGCTATGATTGTGAAGGTTGTATCTTTAACATTACGTCTTTACTTCATATTTTTATATATGATGTGTAGTAAGGACCTAATTTTTTCCAAATGGTTAACTCATTGTCTCATCTTCAGTGAATTAAAGTGGCACCTTTACCAGAGCCTAAATTTCCCTGTGTGCACAGTTCAGCTTCTATACTACTATTATACATGATGCTATTTGACCAGTCCCCTCTATAAGAGTATGGTTAATAGTTAGTAGGGCAAACAATCTTCTTTTCCTGATTAAAATGTTATAATAAATGTGTCTTACTCAAGAAAAAGAAAACAGCCTGGCCAGGTTGCTCAATGGTTGAGCATCAACCCAGGAATCAAGAGGCTGCTAAATGCCTGGGGTCTTAATCCAGCATCTAGAAGGGTTCAGGAATCTGAGAAGGCGCTGTGTGTAAATTGATTAAAGAGTCCAGAGACGAAACATAATTTTGGAAGCATTATGGGGAGCCAGAGAATACTTAGCTAAAGGAACTAAGTTCTCCTTGTCTCAGGACTCCTTGCTTTTTATTAACACAAATTGTCCTAAGGCAAAGTAGATATACATCAAAGGCCAGGGTTTAGTATACAGAATCCATTGTCAGATTGGAAGAATTGCCTACAGCTGTTCAGGTGTTTGGCCAGTAGTAGGCAATGACATGTAGATAGAAATGCCCTCAGCTGTCTGGCAGCAAGCAATCAATTTATGCATCCTTTTCAGGTTTGGGGAAATGCCCTCGGCCATCTCCAGATGATTCAGCCCTGCTGACATGCTGGAATTGGCTTCTGGCAGCTACTGGTTCAATTCCCTGTCAGGGCACATGCCTGGGTTGCAGATTCAATCCTCAGTACAGGGTGTGCAGGAGGCAGGCAGTCAGTGATTCTCTCTCCTCATGGATGTTTCTCTCTCTCCCTCTCCCTTCCTCTCTAAAATCGATAAAAAAATATTTTTTAAAAAAGAAAAAACATTTTTTTCAGATCTGACATATTTCTTTAGAAACCAGACACCTTATTACTCTGTTTCTAAAAGCTTTCAGTCTATCCTTACAGTTTTCCCCACAGTCATACCATCTGTAAATATAATAATGTATACCTCCTGTTTTAATTGTGTTGGCTACATGTCCAGAATAATGTTAAATAGTAATGATTAGGGCAGACATAGTACACAGTTTTAATGATAATGTCCTTTTGCTTTAGCTTGTGGCTATAGTTTTAAGATAGATTTTTTTTAAAAAATCAAGTTAAGTATATTCTTACTTTACTAAGAGTTTTTTTAAATCAAATGAGGACTTTGAATTTTATTAGTCACCGTTTGCACTTGCTAAGATAATCATGTGATTTTTCTCTTTTGAACTTATCAATGTGATGATTATAGTAATAAATTTCCTAAAACCATCCAGGAATTCTCTCTAAACATATGCCATGTGAAAATGATGTATTTTTCACCATACTTCTAGAGTTAATATTTTCTTTAGAAATTTGTTTCCAAAACCTTAGGTGACTAACCTTTAAGTCAGACTATCCTGTAGCTCTCATTGTTGGGTTAACTTTAACATGACATATCAAGCCCATTATTCTTAATAGGTATGAGTTCTTGCTATAAAATGTATTCTGCATAATATTTTATTTTGTGGAAAGTAACAGGGCTTGCATAAACATTATAAATATAACCATTATAAATACTTTTCTTTTAAAATTGTTTTGTAATTTTAATAGAGTAAGAGATTTTAAATTTTTGAATGTTTTGCTACGTACCTAAAATATTTCATCTTAAAATAAATTATCTGATGTGATTATAGAAAATTCAGTACAATATATAATTATAGAGTCTTATTGATTCAGCAGTTATGTTTTTTGGCTTAAAATATTAGAATTTTATTTCATTTGGTCTGTTCCTTAATATTTTTATTTACATGAATTTCCATGCAAGTTCTATCATAGTGGAGCAAAATGTTACCAAGGAGACAAGTGTAAATTTTCACATGATGATTTAACTAAAGAAACGAAGAAACTTTTGGACAAAGTAAGTAATGTTTTTGTTCCTTGATTGTTAAGTCTCTCTACAGATTCATTTGACTTGAATCATGTTTTATAAAACTGCTAATAAATCATGGATTTGTTATTTCATGTTTCATTGATACAATGTTTTAGAAAAGCAGAAATATTGGGCTAGGAATTAAGAATCTTTTATTCTGATCCTTGTTCTGCAGTTAAAAAGCTAGTTTACTTGGAGAAATATCCTTTACCTCTTTGACCTTCATTCTCTCTTTTTTTAAAAAAAAACAATATGTATTTTATTTTTTTTTTTACAGAGAGGAAGGGAGAGGGAGAGAGAGTTAGAAACATCGATGAGAGAGAAACATCGGATCAGCTGCCTCCTGCACGCCCCCCACTAGGGATGTGCCCGCAACCAAGGTACATGCCCTTGACCGGAATGGCACCAGGGACCCCTCAGTCCGCAGACCGGCACTCTATCCACTGAGCCACACCGGTTAGGGTTGACCTTCATTCTCTTTATCAAAATGAGTTAGCTGTGTGTGACCCATGCAACTTAATGTTATATTTTCCTATTAATAGAACTAATTTACTGAACTCTTCACAGTTTTAAATGTGAGGACGATAGTTTGTTTTTATGTGGTAATCTTTGCCAATTATTTTCAGGTGTTGAACACTGAAGAGGACCCCACAAATGAGGATGAAAGAGAGTTAGAAGAACTTAGGAAGTGCGGCATAACCCCTCTTCCCAAACCACCTCCAGGAGTGGGGCTCCTGCCAACCCCACCAGAGCACTTTCCCTTTTCTGATCCTGAGGATGATTTTCAGGCAGATCTCTCTGATGATTTCAAGAAAATTCCATCTCTTTTTGAAATAGTTGTAAAACCTACTGTGGACTTAGCACATAAGATTGGGAAGAAGTAAGTTAAAATTTTCAAAAACGGTGGCATTTTCTCCCTAGAAATTCTTATTAAGAAACTAACGTGTGTCCATGTTAATCATGTAAGCTCAGTTACATCTGTCTGGCACACACCTGGTTGCTCCTTCCCACGTACTCCTTGTCCCTGTCCTCTGCTGCCTCCCCTTTGCTTTCTCTATAGAATCCTGACCCAGCTTCAAAACCTCCTCACAGTGATGAGGACTAGAAGAGAACCAGTCCAAACATTTATCTCTGGGTGATGGGATTAGGGGTGTTTCTTATTTATCTTTGTACTTTCTGCATTTTTCTAAAGCAGTAATGAATATGATTCAGAACAACCGTTAATCAGCAATTTAGAAAACTATGGGCTAAAACAAAGGCAGGATGCACATGTTGGTACTTCTAGTTATAGGTAATATGGAATGAATGGCTTCTTAGAAACAGACTATTTTGATATAGAAAACAGATGTAACCATTTAAAAATGTGACATTCTTGTTTGCCTCTTTTCTTTGAACTAAGAAATATTCTTTCTGTTTACAGACCACCAGCATTTTATAGCAGTGACTCGCCACCAGGACCACAATTTCAGGAAAGCAGCCCACATCCTCAGCATATCTACAGCTCTGGGTCAAGTCCAGTTCCCGAACCTAGTATGTCTCAGGGACACAATATTCCTGTGATGCACTCAGGCTCCCCTAGACATCATCCATGTGCAGGACCTCCTGGCCTGCAAGTGCCACAGAGCCCACCTCTGCCACCTGGTCCACATGGAGCTGGAGTAATTGTTCAACCAGATGCACCTTTGTCAGTACCAAGTATGAGTGGTGCTTACCATTGTCCAGGCTTTCCAGAACACATGATGCAAATACCCAGAGAGAAACATGGTTCTCCAGGCTCATCACACCTGCAAGGTTCTGGTGAAATGCAGCTCAGCACCAGTTATGAGTCCCTACAAAACCCCGCTGAATTTTATGAGAATTACTATTCTCAGCATGGTGCACCTAATTTTCAGCCACCTGGTAACTCTAGTGGTAAGTTTACCTTTCAGAATAACTCAAGCTAAGTATTTGGAGTCCTATCTTTCATTAAAAGGATGATAAGAAAGTATGTTTTAAATAAAGCTAAGTGAAGACAAATAAATAAACCTAAGTAAAATGTGATGAAATTGAGACCTTAAAATATGTTTTAACTTTTTTTTGTTAATTCTCACCCAAGGATATTTTTTCCACTGATTTTTAGAGAGTGGGAAAGGGAAGGAGGGAGAGAGATAAAAACATTAATATGAGAGAAACTCATTGATTGGTTGTCTTCTAAACAGGGCCAGGATCAAACCTGCAACCCATGCACATGCCTTTGACCGGTAATCAAACCCAAGACCCTTCAGATCATGGACCCATGCTCTAACCACTGAGCAGTACCAGGGAAGACTTCAAATTTAACTAAACATTGTAACAATAGAACTTAAATGACTTTTTAAAATATTTACAATCACATAATTTTCTAATCAAATGTGATTATTAGTAGGGCTTCAATTTCTTAGAACTCACAGTGGTACTCTCTTGTGGAATATTGTGCTTGAATCAATGTCTGTTTCTTTATTATGTGTGCAGATGGGATGTGGCATGATGAGTTTGCTCAGCATCAGCCTCCCATTGTTCAAGACTCACCTAACCGTGGGAGTGAGTGTGATGGCAGCGGCAGCATGACAGGCCATGACCACCTGCCTGCACCAGGTCTCCTCCCTGCAGTGCAGAGAGCTCTTTTTGTCAGACTTACTCAGAAATACCAAGAAGATGAAGAACCAAGCAGCACCCAACCTCAGAGGGCACCCAGCAAAGAAGAAGGTATGTCATGTTATTTTTTCATAATGCTGCAAAGAATAGTATCATGAAAGTGTCAGTCCATGCTTTTAATTCTTTTGGAATATACCAAGGAGTGGACTTGCTGGGTCATTTGTTAACTCTATGTTTAACTTTTTGAGGAACCACCAAATTTTTCCACAGTGGCTGCATCATTTTAGATTCCCACCAGCAATGTAGGAGGGTTGCAATGTCACTATATTCTCACCTACACTTATTTTCTCTTTTTGGAATTATTATTTTAGCCATCCGTGTAGATATGAAGTGATATTTCATTATGATTTTGATTTGCATTTCCCTAGTAGTTGTGTCACATGTTATGATACAGCATCTCACCTGTTTGGGTCACTCAGTTCCTAAAATGGTCTTGAATAGATTAAAGTTTGAAAAATGAGTTTCTCTGAACTATCTATCATATTTCCAGCTTACTTCATAGCTCCTCTCTTTTGGGGATTGTTTGTGGTTTCCATGCCATCGGTATATTAGCAATTAATTGCAGGGTGGTTGACTTGAACCAGTGATTAGATCTGAAATTAGAGTGCAAGGCCTAAGTGAGCAGACTTGCTATTAGGCCTTTTTATTTTGGAAGACAATAAATAGAAAAGGAATAAGACACCTTCCAGTTCAGGAATTTTGACTTCTAGACTAAGCTCAAAACAATTCAGTTATTAGAGGAATGTTTATGGACATAGACTGTACACTTCAGATTCTGCTATATTATTAAGGAATATTATCCTATATAATAAAAGCATAATATGCCAAGTGTCCGGTCGTTCGTTCAACCAATCAACGCATAATATGCTAATGATATGCTAAGGGCACTCAACTGCTCGCTATAATGTACACTGACCACCAGGGGGCAGACGCTCCAACTGGTAGGTTAGGTTGCTGCTGGGGTCTAACTGATCAGGACTGAGCAAGAGGGACCACACACGCCCTGGAGCCCTCCCGCAGTCCCTCCGTTGGCCAACCTCCCGCATCCCTCCCCAGCCCCAATCATGCACCAGTGGGGTCCCTCAGCCTGGCCCTGCGCCCTCTCGCAATCCGGGACCCCCGGGATGTCAGAGAGCCGACAGCCCGATCCCGCAGGCCAGGCTGAAGGAGCTCCCAGGTGCATGAATTTGTGCACTGGGCCTCTAGTTTTTAATATAAAAGATAATATGGAGACACTAAGTTTACCTTAGTGTTTTCAGTGTTGATAAGTGTATAGCATCTAGTTAATTTAACTAAGGAGAGAAAAGTTTAAAGCATCCAGTTCTTATGAATTACAAAATTGATGAGGAAAATTTATTAATAACTATCTAAAACTATAACAATAGGTAGCTACAAGCTATTACATAGTCATTATGTTTTCAAATAAGGTAACATTAATTCTTCATTTATTTAACATCACAGGGAAATGAGGGATACCTAATAACTTAATTTCCTGTACAATTTATATTTATTCCTTTAAGTGCTAAAACTTAATTTTAGAAAAACAACCATTTAACAGTCAACTTTTTAGTCTTACAGAGTTTTATGTTTTCATAAGCAAGAGAATAACTTTTTTATATGATATAAAATTTTATATTATAATATACAACTGGTGATTTTATAAAATTTTAATGCCTTTATAAATCGTATCTGTCCCTTGATAAAAAGCTGTTACTCATCATTTCCTGTCTAATATTTGCTTCCTGTTGGCCTCTGCTGTTCTACTTACCTTCTGTTCTATATTCATTCTCATTCCAAAAGGGATTTGACTGCTTATTAAATATATTCATATGAAAGTGAGAATAAAATAGCATCTTCCCTCTTTGGGTCAGGTAACAACTTCTGTGAGGAACAGTTACTCTACAGAAATATTTAAAGTGAATTGCAAGCCCAGCTCTAGGCTTTCTGGAGGTCCAAGAGAAGAAGGAAAGAGACCTAGAATCTAGACTTGGTTTTCCCAGACCCTTAGATACCAATAAAACCTTTTGCTATTATGACATAGTGTATTCTATATTAAGACACATCCCCACCCTAAACACCATTGCTTGCTTTGTGAGCACAGTTCTGTTCAAACTAAGAGGATAACACTAGAGTTCCATGAGGTAGAAACACATTAGTAAGCAGTGCAAGGAGATAAAATAAGAATATCTGCAATGGCCTATTGATCTGGGATATTCTAGGGTGTGTGTGTGTGTGTCCAACTTAGTGTCAACCTATATGTGTCTGAATGGAGAGGAAGGAGACTCACCCTACCATACCGTCTACTCATTGTGCGCAATACACGAGGGATAAAACAGACTTTAGGAGTAAGGCCCAAAGTGTTCTCATAAAGGTCAAGTATATAAACTTTAGGGTGTTAGTTTTGTTTGATATTTTTAATTTAGTGCTGGAATAGCTAATATAGTCACATAGGTCAAATATCTAAAAATGTAGTAAAATACAAATGAAAAGTCTGCACCTCACCCCTCATTTGCTCAGTACCCATGGCTTCCTTAACTGTCATTATTAGTGCTTTGTTTTCTTTCCAAACATATTTTTATCAAAATAAATCCAGAGCTTAAGGATTGCTTGAATTAAGGAGATCCACATCCTTTTAGTCTTCTGTCCCCAGAGTATTTTGCCTTCTCCCAGAACCCTGTTACATACACCACACACGCTCTAAGTTCCCCTGCCCAATTGGCAGGAAAGGCCGTGGCTGTCTCTGGCTGGAAGGACTTGCACATGTTCCAGTATCCCAGCTCTGTCTTTCCAGAGTGTAATAACCAAATTGATTGTCACATCCTGCCTTGTTCCGGTGTTGAAACTCTATGATGGCATTGTCTTTCTGGTACATGGGGCGATACTCAACCAACTGAACCACACTGGCCAGGGACTATGATGCATTGTCTTGAAGTTAGGCTACACTTATTTCAGAAGTAGCATGTGCTTTTTTATCTTAATTCAGGCCAAATCTGCATGCTTCATTATTTATAATAAGTCTTTGTCTGCATTTAGATGATCCTGTTAACTGGTATTCCAGTAGTGAAGAGGAAGAAGGGAGCAGTGTCAAGGCAATACTGAAAACGTTACAGAAACAAACAGAAACTTTAAGGAGTCAGCAGCAGTCTTCCTTGGAACTCAGCACTCCTACTGATCCAAGACTTGCTAAAGAGAAGAGTAAAGGGAACCAGGTTGCTGACCCTCGACTTAGAACCATCCCAAGACAAGACATTAGAAAATCTTCTGAGTCTCCCGCACCGGGTCTCAGACTCGTGTGGGATCCTAGGAAACCAAGAGGAAACGGAAGTGGGCAGGTGAGCTCCTCTGCTGGCACAGCAAAGTGCGATTTACATCATGCACATTCCGGCGCTAACGTCAAACACAAGAGAGGAGATGATGAGGAAGAGGACACAGAACGAGAACTGAGAGAAAAGGCTTCCTTAATACCCCTGGACTCTCCCCCCGGGGCAGTGCTCCAGGACCCACGGTCGCAGCTGAGGCAGTTCAGTCACATTAAAATGGATATCATACTCACCAAGCCCAACTTTGCAAAACACATTGTGTGGGCTCCAGAGGACTTACTTCCAGTCCCTTTACCAAAACCCAACCCCGTCTCTTCAATCAGTTTACCTCTGCCCCCTCTTATAGCTGACCAGAGGTTATGGAATTTGAAAAGCGATCTCCATCAAAGCACAGTGCCCGTGGATTCAAAATTAGCAGTCAAAGCCAAAATAAACCCAACAAACAGAGAAGGCTACCTGGAACCATTTGGGGACTTGCACAGTTCAGCAAGTAAATTGGGAGACCCCAGGCTACAAAAAAAATGTGATCCTAGACTTCACAGACTGCACAATACAGTGTCTCAGCAAGCAGTTACGAAGGAGTCACATACACCTAAGTGTGCCCCTCACTTAGCCAGGCCAAGCCCTGGTGCATCACAGCCCTCAGCAGCAGTAACCAGCAACTCTGGGCCTGGGGTTTTGCCTCCCTACACCCCCAAACTGTCGTCTTCAGCTGGTGTTCCACTGGGGACTCCAAGTTCAGTTCTCAGTGGTATTAGTTTGTATGACCCTAGGGAGCCTGGCTTATCATCTGCACCAGAGCCAGCAACGGAAAATGCAGAGAACCAGAAAAAAAGTGGTGGTTTAAAAGGCAGTGACAAAAATGAGCGCACTCCTGGAGAAGCAGTCCTGCCACAGAAAACCACTGCCGACGTGGAAGCCACTGCCCATGGGCCAGCTGATGCACAGGCCCATGTCCCCAGCAGCTCCTGTGCAGGCCAGGTCCCCGCAGTGCACAGCCTTCCCGTGCAGGCATTAACAGGCTTAATGAGACCCCAGTACAGCGATCCCAGGCAGTCCAGGCAGCTGGGACAGCCGAGCCCCACCCCAGAGGATGACCCTAGTGGGGAAACAGATGACAAATCTCTGAAAGAAGTTTTTAAAACTTTTGATCCAACTGCTTCACCATTTTGCTAGCTACTGTGTAATTAAGCAGTTCTTTTCAGTCTCGTGACCATCGCAGTCCTCGCTGTTTTGTAACTGGTTTACCTCTATAGTTTATTTATTTTTAAATTATGAACACTTTTCAGCTGCTAGCATCAGAACCACATGAAGTTATATCCTCTAAAGGCTGTGGTATTTTATATAATATTTTTATAAATTTAAGAGGCTGTAGCAAGTGACATAGAAACCTATATATCATGTTAGCTTCAGTAAAAATACTTTTTTTTGTAAATAAACCATCATGAATTGAACACTCTGCCTGAATATATGCCAGTTGTCTTTCATAATCAATGTTTAGATAAATGATTACCACTTTTATATGGCTGTTCATTTCAAGCAATATGATGTATATTACTTTTGGGAAACAGTATTTTGACTAGGAACCTCTCTGTCAACACATAACTGCTAACAAAAATGTAAAATGAAGTAAAGAAAACATTTTAAATCATAGTTAGCAGAACAGTTCATATTTAAGGGCATCACTTTTATTAATGTGGGCAATATTATTTGTGTAAATGAAGCATTTGAATGTCATATCTTTTAAAAAGTATTTTATTGTATCATAGAAGTTAGAGATATATAAGTACATTGTTTTGCTAAAGTGAAAATTCCCAAGTTCTCTGACATACATTTTTAAAATTAATTTCATATTAATTTTCATATTAAATAGTTATGAGTTACTGCTGTCATCTTGTGATGTTTATGTGTGCCCATGTGTTTTGTCTTTAGCAGCATAATTTATATTACTTTTCAAATGATGTAGCTACACTAATTGTATTCATCATGACCTTGGCAATTTTTACAGACTTTTAAAAGATTCAGTGAAAGTCTATCATGATTATTGCATTGAGAATGTTTAAGTGTCCAGGTTCCATATTTTTTTAAATAACAAGAAAACACAAATATTGTAGTCAACTGTGTGGCTACCAATAAAAAAAACTTTCAGATCTCACGTGACTGGCGTTCTATAACAGAGTTTGGAAATTTCCTAAATCGGTTAGAAATTGCATTTTTATAAAAAATAACATTCATTCTTGTGTATTTATTGCAGTCTAAAATAATAGCAGCCTTACTTGTTTTATGCATTTATTGTTTATAATGGAAACAGTTTACACTGATACTGATGTCTTGAACTGAAAGGTTATGACAGTGTTTGCTGGTAACAATTTCAGCAACTTGAAAAGGAACGTTTCCTCATAAGAGATAATGAAAGTGATGGATATCAGTCCTTGGGTGAACAGCTACCCTTGAGAAGTGACTAAAAAATACACAGCAAAATGTTTCTGTAGGAACCTATGGTTTAATGTTAAAGCCTGTCCTTTATGTTCCCTTCCTAACCCTTTACCTTTTGCTTGGATTCTGCGCTCCCACAGGGTTAAGTGACCAGGACTCTGCCAACCTAAGAAGCTCACTTTGTTCAAGGAAACGTGAATTTCTGCTATTTATACTTGGGCTACATTGTTGTCTAAAATGGCTCTGGATAATATTATTGGGTTAAAAATGCAGTTTAAAGCCACCATAAAAAGTGTTTCCTGATTTTCTGTTCAAACTTTATTAATAATTGAAAAGTCACTGAAATGGATAAAACTGACTGAAAACAAGATTTTATATATATATATATATAATCATATATATTAGTAGTTATACATATATTATATATGATTATATATCTTTGCTATTATATATAGATTACATATATATATATCTTTGTTAAAGACTAAAATGTAATCCAAATCCTTAACAGAAGGTATTTTTTACTACTAAGATAGATGTTAAAAAGTTAATTAAAAAGTAAAATTTAAAAATCATTAATGCAAATAATAATGTTCATTTACTCCATATCCTTGAATCTGTATTACGTCAGCTAATGTCCTAGAAGCTATTTTACAAGAAAGTTTGGACTTACTTTCAAATTTAACTATATTTTATATGAAAATGTTTGTGTTTAAAATAATGATTTCTATCTGTGATGCTTTTTAAATTTAGTAACATTAGCTTAGGAGATATTCTGTTACATCCTGTCAACTGTGGTTATTTTTAAAAAGTTTTTATTGATTTTTAGAGAGAGAGGAAGGGAGAGGGAGAAAGAGAACCATCGATGTGAGAGAGAAACATTGATCAGCTGCCTTTTGCATGCCTCCTATTGGGGATTGTGCCCACAACCCAGGCATGTGCCCTGACCGGGAATCAAACCAGCCACCTTTCGTTCCATGGGACGACGCCCAACCTGAGCCACACCGGCCAGGGCCAAACTGGATTATTTTAATATTCTTTCTTTTTTCCTATTTTCTCACCAAGTTAATGGTAGCCATTTTCCCCAAAGAATAAGTTCCTCTTTAAGGTGAATTGTGATTTTAAAATCCATGGAATTTGGTTTATACTATAGTATACTGAGAAGTATCTTATGTCCTTATTCTTAGAAGCCAAACATTTATAGATAACAGAAGTAACTTGCATCTTAAAAGAGTCTGGATTGGATTAATTGGTTGAGATGTGACTTAACCATTCATACTGGTTTGTGACAGAAGTTTTATGCCTGTTCACTTTGATGTTGAATAGAGTAGGATATTCAGGATGTTGATTTTTGATACCCAGATGATCAAGCAAATGTTTTCCCATAACTTCTTTAGTTTTGCTCCAAACTCCTGTCTCTGGAGCTTTCCCAGTTAGGACCTCATTTTGCACCTTGAAAATGAACCAAGTGTTAGAGTGATTGCAAACTCTTGTTTCTGTTGGACCACTCTGTGACCCAGCCCTATGAGCCAAACCCCAGCGTTAGGCTGCAACCAAAGCAGCCTACATCTGAAATGATACTGGGTTAGGTTTCTGTTGTCTTTAGATTTGTATAGGACTTCAAATGGTAGTTTTTATTCCTAGTCCCCTTATTTTAAAACTGGAAGAATGGTTGTTTAGTAAATAAATCCTGTATGAGCATTCATATAAGCCACTTTGCTGACTTAATTAGAAGGGAGAGAGGGAGGAAAGGAGAACTTATGAGGGCTGGAGGTTGAAAGCCCATGAATTCATATTCTTGTTCTGATACGATAAGTATTTCATCTCATGTCTAGTTCCTTCTCTGTGAATTGGAGATAATTTTTACTGCTCACAGGTTAGACTTAAGGAGAAAATGAATTATTAAGTATTCATAAATATAAAATTGCTTCATAACTTTCACAAACATAATAATTACACTCCCATTAGAGTAACAAAGCCCAAAGTAACCTGCCTCTTGGAAAGAATATGGGTCTAAGAAAGGACGTTAGCTTAACATCAACATAATATTTAGAATATCTAATTTTTAAATGAAAACCACATTTTAAGCTATAACTCAAGCTTTTGAAAACAGGACCCATATGTGTCTCCTTTTCTGTTTTCCCATAGCAACAAGCCTAGCTCTAGGCACACAGTGGGTGCTTTGTTAACTGCTTCTTGAATGCTTCTCACAATCCATCCAGGCTTAGATTTTCAGGTGCTATCAACTATTAGGGCAGATGTGGCAAAGCCATTCAGTGATTGCATTAGAAATACAGTTCATAACTTATACCTCTTTCAGTAGATACTGGGCACATACCTTCTCCCCTCTCCCCCATCAACTGAACAATGTGAAGGTAGGGCTGCAGCAGCTCTGCTTGGAGTTAAATGTTTCTACAATAATTCATAGCTCTTAAGAATCCTCCAGACTTTACTTAATGTAACTTTAGTTAATGGTGGAGGTTTGAATCAATAATTTATTCCTATAGATCTACAAAGGATTCTTTCTGTAACCAGAAGGAATTGCATAACTAGAGTCTTATGTTTTTACTAGAGGCCCCATGCACGAAATTCGCAAGAGTAGCCCTTCCTTCCCCCAGCTGCCGGCACAAGCTTCCCTCCGGCCACCATCATGCACCCGGGACCCGGGCTTCCCTCGCAGCCCCGGCTTCCTCCAGAAGGTTGTCTGGAAGGGCATCCAGTCTAATTAGCATATTATGTTTTATTATTATAGATTTTAAATATCTCTAGTTTCTCCCTTTTGGTTATCTTCAAAATACCAACCAAAATTATGAAGATATGCCTAAGCTAATAAATTTCCAATAGCACTGAAACGTGTTTCTCCTAACACCATGAACAGTAATTCACCTTTTCAGTCATGAATTGCACTCTAGTGTGGGCCTTGTGTCTGGTCCTTAAACACCCTCATTACCCTTTGGAACAGAACAGTCACGCTACTGTTGGCAAAACGATTGTGTGCACATGAAACTCTTATAGTTTTGTTCAATCTTGAATCTCTTGTTTTTTTAAACTTAGAATTTATTTTTTATTAATATGCAGATAATTATAGCATTTTGTAAGAAAATCAGCTCTGTGAATTATCGGGCCCATGCTTCGTGCCTCACTACTTTGTGTGTCACATACTGTTGAGTTGTCTCCAGCGACCCCATGAATGAGTGATGTGCTCAGTGTCCTGGCCTCAGCAGCCCCGCCCAGCAGCTGTAGACTCATGCCTGTGGCTTTTATTATGAAGTCTATCCTTCTCATAGTTGGCCTTCCCCTTCTGCTGCTGCCTTCTGTTTTTCCCAGCATTATTGTCTTTTCCAAAGAGCCCGCCTTCTCTTGATGTGCCTGAAGTAGGACAGCTTCAGTTTTGTCATACTTGCCTCCAGCGATGTTTTAGGCTTAATTTGCTCTAGGACCCACTTGTTTGTCTGTCTGGTGGCCTGGGGTATTGGTAAAGCAATCAATCCTCCCAACTGTTTCAAGTGAATCATTTGCTTTCTATCAGCCTTCTCCCTGTCCAGCTTTTGCATATGAGGGTGGGTAGCCTCGGCCTTGGTCTCTAATGACACATCTTTGCTCTTGGTGATCTTTTCTAATTTTCTCATTGCAGCCCTTCCTAGTCTCCACCTTCTCTTGATTTCTCGGCTGCAGTCTCCATTTGAATCGATGCCTGATTGCATCAGCTAATATTATTTTATCAGGGGTCTGATATATAGTTCATTTAAAGGAATTAGAGGACCAACTTGTTTTAAAAAATAGTTCCATCCAGACCTCCATTATGAGCAATAGCTTGGGATTAGTTGTCAGTGACAGACTATATATTTTATATGTTTTTTAAAATAGAGAAGGTGAAAAATAACCATTATTGCAGGTAAGAGGTTTTAGCCCACTTCTGTGTTATAGGAGTTTGTCCTCCAAGAAGTAGGATGATATTTCCTTATAAAAGTGACAATCAAGACAGTTGTTTGTATACTTAACTTGCCAAAGTTTTAAAAAACCTTCACTCTTTGCCCTAAACCCATGCTCCCCCACCCATGACTAGAAAGAACATATCTCTAGGGTGTCAGGGCCCAAGTCACTTTGCTTTTAGTCCAGGGCTTCTGTGCCTGCACGTGGCAAGGGTGCTGGTGGCAATGTGTCCTAAGATGCAGTGTGTGTGTGTGTGTGTGTGTGTGGAGGGGGGAGCTGTGTCCAGACTTAGGATGGCCTATTTTCTATCAGACCCACAAGCACCATCTATGGGCTGAAATCCAGGTTAAACCTATTCAGTATGAAGTGGGATTTTTTTTAACTTCCTAACATTATTTCAGTTCCCCAAGTTCTATCTTTCCCCAAGTTACAAATATTGGGGAAATGCTATCCTGATGGTTTCACTCTAGAGGTTTTAGTAAATACCAGTTTATTAGCTTAACTACATTTTTAATCTCCTTTCTGTTCAAAAGATACCAGCAATGAGAGTATTTTGCTGAATTGATAAATTATTCTGCTTAAGGATGAGCAAATCACTTGGTAAAATCAGGAATATCTATTATTTCTTCTCACTAATAACTCTTACAAGGTTACATTCTGTTGTTGCAAGTTTCTGTAATTTTTTTCTGTGACACCTTTCTATTGTCTGACTTTAAATAAAATGTTTCTAATAGTATCTGTCTGGCAGTGCATTGCTTTGCTTTAATACATTCATCATTTAAAGACAAAGTGTAGTGGAGCTGTGTACTCATATAAGAGCTTGTAAATGGAACCCACTCCTGCCTTCCTGCAAGGAGAGGGGGGTGGGCTTGGCCTCCAGTGTATCCAGCAGGAGGCTGCACGCACCACACCGACTAGCACACTGCAGGCCCTATGTCCCCATACTGCGTTTGTTCTGGGAAGTATCTCACATGAGTGGAAATTAGTTTTCTATTAAAGGATCTGAATGAGAGGTTGCTGGCAAATAGGCTGCTTAGAGCAGAGCAGGAACTCCAGGGTCAAAGTCAGATCTCCTGGCAGGAAAGGTTCTCAGAGAGCCTGGTCACTCCCTCCCCTCCCCCGCCCCCCCCCCCCCCCCCACACACATGATTGGAGCAACAACAAGGTGACTCATGCTTCCCTTAGAGGTCGGAAACCTCGTTAGGAAATGTCCTGTGGCTTCTCCTGTATGCTCAGTCAGGACGAGGGAGCCCTGGATTTAACTGTCGAGCAGCCCTGACTGTGGTCACTTCTCCCCCGGAGCGAGCACAGTCTGCCCTGCGCGAGGTCGCAGTGGACCAGTCAGGACTTGGCATCGCTTCCTCGTGGACAAAACAAGGACTCATCACTGATTTCAGACCAGCATTTGAGTGCTCATCTGTGCCAGTGGCTGCTGAGCTACTGAGATGGGAAAGACGTGCTGCTTCCCAATGACACTGCAAAGCGAGTCTCCCTCCCTGCTTTGTGGTGAATGTCAAAGGATCTAGCACACAGGATACATTTTAGAAGCTACAAGGAACCAAAGGAAAGGATGGTGCCTAGTGTGACTTAAGCATTCCACTCTAACCGTGTGCCTCTTCAACACCCTCACATGGAGGTGGCTCTGCCCTGGACCATCCTCCGCAATGGTTCATCGCTGCCCAGCGTTTATGACAATTACAGTACGTTCACTGACCTTATAGCCTGCAGCACAGCAGATCTCTCGAGGGCCCCAGAGTGTCCTTAATTATCCCTGGAACTACTTCTCCCAAAAGCGAGGGAAGGAAGCCTCTCAGCCTCCCTGAGGTCACCTCCTTCCTCGAAGTAGCATCAGAAAGTCATCAAAGGGGTGCCATTTTGAAGGTTATTAATGGACTTTCTCTTTTGTCTTTCCAAGTTTGCAAACTATTGCCTCATTGGCTTGTGATATCCATCCGGCTGGGACAGTACAGAGAAGAGAAAGAGACTATTGCAGTTCATTACAGGACACAAAGAGAATGAAGGTAATATTCAGCTTTGATGCTCAAAGACGAGACTTCACAGCAGTACCATAGCCTCATTTGAAGTAATGTCCAAGTCTCTTTATTCTTCCTCCAACATATCAGTGAGCAGTGCCCTAAAGGAGGGCCAAGCAGAAGAGGGCTGGAGTGAGGGCTGAAGTGGAGGAAGGAAGCCCTTTTCTCTCCTCCCTGGGAATCCTGAACAGGAGGAGGAGAGCAGGTGGATCAGATGTGTGTGGACTGTTTCCGTGGGTGCAGTGGATGAAGAGCATGCTGGTGCCGTGGCTGGGGTTCTGGGAGGAGACCGGTGCAGAGGCCCCGTCGCTGCTGTGTGGCAGCCACACTCAGGTGAGTGTGTTTTCTGTGTCCTGATTCCCCTGGGCTCTCAGTTTCTGTGTGGCATGGATGCCCTCTGACAAAATGAGGTGCCCACCCATCAGAAGCTAGAGAAGGGGCCCCCACGGTCTTGAGCCATAAGAATCGAGGAGGGGCAAAGTCCTGAGGGAGGTTGGTTGATGCTCCCTGGGGGCACTTCTCAACCAAAAGGCCACGGTGCACCCAGGTACAGACCCAGCGGGAGAGGCCAGAGTGTTGTCGTCCGTGATTGGAATGATGGATATCAGCCACTGGTCACCCCAGGGCCAGCACAATGTTACAGGGTTCCCTGCCCCTACCCCAGTGCATAAAGGTAAGAACCCACTCCTTTCCACGTCTGCAGTGTGTGAGCTAAAACTCTGTAGCCCCGCGGACACTTGCCGAAGAGCGCCTCCGTCCCGTCAAGCATCGGAGTTTTCAGAGCCCAGAGCTCACTGCGGCCCACTGGGCAGTTTGCTCCGAGGCCTCGGCTACTATTTCATTTGATCACTGGCTCAGAGAGTCCACCAGATTCCCACGGGCGTGCAGCTCTCACCCAGAGCCAGGGTGCATTGAGAAGATACCTTGTGAGATGTTCCAGGAGGCAGACACTGAAAATGTGGTGATGCATCACTCAAACGTCTCCAATACATAGAGAGGAAGCAGGACACGAGCGAGGCTGAGCAAACGTGGCTGCAAGATAGGTTAGAGAGAAAATTAATTACAGCCAGCACCCACTCAACCCACTGCCACTGTGTGTCCCCACAGGCTGGTTCTCATGGCGACCAGAGCCTCAGGGCCAGCATCAACAGAGCATCTGACTGGGAGAACGTTTCTCAGCTTTCGTAATGCTCTGGCACCAGGGCTGCGAGCGTCGGGGGAGCTTTCATGCTGGTTTTCCGCAGGCCCAGCTCATCGCAGTCCTGGTTGGAGGTTTCCTGAAGCCGGTGCTGTAGCAGTTTCCTTCTCCACTGCATGCAGAAGGCGGCAACTTCCAGCTCCTCCGCATCTGAGGACAGCTGTCTCAAACCCTGGCGGAGAGAAAGACAGGTGAGCCCTGGGGACACTGCACACTCTCCCAGTGTCCGCTGACTGGGGCTCTAGGGGATTCCTCTGAGGGGCTGGGCTGGTTTCCTATGGTCTCGCTTTGCTTTAACAGAGATCAGGGAACGGTGTTCGGAGAGGTGCTCTGGATGGGCACCACTCATTCTGAAAGGAAAGCACAACAGAGCCTTATATTCGTCAACATAAGATGTTCTGAGAATATACTTTTTAAAACTCTCTCTTTACCCCAAATTCTGCCTCCTTTGGATTGCGCCGTATTCATTTTGCTTTATGCAAATGCTCCAAGGGTCTGGCCAGCGGCCTGAGGAGAGCCAAGACACAGGTGTATGCTCGGCTTCAATGTCAGGTTCACTTGCACTCAGATGGCCTGGAGATTGGGCGTGGACTGGCTGGCCTAGGCTGGTGCTGCAGGACCAGCAGGAGACTGTGGGTGTGGCTGCAGGACCAGCAGGAGGCTGTGGGTGTGGCTGCAGGACCAGTGGGAGGCTGTGGGTGTGGCTGCAGGACCAGCAGGAGGCTGTGGGTGTGGCTGCAGGACCAGCAGGAGGCTGTGGGTGTGGCTGAAGGACCAGCGGGAGCTGTGGGCGTGGTTGTGCTGGAGGTAGGGACACTATTCCTTAATGGCCAGGCCTGAGATTTTCTCTCAACCTCCTTTATATTCAAAAGACTGAAACTTGTAGCTAAAATATGCACATTTTTCAAATGCTTTTCACTGAATGCATCTTGAAATTAAAATTCTCCCTCTGCATACTTAGCACCTCCAGGCACTAGCCCACTAGTCCCAGTCTGTGATTTCATGGAACTTACATCCTAATGAAAGAGCCAGACAAATACATAAATACAGGGAGGGAAACAGACAAACATGTAACTACAAATTGGGATAAGTGCTACAAGGAATTATACAAGGTACTAAAAGAGAAAACTGGGTGATATAGTTTGAGTATGGGAGGGTGTTTCATCTCCTGAGGAGGCAGAATTTAAGCTTGGGCCTAAAGGATAGAAGGAGCCAGACATGGGGAGATCTGGCAGAATTTAAGGGGTAGGGGTACATCTCCCAGGTAGAATAATACCTGTGAAGGCATGTGTCAAGGCCCTGGACAGGTGTTCTGTTAGGCATTCAAATACTTCCATTTCCAGCCTCCACTTGGACATAGAAAGCTGGAGAGAGGATTGCTCCCCCCTGACAACAAGAAAGTCAGATGATTCACAAAATCATAACCTTTCTTCAATATCATTTTTTTAAATCCTCACCCAAAGGTATTTTCCATTGATTTTTAGAGAGAGTGGAAGAGAGAGGGAAACACAGAGAGAAATATCGATGTGAGAGAAACATCCATTGGTTGCCTCCTGCACTCGCCCTGGAGCCTGCAACCGATGTACGTGCCCTTGACCAGAATCAAACCCAGGACCCTTCTGTCCGCAGGCTGACGCTCTATCCACTGAGCCAAACCGGCTAGGGCCATAACCTTTCTTGAACCCATTAGGAAGCTAAGGTTGAAGGACATCAACTAGCCTGAAATCTAAGAAAAGACAGTCACTTTCACACAGTGACGGGTACATCACTGGCTCCTTTAGGACAGAGCATAGGGGAAAGACGGGCTACCAAAGACTGATAAGAAGACTTTAGTTGAAATTCTTAACACGTTGCTAGTGGCCAAGTGCACACAAGTGTGAGTATACAGGACCCAAGAGAGCCACAAGCCAAGAACAGTCCACACCTGCTCTCGGGCTCTCTCTGGGCCCTCCTCGGGGTTCCTGAGAAGGATCTGGGACAGGGCAGGAGGTTGGGAATGTCCCTAGTAATGGCAAGGGAGCAGCCAACACAGTGACCAAAGGCAAGAACCCCTGCCTACATTGTCTCCTATGAAACAAAGACCTAAAGTCACCCTGCCATCCCTAGGACATAGGTCGAGGCCATGGCAAGAGGAGAAAGGGACAGAGTACAGGCCTCTACCTGGGGGGAAGGAGCAGAAAATGGTCCTGAATTCATACCATTCAAAGTCTCCTATTGTGGGGGGAGGAGCAGGATCACTGAGAAAGCCCCAGCCCCTAGACCTGGGACACCAGCCTGCCTTCAACTGAGGCTGAACCACCTCCCCTCCAGGCAGTGAGTCACGACTGACAAGTAAGCTGTGGGACAGGCAAGCACCTGGAGGAGAGCAGCTCCAAGGTGCACAGCAGGCCTCATGCTGAGAGTGGAGCAGGGATAGTGATAGACACCCAAACCCCAAACCCCAAACACATCAGGGGTGACTACTGCTATAACAGCCACACTCAGCTCAAATCCTGACTCACCCCCCACACGAAGGGCTAGGGGAAGCGGGGTGCCATTTTCAAGCATACATACTGTTCAGTTCATCTCTGCCAGTCTACATATAGAGTCAAGTTTTCAGTGGGAAATTATGAGACATGCAAAAAAGAAAAGAAAACAATTGACTTTCAAGAGATAAGGAATTGAACAACCCATACTCAGATATGAGCCACTTGTTGAAACTATCAGATAGGAAGTTAAAAATTACTGTGGTTAATGTATCAATTACTTTAGTGGAAAAAGTAGATGAAATGCATGAACAGATGGAGAATTTTTAGCAGGAAACAAAAAATTATTAGAAATAACTGAATGAAAATGCTAAAAATAAGAAAAAGAAAACAACATGGTAAATGATGAAGGATGCTTTGACAGACTCATCAGCAGACTGAACACAGCTGAAGAAAGAATCAGTGAAACTGAAGGTAGGTTCATAGAAATTAGCCAAATTGAAACACACAGGAAACCAAGTGGCAGGTTTGGGATAGAATCAAGTTGAATTTTTTTTTTTTTGAGAGAGAGAAGCATTGATCTATTGTTCCACTTATTTATGCATTCATTGGTTGATGCTTGCATGTGCCCTGACTGGGGATCAAACCTGCAACCTTGGCATATTGGGATGACACTCTAACCAAATGAGCTACCTGGCCAGGTTGAATTTAACAACTAAGAAGAAAGTAGAGTCTCCTCATGCGTGTATGCAGTATATCATGTAGTATATCACGTGTGCTCCACGCCAGCCCCTGCTCTGGGATCAGCACTTACCCTGAGACTCGCAGCCTCTGCAGCCCTCACAGTCTTGGAGACGGCCCGGAGGAGCTGCTGTGCATTTCCCAGCAGGAGCTCCTCAGAGGACTTGCTTCTGGCCAGGGAGGCCTTGACACTGGGGGTTACAGGAGGAAAGCAGCTGACATCACACTGGGTGAGAGGCAAATCTCAGATAGCCCAATGCCAGAACGTTCGCAATGTGAGCCTTTGTGGGCACGACTCAGAGAAAGAATGTCCTAATGGTGTAATTTGACATCCTATCTAATAAAAGAGTAATATGCAAATTAACCATCACTCTGCTACGCCCACAAGCCACGCCCACAAGCCAATCAGGAGTGGATATGCAAATAAACCCAACCAAGATGGCTACGGCCACAGAGAGCAGGAGGGTGGCTTGGGTTTCCCCGGCAATGGAGGAAGCCAAGCTTTCCGCCTGCCCTTGCCAGCCTAGGCTTCCACTCAAGGCTACAAAGTTTCAATGATAGAAGATACATAAATCCAAACAGAAATGGCGGCAGCCACGGAGCTGGAAAGAGCAGGAGGCTAGGGTTGCCCCCGGCGATGGAGGAAGCCAAGCTTTCTGCACACCCTGGCTGGCCCAGGCCTCCACTTAAGGCTACAAAGTTTCCATTATAGAAGATACATAAATCTCAATAGAAATGGCTGCCACCACGGAGCAAGCAGAAGGCTTGGCTCCGCTCCAGGCTACAAAGTTTCAATTGTAGAAGATAAATAAACCCCAGATACCAGGGCCTCCACTTGGGTCACCAGGGGGCGTGGCCGGCCTGCAAACCACCACAGGCCCCTTGCCCAGGCCGCTTCATGCCCCAAGGGAACCCCCACCCTGATCCGGGACACCCTTCAGGGCAAACCAGCTGCCCACCCGTGTACCAGGCCTCTATCCCAGGGGTCCTCAAGCTTTTTAAACAGGGGGCCAGTTCACTGTCCCTCAGACCGTTGGAGGGCCGGACTATAGTTTAAAAAAAAACTATGAACAAATTCCTATGCTCACTGTGGACCCAGGACGAGTCGGCTGCTAAGCAGGACAGGCAGCGGCACCTGGCGGGCCGGATAAATGTCCTCAGCGGGCTGCATGTGGCCCACGGGCTATAGTTTGAGGACGCCTGCTCTATCCTATCTAATAAAAGAGTAATATGCAGATTGAGCATCACTCCAACACACAAGATGGCTTCCCCCATGTGGTCAAAGATCCTGCCCCCATGTGGACACAAGATGGCCACCACAAGATGGCCAGCAAGGGAGGGCAGTTGGGAAGGACCAGGCCTGCAAGGGAGGGCAATTGTGGGCGATCAGGCCAGCAGGGGAGGGCAGTTAGGGGTAACCAAGCCAGCAGAGGAGGGAAGTTGGGGACGACCAGGCCTGCAGGGAAAGGCAATTGGGAGGGACCCAGGCCTGCAGGGGAGAGCAGTTGGGGGGACCCAGGCCTGCAGGGGAGGGCAGTTGGGGGAGACCAGGCCTGCAGGGGAGGGTAGTTAGGGGAAAACAGGCTGGCAGGGGAGCAGTTAGGCATCAATCAGGCTGGCAGGGGAGTGGTTAGGGGGTGATCAGGCTGGCAGGCAGAAGTGGTTAGGGGCAATCAGGAAGGCAGGCAGGCAAGCAGTTGGGAGCCAGCAGTCCTGGACTGTGAGAGGGATGTCCAACTGCCTGGGCATCGAGGGGTCCCAGATTGGAGAGGGTGCAGGCCGAGGGACACTCCCCCCCCCCCCCCCCGTGCACGAATTTCATGCACCGGGCTTCTAGTTTTAAAATAAAAATGTGCATTTGGATACTAAGAAAGTATGACTCATATAGTATCTATAAATTAACAAGAGGTGTTTTTAATGAAAATAACTGAAGAGATGTACTTAAGTAATGAACTTGGGTAAAGTCTCAGACTTTCAGAGCCTTTAGGATTGAGAGCTTGACAAATACACCGTATGAAGCAGGCCTTATCTTTGTGATCTGAGCACTGACAACTTAGGGCCTTGCTCACCTTGGAAAGGCTGCCCCTCCCAAGGGTAGCCAATTCCTGGAGGTAGTGAATGGTCACCTGCAAGTGCACCTTCCATATGCAAACTAACCAACCCAAACCCCGCCCACCTCCTCCCCATGGAGCTCTTCCACTCCGGGCCACTGTTCCTGCACTGATCACACTAGGACAGGGCACCAGACAAGGAGGGGCAGCCTCCATACTGCAGAGCCCATAGAAATTAGTCAAACCAGCCGATCCTAAACCCCTGTAACCTGCTCACCCCCTCTTGCCTGTTCCTTCCCATGAAAACCATAACAAGTCTCTGGCCTGTTTCCCCCTCACTCCTGCTTTTGACGGGCCCTGCCTGGCCCCGAGTGGCCCCGTTTGGCCCCACATGGCTCTGCTCCTAGGCCCTGTGAGGGTCTTCTTCCTTTCTGACAGTCATTTCCATGTGTGCGCGTCCTGCCATACCTGATTTAAACAAACCTCGAGCACCCTTACAATCCCCAGATTTGAAGTGCTAATTCATTGCAGTTCCTGTAGTTTAAGTAGAGAGATTTGAGTAGCTAATCTTGAGATGATTATGTGCCTGAAATATTTCCTAAACTGGTGATTTTTTTCATGCCATAGCACACAGAAACTAATTACAAAAATTCTGCTGCGCGCACACACACACACACACACACACACACACACACACACACACACAAAATTGTTTTTGCTGATCTGACCAAAAGAAAATGGATATAATTTTGATTCATTCACATCAGATGGCTAATGCTGTGTTGGCTGTTGTCATTATTTTATTTGACAATCTAAGGGAAAAGAGGTCAGTGCCCTGACTCTTGCAGCACAACTAGTTGAAAATCGCTGTCCTAGATAAAAGTAACCAGGTTTTATTTTTAGTTTAAAAACAATTTATATACCCTGATCTTGGCAATGTTATTTTTATAACTCACAATAATTGATACCAGTTTTAACTAGCTGCTTTCCATAATATCAGAAATCGCAAACTAGAGGCCTGATGCACGAATTCATGCACTGCATGGGTGGGGTCCCTCGGCCTGGCCAGGGATCAGGGCCGATCGGGGCCCCGGGAGAGGCCATGGGAGGTTGGCTGTGGGAGCGCACTGACCACCAGGGGGCAGCTCCTGCATTGAGCATCTGCCCCCGGTGGTCAGTGCACATCATAGCAACTGGTCGACCGGTTGTTCGGTCATTCGGTCACTTAGGCTTTTATATATAGATATATGTCTGTTACTGATGAATGTGCAGTGCAACTTTAAGGCACTTGAGTTGAAATGAAACTGGTCCATACTTATGACATTGTATATTGTCAACACGAAAGCTGTGGTAAGGAATGGTTAGCAAAACTGCTCACCTCCTGCCCGACCAGCATGGCTCAGTGGTTGAGTTCAACCTATGAACCAGGAGGTCACTGTTCGATTCCCAGTGTGGGGCGTGCAGGAGGCAAACAATCAACGATTCTCTCTCATCACTGATATTTCTATTTCTCCCTCTCCCTTCCTCTCTGAAATCAATAAAAACATATTTAAAAAGCAAAAACAAACAAAAACCCTGCTCACCTCCAGAGTTCAGGCACATTAAATTAATTCATCTTAACATAAGTTATGTGCTAACATAGTCTTTCCTGGGCAGGTAACACTGGAAATACTTCCACTTTGCAATTATTTTTACTGATAACTGGCTTTTTTGGTTATATTATTAGTATAAAAACAAATAGATAACTACTGGTAAAATTTTAAACATAATGATAAAGCACAGACATGTGTTTGTAGATGGAGCCTGATGTGCAAACACCAGCATGCGTGTGTGATGTTGCAAAGGGAGGCGGGAAGTGTCAATGCCGGTGGATTTGATTCCTGAAAATCCTTACAGTTACTCTATGTTCGCACCTACTCAGGAACAAGTTTTCCATGTTAAGTCTTATTTTTCTTTCTTACGTATATCATCCGATATATTTGTGATAAAATAAGAAACAACAGTGGCTTAAATGCATTTCTGATCCTCTGTATTAATTTGAAATTCCCAGAATTAATGTGGGCTCTTGGAGGATGAAATGTTAACAGGAGTATTAAAAAAAGGAGTATCCTCCCACCCAGCCCTCTGGAGCCTGAGCCGCAGAACACAGCTGCCCCCACAGCCGGTCCCACCACGCGCTTCTACCTGGAGATGATGCGGAGCTGGTTGCTCATGGTCTGGATCTGCTCCACGACACACAGGAGCTCCTGAGAACACCTGTGGTCTATGCAGTTTTTCGCAATGATGCGGATAAGCCTGGCGAAGTTCTGTCCAGAAGTCGCAACTTTCCTGGCAGAGGCAATGAGCTGCTCTTTGGTCTAAATCAAAAGAAATGACAAAGAAGGGGGTAGGCAATGCTGTTGCAGTTTTCCCTAAGAAATCAGTGGCAAAGTGTGCCTGGCACAACTTACTTCAGAATGAACACAGTTTAACGTGGTCTCCAGCGTGAAGGAGAGGGGCTCAGCTGAAGAGGTCAAGCTCAATATTCCATAACCTTCAAGTTATGAAAGGTCATAACCCAGGTCTCGAAGGTGCCAGAGAAAACTCAGACCACAAGAGAGTAGTCTGGTGTGATCTCTGCCAAGAAAGGAGATGCTGTCCTGCCAGGTGGCACAGGTGGTTGGAGCATCGTCCCGTAGACCAAAAGGTTGCAGGTTCGATTCCTGGTCAGGGCACATACCTAAGTTGTGGGTTTGATCCTCAGTCAAAGCAAGCGAGGGAGGCAACCAATGTTTCTCTCTCTCTCTTGCTCCCTCCCTTTCCTCCCTTCTGCTTTCTCTAAAAATCAATGAACATATCCTCAGGTGAGACTAAAAAAAAAAACAACAGGACACCTCTTCGATCTTCCTGCCGTCCTCCAGCTGCACCCAGCCTCAGTGCTGGCGAGGTCTAACACCCTTCCCCAGGGGTCACGGAATCTCCCAGCTCCCGGTCAGGACCCTGGGTTCCCCACCCTGTGTGGCCTGTGGCCCTCTAACTGCTATTTCAAACTCTTTCCCATTTTACTCCAGAGCACCAGGCACTTTGGTGCTTAAAATCGGGTTGGTAGGAAGATGGAAATTTGAGGGTTTGTAGGAGAATTCTTCATGTTCCTCCATCCCACCAGGCACAAGCCTCACTATTAAAATTATCCTCTGGGCCCAGCCCGTGTGGACCAGTTGGTGAGCATCGTCCCATACACCAGGAGGTCGCTGGTTTGATTCCCGGTCAGGGCAGGCTCAAACCCTGCTGGGGGGCCATGCAGGAGGCAGGCAATCGATGTTTCTCTCTCATCAATGTTTCTATTTCTCTCTCCCTCTCCCTTCCTCTCTCTCTAAAACCAATAAAAACATATTTTTAAACAAGTATGCTTTGGTTTTTGTTTAGGTGCCATTCCCAGGGAACCCCATGAGGCACAGGGTTTGCATATTCCTGGCGCCCTCAATCACACACCACAGCCAACACCCAAGCTCTATATGAATTAGGATATCAGAGAAGTTTGGAAAGGGAATAGGAGTCAGCATAAAGAGGTCACCACTGCCAGGTCTGACCTAATGACCTTGGGGTCACAGTCCAATGAGAAACTGGCTGGTTGAAGTGGGCAAGGTTGGGAGGAGGGATGGGACAATGGCAGGTCCTACTGCCAAGTATGGGGAGGCTGCTAGGTTTGGCTTATAGTCACCTGGTCAGGGGGCACCCTGACATCCAGCCTTCTCATCTGGACTCCCTTCCCACCCAGAATGAGAAATGGGGCCCCATGCAGCCTGGCCATGGGTTTGGGAGCCATTTGCACCTGGCAGACCAACGCGGAAGGAGTTTTCCAAATGGCTTTGGAGCCATTCTAGCTCTTCATTCTGGTCCCCGCTCAGTAAAGGAACCGCCTTCATTTTCTCAGTGTTGGTAAACAATGCTTAGCTCAACTGAATCCAGACGAGGGCCGAGGGCCAGGAGCGGTAGGTCAGGGCCCGCGTGGAAGGGCCCCTCCCGTAGGCAGCCCTCTCCTCCAGGCCATGCCGTTACCTCTATTTGGGGCAATTTTAAAAGATGTAAGTGGCCCCTTAGTTATCCTTCTGGGATACAAGTGAGTCCTTGATTTTACTAACCTGCAGCTTCTGACAATTTATCTCCCTGGTGAGTAAGACAAAACTGTGGCCACTGTGCCCAAAAGAGGAGGGGAAAGGAGAGGTGAAGTGACATTTATGATACAGTAGACAGAGAAAGAAGAGAGCATGCAAAAATGCTAAGTGCTGAGCAGCGGAGTAGGAGTGTGGCCCAACTGTGCGGGGAGCCCCAGGCGCTGGAGGGCAACGCCCAGCACCCGTCTCCCCCGCGTTGCCCAGTCCTTCCATCACCCAAGTCCCCAAAGGCCACGTGCCAGGAGGCGTCCTCTGCTCCGTAGACTCTGAGCCATCAGGAGCACCTCCTCGGCCATGTCCTGGGTCATCTGGGTGATTCTGTTCCCGCCGTCCGTGCTGTGGTCCTGCGGGGGCTGCTCCAGCTCTGCACTCCGCCAGGCCGGGCTGCCAGGCGCGCAGGGAGGGCCGCTGCAGGGCTGCTGTAGGCGGAAGACAGAGCTGGTGAGACGCCTGCTGCTGGGACCTTCCAACCACCAGGGGAGTTAACGGCCTTGTCATCATGTAACCGAGGGAACCGGGAGGGCTTCCGACTGCCCATGTGCCAGCTGCCCTTAGCATCTCTCCAAACCCACAGGAAAACACCGGGTCCCTATCACTCGGGGCCATTCACCCAGAATTTGCATAAACAGGAACCTGGCATTGTCCAATCCCAGGATAGTTACAATATCAGTGTCTTTCCCTCGGTGACTTTTCGGGCCTCACCTGGGAGAAGGGGGAATCTATAGGTTCTTAAAATTTAGGAAACCCTGAATGTTCCAACTTTGGGAACCCAAATACTGGCACATAGGAAGATGATTCACAAAATCATAGCCTTTCTTGAACCCATCAGGGAGAGGAGGTTAAAGGACATCAACTAGCCTGAAATCTAAGACAGACCTTCACAGCTCCCCCAACCCCCTGCCTTGTTGCTTCCTAGTGAGGAAGCAGCGGGACACTCCCAGGTGGGCCCTGAGCCGAGCCTCCCAGGACCTGAGCCACACAAGTTGCTCTGCACTTAGCGGTGAACCCAGTGACCATGTTCAAGAGTGGCTCTGCCTCGCCAGCCAGTCTCAAGCTCCCCAGGGCAGGGCCTGGGCCCCGGTTCGAGTGGGCAGGAGGCAGGAGGGGAGCCGCCTCCAGGCCCGCCCACCCCCACGCCTCCCGCAGCACCCCTCCTAGCACACTAAGGCCTCAGAAGGGATATGACTAAGCTGTTGGAAAAGCCTGAGGCCACAGACGTGATGGTAAATTCCACCGAAACTGGGAGCTTTAAGTTCATGGTCCTATTTGGTCTGAGGCTGTGAATATAGCAGATTCTCCACCAACAGAGGAATGGAATCATAGGGGCGCTCGGGGCTGTGGACAGACCGCGTGTGGCCACCGCGTGTGGCCTGTGGCCTTTGCCCCTGCCCGGTTGGTGGCTGTGTCCAGTGTTTGTCACACTCCCCTCACACGGGAAGGCGCTGCCGCTACCATGTGGCGTCAGGAGACCAGTCACCAAGGAGGGGTGGATGGACCGTACCCTAGAGCTGCGGGTGCAGGCGGGTGTTTAAGTGAGCAGTTGCCGTGTAGCAGACGGGACATATGTGAGTGTGGGGCCAGGATACGGCGGAGGCTGGGGTCCAGGTGAGCCACCCTGCGGTGTGGGCTCATATGAGTGTGCTTGGCCCTGAACTGGCCCAGGAGCAAGCAGGCATGTGGGGAGAGCCCTGACAGCTGAGTTCAACTCAGAAGCTGTCCAGATGCCAGAGCAGCAGCCAGCAGGTGGGCGACTGGAGGTGGGGCAGGATGTGCACGCCTGGCCTGACTGCGGCTGCTCTCTCCCCACCCCCAGAACACCTGCTCCACTACCCCCCCACCCCCCACACCTACCTCCCCCGATCATTCTGCCCCAAATCCAAACCTCTCCTGCACATCTCAGCTGCCTTCTGCATCCTAGCAAGCAATCAAAGCCACTAACTGTGCACCTGCAATGCCCAGACACTGAGTTTGGCATGAAGGATCGAAAGACGGGTAAGACAGGGTCCCTGAGCTTCACCGCTGACAATGCAGTCTTTCTAAGCTAGTGCACACAGGAAGTCCTGGGCTTTGCTATCGTCTTTCTGTGTTGGCGTCTTCAATGAAATCATTCCCCACCTCCTGGAGCCTGTTTGCTGGCCTTGCTCCCGACAGGCTGAGACGTCCCTGGATGCTGCAAGGGTGGGGGGAAGCCTTGGAGAGGGGCCCAATGACACCGAGGGCCGGCAGGACCCCGATGGGCCAGAGGACTCATCTGGGACTACGACTCAACTGCAGTGACCGAAAACAGGGAGAAAATGGCAAATGCGTGATTTGATGGCCCTTGAGCTAAGGGTTAGGAAAGTCAGAAATGTTCTTTTCAGCTCGTGTCTCACATGCAACCATCAGGGACCCGCCGCTTCCAAAACTAGAAATGTCCCCAGGCTCCTCCGCAATGAGGGGGACCACGCTGGAGGCCCCGTAGCTGCTCTGACTGCTCCTTGGAAATAGAGAATGCCCAGGCTGTGACGTACGAGTGCCCAGACGACAACGAACCCCTTCCCAAACCATGTCGCCTCAGCAGGTTCTGACAGGTGCTCATGGTTGGGGGTGCTGTTCTGGGCTGTGGGGAGGGGTGTGTCTGCCCTCAGGAGTCCCAGTTAGTGGGAGAGTGGGGCAGATGCAGGAGGGGGGCTGGCTCCCCTCTCCCTGCCCTGGGCAAAGCCCTCATCCCTGTTGTTTTGGAATGGGAGCCACTGTGGAGGAGGAGTGCCTGGAACAGAAACCCTGAGGTGAGGTGGGGGCCTGCTGTCCACCCAGAGGCCTCCAGCTGCGCAGGAGAGATGATGCCCTTTGTGGGGCGGGGTGGGGGGGGTGGTGAACGAGCTTGCTGTGGTGCCCGCCCAGTGCCGCTGCGCTGGGCGGCCAGCAGGTGTGTGAGGTGCTCCTGTCTGCAGGTTTTGATGAGAAGGGGAATGTGTCAGGTGAGCTGAGAGACACGGAATGTGCCAGTCAGTGAAGTCAGTGGCATTAAGTGTCAGGAAGATCCTGCGGGAAAACAGAAAAGGACGAGCCCCACAGGCTATCTGAGCGGATGGGCCAGGAGCCAGGGAGGCTGGAGAGCCTGGAAGGTGCTGGGAGAGGGACCTGCCTGCCCGCCCGCCCAGCTCCTTTGGGAACAGGGCCCCTTCGCAAGGTAATTACTTTTTTTTTAATCCTCAACCGAGGAGTGAGGATATTTTTTCCATTGATTTTTAGAGAGAGTGGAAGGAAGGGGGAGGGAAGAGAGACAGGAGAGAGAGAGAAATATCGATGTGAGACACACCGATTGATCCCTCGTAGGCTCTGGCAGGGATCGAACTTACAACCCAGGTATGTGCCCTTGACCAGGGATCGAACCCGTGACCCTCTGGTGCACCTGCCGACGCTCTAACCACTGAGCACACCGGCCAGGGCTCAAGGTAATTATGAGAAAGGGAAGTAAAGAGATACAGAGTAATGGAGTGAAGAAACAGGTGATCTGGTCAACTTCATCTCGGGAGAGGACCCAGGCAGGGTTTGGAGGCTTTGGGCTTCCCAGCACAAGGTCGCAAAGGGGACGGAGCAGGTTTGCCTAAAACGCTGGCCGCGCCCTCTGCTAGGGAGCTTCTCAGGTCCCGCCAACCCCCCCGTGTCTCCCACTGGCTTTGATCACAGTCGGTCTAAGAAAATCAAGTGTTTGGGATCCATGATGCCCGACTGTGCTGTCCGTTGCCCTGGGAAGAAATGACGATGCCGGAGGGTGTCCCAGACCCAACACCCTCCCAACAAGTCCTCCTTTTGCCTACGTTGACTCAGCTGGGGTCCCTGCCACTTGAAACAGAAGAACCCTGATGGGGGCAGGAACGGTGGCACAAGAAGCCAGGGCCATAGAGGATGGCTGTCAGTCACAGCAAGGCGACTCACTGCAGCTGGGCAACTCGACACACTTCCTGGAGGTCAGTAATTACGGCCACTGCACACAACACCCTTACTATGTGCAAGTATTTCATGTGGATGCTTCAGGAACCCTCTGCCCAGAAGGTATCAATGCTCCCATTCTCCAGATTATAATCTGGAGCCCAAAATAGCTAAAAGCTTCTCTGTGGACTCAGGGCTGGGAAATGGCAGAGGCAGGAGCAGCCCAAGCCATCTGCTTCCCGACCCTGGGCTCTCAAAGGCTGCCTGTGCTGCCTGCCAGGGGTGAGTTATACACGTGGGCACTGGGACAGTTTTTTCTGGAACTCGGCAGCAGGTTTGGTTCCTAGAAAGTGGGCTGAGGAGGGAAGGAGAAAAGGTGCTGCTATCCTACCGTGTCCAGGTCCACTGCAATGGTCCCGGTGATGGCTGGACTGGCTGTGCAGGTCCCTGCTGAGCTCCCTGGGGTATCTCTTGGGGCAGCACCCGGAGAATCCACACTGCCCACTGCAGCAGCCCCTGAGGCACCCTCCTGGAGGTGGAGCTGAGGCTGGGCAGGGTCCTGTTCATCACTGGGCTTCAAGCACCTCGCCAGGAGTCTGCAGGCCTTGCTGTGACCACCTTGCCAGGCCTGGAGCTGGGCCACGGCGTGGTGGGCCTTGGCCGCCCACTCCCACTGAAGCCAGTCCAGGATGTGTGCTCCCCCCTCCTCTGGGTGTTCTTGGAGCACAGGGACCCTCTGGGCCACCTCCTTGGTGAGGACGAGAATGCTCTCCAGAGCCACCAGAAGGCCTTCCTGACAGGGTCCAGCCTCCTGGCCTCCTGCCACGATCGTCTGCACAGCCTGGATGCCAGACACCATCCTTTCGAGGGAGCTTGCTGGCCTGCAGGGTCTGAGGCCCGGGGTCTGGGGGTCTTCACAGACAGAGAGCCTTGGGCTGAAGGCATCTTGGAGGGCCTGCCCATAGTCTGCATTGATGCTGCTGAGGTGGCCAATCAGGGCCTTGGCTCTGAGGGTGAGCTCCAAGCAGAGAAGGTCAAAGCGTGTGGACAGGCTGGGAGACGGTCTGGGGGAGGAGGCCAAGATCTGCGCCACGTCCAGCAGAGCATCTGTGAGCACATGAACTTCCCTGCACAGAAAGGCGACCTCGCCCTTTACCCGCTCATCCCCACACAGTCGCCTAGACAGCCTGGCAGCCTCCTGTAGCCTCTGAGAAACATCTGCTGCCTGAGCCAACCCTTCTTGCAGCCCCTGCCGGTCCTTCACAGCCTGTCGCAGGGGCAGGAGGAACAATCCTTGTCTCCCGCTGAGCCTCTCCATGCACTGGAGCAGGTCTTGGACAGCCACTGACCATAGCAGGCACCTGTCCCCAAGGCTCTCCTCCCATGAAATGGCGGCTTGGAGATCATCTGAGACCAGAACCTTGTCCAGCAGCTGTTTAGCATGGGTCTCCGCCTCCTCCAACCTGCCCTGCATTTGTAAAAGTGCTTCTGGATGCCCCATCGGGCCAGGGTCCTTCTTACCCAAATCCATGGGCCCACCTTTGGCCGCTAGTTGAGCCATTGAAACTAAGTTCTGCTGAAGCTCCATGAACACAGCCGTGCTCCCCGGAAGATCAGCTGCTGGGTTGTGACAGAACAGCTGTTGACACAGAGGGTACCAGTCACCAGCCATAGCTACCAAATCCTGCCTGCTGTCCCTGGCTCTCCCAGACAGCTGGAGAGACACTTCCAGAAGCCTGCTGGTTCTAGCAGCTGTGCAGTGTGCTATCTTCCCTGCCAGGTCAGTAGCAGAAGGTGCCAGCACCGGGATTTCTTGGAGTCCACTCATCCTCTCTGACCCCAGTGGTCCCTCCCCAGCCAGGGACTCTTGAGCTGCAGCCACAGCTACACCCGGCAGCTGAGGGGTGGTGCCGGCTGAGGACACGGGCTGGTGGCTACAGCTCTCTGCAGCAAGAGTGAGTTTGCTGATGGTGGGGAGTGGAGGGCCCCTACTCTGTGTACATGTGTTGGGACTCAAGGGACTGGGAAGAGGGTTCCTGGGTGGATAGGAAATGCCTGGGTCACTTTCCCCGAACCCTGGCCCCATCTGGTATGTCAGTGCTGGAGCTGGGGAGTCCTGGAGGCTGGGGAGAACATGAGGCTGTCTCTTTGCCACGTCAAACCTCTGGACTTGGTCCCGAAGGGGGCTGAGGATATCGGGGTGGTTCGTCCCATCCAGCCCCTCCTGGAGGCTCTGAGCAGCACAGATGAGACGTTTTGCCACGGTTAGAAACGCATCTGTATCCTGAGAGCTGTGCCCACCTGAACAGTGCTCAGCAGCCGCACCCAGGACCAGGGAGGACTGCTCCAGCTGCCGGATCAAGACTCTCAGGCCGTTACGGAAGATGGGGTCTCGATCTTGGTCTACGTATCTGTTCATTACCTGTACTATGTGTGTGGCGCGGCCCTGTAAGTATGCCACCAACCTGGGAAACTCGCGGGAGTCTCCACTCCTCCAAGCCCAGGTGAAGAAGTCCAAGTGCTTGCCCATCTCCTGAATGGATACACTCAGGAACTCGGGAATACTGAGAACCTCATCAAAACATGCCAACAGGCGCCCAGAGGCCCTGGCCCAGGCCTGGAGCAGGGCCTGCAGGGCGGAGGGGCTCCAGTCTGGGCCGGACCCCTGCGGGCCTTGTGAGAAAATCTGCTGCACTGTGACCACAAGCCCCCAGAGGCCTGCCATAGTGACCTCCAAGTCTCCGCCGGTTTGTTGTCGGGGACAGCACACCAAGGCCAAGTGGCCCACCCGGAGCATCTGCTGGGCCTGCTCCTGGAACGCGTCAAGGAGAAGCTGGAGGCTCTCGGGTCCAGCCTCGCTGCCGCGCGGAGAGCGAACAGGTGCTGTCGCCAAGGCGGCTCGGACCAGCCTTTGCAGAGGACCCTGCGTGTCGGTGAACGTGCCCAGGATCTGGCGCAGCAGCCCGGCGCGCACGCCCTGGGAGAGCGCCTCGGTGGCGGCCCGCAGCGCCGCGCGCTCTTCCGGGGGCTCCAGGCGCCGCAGCTCCAGCAGCCGGCGGCAGGGGGCCACCAGGCGCAGCCTCTCGGGTGGCGCAGCACCGACAGCCAGACGCATGCAGGGACCCAGCACGGCGGCCAGCACTACGTCCAGCCCGCCCCGCAGGCGCTCGGGCCCGGGTGCCGCCAGCAGGGAGCGCAGCTGCTGCAGGTGGCGGGGGAGCGCGCCACGCTCACAGGCCGGGGTCTCCTGGACGCCAGGCTCCAGCCGCTCCAGCAGCTCGCCCAGCGCCTCCCGGGCCAGAGCGAACAGGCGGCGCCGGGCGGCCAGCGCCGGGCGCGGGGAGCGGGCGCGGACTGCGGCGAGCAGCGCGGGGACCCGGCTCCTCAGTAGGCGTCCCCCGGGCCAGCGCGCACCCAGGCGGCTCAGGCTCAGCAGCGCGTCGGCCAGGTCCATCCAGGGTCCCCGGGGAGAGCCCGTGCCTGCCGCCTCCAGTGCGTCCAGGCAAGCCAGGCACCGGCCGGCAGTCCGAGCCGCGGTCCGAGCCGCCGCCGCATCTTCCAGGAGTAGCACCTGTTGGGCAGAGGGGAGGGGAAGGGAGCTTGAAAGGCCTGCAGGTTTGTGGAGCGACTGCGAGCTTCCCTGACCCCACACCGGTTTACAAATAAACGTCCAGACATCCCACACTAAAGAGAACTGAATTTCAGCCGCCTCCACCCCGCCCACAACAAGGCACCTAGGAGTGAAACTTAAAGAAAACTCTTGTGTAACTGAAAATGTAAACCTCCTGAATTCGAATCTCTCACGAGGGTTCCAGTCTGGGCTTGAGCGCTTATCTCCAGGTTAGAGGAGGCCATCAGCCGTCCACATGGTAGCCAACATAACCAAGGAAAGGGTGTGTCGGCGGGACTTGCTGCTTGGATGAGGTGATGGGGTCTGGGGAGATAGATGCCCATCCGGGAAGCACCCTGAGACTCCTTCCAGGCCTGACCGCCCCTGCCCAGCTCTCTCCCTCCCTTTCCACAGAGAAGGTGCCCAGCCATTCCCAAGAGCCAGCCCTTCCTCCACTCCCCTCCCCGCACCAGGTGCCCAGGCCCTCTGGCTCTCATCTTCTCATTTCCATCTCCCTTCAATGAGGTTCTGTTAAATTACAAATTCACCCCACAGTAACCCACACTACTAAAGTTTTAATGATGAACATTACTAATATTTGATCATATTTATGGCAAACACATTCCAACAGGGAGCATGTGCCAACCAAGAAGAGTTGTGCCAGTTAGTGGCACGTCAGGATGGAGTGTGGGGAGCGTTTGGAGGCTGAGGGGCTGTCCTGGCCCCGGGGCCTCCCAGCTGTAGGCCAATAAGCAGAACTTTCATTTTGGAGGCTCATTTGCCAAACAGGTTGAGAGCTACAAAGGTTTCTGTAGCTACTCCACATAGCTCCTGGCCACAGGTAGGGTGGGAAATGAAGCCCTCGGTGACACCTTTCATTAGGGGTTGGTGGACAAGTGTGGGGGTGGACGGGCTGTACATAGGTTTAAGATCATAGAGCCTCGCTCAGGATGTCTGCTCAGCTCCCTATGGCAGCTTCCACATTTAGCATTCATTCAATTGGTAATGAACTCTGTGCCTGTGACCTTGGCAGGAACTTAGGCAGGTTTCTCTCCTGGGAGGGTGTCCACTGTGGGAGCACCATGCCCCATCCACGCCTCCCATGATGAGCTCTCTGCCCAGGCCAGCCCGCCAGCCAGCTCTGACATCAGCCTCACCTTCGTGGTGTCCAGCAGGACCTGCTGAGCTGTGGACACTAGCTCCTCCCGGTGGCTCTGACATTCTGGCTGAACTCGGAGCTTCTGAGCCACCAACATGATGTTCCTCCCAGATGTGACGAGAGAGTCGGCAGCAGGGCCCATTTCCTCCCGGAGCCATTCCTCCTCGGAGTCCTCGGCCAGCCTGCACACACGTTCTCACTCAGCATTTACCAACGTGCAATGTGACAGCAAAGAAACATACCCACCAGGAAATTATGATACATAGAAGGTACAGAGCACTGTGAAGCCATTAAAATGGTGATGTAGATCTAACCCTTCACCCTAAGATAAGTCACGATGTAAGGTAGAGCACTGGGAACATAGTTAATATTATCGTAATAATGTACGGTGGCAGATGGTACCAGACTTATTGTGGTGATCACTTCATAAGGTATATAAACATTGGGTCACTATAGTGTACACCTGAAACTAATATAATATTGTATGTCAGCTATAATTTAAAATAGATAAATTTTTAAAATTTAAATATGTATTAATTCAATTGATTGGGGTGACATTGGTCAACATGAACATATAGGTTTCAGGTGTGGGTTTCTATGTTACAAGATCTGTCTATTGCACCGTGTGCCCACCACCCAAAGTCAACTCTTCTCCTGTCACCTTAGGAGCCCCTTCTCCTAATACATTAATTTTTTAAGGTGACATAGGCCTATTTTTATGATGACAGAGCCTCTCCAAGATGTAGTGTTACATAAGTAAAATCAAATTATATACTAGCATATATGGCAAGATCTCACTGTTTTCAGTTACGTGCAGATCTACATAGAGAACCACGTATCCAGAAGAATAAACGTCCAGCTGCAGCTCTATCTTTGGTGTTTTAAAATATGCTCTGTTCCTTTTGTATTGTCTCATCTTCTGTAATGACCATGTATAATTACTACAAAACACAATAAGCCTCTTTTTGTCGGGAAAAAATATGTAGACTCTCATTTCCATCATTTTATCAAGAAGAGAGGTTTTATGTGACAAAAATTTGTTTCCATGAACACAGATGTCCACAGCAACTGTTCTGTTCATGTGATTGCAAACATTCCTCTGCCATAATAATCCCTAACCACATAGAACAAAACAAGAGAAGCGACCCCTCTGTCCTCCGTCCTGATAGCGGTTGTTCCTTACGAACAAGGCTGAGGGCTGTGCCTTTGGGGGTAAAGGCTGGGAGGACTCGAAAGTGCCACCTCAAGGTTACTGAGAAGCTCCTCTCAGCTTGTGGTCCCTTATGAGTGGCAGCCAATTTCAATGCCCTGTCCCCTCCGGTCCCAGCTTCCCTCACGTGAAATGTTCCCTGGCTTCCATGTGCAGTGTCACTTCAACCCACACAGCCCAGCGTGGCAAACTGTTAAAACCCTGGGAGAGAAAAGCAGAGGGAAGAACAGCTGTCTCCTCCCTTTATTTTACTTTGACCCCTTGTGCAGCATTTGCTTACCAGCGCAGCTGACATTCGGGTCACTCGGCCTATAAATATGACAGCGCCACATCCTGACAGCTGCTCATGCACAGAGTGGGCCCTCATCCACGCAGCCTCCCTTCCTGGGTTTTTTCATTTCTCAGCGTTAAAAAGAGGAGGGAGAAACACAGCTATGAAGCATCAGGCTCTACTGTGAAGTGGGGGTGTATTGTCCAGTGTTTAGGCAATTTAAGATTATGTCCTAGTATGACCTTGAGTACAAGATACTTCACACCGAGAGATAACCCTCTGATGAACCGCTGAGCTTCCCCGCTCTCCTCTCTCTTCCCTCACTCCCATCGCCACTTTGAGATTTGGCTGAGCTGGTTTAATGTTTTTAACTTGAAACGACTATTCGAGTTTCCCTTGACCTAGCATCTTCTCTTTCAAGGACACATATAATATTGTCCTTCCCAACATTCTTTTCTTCTTCATCTTCCCTTCTCTTGAGGTCTCTGGTTTCCGCTTGTGGGTTAGAGTTGCCCATCAATATTTCTCTTGAGTTTCTTGAGTTGGGGTGCGAGGAGAGATAGTCACTAAGTCCTTGTTCATCTGCTTTCATGTTCTCCCAGTGGTCCGCTGAATGATAAGCTGTCTGGATGGTGCATTCTTGGTGGTGGGCCTGTCCCCTCACAGTTCACAGATTTGATTCCAGCATCTTCTGGCCTCCAGTTATGGGTCAAACTCTAAGGCCAGTCTATCTGATACCAGGCTAATTAAACTTCCTTCGTAAGTAGTTTGCTTTCTTTTGTCTGGAAGCACTGAGAATTCGGGAATTTACCAACGTATGCTTTATGCATATCTTTCCTCCACAATCTCACCTAGAACCCAGGAAGCAGTTATTATGTATAGATTTTGGGTCATTAACTGGCTCAGAGAAATTTTCTTCTATTATTTGTTTAATTATTGCCTCTCCTCAATGTCTTCATTTTTCTCCTTCTAGAAGTCCCATTATTTGCAACTTGGGTCTGTCTTCCATGTCTACTATTTTTTTTATGTATGATTTGTATGCCTTCCTGCTTTTAATCTATGGTTTGAATAATACTATTGGCTTGACCTTTAAAATCACTCAAATCATAGTATAAGCAGTCTCAAATATCCACTTCAAGGCTCATGGCTTGAAGTGGGAATTTGAGACCAACCTTTCTACCAACAACACTTATAAAAGATAGATAAAATACTAAAAAAATTTTCAGATATTTTAAGGGTCTAGAGAAAAAACAAGGCAGTGGGACTTCATCCTGAGCAACACAGGCCAAGAGGCAGAAAAGCCATGTGAAAAGGGGCAGCTATGCTGTGCCCTCAGAGGTCTCACAGTGCTGAGAAAACAAGAAATAGGGTCTGGGTCTTGTCAATGTGGACAGAACCTGGTGATCACCTCAGGATTTCAGCTGAGACCCCAAAGACTACACCTTAGGAGTGAGAACAACCTGGAAACAGGCATTTCCTTAGAAAGACTGAAACTGGTCTTGAATCATCTCAAGACTTTGATTGGATAAGAATGGCCTCTCCCTAGTTTAACTGCCACCAGAATAAAATTAAATTCTCTATAGGAGACAATTCTATCTAGAAGCACTATAATTTTATATACATACATAATGTACTGTACTCAGTGTTTTAAAGTTACCCCACATGAAAAGGTAAAGGTGGCATCTTGAGTTACTTGGGTAAGAAAGATAGAACTTGGAACAAATAGTGTTGGGGCAACTGAGTAGAGTAGCCATCTGGAAAAATATAAAGTGAGTTCCCTATCTCAGTCCATATACAATTTTGAACTTTGAACGGATTAATGATTCTAAATGTAAAATCAAAACCATACAAGAAAAGATGAGTGAATTCCTCTTTTATATTGGTGTAGAGAAATCTTTGTAACTATAACTCAAAGTCCAAAGACAATAAAAGAATAACTAAATAAATTTAATTCCATAAAAATTTTAAAAGTTTAAATGGCAAAAAAAAACAAAACACATTTAAAAAATCAGAAGACAGATAGTAAACTGGGAGAAGATAATCTGCAATAGATATGACAGACAATGGGCTCAAACCTTAATGCATAATACATTTCCATATTTATAAACCTGATAATATAACTATCCATGTACACTTTGTTTTATCATTTAATATGCCTGTGTGTCGGGTTAATAATATAACCCAATAAATAATGCAAAGGGCTAATAACTTAATACATATTTAATATATATTTTAAGCCAAAAATCTCCCGACTAGGACTCTACCATCCCCAACAACTTGAAAGTATACATGCACAGCATTATTTGCTGTAGTAGCCTATATAATAAAAGCCTAATATGCTGTGTTCGACTATTCGTTGGACCATTTGACCAGTCGCTATGACATGAACTGACCACCAGGGGGCAGACGCTCCGACTGATAGGTTAGCTTGCTGCTGGGGTTCAGCCGATCAGGACGGGGCAAGATGGGCTGGACACACTTTGGAGCCCTCCCGCAGCCCCTCCCCGCCCCAATCATGCACCGCTGGGGTCCCTCGGCCTGGCCTGAGCCCTCTCGCAATCCGGGATCCCTCAGGGGATGTCCTCAGTCCAGGACGAGAGACCCCGCCAGTGCACGAATCCGTGCACTGGGCTTCAAGTTGTTTATAATGTCAAATCCTGGAAACAATCTAGATGCCCATTGGTGGGAGAGTGGTTAAATAAATTGTTGTGGGAGTGGATCCTTTTAAATGAAATTGTTTCAAAATTAAGGATATTTTTGTAAAATTATATGTTCTATTTCCAGGATATGTTGTTAATTTTTTTAAAAAGTGAAAGTGCACAACAATGTCTATAGTCTACTACCCTAGGTAAGAAAGAATACATCAGGAAATATACCTAGAATGTAAGGAAACCCCAGAATGAATTGTGAAAAGTAAGAAGTGACTCTAACTAGTTATGAAAGATGGTAGAATTCTAAGATGGCTCCCAAGGTTCCCATCCCCTGAATGCACGCCCTGTTCAATGGCCTCTCGTGGTCTGTGGGTGAGACCTGTGACTTGGATGGGATGTCACTCTTTGATTATGTTTTGTTATATGAAAAAGGGATTTTTTTTTTCAAATGTAATTAAGGTCCCTAATCAGTTGTCTTGAGTTAATCAAAAGATTATCATAGTGGGCCTGGCCAAATCAGGTGAGCGCCTACCAGAGGGAGTGGATCCTTATTGAAGAGACACTCAATTGTTGGCCTTGAAGGAAGTAAATTGTCACATTGTAGAGGGGTACACATGTCAAGACCTTAGGTCTACAACCCCAAGGAGTTGAATTCTGCCAACAGCCAGTGAGCCTGATGGATTCCTGAGCCTCACGTGAGATTGCAGCCCAGTCAACACTTGGGTCACCAGGTCACCCAGCCTGGTGAGCCAGCGAACCAGCTGCTCCAGACCCAGACTTCTGACCACAGACACTGTGAGATAATAAATGGGTATTGTTTTAGGTTGATAAATTTGTGGTAATTTATGATGCAGCAATACAAAATGAATACAATTACAAATGAATAACATTAAAATACTTTGGGCAAGAAAAGAACTAACCTAGGTAACTTTGGAGAACAGCATTTTTTCCAGGGTAGGGTCAGGCTAAAAAAATAAGAATTGCATGCAAACTGCCCTCTAGTTAGTCCATCTCGGGCTCAGATGGTTACGGGTGAACTCTGTAGCTTCATGTGTATATGAGGGTTGAACAGGTAAGTGGATCTGTTGTGGATCATGAGAGGATTTCCACTGCTGGAGAAAAGTTGCAAATAAGGAGAGGGATGATGCTGGATTGAAATGGAAGGTATCAGGATGATTATATATGAATGAATGTTACCTATGAATATGTGTTCAGACACAGAGAAGTAAGTGTGGAGGAGTGTGCATCCATGCATTGGCATACATCATATAATCTTAACTCTGCCTGCTGAGGCCGGAGGAACACCGACACCTGTGGTCATTCATGAGCACATTTAGAGCCCACATCTTGGTTTCCAAACAGTGTTCCCCAGTAAAGAACCCAGGGCTGGGACTGGAAAAAGACAAGATAAGCCTGGAAAATAAGGAAGTGCTTTAAAAAAAATGGAGATGTCTCTTAAGAACACCAGAGCCCACGGGAGGAGCCCCCAGTGACCAAAGCAGGAATGAACTGAAGGATAAAATAAACGATGACAGTATTGGATTAAAACCCACAAAATCAAATAAATATCCATGAGTCTATAATGTATAATTGAATAAATAAGTGTAATTGAATGGGAGAGAAAGGACAACCTTTCTATACAGAAGAATTTCAATTAATACATGTGAGACATGAAAAAATTATCACTAGGCAAACATCACAATATCAATTTTTGCAGGCAAGACACAACGACTGGTGTGGCTCAGGGGTTGAGGGTTGACCTATGAACCAGGAGGTCAGGGTTCAATTCCCAGTCAGGGACACATGCCCAGGTTGCTGGCTCAATCCCCAGTAAGGGGCATGCAGGAAGCAGCCAATCAAGGATTTTCTCTCATCATTGATGTTTCCATCTCTCTCTCCCTTCCTCTCTGAAATCAATAAAAATATGTATATATTTTAAAAAGATGCAATGATGGACGCTAGAATCAATGCATGAAAGTCTGAAGAGAAACTGCAAGATTCCAGTCACAAAGGGAAAGCAGTGGAGGTGTCTATTAGACAGCTTAACCTAATGATAAAATGTAAAATCACCAGTAACAAGACAGAGTAACATCATGAGAGAATGCATGACAAGAGACACAGCATCACTTCTGTGGTATCCTTGCCACAAAGGCACAATCTCAATCTAATTAACAAAAAGAAATGGCAAACCCAAATTGATAGATATTCTACAAAATGACTGACTGGTACCTATCACAGTGCCAGGGTCATGAAAGACAAAGAAAGAATAAGGAACTGCCACAGACTAGAAAAGCTTAAGGAGAGACAAATGTGATCAATCACAGTGAGAGGTTTTTATCACACTTTTCTCAGAGGAAGGAAGGAAGGAAAGAAGGAAGGAAGGAAGGAAGGGAGGGAGGGAGGGAGGGAGGGAGGGAGGAAGGAAGGAAGGAAGGAAGGAAGGAAGGAAGGAAGGAAGGAAGGAAGGAAGGAAGAGAAACAAAAGAAAAGCAAATGGGGACAGAAGATCTGAACATATAAATGTGACCTAGATGACATATACACCCAGTAATAGAATGCATGTCTAATTGAGAGCACAGGGCACATTTACAAATATAGACTAAATGCTGGGCTACAAAACGTGGCTCAAAAATCATACAGAGGCCTGGCCAGTGGGCTCAGTGGGTTAGCATCAACCCACGAATCAGGAGGTCAGGGTTTGATTCCCTGGTCAGGGCACATGCCTGGGTTGTGGGCTCCATCCCCAGTAGAGGCTTGTAGGAGGCAGCCAATCCATGATTATCTCTCATCATTGATGTTTCTCTCTCTCCCTCTCCCTTCCTCTCTCTGAAATCAATAAAAAAATATATTTTTTAAATTATACAAAGGATTTGCTAAACCACAGTGCAATTATACTAGAAATCAGAACAAAAAGATAACTAGAAACCCCCAACCTCAAGGTCCAGGAGAGACTGATGTTTAGCACCGTCTTTCCCAGAGCTGCTGCCAGGATGCTCATGCTGACTGTGCAGGGCACACTTCAAAGGCCCTGCTCAGTCCCCAGACTCTGGAGCAAATGGTACCTCTGGAAAAGGCAACCCAGGGGCCGGCCCTGTTCACCAATCAGTGTGACTAATTTTACATATCCATATCCCTGCTTGCACATATATGAAGTCCATATACATCTACGTATCCATGGATACATAGGTGTATATAGGGATATAAATACACATAGTTACACAGTGCTTTATATATGTTTTTTTTTAAAGGAAGGAGAGATGGGAAGAAAAAAGGATGGGAATAGGAAGTGGGAAAGAGGGAGAGAAAGAGGAAATGTGTGGAATAAATATACACCCCAGTGTTCGTTGTGGTTATCTCTGGGATGTAGGCTTATGGATAATTCTTTTCTTCCTCGTTTCATTCGCATTTTCTAAATAGCCCCCATAGGATATATTTTGAAACAAAAGGAAGCATGCACTTGTGCTGGCCTCCCCTGTGGGGTCTTCCCGACGCCCTGCCTGCTGCCAGCTCTGCTCTGCTGCCGTGCTGTGTTCTTTCTGGCTCCTGAGAGCTGACCTGGCAGAAGCACTGGAACTCACCAGCCCACGCTTGGCCTGCTCTGAGGCCTCCTCTGCCTCTCCCGCTCGGCTCCAGCAGCAGCCTGACAGCCGAGGGAGCCCAGCCCAAGCCAGAATACGCATTGTTTGCAGTATTGCCCCAATGGATGGGCTGGACCGTTTCCCATGGTCATGAGCACGGATAATTCTCTTTATAAATAATTTACCTGCCCATAACAGACCAAAAGGACATTTAACTACTGAAACAGACCAAAAGGACATTTAACTTCTCTCAAACTTAACGTACTGTTTTTTTTGTGTGATTACAAAATGCATTGCATTAGAAAACTTAGGATGTACAAAAGACTATGAAATTGGTGTACAATCACTATGGTCTCAAACTCCTAAGTAAATTAATATCTTGGCAATTTTTTCATGATTTTTTCATTTTACATAAACCCAGAACAATCTTCAAAATCAGGAAATTAAATGTTGACACGATGCTTTTGGCTGTTGTGATTCATGCTGCTATAAGCATGGGTGTACAAATATCTGTTCGAGTCCCTGCTTTCACTTCTTTTAGGTATAAGCCCAAAAGCGGTGTTGTTGAACCATATGGTGATCCTAGTCTCAATATTTTGACGACTCATACACAGTTTTGAATCCTTTTTATTTCCAAGTCACTTAACTTTTTTTTTTTAATATATATTTTATTGATATTTTACAGAGAGGAAGGGAGAGGGATAGAGAGCTAGAAACATCGATGAGAGAGAAACATCGATCAGCTGCCTCCTGCACACCTCCCACTGGGGATGTGCCCGCAACCAAGGTACATGCCCTTGACCGGAATCGAACCCGGGACCCTTCAGTCCGCAGGCCGACGCTCCATCCACTGAGCCAAACCAGCTTCAACAAAGTCACTTAACTTTTGAGCATGATTATCTTCAACAATATTTTATTTTTATATAATTTCAAACTTTCAAAAAAGTTGCAAAAATAATGTAACAAGCCGAAACCGGTTTGGCTCAGTGGATAGAGCGTCGGCCTGCAAACTGAAGAGTCCCGGGTTCGATTCCGGTCAAGGGCATGTACCTTGGTTGCGGGCACATCCCCAGTGGGAGGTGTGCAGGAGGCAGCTGATCGATGTTTCTCTCTCATCGATGTTTCTAGCTCTCTATCCCTCTCCCTTCCTCTCTGTAAAATATCAATAAAATATATTTAAAAAAAAAATAATGTAACAAACTCTGATATATCCATCAGCCAGATTCACCGATTGTTCTCATTTTGCCATATTTATTATTCTCTCTTTCTCTCTATGCATGTGTATGGATGTGTGTGTGCATGTGTCGGTGTATGTGCATGTGTCAGTGTGTGTGTCCATGTACATATGTGTGTGTGTAGAAAGTTCCAGATATGATGCTTCTTTACCCCCAAATAATTCAACATGGGTTGCCTGTGGAAAGGATGTTCATTTTCATAAACACAGAACAATCATCAAAATCAGGAAATTAAACACTGACACAATGCTATTATCTAATCCAAAGTCAATATTCAAATGTTGTTAATTGTCTACCCTGGCTGGTACACTCAATGGTTAGAGCATCAGTCCCATACTCCAAAGGGTCCCAGGTTCTATTCCCAGTCAAGGGCATGTACCTGGGTTGCAGGTTCAATCCCTGGCCCCAGTCAGGGCCCATGCAGGAGGCAATGAATTGATGTGTCTCTCACATCAATTGTTCCTCTCTCTCTTTCTCCTCCTCCTCCCTTCCACTCTCTATAAAAATCAATGGGAAAAATATCCTTGGGTGAAGATTAACAGGAAAAAAATTTTGTTAATTGTCCCCAATCTGAGAACATGCATTAAATTTGTGTTGTTTTTTATTTGTTAATCCTCACCAAAGGATATTTTTTCCATTGAGTTTTAGAGAGAATGGAAAGGAGGGAGAGAGAGAGGAACATTGATGTGAGAGACACTTTGATTGGGTGCCTCATGCACTCACCCTGATTGGGGCCAGGGATTGAATCTGCAACCTAGGTATGTGCCCTTGACTGGGAATCGAACCCTTGACTCTTCGGAGCGTGGGACCGATGCTCTAACCACTGAGCAACTCCAACCAGGGGAAACTTAATTGTTAAGTCCTGTGGTGGACAGTTCTAAAGATGCCCCACCTCAAAATCCCCGCCTCCTGGGTAGTCAATCAAATCTTAATCTGGTCCTGCTGGGAAGGGACTTTACCAATGGAATTAGGGTGATAATTAGCTGACCTTAAAATTGAGAGATGACCCTGGACTATCCAGGTGGGTCCAGGGTCATCTCTCAATTTTAATCACACGAGTCCTTGAAAGCAGAGGAGGAAGGCAGAAGCAGACATCAGAAAGATAGAGGTTTGAAGCATGAGAGGAGCTTGACTTGATATCGCTGTGGGCGCCAGGGGCCAGGGGGTGGGGGCACGCCTGGAATGCAGGCAGCCTTGATGAGCAAAGACCAGCATCTGGCTCACAGCCTTAAGAAAGGGATTCCTCAAACCCATGACCACAAGGAACTGGATTTGGCCAACTTGAAAGAAGACGCAAATTCTTCCCAGAGCCTCTGTATAAGAGTCAGGCCTGCCAACACCTTGATTCTGGTCTCTGAGACCCAAAACAGAGAAACTAATCAGGCCTGTCGACTTCTAACCTACACACCTGTGGGGGAATGAATTTGTGTTGTTTCAAGTTCCTAGTTCTGTGATAACTTGTTACAGCAGCGATAGGTATTAGGCTTTTCCCAGTTGATATAGTTATATGCTTTCTCCTCTGTTAGCTCCTCTGCTCCTAGGGCAGGGACTGTGAAGGTCTTACTCATTCTGCATTTTAGCACCATGAACTGTGCCTGACATCTTGGCAGGTGGTCAGTGCATGCTGTTGGATGAAAGGGGAATACTTATGGGACTCTTTCTATTGACAGAGATATCTGAAGCAATTGTTCATTGCTGCCATGCTCCAGGCACGGTGACTTTCTCGTGCCCCGATGACAGTCCTGTGAGGGAGGTTTGGTTATCACATCTACCCTGACAGATGAGGCACAGACAGATTTCAGAATTTATCCAGACAATTAGTAAGTGTTCAGGTGGGACTCAAACACAGGAAATCTAGCAGCATCTACAGTACGGTTGGGCAGTAAAAGTGTAACACTTTTGTTACAACATGTAAATTGTAATCAACTTTCATTTATAGAGTTCAGTTTTGTTGCTATAACTAGGTCCTTTTCTATTAAATCTGGGATTGGAATTTAATATGGAAACTAGAGGCCCAGGGCATGAAATTCATGTGGAGGAGGGGGGGACCTCAGCCCAGCCTGCACCCTCTCCAATCTAGGACCCCTCGGGGAATGTCCAACTGCCTCTCGAAATCCAGGACCACTGGCTCCTAACCGCTCACCTGCCTGCCTGCCTGATCTCCCCTAACCCCTCTGCCTGCATGATCGCTCCTAACCACCTCTGCCTGCCTGCCTGCTTGCCCCTAACTGCTCCCCTACTGGCCTGATCACCCCTAACTGCTCCCCTACCGGCCTGATTGCCCCTAACCGACTCAGCCTCGCCCTGCACCCGGGACCCAGGATTCCCTCCTCTGGCTGGTCACAGGCACCCAGGACCTGGGATTCCCTCCCTCTGGCCAGTGGCAAGCACCCAGGACCCGGGCCAGCTTCACCCAGGCCGCAGCCGCAGGCACCCGGGACCATGGAGCAGGGACGGCTTGTCCCTCTCCTGGGCTGCAGCCTGGCTGTCCCCATTCCTCTCTCCCCAGTGTTGAGTGTCTGAGCCATTAAGGCATGACAGGCGTGAGGGCATGATGGCATGAGAGCGTGATGACCATTTGCATATTAGCTCTTTATTATATAGGATAATTTGCATGCAGGTTTACTAAAAGGACCAGGCCCCATGCACTGAATGGTAGACATGAAAATGATGTTTAGACAACTCTGAGAATTCTTCTCTCTATAATAAAAACAATCTGTGAAATAGGAATGAATCTAGAAACCTTATGATGGGACATACAACTGCTTCTTAATGCAAAACCCAGTCAACTAATTCTGAAATGTTTTCATATTGAAATTACACCCCAACTAATAACATATTAAGCAAGTTTACTTTATATTTTTAAATGTGTTTTTATTGATATTTTTGGAGAGAGAGAGAGAGTGGGATAGAGAGATAGAAATATTGATGTGAGAGAAACATGAATCAGCTGCCTCCTGCATGCCTCCCTACTAGGGACTGAGCCCAAATTCGGGGCATGTGTCCCGACCGAGAATCGAACCAGTGACCTCTTGGTTCATGGGGTCGATGCTCAACCACTGAGCCACACCGGCAGGGCTTCTTTATGTATTATCAATTTATTTTTCACACCTGACTTGACTCAGACAAGGCTCTATTACTCTCATTCTGCAGACGTGTCAGTGTAAAGGGCTCACATTCTTTGAAATCATTACCTTTTAGCGATTTGCACGAACTCCTCACTCGCCTGAGCCAATTCCTCTGCGGCCTTCTCCAGAGAGGCGAATGTCTCACTCTCCACGTTGTTCCTCTCCGTGGACATGATCAGATGGCAAAGCTGAACTGTCATCGGCAAGATGAGTCTCCTGATGGCCTCGTTCGGAATCATCGAGCCTATGTCATCGAGGACAAAATACTCCATCTCTCCCTGTCTGTGAACGGAAGTGACAGGGTCACAGCCCGCGCTGACTGGCATGCAAGGGTGTTTCTCTCCGATGTGATGTTCATCTAGTTTTACTTTTCAATGGGAAAGTAATCTATGAAATATTAAAAGGACGAATGGGGTAATTGTCAGGATCTAACCCCTCTGCCTGCTTGATCGCCCCTAACTGTTCCCCTACTGGCCTGATCACCCCTAACTGCTCCCCTGCTGGCCTGATTGTATAGAGTAGGTTGTGGCTTAGCAGCAGGTGAAAAGCGTGATTCAGACAATGAGATCAGCTCAGAGAAATAAAATGGAATGTGGACCTCCACGCTGCATCAGCTTAAGAAATGGTTAATGACGAAACACGACTGAGGTCCTTGTTATTTGCACATGTGGAACAAACATATTTTGCCCAACTTTTACTCTGTGATGCTCCTCAGAACGAGGGTGAAAGCCATGTGGCAGGAGAAGGTCCTCCACGAGCCTGAATGGGCATCTGAAGACAAAATTCTCACAGATCCTAGGAGCACTGTTGCCTGGGGGTTAGCAAACGTCCTTCCCCAGGCAGTTTGCAAAAAAGGGATGACAACTCAAGGGTGTTATACAGATAGGTCAAGCATTGTGTTGGTGGGCAGACAAATTTCCAATGCTGAAATTCTGTGACTTGTTCAGTTTTATTCTCTCTTTGAAAATTCCCCTCAAATGGAGATGAAAAGAGGGACCTCAGACTTGCCCTTCTAGTTAGGATAAATAGATTACCACAGGTCAAAGGTCCTGCATGTCAGATGAATTATACACATTCTATTCCAAAACGCAGATCGCTGTGGAAGCAAGAATGGTGAGCTGGCCTGGAATTCCAGAGGGGAGGCTCTTGGAGACCTTAGTTAGTATCATGACTGTTTATTTTCTCAGGTGCATTTGACAATCTGGGCACAGACTGAGGAATAGGGCCTGGACTAATCAGCAGTCCTGTGCTCGGGGAAACATTTCAAAAACATTTTATAATTAAACAACCCCACCCCTAGAAACACCACATAGTCCAACTGCTAAAAATTGAACATGCAGAAAAATCTTAACGCATCCAGAGAAAAAAAAGGCATGCTATCTTTAAATGAGCAGAACTAAGTTATCTACATACTAGTGGCCTGGTGCATGAAATTCGTGCATGGGGAGAGGGGGGTGTTCCTCAGCCTGGCCTGCACCCTCTCCAATCTGGGACCCCTTGAAGGATGTCCTACTGCCGGTTTATAGGGATTGGGCCTAAACTGGCAGTCGGACATCCCTCTCGCAATCCGGGACTGCTGGCTCCTAACCACTCACCTGCCTGCCTGCCTGATTGCCCCTAACCACTCTGCCTGCCAGCCTGCTCGCCCCCAACTGCCCCCTGATGCCAGCCTGCTTGCCCCCAAATGACCCCTGCCAGCCTGATCACCCCCAACTGTCCCCCATGCCAGTGTGCTCCCCCCCAACTGCCCCCCTGCTGGTCTGCTCTCCCCCATCTTTCCTCCCCACTGACCTGTTCACCCCTAACTGCCCCCTGCTGGCCTGCTCATTCCAAACTGCCCCCCCTACCGCTGTCCTGATCACCTCCAACTGACCCCCACTGACGGCCTGCTCGCTCCCAACTGGCCCCCCTGCTGGTCTGCTTACCCCCAACGGCCCTGCCCCCCACCAGCCTGATCACCCACAACGGCCATCCCATCCTGGCCTGATCACCCACAACTGCTCTCCCCTCTTGGCCTCTAACTGCCTCTACCTCAGCCCTGCCACCATGGCTGTGTCCAGAAGAACATCCGGAAGGTCTCCTGGAAGGTCTCCCAGTCTAATTAGCATATTACCCTTTTATTAGTATCAATAGAGGCCTGGTGCACAGGTGGGGGCTGGCTGGTTTGCCCTGAAGGGTGTCCCGGATCAGGGTGGGGGTCCCGCTGGAGTGCCTGGCCAGTGTGGGTGAGAGGCTGAGGGCTGTTTTTAGGCTGGCCACACTTCCTTCAGGGTGGGGGTCCCCGCTGGGGTGTCTGGCTAGCCTGGGTGAGGGGCTGATGGCTGTTTGCAGGCTGGCCACACCCCCGGCGACCCAAGCTCCCAGCCCCTCCTTTTTCTCTTTTTTTTTTTTTTCAGCACCTCCTTGAGCAGAGGCCAGGGCTGGCTGAAAGCAGGTATCTGGGATTTATTTGTCTTCTATAATTGAAACTTTGTAGCCTTGAGCAGAGGCCAGGGCTGGCCAGGGTGGGCGGGAAGCTTGGCTTCCTCCGTCGCCGGGAGCAACCCAAGCCTCCTGCTTGCTCCAGCTTCGTGGCCGCTGCCATCTTGGTTGGGTTAATTTGCATACTCACTCCTGATTGGCTGGTGGGCATGGCTGATGGGCATAGCAGAGGTATGGTCAATTTGCATGTTTCTCTTTTATTATATAGGATTTCTGTGTCAGTACAACCTTAGGTCAAAACCTCAGGGGAATCAAAGGGCCAGAGGCTTATTCAGTCACACAAAGGTCCCTTTAAACAATGAAGGGGTCCCTCTCAGCTCCTCGCAGTGAACCAGCAAGGCCTTGGGAAGCGGCAGAGCCCCTCTTCACAGGAGCTCGGGATAGTGAAGGCTTATCTCTGAAGGACCACAGCTCTTAGCATCCGGCCCTGCGCTGGTCATGTCTGTGGACCCAGTTGTGAAAGAGGGTCTTCCCGTCATGCAGGGGGCCCCGGACCCTTACCCTGGGCTGTAATCGGGATTTGATTGCTCTGAGACAGTCATGTTCTCTCTTCACATAATCAAAGATACTCAATAGCATCCAACAAGTCTACTGCCCCTTAGTCACTATTATTTTTCCTGCATCTCTAAAAACCAACAGTGTTGCACGAGGAAGTGCCTCCCTATGGCTGCTTCTTGTTTCAGTTCACCACATATAAACATTTTCATAATTGAGCAGCTAAATTATGACCATTTTGTGTGGTGTCAGAAGGGTACTAGACTTATCAGGGTGATCACTGCATACGTTATATACGTGTCTAATCACGGTGCTGTACACCTGATATGAATATAATATTGTATGTCAACTGTAATTGAAAAATTAAAATTTGAAAATTATGAGAGTTTTGTCGGCACTCCACTTAGCGTGAGCGTGGGGCACGCACTGCCAGCTGGCTGGTGAGAGACCCAGCTCAGAATCTGTCCTCAACGTCTGCTTCCCAGGACCTTTCCTGGGATAACTTTCTCAGGCTGCACTCCCTGAAACAGGTGTGTCGTGATACAGGGTCTGGGTGACATGAGTCACTGAGGGAGTGAAGCACGAGAGTGCTGTGGTCTGCACGGTGCGTCCCCCATAATTCATCTGCTGAAATCTAACCCCATGTTATATTTTTTAAATATATTTTTATTGATTTCAGAGAGGAAGGAAGAGGGAAGAGAGAGATAGAAACATCAATGATGAGAACCATTGATCGACTGCCTCCTGCACGCACCCCACTGGGGATCGAGCCCGCAACCAGGCATGTGCCCTTGACCGGAATCGAGCCTGGCACCCTTCAGTCGCAGGCCGACGCTCCATCCACCAAACCAAACCGGCTAGGGCACCCCATGTAATATTAATAAAGGGGGGACATTTGGGAAGTGATTAGGTCATGGGAATTAGAGCCCTAGTGTGTGGGATTCATGTCCTTATTTCAGACCCCAGAGAGCTCTCTTGCCCCTTTCACCCTGTGAGGATACCAGGGCAAAACAGCCGCCTCTGATCCAGGAATCAGGCCTCACCAGATACTGAATCTGCCAGTGCTTGATCTTGGACTTCCAGCCTCCAGAACAGTGAAAAATAAAGTTCTGTTGTTCGTAAGCCACCCAGTCTGTTGTCCCCCGGAAGGAACTAAGTCAATAGGGAATGGGACAGAGACAAGCAGTGTCTAGGTCTGATATATGTGGGGGGGGGGGGGGTGTGGGGTGGGGAGGAGGCTCTAGAGCATAAACCATACTGCAGAGTTGCTCCCTTTAAGGGAGCCAGCATTTGGTACCCCATGTCTTAGTTCAGGCTGCTATAATAAAATACCATCGTCTGGGAACTTAAACAAGAAACACAGTTCTAGAGGCTGGAAGTCTGAGATCAAGGTGCCAGCAGATTCAGTGTCTGGTGAGGACTCTCTTCCTGGTTTGCAGATGGCAGCCTTCTTGTTGTGTCCTCACATGGTAGAGACACATATCGTGTCTCCTCCTGTTTCTAGCAGGCACTAACCCCATCATGAGGGTTCCACCTTCATGACCTAATCTAACCCAAATTGCCTCCCAAAGTCCCCACCTCCAAATACCATCACACTGGGGCTTCAACATACAAATTTGGTGGGGGATGCAAACATTATCCACATCATTCACTTGTTAGCTGAGGGCTGCCTCCCAGTTCCCCTCCCCATGGCCAGGCACAGTGTAGAGGGCACGTCTACACTGTGAATTAGGTGAGGTGGTTCCTGAGCTGAGGGCAATTCTTTAGAGAAGGGATGTACCGTGGATCAGCAGCCGGAGGTGGATGGATTGACCTGGCGAAGGCAGCCCACCTCAGGGAAGGATATACTGAAAGATCAGGTACAATTCATGTGCCCTCCCCTACAGCCAGTGCTGGGATTGGCCCCACAGACCTCATGGTCTAAAGGTGGGGGAGGAGGATTCTATATGGAAAACCAGACCCTGTTGGGGGATTCTATATGGAAAACCAGACCCTGTTTTTCCTTCTTCTTCCTGTGGTCAGAGGAAGGTTACCAAGCAGAAAAACAGCAGGTAGCACTGCCCTAGAATTTTAGATACCAAAGAATGTAATATAGTATATTTGAGATGATACACAAAAACACTGATCAACCTACTATCTAAAGTAATTTTGCTAAATTTATAACTCTCTAATTGTATTACCTAGAACACATTGATTTAAAAAAAAAATTCTTTACTTGAGCAACATCATCAGTGACTTCATGTCTCAGAAGCATCGCAAACAAGGGAACTGCTCTCCAAAAAGTAGGGGGTAATCAGTCTTAAGACGTCACTAGCCAAAGTGAGCACAGACTCGGGGCCACGTCATTAAGACTGTGCCAAACTCCCAAGGCAAAGAGTTGCCCTGGGAAGGTCAGCTTCCAACCCTACAGCTCCAGCCACACCCTCAGCCCAGTGCAATCCCCCTTCTCCTGGACCAGTGGTCGGCAAACTCATTAGTCAACAGAGCCAAATATCAACAGTACAACGATTGAAATTTCTTTTGAGAGCCAAAATTTTTAAACTTAAACTTCTTCTAATGCCACTTCTTCAAAATAGACTCGCCCAGGCTGTGGTATTTTGTGGAAGAGCCACACTCAAGGGGCCAAAGAGCCGCATGTGGCTCGCGAGCCACGGTTTGCCGACCACTGTCCTGGACCATCAATGCCCACACATAAGCCCTCTCTCAGGCCATTGATGAGCTCCTGTGACAGGATGGTTTTCCATCCATTGAAATGTGCTGCTCCCAAAAGGTAGACTCCACTGATAGCAGGACCCAGTGGTGGAGATAGGAGTGATCTTTCTCGCTGTCCTACTGGGGGATTTGTGTTATACATCTGGAAACCCTGGTTTCCAAAGCAAGATGTACCCATAGGAAAAGTCCCACTAAACGTAAGTAGTGGGTGCTGCAGGGTCCATGCAGACTCCACCAGCCAGAGCACCTGGTGCTCTGACTTGGCCGCTGTTGGCTCACAGCTGCCCCCTCGCATTCGATTGCTCTGACCTAGCAGACCTATTTTCCCTGGGGAGTAATACCTTCCCCAGGGTGACCCTAACCAATGACTAAATGATATGGAGTGTAAATGGTCAGGCCTTCTTGCCTCCTACCCTGTGAGTCAGCACAGGTCAGATATGACCTGAGACCACATTCTTGCCTCCCTCCCTCCCCTACAGGCTTTTCCTGAAGGAGTGTCTTCCATCATGTGCCTCCAAACCAGTTTGTCCAGTTAGCGCTGAGCCCCAAGCCTGTGGAGAGCCAGAATCTGTGCTGGGAGCCAGTAATGGGCGCCTGTCTGTGTATATCGCCATCCAAGGGATGGAGACGGGGTGACCAAGTCTTGAAGATGTTGCTTAAACCCTTGAATTCAGGCAAAAAATTGTCTTCCAACAACTCGTCTTTGTTTTTGCTAAAACCACTTTGATTGGGTTAAAGAGGCCCAGCACGTACACCTGGAAACCCCTGGAGGGATGGGGACCTTCCAATCTGTACAGCTACAGGTAGTCCACAGTCCTGCTTACAGAGGTGGAGGGAGGAGCTACAGGAAACTGGCCCACTATCTGAATTATCTGAATTATAAAAAATAAATGAAAAAGAAGTTGTTGTATCTAGTATTATTTTTTGCTTTAGTGGATCTTGTCTTCTCACTTTTAAATGGATAACTCACATGATGTATTTAGTATGAACTCAGTTAATGGAACATTTGAACACAAAAATGTATTATAAAATGAGCCATTCCAGATAACAAAGAGTTTAACACATAAGGAAAGGGGGATGTGATTATCCCTGCTTCTGAATATGCCAAAAACCAGCCAACCCCATCTCACACCAAGAACATGCGTTGACTGACAGTCCTGAGAGTTCAGCGCCCACAGAGAATCAACAAGATAGAGCTCGGCCTTTTTGCTTACCTTGATGGGAAGACACGTTCCACACCGGAAGCGCAGGAACAGATGACAGGATTTACTCTGAATGTCAGAAATCCAGTTTGCTGTTTCCAACCAGCAACAGGAATCTATTTACACCCACATTGCAGGTCCAGAAGTGGCCTCTCCAACACCTGTCAGCCGACGCTGCTGCTGACGTCACAGGTGGCATTGGTAACAAGCAAACTTCATAACTTATGCATGGGCCTACCGAAGGCCTGCCGTCTCTGCACCCCTGGACGTCCTGCTTGCTTACAGGAATAAGAACTAGATCTGAGCATGAGAAAGAAGCTAAGTGTTTTCATCCATCCAGTCATAAAAGCGAGACTCAACTTCAGGTCTTCAAAATGTTCTGTTTTGGGGGATTGAGAGGAAAGTAGGCACTGGGACTAATGAAGACCAGAGGACGATAACGAAGCAGTTTCGTTAACCTGGCTTCTTTCTAGGTCCTTGTATGGGTTTTCACAAGAATTGGGTTTGTGAGTGACTATTCAGGCCGCTATCTCGTGGGAACAATAAAAGGAATGGGGGCTTACACTGGATGGAAAATAGACGCAAAGATGGATGAGATATGGGCTGTGTCCCAGGTTTTTTCCTTACATCATCTCACTTATTCCAGAGAGCAATCAGGTAATTATAGCTTCCTTTGACAATTGAGGAAACCAGAGGTGGGGGTGTATGAATGGTGCCAAACCTCTGAGAATTATTTCCTCTTCTAATTATCATCCATTCCCTGACTTGCACTAAGATCTTAAAGACTACAGTGTTTGAGTTGTGTCTGGTCAGGAAGACAGAAGTCACGAGGTGCGGAAAGCAAAGTGGACTTGATTCAAGGAATTAATGACAAAAGTGTTGGGAGGGATGGTAATTCGGGCAGGAGTGAGTTGAATTGAAGGAGGCCCAGCCCCTGTTGCAAAGAATTGCTTGGCGGGGAACACCCCCCAGTGCCTGGTGTCGAGGTTTCTGTGTGGGCAGTGGAGATAGGCTCAGAAGAGAATGAAACACAGGAGGGAAAATTGGTTTTTCAACTCAGACCCAAATCCACATGGTGAAATAACGAGCAGCTCTGGGCTGTGCAAACTGGATGGGAAGAGCTCCTGGACACACCTCATCTGAACAAGACCTGTATGGTCCATAGACATTTGTACAGCGGAACATTTCCCTTAAACTCTTCCTTTCCACGGAGCTTTTCATTTTATTAACTTCCTGAATGTAAAAACAAAACAAAACAAACACATTTCTTATCACTGTTCACAGAACCTTTAAAAACTTTCTTGCCCTGGCCGGTTTGGCTCAGTGGATAGAACGTTAGCTTGCGAACTGAAAGGTCCCAGGTTCGATTCTGGTCGAGGGCACATGCCCAGGTTGTGGGATCCATCCCCAGTTGGGGACTTGCAGGAGGCAGCTGATCCACCATGATTCTCTCTCATCATGAATGTTTCTATCTCCTCTCCCTCTCCCTTCCTCTCTGAAATCAATAAAAATATATTTAAACACACACACACACACACACACAAAACTTTCTTTAAAAATGTTTTTATTAAGTTTTCTTTCTTCAAAATGTATTACCTAAAGAACAGGTCTTCATGAGAGGCTGAAATGTAGAGCTGACAGGCAAGGGGTGCCCACCCGGGGGCCTGAGTAACAGCCAAAGAGCAGCCGTCTGTGGCTTGAGCTTGAGCTTGAGTTTGAGCTTGAGTTTGAGCTTCAGGCTGTATGTCCCCATGCCACAGGAGAGGCCCTCACACTCCAGGATGGAGTCAGAGGTGGAAGACAGGATGGGTGAGCGTGAGCAGAGGCCAGGGCCTGCCTCCCACCATTCCCAGGTTCTGGCATGGACTTCCTAGGAGTCTGAGGATTCTAAAGACCCTGGTCTTCTCCCTCATCCTTATAAACGTGAATTTGTAAGGTAGGAAGGTAGACATTTCATTTAGCAGCCTATCGGCCTCTTATAACTTTTAAAAGTTATAGACACCTGGTAGACAGACATTGCCCTAAAACTATTAGATGTGGGCCCGCTTTGCGCCAAACATGTTCCTTACTTACTCAGCCTGATTCTTCTCCAGATCTTCTCTGCTGAGGATTTACCTCTTGGGTTGTCCCTTAAAGTATCTAACTCGGGTTGTTTGTGGGGGTTTTTACCCCTCCCCCTCCCAGACGCCCGCCCACCCCACCACAGGCACAGAAGCCCACTCACCCAGCTGTGGATCCAGGGCGCCAGTCCCTGGCACCTGCCATGCCCGCCCTCTGCCTGCTGTTCTTCCAAACTCCCGCTCTCCCTTTCCCCCCAGGGGAGTGGCCCGGCCTCTGCCCTCCTCCCCTTGGCTGTGCTGAGGGAACCCCCAAGCTACTCTACGAAGAGGCCCTGGTGGAGCACTCCCCAACCCCGCTCCCAATCGGGAAAGGAGTCTCCCGCCTTGCCTTATCGCCTTCCAGAGGGCACCCCTTTATTGGAGGGGGTTGTCTCTTAACCTCCCTCCCCCGCACGCCAGGGTGGAAGCCCCAAGCGCCCCCCTGGGAACCCGGCTTGCCTGAAACCGGAGGAAATTGAACAAACCCCCTGCTGTGGAGGGAGGTACCCGCCTCCCACCCCCTGCCAACCTGCAAAGGGAATCCCATGCCCCAGAGGGAAGCCGCCCATTCCCCCACCGTCCCCCCGCCCCGCCTTTTACGATCCTTAGTGGGCTCTGTCCTGCCCAGTTGGGGAGGGCACCCCCTTCTGTGTTACCCAGGGAATCCCACCCACAAAGTAGGTGTCCTCCTGCACCCTTTGGAAGCGCAGAAGGTGGGTGAGGGGCAGCTAAAGGGCTCAGTGAGAGTCTGGTCCCAGCGAGGGGGAAGGAGAGCATGAGCTCTGGTGCGGCCAGGGCTGAGGGTCCTGGAGGCCAGGCCCAGGCTCTTGGGGCTCCTGGAGGCTGCTCTCAGCGTCCTGGGCCACACTACCCTGAACTCACCTGATCTTGTCTGATCTCAGAAGCTAAGCAGGATTGGGCCTGGTAAGTACTTGGATGAGAGACCACCTGGGAATACCTGGTGCTTCAGGCTTTTTTGGACCCCAGCCACAGGCACACAAACCCACAGGCCCAGCCCAACTCAGTTCTTTTGTTAACTGGCTGGCCAGTCTCTCTATGATTAATTTGTAATTCCTTGTACACGACACACACCTCAAACATCACATTCTGCTCTGAGTTTCCTTTTTATTTTCTTGACTAGAGGCCCAGTGCATGAAATTCTTGCACATTGGAGGGGGGGGGGGGTCCTGGGGGTGGGCAGTCCCTCAGCCCAGCCTGCATCCTCTCACAATCCGGGACCCCTTGGGGGATGTCAGGCCTAAACTGGCAGTCGACATCCCTCTCACAATCTGGATGCTGCATGCACCAGTGACCATACTTTTCATACAGGTGAAAGGCATATTACTGTTGTATGGGCAGCTACATTTTTTTGCCCTAATTATGAAAAATAGTACATAACATGATCCTTCTGAGGCAATAGTACCATTTCCCCCATCTTATGGGTGGAAAAACTGAAGCAGAGAGAAGTTAATTGGCTTTGTCACACAGTTATAAGTGTCAAAATCAGGGCTGACCACAAAATGTGCAAGCCAGAGTCCATGCATGTCATTGCTGCATCATCCTGAGAGTAGCCTTGCCAGGTTTTTATTTTTAAATCTAGGAGACTGTTCCCAATAATATAGATAGGGTCCCTAGGCCTGGCTGGCAATCAGGGCTATGTGTGGTGCGACCCGAGGGTGGGGCGATCAGCCCCCCCCCCCCCCCCCCCCCGCCTTTTTGGCACCTGCCTTGGCTGGCGGCCTAGTGTTGCCTGCTGGCTGGCCCCACCCCCCATCGCCGCCAGTCGCCTCCCTCTGGGTGAGTCTGCCCCCTGGTGGTCAGTACACATAATAGCAACTGGTCATTCTGCCATTAGGTCAATTTGTATATTAGGGTTTTATTGTATAGGATGGAGTCTTTTAATGAGTGAAAGTTCTTAATTTAAAGTTGCCTATTTATCAGTTTTTCTTATTTCTAGAGACTTCTGTCTCTTTTTAACAAATATTCTCCTAGTGTAAAATCACAAAGGTTTTTCTGCTGGTTTTTTTTTTGTTTGTTTTTTAAACTTAAAAGCATTATTGATTTACCCTTCAAATTTAGAGGCATTCAATTGCAACGAATCTGCCACTGATTTTGTGTGGTAGAGCTTGAGATTAATTTTGTCTTCCAATGGATATGCAGTGACCTAGCTCCATTTATCAGAAAGTCCATCCTTTCTCCCACTGATGTCACCTCTATCATGAACCAAGTGACTATATACAGTATATGTGGGTTGCTTTCCATTGGTCTGCCTCTCCCTGTGCCAAAACCATACTTTCTCAATTACTACAGCTTTGTAATTAACTATTATGTTTCACAGTCCTTTTTTTTTTTTTTAATGCCCTGACTGGGAATTGAGCCATGACCTTGTGGTTCATAGGTTGAGGCTCAGCTACTGAGCCATACTGGCTGCGCTCACAGGTCTTGATATCTGATAGTGTGAGTCCTCCAACTTTCTCCTTCAAGATTGCCTTTGCTATTCTTGGTCCTTTGCATTTCTGGATAAATTTTGAATTGCCTTGTCCGCTTCCACACAGAGTTCTGTAGCCATTTTGTTTGGGATTGCACTGGATCTACAGGTCACTTTGGCAACAATCAACAGCTTAACAATTCTGAGTCTTCCCATTTTGAACGTGGTATATTCTTTCATTTATTTCGTGCTTTAAAATTTACATTTTGTAGTTTTCAGTGTAGGGACCACACAGTTTTCATTAGTCAATCATTATGTTGTACACCTAAAACAAACAGAATGAAATATGTCAAGTATGTCTCAATTTTTAAAAGTGTATTATTTAATTTCCAAGCAGCTTAGCTCCACAGAGGTCATACAAAATGTTCAAACTTTTTTCGATCCTTTGAAATTTGTTAAGGTTTGCTTTGTGGCCCAGCAAATAATGAGTCTTGGTAAATTTCTTACACCTTTGGTTCCTCTGTTGTTATTGATTGTACGTCCTGCCTCCAGGCGAGGGAGAAGGCATGCTCAAATCTAAGGTCCAGACTAGGAAGAGAGGTACATCACTGTTTACATTCCATTGACAAGAACATAATGTCCACATGGCCCGGCCTAATGCAAAGGGATGGTAAGCTGAATTCTTACAAAGTCCTCCCTCTGTAAGATTTCAGGAGAGCTGCTGGGTGTCCCACACAATCTTCCCACTAAGCATCTCCTGTTGAGAGGTGGGGAGTCTCTCTCCATAGCTCTGGTAGAAAAATTCCAAAGAAAATCAGATTGGCCAGATTTGAATCACTTTCCTATGTTAAACCAATCACCATGGCAAAAGAGAGGCAGTAGTCCTGTTGGGCGAGCCTGGTTCCCACAGACCCATGGAGGGGTAGAAAGCCGAAGCCTTATCCCTGCTGCATGGAGGGCCCAGGCTAGGACCGTGAGCACTCCCGCATGTTGGAGCCGGCCCCATAGCAAGCTTCCCACAGTTGATGAACGCTTCAGGTGGTGGCAGAGGTGGGGGTGGGGGGTGGCCTACGCCAAACAGACACGTTCCCACCCCAGGGAACACAGGCAGAAATGGGAGAGAGAAAGGAGCCTTTACAATACTCACGGGAGCTCACGATGAGGCGGCGATGACGCGGAGAGTTCTTTATGTAAAGAAGAGTAAAAATGTGAGGCGCGTGGCTGATGTAGATAATTTATGAGAGAGGTTGGAAGTTTCTTTGTCCCTCAAATGCACCAAAAATTGAAGGGACTTTAAAGACTTATTCACCCAGTCAGAAGAGGAAATCTAGCTCCGGAGAAGGGGAAGCAAGGAGCCAGTGCCTGTAAGTGTGGGGGCGGGCAGCGGTCCGGGCTCCTGGGGCCTGTGCAGGATCCAGTCCTCCAGAGACACCTAAAGTCCCCCCGCTGAGCGACACCCAGGGGGTCTCAGCAGGTGAAAGAAGCCTCGACCCCAAAGAACCACAGCCACCAAACACTCTGGGTTCTGCGTGGTCCTAAAGCAGGAAGAGAAAGGACACACATCTTGGACACAGCTTAAAGAGACATTTTAAGGATAAAAACAAAACTTCTGAGGCCCCAAACCATCCTCAGAATGAAAAGGGAACCCACTGTGCGGGAAAACATATTCACCAATGATACATCTGATATATTTCCAAAATATATAAAGAACTCATACAACTCAACAAAAGGAACACAAACAATCCAATTAAAAAGTGGGCAAAGGACCTGAATAGACACTTCTCCAAAGTGGCCAAGAGACATATGAAAAAATGCTCCAAATCACTGATTATCAGAGAGATTCAAATAAAAACAATAATTAGGTATCACCTCACACCTGCCAGAGTGGCTATCATCAAATCAACAAACAAGTGGGAAAAAGGTGCACTGTTGATGGGAATGCAGACTGGCGCAGCCACTATGAAAAACAGTATGGAGTTTCCTCAAAAAATTAAAACGGGAACTGCCTTTAATCCAGAGATCTCACTTCTGGGAATATATCCTAAGAATCCTGAAACACCAATTCAAAAGAATGAACCCCTATGTTCATAGCAGTGTTATTTACAATAGCTAAGGCCTGGAAACAGTCTAAGTGCCCATCAGCAGATGATTGGATAACAAAGCTGTGGTACACTTACACTATGCATCTGTAAAAAAGAAGGATCTCTTACCCTTTGAGACATCATGGATGGACCTGGAGATTATTATGCTAAGAAAAATAAGCCAGTCAGAGAAAGACAAGTATCACATGATCTCACTATATGTGGAATGTAATGAACAAAATAAACTGAGGAACAAAAATAGGTCCAAAGACATGGATGCATGGAACAGACGGACAGATTTTAGGGGGTGGGGGGACGGGAGAGATTAACCAAAGCATTTAGATGCATACAGGGTGTCCCCCCAAATGTACGCACACTTTAACAACTGATAGCTCCATTTTGAAAATGAAGTGCATTTTAATAAACACGGCCTTCATAACTATTCAAAGTGTGTGTATACATGGTTTGGGACAGCCTTTACAATGCATAACTCATGGACACAGACAATAGTACTGTGAAGGCCTGGGGTGGAGGTGGGGGAGGCAAAAGAGGGGAAATGGGGAACATCTGTAATACTGTCAACAATAAAAATAAATTTAAAAAATAAAATAAAATAGTAGTGGAGAATCCCTCTTCTGCAAGCACCGCCCCCAGCTGTGACCCTGGGCTGCGGAGGACGCGGCCCTGTCCCGGGTTCCTCTCAGCGCACCTCCCCACGCCCCTTGCAGGCCCTGCGCGGGCACACAACGCCCTGCCCCTCCAGCCGCCCAGACGGATCCTGGGGCGAGGGCGGGACCGCGCGGGGGCGGGGACCCCAGATACGCAAGGGGCGGGGCGAGTCGCGGGGCGGGGACTCTGGTGGTGGGGACCCCTGGGGGCGGAGCACGGCCGAAGTGTGGGGGCCGGAGTGTGGGGGCCTGTGCGCGGGCCCGGGGCCTGTTCGCTGGGCGGGAACGCGGGAGGGCCTGTGCACCCGGCCCCGGGAAAGCGGGGACGCGCGGGGCCGGGGCGTGGCCGGAGTTGTGAGTCTCCGGCGCCCGGGAGGGGCGGGGCGAGGCGAGGCTGCGGCGCCGGGGCCTGCGCGCGGGGCGGGGACCCTGGTGCCTGGCGTGGACGCGGGGGCCGGGGCCTGGGCTCTGTGCGGCGGGTTCCACGCGGAGCCGCTGGTCCCCGCGCCCTGCGCCGGCGGCCTCGCCATGTTCACCTTCGTGGTTCGCGACGAGAACAGCAGCGTCTACGCCGAGGTCTCCCGGCTGCTGGTCGCCTCCGGCCACTGGAAGAGGCTGCGGCGGGACAACCCCAGGTTCAATCTGATGCTGGGCGAGCGGAACCGGCTGCCCTTCGGGAGACTGGGTGAGCGTCCCCGCGCCCGCGCCCCGGCCCGCCCCGGCCGGTCCGCTGGAACCGGCGCTTTTGTGTTATGGCCACAGAGCTTCCCCCCTCGCTCACCCGGCAGATCAGGCGCGGACCCTACAGGTCTGAACCATCCTTCTTAATGTCCGTCTTCGGGATGGATTTGGACCCGAGTCACCGCGCGGCCCCCACCGCAGTCGGTCCTGCACATCCCTCGGGCCGACGCCCCCATCGTCAGGTGGGACCCCCACCCATCTCCTGCCAGACGCCCCCCTATCCGGGATCCGCGCGCCCCCTCTTTGCATCCCCACGCCTGGCGCCCCATCGGGCGGGGCTGGGAGCTCCTCGGAGCCGGTGACATCTGTCTGGGAATTGCTCCAGCCTGTGCGGGTGCGCGAGGTGCACTGTGTGGTGAAAACCCCGAGGGATCCCGCTCCCCGGGGCTCAGATGACCCGCCAGGGGCCGGGGAAAGACCTGAACTCCAAAAGCAGGAGCTTCTGACCGGAGCCCAGAGGAGGGCGGGGACGTAGGATTCCAGCGCGTCCTTTAGTTTCCCCAAAGAACGCGTGTTCACAAGTGTGGGTCACAGCGGGCGTTGCACGCACATTTTACACGGCGCTGGGCTCTCCCTCTGCCCTGCTTCAGTTCACGCGGTGGGGGCTGGCTTGGCACCACCAGGTGCACTTTGCCGGCTGTGGAGGGGGGTGGGGCGTGGACCACCCCCTCCTCTTCAGATGATGTAATCCAGAAGTTGTGCAGGGACTCTGGTGGTGGGGACCTGCGTGTGGCCTCATGGCCTCTCCTCCATGCAGTCACCAGAAATTGCAGCCTCTGCCCTGGTAGCCATGTTCCCTGCCCAAATCCCCTGCGGTGGGGGCCAAATCATAGGCCAAAGACCAACGCAGAGACTCGAGAATGAAGAAAAGCCATCACTGCTTTGGAGGGCCGCCAGTATTCTGTGTCCAAGAGAGGAAACAGTTTCTAGAAATAGGTGTGGTCAGGGTAGGGAGGGTGCAGGGACACAGACTGAAACAGGCCTTCAGGACCCAGCTGGCTGCCTGAGCTGGGAGCGTTTGCATGGGACTGTGCAGTCTGTGGTTCGGGGAATGAAGGGTGTAGCGACACCGCCTTTACTGACATTTCTTTCTTTGGTATGGACCATGAACCACTTTTTTGTCCCCACCCCCACTTTTTAATGATTATACAAGTTTTTGATGCAGGGTAGGGTTGGTTCTAACCCCCAGACATCTTGGAATATGGGCAATTTGCCTGGAGATCACCTGTTAACTGTCTCCCCCAGAAGCCCCTGCACAGGGAAACCTTCCCTCAAAGGAGAAGAAACTCTGCTTACAGTCGGGAATGCTTATTTCCTCCTTGCTCCGTCCACTTCCCCGCCTGCCCGACTTCCTGTCTGCAGTGCCTGCTGTCAAAGCTTAGCTGGGATCCTCGTGTTAAAAACACACGTGGCTCTGCCAGGGCTGAAGCAGGTAGATGGCATTGCTGTGGTGCTCAGGTCTAGGAAGGAGCAGAAACCACCCAGCAGGTCCACCAAGTCGCAGGTGAGCAGGAAATGTCTGGTGTTTGTGGGAAAGGAAGCAAGCAGCATCCCACAACCAACATGGTTTTATGCCTTCACTGTAGGCATATTTTCCTTAAAGTGCACCACACAAACCCCGAGGAAAAATCAGGTAAAGGCTCAAGATGCCTGGGCCAAGGGGGGAGAGGGTAGGCAGCCCAGGTGTGATCCAGGGAGCTGGTAACAGCCAGGCAGCGCCAGAAACTGTATTCAGTTGTCTACTGTTCTCAGAGCAATTATTCATACCTCTGGCAGCGTCAACTCAAACTCCCTTCTTTGGTTTTACTTTTGTTTTTGTTGCTAGAACAGGGGTCCTCAAACTTTTTAAACAGGGGGGCAGTTCACTGTCCCTCAGACCGTTGGAGGGCCGGACTATAGTTTAAAAAAAAACAACTATGAACAAATTCCTATGCGCACTGCGGGCCCAGGACGAGTCGGCTGCTAAGCAGGACAGGCAGTGGCACCCGGCGGGCCGGACAAATGTCCTCGGCGGGCCGCATGTGGCCCGCGGGCCGTAGTTTGAGGACGCCTGTCTAGAAATTCAGTGCATTTGGTTAGGATTTTAAACTAAATCCAGGCTTTTGTTTTTATTTGTATCCTTTCTGCTCTAATTTGATGGAGGAGGGGACTTGCCTTAAGAGCTAGTGAAAATCTGTTTCCCTGTGGGGTGATGCACAGAGGAAAATCCTCAGGCTTTAGAGTTTGTGGATGTGGCCTTCCCACTGCCTCCTCTCGCCTTCTGGTGGCTTTCTTAGGAGCCCGCAGAGGTAGACGCGCTGGAGAGCAGGAGTGTCCATTCTGCTGCCTCCCCTGATGGCTGTAGGGAAAAGGCTGGGAGGTCAGGAGTGTGACTCCGCTGACGTCCTAACTCAACAGAGATAACTTATCTGTGTATTAAGCCAGGGAGGGGATCCTGGAGAGGTGAAATGGAAGGACAAACAGGCGGCAGTGGTCTCTGGCAGCTCTGGGATGTGGATATTATAATCTTCCCCACGGGCAGGCTGAGTGGGCCAGTGGGATGCTGAGGCAGGGGCCCTGCCGGTGTAGGGCAGCAGAATCGTTCCTTTCCAACCCCCAGTCCTGGAAGGGAGAAAACACTGGGCGTGACACAGCTGTTCCCTCTCCTGAGCCGGGTGCCACCCGGGCCTGGCCCCCTCTGAGCCTCCCTTTCCTCCACAGGTCACGAGCCTGGGCTGGTGCAGTTGGTGAACTACTACAGGGGGGCGGACAAACTGTGTCGCAAAGCTTCTTTAGTAAAGTAAGTGTTCCTTAAAACCTTGATTTTTTTTTTTTACATAAATGGTGTTCGCTTTCATCATGAAGCACTAAAAGGAAGAAATGAATGTGGGGTTATTTTTTAAAAGGCAAAATACTTTTTATTTAAAAAGCCAACACATATCTGTTCTGGTGCTTCCTCTAAGCTACTTGGATTGCGACCCAGAATTCTGCCATCTAGCACTTGACGGAGCCTGTCTGTCTGTCTGTCTCTGAGTGAGGCTCCCAAAAGCAGAGCCTGGGATAGGTTTATTGTGTAAGTGATGGATTGGGGATATATTTTGTACTCCAGGATCGGTCAGCCATTGGCTATAGGGAGAAGTGGGGCATTTCTGGGCACAGCTGGTCCCTGGAGAAGGGGCATGCACAAGACCTTGGCAGCAGCTCACGGCAGCCAGGGTCCCCTTAGAAAGGACACCTGGAGGGCGGAACTGCATCTGCTGCACTGCCCCTCTCTGCGAGCTTGGGTGATGGCAGGTGTCATAAGAACAGTGTCCTAAGGTAGAGGAAGCGATATTATCCGCTGACCTTGTGATCTCAGCTTTCCCTCGGATTAGTTGAGGTAAATTTCCTCCTCCCTCTAAGTCCCACTATGTCCCTCATAGGTGGTTGTTGAGGATGGATAAAAGTGATGCGTGTAAAGTGTGGGGCACAGGGCTTTATAGGGAGCATGTGACTCTGTGCCTCAGTTGCCTTCTCCGTAAATTAGGGACAATAATAGGAACTGCCTCGGGGTTGTTGTCAGGATTGAGTTAATTTGTGTGAAAGCTTTGAATAATGCCTGCCTCAGAGTTCACTCTGTATAAATGAAAGGTTATTGTTATTGCTGCTGTTGTGGTCATCACTGCGGTTGTTACCATTTCTATAGGGAAGGTGGGTATGGCCCCTCAAATCAGGGCTGCTCTGGCAGGTCTCCGTTGTCCTTCCCGTGACGCTGAGTGAACGTGTGTGCGCAGCCAAACAGTCGCTCGGGTGGATGACACTGCACCTGCTCTTTCCCCGCTCACATTCTTTCTGGACTCTAGACATTTAAAGGTGCAGTCTTCATAGGAATATGCCCCTCTTTTTGTTCAGACTCACTGGCCCCAGTGACTTAGTATCCACTTCTCTCGGTGAGGGAGTTTGCTGGCTACTCCTAAGGGAAACACGCTTTCTGAAGTCTTCTTTATAAATATATATATCTTACCAAATAATAGACAAACATGCTAATTGACCGTACCTTCACAACGCCCACAGCCAATCAGGAGTGAGTAACCAACAAAGATGGCGGTTAATTTGCATACAAGGCCACCAGACGTCCCTCCCGGTCCCCCGCTGCTCTGGGCCTCTGCGCAGTGTAGGAAGGTAGAAAGGCAGCTCCAGACCAGAGCGGAAGCGGTGCTGGCAGCCAGGGAAAGGAAGGCCCATTCTGGCACGAATCTTCGTGCATCAGGCTTCTAGTATATATATAATTATTGATTTCAGAGAGGGAGAGAGAGAGAGATAGAAACATCAGTAATGAGAATCATTGATAGGCTGCCTCCTGCATGCCCTCTACTGGGAATCGAGCCTGCAACCCGGGCATGTCCACTTGATCAGAATTGAACCCAGGACCCTTCAGTCCACAGGCGGACGCTCTGTCCACCGAGCCAAACCGTCTAGGGCTGAAGTCTTCTGATTACACATTTATTACATGTTAGATGCAAAAGATTCTTTAACTAGAACTAGAAGTGAGACATGATTGTCTAGATTATTCATTTAGAAATTAATATAAAATGCTTATTTAATATTTTTTCTACTGTAATTTTTTCCTATAAAGATAAAGTTAGAATTTTGCTTTTATGAGTGAGAACAGAGGATGCTGTAGGAAACTATTCTGAGTATTTGCATGTTCAGCAACTACTATACTGAGGATGAGTGCGAAGTACAGGACTACATGACCAGGTCTGAGTAGGTGTCTGTTCTCTGGGACCTTGGACAGCGCCAGGCTGACTCCCAGCGGGCCATCTGTGAAATGGGGCTAATGCTGATCACACCTGCTCTTTGCCCCTTGGTGGCATGCGACACAGTCTGTGACGTCTTGACTTATGCAGACTGGGGTTGTCCTCATCTTCACACATGCCCTTTATTCTCTCGGGTATCCTGAGAGGGAGGGTAGTCATTCCAGGAGGTGATGGTTCCCTTTATCATTTTGTCTCTTTCCCATAATTTTGCATGGCTTGGAAGGGCTCAGAGAGTTTAAAAAAAAAAAAAAGGCATCTTAGATGGCAGCCCACAGAGGACTGCTGAATTGTGCAGGGCCATCACAGCTGAGCCAGGATGATGCCAGCCTGTACCCAGAGGACCAGGGACAGTGCCACTGGGCAGCCCCCAGAGGGTTTCTACTAGGATCCTACCCTGGCCCTGGACTCCAGGCACTTCCCGCATCACTGGGAGTGTCAGAGATTCATCGCGGCCCAAGGCCATAGACTCAGAGCCCTGAAGGGCTTTTCTTCTGGCTCAGGTTACGGACTCTCCTTTCCTCTTGTGAACATTTCTCCCCTGGAGATGTAAATAAGCTTCAGGCATGATTTCTTTCCAAACGGGCTTATGAGGAAATGGGACAAATGCAAAGAACTTTCTGCAGACACTGGTCTTGGTTTCCTACAGGAAATGAAGGTGATCCTGAGGGCCAGCGCTGTCCAACAGAAATAGAATGCTAGCCACCTGTGACTTTAAGTTTCCTAGTAGCCACACTAAAACTAGTACAAAGAAACAGGTGCAGTTTATCTTAATCATATATCTTATTTAATCAAATAATCCAAAATTTCATTCTGACATGTAATTAATATTTTAAAAATGAGTGATGTATTTCAGGTTTTGTTTTTATACGGAGTCTTCAAAATCTGGTGTGTATTTTACATTTCCAGCACATCTTAATTCAGGCACTAAATTTTTATTGCAATCCCATTGTGCTGTATTTAGATTTCATAAAAAATTATGCTTAAAAAAAGATTTATATACCCAATTTGCTCCCACCTATGTAAAAAATTTTCAATAACTGAATCAGATACCAAGTAAACATTTTGCTTTAATAATCACATGCACAATGACAAAACAGGGTGGTTTTATTAGAAGAATTAACTTGGGTTTAAAGCAAAGGTATAACATTTTCAAAAGTATGTCCAAGTTAAATAAATTCACCAACTCTTGTGCTAACTCAGTAGTATACTATCAAATTCAAAAGAGTATTGAATAAATTGAAAAGAACTCTAAATTTATTAACTTCAACCAAGTGTTCTCCAAAATTTCCCTTAGTTTTTGCAGATACTTCGCTGTCTGTTACAGTTAAAAACCTTCTGCATATTAAGGCATGTTATAAAAATATGGAAAACCATTATTTTTGACTTGTATTCTAAAGTCCCAACATAAATTCTCATACCTATCTGGCTGGGTCATAAGTAAAGTTTTTTTTTCCCTTCTTCTGAACTTTAAAATTAGCTTGTTTGTAGCAGTGTGAGAATCACACTGCCATTTTTTAACCTTTGGTTATTGGGTGAAATAATGAATTATTGAAAATGATGATTTAGCCCTAGCCGTTTTGGCTCAGTGGATAGAGCATTGGCCTGCAGACTGAAGGGTCCTGGGTTCAATTCCAGTCAAGGGTACATGCCTGGGTTGCAGGCTTGATCCCCAGTAGGAGGCATGCAGGAGGCAACCAATCAGTGATTCTCTCTCATCATTGATGCTTCTCTCTCGCTTCCTCTCCGCCTTCCTCTATGAAATCAATAAAAATATATTTTTAAAAAATGATTTAGCTGAAACCGGTTTGGCTCAGTGGATAGAGCATCGGCCTGCGGACTGAAGGGTCCCGGGTTCGATTCCGGTCAAGGGCATGTACCTTGGTTGCGGGCACATCCCCAGTGGGAGGTGTGCAGGAGGCAGCTGATCGATGTTTCTCTCTCATCGATGTTTCTAGCTCTCTATCCCTCTCCCTTCCTCTCTGTAAAGTATCAATAAAATATATTTTAAAAAATGATTTAGCAAGCATTCCTTTTATTTCAAGAAATTCCTTTTATTTAGTGTTTTAACTGTACACTAAGACTTTACAAAACTCTTCCCTCTGACCATCCCTGGCAAAGAACACAGCATCATTAAACACTGTCTTCTGTTTCTTGCAACAGGTCTGTACTGGTGAGTCATGGTAGCGTTGGCAAGTACATACTGAACCAGTGTAAGAGCTGTACCCATGATACTTTCCATGGAGTGGGCTTCAGAAAACAGTGCAGATGTTTCCAACATGCATCAGACAGTAGAATACAGTAATAAAGGAAATATCAGTCTTAAAATCCCAGTAAATCCAAATTTTAACTCAAGCCGGCTGGCGCACTGTCTGTCGTGACAGACACTGATTTTTCGCTTGTAGGTGGAACTCGTCTTTGACAGATGTAAATGATTAAAAATGAGCCACACGGCGAGCTTGATATTTTTAGGCTTCAATTTGACAATTTTTTTTCATGTATTTGTAAATCCTTTGAGGAAACAGACCCAACATGTTAAATGGGCAGTCTCTTATGTCACACCACTTATTTAAAGCTAAAAACAATTTTTTTTTAATTTTCAAGTTTTGAATCAATCCTTATTGTTAAAAATGTTTTATACTCTGTGGGCAATTACTTAACTGGCTTACTAAAGATTGTTCACTATCTGTAAAATATGTTTTTTAGTCTTATTTCCTCAAAATAATTTCTGTTACCACATTTTTATCTGAAGTGCTTTCTTTTTTGTGTAGAATCCAAGTCATTTTATAGCTGACCGAAGTTACAAGCACAGATTCTGTTAAACATTTGTTTACATTATTTTGTTGAATATTTAATTTGAATTTCAGTCACTAATTTCATTGATTCTTTTTTGACTGTTGAGAGGAAGATCAACTTCATTATGTATTTGCTAAAAATGTCTCATGTCATTCTGCCACAACAAATTGTAATTGTTTGTCATTCGTTGTAAAATTTGTGTCATACCTTCTGCTAGTGCTCCCCACCACCGCCCCCCTACTTCTTACTGTTCTGGTTGTAGTTCTAGCTTCTGTGTCTCTGTTCAGTTCAGTTGCATCTGTACTTTAACATTATTTTAAATTTTAAAATTGTCCGTATTTATTTTTTTAACTAGACAAATGTTACATTTTACTTTAGTTACCAATTATGATTTATCTAGCTATCACTGTAACGCATGCTGTCTTCATAATAAACGCATCACAATGTTTCATTATCACATGGGAAAAGCCCACATGGACTGAGTCAGCCCATTGTCCCTGAGTGGAACAGTGGTGTGTTTATGGTGATGCAGCAGTGCGCCTGGCAGTGCGCCTGGCAGTGCATGCCGCGATACAGCACGTCAGGTCCTGCAGTGGTTAAAGTGAAATGTCCTCCTGCCAAAACAATGAAGTTGTGCTTAATGGACAAATATTTTACAATGCTTTGGTTTTTTAATTAAAACTAAGCTAAGTTTAAAATTCAGTTCCTCTGAGCACTTGAAATGTGTCACACTGGCCACATTTCTAGTGTTCAGAAGCCACATGTGGCTAGTGGCCACCCTATTGGACAGTGCAGAGAGAGTTGAACATTCAGTGAATTAGAAATGTATTTGTTCCTTTAAGTTTAACTCAAATCCTGTTGTTTTGAACTGTAAAATAACTTTATTTTAAATCTCAATTTTAATTTTTCTTTCATTATTTCTGCCATTTATGCATACACTGGGTTTTGCAGGTGAATTTTAACGGAAGCTTAATATTCGCAGTTCTATAGAAGATGAGCCCATCTTAGGGAAGGCCCATGATTGGTTCTTGGCTGTCTCTGATACCTGGGGAGGGAGTGCCATGCAGAGTTAGGACTTGGGAGTTAGGGACTTGCATCGTGCCTGTGTCTTACGACCTGAGTGATGCTGGGAAATGTACTCACTTTTGTGTGGCCCAGTGTCTGATCTATGAACTGAGATGCTGGTGCCTCCCCCTCAAGGGACCAGCTGGAGAGTAGATGCGGTGGGAAGCCCTTCTCAAGCCCTACTGTTTATTAACTGCCTCACCCAGAGCCTGACTTTATCTTCTGTCATGTCATGTTATTTGGGGGCAGGAGGTACGTGTAGTTATGACCACTGGCGTCCAGTGTCCCATTAGAAAGATTCCTCCTTTAGTCTGTCTTGAAGCCAGGAAAGTGTTGGCTCAGGAATATTTCAAGTTAGGTTTCCTTGGAGATGCTGTGTGTGTGTGTGTGTGTGTGTGTGTGTGTGTATTTTAGAGGCCTGGTGCATGAAATTTGTACACTGGGGGATAGAGGTCCCTCAGCCTGGCCTGCACCCTCTTGTAATCCAGGACCCCTTGGGGGATGTCTGCCTGCCAGCTTAGGCCTGATCCCTCTTAGGCCCTGGGGGATCAGGCCTAAGCTAGCAGTCAGACATCCCTCTCGTAGTCCAGGGCTCTTGCAGTCTGGGACCCCTTGCTCCTTACTGTCCACCTGCAGCGGAGGTGGGAGAAGCTCCCGCAATGGCCACTGCACTGACCACCCATGAGCCCGGCTTCTGGCTGAGCGGTGCTCCCCCTGTGGGAGCGCACTGACCACCAGGGGGCAGCTCCTGTGTTGAGCATCTGCCCCTGGTGGTCAGTGCGCATCATAGCGACTGGTCGTTCCACCGGTTGTTCCACCATTCGGTTGATTTGCATATTAGGGTTTTATTATATAGGCTATATATACATATTTTAGAGATGAGGGAGAGGGGAGAGAGATAGAAACATCAATGATGAAAGAGAATCATTGATTGGCTGCCTCCATCACGCCCCCCACTGGGGATTGAGCCCACAACCCCAGCATGTGCCCTTTACCAGAATCGAACCCGGGACCCTTCAGTCCGCATGTCAGTGCTCTACCCATTAAGCCAAACCAGGTAGGGCTGGAGATACATTTTAAAAAGAGCCGAGGTTCTGGACATTGGGTCCCTTTTGACCCCACTGACACATGCCTTTAAGGTTGCATGGATAGCTGTGTGCGATCTGTAGTGCATTACAGATCGGTCCAGGGAGGGAAGAGTAAAGACTGGGATGAGGAGACCAGGCCTGGTCCCTAGTTACACACTGCCTCCTTGACGAGCTCTGGAGGTAGCACTGGCTTTTCTGAAGAGAGTGACAGATGATTGACCCTCTGTCATCTGCCAGGCTAATCAAGACAAGCCCAGAACTGGCTGAGTCCTGCTCATGGTTCCCCGAGTCCTATGTGATCTACCCCACTAATCTCAAGACCCCAGCTGCTCCCGCGCAGAATGGAATCCACCCACCGATGCCTAGCTCGAGGACGGACGAAAGGGAATTCTTCCTGGCTTCTTATAACAAAAAGAAGGAAGATGGAGAGGGCAATGTTTGGATTGCGAAGTCATCCTCCGGTGCCAAAGGTGAGTTGGCATTGCCGTCCCGTAGGTTCCCAGTGCTTTGTGCAGTCGTACGCTAGACGTTAATGATGTGTTTAGATGAGTGACTCTTCTCATCTGAATCCTGAGGGTAGCTAGCACAGTTAGTTATAAAGTCTTAAATATTAATCTACATGCTGGAGACTCTGCATGTACATCTCCACACATGTACTCTCCCGCTAGGTGTTTTCCTGTAAGCTCCGGATCCAGTTGCACACACTTGGGCATTTGTCCCAGAGAAAAGAAAACATGTCCGTGTAAAACCTGGGTGTGATTGTTCACAGAAGCTTTATTCATAATGGCCCCAAACTGGAAGCAACTCAGATTCCTTCAAAAGGTGAAAGATTAAGCAAACTTGGGTGAATCGATCCCACAGGATACTACTCGGCAATAGAAGGGAATGAACTATTGCTAAAATCAGCAACTTGGTTGAACCTGCGGGGAATTATGCTGTGTGAAAAAAAAAAGAACACCACCAATTCCCAAAGGTCACATAGTGTATAATTCTATTTATATAACATTTCTGGAATGACAAAGCTATAGAAATGGAGAACATATTAGTGCTTGTCTGGAGGGTGCGATGGGGAGGGAGGCAGTTGTGGTTTTAAAAGAAAACTGAGGGATCCATGCAATAATGAAACTGTTTAAATGGACAAAGATACTTGCAAATCATGTCTCTTATGAGGCATCTGCATCCAGAATGTATAAAGAACTCGTATAACACAATAACAAAGAGACAAATAACCCAATTAAGAAGTGAGCAAAGAATCTAGATAGAAATTTCTCGAAAGAAGACATACAGATAAGATAGTCTATAAGAACATGAAAACATGCTTGACATTATTAAGCATTAGGAAAATGCAACTCAAAACCACAATGAGATACCACTTCACACCCACTAAAATGGCTATAATTATGAAGACAGATGACAGCAAGTGTTGGTAAGAATGTGAAAAAATTGGAACTCTCATATATTGGGGGAATGTAAAATGGTGCATCCATTTTGGGAAGCAGTTTGGTAGTTTCTAAAAAGTTAAACATAAAATTACTATATTATTCCACTCCTAGGTATATTCCCCAGAGAATTGAAAATATATGTCCACACAAAACTTTTATGCAGATTTTCCTAGCAGCATTATTCATAAGAGCCAAACAACAGTAGAAATAATTCAGATGTCTATCGATTGGTGAAAGAATGAGCAAAATGTGATATATTCACACAATGGAATATTATTCTGTCATAGAGAGGAATGAAGCACTGCCACATACTGCAACATGGATGAACCTTAACAACATGATGCTCTGCCTGGGTTGTGGGCTCAATCCCCACTGGGGGGCCTGTGGGAGGCAGCCGATCAGTGGTTCTCTCATCATTGATGTTTCAGTCTCTCTTTCCCTCTCCCTTCCTCTCTGAAATCAATAAAAATATATTTAAAAAATAAAACATGATGCTCAATTTAAAAAGCCAGACACAAAAAGGCTACATACTGGATTATTCCATTTATATGAAGCATCTAGAACAGGCAAATCTATAGTAGATTAGTGTTTGTCAGGGGCTGGGGTGAGGAAGGAATGGAGAATGACTGCTAATGGATGTAGGGTTTTCAGGAGGTGATGAAAATGTTCTAAAATAAGGTTGTAATGATAATTACTGGAATATACTAAAAACCATTGAATTGTACTCTGTAAAAGGGTGGGTTTTATGGCATGTAAGTTATATCAGTGAAGCTGTTAAAAATGATATTGTATCATTTGTTTAATGTTGATGGATACGTCGAATGTAGCCATTTTTTTCTGTTACCGAACTGCAGGGAATCCACTTGCCCTTTTGTTTCTATGCCCTAACCTTCCTGGCGTTTCCATAAGATAGGGTGTTGACGTGGTCACAGGCAGGACATCGTCTTTATCACAGCAGACAGTGATCCACAGGACAGCGGCATTTATTTAGGGTGCTTGGACCTTTACAGTGTCTTTAGAAGTGAAACTTCATGGTTGCAGCTGGCCAAGACAGTGTTTACAACCCTGTATGGAGGAAAAGTTGAATGACCCTGGTGCTTTGGTGGGTGGAGGGGAAGAGTATGAGAGATTGGACCGGGGAAGGGTGGAAAAGAAGAGTGAGTAGGCCGACCAGAGCCTCCTGTCTGTGTTTTACTGCTGTCAGTGTTTCCTCCCTGGCTTTGCAGGGAGCCGTGCCTCTTGGGACAGACTGCACTAATTTTCGTTTTAATTTTACGGGTTAGGTGAAGGCATCCTCATCTCCTCGGACGCTGCTGAACTTCTGGATTTCATAGACAACCAGGGCCAGGTGCACGTGATCCAGAAATACCTCGAGCGCCCTCTGCTGCTGGAGCCGGGGCATCGCAAGTTTGACATTAGGTAATGCATCCATGTCCATCTGAAGGAAATGCAGTGGTGTGTGAGGAGGAGGATGAGGTGCAATGTGAGGAAGTGTTTGACTGTGTTTAATACGTTACCAACACTGAGCACAGCTGAATGAAACTGAGCTTCTGTATCTAATTCTCTATTTTTCCCACAATAATTTTCTTCCTAAAAAATGTTACTAAGATTATGGAGGTTTTTTTGTTTGTTTGTTTACTATTTTCTTTCATGAAAATGACTGTGGATCCAAAAGGAAGGGCATAAACATCTGGGCCTTGTACCTGGTGTGGCTCAGTTGGTCTTCCCTTACACTGAAAGGTTGAGGATTCAATTCCTGGTCGGGGCACATGCCTAGGTTGCAGGTTCTGTCCCTGGTTGGGGCACATACAAGAGGCAACCAATTGATGTTTCCCTCTCACATGGGTGTTTCTCTTTTTCTCTCTCTCCCTTCCTCTCTCTAAAATCAATAAACACATTCCCAGGTGAGGATTAAAAAATAATACAGCCTAGCCGGTTTGGCTCAGTGGATAGAGCGTCAGCCTACAGACTGAAGGGTCCCAGGTTCGATTCCGGTCAAGGGCATCTACCTTGGTTGTGGGCACATCCCCAGTGGGGGGTGTGCAGGAGGCAGCTGATCTATGTTTCTCTCTCATCGATGTTTCTAACTCTCTATCCCTCTCCTTTCATCTCCATAAAAAATCAATAAAATGTATTTTAAAAAATAAATAAATAAAAAATAATACATACATACATAAATGGGCTTTACAATGGGAGAGATATACACGGAACTTGTAATTCAGACACAACAGATCATGTGACCTTGACAAATAATATTTCCTGGCTTTATTTATGTCCTACCTTTTGAGGATTTCATGAACACATCTCAGGTTTGTGGACTTTATTTTCTGAGCAAAGAGCCTGGCAAGAAGACGTGAGGGGCTTTCTAAAGCGGCATGACCCTCAGCCCCGCCTGCTTTTGGCCTTGCTGTTGGCTCTTCAGAAAGGACTTGGTCTCAGCTGCCTTTATGTCAGGTCAGATTTAGGATGGACAGTCTTCCTCTTAAAATTATTTAAAATTACCAAACATGGCAAATGGAGGTTTCACAGATCAACCTTTAAGGCAAACCCATCCAATCTCTTCAAAATGCTGGCTCTTGAATGGATCAGCATCCCCTTGTCATTGGTGGTGACATGTTTGGTTTGATCATTACAGTGCTAGTCCACTGTCTCAGGTACTTGTTGTGGCCTGCCTTGCATAATTTAGAACCTACCTTCTTCCTCTACTTCCCGCCAAGAAAACCAAGGAGTGGGGATGATATAGATATCTAATGTGAAGGAACTTGGGAGGACTTGAGTAACTGTTTTTGTTGACTTGCAGAAGCTGGGTCTTGGTGGATCACCAGTATAATATCTACCTCTATCGAGAGGGCGTGCTGCGGACTGCGTCAGAACCGTATCATGTTGATAATTTTCAAGACAAAACCTGCCACTTGACCAATCACTGCATCCAAAAGGAATATTCAAAGAACTATGGGAAGTATGAAGAAGGGAATGAAATGTTCTTTGAGGAGTTCAATCAGTACCTGACCAGTGCTTTGAACATTACCCTGGAGAATGCTATCTTAGTACAAATCAAACATATTATAAGGTAACCTAAGTGTATCTTTTTAGTTATATGTGTCTTGAGAAGCTTTGGGAGTGTGTGCCTTTCAAGGAATTATTCCATTTAAGTTGTCTAATTTAAAGACAAAATTCTTTTGTAATATTTCTTTATTATCCTTTTAATATTTGTAGGATCTCTAATGATGTCACTGGTTTCATTCCTTATAGTGGTAGTTTATATCTTCTCTCTTTATTTCTTGGATTAATTGGATTGGCTAAAGGCTTATCAGTTTTATTAATCTTCTCAAAAAGTCAGTTTTTTGCTTGACTGATTATCTCTATTGTTTTTTGGTTTTGTTTTCTTTGATTTATGCTGTTTATTATTTCCTTCTGCTTTTGGGAGGTGTTTAATTTTTTTTTCTAGTTTCTTTGTGAAAGGTTAGATCATTGATTTGAGAGACTTCATTTTTTAAAAATATAGGAATTTGCCCTAGCTGGTTTGGCTCAGTGGATGGAGCGTCGGCCTGCGGACAGAAGAGTCCCAGGTTCGATTCTGGTCAAGGGCACATGCCCATGTGGTGTGCTTGATCCCCTCGTAGTGGGTGTGTAGGAGGAAGCCAATCAACGATTCTCTCTCATTATTGATCTTTCTATCTCTTTCCCTTCCTCTCTGAAATCAATAAAGATATGTTTTTTTAATAATAAAAATTAAAATATAAGTATTTAATGCTATCAGTTTCCCTCTAAGTACTCATTAGCCATACCTCCAGATTTTGCTATGTTGTGTGTTTTTTTTTTCATTTTATTAAAATAATTTCTAGTTTCTCTTGTGACTTTATATTTGACTCATGTGTTATTAGAAACTTTTGCTTAATTTCCAGATATTAGGGGATTTTTCCAGATATCTTTCTGTTACCGATTTGTACTATAATTTCATTGTAGTCAGAGAATATCGTTTGTATGGTTTTGTGTCTTTAAAATGTGTTAGTTTCATGTCCTAGAATATGGTCGATCTTTGTGATTGTTCCGTGTGCTCTCAGAATAACATTTACTTGCTCTGCTTAGGCTGTGTTCTATAAATGCGACTTCGGTGAAGGTGGTTGCTAGTGCTGTTCATGTCTTTTATGTCCTTGCTGTTTTCCTGTTCCACTGTTTATTATTGAGAGAGAAAAAAATCAAAGTCTCCAAGTGTTTGTATTTTTCTACATCTCTTTTTAGTTTTACCAGTTTTTGTTTTATATAGTTTGAAGATTTATTGTTAGGTGCATATACATTTAGAATTGTTGTCTCTTTTGGGAAAATTGACTACTTTATTATTGTGTAATATCTATCATTATTTCTGTAATATTTCTTATTTTAAAGTTGATTTTTTATTTCTATAGTCACTCCAGCTTTCTTTTGATTAGTTGTATTTTCTTTCCATTCTTTTACTTCTATTCTATTCTATTCTATTCTATTCTATTCTATTCTAGTGGACTCTGGTAGACAACGTAGAGTTGGGTTTTTTGTTTTGTTTTGTTTTGTTTTGAATCCAATATAATAATCTCTGTCTTTTAATTGGTGTGTTTATACCATTTAAATTTAATGTAATTATTGGTTTGGTTGGATTTATATCTACCATTTTATTATTTGGTCAATATGTTCCCTCTTTCTTTGTTTTTATTTGCTTTCATGTCTCTATTTCCTAATCTCTTTAGAATTATTTGAATATTTTCAGAGTTCTATCTTAATTTTCCTGTTGAATATTTGGCTCTCTTTATCTGTCTATATTTTAGTGGTGATTCCAGGGATTAAAAAATATATGTATCTCATATTTCGGTCTTCTTAGAGTTAACAATTCACCACTTCACATAAAATGCAGACATAACATTATAGATCACTTGACTCTCCCTCTCTATGTTACAGTTGCCATGTGTATTACATCCACATACATTGAAATCTCTACCACATAATGTTATAATTTTTGGTATCAACCATTAATTACATTTTTTTATGTAGATAGTCAAGTTTGGTTTTTAAAAAATATAAGGCCAAACTGGATGCTGTCTATAAGAAACACATTTAAATATAAAATAAGAAAAGACATTTTTATTCACCCAGATATTTACCTTTTTTTTCTCTTCCTTTAGTCCCGAGGTTCCAGATTTCTCTCTGGTATCGTTTCCCTTCAGACTTTGTCATTTCTTTTAGAGCCGTTCTGCTGGTGATAAGTCCTCTTAATGTTCCATCATCTGAAAAAGTCTTTATTTCTCTTATTCCTGAAGGGTGTTTTCACTGGAATTACACAAACATAATGCCAATCAAAAAATAAAAAAATAAAAGCTGTATACAAGATGCGTACAGATTGATTCTATTCATATAAACTGAAAAACAAGCAAAGTTTAGTAAATACATTATTTAGAGGACGGTACATATGTGGTAAAAATAAAGAGAAAAGCAAAAAATTCAAAATAGTGATTTTCTCTGGAGAAAAAGCAGGAGGGACCCAAGGAGGAGGCCTGAAAGTATGGATGTGGGTACATGGATGGTCATTAATGCTCCATGTATTTTAGACTCGTTTTTATTAGTATATTTATTTTGTCTTTATTTTTAAAGGACATTTGCTCTGGAAACAGATTTCTAGGTCAGCAGTTAATATTTTTTTAGCACTCTGAAGGTGACACCATTATCTTCTGACTTCCATTTTTTTCTTCTCAGATGTCAACTGAAATCTTAATATTGCTTTTAATGACCTTTTTCTCTGTTTTTAAGATTTTTATTTTATAAATTTTACTGTGAGATGTGTATAGTTTTCTTTGTACACATTTCTTTGTACACATTCATAGTGCTTCTTGAATCTTGGAATATTCATGGTCATTATTTTTTCAATTATGGCTTTTGTCCCAGGGAAGCCTGCATAGTTTCCCTTCTAACTGCACAGTTGAGTATAAGGACAGCTATCTGTGGTCATCTTAGAGTTATAACATATTTTATTACTAAGACTGGAGGCCCAATGCACGAAATTCTGCCTCAGCCCTCGCAGCCCCAGTTTCGCCTGAAAGGGTTATCAGGAAGGTTGTCAGGAAGGTCGTTCGGCTGTCCGGTCTAATTAGCATGTTACGCTTTTATTATTATAGATAGGGATTTGTCCCAACTTTCAGTTAGGGAAAAATCAGGGAAGATCTTCATAAAACAGAAAAGGCCTACGTATTCTGGGATGGCTGTATTAGAAGAGAGTGGCTTATTATTCTTAAGCTCCTGTGTAATTACCTCGTTAGACCATCTCAGCACCAGGAGTAGGTATTACTTTACCTCCTACTTTATGGAAATCAAAGCTTAGCTCCAAGAGGTTAAAACATTGACCAAAATTCTGGCCTTGGCAGCCTGATCTCTGACCTCACTTACTTATTCACTATGTTTCTGAGCTTCACTTTCAAATTTTATGTATTTTTTCAAATTTTTATATTTTATAGTGCATAATCAATTTTTCTGTTTTCCCAATTTTTTGAAACAGTAGTTGATGCTAATAATTATTCTGTTTCGATATTTAGTTTCAATATATGTAGCTCTTCAATCATTTAATTAGTAACAATTTGGCAACAGATCTGGAACAAGCAAAAGAAACGAATGAGGCCAATAGTTTTTGTGCCAATTCTTCCCCTCACTGGTTGACCATTGGCCCACTTCTTTTCTCTGGAAAACGTACATGAATGTGTTTTACTTATTATAAACAAGATGTGGCAGCAGCCGTCCTGTGGGAGGGACCCACCTTTCCAGGGGCCAGGGTGACAGCTCGGAGCTGGGAAAGCAGCCAGTTTTTGTAAAGACATGCGTGGTTACAGGTCTCCTAACAAGTTGCTGGATAAGTAGCATTGTCTTGAATAATCTGTCGGTAACAACTTGAAAGGAGAGGATGAAGTCAAAGCCTATTTATGGCAGCACATTTCATGGGCAGTCCTCTGGCCCCTCTCCGGTCCCTTCGCCCTCGCACCTGCTCTCAGCGAGCTCTCCCTCTGCCCGCAGGAGCTGCCTCTTGAGCGTGGAGCCCGCCATCAGCACCCGGCATCTCCCTTACCAGAGCTTCCAGCTGTTTGGCTTCGACTTCATGGTGGACGAGGAGCTGAAGGTCTGGCTCATCGAGGTCAATGGCGCCCCTGCATGTGCTCAGTAAGCCTCACACCACTGGGCTGTGACAGGTGGAAGTTGGGATGACCTGTCTCAGCAAGGTCGCGCGCTCCCGTGGCCCTTGGCCGCTGTCAGGGAGGAAGTGGCAGGACAGGAGTTGGCAGGGGCTTTGCGGAGGCATTTCCTTTCCCATTTCCCCATGTGTGTTGAGCGGTTAGACTGCTCAGGCGGGTGGTCCCTGCAGGGAGAGTTTCAAACACAGCTAGAGGCTGTGGGGGAGACGAGTGGGAGGAGATGAGGGAGCAGGGTCCTGGAGTGGAGACGGTGACGACCAAGAAGGTCGGGTTCCTCGGGCAGCAAGTGGTCGGAGAAGCCTCGGAGGTGCAGTGGAGCTGGAGCTGGCACTGAGAGGTGTGGCGTGTGCCCAGGGAGAAGGGAGAGCCTTCAGGAAGGGGCACGCACCAGCGGAACCTTGCCCATTGCCAGGCTTTGGGAGGAGCACAGGTGGGCAGAACCTGCCCTCCGGGGGAGCTCCTGTTGCGTTGGGGGAAGCGGCTGCAGGTGGCATCGGTGTCATGTAGTGAGGAATGACGGAGGGGACGCCGGTCAGGACTGCTCCGGGGAACGCCGCAATGTGAGGGAAAGGCATTGGACTTGATCCTTAAAGGCATCGGTCCTTCCGAGATCCACTGTCATCTTTTCCTCCATGTCCACATCCTGGAGAAACAGATCTTCTGAAGGGTCAGCAGGAAGTTCCACAAAGATGAGTGTGCTCAGGGTGGTCCGCTGCAGGAGAGAGACGGACAGACACTGCCCGAGTAATTACTGTGGGGTCATGTTGTTACAAGTCTACAATAGACAGTCAGTAGGTTCTGTGGTTTAGGTGCATGGCTTTGAGAGGGGAGGACTTCTGGACTGGGGGTGGGGCTTACAGTAAGGTGGCCTGGAAGCCACGAGGGACCCCAGCCACCCTGAGAGTCCAGGGGCAGGGGATGGGCCAAGCCCCAATTTTAGTAACAACCATCACACCTCATACGCCTCCTGTCACTGTTCCTTATAGGCGGGAGGCTGTGTGGTTTGCAACATAGAACCTTAGGGCAGTGAAAAGGAATGGGGTGAGGGGAGAAGGTCCTGTGATAAGGAGGGTGACGGCAGGGCTGCCATTGCATTGGGAGGGGAGAACCAGACGGTGAGGCTTTCTCCTGGTGGAAATTGGGAAGCAGGAAAGTAAAGACCTCTGGTTTCCTGGGTCAGGTGGCCCAGAGCATAATCAGAAGTGAGTTTTTCTTGGGACCACACACTGCTGGTTTACCCTGCATTAGAGCCAGTCCTGCGGGATAGTCTCAGCCTCGTGAGCTGCCCCATGAAACAGGCAGGCCTCCTATAGGAATAGCAGGGGTGGAGGGCCTCATCACTATTCTGAAGTTTTCCTCCTTAGCTTTTCTGATTTGGTGCTTCCATTGCCTGGATTAAGTCCAGAGCCCGGATGTGGCCTCCAGGCCCGATGTGGCCGGGCCAGTGTCTTGGCTGCAGCTCCAACCTGCGCTGATCACCTCCCCAACGCCCTGACTTTCTCCCTGCTCCTCCTCTCACTGCGCTGCCTCTTCTCCCACCCAGCTCACTCTCCCTCTCCCCTCCCTCCCTCCTCCGAGTCCTTGTCCCTGTCTTTGCCCTCCTCCATCCTCTTTTCCACCCTGTCCCCATTCTCTGACGTCATTCATTCCTCTGGCCTCAGCTCAGCTGACACTCATGGGGAGTCTTTCCTAAAGTCCCCTCAACCACAAGGAGGGGATGCTTTCTGTGGGGAGGCCTGCCCTCCGTGTCCCCAGCACAGACAGCAGGAGGGCCCGTACCCTCCACTGGAATTGCCATCTCCCCTGCGGTTTATCTCAGAGTGGGGTTCTCTGTCGTTGCGCCTGCAAGGCCTTCCAGATGCTTCGTCTTCCCACGGCGCCTCCCGCTGTGTTTGTGTGGACAGCGGAGGCCAGTTGTGTAAATGTGGTCAGGGGATGGGATTTCCAGGGCAAATCCTAGTGAAAAAGACTTTGGTTTCTCACTTGCACTTTGATGAACTTCCTCGGTAACATATTTTTGAACCTGTTTCAGGAAGCTCTATGCAGAACTGTGCCAGGGCATCGTGGACATAGCCATATCCAGCGTCTTCCCGCCCCCCGATGCCGAGCAGCAGCAGAGCCAGCCGGCTGCGTTCATCAGGCTGTGACCCGGAGACGCGGAGATGCCCATGGCTCCACGTGAAGCCACAGTGAGAAAGAGGCAGCTCGCAAGGCTGTGAAGGAGGAGAGAGTGCGAGAGCGAAGGTGACCCCGAGGGGCTCCTGGTAGAGCTCTCTGCACTGCTACCCAGACTTGAAAACTGCAACGCGTTTCCACGAGGGGCGAGAAAAACGTTCTTCTATGGGGAAACACGGGGATTTGGTTGTTTTCTATTCTCGTCCTTGAAAGCAGCGGGTTTCGATGCTAAGGCCGTGTGAAAGCAGTGCCTCTCCTCCCAGGGCCAGGGACCCGCGCGTGCTGTCTCCGTCTGCTGCAGCCCTCGTGCCTTAGCTCCGTGCCCAGCTGCAACCTCTGTCCGTGCAGGGACTGATGCTAGAGCATTTGGGCGGTCCCGTGTGTCCCTGCTCGTCCCCGCTGACACTCTGCCTGTGAGAATCTGGACCAGCAGGCACGCAGCCCTCGGTTCCGTGCTGTGCACTGCCTCGCAGGGCAGGGTGCTGTCCTCGTCCTGTTCCTGAAGGCACTGGGTCAGTCGCCGGTCGGTCGGGGTGGGTGTGGGCTGGGCACCAATATAGCAAACACTGCTGTCAGTCTGCTCTCTGCATGTTTTAGAAACCGAGCAGCAAGTTTGCCACAAGCCTGCAAGCATCAAAAAGCATGAGAGAAAAAAGACAATGCCTTGCTTGACTTCATAGTTGGGTGTCCTTGAAATATGATGGATCTGTTATCTTTGTTTGAACCGGAATTCATGCACTTTTGTGAAGTTCCTGGGGGTCAGGAGAAGGCAGAATTCCTCTCCCCCCAGGTGGTCCTGCCCCTGACGCAGGGAGCTCTCACCATCTCCTTCTTCTCCCCCAGCACCTGCTGTGGGAGCAGGAGGGGGTGTTGTTCCAGTGAGGAGGCTCTGCCTCAGGGAGAGGATCTCAGTGAGTGTCTGTCTGCCTGAATGGGAGCGTCTCCCAGAATGAGAAAGATGTGGTTTTAGAACTTCACACGGCATCTTGTAGGTCAGCAGTTGTGTCCTGTTAGGTGTGGTGTGGTTTTCACTGACTGGATCGGGGAGTATACTCCAAGGCTTTTCAGGAGGCCATGCCACTCGCAGTGGGAAGAACAAGATGCCACATGTGTTCACTGAGCCGAGTGAGCAGGCCCTTCTTAGAGCGCTGGATCCCAGCAGACCCACGGACAAGGCCCCGCCGCCTCGGGACGTGGTGTGTGCTTCCTTCGTGTGTATGTGTGCTCCGTTACTCGTCCTCCTTGCACACAAAAAAGCAGGTCTGCAGTCAAGAAGACTTTTTAAAACTATTTTTTATTTCAGAGAGGAAGGGAGAGGGAGAGAGAAAAACATCGATGATGAGAGAGAATCATTGATTGGCTGTTTCCTGCACTTACCCCACTGGGGATCGAGCCCATGATCCGGGCATGTGCCCTTGAACAGAATCGAACCCAGGACACTTCAGTTCGCAGGCCGATGCTCTATCTACTGAGCCGAACCCGCCAGGTTGGGAAGACGTTTTTAAAAAGAGAAGAAAAAGCAACTGTTCCTAAAATATGATGAGAAGTGGGAGCTTACATGTGGGCAGAGGATGTGAAGGTGTGATGTTGAGTGGAGAGGAAAAAGACACGGCTGGGTGAGCTTGCATGGAGAATTGGAATTATAATGTCATGGTTGCTCAGAGGACAGATCGTGAAGTTTTCATGCAGAGCACAATGAAACTGTCAGTGATTAAAGTCGCTCCTGGAGGCCCAGCATGGCTGCTGGGTTGGTGTTGGGTCCTTAGTGCGTGGCCAGGTGCACACCCATTTAGAAAGCGTGGGGTACTGGGTTCTGCGAGCTGGTAATGGGGAACGTGTGGAAGATTGGTAGGGCTGTCCCATGTGAACACAGATGTGTAATGACCTTTTGGACCTAAGTTACAGGAATGTTAGAGAGTTTTCCAGCTGCTACAGTGACAAAGCTAAGAATGCAGATGTTAGGAAGTCTTTGGCTCTCGATGGATTTTCTAAGAAGCCTGAATCAGTAGCATGTGTATGAGGGAAGTGAGGCTCTAAAAAGAAAATGATACCTCATTCCTCACATGTTTTCAAATAAATGTCTATTTATCTTTACTTCTGATCAGGGGGTGGTTGCCTCGGAACTGTTCCATCCCCTCCATGCTGTCCTGGCACAGGTGCCCAGTCAGTCTTCCTGTGCTTGTCCATGTCCGTGTCACCAATTGCTGGGGAAGAGATGCTATTCATTGGAGATGTCGACTCCAGTCTTGGCTCTGCCATTGGCTGCTCAGTGTTGGATGAGATGTAACCTCTCTGTGCCTTAGTTTCTTGTCTCACAGAAGAGATTGTTGCCAGACCTGGGACTACCTCACAGGCTTTAGTGAGGACAAGTGAGATTAGGAAGACTCAGGAGCCTTCTGTACCAAGACTCCTAATGCTGGCTGTGTGCTGGAACCACTCCTGACAGGGCTGGGGTCCACACTGTGCCCCTCCATCCACCCCGGCGATTGAATCAGAACCTCGGGCAGCAGTGCGCTCCACGATGCCTGGAACCGCTGCTTGAGGAGGAAGGGAAAACACATTCCTATTACCTGGAAAGAATCCAGTAGGGCCCAGGGCTTTTAAAAAGTTCCTTTTGGAAGAATAGGCATTTCTTTCAGAAGGACCAGGTGTTGACATGTGTATTCATGCTACCAGTGCTGTCTAAGCAGTTCTCTCTTTGCTTCTTGTCAAACATGCCTTCATCCACTTACACAGTCTGTGAAGACTTGGCAACGAATGTAAACAGACAGGAATTTATAAATCTGCTAAATAGGCATTAAGGTTATTAATTCTTGAGAGAAAAGCCCCTTTCCTCACACTTAACTCCTGTGGTATTTAGAGCTCAGTTTTACCCAGAACATGAAAGTGCCTCAGTGTCTGTGTGGTATAGTGGAGCAGGTGCTGGCATACTTACCACAGACATGGTATTTCCCCAGCGCCTTGGATGTTTACCGCAGACTTGGAGTGAGCAGTAGTGCTGGGAAGGTACGGGATCCACAGCACCCGCAGCGGAATGAAGCTACAAAATGTGTTTAACTGTTGAGGTTGTGTCAGGCTGCGGTGCATGTGGTGGGCGGGGAGTGGGGACTCTACTGGAGAAGACAAGGCCCCTGAGTGGTCCCACAGCATGTGGGAGCTGTGAAGAAAATTCAGTGATACAGGACTCTGTACCTAAGAGGAAATGACTTCTGAAATAAGGTGATGTTATGAATATTTAAAATGCCTGGAGCATTAAAGTGAAGTAATCATATTTCAAGTGTTCTTGTCCCTTTGGTTCTGTCATCTTGTTGTTTGTGTTGACTGTCCTAGCAACCATCGGTTGTTTGAGTCCATGACTCTGTCAGGCAGACTTTCTGTAAAGTGTCAGACAGTAAATATTCAGGCTCTGCAAGCCAAGCAGGGTCTCTGATGCATTTTCTTCTTTGCCTTTTCCCCAACTCTTAGGAAATATATAAAGCACTCTTAGCTCAAAGGCCATACAAAAATAAACCAAACGTGGCCATCGTTGGCTTAACCCAGCATGTCGTCTAATACTAACCCAAAAGATTGTCCCTTGTAATTGAGATGTACATAGGTTTTGAAAACCTTCAACAGAGTTCTAAGAGTATAGAAGGCCACAATAGACACAGACAATATTGTGTTGAAAGCCTGGGCCTTGTGTGTGTGGGGGGTGGGGGGAGGATTATAGGGTGGAGGGAGCCCATGGGGGGGAAGGGGGTAAAGATAAATTTCTTAAAAACGAATATAGAAGGCCACACATGTGTAGGGCTGTGTGTGTGCCCAGGGGAGACCTGAATTCCCTCAGCTTTCACCTCTGTCTGACTTGGAGGATCTTCACAAGCAAGAAGTGATGACTAAGGCAGAGCTGTAACTGCCTTCCTGAGCATGAAGGCATCACACACACACACACACACACACACACACACACACACACAAAACACACACAGTCCCTGGGCAAAGACTAGGAGACTTACTTGTTCCAGACATTTAGGAAATCTCTATGCAATCAGTTGACCACTAAGGTAACTGAACAGAGACTTTGGTGGCCACACATAATAAAGAATACAGGTTTTACAGAATTAGCTCAGGAGAGTCACTAGATAGCTACAACAATAAACCCTGGAGTGGGGCGAGTATCTGGTTTCCAAAGTTGGCCCATTATATCATTAAAATCTTCCAATTTTCAACACAAATTATGGGATATGCAAAGAAAAAAGAAAGTATGGCCATGGAGGGAAAAGGCAGTCAATAGAAATGGTCCCTGAGGAAGCCCAGGTATTAGACCTAGTACACACACAGACTTTAACTCCAGCTCTTTAAAGTGTGCTTACAGAACTAAATGAGAAGAATGGCATTGAAAAGTACAATCATACAAATAAAAAATTCATTACAGGTGTTCAAAAGCAGGTTTGAGCTGGAAAAAGAAGGAATCGGTGAATCTGAAGTCAGTTGAAATCATTCAGGCTGCAGAACCAAAAAAAAAAAAAAAGAATAGCGCTCTAGAGATCTGTCCAGAGACATGCATGTATACCAACATATATATAACATGGGTCCTAGAAAAGAAAGGGGCAGAAAACAGTGGAAAAAGTAGTGGCCGAAAACTTTCCCACTTTGGTGAAAAACATTAAAATGCATGTGAGAAATTCAACAAGCTTCAAGTAGGATAGACTCAAAGAGATCCACATCAATACACATTAATCACTAAGAAAATAACTTTAATTATAGCAAAAAAAAAAGACAGGAACTGAAATATTACACTAAAAATAACTATTTAACAAAAGTGAAGGCAGTAATGAAGGAATGAGGGGAGGTATAAGGCAAACAGAAAACAAATAGCAAAATGGCACACATAATCCTACCTAATCAGAAGTTTCATTAAATTCAAATGGATTAAACACTTCAAACAAAAGGCACTGATGGCAAAATGCATTAAAAAAGAAAACCAAAACTACCATGATGCACCTCTGCAATCTATTAAAGACGCAAATAGGTGAGAGTAAAAGGATGAAAAAAGATATACTGTGTAAATAGTAATTCAAAGAGAGTTTGAGTGGCCATACAATATTAGACAAAATAGGCTTTAAGAAACAAAGTTGTCACTATAGGCAAAGGACATTTTTTAATAATAAAGGGAGTGATTCATCAGGAAGATACAACAATCTATAAATATAAAAGGCTAATGTGCTAAGTGTCCCTCCAACCATTTGACTAGTTACTATGACATGCACTGACCTGGTGACACTGACACAACAAGATAGAAAAAAATCTAAATGCAGGAGCTGCCATGATGTGCACTAGCCATTTACAAAGAAACAGCCCCACGGACCTGGCGCCAACAAACCAACACTTGGCTTCCCCCAAGCAGGACACAGGCCCTGCCACCACCCCAGAGCGACACCCCACCAAATCGCAGCCAATGCTGCTAAGACCCCATGGTGCAAAATGTAGCCCACAGCCCAGCCCAGCCCAGAAATGGTTGCTGTGGGTGCCAGGTAATGATGTCATGCAGCAATGCCTGGCTTCCTCTCCCTAGTGACTAGCCTCCTTGGAGTTTCTTCAGCCCAGGAGCATGAGTTGCTTTATAGCCAGGTGCAAACATTTTACACTTTAACCAAACGTCTGTGAAGCGTTTTCCAGTGCCTCATCTCATTTGATCCTCACAGAAGTCCTGGAGTAGGAAATAGGAGACTCAGTAGAATCCTATTTTCTTTTCATTAGCCGGAAAATGGAGATTTAGAAAGTTTAGAAACTTGACGTGACTGAAAAGAAGTAAGAAATGGTGGACCTTGAAAATGACTTTAGGTTTTCTCACTGCACAGAATATAGTCAAACACTGCTGCAGTTAAATATTTTACCCTTTGTTCTCCCTGCATGATCTACAATAATAATCTCTTCATGTTGATATTTACTGCTGTGTTGCTGACAATTACCTGAAAGAGAAGTTGGGGTGCTTCACTGGGCTGGAAAAAGTTTAGCTACATCAGAAAGCAGGTCTAATTAAGCAAGTATATTCTATATCTATAAAAGGCTAAATTGACTCACACATGCGCCATACATATAAAGCTCTTGCTGGTGCCAATCACATGCATGCATTTCGATCTGCCATTGTCAATCATGAATTTGGTTGATACTTCTATTATAGAGAAAGGGCAAATAGTGATATTAAAATATTTATTCTAATTAATTTCCTTTCAATGTGCACGAATCCGTGCACCAGGCCACTAGTTATAACATAATGCACCTAGCAACAGAGCCCAAAGACACAGAAAGCAAAAGCTGGCAGAACTGAAGAGAGAAATAGACAATTCAACAATATTAGTTGGAACTTTCAATCCTCCATTTTCAAAAATGGATAAAACACCTAGTCAGAATATCAACAAGGAAATAGAAAACACTATAAACAACTAGATCTGACAAATATCTGTAGAACTCTCCACCTAACAATATACATTTTTCTCAAGTGCACATGGAACATTCTCTGGAATGAATCATATACTAGGCCACAAACAAGCCTCAGTAAGATTTAAATGATCAAAATCATACTACATCTGTTATCTGACCACAATGGAATAAATTAGAAATCATTAACAGAAATTTGGGAAAATCATAAATATTTGGAAATTTTAAAATGCAGCCCTAAAACATCAATGGGTCAAATAAATAAATCACTAGGGAAATTAGAAAGTACTTTGAGATAAATGAAAATGAAAACATACCAAAATTTATGGAATGCAGTTAAGCTCTGTGTAAAGGGAAATTTATATCTTTGAATGGCTACATTAAAAATATCAAATCAATAGCCATTAGGTTTTTTCCACCTTAAGAAACTTCCCACCTTAGAAAAGGAAGCGTAGTAAATCCCCCAAAAGTAGGGGAAAAAATAAAGATTAGAATGGAAATGAACAAAATTGAAAATAGAAAAACAATAGAGCAAATCAACATGACCAAAAGTTGGTGCTTTGAAAAGACCTGCAAAATACACAAAACTTTACCTATACTTACCAAGAGAAAAAAAATAACTCAAATTACTAAAATTACTACAACACAAATAAAGAGGATTATAGAGGAATCCTATGCACAATTCTATGCCAACAAATTAGATAATTTATATGAAATGGGCACATTCATAGACAGACACAAAACTGGTGACACTGACACAACAAGGTAGAAAAAATATAAATAGACCTAATAAGTAGAGAGACTGAATAATTTAAATCTTCCCAAATGGAAAAGCCCAGGATAGCTTTATTGGTGAACACTACCAGGTGTTTAAAAAAGAATTAACACCAGTTCTTCACAAACTCTTACAAAACATAGGAGGGAACACTTCCCAAGTCATTCTCTGTTAATACTCTTGATACCAAAACCAAAAGCATCACAAGAAAAGCAAACAACAGAACAATTATCTCTTAGGAAATAAATGAAATCGAATAGAGAGAGTTTCCAAAGGGACCAGAGGAAAACTTGGGAGTGGTATTTTAATTGCTTATCTTAATTGTAGCGATGGTGTCATTTCTATACTAATAAAAGATAATTATGCAAATTGACCATCATTTCGCAATGCTCGTCAGCCAACCAGGAGTGAGTATGCAAATTAACCTGACAAAGATGGCGGAGACCCCGCCCCCCAGCCGCTCCAGGCCTCTGGGCAGTATGCATGCAGGCACAGAGTGGCCGGGCAGGGCGGGACACCTGCTAAAAGGGAGAGGGCGGGGGTGGAGGGAGCTACAGGAGTGGTGCTCCGGCTGGAGCAAAAACTGAAGGCTCCAGCTGGAGCGAAGATGGAAGGCGGCAGCCAGAGCGAAGGCCTGGGTCCTGGGTGCCAGAGGAAAACTGGTGCCGACAGCCAGGGGAAGGAAGGCCTATTGAATGAATCTTTGTGCAACGGGCCTCTAATATATATATCTCATCTAATAAAAGAGCAATATGCAAATTAACCATCACTCTGCTACACCCACAAGCCACGCCCATAAGCCAATCAGGAGCGAATATGCAAATAAACCCAACCAAGATGGCTACAGCCACAGAGAGCAGGAGGGAGGCTTGGGTTTCCCCGGCAATGGAGGAAGCCAAGCTTTCCGCCTGCCCTTGTGGGACTAGGCCTCCACTCAAGGCTACAAAGTTTCAATTATAGAAGATACATAAATCCCAAGAGAAATGATTGCTATGACATGCACTGACCACTAGGGGGCAGACGTGCCAATCGGTAGGTTAGCTTGCTGTTGGGGTCCCCCAGATCAGGAGTGTGCTAGTGGGGCCAAACACACCCTAGAGCCCTCCCGCCAGGCCCCAATGGTGCACCTGTGGGGTCCGTAGGCCTCACCTGTGCCCTCTCACAATCCCAACCCCTTATGGGGATGTCGGAGAGCAGGTTTCGATCCCCGCAGGCCAGGCCACGGGACCCCGTGACTGCCCGCCCCTCTAGTAAGTATATATACATGTCGAAACTTACCAACGGGTACAATTTAAGAGTGTGTGATTTATTGTCTGTTGATTTTACCCAAGTACCAAATGCAGCTGTTAAACACACGAAGTTGAGGCACCTGAAGGTCCTGCTAAATCCCTATTCAGAGAAAGTGATTACTAGGCGTCAGACTAAAGGATTTTAAGACTGGGAGGCCCTTGGACGCTGCCATCCCTCGGCCTACAGGACCCGGCCTGCAGGACGAGGGGAGCAGGCAGCGAGGGTCAAGTTCCCTTCTTGACCCTCCCGAAAGGAGCCTTTACAACTCGAATTGGGCAGAGAGCAGTCAGCGATTTATTCCCTCGAAGCCTCAGCAATAGCAACGATCCGAAAGCGGTCACGGGTAGTAAGGGAACTTTTGAAGATTGCTCTCCTCGGGCCATGGAGCGAACGAGAACCAGAGGACAATGCTGAGCTGGGCAGGGCGCATTCTGGCTCGGTACAGTTGACGCCAGGGTTTCGTTTCCAAGTCGACCCTATAAATGACGGACCGAGACCCGGTGGAAGCAGAGGAGCTGCATTTCCTAGCGGACCGTGGGCTCTGCGCCTTTTTCCGGCGCTGCAGAGGCTCGCTGGCAGCCGGCGTGCAGGGCTGCATGGATTCCGGCGGCCGGTGGCAGGGCTTGCCCAGCGGGCCCAGCCTCAAGCACTTGACGGATCCCTCTTACGGGGTCCCGCGGGAGCAGCAAAAGCCGGCGCTACAGGAGCTGACGCAGGCGCACGTCGAGTCTTTCAACTACGCGGTGCGCGAGGGGCTCAGCCACGCGGTGCAGGTGAGTGCGGCTCCTCCAGGCTCCCTGCAGCTCGGCGCTCGCTGGCGCTGCTAGGTCGGGTGGAGGAGAAGGGCCCCGTGGGGCTGGAGGCGGGCGGCGGGCGGCGGGCGGCGGGTGGGAGACGGGGGATGGGGAGACCCAGGAGGCGGGGTGAGTGGGGCACTGGCCGGGGACAGGGTCCCAGACAGATTAGATGGCTGGAGGTCACAGTGTAATCCCAAATAGTTGTGCTTCTTGATCGTGCCAGCCGCAACACGGGGCTTGAGCTCAAGTCGACTAGGGGAAGATGTGTTTGTCGTTCCTGGATTTTTATGGGATTGGGAACCGTAGTGCTTTGTAGGACAGTAGGTGCTGTGAGAGGGAGGAAGTGGCCCGCGTGGGCTGAGCTTCCCGACAGTAATACATTGTTCATAGTTAACATGAGGAGAGCTCAGTGGAACAGCGGAGCTTTTCCCGGGGGAGAGGGAGGGTACAGAAAAGCAAATGCTGGGAAGGGGGGAAGGAGGGAGGAGGGAGGAACCTGGTGGTACCACCTTTCCCTTGACATGTATGAGACCACGTGGAATGGAATGTACAAATATCAGCCTAAAGGATGACATTAGAGTGTCCGGTCCTGAATCAGGAGATGCTTCCATAACTTTGCTCTGTTAGCAGTCCTATCAGTCTTACTACCCATGCAGAAGCTACAAGGTAAGAAGAGAGAAGGCAGGCTCTTGATTCAGAGGACAGCTTTGTTATGTACACAGTGGTCACCCTAGCCTGCTGCAGAAGCTGACACATGGTAGACATTCAGATGTCCGAGTTAATGCCTTATAGTTTTTGGTACTTAGTGATGGTGTGAGTAGACTGGATGTAGCTTTAACTGTCTTTTTAATGCTACATTAACATAGGCATCGATGTTTGTAGAAAATTCACGGGCTTTGGAAGAGTCTTAGTGAAGAATTACCTTGGACATGCAGGCAATTAATACTGTGAATTGTATTTCAGGCTATACCTCCCTTTGAATTTGCTTTCAAAGATGAGCGGATCTCTCTTACTATTGTGGATGCTGTCATCAGCGCCCCCACAGTTCCCAAAGGGAGCATCTGCAAAGAGCTCAATGTTTATCCTGCAGAATGCCGGGGCAGGAGGAGCACCTACCGTGGAAAGTTGACAGTGAGTACAAGTGACAGTATGCGACTCAAACACTGGACATGTCTGAGAATATTGGTGTCCAATAAAATGTAACCAGAATTCTGCTTAGTACTGTCACGCAAGAGATCTCATCTTTTAAATCTGAAGCATAAAATTATCTAGTATATGGTCTTTTTCCTCTTTTAAAATACTCATTTGTGCCGAAACCGGTTTGGCTCAGTGGATAGAGCGTCGGCCTGCGGACTGAAGGGTCCCGGGTTCGATTCCGGTCAAGGGCATGTACCTTGGTTGCGGGCACATCCCCAGTGGGAGGTGTGCAGGAGGCAGCTGATCGATGTTTCTCTCTCATCGATGTTTCTAGCTCTCTATCACTCTCCCTTCCTCTCTGTAAAAAATCAATAAAATATATTTAAAAAAAAATACTCATTTGTTCTTGTAGCTCCAGATATTTTGTTTTTTTGTAACTAATTTTTTTCATATAGGCCGATATCACCTGGGCAGTAAATGGAATCTCTAAAGGAACCATTAAGCAGTTTCTTGGCTATGTTCCCATCATGGTGAAGTCCAAGCTTTGCAACTTATACAACCTTCCTCCAAAAGCCCTCATTGAGCACCATGAGGAACCAGAGGTAATTTCAGGGGTGCAGGGCACTGAATGGGCAGGTGACAATAGAAAGGGCCTGAGTTGGGAGTGAAAAGATATGAAGCTTGCCTGTGGGAGTCAGTGTTTCTTTCTCTGCCTCTCATTTTGGATAGATAACATGGAGCATTGATCTCTTGTCTGCCTACTGTGCACGGCTCATAATGAGTCTCAAATGAAGCAATGTATGAAAAACTGGCTGTGCAATTAGAGGATATTATTATTATGGAGAAATAATTGGTAGGTTTTTCCCTAATTTTTCTGAATGGTATAAATTTAGAGAGATTTCTGTTTTTAAAGCCATCTTAAACCACAAAACTACTTTCTAAGATGTCTGCTTTACCGAACAGTGTGATTCTGTGAGGATATGAAGTGCTTTATATGCTTTCCCTTTGGCATTTCTTTTTAGCTGTGTCAGGTGGCTTTGCAGCATTGAGTTGAAGTAATCATGATTACAGACTGTCTGTAATAGAGACTGCTACCTGGTGGGACGAGGGTTTGGTGTCAGATCTGGGTTTGACATTCAGCTGCTGTACTTATCAGTTAGTTGTATGGCTTTGGGAAGTTTAATCTTCCTGAACCTGTTTCCTCTGCTAAAAATGGGCGCAATAGCTACCTTACCCATTATTTTGAGGATTAAATGTTAGGATAACATAGAGCACCTGATATGATATGCCTGCTTCATAGTAGCTCTTTATTACAGAAATGTGATATTGACGGGAGCAATTAAAATAATTTTCCTATTAATTTTAAATATCTGGTTTTAAGAGATTTCATATGGTCATCAGTTTTTTTTTTAACGTATTTGGGAAATCATACTTGTCTGGAGGCAAAATGGTTGCTATTTTCATTTGCAGACTTTTCTTTGAAATAAGGTGTTTGTTTGATTAATGTCATTTGAAGACTGAGGTCATTTAGGGGGACAGAAAGGCAAATTAGATCAGACTTGTCTGGTAGAGAAAGTACCCTGACTTCCTTCCATACTTCCAGGTCCCTAAACCTTTTCATGTACTTGAGAAGACTTACACACTGAATTCATCTCTTTGGCAGGAAATGGGAGGCTATTTTATAATCAATGGCATTGAAAAGGTCATCCGAATGTTGATTATGCCTCGGAGAAATTTCCCTATTGCAATGATAAGACCAAAATGGAAAGCTAGAGGGCCTGGCTACACTCAATATGGTAAGTTCTAGTGATTTTTAGAATGTTCTCTTAGAAAAGTTTTAAGTCATTTTTTAAAAAAGTGGATGCATTTAAATAGAGTCTGTCGTTTTTCTCTCATATGTATATATAATTTTGTTTTTCTGTTAAGCATTTCTGTGTTAAGATTTCATAGTAGCAGACCTACTTTCTGATATCTTTCAAAATGAAAGAACGCGTGTATATATGTTAGTGTGTCTGAGGCTGGTGGCCGGCCTGACTTTGCCAGAGGTGGGTGTGGGCCCCAGAAGTCTTCTGGTTCAGGTACCTTGGCACTCCCCTCAAGGTCTCGGGCTGGCAGCCACCTGGCCTTTGTTTGGGGGAGGTTTTGCACCTCGGGGGACATTTGGCAAGGTCTGGAGACATTTTTGGTTGCCAGTCTCGGCTAAACTTAGTGATTTGGCTCTTAATTATTTCTAAGAAGGTAAAAATAATTCAGAATGAAGTGATTGAAGCAGTTAATAGTGTTACTGAGTTTTGACTTTTTGTTCTGTTTCAACAGGAGTGTCCATGCACTGTGTGAGGGAAGAACACTCTGCTGTCAATATGAACCTTCACTACTTGGAAAATGGCACAGTTATGTTGAACTTTATTTACCAGAAAGAACTGTTTTTTCTTCCTTTGGGATTCGCACTTAAGGTGTGACTTGCTGAATATATTTCTTTTGTTATGAAGAGAGTGATTGGAAGCGTGTCCAATGCAGAATGAATAGGTTCTCCTTATCAGAGTTCATGCTGTACTAGTTATCTACTGCTCCATAACACATTACCTCGGAAGTCAGTGGCTTAAAACACATCAGTGGACGTTTCTCCCTCACGGGTTCTGTGGGCAGGAAGGTGGGCAGGTCTGGCTGGGGTCTCAGAGGTTGCAGAGCGATGTCGCAGGGGCTGCAGCTGTGCAGAAGGCTAGGCCAGGGCTGGAGGATCCCTTCCAAGGCGGTTCCTTCTCAGCTGGCAAGTCAGTACAGGCTGTCGGCAGGAGGTCTCAGTTCCCCTCCAGTGGCCTCCGTAGGCTGCTTGGGGCAGCCGTCTTCCCCAGAGAGTTAGCCAGGTGAAGGGAGGGAGGGAGGCTGCAGTGCCCTTTGTAGCCTAGCCTTGAGAGTTGGGTGTCAACTTTTTCGCCATATTCTCTTGGTCCCACGGGCTCGGATTTGATGTGGGAGGAGGTTATGCAAGCTTGTGAATTCTAGGAGGCAAGGATCATTGGGGCCATCTTGGTGCTGTCTTCCAAGCAAGGCCCTTACTTTGGAGAATTCACTTCAGTTTAACAATAGTGGAATGCTAGTTTTTCTTGGGTATTAAATAAAAAAGGAGACACTTGTTACTGAATGAATTGGATGGCTTAGTTATTACTACCAATGACAAAGAAAAATCTCTTTTCTATTCTAGGCACTTGTCAGCTTTTCCGATTACCAGATTTTTCAGGAACTCATCAAAGGAAAAGAGGACAACTCTTTCTTTAGAAATGCTGTTACTCAGATGTTAAGGATGGTGATGGATGAAGGTTGTTCAACACAGAAGCAGGTCCTGAACTACCTAGGTGAACGCTTCAGAGTAAAGCTCAGTCTCCCTGACTGGTATTCAAATGAACAAGCGGCAGAGTTTCTGTTTAAGTATGCGTGCTTTTGCCTACACTGCTTACTGGGGGTTGGGGGTGTCACTGGTTCTTTGTGTTGATGTAGTTGGCGCTGGTGAGTCATGTGGGTTGAATTTTGGTCTGGCGAAGCAGGCTAGCTTTGTTTCTGTGGCCATCTTCACCTTTCTCTGGTTTTAGGTAGTATCGTTTTATTCTAATGTATTTTCTAACTTTTAGTTTGAAATAACTTCAAACTTCCAGAATTGCTGCAAAGATAGTACATTGTACACTCATGTTGACTGTTAACACTTTTACTGTATTTGCTTTACTTGTCTGCACATGGTAAATGTTTTTCTTTCTGGTCATTTGAAAGCTGGAGGCATCATGTCCCTTTATTTTCCCAAGACAAGGGCTCTGTCTTTTGTGACCTGCTGTAGGTCAACATGGTCCAGTATATAGCTGTGGGCCATGTTGAGTGCTTGAATGGCCAGTGTAACTGAGAAACTGAATTCTGCATTTTATTCCATTTTACTTAATATTTAAAATAGTCCTTGTGGCTTGTCACTACCGTGTTGGCCAACACCGCTGTAGTCCTTGTTTGAGACTATATCCTGTTCTTTTGCTGATACTGCTGTAAGATGAAAAGGGATTTTTTGAATATGAGTAAGGACTTTTAAGGACAAATGAATTGGGGGCCTTGGTTAGTAGAATGGCAAGTAGTCATAGCAGCTGAATCATTTTAAGCTTTTTCTTTCTATTTTGACAGCCAGTGCATCTGTATCCACTTGAAATCTAATACTGAGAAATTTTACATACTTTGTCTCATGACCCGGAAGCTGTTTGCTTTGGCCAAAGGAGAGTGCATGGAGGAGAATCCTGATAGTTTAGTGAATCAGGAAGTGCTCACACCCGGGCAGCTCTTCCTCATGTTTCTGAAGGTGGGTGCACATTGCTTTCACCCGGGCCCCATTGTACCTCTGTGGATGGAAGGGATGACACCCCAAGATGGTGCTTTGTGCATGTTCATAAGTTCTTGTTTTGGCAGTGTACATCATCTCTTTTTCTATTTGTTATTTGTTTGCCTAGCAGAAAGGTACAGAATCAAACATCCTAGCTTGTACCAGGTTTAGAAATGTCTGATATTTTCATGTAAACTGAGTAAAGACAACATCAAATCTTGGTCAGACATTGATGATAAAGTGTAAGTGGCCTGTATACAAAGGAGTGACCGTCAGCCCTCCTCTGCAGACTCCCTGTTACAATTCACCTCCTCACTGAGGTTTACTTGTAAGCCCAGTAACAGTACTCACAGTTTTCCTGGTCCTTTGCAGATGTGCTTGGAGGGGTAATAATTGGGGTGTCCTGATACCCATGCTCCCAGCTGAGGTCTAGGAGGTGATGCTCTGCCTTGCTTCAGCTCATACTGTGAACAAGAGTCTTTTTATTTAGTACCATATTTTTCACATTTTTGTGTTTTTGTTGGTGATTTTGTTGTTTAAAAATGGCCCACAAGCATAGTGCTGAAGTGCTGTGTGAGGTTGCTGAGCACAAGAAGGCTTGGATGTGCCTTATGAGAACACACGAGCATTAGATGAGCTTTGTCAGTCACGAGTTACAGTGCTGTTGGCTGTGAGGTCGATGGTAGTACATCAGCAACATAAACAAGGTAACTTTCAACAGAAACACACATAAAACCAGCTTACGTATTTGTCAGTTGGTGAGAATGCTGTGATTTGAGACTTGGAGGAACCTAATCCTGTCTGTACCTAGGAGCAATGGCTTATTACCTGCTAATTCAGTGTTCACAGCAACATTAAAGAGCATAGTTACTGTCAGTAATGAGAGCTGTGTGTGTGTGGAGAGAGTGTTGGCATAGCATAGATCATTTCATAAGTAAGTTGATTTGGTGGTATTTCATATTTTGAATATTATCCCTAAAATGATTTAATCTAATAGATAACATAGTGGGATGAAAGATGGAGAAGACTAAAGTAAAAATCTCCTAATTCCTCATTTAGTCAGTAATTCTTATTTAAATTCTTACTGAAAGATAAAAACTTTTCTGTCTGCTCTAGCCATGAAATTAGATTGAAAATTTTCAGCAGCCTAGAATTGCCCTGATAAAAATGAATGTCAGGCAGAAGTTTTCTGTTATTGGTAATTTCAATATAGCCTTTCAAATAAACATGTAATTTAAATTTTTTCATTTCAGGAAAAAATGGAGGCGTGGTTAGTATCTGTTAAAATAGGTTTAGACAAGAAGGCTCAGAAGACCAATATGTCTATAAATAGTGAAAATTTGATGAAGATTTTAAGTCTGGGAATAGACCTTACAAAACCATTTGAGTATCTTCTTGCTACTGGGAATCTGCGTTCCAAAACAGGTGAAATTAAATAGATAGGCTTTGAAAAAATAATCTTCATTTTAGTTGTGTTTTTCAAATTATTTGCTTCATCGAGATTTATATCATTAAGAGAGGTTCTGTTTAAAAGTGAACTTTTCCCTTTCACTAAAGACATTTCACATTACAAGTTTTGACAAGTATGTTTCAGTCTGAAGGGCTTTCGACAAGGTGCTGAATGGTTTAAATCTTATTCTGATTACACATTTCCTATGCCTCCTATAAAACTAAAGACAGCTCAGAGTTTTGTCTAACTAAAGATGTCTGAGGAAAGTCACATGGACAGGTGGTCTGAGAGGGTTCTTATATGGGCCCAGCCCTAACCCACTTGCATCAGAATGACCTAGAACAGTGGTCGGCAAACTCATTAGTCAACAGAGCCTAATATCAACAGTACAACGATTGAAATTTCTTTTGAGAGCCAAAGTTTTTAAACTTAAACTTCTTCTAATGCCACTTCTTCAAAATAGACTCGCCCAGGCCGTGGTATTTTGTGGAAGAGCCACACTCAAGGGGCCAAAGAGCTGCATGTGGCTCGCGAGCCACGGTTTGCCAACCACTGACCTAGAAAACTCAACTGTGGCGATTGGGGGCCCAGAAATCTGCATTTTTAAATAGATGCTACTACTGATACAGATTTTTTTTTTAGAACTAATAGCTGCTTGTGTATTAATCAGCCTGTCTGATGAATCCCATTTAATTACTTGCTATTTTGTTTTCTATTTACGGTTTTCCCACAGTGGAGGATGTGGAGGAGATAGGGAACCAGTCAAGGCTGATACAATTTGTGAAATCTGGAGACTTTTACTACCTTTTGTAAAGTATTCCTGCTCATCTGAGCTAGTGAACTTTGTAATCACCCACTCCATGACTTACAGTGTGCTCTGAGGCTTTTCATCAGAGCCTCAAATAAAAATATACTCTTTTTTTTTTAAAGTTGAGCCCATTTTTTAATGACTTTTGTTTTATTAAGGTCTTGGCTTCCTGCAAAATTCTGGACTTTGTGTCGTGGCTGATAAGCTGAACTTCATCCGCTATCTCTCCCATTTCCGCTGTGTGCACAGAGGGGCTGACTTTGCCAAGATGAGGACCACCACAGTGCGCAGGCTGCTGCCCGAGTCGTGGGGTTTCCTTTGTCCCGTGCACACTCCTGATGGGGAGCCCTGCGGTCTGATGAACCACTTAACTGCCATATGTGAGGTGGTCACGCAGTTTGTGTACACAGCATCTATTCCAGCTCTGCTCTGCAACCTGGGTACGTGACAGGGTAACATTCTCGTGTGTGCGTTTTCACAGTTATGCTGCTTTGGGGGCTGAGCAGAGAATTCCTGCAGGAATTTGTTTTACTCATCTGTGCAGGAGTTGGGCTGGTTTCAAACAGCATTTAATGGGGAAGTAACCTTTGGGTCATTCTCCCTGCACCTGTTGGGTAGGCCACTGCTCTAAGCTGGAGCAGTGTCACTTTGCAGGAAGACAGTTAAAAAGGAGGTTGTCCACTCTGTTCCTGGGAGCCTGGTGGCTGCTCTCTGCTTTTGCTGGAAGGCTGTCTTGCGTGCTGTTCTTTAGGTGTGATGCTGGGTTTAGGTTTACCTTCACACATAATGATGCCCTTTCTTTGGGCATTCTTCATTCTTTTGGGATCTGGAGACAGAGTTTTCTGTGTCTTTGCTGGTATGGAGTGGGGTCTCCACTGGAATCCAGTTCATGGGATTCAGGTGGTAGGCATTCCAAAGGCATTGAGTCAGGAGCCAGGAAATTTCTGCTTAAAAGTATTCCTGCCAGTTAGATCGTGGCCTTTCAGAAGGGAGTCCAACTAGTTCAGAATTACTCGAGATTCAGAGGTCATAATCAGTGTAAACTGCAGGTCCTCTGTCCACAAGGAAAAAAATCGTTTTGTTTGCCACCAGTGATTAAAATGTCAGAGTGCAGGAAAGGGTAGAAAGGAGGAAAAACTGTGGAGAGGTGGAGAGTGTATCCCAAGCAGAAGAGATGGGAAGGGCTGTGGTTCTGGGGAAAATGCTTAATACCAACAGGGTAACCTGTAAACTTGGTAAGACACTTGCTGTCTTCAGCAGATGGATTATGGATTGTGGAAGAGTATTCTTTTTTACTTAATTACAGTTGGTTCTTGATGTTTGTGGTATTCTGTTCTATAAAGTCACAACTAACCCCAAATTTAGGGAAGAGCCATTGCTCCCAGGGGCACCTCATTTAACGTTGTGATTCACTATCATCGAGGTCTCAGCCACACTGGCCAGCTCTGCGTCCAGAGGTCAATTAAACAGTGAAACCACCAACAGAAGGCACAAGGATGCAGTCCACGTGGCACTGAGCAGGCTGCCCAGAGGACACTTGTTGACAGTCTGAGCTGAGACAGGAAGACAGTATGACCATAGCTGGGAGCCTGTGCATAGGTGCTGCAGATTTTTCACCGAGTGGCCCTAAAAGCGCCTTGAGTTGTTGATACTGGAGTTACAAATAATCTTAACCAGTAGGCAAATATGCAGATAGGGAATCTCTGAATAATGGCTATCAAGTGTAACTAGATTTTTGGGAAAGGTTATATTTACATGGCTCAGAAACAAAAATAGGAGAGGTGCACAGTGAAAGCCTCCTTGCACTCCTGTCCCTGCTGCTCTCCCCACAGGCCAGGTCACTAGTTCTTGTGTGTCCTTGCCGAAATGATTTGGAAACTTAAATGAAAAACATTCTGGTTTAGAGACAAGATAACTATAGATATCTAAATGATTGGAACAGCTGCAGACCTGTCTGGAGGGAATTTCTAAGTTGGAAAAGGCATCCTGATGTGATGACCCTGTCTGTTCCTTCCCCAGGGGTTACGCCAGTTGATGGAACGCCTCACCGACCATACGCCGAGTGTTACCCTGTCCTGCTGGACGGTGTCATGGTTGGCTGGGTGGATAAGGAGCTTGCTGCTAGTGTTGCAGCTTCTCTCCGGCATTTTAAGGTGACCGTGAGTCTCTGTGAATTGCTCTATCCCTGGATCTTGGGTTTCAGTCCATTTCTAGTTGATGAGGTAGTCCCAGGCAGTCTAGAGTGCTCCTAGGCCTGGGGTCAGAAGTTCATTCCAAGAGTACCTGACATCCCCTGCTACTGACCTCATAGCCTCAGGGGTTGGGGTCAGTGATAGATATTTCACCCATACTCTTTTTTTTTCCTTTTTTTTTTTTTTAGTAGTTTAACTGAGGCCCTCGTCTGCTAACCTAACCAATTTTAACTTTTCTTTGGAAATTCTAGTGGCATGTAGGGGACATCAAAATATGAACTTTATATTTCAAGTAATGTTAAAGATATGCAAGATATATAAGTCATACATATCCTGTTGCTGTCTGGGTCTTGAAAATACATTTTTTTAAAAATCAAGGAGAAGGACATTCTTTGGAATTTCCTCCTAACAAGAGTCTTGGCACAGAGAATTCCCATATGCCCATTACCCAGATCCACCAATTATCATTTGTGTGCTCTATATAAATATATGTATATATTTTTTTCTTCTGAACCATTTGAGGGTAGCATGCAGACATGTCTCCATTTCCATAAAAATTTCATTGTGTTTTTCTAACTTTTTCTCTTTAATAGCCACAGTACACTTACCAAATTCAGGGAGGGTCAGTTTGCTAGAATCCACAGCTGACACTCAGATGACACCAGTTGCCTCAGTAATGGCCTTTATAGCTATTTTTTTCTTCCTGGTATGGGACCCACTCCAGAATCAGGTGTTATATGTAGTTGTCATGTCTCTATTCTCTTTTATTCTGGAACAGTTCCTAGCCTTTCATGTCTTGACTTTTTTTAAGAGTACAGGCCAGCAGTCAGAGAAAGTCATATATCACATGATATCACTTATATGGAATTTAATGAACAAAATAGGTCCAGAGGCATGGATGCATGGAACAGACTGACAGATCTAGGAGGAAAGGGGGGAACAGGAAGAGGTTAACCAAAGAACTTATATGCATAGCACATGGACACAGACAATAGTGTGATGATGGCCTGGAGTGGGACAGATGTTGGGGGAAAGGACGGGGAGAATAGGGGACATCTGTAATACTGTCAACAATCCTATCTAATAAAAGAGTAATAAGCAAATTGACCATCACACCAAGACACAAGATGGCCACCCCCATGTGGACACAAGATGTCCACCACAAGATGGCCTGCAGGGGAGGGCAGTTGTGGGAAGTTAGGGGTGACCAGGCCAGCAGGGGAGGGCAGTTGGGGTGAGCAGGCCGGCAGAGGAGGGCAGTTGGGGGAGACCAGGCCTGCAGGGGAGGACAGTTGTGGGGGGGGACCCAGGTTTGTAGGGAAGGGCAGTTGTGGGGGACCAGGCCTGCAGGGGAGAGCAGTTGTGGGGGGACAAGTCCTGCAGGGAGGACAGTTGGGGGAGACCAGGCCTGCAGGGGAGGACAGCTGGGGGGGACCCAGGTTTGTAGGGAAGGGCAGTTGTGGGGGACCAGGCCTGCAGGGGAGAGCAGTTGTGGGGGGACAAGTCCTGCAGGGAGGACAGTTGGGGGGGACCCAGGCCTGCAGGGGAGGGCAGTTGGAGGGGACCAAGTCATCAGGGGATGGCAGTTGGGGGGACCAGGCCTGCAGGGGAGGGCAGTTAGAGGGGACCAGGTCAGCAGGGGACGGCAGTTGGGGGGACCAGGCCTGCAGGGGAGGGCAGTTGGGGGCGGACAAGGCCTGCAGGGGAGGGCAGTTGGGGGCGGACAAGGCCTGCAGGGGAGGGCCGTTGGGGGGACCCAGCCTGCAGGGGTGGGACAGTTGGGGGGCACCAGGCCTGCAGGGGAGAGCAGTTGGGAGGGGGCAGACCTGGAGGGGAGAGCAGTTGGGGGGACCAGGCCTGCAGGGGAGGACTGTTGGGGGGAACAAGGCTTGCAGGGGAGGATAGTTGGGAAGGACCCAGGCCTGCAGGGGAGGGCAGTTGGCAGGGACCAGGCCAACAGGGGAGGGCTGTTGGGGGGGGCCAAGCCTGCGGGGGAGGGCAGTTGGGAGCCAGCAGTCCTGGATTGTGAGAGGAATGTCCTACCACCTGTTTAGGCCCAGTCCCAGTGGGATTGGGCCTAAACTGGTAGTTCAACATCCCTCAAGGGGTCTCAGATTGGAAGGGGAGGAGGCTAGGCTGAGGGACACCCCCCCCCCCCACCGTGCATAAATTTCGTGCACCGGGCCTCTAGTAAAAAATAAACTTAAAAAAAAAAAAAGAGTAAAGGCCAGCTATTTTGTCCCTTAATTATGGTCATGTGTCACTTCCTCATGGCGAGATTCACAATACCATTTTCAGGAGGCATGTGATGTTGGCTTGTCCCATGACCAGTGATGTTAATATCAATCACTTCAAAGCTGTTTTTTTAGGTTAATCTACTGTACTGTCACAAATTTTCTCTCATCGGTAATTTGTGGGAAATATTTGGAAGCCCTTTTCTTTTCCTCATCAAATTTTCACCCACAATCTAGTATTATATTCTCTGCAGAACTATTACTACTCCATTGATGAGTCTTTGCTATGTTATTACTGTTATGGTTGCCAAGTGGTTGTTTTCTAACCCTATCATTTGTTCTGTTTGTTAGTTGTCATTCTGTAAGGGAGAGCTTTCCTTTCTCCTCCATTTATTGATTTGTTCATTTATTTACATCAGCAGATTTATAGATACTTGTTTTATTTTGTGATTATTCTGTTACTATTATTTTTATGTTCATACTAGAGGCCCGGTGCACGGATTTATGCACTGGTGGGGTCCCTCAGCATGGCCTGCGCCCTCTCGTATGGCCTGGCCTGTGGGGATTGGGCCGAAACCAGCAGTCCAACATCCCTCAAAGGATGTAGTAGTGCGCGAAATGGCTGGGGCCAGGCACTGCACCGCTCCTGCTCATCCTGGCCCCCCTAAGCCTGCTGCCACTGCCACCACTCAGTAGTGCTGCCGTGGAGGCAGGAGAGACTCATGCTGCCGCAACTGTGCTTGCCAGCGTGAGCCCAGCATCTGGCGCTGGTTGGTCAGCTGAGTGGCGCTCCCACTGTGGGAGCACACTGACCACCAGGGTGTAGCTCCTGTGTTGAGCGTCTGCCCCCTGGTGATCTGTGCGCATTATAGCGATTGGTCGTTTGGTCATTCGGTTGCTTAGGCTTTTATATTATAGATTGTATCAGGTTTGACCCCCTGGTCCCTGTAGGGTTGGTTTTGTTTTGTTTTGTTTTTATAAATATACATAAAATTTAACCTTTTTCAGTGGCATTGAGTACATTCATGTTGTTGTGCAACCATCACCCTATCCATCCTCCAAGTTTTTGCATGGTCCAACACTGAAATTTTGTGCCCATTCAGCAATAATTTTCCATCTGCCCTTTCTCAGCTCCTGGTAGCCACATAAACCACATTGTGTTTATCCATCATAAACACTTGGGTTGCTTCCACCTTTTGGCTGTTGTGAATCATGCTGCTATGAACATTGGTGTGCAAATTTCTGTTTGAATCTGCTTTCAATTCTTTTGAGTGTATACCTGGAAGTGGAATTGCTGAATCATATGGGATTCTGTGTTTAATTTTTGGCAGCTTTGAAAAAAATTGTAATATTTTTTTTCCCCTTAGACAGATTAGGTGTATTGTATTAATTCATTCCCTAATAATGATCATTCTCTAATAATAACAATGAATAATGAGTCTTAAATTCCTGGAATAAATCTCACTTGGTCATGTTGTGTTATTTATTTTTTAATCTTTATTGTTGAAAGCATTACATATGTCCCCTTTTTCCCCCCATTGATCCCTTCTAGCCTGTCCCCATTCCCCCAAGGCACTCACCACCCTATTATTTGTGTTATTTTCTCTATTTAAGAAGTACTGATACTTTCTCAAATGTCAATAATTTATTAAGATTTTTTAAATCAACATTTGTAAAGAATGCTCTGGAGCAGTGTGGGAACATTGGGCCACCTGGTGGCAGGTCTGCGAGAATTCCCGTGAGATCATTTGGTCATGGTACTTGCTTTGAGGGTGCTTTCTTGACATCTTTATTTCTTTGTTTTTTTTTAATCACCTAAGGATATTTTTTCCATTGCTTTTCAGAGAGAGTGGGAGGGAAGGTGGGAGGAGGAGAGAGAGAGAGAAACATCGATGTGAGAGAGATACGTGGACTGGTTGCTTCCCACACATGCCCCTACCGGGGGCAGGGAGCAAAGCCGCAACCTAGGTATGTGCCCTTGATGTGGAATCAACCCCAGGGCCCTTTGGTGCTCAGGTCAACACTCTAACCACTGAGCAACACTGGTCAGGGCTTGACACCTATATTTCTAATGTGGAAATCAGTCTTTAAACTTTCTAACTCTATTGAGATTTCTTAACTTTGATTTATGAATTTAATTCGTTTTTGGTCATTCATTTTTTATTGGTAATGTGTTTGCGAATCCCCACAAATTCTGATACTAGTACATAGGTCTTGTTATATTTTTTCAAATTTCCTGTAATTTTGGTTTGTATTTTTCCTTTCACCCAGGAGTTAATAAATAGAAGCTTGATCTTGTTTTGCTTATTAGTTCCCAGGTAGAAGGGCCTTGTCATTAAATACATTTTAAAATAAAACCAGCCCTGGCCGGTTTGGCTCTGGTTGGGGTGTTGAACCGCAGACTGAGGGGTTCAATTCTTGGTCAAAGTCTGGTGCCTCGGTTGCAGGTTTGGTCCCTGGCCCCATTTGGGGTGCATGCGGGAAGCAACTGGTCGATGTTTCTCTCTCCCCCTCCTCCCTCCCTTCTCCTCTCTCTAAAAATCAATGGAAAAAATATCCTTGGGTGAAGATTAAAACAAAACAAAACCATAACTCTCTAATTTAGACATCAGAAAACAGAATTTTGTTTAGTATGTCTACATGCACATTCTTGAGTTACCTTTCCCACAGTCTCAGTCTTAATTCATTCCCAGTTTGCCTGATAGTGAAGCTGAATCCCCAAGAAAGTAGAGCTTTTGCCAACTCTGGGTGTGGGGTGAATGGTATTCTCTGAGAAGATGAGGCACTATGTTTGTTACCTGCAAAACGAATGTAAATTCTTAAGATACTACTTTTCATATTTGACCTCCTTCCCCATTCTGCCTGCTTCCCGGGTGTCAGGATAGATGTAAAACATATTAGTTGTTCTGGTTTGAACTTTCTTTTTGTTGAAACAGGTGTTGAGAGAAAAAAGAATTCCTCCCTGGATGGAGGTGGCCCTTGTCCCCATGACAGGAAAACCAAGTCTATACCCAGGACTGTTCCTTTTCACCACTCCTTGTAGGCTGGTGCGGCCTGTGCAAAACTTGGAATTAGGCAAAGAAGAGCTGATTGGAACTATGGAGCAGGTATGTGGACTGTGTGTTTAGTAGGTATATGTGATTGTGTCATATACAACTTCCACAGACTTCACTGTTGATTATTTTTGTTGTTGTTAATCCTCACCCGAGGCTATTTTTCCCATTGGTTTTTAGAGAGAGTTGAAGGGAAAAGGAGAGACAGAGAGAGAAACATTGATGTGAGAGACACATCGATTGGTTGCCTCACGCACGCTCCCTGACTGGGGCTTGGGATTGAGCCTGAAACCCAGGTACATGCCCTTGACCAGAATCGAACCTGTGACCCTTCAGTCCATAGGCCTGTGCTCAACACTCTAACCAGTGAGCAAAACTGGCTAGGGCAACCGTTGCTTTCTTTAAGTGTTATTGTTTAGTAACAATTTGGCATTTGAAAGAAAGCCAGAACTACTTCTGCTTCCTCTGTGCCCAGAGGGAAGCAGTTTTCATGTGTCCCATCACTCCGCCCACACATTGAGCCTGAGAAAGTTGGTGTCTCGTTACCAACATCCTGCATCCCAAGTTCCTTCGTATGCTGAAGCTGAACCATTTCCTTAGACTCACTCACAGTCTTTCCCTACATCTTCGCAGTTGCAAAGCTGTGTGCTTTGTACTACTTCAAAAATGTCTTTCTTTACCTAGCTGGTTTGGCTCTGTGGATGGGACACCAGCCACGGACTGAAGGGTCCCAAGTTTGATTTTGGTCAAGGGCACATGCCTAGGTTTTGGGCTCAATCCCCAGTAGGGGGCATGCAGGAGGCAGCAGATCAATGATTCTCGCTCATCATGGATGTTTCTCTCTCTCTCTCTCTCCCTCTCTCCCTCTCTCTCTCTCTCTCTTTCTCTCTCTCTCTCTCTCTCTCTCCGTCTCTGAAATCAATAAAAGAATATGTATTTAAAAAATAAAAATTTAAAATGTCTTTCTTCAAATGCCTCTACATAATTGGTCTAGGGTAGATTTATAATGAAGTATGAAAGGCAAGTGGTAGTTCTGACTGAGGCTTCCTGTTGGTCTCTTCAGCGTTCACTATACCAGGTGGGGAAGGTTCCTTTCAAGTCTGTGAGTACTGAACTCAGAGAAAGAGATAATGTGTTAGCATTCATCCTTCCTCTCCAGCTCTTCATGAATATTGCCATCTTCGAGGATGAGGTTTTTGCTGGAGTGACCACCCACCAGGAACTCTTCCCTCACAGCCTGCTGAGTGTGATCGCCAACTTTATCCCTTTCTCTGATCACAACCAGAGTCCAAGGAACATGTACCAGTGCCAGATGGGTAAGGTGGCATGGGGGTGGTAGCATTCACACTTACAGAAAAGACATGTTTGTTACTTATTTTACTGTGAAATAATTTCAAACTCAGAAAAGTTGTGAGACTGGTACAGCGAACACCCATATACCCTTTACCTACATTTTCTTAATATTTTGGTCTGTTTGTATTGTTTTCCATTTGAAGGTAAGTTGCAGAATTGATGCCCCTTTACCCCTAACTATTTCAGTGTCTATATCTAAATAAGGATGTTCATTTGTATAAACAAGGACAATTAAAATCAGGAAATTTAACATTGGTATTACACTTTTTAAACAATATATATTTTTATTGACTTCAGAGAGGAAGGGAGAGTGAGAGAAACATCAATGATGACAGAGAATCATTGATTGGCTGCCTCCTGTACACCCTGGGGATCGAGTCTGCAACCTGGGTATGTGCCTTTGACTGGAATTGAACCCAGGATCGTGCCTTTGACTGGAATTGAACCCAGGATCCTTCAGTCTGCAGGCCAACGCTCTATCGACTGAGCCTAACCATCTAGGGCTTATCATACTACTTTATGGGTCTGATTCAAACTTTGAACAGTTGTACCAAAATAGGGTTTTTTGTGTTTTTTTTTTTAAATAAATCTTTATTCAGATTATTACAATTGTTCCTCCTTTTTCCCCCCATAGCTCCCCTCCACCTGGTTCCCACCCCACCTTCTGCCCTTACCTCCCCCCCACTGTCCTCATCCATGGGTGTATGATTTTTGTCCAGTCTCTTCCTGAACCCCCCCATACCCCTTTCCCCCTGAGAATTATCAGTCCACTCCCTTTCTATGCCCTTGATTCTATTATATTCACCAGATTATTCTGTTCCTCAGGTTTTTAATTCACTTGATTTTTAGGTTCACTTGTTGATAGATATGTATTTGTTGTTCATAATTTTTATCTTTACTTTTTTCTTCTTCCTCTTCTTTAAGAATACCTTTCAGCATTTCATATAATACTGGTTTGGTGGTGATGAACTCCTTTAGCTTTTTCTTATCTGTGAAGCTCTTTCTATCTGCCCTTCAATTCTGAATGATAGCTTTGCTAGGTAGAGTAATCTTGGTTGTAGGTTCTTGCTATTCATCACTTTGAAAATTTCTTGCCACTCCCGTCTGGCCTGCATAGTTTCTGTTGAGAAATCAGCTGACAATCGTATGGGTGCTCCCTTGTAGGTAATTAACTGTTTTTCTCTTGCTGCTTTTAATATTCTCTCTTTGTCTTTTGCTCTTGGCATTTTAATTATGATGTGTCTTGGTGTGGTCCTCTTTGGAGTCCTTTTGTTTGGGGTTCTGTGCGCTTCCTGGACTTATAAGTGTATTTCTTTCACCAGGTGGGGGAAGTTTTCGGTCATTATTTCTTCAAATAGGTTTTCAGTATCTTGCTCTCTCTCTTCTTCTGGCACCCCCATAATTCTGATGTTGGTACGCTTGAAGTTGTCCCAGAGTCTTCTTACACTATTTTCAACTTTTTGGATTTTTTTTTCTTTTTGCTTTTTCGGTAGAGTGTTTTTTGCTTCTTTGTATTTCAATTCTTTGACTTGATTCCTGTGTTTCTCTAGTCTGTTGTTGGGTCTCTGTATAATATTTTTTATTTCAGTCAGTGTATGTTTAATTTCTAGTTGGTCCTTTTTCATACCTTCGAGGGTCTCGTTATATTTATCAGCCTTTTCTAGGATATTCTTGAAAAGCCTTATAACCGTGGTTTTGAATTCTATATCCAGTCGTTTGTTTTCCTCCATTTCTTTCGTTTGTGATCTGTTTCTTTGATGCCGCATTTTCACTGCTTCCCTGAGTTGGTAGGGTAGATTTGTGTGCTAGGTTTCCTATATGGCCCAGTGGGTCGGCCTCCCCAGTTAACCTGAGGTGGACACTCTTGGTGCACCCCTTTGTGGACTGTGTATAGAGCCTTGTTGTAGTTAAGTCTTGATTGTTGTTGGTATCACTGGGAGGAATTGACCTCCATGCCAGCTGGCTGTAAGGATTAGCTGTGTCTACGCTGGGAGAAGTTCGGTGCTGGAGACAGCCTTATAGGATTAGACATGCCAAATTGCAATAGCCTCTGTGCTCAGCTTGGATGGGGTGGAGTCTCAGGGCGGAGCAGACAGTCTTGGCTTCCAGTCAGCCTTGCCCTTGCACACGTGCGCGCCTGCAGACCTCTGCCTTCCCCGGCTCCCGAGTCTGTCGGAGAGTCCAGATTCCCCCCACAAGAGCGCGGGTCCCCAGGGGCTCGCCTGGAACTGGGGTTCAGTGCAGTCAGAATTGGGGTTCAGTGTAGTCAGGAGCTTCGGACTCCCTTCTGCTAGGGAAAGCCTGTGGCAACCTCCGCAGCCTTTGTGCACACTGGTGCGCACGCCTCCAGAACTCTGCCTGCCGGGGCTCCCCCGGGTCTCCCCTGGGTCTCTGAGTCTCCGGGTGCCTTTCTCTCTACCTGACAGTCCAGACTCCCCCTGTATGAGCCTGGGTCCACGGGGTTTCTCCCGGGACTGGGGTTCAGTGCAGTCAGAACTGGGGTTCAGTGCGGTCAGGGGCTTCCTTCCCCCTTCCGCCAGAGAAAGTCAGCCAGGCTCTCAGCCACCCTTCCTCTCTGCGCGCACAAAGACCCTTTGCCGTACCTCCAATTCTCTGTGAGCTTTTCTCTTTCCTTCTAGTTGTAGAATTTTCACTCAGTCAGCTTTCCTGTGGTTCTGGATGGTGTCCGTTCTGTCTTTTAGTTGTAGTTTTGAAGTTGTTGTGCAAGGCAGCGGTTTAGGTGCTTACCTATGCCGCCATCTTGGTTTCTCCTCAGGGGGGTTTTGTTTTTAATATATTTTTATAGATTTCAGAGAGGAAGGGAGAGGGAGAGAGAGATAGAAACATCAATGATGAGAGAGTCATTTATCCGCTGCCTCCTGTACGCCTCCTACTGGGGATCAAGCCTGCAACCTGGGCATGTGCCCAGACTGGGAGTCGAACTGTGACCTCCTGGCTTATAAGGCAACTAGAGGCCCAGTGCATGAATATTTGTGCAAGAATAGGCCTTCCTTCCCCTGGCTGCCCACACCGCCTTCACTCCGGCCAGAGCCGCCTTGCGCCTCTCGCCTTGTTGCGTCAATTTGCATATTCCCTCCTTATTGGCTGTGGGCATCTTTGTTGCAGAGTTATGGTCAATTTGCATATTCTGTCTTTATTAGATAGGATGCTCAACCTCTGAATCACACTGGCTGGCCATAAATAGGGTTTCTGGCAATTTTTTCTGTGTAGCACCTAGTCCAAAATCATACATTATATTCCTTTGTCTTGTCTCTTTAGTCTTCTTTAAGTTAGAACATAACTTTAGTCTTTCTTTGTCTTTCTTGTTATTGACACTTTTGAAGAAAAAGCTAATTTTGTAAAATGTTCAACAACTTGGGTTTGTCTGAGATCTTGAGATTCCATTTTTGACAACTACAGGCTGTCCATGTCATTATCTCTCCAGTGCTGTTTATTCCTACCTGATATTACCGTACTATTTTGTAGTGCTTATTCAGACTTGAATAATTGTATCAAAAACTTGGTTTCATTTTCCTGGAGTGTAATTTCCCTTAGGCCTGAAAACTTTCTTTAGCATTTGTCACTGTTGCCAGTTGCTGGCTACAAATTTTCTTAGTTTTTATTTCTTTGAAATATCTTTATTTCCTCTTCCCTTGAAGGAACTAGGTATACAATTCAGATTTGACAGGATTTTTTCTGGCACATGAAATACTGTGTGAGCTGTGTACTCTTTTTTTAATCCTCACAGAAGGATGTTTTTATAGAGAGAGAAACATCAATAGGCAGTCTCCTGTATTCACCCTGACCAGAGATCGAACTCGCAACCTAGGTATGTGCTCTGGCAGGAAATCAAACTTGCAACCTTTGGTGTATGGGATAACGCTCCAATCAACTGAGCTATCTGGCCAGGACTAGCTGTCTACTCTTGTTCTCTCATTTCTAATTAGAAGTCATCAGTTATAGGCTGTTTCCCTGTTTTTAAGTTTTATCTTTCCTCTGTCCTAAAGATTTTCTCTTTATTTTTTGGTTTGTAGCAGAATGACTCTAGTATGCCTACATATAGTAATGTTCCTTGTGTTTGTCTTGTTTTTGCATTTGCTGGCCTTCTTAAATCTGTTTTAATGTTTTAAATTTGTCTCCTGAGTTTTCAGTTATGCACCTTGTATGTTAATTATTGCTGTCCCATCAACCATTTGTTCTTTTATCTTTTTCTCTTCACATTGAATCATTTTTATTGATATATCATCATATTCAGACTTTTTATTATAATTCAGAGTTCAGAGTGCTAACCATTACACCATGGAACCACTGCATTATTTCAGATATTTCATTTTCTAGCCTAAAATTTCCATTTGTTTCTTTTTTATAGTTTTGATTTTCTCTGGAATTTCATCTTCATTGTGAACATATTTCCTTTTACATCTTTGAGCAGTTATACAACCAGTTTTTTAAAATCATTGTCTGTTAATTCCAATGTCTTGGTCATCTCAAGATGTCTCCACTGCATTTTTTTCTTGAATATGGGTAATGATTCCCTGTGTCTTTTATATCTAGTAATATTGGATCATATCATGGATATTGTGAACGAATGATATGTTTTGAAGACCATGGATTCTGTTATGTTCCTTTGAAGAGGATTGGTTTTTAGATTTAACTGGTAGATAACTTAGGAACACAGCAGCTGAAGTCACTTTTGAGGGCTGCTTGGAAATGTCCCGTGCATGTATAATTCAGGACTCCACCAAAGATCTGGGATTAGTTCATATGCAGAATTTAAGGCTTTCCCTGTGTGGTTCTCTCCTTTCTGAAATCCCCCCCTCACCCCCTACCCCCTACCCCCAGTTTTTAGTTGCTGTAGTGCTGTGAACTCCATGTTTCTTGGTTCATAAAGCCAGTCAGACTATGGGTTTCTATCTGAGTTTTAGCCACTACACTGGGCCATTAGGCAAAAAAACAAACCACAGAACAAAGCCTGACCTGGAAATTCACCCATTGCAGTTTCTTTTGCCCGAATGTAAATTCCTCTCTAGTTTCTGACTGATTTTGGTTACTTTACAGTACTTTCAGGTGGTGTGTATATTTGTTTGTGGTTACTTTTTTTTTTTTCTTTCTGGGTCTTATGTGCTGAGGGTGGTTGTGAAGAAGGTACCCTCTACAACTGGAAGCTGGAAGTCTCCTTTTCTATATTTTAAAGAATTCCACTATGCATGTATATTTATTTTAGTTTTTACAATCATTTTGGTTGAGCCTTGGCTGGTGTCGCTTAGTTGGTTGAGTGTTGTCCCATGAACCCAAAGATTGCCAGTTCAATTCCCAGTCAGGTCATATGCCCAGGTTGTGGGCTCAATCCACAGTAGGTGGTTTGCAAGAGGCAGCCAATAGATGTTTTGCTCTCACGTCGATGTTACTCTCTCTCCCTCCTAGTGCTTTCCTCTCTCTCTAAAGATCAATTTAAAAATCTTTAAAAAAAAAAGTAATTTGTGTTGAATTGATACTCTGTCCTATGAAGTGGTATAAAGAAGACTCTTACCTACCCCCTGTATGCCAATACCCAGAATTAACAAATAGTGACATTTTGCTTTGTGTGTAAGAAAGTAATTAGAGCCCTAGCCAGTTTGGTTCAGTGTATAGAGCATTGGCCTATGGACTGAAGGGTCCTGGGTTGCATTCCAGTCAAGGGCATATGCCTGGGTTGCGGGCTCGATCCCCATTGTGGGGCGTGCAGGAGGTAGCCATTCAGTGATGTTCCTCTCTCTTCCTCTCCTTTCCTCTCAAATAAAAAAAATACATTTTTTAAAAAAGTTATTAGGTAATAGTTACTCTCCCCTTATATCCTTACTCTTCCCCAGTAACATCCCCCTTTTATTATATATGTGTCCATAAACTAGGTATAGAATTATTTGGGGTGCATTATATAAATATACATAAATGGTATCATATTAAATGAGTTTCTGTCCACTTCCCTCTCAGCACTGTTTTGATGGTCTGGTTGTGATACATGCAGGTCCGTTCATCTTCACACTATAAGCATAACCACCATGACTGATTTGTTCATTCCTCATTGGTGAATATTTAGTTGTTCCCAGTTTTAAATATCACCTTTATAATCAAGGGAAAAACAAAAGGCTAAGGTGTTTTTCCCTTTGTAGGTAAACAAACTATGGGTTTCCCACTTCTCACTTATCAAGACCGATCCGACAATAAGCTGTATCGTCTTCAGACCCCACAAAGCCCATTAGTGAGGCCGTGCATGTATGATCACTATGACATGGACAACTATCCAATTGGGACCAATGCCATCGTCGCTGTTATTTCTTACACTGGCTACGATATGGAAGATGCCATGGTAAGTTTTACCAAGAGTAGTTCATTCTTCTAATATTTAATTTTAATATTTAACTTTACTGTGAGGTCACTGTGTCTTCGAGTGCCTAGTATTCGGTGAGTGTTGTGTTAAATGGTCAATTCCTACTCTGAGTGAAAAGTGGTAGCCTTGAGGGTTATGAACTATTCAGATATGCATATTGCCTGTGTTGTTGAGTGAATGTAAAGTAGTGTTGAATATTTCTACCTTTTGTGTTTGTACATGATTGGGTTTTGGACTACTTAATTATAAATTAAGCGCCTGGGTTTTAGTAGTTAGTAGTTAGTGTAGGTGACTGAGAAAATGTGGATAGTTTTTCATTCAAATGCCAGGTAAACTAAACCAAGTATAATTATGACCAATTTTATTTTGAAAAATCCTCGTTTTTCTTCACTCCCTTGATTCTTTGACTTCGTAGATTGTGAATAAGGCTTCTTGGGAACGAGGTTTTGCCCATGGAAGTGTCTACAAGTCTGAGTTCATAGATCTCTCTGAAAAAATTAAACAAGGAGATGATAGTCTGGTGTTTGGAGTCAAACCTGGTGACCCACGGACTGTGCAGAAGTTAGATGAGGATGGATTGCCGTTTATTGGAGCACAGCTGCAGTATGGAGATCCCTATTACAGCTATGTAAACCTCAACACTGGCGAGAGCTCTGTGATGTTCTACAAGTAAGTTGCAGTGCTAGGTGCTAATTTTAAAGGCCATTCTTAGTGAATTGCTGGGGGCTGCTGAAACTAATCTTTTAACAGGAGAATTTTTGGAGAAAATAGAAATGGTAGTTATTGACTCAGTCGTAACTGAATTGGCATTTACAAAATGAGACAAAGTTTGCTGTTGTACTGCCTTTGCTTTTCTACTTGTCAGAGTTCTCCTGGCTTATTTTAAAAGTATATTATTCAGACTTGATCATCTCTCATGCATGTTAGGAATATTTCCCAGCTAAAATTTTGTTATGCCTCCTGTTAAAAATAAATTTCTAGCTTATTTTACATCTGTAAGAGTGGATTCAACAGTAGGTCTTCATAATCCTATCTAATAAAAGAGTAATATGCAAATTGACAATTACTCCAACACACAAGATGACTGCCCCCATGTGGTCAAAGATGCTGCCCCCATGTGGACACAAGATGGCCACCACAAGATGGCCAGCAGGGGAGGGCAGTTTGGAGGGACCAGGCCTGCAAGGGAGGGCAGTTGTGGGCGATCAGACCAGCAGGGGAGGGCAGTTGGGAGGGACCAGGCCTGCAAGGGAGGGCAGTTGGGGGTGATCAAGCCTGCAGGAGAGGGCAGTTAGGGGTGACCAGGCTGGCAGAGGAGGTAAGTTGGGGGTGACCGGGCCTGCAGGGAAGGACAGTTGGGGGGACCCAGGCCTGCAGGGGAGAGCAGTTGGGGGGGGACCAGGCCTGCAGGGGGGGCAGTTGGGGTGATCAGGCCTGTAGGGGAGGGCAGTTAGGGGCAAACAGGCTGGCAGGGGAGTGGTTAGGGGGGGATCAGGCTGGCAGGCAGAAGCAGTTAGGGGCAATCAGGAAGGCAGGCAGGCGAGCAGTTGGGAGCCAGCAGTCCTGGATTGTGAGAGGCATGTCCGACTGCCCGTTTAGGCCCGATCCTACCAGATTGGAGAGGATGCAGGCTGGGCTGAGGGACACCCCCCTCCCCCATGCACGAATTTCGTGCACCAGGCCTCTAGTTTATAATAATAAAAGCATAACATGCAAATCGACCAAACAGCCAAACAGCGGAACAATGGTCTGGATGACCTTCTGGATGAAGCCACGGCTGCGAGGGCCAAGGCAGCTGCCGGGGCTGTGAGGGCCTACTCTTGCACAAATTTCGTGCATCAGGCCTCTAGTCTATATATATAAAAGCCTAATCGACTGAACGACTGGTTGCCATGATGTGCACTGACCACCAGGGGGCAGACCACTCAATGCAGGAGCTGCCCCCTGGTGGTCAGTGCGCTCCCGCTCAGCTGACCAACCCATCCCGGCGACCCACCAGCCCACCAGCAGCCACTCCCTCAGTAGTCCTGCAGGTCTGATCTCTGGAGAATGGGCCAGGCACCAATGGACTGGTGCCGCTGGCACAATCCTGACAGTGCCGCAGGCCTCCTGAAAGTCAGCCTTGGGCATCGTGGCTGCTTCCCCTGCCCCAGATGCTCTGCAAAGAAGAAATGATATAAAAGCAACTGCCAGGTGACTCCACACAACTGGCGTGAACATCAGTGGGACAGATCTGAGTTCCAGGCTGGCAAGGGTGTCCCAGCATCCACCCAGAGGGCCAATCACGTCTCAGCCTCCCACCCCACCCCCTTGGGACAGGCGCCAGATGCAGGGCTTACCGCTGGCAAGCGCTGCTCCTGTGACGCCAGCCTCTCCCAATTGTGACTGACTGGGTGCGAGCCCACGACAGGCGCGGCCGGGTCGGGATGAGTGGGAGCGGCAGGCAGGAGCAGCAAGCAGCATTGGACTGCTGGTTTCGCCCCAATCTCTGCAGGCCACCCCGAGGGACCCCACCTGTGCACGAATTCATGTACTAGTCCTCTAGTAGTTTCATAATAGTTGTTCAGAGGAACAGAGTTCTGTAGTTAATATAACCAGCAGCCCTATTCATAGATACTTTCAGGGAAAAGAAAAGTAAGACTGTTTTTTGAATCCTTTATAAAGCAGTAATTATATATAAAACTTACATACCTCTATAAACTTAAAGAAATAGTTTGACCTTTTATATGGTTTAATTTTTCCTAGGAGTAAAGAAAATTGTATTGTGGACAACATCAAAGTGTGTAGTAATGACACTGGAAGTGGAAAATTCAAGTGTGTTTGCATCACGATGAGAATCCCTCGGAACCCAACCATTGGTGACAAGTTTGCCAGCCGGCATGGGCAGAAGGGCATCCTGAGCAGGCTGTGGCCAACTGAGGACATGCCCTTTACCGAAAGTGGGATGGTCCCAGACATTCTGTTCAACCCTCATGGGTTCCCGTCCCGAATGACTATTGGTATGTTAATTGAGAGCATGGCAGGCAAATCTGCAGCTCTGCATGGTCTCTGCCATGATGCCACACCCTTCACCTTTTCAGAGGAGAACTCGGCCTTGGAATACTTTGGTGAGATGTTGAAGGCTGCTGGCTACAACTTCTATGGCACTGAGAGGCTGTACAGTGGCATCAGTGGGATAGAACTGGAAGCAGATATTTTCATAGGCGTAGTTTATTACCAGCGGTTACGCCACATGGTCTCAGACAAATTCCAGGTCAGAACCACAGGAGCCAGAGACAGAGTCACTAACCAGCCCATTGGGGGGAGAAATGTCCAGGGTGGGATCCGTTTTGGGGAAATGGAGAGGGATGCTCTTTTAGCTCATGGAACTTCTTTTCTCCTTCATGACCGCCTCTTTAACTGTTCTGACCGGTCGGTAGCCCATGTGTGTGTCAAGTGTGGCAGTTTGCTCTCTCCACTGTTGGAGAAGCCACCCCCTTCGTGGTCAGCCATGCGCAACAGAAAGTACAACTGTGCTGTGTGTAATCGCAGTGACACTATTGACACTGTTTCTGTGCCTTACGTTTTTCGGTATTTTGTAGCTGAACTGGCAGCTATGAACATCAAAGTAAAACTGGATGTCATTTAATTGATGTGGCCTTTTGGGTTAGGAGATCAGATTAAAACAAAATATAACTTCAGTAAAGATGTTACCCTGAAATTTTTTTCAAGGTTGTTAACAGCCCTCAACTAAGACCTGGCAACTAAGAATTCAAGGTTCTGAGTCTTTCTGGTATAATAACTATTGAAATTGATTTTCACTCTATTTTTTGAAAAATGTCACATTGTTAAAAATAAAATGATACATTGATGAATAAGATATACAGGGAAGTTCCCAACCCCAGGGTGTTAGTATGCTGCTCTCAGTAGATGGTGACTATCACTCATTGTCCCTCTGGAACAGGGGTGGGGAATCTTTTCTCTGCCAAGAACCATGTGGATATTTATAACATAATTTGCAGGCCATACAAAATTATCAACTTAAAAATTAGCCTGCTATATTTGGTCAAACAATTAACTCAACCCTAATGCCTTGGGAGGGCCAGACCAAACAATTTCGAGGGCCTTATATGGCCTGAGGGCCCAATGTTCCCCACCCCCGCTCTAGAGCAGCGGTTGCCAACCGGTGGTCCACGGACCACTGGTGGTTCAGGTCCGAAAGGTTGGTAACCGCTGCTCTAGAGTATTGTCCATCTAGTGTCCAAACACGATGCAGGCCATGTGTGTGATTTTGTATTTTCTAATGTCCATGTTAAAGTAAAAAAAGTAGAAATATTTTTAACAGCTTCATTGAAATATAATTATACAAAACCCAGGTTGCAAGTTTTATCTTCAGTTGGGGTGTGTGCAGGAGCAACTGATTGATGTTTCTCTCTCTCCCTCTCTAAAATCAAAAACATACTTAAGAAAACAAACACTGCACATCTTTATTGTATATAGTTCACCATCTGGGGTAATAAACATCACCTCTAAAAGCTTCCTGTGCCCCTTGGGGTTGTTTTTATTTATTTATTACCAGAGGCCCAGTGCATGACATTCGTGCACGGGAGGGAAGGGACCGTGTCCTTCGCCGCCACACACACACACACACACACACACACACACACACACACACACACACACGTTCCCCATCCCTAAGAGGAGGCAATAGTCGCTGGGCCAGAAGGAATGGATGCCGTCGGCGCCCCGCCACACCACGCCACCACCATCTGTGCTGCTCCACGGTTCCCCACTTCCTCCTTCCCTCTCCCCTGCGCTGCCTCCAAATATAGCAGGCGGCCCCAGCAGTCCCCAGGGAAGGGAGAGGACTAGAGTGAGAGACCCTTGTGTAGAGGGCTGACTTTCAATAGATGGGAGCAAGAGAGCTGCTTTGCTATGTACAAACCCCGACCCAGAAGCAGGTTGTCTACGAATGGTTTAGCACCAGGGGCTGATGGGGGCCAGCTGTGGGAAGGGACCATGGGCTGGCCATGGGAGGTTGGCTGTGGGAGCGCACTGACCACCAGAGGGCAGACGCTAAACACAAGAGCTGCCCAGACCAGCCAAGGCAGATGCCAGCAGGCCCCCTCCACACCTCCTCCCTCCATCGCCCCACTGATCACCCTGAGGAGGGGGCCGGCCAGCGAAAGGGCTGTGGCAGGGGGCAGGGCCCAGGAGCCGGTGGCGCCAGGCCGGCCAACGCAGGTGCCAGCAGGGGTCCTCCAATCACCCTGCCGGGTCACCCCACAGATCGCCAGCCAGGCCTAGGAACTCTACCCATGTATGAATTTTGTGCATCAGGCCTCTAGTATATAAATAGCACAGTTGGTGACCTTCTGAGATTGGCCTTTTCCACTCAATGTAATTGCCTTGAGATGCATTGAAGCTGTTGCATGTATCAGTCATTCATTCCTTTTTGCTGCTGTGTGGCTATGCCAATGTGTTCAACCAGTTACCTGTAGGAGCACATTTTGGTTGCTACGTTTTTGGTGTTTACAAATAAAGCTGCTCTGAAAACTCATGTACAGTTTTTGTGTGAGCATACATTTCATTTATCTGGGACAGAGGTCTAAGAATGAAATTGCCATGTGGTGGTGGTGTGTTGTCTTAGAAGAAACTGCCAAACTGTTTTCCAAAGTGGCCGGACCATTTTACATTCCCATCAGCAATGAATGAGATCGATCGTTTCTTCCACATCCTGATAGGCACTTGATAGTGCACCTGTGTTTTATGAGGCTGTTCTGACAGCTTTGTGAGTGATGTCTCCCTGGGGTTTTAATCCGCATGTCTTTAATGGTTGACGATGTTTAACATCATCTTTTCATGGGCTTTTCTGCATTTATTTCTACTCAGTGAAATGTGTCTTTTGCTCATTTCCTTTTTTTTTTTTTAAATATATTTTTGTTGCTTTCAGAGAGGAAGGGAGAGGGATAGAAACATCAATGATGAGAGAAAATCATTGATCAGCTGCCTCCTGGAGGCCCCCTACTGGGGATTGAGCCCACAACCTGGGCTTGTGCCCTGACCTAGAATGAACCGTGACCTTCTGGTTCATAGGTCGACGTTCAAGCACTGAGCCACACTGGCAGGACATGTGCCATTTTATTTATACATATGTGATGAACCCCAAAATACATTATTACCTTTGCTCTAAGCAGTCAATTATCTTTTCAAGAGATTTATAAAATAAGTTACTTAATAGCATCACATTTACCATGTCTGATGATCTTTATATACTGCACTTCTACTTCATGGCATTTTCCTTCAACCTCCAGGGCTTACTTCAGTGTTTCCGGTAGCATTCTTAAGCTTTCTTAGGTGGGATGCAGCCCTCAGGCCTAATTGTCAGCTGCGCTTCTGACCAACTAACTATAAATTGAACACCTTCTTGGGTTCGACTGATTTGCTAGAATGGCTCACAAAACTCAGAAACATTTTACACACTAGAGCACCAGTTTACTATATGAGAATATAATTTAGGGCCCTCTGTTGGTTGGAGCTGTAGTCGGCAAACTGCGGCTCCCGAGCCACATGCGGCTCTTTGGCCCCTTGAGCGTGGCTCTTCCACAAAATACCACAGCCTGGGCGAGTCTATTTTGAAGAAGTGGCGTTAGAAGAAGTTTAAGTTTAAAAAATTGGGCTCTCAAAAGAAATTTCAATCGTACTGTTGATATTTGGCTCTGTTGACTAATGAGTTTGCCGACCACTGCCCTAGCAGTTAAAACAGCTCCTGGCACATGTGTGGCACTTAGTAGATACCATAGGAGGGGATGCTTGGGTGTCATCTTATCCTCAGAGCAAACCTGTGCGAATTCAGTCCACTATTCCTCTGCCTGCCCCAGACTGAGTGGGGACCCATCAGTGACCAGGAGACAATACAAGGTTCAGATCTGCTTCACCCCAAACCCCAGAAACCTACGTCTCCCTTACAGCCCAAAAGGCAGCCAGAAGTCTGGGGGCTCAAGTGTCACCCACTCCCAAGGCAGTTCCCCTGCTGGGTCTTCAGGGAACCTACTTAGAAGCCCAGCCATATGCCTTCCGTGGGGCACACGTGACCTGGACTTCGGGATGAGATTCAGGGACAGGACGTGGGGGCAGTGGGGACATCTGAGGACTCGGTGCACATTTGAGGTCACAGAGAAGAGTCCTGTGTTCCTCCCCCTGTCCTCCCACGAAAGGCCACCAGGAAGGTTTTGCGGGAAGGAGAACGTGGGGTGGGGGAGGGTGAAAGGTTTTCTTTCGATGCGCCTGGCTCCAAATCTGTGTCACGGGGCCAGCTCAGGTGTCAGCTCGGGAACAGCTCCTGCATTGGCTCAGGCTATGCCCGTGGGGAGGTGTCACGGACACTCCCCAGTTTCAGAGACGAGCACGTTGAGGCTCCGGCTGTCTGACTCACAGGCAGCCTGTCTCTGAAACGCGTGTGTTCCTTTGGCCAGAGCCAGGGGGCTTTCTGCGTGCTCCCGGCGGGACGGCGCCCCACTGGAACACAGGCCCAGCCGCCCACCGCAGAGTCGCGGGTCCAGCCCCACCTCGCTCCCCGGAAGCCTCACCGCACCGGGAGGGATTGCAGAGGAGCCAGGTGGGAACTCACGTGAGCTCAGCTGCAGCAGGGTTCATGCACGCAGGTAGCGCAGACCCGGCCCGGCTCTGGGGCGACGCCCCTTCCCGCCGGCTCCCCGCAGGCGCCCGAGAGGACCGACTGCGTAAGGCCAAGGCAGACAGCACACGGCAGACAGCCGAGCCGCGGACGGCTTGAGTTGAGGGTCGGCAGCAAAGGGCAGGCGCGGGACACTAGTTTTCCAGTCGGGTCCGGCCCTACAGGGATTCGCACCGCTGAGCGCCACTCTTTCCTAGGTGCTAGGGCACCGCCGTACTTTCCCTTATTTACTTCCGGTGCAGTCTGGAGGTCGCCTGGAAAAGCCGGAAATAGGGTTGTGGCCACCGAGCCGGCCGGAGTCGGAAGTGGCTAGCAGGGCGCCGCCATTGCAGGCCAGGGCAGGAAGCAGAGGCAGAGCTCCGCCATGGCAGGTCCGGGCGGAAGCAGAGGTAGGGCGCCGCTTTGACGGATTGGCGCTAAAAGCAATAGGGCCGCTTGGCCGCTGTGTGAACGGAATAAACAAGGCAGGGAGGGCGCCGCCATGACAACCTGACACCGGAAAAGGCGGGACGCTCCTCGGGACTGATTCTCCTGGCACCTGCCTCGACATGTGAGTAGCAGGAGCACCTTCCCTTTACCTACCGCGCACACCTTCTCCTTGTCTGTGACCCGGACCTAAGCCAGGATCCGGGAGGAGGGGTGGCCTCTGTTCCTTGAACCTCCGACCCTCCGGACTCCGCGCCGTCACCCTTCCCCGCGCGTCCAAGCCCCGCTCCCCTCCTCCTGGGAACCGAGGTCTCTCACACCCAGGCATCTCGCAGGACTCCAGTCCCGGCCTGGACTTGGAGCCCCACGTTCCGCCCCCGGGTCACCCCACCTTCTCTCTTGAGTCTTAAGCATCTACCCCGGACCCCAGACCTTCAGGCCGGCAGACTCCTTCTGGACACTGCCCCGCTCTCCAGACCTGTCTCTAGAGTTCACTTGTATATTGAATCCCTTCCCCCAGACGAATCCGGGCCCCAGCCCTACTTGGCGCTTACAGATCATGCCCCAGATCTGTTTAAGGATCCTCACCATCAATCCCGAAGCCCCTGGCCCGCTCCACAGCCCGGCACCCCGCATGCCCTGCCGTGGGACCGTCAGACTCAGGGACCCACCCCACACCCTCCACCCCTACCCTCGTGTCCCGCAGGCAGGCGGCGCTGGAGGTTACTGCCCGCCACTGCGGCCGGGAGCTGGACCAGTACGGCCAGTGTGTGGCCGCCAAGCCTGAGTCCTGGCAACGGGACTGTCACCACCTCAAAATGAGCATCGCTCGATGCACTTCTAACCAGTGAGTGCTGGACAGTCCTGGACTGGGCAGTTCGGAGGGGGCTGGGAGTGCAGGAGGGGCAGGCAGCATGGGGAACAGTGGGGAGGTGGGCAACACGGGGGTGGGCAGTGGAGGGAGACAATGCAGGAGTGGATAATTCGGGGGACAAGGCAGTACCAGAGGTGGGGCCATTGGGTGGGGGGTGGACAGTGGGGTGGGGTAGTGCCAGGAAAGTCGAGCTTGAGGTGCCCTCCCTGCAGCCCAGTCATCCGTCAGATCCGCCAGGCCTGTGCAGAGCCCTTTGAGGCCTTTGAGGAGTGTCTTCGGCAGAATGAGGCGGCCACAGGCAACTGTGCGGAGCAGGTGCGCCGCTTCCTGCAGTGCGCTGAGCAGGTGCAGCCAGCGAGCCCACCTGCAACTGTGCAGGTAAAGACCTGAGATCACCCTCAACCCCACCCTCCCAGCACCGACCTTCACATGCATCCAGAATCCACAACACTCTCACCTCTTGCCCCATCCATAGCCCCTGCTTTAGTCCAGCCACCTGCCCTCCAGGACACCTGTCCTGTGGTCCCCCTGGCCTCTGTGAACCCCCCACAGTACCTGCCTCTGCACAATGGCCAGAGAGCACTTGAGAACTGAGAACTGGTCACATTACTCCTTTGATATTGTTCCTCAACAGCTTCCCATTCACACCAAGGAACAAAACCCCAGGTTTGGGCAGCTTCTGTCTTCCCCAGGCTAACTGTTCAATTTCCTTCACCCTGCCCCTCAGCTGTGCTGGCAGGTGTGAGGTTGGGGTAAAAGGTCTTACTCTTTTTACTTATTTATTTTTTTTAGGTCTTACTCTTTTTAATGTATATGGTAATTGAACAGATACAGTATATCTATGATATTACAATTTCATGGATGGGCCTGGGCAGTGTTGCTCAGTGGTTGAGCATCAACTCATGAACCAAGAGGTCAAGGTTCAATTCCCAGGTTGCAGGCTCAATCCCCTGTAAGGGCTGTGCAGGAGGCAGCTGATCAATGATTCTCATCATTGATGTTTCTCTCTGTCTTTCCTTCTCCCTTCCTCTCTCTAAAATCAATACAAAAAATATTTATTTTTATTTTATTTTTTTATTGATCTTTTTTTAAATTTAATAAATCTTTATTGTTCAGATTATTACAATTGATTCTCCTTTTTCCCCCCATAGCTCCCCTCCACCCGGTTCCCATCCCACCCTCTGCCCTTACCTCCCCCCCACTGTCCTCATCCATAGGTGTACGCTTTTTGTCCAGTCTCTTCCCGCACCTCCCACACCCCTTTCCCCCCGAGAATTGTCAGTCCACTCCCTTTCTGTGCCCCCGATTCTATTATATTCACCAGTTTATTCTGTTCATCAGATTTTTTATTCACTTGATATTTATTTTTATTTTTTATTTTTTTTATTGTTTGAAGCATTACAAATAGTAATACATATGTCTCCTTTTTTTTCCCCCCCTATTGACCTCCCCCTGGCTTCCCCTACGCCCCAGTACATGCCTTTACCTGCCCCCCCTACCCAGTGTCTTGTATCCATTGGTTATGCTTATATGCATGCATACAAGTCCTTCAGTTGATCTCTTACAGCCCCACCCCAACCTTCCCTGCCTTCCCCCTGTTCACTTGATTTTTAGATTCACATGTTGATAGATATGTATTTGTTGTTCATAATTTTTACCTTTACCTTTTTCTTCTTCCTCTTCTTAAAGAATACCTTTCAGCATTTCATATAATACTGGTTTGGTGGTGATGAACTCCTTTAGCTTTTTCTTATCTGTGAAGCTCTTTCTATCTGCCCTTCAATTCTGAATGATAGCTTTGCTGGGTAGAGTAATCTTGGTTGTAGGTTCTTGCTATTCATCACTTTGAAAATTTCTTGCCACTCCCGTCTGGCCTGCATAGTTTCTGTTGAGAAATCAGCTGACAGTCGTATGGGTGCTCCCTTGTAGGTGATTAACTGTTTTTCTCTTGCTGCTTTTAATGTTGTCTCTTTGTCTTTTGCTCTTGGCATTTTAATTATGATGTGTCTTGGTGTGGTCCTCTTTGGATTCCTTTTGTTTGGGGTTCTGTGCGCTTCCTGGACTTGTTAGTGTATTTCTTTCACCAGGTGGGGGAAGTTTTCGGTCATTATTTCTTCAAATAGGTTTTCAGTATCTTGCTCTCTCTCTTCTTCTGGCACCCCCATAATTCGGATGTTGGTACACTTGAGGTTGTCCCAGAGGCTCCTTATACTATCTTCAAATTTTTGGATTCTTTTTTCTTTTTGCTTTTCCGGTTGAGTGTTTTTTGCTTCTTTGTATTTCAACTCTTTGACTTGATTCGTGCAGTCCTCTAGTCTGCTGTTAGGTCTCTGTATAATATTTTTTATTTCAGTCAGTGTATATTTTAATTTCTAGTTGGTCCTTTTTCATATCCTCGAGGGTCTTGCTAAATTTATCGGCCTTTTCTAGGAAATTCTTGAAAAACCTTATAACCGTGGTTTTGAACTCTATATCCAGTCATTTGTTTTCCTCCATTTCTTTCATTTGTGATCTGTTTCTTTGTCTCCGCATTTTTGCTGCCCTGAGTTGGTAGAGTAGCTTTGTGTGGTAGGTGTCCTATAGGGCACAGTGGCTCAGCCTCCCCAGGTACCTGAGGTGGACACTCTTGGTGCACCCCTTTGGGGACTGTGTGCTCAGCCTTGTTGTAATTAAGTCTTGATTGTTGTTGGTATCACTGGGAGGAATTGACCTCCAGGCCAGTTGGCTGTGAGGATCAGCTGTGTCTATGCTGGGAGAACTTCTGTGCTGGAGACACTCTTATGAGACAAGACTTGCAAAATTGCAAAAGCCTCTGTGCTCAGCTTGGATGGGGCGGAGTTTCAGGGTGGAGCTGACAGCCTTGGTTTCCCATCAGCCCTGCCCTATGAAGCCCCTGGGTCTCAGTGTCCCTCGGTAATCGCTGCAAGCACCTCTGAGAGAAAGCTGCCCTCGAGTTTCGCCCACTGCCAGACAGTCCAGTTTCTCCAGAATGAGTCGGGGTTCCCAGAAACTTGCCTGGAACTGGAGTTCAGCGCAGTTGGGAGCTTCCGTCTCCCTCCCGCTTTAGAAAGCCAGCCGCGCACTCAGCCTCCTGTGCATTCAGCAGTCAGTGCTCTCTGTGCGCACGCGCGCCTCTGTACCTCTGCCTTCCACAGCTCCTGAGTCTCAGTGTGCTTTCTCTTTTCCTGACAGTCCAGATTTCCCCCGAATGAGTCTGGTTTCCCAGCATCTCGCCCGGGACTGGAGTTCAGTGCAGTTGGGAGCTTCCTTCTCCCTCCAGCTTTAGAAAGCCAGCCGTGCACTCAGCCGCCCGTGTACACAGCCGCCCGTCCTCTCCACGTGCGAGTCTCCGTACCTCAGCCTTTTGCAGCTCCTCTGAGTCTCAATGTGCTTTTCTCTTTTCTTCTAGTTGTAGAATTTCCATTCAGCCAGCTTTCCTGTGGTTCTGGGTGGTGTCCGTTTTGTCTTTTAGTTGTAGTTTTGATATTGTTGTGCGAGGCAGCAGTTTAGGTGTTTACCTATGCCGCCATCTTGGTTTCTTTCAAAATATATATATTTTTTAAATAAAAATTTCATGGATGGGCACAATCCTATATAATAAAAGCCTAATATGCAAATCAATTGAACAGCAGAACGACTAATCGGCCCTGAGACTGATCGGCCCTGATCACCAGCCAGGCCTAGGGACCCTACCCATACATGAATTTCATGCACCAGGCCTCTAGTTTAAAATAAATGTCTAAAAAGACTCCTTAGTGGGGCAATTTTGGAAAAAGGTTGAGAAACTTGGTTTAGATGTTTATGGGAGCTCCAAAGACAAAGATCACCTCTTCACCAGCCCTTCTGGTACTCTCATCTGCCCCGCTCTGTTTCTGCAGCCCCGTCTTCCCTTCTTGCTCCCAGGGGAGAAGCTTTCTCTTGGCCTCCATGCTCCTTTCAGTCATTCCAAACCATTCATTTTCTGTGATGGTCTCCGAGTCTGACAGGGTTCTGATTTACTAAAACCCTTTCCATAGACCAGGTCTCAACTCGGTGCTGCCCATAGGCCCTCCCCCTTCCTCCAGTCCTGTGGTTCCAGCCCCAGGGAATGGGAACTTACTCAACCTCATGTCTATCCTGCTGCCAGGCTTTTATCTAGCTGTTTCCTTCCGCCTGGACTGCCACCTAGTCCTGCTCACCTTCCTCAGAAAACCTCTGTGATGGCCCCTCCCTATGCCGGGCTCCCACAGTCCCTGACTCCCTAATTACGGCTTACATGCCACTGCTTTGTAACCACTGCCTTCCCATCACTTGTTTCAGAGAAGTTCTTGCTGAAACTGGGGCAGAAGCCCTGTCACCTGGACCTCAGTCTTGTGTTTTCTTGAGGCAGGATAAGTGAAAAGTTCAGGCCCCAAGAACTCCCAGCAGAAAGGACTTTTAAGTCTTCCAAGATTTTGGGGCATCTGAATAGTAAAAATCCCACCTTCCCATCTGAGGACCAGTTGCTCCTTTCCTTCCGAGATAAGCAACAAGCCTGTCCCCATCTCATAAAGTATGCTGTACGGTTTAAAGTGCCACTTACATCTCCCACACACACTTCTCTCTACCCTGACCTAGTTTTCTTTGTAGATATCCAGTCGGAATATTTTTGTTCACTTGTCTATCCCTCCCAAGTCGGAGACTTGTGCCTGCCTGCGTCCAGTGTTGGGTCCCCAGTACCTGTAGCAGTGCCAGGCACACAATAGGTGCTCAGTGCATGCAGCAAAGCTGCCTTCCTTGCTCCCAGTGACAGTTCACTATGTCCCATATTCATGGGCTCTACAGGCAGCCTCTGCTTTATCTATACAATCTCCCCAGGGCCGGGCACAGACGATGGGAGATGATGATGTTTTTCCACAGGCACAGCCACTTCCTGCCTCCTGAGGACTCTGGACCATGTGAAAACTGGACAGGAGTGACTGGCCACTTACTGCCCCCAGCCCTGAAGAGTGAGTGACCAGATGCTATTCTGAGGGCCCTGGATATGGGCCCAGTCTCTGGACATCGCAACTCAATAAATAAAGACTGTGTACATCAGGCTTTGATTCCTGCCTTCAGCACTTGAGGGCCCTAGACTCCCTTCTGGGACTTCCAGAAGACCACACAGGACATCCCTCACTCTCCAAGGGGCAACTCCCGTCTGTCACTGAGGGCTGTTTTTGTGGGCATTGACCACCTAGCACTTCGGCCTGCACTGTGGGGTTGAGCGGCTCCTGCCATCAGAAGAGTCCTGAGCAGCACTCAGCACACAGAAGGGAGTGCCTTATGGACCCAGGCAGTGGCTGCTGCAGCTTCCTGTTTCCTCAGGGTGTCAGGTTCCACAGGCCCTAGAGGGCAGGTCTGCAGGAGAGGGACCCCAGAGTGCTGAGCTCTGCATGCCTGGGGCTGCACCCAGATTTACCATTCAGAACTGTTGCTCCCCTGGAGGTGACTCCAAATCTCCAGAAATTGGAAGTGACTTGCCATTGCTGACTAGACTGGCCATTTGAAACCTGAGGCTTGTGCCCTGGCTTGGAAAAAATGAGCTAGATTGTGTCCTGGGGATATGATCTTTAAGACAAAGGCAGTTGGCCTGGGAGCTAAGGTGTAAGTCCAAGTGGTCAGGGTGGGGGGAGCAATGCAGTCCCTGAAGGGCTGGGGGGATCTGGTGGCGTTTGTTTCCAGCTCCAGTTTCCTTGGGTTGTAGACTGATCCCTCCAATTTCTGTGCATGTTTTTGGCCAACTTCACTTTGCCTGAGTGGGTTCTGCTCCATGTAACTGAGAAGTGTGATAACAGACAAGACAAGATCAAGATTACATTTCAGAATATCTTCAAGTAGGCTAGATCAACTCCCCACGTGGTGACCTCAGGGGCCCAGGGGAGCCAAATGGAAGCCTTAAACCTGTACCACACACCATTGGTCAAAGCAAGACCTGAGATAGGAGTGGCGGGGGGTTGGAGGGGACAGCATCTCTCGATGGCATTTAGCTGCAAAGACTTTTTGCCTGTGTTTAAACTACCATAAAAACTTCATAGTTTCTATTCCTGGGTGTTGGTGAACTATTTTTATAAGATTTTTCACATGATAGGAATTTTCAAATTGCTATAAGTTTGTTAAGAATATCATAACTCTTGTTTTAAGGTCTACAGAATCTAGTGAAAGCCCCTTTTTCCTTTCTGATGTTGGTTATTTGTAACTTTTTTTTTTTCATCATCTTGACAGGACTTTCAATTCTATTAACCTTTTCACAGAATCTGGTTTTGGCTTTGTTGATGTCTCTATTTTTTATATTTTTAATTTTCTTCTCTTTATTTCCTTTTTGGATTTAATGTTTTGTTTTTGGGGCATGGGTTTTTTTGTTGTTGTTTTGCCTTTTTGACGTGATTGTTTAGCTCACTGATTTTCAGTCTTTTTCTAATACATGCACTTAAATTTCCCACACAGGATGACTTTCTATTTTGCTTTTTTTATTTATCTCAGATACAGAAATTTAAAATTGTGTTTCTTAATTTCTAACCATATGGGAATTTTTCTACTCATCTTGCTCAATTGCATTTGGGATGGAAACATGTTTTACGTGATTTCCATTTTTTTGAAACGTGGAGACTTTATGGCTGGGAATATGGTAACTCTTGTGAATAATCCTTGGTTCACGGTGCACTGTCTAACTTGGGTTCTCCCAGAACCAGACTTGGGAACAAGGATTTGAGAGATGCTCCCAAACTGCATTAGAGGGCAGTGGGCAGAGACACAGGCAAGGAAAGCAGCACCTCGGGCACATGGTCAAGCAGTTGTTATCACTGTGGGCAGCAGCATTACTCTTCGGGACAGTTGAGAACACATACTTCCCACTCAAGGTGCGGGCTCTTTATACACTAACCCCCATCAGTCACCTTGTCGAGGCTACTTTGGAGGCTGGAGTTTCAAGTCCTTGCCACTTCCTGGGATCATATCAATGGTGGCCCCATGGTGGTCATTCACTTCGGTGGCCACTATCTATTGCCATAGCTGCCATTGCCTAAGCCTGTTATGGCTGCCTCATCAGCAGCTGCCATACATCACCTCAACCACCTGTGCTGCCGTCACTGCTGCCACTCTTCACTGTCCATCACGGCCACCATCGATGGAGGTATTGGCATAACAAGAATGCCTTCAAAATGCTTGACTCAGTTTACAAAGTGACCACCTTCCACCCAACCCATTTTGTCCCTTTCAGCCTTGTCCCTAGCTGTGGCTTGTAATTTGCTTTCCTCTCCTGCCTCCAGTCTTCCATATGAATCCCCAATTCAGAGCTGGCTTCCTCCCATCCACTTTGACTTAGTGCAGACTGCCCAATATTCAGACACCTGGCTTGGCTCCAGGATACGTTGTGAAGGACAGTGTGCCGAAAAATGGCCTCATCCCAGTTTCAGGGCCAGAGGGCCATGCATTCATTTATCATTCCATCGAGACTGACTGTGCATTTTCTGAATTCCATGTATAAGACTAGCACCTGGGACATGTCACTGAACCAATGCATGGTGCCTCCATCAAGGACCCTAGTGCCAGTCAAGGCCAGGACCACATTGGCTCTCACCCACCCAGGAGCCATTACACGGCACTCTAGTCATCGCACCCTGGAGTTCCTTTGCTGAGTCACCATGCGCTCCTGCCCCAGAACCTGGAGGTGGGTTTCTCCTTGATGCCTAAGACTATTCTCTGTCCCTCCTCCCCAATGTCTCCCGCTTTGAATCCTACGTTCTCAAATTGTACCAGCCCAGCTGGCTGTGGTCATCCACAGACCCCTAGGTCCCTCTCTTATCTTTGACAATTTCAGTATCTGCATCACTGGCAGCCCCTTCACACTATCTTTGTCATAATTCTTGGTTCAATACCATGTAATGACCTTCCAACACTACAGATTCTAAGCCCTTAGATCTCTTGTCCTCCATTCAGTGTGGGAGCAGCATGATGGAAATAAAAGAGCCAAGATCTTGCAGTGTGCTGGGGGCTGGGATGGTGCTTATAGGAGAGTCAACTCAAATGCCCTAAATCTCAAGGGAAGCACAAGCAATTTTAGTTTCCTGGGCAACATATGTGATGCTTGGGAGAGACCCATTCAGTGTGTGGGATCACGAACTGGGCAGACAGGTGGATGGCTCCTTTGCAGGTCACGTGGCCCATTTAGAATTTGGAATTAATCACAGTGTGCACTGCCCTTGTATAGCTAAGGGCCAGTTAAACAGAAATACCTGCTGCCTACAGTTTGTTACAGGAAGCGCACACATTGGAACAGCAGTGAAGTAAGAATAGGCACCACAATGAAAGGTTAATTCATGGTAAGGGGTCCAGAGAGGCCAGGGGCTGGGTGCTTTGTCCTTCCTTCTATTAAAGAATGAGGCTGGAACTCTAGCCAGTTTTGCTCAGTGGATAGAGCATAGGCCTGTGAACCGAAGGGTCCCAGGTTTGATTCCAGTCACGGGCACGTACCTACGTTGCAAGCTCCTCCCAGGCCCGGCCCCTGGTCAAAGCACATGCAGGAGGCAACCAATCGATGTGTTTCTCTCACATCGATATTTCTGTCTTTCCCTCTCTCTAAAAATCAATGGAAAAATATCCTTGGGTGAGAATTAAAAAAAATAATAATAATGAGGCTGGATACACTTTCTCTCTCGGATCGGGAGCCACCTAGAGCACTTTGGAACCAGAGCCCAAAATGGGGGCTCAGCTGGGATGTTGACACTTTACTGGTCATCTATGCATATTCCCAAATCGGCCTCAACTATCACCTCAATCCCACAAACCTTCATATCATCCTATACACAACATTACCATGTCACGATTTGTCTCTTTCTCCACTTTACCTTTTGTTCAGAGCACGCAGCACGTCCTGACTTCACGTTATGCATGTGCTGGCTGGTTTGACTCATGCAAACCTGCCATCAGGACATGCTCTTTGATTGAGTACTGTGCTTCTAGTGCCTGGCCCATAGGAGGCGCTCAATACATACCTGATAAAGGAGCCAATGAATGAATTCCTCTTAACCCAATTATAAATTTGATGAGATCCCAATCAAAATTCCAAGGGAATTTGATCAAATGATTCAAAATTCATACATACTAAAATTTAGAATATGTGTATCTTTTGAAACAAATTTTATTCGCAGGAAATAATTCAAAACCCGGCTGGAGTGGCTCAGTGGTTGAGCATGGACCCATGAACCAGAAGGTCATGGTTTGATTCCCATGGGAACATGGCTGGGTTGCAGGCTTGAGACAGCTGATCAATGGTTCTCATCATTGATGTTTTCTACTCTCTCCCTTTCCCTTACTCTCTGAAATCAACAAAAATATATATTAAAAAAAAAAAGAAACTCTAGATTCCTTATCAGTCGTTGCCCTTTAAAAAAAAAGGGGAGAGAAAGTAATTGAATAAATGTTCAGAGGTCGTCACAGAATTATTCATAAAGCAGAAAACAAAATAATGTCAAATCCATTAATTAGAAGTAATTATATAATTTATGACATAGCAGGAGAAAAAGATACTAGAAGATGTTATTTTTCAGAAACATTTTCAACATTTGTAGTAGAATATATTATCAAACAGAAATAAAATATGATTTAAAAATATAGATAAGTATATATTTACATATATGACTAGCATATCTGAAAGGATATGTATAAAAATATGTGTAATTATTTCCAATTTAGTATGTGGGTGATCACTTATTTTAAACTTTTTTTCTACCTATAATCACAAATTATTTTTATAATAATCTACTTTTATTTTTAAAAAGAAAAAAATAGAACCTAATCCAATTTCTTTATTGTAAAGATGAAGAAGATTGATCTCAGGATTTAAATTGTGTGTGTATTTGAGTATTGAAGGTGGTGATAAAGAAGTATGTCCAGTGTAATCCACCTGGAAAGATGAGCTGGTTTGGTTTTGCCTAAAGGTTAGCAGTTGTTTCTTGTCTGAACCAAATTGTGCTTCTAAAGATAAATCCCATGACTAGCAATCAAGTGTCTTGCCACGATTCAGAAGTTCATGCACTTGACTAATTGTATCACAGACATTAATGCAGCAAAACACAGACCCACAAATATCTCAGTTTTGTTCCCTCCTTCATCCCCACACACATTTTCTGGTTTCTAGATAGGTCTATTCTGCCTTGTTCATTTCTCAGAATAGTTTTAGGAATCTCAATTGCCTTGCTCTCTGCTGACAAATTTATTTCAATTTCCATTCTATTCAACCTCATCTGTCCATTCTTTAAGCTTCTTGCTATTCCGTTTTCTTTGATTTTCTTCTCTTTAAAATCTCATTCTCACATAGTTGAAAAAAAAATCTATTTTAATATCATATAAAAAGTCACAACTTCTTAAATGGTTTTAGTTCTTACAGTTTTTTAATGTTTGTACTAAATGTTTTACTTAATTTTTTTCACCTTATCTTTAAATTTCACATTACCTTCTTTTAGTCTTCTACCTTCCCTTTATCACCTCACTATGGAGTGTATCTCAGAAGACTTGCCTCTGGTTCTATCATTCTTTTGTAAAGTACAATTTCCATTTAATTTTTTCCAGATAATGTTTCTTCAGTCCTTAAGGACTTAGCTCCTTACATGGGCTTTGGTGGGAGTCCTGGAGCAGCCCCTGCAGGTCTGACTTGGGTGGGGGTGTTCGGTCCTTCCAGAGATAGTGAGAATGGATCCTGACTCCTTGCTGTGATGGCACAGACATCCAAGACCCTCGCTTCGGAAGTGTTCCTAATGGCTGTGGCCTCTACTGCTTCCAGTGACGAACTTCTTAAAGGCCTTGTCCTTGGGCAGGCATCAGGCGCAGCTGGTGCAGCGAATAGGCTGCACATGGCTGCGGCCTTTTTTGGCACAACTGTTGTTCCCTCTTTTCTTTTTTTTTTAGTTAAAAGTTTTAATGTAGTTCCCAAATACATTTCATATGACAATCTTACATAAATGTTCCAAAACACATGGGCATTATCTGGTTTTACTTGTCACTAGTTGGCTAAGGCTTAAAGCGGAGAAATGTAGCCAGATCTGCTGGGGGTGGGAGGAGGGGTGAGGGAAGGGCTTTGGTGTCTTCCCATGGCTCAGGCTCAGGCTGCAAACAGTCATCCCAATGTGTGGGTGGCACAGCTATGGAGACCAAGCCTTCTCCCTCCCTATGAGTGGGCTGGATAATGTCTTCTAAACCCCCCTGGGGCCCTGTGAACAGGGACCTTCTTTGCAAGGGGGGCGGTGCCCAGCTGGGGTCTTGGCCTTCTCTGGGGTGGGCACAGCACCCACCCCTGTGTGTGCTGTGAGTGTTGGGACAGCATTCTGTAGTCTGGAACCAGTCCCCTGCCACTCCTCATAGGCCCTGCTAGGAACCCCATCTACCTATTATGGAGGCCCCCGGCCCTGGATGGTCTTGGGAGCGGTGACATCCAGGGCTGGGCAAGGAATGGCCAACAGTAGAAAGCAGGTGTGTGCCTGGGTGTCTGATGATGGGTGACCCACATGATGAGGACAATCAAGAGGGAGGGGTGCTATGCACGTCCCCTTCTTTGTCAACTCCTTTGGGAAGCAGTGGCCTCACTGTCAGGTCCCCACTCTGGAAGGCACCTCATCCAATAGGGCCAGGCCTCTACACCAAGACATCACCCTCTAGGCAACGGGAATGGGTGAAAGGGGATCTAAGAAACCAGCCCCCTTGTACACTCCTAGATCCAGTGACCCTTTTCTAGATAAGCTCTCTCTAGTTGTGAGGCCTACCCCTCAACACTCCTTCATAGCTTGGAGGAGCCCCAGGTGGGGAACAAGTGGGAGCCTTCAGAGCACCCCAAGCTCCCCAGTAAGGCCCCAGCACACAAACCATGACCATAGGGAGAACGAGGACGTTGGAGCTGTGCCTGCTCAACACTCAGGAGCACCTTAAATCTAAGAAACCAAAAACAAAGCCTTGGGGGAAAAGAAACCTAAAAACATATACCCCAAATCAGAAGGTGGGGAAGGAGAGATAAAGATAGTAGCAGAATATCCAGCAGGGCCAGTGTTTAACTTGTGGGAGCAGACCTGGTAGCCTGGGCAGGTGGCAGGAACCCACGGGTATGGTGGCGGCATGAGAGGGGTGAAGAAACCAGGCATCCCAGTCCCAGTGAGAAGCCGTGACAAGTCTTAATGTGCCATTTCAATTCAAAGGAGGGAGGGAAGAAATGTTCTTTTTGTTTTGCTCATCAATATGATGAGGTCTCGTGTCCCAAACCACATTCAAGCAGTTCCCAAGTCTGCTTCTGAACGGGCCTTGCAGATCCGGACTGTGGCCAACCCAGCGGGGAGTGTGTTTCCCGGGGCCCCGCACCTCGACGCAGCCTGAGAGGGGCGAGCGGGTGGGTGGACAGACGGACAAAGCAGCAGGCTCCCGGGTGGCCAGCTCCAGGTGCTATGTGCTCCCAGCTGTCTGCCCGCCCCCTTCGTTGTCAGCGCCGCCTCCTGTGGCCCCTGACGGAGCTAGACGTCGTCATCGTCACTGTCATCCTCATTGGATGGGGCCACGCCAGCCTCGGGGGCAGGTGTTCTGGTCTGTTTCTGCTCTACGCGGCTGCGAAGGGCCAGGATGCGGTGGTGCAGAGCGGCATATAGCTGGCCCGTGTCCTTGGAACTGGCCGAGATCAGGAAGACCTTCACGCCCTGGTCCTCGGTATCCATGGCTGTGATGCGAATGCTCTTCTCACTGGCCTTGTCAATCTGCGTCTGGGCCCACAGCTTGGTGTTGAGGATCAGCCGCAAGCTACCCTGGGACCGCATCACTAGTCGGGACTGTAATGTCCCATCGTCAGCCGATGCCATGTCGTTGAGTCTCAGCAGTCCCCGGCCTCTCTCCACCCAAGACTGCGAGGTCTTGTCAAAGACAAACAGCTTACACTGCATCAGTAACACGTTGCTCTCTGCCTCCTCCCCAGTGATGACTTCCACTTCTTCCAACAAACACTTGCGCGCTGTTGCCTTGGTGTGGGTGGCTGCCGATTCGGCCAGGGACTCTTTCTCAGGTGGCCTCCTGGGATGAAGACTTGGACCCAGACTCGACAGCTGAGTTCTCCCTGTTGGCATCTGAAGTGACCTCATTTAATGTGGGTGGGCTCAATACGCGCTCGCTCATGTTCTGGCCAAATACAAATTTGTTGCTGGTGGCATCGGCATTATTGGTCGAGTTCTCTAAACAGGAGCTGATATATTGAAGAAAATAGTTGGTCGCAGTTGGCGTTTCTGAACTGGGGTGTCCGGCATTTTCCATGTCAGCTGCTTCAGTGTTTTCATTTATTAACTTAACTCTGTCCCTCAAGTTCTGCCCAAATACAAACGCTTGCTGTGCAACTTGCTCTTTTTTCTCACAGCTGTCCTCCTCAGAAGTACTGCTAGACTCATTTTTCTGGGGCTCTTTCTCCTCAGGTGCTGGCGCCTCGTCAAGTGGACTTCTCTGTGTGGGGTTGTCGAGCGATGTCGATGTCGCTGTTCCTGTGCAGTCTGCGGGGATACTGAGCCCATTGGTGCCGCTGCTTGGAACGGCCTGTGAGAGTGCCTTTGGCTGTGGGGCTTGTAACACTGCCGGGCGAAGCACACTCCGCTGCTGCTCCTTGGGCTTCTGGCTTGGCAGACCTGCACTGGGTGCCTGGCCATGGATCAGTGTTGGTGGCTTCAACCGGAACCCACTGCTCTTTTCCTCTGGTTCTGAGTCAGAATTGCCTGCAGATGGCTCGCAGAAGGTTGATGGCATAAAAACATTGTTTTTGATACTGACTGTGAAGGTGGGAATTGGATTAAAGAGGACGTCCTTTCTCGCTTGACAGAAGGGCAGTAATTTCCATCTTCTCTGTCAGAATCTTCACCACCTTCAGGGCTGGAGCCTCCAGCTGACCTCTTTTGTCCTTTATCCTTCTGAAATACAAAGACGGGTGGAGCAATGGCAGGTTTTTCTTCGTTTGCCAGGTCCGCCATTTTACTTCCTCAAGCCCTCCCACAAGGCTCCGCGCTGGCCGCCGCTCCTGTTCCCTCTATTCTTGATTGTCTTGGAAGAGAGGGTCCCAGAGAGCCAGTTCTATCATTATCATCTTCCTAGTTTCTATCATTCCAACAAGCATTGGAGGTGTCCCTCCTCATCCTGTGGAAATGTACACATAGCCAGGAAAATATATGGTATTTGCTGTGCCACTCTTAAGAAGAATATTTTGTATTGTCTTCAATAAACCTTTACCTAAAACCTAAGAGTATCCACAAAGAGAGATTTTGTATCCAAACATGTTTTCCATGAGGACAAAGTCCATGAAAATGAGATCATATTAAGAATCATTTCCACTTCTGCTGTCAATCATTCAATTGCTTCCTTTTGCCTCAGAATAAAGGTCTGAGTGTTCCACTGGCCAACTAGGACCGGGGCTCCAGCTGGCAGGACTGGATGTTACTGCAGGACAGAGTGGCACCTGTGAGCTGCCAGGAGCCACACCTCAGGTGTCCCTCCGAGTGTCAGGAGCCCCAGGAGTTGCTACACAGCAAGGTCTGGGGCTGACCAGGGAGCCATGGACACTGGTTCTCTGGACTGACCAGCAGGGAGAGTCCACCCCTACCCTTGCCCAACTCCTGCCAGGCCTCACTTCTCATTGTCTCTGAGCCGCCCCAGGGCACAGAACCAGGCCCCGAATAGCTCCTTGGGCTGTATTTGATATTTCTGTGCCGCCTCCTGCAGCAGCACTATCTCCTCCATTACTTTCTGCTCCTGGGCCCAGAGGGAAGGAGAGGCTGCAGGAACTGCCTGAGTGGGGGTAAGGAGTGGGGCAGGGGACCGGTCCTAGGTCTTTGCACACAGGGGCACCCTCCTTCCCCCTAATTCCATCAGGCCCTTCCTGGGCTCAGAGATGGGCATCAACAGTCCTTCCTCCAGGACGTTATCCTTGATGCCACCCCCTACCCCCAGCCATCAACTGGAGGGGTCTCCCACTTCTGTTATCCAACTCTCCCAATAAATGGAAGATGCAGGGGATGGAGCCCAGGAGTGTGCTGGCCAGGGCATCTCTGATTCTCATTCTCCTCTTCTGCCCCCCAGGAGTTGCCACAGCTGCTCACCTTCTTTCTCTCTAGGTTGATCTGATTCCCCTGGAAGGCAAATATCCAAAGTCCATCAGAAAGAGCTCCCTGGATAAATATCATATGATCTCACTCATCTATGGGAAATAATAAACAACACAAACTGATGAACAAAAGCAGATCCAGAGACAGGGAAGAATCAATCAGACCGTCAAACCTCAGAGGGAAGGTAGGAGAGGGTGGGGGTAAGGGGGAGAGATCAACCAAAGGACTTGTATGCATGCATATAAGCCTAACCAGTGGACACAGACAACAGGGGGGTGAGGGCATGAGTGGGGGGGGGGGGTTAGGAAGGTAATGGGGGGATGAGGACAAATATGTAATACCTCAATCAATAAAGAAATTAAAATGAAAAAAAAAAAAAGACTAGCCCCCAATGCCCACCCTTCTTATGATGCACTACCACCAGGTCCCAGGAGGGGGCAGGAAACGGAAAGACAGAACTTGGACCCAGGCCAGGCTCAGGGCTCCACAGGAGGGGGAATATGAATCACTATGATGGGCCTGTCACTCCAGCTCCCAGGGGCGGCTGTGCCTAGAACTCAGGATTCAATATGGGGGCACTCTGTCCCCAAAAGCCAATCCTGGTCACCCCAGCTGAGGCCCAAGGTCACCCACCTCCAGATAATCCTCCATCCTACTGTCCAGCATCTTTTGGTCAGTCAGAAATTTGCCAAGAAAGGGAACACACTGGGCAAACAGGGTGAGGGTGGGATGAGACCCTGCTCTCAGGTGCCCACAGACCCTCCCCTGAAAGTCTTCCACCCTCAGCCTCCTGACCACCCCAGGGTTCCCATGTGGAGCAGTCCAGGTCCCTTAGGGCCTCCACTCAATTGCCTCTTCCCTCACTCTCCAGGAACCCCTCTTGATCAGCTCCCAGGACCTCCTTTTGGCAACTCACAGGGTCTGTGTTCCCGGGCCAGCCCCACCCTATATCCATCCTGCACCCAGCTCCTCCAGGGCCTCCTCTTGGTCACGTCTAAGGGAGGGTTTCAGGTTCTGTGGGCACAGGATGTGGGGATGGAGAAGGAAAGCCTCCCTCTCTTGACTTGGAGGCCTCCAGCTGGGAGGACAAAACTGCCTCTCCTCTGACCCTGGAGCACCCCCCCAGACAGGGTCACTCACCTTCTTCTGCAGCCTCTTCTTGGCTCCTCGGAGGTAGAGCATCAGAGAGGCAAACCTGGGGGGCTGCTTCCGCCAGGGTGGAGGACAGGGTCATTGAGGTCATGCTCACCTCACCCCATTCCCCCCACCACCCCTGCCCTCACACCCTGGACATCTGACCCAAGTCAGCTGGTACCAGTGCCATCCCGACTCCAGCATGCTCTGATTCTGGATGGCTCCCAGCTACGACACTCACTCGGTGTGTGTGACCTTAGGCCTGGGCCTGGCCTCCCTGATCCATTCCCTCCTCTGGAAAGTGGGAGAGGTCCACCTAGCTCACAGGTTCTTTTGAGGACTTGGTGTCATTACTGTCATCATTGTTCTCACCCTCAGCCCTCCAGGTGGGACAAGGCAGGGAGATCTGCACAGTCCTTTCCTGCCCTGAACTCATGACCACCCTGTGAGGCCTGTAGCACGGGATGGTCACCCTTCCATGTCAATCACGAGGAGACTGACTGGCAGTGAGTGTTATAGGGGCACAGTGGGAAGTCTCAGAATGCACACCTCTCTGTCTCTGGTCCAGCCAGTGGGACCTGAGGCCAAGCAGCCCTTTTGTTCCCCTGGCCCGTGGGAATCCCCATCCCTGAGGCAGGAAGGAGGCACTCCCCTTGGAGGTGTGGTGAAGACAGAAGGAGCAGGAGGGCCCTGGCATCCTGAGGACAGGCTGGGCTGGTTTGGGGAAGAAATGTACCCCACCCACCTGTTCACCTGACAGCCTGGAAGAAACTAAGGGCCTGCAGGAGGGACCAACATGGAAGCCAGAGACCCGCTCAATGTGCCAGCTCTGCATCCCATCATGGAACAGCCCAGCCACCACCCTGTGTGCCATGACCAGGGCCTCTTGCCCTTGAAACTGCTCCCCGCCCCCCTCACCTGCCCATGGACCAAACGGATCCCTCTTCCTGGTAATCAGGACTGAGAGGGTGAATATTTTCAGAGAATCTTTAAGTAACAAACTACCAAAGCCACATCCTGTGCAGTCCCCCCATCTCTCACGCCCTCCTCTCTACAGACCTCCAACCTCGCTCTACCTTGATGAACTGTTCCCTGCTCAGTCAGTTGTCTTCCTTACACAGTTTTTTCACTGTAACTGTGCTCCTACTGAGGGGAGGGAAAGAGGAAAGACATGTTTAGGAAAGATGGGGGAGACAGGTTAAGGGCAAATTCCTTTGACCATCTCATGTTTCAAACTGCCGTGGTGAGGGTATCACTGGGTTCCTCTGAGTAGGAAGGTCTCTGTGGGACTGGCGCAGGGCTCTCATGTTGGTCACCTGGGCCCCTTTCCCATTTCTATGGAGCAGCTCTGCTTTGACCAGTTTGGATTTCAACTGGGCATAGTGTTCTGGTGCTGGAAACTCTTGAAAATCTCTCCTCACACAGACTGCAGCTCCCATTCTGCTGGAGTTGCTGGCTCTCTGCTCTGTTGGCTGTGCAGCAGCAAGTGGCTGGGCTGGGGAGGCCCACAGTTCAAGAAGTGTGAGGGAGCACAGGACTTGGTTGGAAAGTCTGTAAGGAGGAATCTCTGAAAGGTCAGGAGCCTCTAGGGGGACCATGCTGAAGGCGGCAGCCCCTGCCTTGACTTTTCCAAACAGGTCTGAGCCCCTGGGTGTTTACTGGAATCTTTATGTTTAGTCTTTAGACATCCTTGCTTAAAGGACACTGCAGATGCATGTGTCTTCTCAAGGCTACTTACCCTGCTGATAGTATCTAGAAGTAAATTTTAGTTCAAGCTGTTGCTACAATAAAATCCTAAGGAGGCAGGAGAACAGGCAGTAACCATGTTTGGTTACTATAACTAAGCAGTCCCTTAGCCCTCTCTTTCACAGAAACATGTGTCAGAGTAATCATTCATCCATCACTCAAGGTCTGCCAGTCAACCCCATCCAAGAAGCTCCCTGTGGCCTCTTGGAGCTGAGGACACCTGCAGCCACAGCCACAAGAAACCCACTCCTCAGTCCTATACCTGCAGGAAACCAAATTCTTCCCACAACCAGGGTGAGATTGGAAGCGTCTCCTTTCCTCCCAGACACTCAGGGAAGACCACAGTCTCAGCCAAAACCCTGGTCTTGTGAGCCCCGAGTCAAAGGAACTGCTTACGCCATGCCTTGCTCCTGATTGCAGAAGCTGTCAGGTAGCCAAGAATGTGTACTGTCACTAGGTTAGTGATAACAGCAAGGAATGACTATGCCGCATCCTTTATCAAATCGGGTTCCCCATCTTAGAAGAAACTTCCTATTGGAGAGAGTGCTCGTTCATAACACAGTTTCCTAAAAGTGAAAGTTACATGTTGCCTTGATGGAAGACAGTTCTGTGGGGGTCTTCCATGGTTCTGCTTGTCTTGCACGGGGCACTGTCTGCCTTTGTTCCTTTGTGTGTAGAAAACAGTTTTGGAAGAGTATGTCAGCCCCTGGAACAAAGGGCAGGCTTGCTTTCAGCCCTAGGAGATGGAGATGAGGTCTCCCTTTGAGCCAAGGACAGATGTTCTTGCTGCTCATTATTAAAGACATGGATTTTCTAAGCTCACTGTTCATTTTCTGTGATGCCACCCACTGTGTATGCAGACGTCACCTGGCCATCTTCACATGGGATTTGGGGTTCAGAGATCTGGCACAAAAATGGTGATACTCTACTGCTATGTCATAAAGATTCTCCTTTCTTTCTGACCCAGCAGTTTGATGGAATCAGTTAGCATTCATGGGACTGTGGCAGGCAGGCAGGGTCAGACTCCTCAGAATTCTGAAGAAGCAATTGAGAATGATGTACAGCACATACTTATGTAGAAAATTTGGAAAACACATTTATTTGTAAAGGTAGAAATGCAAATATTATACAAAGTGACCTCTGAACCTACTGACTAGGTGAGAGAATTTGAGCCTTGCCATTCCTCCCCCTCAGCACACAGTGTCACTCCATTTCTACCAATCTCAGGCACAACACCTAGGGTTAGTTTGGCATGAACAATACTTAAGATTATTTTTATTGTGGAGGGATTTTAGGAAGTTTATCTGCCAGGGTGTTATCCTGCATCTACTAGGGTTCAGGAATCTGGAGAAGGGGCTGCGAGTAAATTAATAAAGAGGCTAGAGAAGAAATATGAATTTGGAAGGCATTTTGGGGGAGCTAGAGGAGGCGTAGTACTAGTAACTAAGTTTATGGAATCTCTGGATCCCTCACTTTTTATTAACACATTTTGCCTTAGAGCAAAGCAGATATACATATCAAAGGCAAGGTTTGATAAACAGTAAAAAGTTTATCAGGTTGGGGAAATGCCTACAGCTGTTCAGCAGCAGGTAATAACATGCAGATTTTCAGGTTGAGGAAATGCTTTCAGCTATTCCAGCAGCAGGTAATATGATTCAGCCCTGCTGAAGCCCCAAGGTTCATCAACCTTTTGATGAACTTCTTGCATTTATAACCTGCTGAAATTTGCCTCCAGCATTTATCCTTATCAGTTGCTCATGACATGACCAGGCTGCTGTCCCTCCCACAGAATGACTGCCTGGTGCTATTTGTAGCTATACTTCCATTTGGTCCCATATGACAATATCTTCACGGTGCTGTCTCAGAGTCCATTGCAGTCACTATTTCAAGTCTTGTTGTCTACTAACTTAGCAATTGTACAATAGCAAGGGACTCAGAGGCTTAAAACAGGAGGAATTGATGGTTAAAGTCAGAATCAGTAAGCAAGAACCTGATAAAAAGGTACTAATCAAACTCACCTCAGAGTTTTCTACCTAAGAAGACATGGGAATCCCATCTTATATTTAGTTTCCACATGCCACCTTCTCTCAATATGATCACAGCTCTCTAAAACTGTGTTTCTCTTGGGAAAAGTGGGTTATTGAGGTTTGAAAATGTAACACTTCAATTGTGCACTGACAATGTTGTAAACCCTCTTTTTGAGAAGAAATAAAATTTTAAATCAGAAATATGAACTTCCTCTATGAGATAAGACAAGCTTTGATTAAATTAATAAAACCAGGAATTTCCTAGATTTTTAGACTTCTATGTGTTTAATGCTCTAAATTGCCCCAAATCTTGGAACTGATTTTATAAATATCTTGTGAGACAGAAAGGTGGTCCAGCCAGGCTAGCCAGAAGTTTGAAATGGAGAAGACATTGCGTTTTACACTGAGTGGCCAGATTATTATGATCTCTGAATGCATAATAATCTGGCCACTCAGTATATATCCTATATAATAAAAGGCTAATATGCAAATTGTCCCCTTGACCTGGAATTCGACCAGCAGGCAGGCCGGCCAACCACCCATGTCCCCTCCACCTGGCCAGGCTGTCTGGACCCCACCCATGCACGAATTCACGCACCGGGCCTCTAATATATATGTATACACACACACACACACACACACACACACACACACACACACACACACACTGAGTGGCTAGATTATTATGCATTCAGAGATCATAATAATCTGGCCACTCAGTGTATACATGCTCTAACAAAAGAGGTCTCATGCCAATTAGTGACATCGGTGCTACATTAACATAAGCAGGTTATATAAGGGTGTGCCTGCACAGTATGTACATTGCTACTGCTGAGTCATTGCCCTCATGCACGAGTAGGGCAAAGGGGCCTTTAACATAGTAATGCTGCCGTGTCCTTGCCTACACGCATATGTATGGGGAGTATGCCTTGAACCTCTGGCGTATTCTGGTTAGGGCCCCCACAGCATGTCAGTGTTGTGACTGACTTCTTGCTAGTAGACTCTATCTGCTGCCTTCTTGCCTTGTATGTTTTGATGATGTTGGGGAACCCACGTGACAAGAAGCGGTGGGTGGCCTCTCGCTGCTAAGGGAAGCCTCTGCTTACAGCCAGAAAAATACTGAAGCCCTTAGTCCTATAACCACAAGAAACTGAATTCTGTGTAAGCCCAGAAGCAGAACTGTCTCCAGCATAACCTGTGACGAGCCCCAAATCCCAAGCAATGCCCTGGTTGCAGCCTCCTTAGACCTTAAGCAGAAGACCCATCTGGGCCTGGACTCCTGGCCCAAGGAAACTGTGACATAACAAACCTGTTATTGTGATATTGTTATGCAGCAATAGCTTCTAAGGTAGAGACCAGTATATTTTGTCACAGACATTAAAAGTGAGAATTAAGGGTTTGATCTATTTAAATTTTCTCTGCATAGTGATTATATCTGGAGAGTTTTGCTAACAACTGGGATGAGTACAGCAACCAAAGAGGTCTATGTGATCGTATTGGGCATATCTGTGTCTGTATCCAAAACACAACCTCAGGGGCCCTGAAGTGAACTGCTCCTGTTTGCAGGCACAGTGCAAGAGCAGCGAGTTGGTGGCCTGCAGGTGTCCATGCCAGGACTTCTGTGCTCTGAGGAAGCGGATGCCTCACGTGGCAGCAGAAGAGGATGGGAGGAGGATGGAGAAAACAGGAGAGGGTTGTTCTCTGAAACCACTGGATGTGAGGTATGAGCCCTGATGAGCAGAGCGGGTCATGGCAGAAGCAGAAGGATTTGTTTTCCTAAGAGACTTTGTCAGATCGTGAGTCTAGGCAGTGCTGTCAGTGCCACTGGAGTGCTGCAGGGTGGCAGGGCGACACGTTATGCGGGGAAGGCAGCACTGCTCTGGCACCTGAGCACGGGGGTCTTTGGGAGGACTGGGGGGAACTGCCAGCACAGACTGGGGTCCTCACAGAGAGGCATCTGGAGAGGGTTTATGGGCAGACAAGGGAACACCAGAGGAGAGCTGCCTCATAGGTGGGACGATTAGCAGGAAAAGTCACTCTTTGTGGATTGTGCCTCCAGGTCCCTAGAAACCATAGCTGGGGCCACGTTTGATGAGCGTTGAAGCTTTAGCAGCAGATAGAGAGGACGAGGGGCAGGGAAGGAAGCAGGGAAAGATGAGAAGCCCCGCACTGGCACTGCATCACCATAGGCTGCCAGAACCTTAGTCGCCTGCGAGGCAAGTGTGCCCACTCAGTCACATGGCACATCTCCTGACAGGCTGTGTGGAGAAACATGCCTCAGAGCAGTGCACCCGAGGGAGAAGAAATGAGTCTTAAATGGCTCCTTCCTGCCCTGTTCTTATGGATCAAACTTTGCCCCCTTTATCCTTAGGCCAGGTAAATATGTGGATATTTTGGTTTTAGGGAAATGACCACAGAGAAAGGCAGGCCATTCAAAGTTCTGAGAGTGACTCTGTCTTAGTGTGTTTGGGCTACTATGACAAAAATACCATAAACCGCATTGCTTATAAGCAACAATTTATTTCTCATAGTTCTGTAGGCTGGGAAGTCCAAGATCATGGTGCTGGTAGTTTCAGTGTCTGCTCAGGGCCTGCTTTCTGGCTCATTGACAACCTTCCCTTCACTGGGTCCTCACTTTGTGGAAGGGGCACTAATGCCAGTTATGAATGCTCCACTCTCATGACCTAAGCACCTCCTGAAGGGCCCACCTCCAAACACCATCACATACAGCATATGGTTTCAACATTGGAATTTGGGGCGGGGGGAAGGGGGGCACAAGTATTCAGTCCTCTCAGTAAGCTCCTCCTTGGATTGAAGTCTTCTGAGAAGAGGCATTTGAGCTAAACCCTGAGGGTTGGCATTCCAAATAAAGAAATAAGGATGTACCCAGATACCAAGACCACAAAGTGCAAGGAGTGTTTTGGGACTCTCAGGAGACCATATTAGTGTAGACATAAGGTTTCAGCCAATTTTATATTTCAGGATAAAGATTTGAACTTCATTTCTTAGGCCATAAGTTGTCTACTGAAAAAAAAAAAAATATATATATATATATCCCTCACCTGAGGATATGTTTACTGATTTTAGAGAGAGGAAGGGAGAGAGAAACATTGATGGGAGAAACTTCAATCAATTGCCTCCTGAATGCCCCCTCACCTGGGATCAAACTGCAACCTAGGTATGTGCCCTGATTGGAAATCAAACTCACAACCTTTTTTGGTGTACAGGAGGACGCTCAACCAATTGAACAATGGGGTCAGGGCTCCATTGATATTTTTAACCTAGAGATCCCACACAATGGGAGAGTAGAGCTCAAGAAAGTTTTCTAGTTTCCATCAATGTGATATTGTAGTTAAATCCACGGCGGGGGGCGGGCAGGATAAAGCTGGGGTTCTTAATCCAGTCTAGGGATCACCTAGGGGGGTGTCTGTGAAGTTCAGAAATTGAATGCAATGTTTCTGTGAGGGCCTCCATGTCTTTCCTCAACTTTTCCAAGGGTCTGGCCCTACAGGGTTAAAGAGCCCTAGCAAAGAGAGAAAATCAGCATGCCCCCTCATTTCCCCAATCCCACTGGGGGAGTGAGCAAAACCAGCCTGAAAGTGTGGTAGTTCAGAGTTAGGAGGCAGTTCAGGCTCGTACTGACATGACCTGGAGAAGATGTAGAAGCCAGGAAGGTCCTGTCACAATACAGACTCTGGCTGACTTGGTCCTGCTTCTGCGCTCTAGCTGCGCTGGGGAAGGAGGTGGTACCAGCCGGGCGGACTCCAGCATCCTTCCCCACGATGAGTGCAGATGCCGGGCCCGCAGGCTGCTGCGCCTCCCGCGAGATCTGGTCCTTCAAGGCCCTGCCCCCGGGCCCTGCGCAAAGCAGGACGGGACACTAAGATGGGGAACCTCCGTTTGATTTTAGAGCGGGGAGCTAACGCCTGAGGTCCTCAGCTGTCGCTCGCTCTCCCTCAGGAGCAGGGGACGGAGAGGAAATGAAAAGCTGCCGCGGCGGAGAAGTCCGACTCCGCAGTTGCCCTGGGGGCGCAGCCGGCCCCCCCGCGCCTGACGCGTCCCGAGTTACTCAGGGGAGGACCCGGCCGGCGGCGCTGCTGGTCGCCGCGTGTCCCTGACCCCGCACCCGACCGCAGCGGGCGGCGCGGGGCCAGAGGGCGGCCCGGAGCCCCGGGCGGCGTGGCCTGGGGGTTGGGCTCTGCGGCGCCCCTTCCCGCGCCGCCCCTCGGCCTCCTTCGGAGCTGAACGCGGTGTCCGCCCCTCGGACGGCGCACTGTGAGGCCCAGGCTCAGCCTGCGGGTCTCACCGAACCCTGAGGGGCCCCGGAAGCTGCCCTTTTGCCCAGACTCAGGCCAGGTGCCTTCTGTGTGCATTTGGGTTCCTCTTGAGCCGCCTCGTGGTTGCCTCCGGCGTACTCTGTGAAGTCCCATGTCCCGTGTGGTTCAGGGTTCGAGCTCTGGAAGAGGGGCCGCACGCAAATGAAAGAGACAAGACAAGAAATAATTTGGAAATATTGGGGGACCAGGCAGGGGCCGCACGCAAATGAAAGAGACAAGACAAGAAATAATTTGGAAATATTGGGGGACCTGGCAGGAGCCCAGCTCAAGAGGAAGGACTCCGCTTGGGCAACAGCCTCACCATCCTTTTATTCAATTTGGGATACACCTAGCCCTTAGGCAGGCAATTTCCAGTAACAGGCAGATTATCTTTAAGTAAGGATTTCCATGACTGTCTGGTGGGGAAGTTGCTTCAGCTACCATTGTCTGTTCTAAACAGTGGGTGTACAGCTCTGACCTTTGCCAGAGCTCAAGGGTCACCAGCCTTCTGGGTTCCTTGTCCACACCTCTCTGCTAGTGAAGACAATGGGTGGCTTCCTGCAGGCACTATCTCAGTCATGTCCCATGTTTAAGTGTTCTCAAAACTGACTTATCAGAAGGAGAAAAAAGTGTCATGAATGTGACATAATCGTTCTCTCAGGAATAACACTTAATTCACAGAAAACATAACTGAAACTCTAGAGCAGGGGTCCTCAAACTACGGCCCGCGGGCCACATGCGGCCTGCCGAGGACATTTATCCGGCCCGCTGGGTGCCGCTGCCTGTCCTGCTTAGCAGCCGACTCGTCCTGGGCCCGCAGTGCGCATAGGAATTTGTTCATAGTTTTTTTTTTAAACTATAGTCCGGCCCTCCAACCGTCTGAGGGACAGTGAACTGGCCCCCAGTTTAAAAAGTTTGAGGACCCCTGCTCTAGAGGAGCTGCATGGCAACCACAGGCTCTGAGATATTTCAGCCAAGAAAGCTGCTGGTGCCAAAAAGACCTCAGAGGAGAAACGAAGTCAAAACTGTTTTTGATGTGAATGCCATTTCAAACACTGTTTTTAAAGGTTATCTAGTGCTGACATGAAGGTTTGTTTTGATTCCTGTCTTTGAGGATTGCAGCTTAACCGTGATGCCACAAAACCGTTTTTTCACGTAAGTGTTGTCTCTGAGACAGAACGGGCATCCACCTTATACAGTGTCCGAATTTGACTGGCTGCCAGTTACTGTTTGTAGAAATGTCCTGGAAGGGGTGAGGGCTGTTTCCACACACAGCTCATCCACTTCTTTGTTGTAATAAGCTGAACTGAGTAGATTATGTTAATTTAAAGCTAGAACTGTTAAGTTTGCAAACCAGCCTGACTGATCCATTGCCAGTTATTTTATTCATGCCTTGGTCTTTTGGGTTTGCACCAGAAATTGGAATTGCTTGCAATTATATGTTTAGATGGAATCAGGCTCAAAATTACTGATGACATTTAATAGTTTCTTAAAGCACAAGCGGTTCAACTTTTGATCAATTAGAAATGATATGTTTTTGTTTCTTTCATTTCAATATGCCAGTGATCTGTTAGGTGTGCTTTTTAAATGTTGTTCCAGCATTTGAACAGAAATGTCCTTAAATGTTGAGAGCCATTTACTATAAAGAAAACTTGTCTAAATCCTTAAATGTGAAATGTGGAGAAATTAGTTGAGTAGTAGTAGGAAATGTAGGATAAATATTGTGGGACTTAAGTGCTTGTCTCTCAGCCCAATGGTTTCCTACAGTTGATTTTGTCAGCAACTAAATGTTAATTATGTACTGATAGTGTAAGGTAACTATAAAATGATAACTGTAATTACCTGAAAGAATCAGATCTGGAATGCCCTTTGATGTTATGATTACTTGTACACCTACAATGTGATAGGATTGTGTGACACTCATCTAAAGATTAATGGCTCTTTTGTAAACTTATGATAAATTTCTTCGGGTTTCGATTCCAACAGCTGACCAGAATGTGTTTGAATTCATACAGAAATAGTGTTGATATCTGAAACCCATGTCGAACTTCTCTGAAGAAAGGGCAACAATGATTGCAGCTGGGGATTTGCAGGAATTTGTTCCTTTCAGTCGAGACCACTGCAAACACCACCCTAACGCTTTGAACCTTCAGCTTCGGCAGCTGCAGCCAGCCTCTGAGTTATGGTCGTCTGATGGGGCTGCTGGCTTGGTGGGATCCCTGCAGGAGGTTACAATCCACGAAAAACAGAAGGTTTTATTAAGATTCTCAGTTTGTTTTTGAAATGTAGAGAGATGCGATCTACTTGTAATTTAAGGCTACCCAGATGCAACTGAGAAATGAGTATAAATGCTATTTCCAGGGTACAAATTAAGATTTGGTAATTTTTATCAAAGCTAAAAATAATGACCTTATTGTATTATAGTGTCATGGCTGTTTATTTAGACATATAACTCAGGGATTTATAATGAGAATCACTATGATTATGGTCCATTTAAAACCTCTTTCTTCACTTAGTATGTGGGGACCAGATTTCATGTTATTTGATGGTTAGATAGTAGAGTTAGCAATGGTCCCTGCTGCCAAAAACTTAGTTTCTATAGGAGAAAAGAAATGCCACATAAATAGATAAGGTACTAGTTTTTAAATAGGGGAATGAAAAGTAAGTGCTTGTTAAACAGTCAATCTTTCTCATCTTAATTCCATTTCTGTATCCCTTTTGGGATACCAAAATTTCCGGAAGTGGAAGTCTATGTAGTTAGGAATCTAAACCTTTCTCTGCCCTGTTCATTTTGACTGTTGGGACAAGGGCAGGAAGGTGAATGTATATGCAGTTTGAAGCATGGAAATCTGCATGGTGGGTAAGCTCCCACAGTGACCCATGTGCACTTCACTGCTCCCTCTGCATCACCCCCCATACGCTTAATACGTCTTTTTAGTCTCCCAAGAATGTTGGTTTAATTTTTGGATATGTAGGTAAGGTCTAATTTTTGTTTATTTATATTTTTGGCAGCATAAAATGGTCATGTAATAATACAATACTTAATATAGAGAATTCTTGAGTAAATTCTCATTTTTGAAATCCTGTAAGATACAGTATAATACATACACCCACACCCCCTCCTCTGTTAATCAGTGGCACCAAACCTAAGAGTTGGACTTGAACTGAGTCCTACTCCACAGAGAGTAGGAGACTTATATCTGGATTGCTGTTCAATTTTAATTAATAAATCTTGCTCCATACTGTTGCAAAAGAAATAAAAATAGTGCTTAAACATGTCTTACGTAGGTAAATTTTTAAGGAAAGCTGGCAGTTAAGGAGAGGCAGAAGTGAAATTGGAGAAGTGGTTTATGACGAGAAACTCTATGTGGCTGGAAATATGGTGATCTGGAGCAAAGGAAGTAAAAGCCAGGCATTGGCTGTTTACAAGGCCTTTACAGTTGATAGTCCTGTTCAACAGGTGAGTTTATTTGAATTTTAGTATCTGATTAACTATTGAATAATTTTTAAAAATATATTTTATTGATTTTCTACAGAGAGGAAGGGAGAGGGAGAGAGAGTTAGAAACATCAATGAGAGAGAAACATCAATCAGTTGCCTCCTGCACACGCCCCACTGGGAATGTGCCTGCAACCAAGGTACATGCCCTTGACTGGAATCGAACCTGGGACCCTTTAGTCCGCAGGCCAACGCTCCATCTACTGAGCCAAACCAGTCAGGGCTTGAATAATTAAAAAAAAAAAAAAAAGCTTTTATCTTAAAATTTAACAGAAATAATAATTTAAAAAAAGTATAATGATCCCAGTAGCTAGGTATATGTTTTAACATGTAGTGAAGATAATGGTAGGGAAATAAACATTTAATTTATTTTCTATATTATCACTTTTTTTACACTGTCCTTTGTCAATTTCATGGTAATGTTTAAAAACTTGAATAATTCAATTAGTTATTGTCAAAAAAATTTTATAAGACTTATATTTAAGGGTATCCTATATAATAAAAGGGTAATATGCAAACTAACCGAGTAACAACCAGGAACCACTGGTCACTATGACACTCGCCGCCAGGGGCAGATGCTCAATGCAGGAGCTGCCACCTGGTGGTCAGTGTGCTTCCTCAAGGGGGACACTGCTCAGCCAGAAGCCAGCTCATGGCTGGCCAGCACAGCAGCAGTGACTGGAGCCTCTCCTGCCTCTGTGGCAGTGCTAACGATGTCCGACTAATGGCTTAGGGGAGTGGGCCTAAGCTGGCAGGTGGACATCCCCCAAGGGGGGCCTGGACTGCAAGAGGGCACAGGACATGTTGAGGGACACCCCCCACCCCAAGTGCATGAATTTTTGTGCACCAGGCCTCTAGTAAGAATATATTAACACATGATTATATTTGGATGCAAAGTGTTGAATAAATAAAAATTAGGTTCATAGTAAAAATACTCAGAGAGTAAGGGAAAGGAAAAAAAATCTAATTTGCTGTCATTGCACATGCTCAGGTTGCTGGCTTGATCCCCAGTAGGGGGCGTGCAGGAGGCAGCCAATCAAAGTTTCTCACCGATGTTTCTACCTATCCTTCTCTGAAGTCAATAAAAATATATTTATACTAGAGGCCTGGTGCATGAAATTTGTGCACTGGAGGGAGGGGGGTCCCTCAGCCCGGCCTGCGGCCTCTTGCAGTCCGGGACCCCTTGCTCCTTACCACCTGCCTGCTCAGTGCTCCTTACCGCTTGGCTCGCTGCTCCTTAGCACTACTGCAGGGGTGGGAGAGGCTCCCGCCACCGCTGCTGCGCTTGCTTTCTGTGAGCCCGGCTTCTGGCTGAGAGGCGTTCCCCCTGTGGGAGTGCAGTGACCACCAGGGGGCAGCTCCTGTGTTGAGCGTCTGCCCCCTGGTGGTCAGTGCGCATCATAGTGACCAGTGTTCTGGTCGTTCTGCTGTAATGGTTGCTTAGGCTTTTATTATATAGACGAGAGGCCCGATGCATGAAATTCATGCACAGGTAGGGTGCCTAGGCCTGGCTGGTGATCAGGGCCGATCTGTGGGGTGACCGGCGGGGCAATCGGGGGCCCCCACTGGCACCCGCCTTGCCTGGCCTGGGGCCTGCAGGCTGGGGGCAGCTCCTGCATTGAGTGTCTGCCCCCTGGTGGTCAGTGTGCATCATAGCGACCAGTCGTTCCACTGGTTGTTCCACCATTCGGTCAATTTGCATATTAGGCTTTTATTATTATATAGATATGTATTTATAATTCATAAACTTATATATAAATTTATATGTATATTTATATATAAAAAACTATATATTTCTAACTGATTTAAAAAAGAATAAAAATTAGTAATTAAGCATTTGCCCTGCCTTTTTAGGAAGCCTTAAAGTTCATCTCCAGTTAATAAAGGAAAACGCTTATTTAAAAAAGAATACCAGCTAATAAATATAGAAGGAATGGTAGAATTTGAAAATCACTATTCTGTGTAACCTCTGATTCAGACAAGGATTGTAAATGGGATAGTAATGCTATTGCGTGAAAGTTATTTATCATGGCACCAAGGTGTCACCCAAAGTGAAGAAACAAATACATCTCTACTCTGAAGCTGCATATTGTTCTCCACCTCAATAACCCGGTGGGTGTACCATCACTAATAGGGGACAGAGGACTATTTTATACCTACAGCTGTAATGTAGCATGGAGACATGATGTCATCTACTCAGTTTTCTTCTCTAAAATATTTGACATGAATATGTAGACCTAACTTCCAGTTAAAGGAAATATAGAGGATCAATTTATAAAATGAGATGAGGAATGGGTGGAGATATAGATGAAATAAGAACCACCAGAAATTGAGAATTATTGAAGTTGGCTGTTGGGGATTTATTATGTTACTCTGTTTACTTTGTATATATTTGAAATTTTCTATAATAAAAACTTAAAGAAAAAAACACTATGAGATACAATTAGACAAATCCAGAATATGGGATAGTCTACATTCTGGTCTCCTTAAAGAGTTAGTCATGGAGGGGGAAAAAAGGTGGGGCCTGTTCTAAGTTAAAAGACACTAAAGGACATCACCAAATGCAATATTTTTTGCACCATGTTGAATGAACTTTGATTGAGTCCTGGTTCTAGAAAATTGTCTAAAAAAACATTTTGGGGAAAATTTGAAAAAGTCGCAAATGGACTGAATATTAGGTGATGTTAGAAAATTTTTTTCTTAGGCAAGATGGTGGTTTTGTGGTGTATAGGAGAAAATATTTATTTTGGGGAAATGCATGATGAAGTCATGATGTGGGGGATTTTCAGGTAGTTAGCACCCCCTACTCAAATCCCCCACATGCACATAAGCAGATAGGGCATAATGTTAACAACTGTTAGATTTATTTATTTATTTTTAAAACATACTTGTATTGATTTTAGTGAGGAACAGAGAGGGAGAGAGAGGAACATCAATAACATCAGTGGTGAGAAGAGAATCATTGATCGGCTGCCTCCTACATGCCCACTACTGGGGATTGAGCCCGCTACCTGGATATGTGCCCTTGACCAGAATCAAACCCAGGACCAGTCTGCAGGCTGATGCTCTATCTACTGAGCCAAACCAGCTAGGCCTTAATAACTGTTAGATTTAGATAAACAGGTGTTCACTGTATTACTTCAACTTTTCTTACTGAATATTTTTAGAATAAAAAGCATCTGGGGAGAGTAGAATATATTTATAGCAGTTGAATTAATTGTTGGGCTATTGACAAGAGATTTCAAGACTTTTCGACTAATGTTAAATTCCTTAGTGGGAAGCACTGAAATCTTGGTACCTGGACATTGCTTTTTTGTGTTTTCCCCCATTAACTGTTTCCTGATGAACATTGTACCCTTCTAACAATATATTGGGAACGATAAACTGAATTACTCCTAAACTTGAGGGCATGTGTAAAAGCATTTCTGTCCAGGAGTGTTGAAGCCAGTGACCATTTTGATGATATTTTCCCCCCATGTAACCATATGGTTAGTGTAGTTGTGAAAGTGGCATGACGATATCCAACTAGTTCTTTTTCTTTTTTAAAAATATATTTTTATTGATTTCAGAGAGGAAGGGAGAGGGATAGAGAGATAGAAACATCAATGATGAGAGAGAATCATTGATTGGCTGCCTCCTGCACAACCCACACTGGGGATGGAACCTGCAACCCAAGCATATGCCCTGACCTGGAATCAAACCGTGACCTCCTGGTTCATTGATCGATGCTTAACCATGGAGCCGTGCTGGCCAGGCTCAAACTAATTCTTTGCTTCTATGTTTCCATCTTAAGTTCTCCAAGGGATGATTGCATGGTTACTAGATTCCATGTATGTGCAGTTAGATGAATTCTCTTTTGTCTCCTTTACCTTAAGATTGCTTGTAAATAGAACAATAAGATTTTTAATTTCAGTCCTTTTGGTCTGGAAAACATATTGTTATTTAGACTTCTTACTATATGGAGGAAGATATTTTATATTTTGGTTAGGAATCAATACCAGGTATATGTGATTCAGATTTAGTTGAACAAATTAAACATAACTAAAATTCTGTATGCAGATAAATTAAAGTGCCATATAATAGCTGTGTGTCCACAGTGTAGTGAGAGACAGGGGGACTGGCTCTGAAGGAAGGATTTCTCAAAGAAGTTGCTGATTGAACTGGAAGTTGGGAAAAGAAAAGCATTCTAGGCAGAGGGAATCAGCCACATGATTTATGGAAAAACATGATGTTTTCTAAGTTCAGAATGGATGTACAGAAGGTTTGGGTGTGGAGAGATGCTTGCGGGTGCTGAGTGGATCCAAACTGAAGGGCCTTGTTTGTACCTGGGAAGTTGTAATTTAAACTATACACAAAAGGAGCCTATCAAGGATGTTAAAATGGAAAGTACATCTTCAGTTCTGTATTTTGAGAAGATATGACTTTGGTGGCAATGTGTAGGATTGGCTGGAGAGTAGAGAGACTGTTGTCAAGGATACTGTTTTATGATAGTTCAGGGGAAAAATATTGGCTCTGAAGAGAGAAGACCCAGATGAGAGACAGAGCCGAGGGAATGTGCAAGTGGCTAGTGATGTCTGAGACATCAGGAGTAAGGGAGAGTGTGAAAATACTATTGGGATGGGGATGGGAGTGGGCTGGGAGAGATTAATGGGGCGGTGGGGGGAAGTATATAATACTTTCAACAATAAAGATTTAAAAAATAAAATACTATCTGCTTTTACAGAGTGGGAGAATGGGATTTCATGAAAGGAAGCTGAGTCAATAGTAGCTACAGTGTAGATTTTGGACTTTCAGGTGGGAGTGCAGCTCTAATGCTGGTTCTTCCTAACTCAACAACGACAGAACAGACAATTCCATTTAAAACCGGACAGAGGGCTTGAATGGACATTTCTCTAAAGATATGCACATGGCCAATGAGCACATGAAACCGTGCTCAGCATGTTTAATCATTAGGCAAATGCAAATCAAAACCACAGTGAGATACCATGTCATACCTACTGGGATGACTGATACATAAAAAAATAAGTGAGGATGTTGCAACTGGAACCCTGTGATAACTGGTGCAGAAGTAAAAAATGCCACTGTGGGAAACCATTTGGCTGTTTTTCAAAAAGGTAAACCTAGGCACGGTGAAGGGGATCAATGGGGGATAAAAGGGGGTACCTATAATATTTTCAACAATAAATTTGAAGATAAGTTAGGGGGAAAAAAAGTTAAACCTAGAATTACCATATGATCCAACAATTCCCCTTGTGGGTATATATACACAAAAGAATTAAAGCAGGAACTCAGTCGAACACCAGTGTTCATAGCAGCATTATTCACAATAGTTGAAATTGGAAACAACCCAAGTGTGTATGGAGAAATGACTGGATATACAATATGTGGTATATGCCTACAATGAAATATTTAACCTTTAAAATGAAGGAAATTCTGAGATGTGCTACAATATGGATGAACCTTGAGGATGCTATACCCAACATAACAAATACTGTATAATTCCACCTTCATGGGGTACTTTTCTTCGAATAGGCAAATTCATAAAGATAGCAAGTACAATAGAAGCTGAGGGAGGGAGAAATGGGGAATTGTTGAACTGGTAGTTTCTGTTGGGGATAATGGAAAAATTCTGAAAATGGATAGCAATGAGGTTGCACAACTTTATGAATGAATGTACTTAATGCTACTGAATTTGTATACCACAAAATGGTTAAAATGGTAAATTTTACATTATGTATATTTAACCACAATTGAAAAACCCATAAAATACCATTAAATAATTTCAAGTAAGTGATTGTTAGGCATGCTAGTGAAAGCTGAATGGCATTTCCTAGTTTATATTTTTGCAAGATGACAGGAAAAGTTTAGTTTTTCTAAAGATTTTTTCTGAAGTGAGTCTAGGAAGTCTAAGAATGATAAGATCATTAAGAAATCGGTAGGTTATGAAATAGCTCTTCTGATAATCTTTAGTTTTATACAGAACATAGGGTCGATACAGGTTGAGCTGCTGTTTGAGGTCACTTTTGTGGCAAGGCTTCTATCTGGTAGGTTTTTAAATTTTTGTCTACATAAAATTTATTTGCACACATAGTGTATCTTTTCTTATAATATTTATCATTAATTTGTCTAATTTTACTTTACCTTGCTTTTTTTGTTCCCCTGGTGCATGTGTTGAGCTGGTGAGGAGTGTGTGTGTGTGTGTGTGTGTGTGTGTGTGTGTGTGTGTGTAATTATTTATTTATTTATTTTAAAAATCTTTTTTTGAAAGTATTATAGATGTCCCTCATTTTTTTTTTATTGTCCCCTTCTAGCTCACCATAATTCTTATTTAGATACTATTTTTTAATAGGCTATTATTTAGCTGCAATTTTCTTAGATAAGCATTTTGTTTTAATTTTAGGCATTCATTATATCACAGGATAAGTCTGAAAAAGCCTAGAGTAAGTTTCTTTTTGGAATTTTATTGAACTTTTTGATTCTAAATTTATACCTCTTGTTTTGTTGTTCAAAATAAGGAGCCATGAGTAATGGTGGTTTTGTCTAAGCATTTTAATATTATTCATCAAAGGAAGAGTCACACATCTCCTGGAGAAGGTGCTGCGGAGACTGTGGGAATGACACAAAGGGAGAGTCCCACATCTCCTCGTGGAGAAGGTGCTGCGGAGACTGTGGAAATGACAACAGAGGATTTAGAATATCACTGAAATCACGTAGGTGTTTTGATATTCCTTTCATTTTTCAGCATTGTGATTATTTAATTTTTATTTTATTTATTTTTTTATATATATTTTTTAATTTTAATAAATCTTTATTCAGATTATTACAATTGTTTCTCCTTTTTCCCCCCATAGCTCCCCTCCACCCAGTTCCCACCCCACCTTCTGCCCTTACCTCCCCCCCACTGTCCTCATCCATAGGTGTATGATTTTTGTCCAGTCTCTTCCTGAACCCCCCCATACCCCTTTCCCCCTGAGAATTATCAGTCCACTCCCTTTCTATGCCCCTGATTCTATTATATTCACCAGATTATTATGTTCATCAGGTTTTTAATTCACTTGATTTTTAGGTTCACTTGTTGATAGATATGTATTTGTTGTTCATAATTTTTCTCTTTACTTTTTTCTTCTTCCTCTTCTTTAAGAATACCTTTCAGCATTTCATATAATACTGGTTTTGTGGTGATGAACTCCTTTAGCTTTTTCTTATCTGTAAAGCTCTTTATCTGCCCTTCAATTCTGAATGATAGCTTTGCTGGGTAGAGTAATCTTGGTTGTAGGTTCTTGCTATTCATCACATTGAAAATTCCTTGCCACTCCCGTCTGGCCTGCATAGTTTCTGTTGAGAAATCAGCTGACAGTCGTATGGGTGCTCCCTTGTAGGTAATTAACTGTTTTTCTCTTGCTGCTTTTAAGATTCTCTCTTTGTCTTTTGCTCTTGGCATTTTAATTATGATGTGTCTTGGTGTGGTCCTCTTTGGATTCCTTTTGTTTGGGGTTCTGTGCGCTTCCTGGACTTGTAAGTCTATTTCTTTCACCAGGTGGGGGAAGTTTTCGGTCATTATTTCTTCAAATAGGTTTTCAGTATCTTGCTCTCTCTCTTCTTCTGGCACCCCCATAATTCTGATGTTGGTACGCTTGAAGTTGTCCCAGAGTCTTCTTACACTATCTTCAACATTTTGGATTTTTTTTTTTGCTTTTTGCTTTTTCGGTTGAGTGTTTTTTGCTTCTTTGTATTTCAATTCTTTGACTTGATTTTTGTGTTCCTCTTGTCTGTTTTTGGGTCTCTGTATAATATTTTTTATTTCAGTCAGTGTATGTTTAATTTCTAGTTGGTCCTTTTTCATATCTTCGAGGGTCTCGTTATATTTATTGGCCTTTTCTAGGATATTCTTAAAAAGCCTTATAACCGTGGTTTTGAATTCTATATCCAGTCGTTTGTTTTCCTCCATTTCTTTCGTTTGTGACCTGATTCTTTGACGCCGCATTTTCACTGCTTCCCTGAGTTGGTAAGGTAGATTTGTGTGCTAGGTTTCCAATATGGCCCAGTGGGTCTGCCTCCCCAGTTAACCTGAGGTGGACACTCTTGGTGCACCCCTTTGTGGACTGTGTGTACAGCCTTGTTGTAATTAAGTCTTGATTGTTGTTGGTATCACTGGGAAGAATTGACCTCCAGGCCAGTTGGCTGTAAGGATCAGCTGTGTCTATGCTGGGAGAAGTTCGGTGCTGGAGACAGCCTTATAGGATTAGACTTGCCAAATTGCAATAGCCTCTGTGCTCAGCTTGGATGGGGTGGAGTCTCAGTCTTGGCTTCCCGTCAGCCTTGCCCTTGCGCGCACGTGCGCGCCTTCAGACCTCTGCCTTCCCGGCTCCCGAGTCTCCGCCCGAGATTCCAGACTACCCCCACAAGAGCGTGGGTCCCCAGGGGCTCGCCTGGAACTGGGGTTCACTGCAGTCAGAACTGGGGCTCAGTGCAGTCAGGAGCCTCTGACTCCCTTCCACTAGGGAAAGCCTGTGGCAACCTCCGCAGCCTTTGTGCGCACTGGCGCATGCGCCTTCAGACCTCCGCCTTCCCTGGCTCCTGAGTCTCTGCCCGAGAGTCCAGACTCCCCCCACAAGAGCGTGGGTCCCCAGGGGCTCGCCTGGAACCGGGGTTCAGTGCAGTCAGAACTGGGGCCCAGTGCAGTCAGGAGCCTCCGACTCCCTTCCACTAGGGAAAGCCTGTGGCAACCTCCGCAGCCTTTGTGCACACTGGCACGCGCGCGCTTTCAGTCCTCCGCCTTCCCCGACTCCCAAGTCTCTGCCCGAGAGTCCAGACTCCCCCCACAAGAGTGTGGGTCCCCAGGGGCTCGCCCGGAACTGGTGTTCAGTGCAGTCAGAACTGGGGTTCAGTGCGGTCGGGGGCTTCCTTCCCCCTTCCGCCAGGGAAAGTCAGCCAGGCTCTCAGCCGCCCTTCCTCTCTGCGCGCACAAAGACCCTTTGCCGTACCTCCAATTCTCTGTGAGCTTTTCTCTTTCCTTCTAGTTGTAGAATTTCACTCAGCCAGCTTTCCTCTGGTTCTGGATGGTGTCCGTTCTGTCTTTTAGTTGTAGTTTTGAAATTGTTGTGCGAGGCAGCAGTTAAGGTGCTTACCTATGCCGCCATCTTGGTTTCTCCTTCGATTATTTAATTTTTAAAATGTTTTTATTGATTTCAGGGACAGGAAGGGAGAGGGAGAGAGATAGAACCATCGTTGATGAGAGAGAATCATCTGTTGGCTGCCTCCTGCACACTCCCTCGTGGGAATAAAACCAGAAACCTGGGCATGTGCCCTGGTCAGGAATTGAACCATCAACCTCAGTGGGTTGATGCTCAACCACTGAGCCACACCTGCTGGGCCAGCATTGTGATTTTTTTTCTATATTCTTAGATTAACTTAATGTGAAAATGGAACTTGAATTGCTTTAATTGAATTTTTTTATTGTTTAAAGCATTACATATGTCTCCTTTTCCAACCCCGTCGACCCCTCCCCGATCACTCTCACCCCCCTAATTACAAGGAGGCATGCTTTAAAAATCAGTATCTGTTTCTTCTTCTCGGGATTGGGAGTATTTACTGAATTCAGTCTACCACCAGAAGGTTGAGCCTCACCTTTTGAACAGATCTTTATGTCTGAGTCCTTTGGAAAGTTTCTCAGATGAAGGATGAATACTTGTCACAGAATCTCAGTCTGGATTCTTCTACACTTCTCTTCTCTCACATAACTGCAATCTTTTTTCTTCTTCACCAGGTCTTTGAGGAGCCTGAATTGAATACTCTGGTGGGAGAAGGAATTCGTTCACTTGTTGACCTCCTTGTTCAATTGGCAAGGTAAATACTGTGTGTAGAGTGAAAACTTCCAGGAGTGCTCAGGTGACTCAGAAATTGGCCTTCTTAAGAACCCAGAGCATTTTTTTAAAACACAGAATTGTTTGAAGATATTGGCTATGTAAGGGCCTGTGAGTCATCTTTGTCCTAAGATCAGCAGGAAGTCAGGAAACATGTTAAACCCTGGGGGTGATCCGCAGAGCATTTCATGTTGACAAGCTGACTGGCTGCACTGTGGTAGAAATTCTATAACAATACCTGCTGTGCTGTAACAATACCTACCTTCAAATAGTGCTTTCAGTTCAGAGAATTGCAGTTTAGCTACATAAGTTGTCAACAAGGTCAGGGAGTCATGATTCCCATTTAGTGATGAGAAAGCCTGTCCGAGTGTGTTTCCAAGACCATGACGCTTGGCTAGCTGTGGGCTCTCTGCTGCACTTGTGCTGTCGCCTTCTGTGTCTTTCAGGCTCCTAGTGGATCTACATTTAGATGGTTCTAACACTGCACTTTTACAGCCTTGCCAGCACCCTGTTTGGCACTGAATTCTAAAGGTCACACACTTGGGTGTTGTGACCCTTGATAATAAAGAAAATTGAATGAAATAAAAATGTCAACATCTGAGTTAAGATTACAGCACATTTTCTAATTTTTGTTATCTTCCTTGAGATACTGAAGTAGAATTCTGAGACATGGCAGTTTTAATTTTTTGATTTATCTTAGGACAAATCATTATTATCATGAAAATTATTTTGTGATGAAATGATTTCCAACCTTAATCGTCGGCTCTGGTATTTTTCACAGATCTTATTTAGTTTTAAAACTTCACAGTGAATTAACTGGTATTTCCCCATTTTCTGGAAGAAAATATTGAGGTTCTAGAGATGGTTTGCTGAAAATCACATGGCTAATAAGTAATGGAGGAGAACCTAGACCTCAGTGTGTTTACAGTAGTTTCACCTCCACAAAATGTGTCTAGCAAAGGAGTTCAGGTTGCACTTATCATACTGGGCACTGGAAAGTCCAGAAATAGAATAAAGGGACTCTAGATTTGATTATCTTCTTTCTCACAGGTAAGTTTTTAACTTGGAAAATTCTATTGATGAATCCCAACTGTTGGGGTAAAACGTTGTAACACCTTCCTTGTTATTTATATTTTATATGTTCTTGTTGTTTTAGGGACTTAAAACTGGAGTTTTACTTAGATCATTATACAGGGATTACACAGTGCTTTTCAGAACTGAACAGTATTGAACACATATGCACAATTGATCAAGGTAAGCATCTGTGTTATTAAAGATTTTGTGAACAGTATAGTGACATTTGCTTGTATTAATCTTACGTTTAGACTCTATATCATAAACTGGATTCTGAATAGTGTAGAGTACAGCCGAGGTGATGGGAAGTCAGTTCCTGTTACTTCTCTCATACTCTGATTCTTGAGGTGCCTTTCTTCCTCTCAGCATCTATTTCACTTTCTGTATGTGAGTCTCTGTCTGTCTGTGCCACAGACCTGTTATTCTATCTTTAAGCTGAGTTCACACCCTTTTCCATACTACTTTAGTAAATCTTGATGTTAACATTGTGGTGCATATATATCCAGATTTTATTTCTCAATTTAATAAGTTTATACTTAATTAGCAGAAAAAATGGAAAGTTTCAAACCTTATTTTAAAAATGTATTATATAGTGAGCATCCTTCCATGTCAGCATATATGTGTACATATGTCTGTCTGTATATATATATATATATATGTGTGTGTGTATATATATATGAAATTATGTATATGTACATAATTTGATAAGGTCTACACGTGTTTTTAATCAACAACTTTATTTCTATTTATTCAAACGAGTATTTAACTTAATGGATTATTGCCTACATAAATAGCTAGGTATTATTGGAAATTATCATTATTTACTATTATAAATATACATTTGGGGTGTATTCCTCTTAGTTATTTAAGATAATCGCCTAGAACTCTTAGGACAGCACCAGAGAAGGCTCCCAGTGCCGCCAGCAGCTGGCTCCATAATGGCTTCAGGTATTGCCTCAGGCCAGGCCAGGCCAGGGCGGGGCCCCTCGCCGGACCAGGCTCTGGCCCCTGAGCAGGCCCTTCGTCTGGCTCTGGAGAGCTCTGGAGCTCTGGGTGTGGACCTGGAGCAGGAGAAGGAGACAGATTTACTCACACACCTGGCTTTCCTGTGACTTTCCACAGACAGGAAAGATGCCTCTGCCTGTAAGGGAACTCTAGCCCATGAGCCTGCCCTCCCCAGATTATCTGCCCAGGTTATCAGTGCCCCTCACCTTCCTGAGTTGCCTCGGTGGGCTCAAGATGCTCCAGCTGTACCCATAGATTTTGGGCGTGGCCCACCAGGTGTGAGGCAGGGTAGTTGATGGGCACCAAGGCCTGCTCCACCTCGAACCAGGCAAAAGGAAGGGGCTGCCCAAAACCCTGGACCTGGTCCAGCCAGGTCCCCACCATCGAAGCAATGGCCCTGGGGAGAGGCAGGTGGGCAGTAAAGTCAGAGTCCCGGTCTTTCCTTCCACTCTGCCCTCCCATGGCACTCTCGTTTGGGACTGAGCCTCTGTGCAGTCCCCTCCACATCCAGGGGACAGCCCCACGCCACCCCCAGCCCCTGTGTGGCTGTTCTGTTTGTAGCAGGTGTGGGATCCGGCAGGTTTAACACGGAGTCTGTGTGAGACTCTTCTTCCCACTGGCAGCTCTCCTGAAGGTCCTGTACACTGCCCACCCCAGCCCTCCATGCCCCTGGGCATCTGGGCTGAGGACTGAGACAGACTCCTCAGCAGCCTGCTCACCACAATCCTGTTTGAGCCCGGCCACAGTGGTCAGGGGAGGTGGATGGAGAGAGGGGCAGGCAGAGCGCGATGGGTCTTGGGGGGAAGGAGACTCTGAGGGACAACTCAGCCCAGCCTCCCCTCTGGGTCTACAAGACCAGGGACCCCATCCTCTGTCCTCTTTGACTCATGTCCTCCTGGCATAGAAGCCACTGGAGCTCGGGCCTTTCTTGGGAATCAGAAGATGTGTAAGGTCAGGGTTCTGCAAGGCACTCCCCCAACTCACAGTCCCTACTCTGCTGACACAGGGGGCCCTCCTTCTGGACGCAGAGACCACTCACTTTATTGCTTGGTCCTGCGGTGTGTCACCCCGGTCCTTATAAGGAGGTGTGCCTCCAGATGTAGCAAACACCTTGATGGCCTCGGCTCTGATGGATGGTGGACAGGCCCTGTGAATGATGGACAGCGTGACTGCTGGACCCACTGCCTAGAACTGAGGCCCAGGGATTGTGTCTGCTTCATTCCTTGAGTCAGGCTAAGTGTCTCCAAACGTGCCTGCCTGTAGTAGGAGCTTAATACACATTGTCGAGTAAATAAACTCCAGCCAGCACCATCCCATACATCTGAGTGGGCTCGGGGCCCCTGCTACCCACCGGAGATCCCCAATGTGGCTACACCAAGGCCTAGGAGCAGCGAGGTGAAATCTCCAACTGCTTGACAGGTTGCTTTCCATGTGCTTTTCCTAACTCGGATGCCACAGGCCGCTGATGGGGTGAGTCAGCGTTCTTTCCATGGGACAGAGTGAAATAATTGCCACAAACAACCGGCGCACGCCAGCAACCCTGTGCGAAGAGCCAGGGAGCAGGTAGGACCTGCCATGGCTTGTCCCCGCAGCAGTGCTATGAGGTTTCTCCCCAAGCACCCCACTTTTCAGAGGAGCATACTGAGACTCAGAAAGATGTGGTGACATTTTCAAGACTCACAGCTAGCAGTCAGGAGAGTCACAAGTGTGTGCTCACCTAGTTAACAGCTCGTCCAGGAACTCTTGGGCTCTGGAGAAGGCCAGGGTGGAGACATGGGGGACGTTTCCCCCCGGGAAAGCTGGGACCATGGATGTGGCCACTTGCTCCAAGGTGCCTTCATGGAGGTCCTGCATCCTGCAGGACTCAGGTAGGTTACCAGTTACCTCAGCCGTGCACTGGGTGGGACAAGGAAGGATATCCATTCAGTGGCATGACCGTGAATCCCACAAGGATTGAGGTCTGGAGCCCATTTGGGAGGTCCCAGCCCCACAGGGACGTGTGCAAGAGGAGGGACAGGAGTGCCCAGGCTGAACGAGGTTCTAGGTCTTCAAAGTGCCACTGAAGTTCCGTGCATGTTCATACAATTTTCACCATTTTTTCCCCTTCTTTTTCTTAGCTGAGGAACAACAAACCCCCTCGTAGGAACAGTGTATATGAAGAGCACGGGCCCTGTGAGTCCTCTAGAAACCTCCCCGTTATAGAGATGAGAACACAGAGGCCGAGGGATATCAAATGTCTGGTGAAGGGCATGCAGGTCAGAACTGGGAACTGTCCTGCATGACATTCCCTCTCAGGTACTGGAGACTTATCTGCTCCCGACATGGGTGGAGAGGGTGTGGGAACCTTGTCCCTCCCCAGCGTGGGAACAGTGTACACGGTAGACATGGCCTATGAAAACCATTGACTTCAAAGGAGAAAGTTATGTTTCATCCTTTTACATTAAAGGGCATTTTAAGACCCTCATTATGGAGATCCCAGATTCCGCAAGGTGGCAAATGCTTGAAGACTGCAGACTAGAGCAAGGTGATCACCAGGCAGTAATCTGAGCAGAGGACTCGGGAAGGAGCAAATGTATGTGGTGGCTGAAAAGTGACAGGTGACTCAAAGTACCCATGAGGCAATTGCCAATGGAGGAACACTGTGATTGAGTTGGACAACCTGACAGCGGACAGGTGAAAATTTCAATGAGTGAGAAATCCCCGGGCCAGGCTGGGAGCAAGGCAGCAGCCATCATCAGAAACTGCTTTTGGCTATGTCCCTGCTACAGCCCTTTGGGTTTGGAATCTGCCTGCAGCCGTTAAAATTTTACATGTGCACGTCCTTCCACCAGCCGTGGGCGTCCATCTCCAGCTGAGGACATTACATGTACCGTGGTCTGAATTGTGATCCCCTGATCCCATGACTTTGCAACCCCTAGAACTTCATTATGTGTCCGCATTTGAGTGTTAGTCTTCAAGCAAGTAATCAAGGTAAAGTGAATTGAGTGGTGTGGGTCTCAATCTAATCTGACCAGTGTCCTTAGAAGAGGAGGGGAGGACACATGGCAGTGCAGAGGGGAGTCCATGTGACACACAGAGAGAAGACGGCCATCTAGAAGCTGAGGAGAGACCCCTCAGGAGAAACCAGCCCTGCTGACTGCCTCCTCTCTCACGCCTAGCCGCCGGAATAGTGAGGAAAGGAATGTCTGCTGCTGACACCACCCAGTGTGGTCCTATGTTATGGCAGCCCGAGCAACCTAACACAGTCCATTCCCACACACTTCAGTGTTCCACGCAGCCCTGCTGACATGGCAGCTGCACTGAATCAGGCCCATGTCCAACAGCACTGAAGGGCTGCAGCGCTGGGGGGAGGACATCCGCTATTGGACAAGGTCTGCAAGGACTGTGGAGCTAAGTGGCAAGGGTAGTTTAAACAACAAAATCAGCGAAATGCCCAAGCGCTCATGGAGTCTACTGTGAAGTCAAACCACATTTCTCTCTCTCATATTTCTACAAATATGTGAGGAGTGTCCTTCTACCCTCCCACGTAGCAGGAGGGAGGAGTGGGGGTCGGATTCCATTGTCATGGGGCTGTGGGACAGTCTAGGGGGAGCCCTGGGAGGGACCCCGGGGATTCCGCAGATTTGAGTGTGTGTCTGGGCACTGCCAGGTCGTCTTGGGGTTGTGGGTGTAGAGATCCTCGAGGCCAGCTCTCACCTCTGACAGGCACTGGACTGTGTCGTCAGCCTGGTGCACCTGCACCCTGACCCCGTAGGTGGTGTAGTCGGGTCCCTGGGCCAGCACCTCAATGATGTCCTCCTGGGAGCTCTGCAGAGACAGAGTGGGTACTGAGCCAGGAGGCATCAGGAACCTTCCACCCAATCTGGGGTCCTGTGTCATGGCAGGCCTCGTCTATCAGGACACAGTGAGGATGTTCCTGGCAGCCCTGCTGAGCCAGCAAGCATTGATTTGTGTCAAGGTCTAGCAACAGTGAAAGCCTGAATCACTGATGAAAACTGTGCCCTTGTTGGGATGATATGGAGTTGGGAAAGGCCACAGCTCCTGACCTGGCCGCACTGCGATGGTTTGTCGTCCTCTGTGAGATGATAGGTCGCAGAGAAAAGTATTCAGGACCTTAATCCCTCCCTTACCCCCAACGCTATTTTTTTTTTTTTTTTTTTTAATAATACACAGCACAATCAAGTGGGATGATGTTTAAGGCTTGGGGAAGGTCTACAAGGACAGTGGAGCTGGGTCTGGTCCACAGGTTACTTGGGGCAGGGAGTTAATCACTTGAAAGGAGCATAAGGCAAAGACAGCAACAAATGCTTTCTCTATGATCCCAACAAACAGATGAAGAAAGATTGCTTTTCTACCCTACCAGGGACCCGGTCGGGAGGATTGAAGGTACAGGTTTCGTTGGGAGTGGGTCTGTGAGATCTTTGAGGCCCCTGATTGGAGTCTGACTTCTGGTCCCACCCCAGTCACCTCAGGGTCCTGGGTGTGGGCCAGCTCTCACCTCCGTTTGGCACTGGACGGTTTTCCTGGCCTGCCGCACTTGTCCTTTGTACCCGTTGATGGCATAAGTGAACCTGTCAGGCAGCTCCTCTAGGATGTCCTTGTTGGAGCTCTGCAAAGACAGAGCCCGCTACCGGACCGGGAGGCATCAGGGGCCTGCCTGTGCAGTGCCAGTGGGGGAGATGCCCGCCACCCATTCTGCTCCCCAGATCAGGCAGAGAGGGGCACCTGCAAAGACCTCCATGCAGGGAGTGAAGTTGATGACCCCTTGAGTACCCCCGCCCCACCCTAACAAGCGGGTAGCAGGTCTCCGACCCCAGCACTCACATGACACACCCTCCAGGCTTCTGACACCCACCAACCTGCTCCTGCACAGGATGTGCGTCCCTCATCCCACGCTGTCCCTCACCATCCCGGACACACACACATACCCGGGATGAGGGGCAAGAGGTGTGGGGCTCCCCAGGTGTGACCCCAGCTGGCGCCTGGCCTGGATGGGCCTGGCCTGGGCTGCCCTCGGTTACCTGTGGGTGCCTCCTGCCAGAGGGCGAGGGGTATCGGTGGTGGCGCTTGCGCCTATTTCTACAGCAACAGAAACATCTCTCAGCCTGGGCTTTCTTCTGCCCAGAGCCTCGGAAGAACGGGAAGCAACACAGAGACATCCTCGTCTCCTGACCCCCTCCACTCAAGTGAGTTGGAAAGGCAGTTGTCTCTAGAATGTGGGTACCTGGTTACCACGGTTCCAGTTTCTCTCACCAAGGAAGTGAGGTCACCCCTTCAACGTTCCATGACCTGTGCCCCTTCCTCCAATCAGAGGCACCCAAAGGCCCGTGTGGGCTGTTGGCCTCTCACCCTCTTGGCCCATGTTATCTCCATACCTGTACATCAGTATCCAACACAGCCCTCTCCCCAGCTCTCTGGGAATGTGTGAGGCACCCCGGATTGGGAGAGAAAGCTGTGTTCACACCTCCTTTTTCTTACTTGTTCTGTGCCTTGAGGAAGCCCCTGTGCCTCCCAGGGTGTCCCCCAGTCTGCCGAGCTGCCCAATGAGGATGATGCTAGACACCATTTCCATTGGGAGTCATCAGGTGTGGATGAGACAAGGCCCCTAACCCCTGTGGGCTGGTGTCCCATGAATCTGATGAACAAACGTAGAGGTGGAAGCGTGACAAGCATGAGTGGGACACAGCATGGAACACTAGACAAAACAGGCCTGAGGTCCAGCCTGAGATCTCAGGGAAGTCACTGCTCATGTCGGCCTCATTTTCAAGTCTGCACCTTTAAGGGTTTGAAATGACAGGAAATTCAGATATTGTCACGCACTGGCCTAAAACCTCGCAGTGGTGTCTTTTTACACGTAGCATCAGACCCAGTGCCTTATGTGTGCCCAGGTGTTAGGAGCCTTCACAGAGGCTTCGAGTGAGTCCAGCCTCCTGGTAGGAACAGCCTTGTGTGTCCGCTGAGAGCTCATTAACTGGCTTCTGAACAACATAGCGTACAGCCCAGGTGATGGGATGTCAGGTCCTGTCACTTCTCTCGTGCTCTCATTCTTGAGGTCCCTTCCTTCCTCTCAGCCTCTCTCTCACTTTCTCTCTGTACGTGCGTCTCTGTCTGTGCCACTGGACTATTGTGCTGTCTTTAAACTGAGTCCACACCCTTTTCCTTACCACTTTCGTAAATCTTGGTTTTGCTAAGTTCTCCCCTTTGTTCTCAGAGTCTCTTAGTCTGAGAACAGATACGGCATATTTTGCTACTTTATGATAACTTCTAGACATAACCTGTGAAGTCCCACGAGTGTGATAGCGTCCAACCTTGACATTCCTGATACAAGGATTCTAGTGTGAAGCCATCAGGGTTAGCACCGAGAGTACTAAGCCCCATTGGCCTCAGAGCCTCTTGATACCATGTGTTCTCTCTGACCTGTCAACCTCTAGTATCGCTGGGTCCCTAACCATTCTCAACCGGCAGCCCGAAGGATCTTTTGAAAATGTAAATGTGATCACGTCTCTTATGGAAACTAACACTGGTTTCCTATGGCCTTTAGAAATAAGTCCAAAATCCTTAGTGTGTCTGTCCAGGCCCTCCATCATGTGACCTTAGCCTCTTTTCCAGTCTTGTCTCCCCCTCACCCTTTTTCTCTGGTCACCCTTTGGAGATCCTCATTGGCATCACACTCTCCCAGCCCAGCTTAGAGCTGTGCCATGCCCCGTGTCCCAGCGTTTCCCTCTGGAGTCGTTGGAAGACTGGTGTTCTTTCAGGCATCTCCAATGTTTCCTCTGTCCTCCTCTCTGCTTCCATGCTTTTTTTTTGCTGTACCGTGAAATGCTACAACCTTGTCCACCCTCAGGAGTTTTAAGGATCTCATTCAGTGTGGAAGCTGAGAATTATAAGCAGCAGAATACTGATGAAACTAACAGTAGGGATTTGTTTTTCTCACCAAAAAACCAATCCACAGGTAGGTGGATCCAATATTGGGTTCAGCTGCTCGATGATATCAGGGTAAGCTGCCAGCAACGAAGTGGCGGCATCAGCTCCCGGCATCGAAGAGAGGAAAAAAGTTCTCTCTTGGCTATTGTGCTTTTTATCAGGGAGGAAAATAGTGTCTCAGAAATCAATTATGAGACTCTTGCGTGAGCCCTTGGCCAGAACAGGCCAAATTGCAAGGGACATGGGGTAGTTTAGTGGCAGACTGCTCCTGAAGGAGGTGCCTCAGCCCAGGAGGAGGAGGAGGTGAGGGGAAGGGCAGTTGGGAAGTGTCTGATGGTGAGTTTCCTGTTTCTGCTGTGAACACTAATGGCCCCATACATTTCTTCTGTGTGGACGTGTGGAGGAAAGGTGTCCCGAGATTCAGGGATGACTGTTTCAAGTCTGTTTCCTAGTGTCTTGAAGTATTCTGTCTAATAGGGCCCATATTATCCATATGTAACTTTTTAAAAATACATGTTTTTATTGATCTCAGAGGGCGGAGGGGAAACAGAAGGGAGAGAGAGGCGGGTGGGGGGAGAGAGAAACATCAATGATGAGAGAGCCTCATTGATCACATAGCCCCTAGACTGCAACCCAGGTATGTGCCCTGACTGGGAATGAAACTGGGACCTCCTGGTTCAGGGGTTGACGCTCAACCACTGAGCCACACCAGCCTGGCCGCCACACATAACTTTTTAAAATTAAACTTTTATTAATTCAAATTAAGTAAAAAGTAAAATTCACGTAGACGTTTAGGTTTCTCCTGTTGGATACCCACGGAGGAGTGTTGGCTTGGTGTATAGACCAGCTGGTTTCCCTTGAAAGCAAGTGTGAAATGAAAGAAAGGGAATGTGTCTCCCCTCAGAGCAAGAGTGTTCACGTGAGAATGATGAGCTTTGGATGATGGGGCCACAGCACTGCATGGATCCCTCTTGCACAGCATGCCTCCTTTTGAAATACTCACCTACTAATGGCATTCCTTTTTCCTTTTCTGCTTAAAACTTTTTGACATAATGGTTTTAATTTTAATTATAGATTGTTCCAGTGGTGACAGTGAACTATGGCCCTTCCGGTAGAAAGCAGGGCTGTGTACCTTGTTTCTGTACCGTCCTGTGCCAGTGGAACCATTGCCTCTTGCTAAGATGAGTTTGACTGGTGAGTGAAATTCTGGGCTCACTGGGGAAGGAAAATGATTAAGGAAGTGTTCAGCGAGGGAGTTGTTTTGAATCATTCCTGTTGCAACCAAAGCAATGCTCTTTCTATCCCCAGTGCTTTTAAATATTGTTAACAGCTAGCCTGGTGGTTGTTGCTGCTCAAATAGCAGATCAAGCTAAACACTGAGGGAAGTGGAATGCAGCCCATTAAGTAATTTTGGCTTTTAATGAGAGCATTTCAAGATATAAATTGGCACTTGGGAAAGTTTGGAAAGATATTATTGAGTCTGGCCAGTGTTGCACAGTGGTCGAGCGATCGCCTGTGAACCAGGCAGGAGTTCATGCTTGGTTTGATTCCGGGTCAGGGCACATGCCCGGGTTGCAGACTGGATCATATCCAATAGGGGTCGTGAAGGAGGCAGCCGATCAATGATTCTCTCTCATCATTTATGTTTCTGTCTCTCTCCTTCGCCCTCCCTGAAATCAATCAAAGTATGTTTCTTAAAATGCATATTTAGTCTAGCCCTTGCTGATGTGGCTCATTTGGATGGGCATCTCCCCTTGCACTGAAAGGTTTCCGGATCAGTTCCCAGTTAGGGCGCTTGGCAGGGTTTTGCGGTCAGTTCCATTCGGGGGTGGGGAGGAGGCAGCCGATCCACCTTTCATCGCTGTTTCTCTGCCTCCCCATTCCTCTCTCTACTGTATGTTAATATATTTTGGATATATGATCCTTGTGTAAAACCAGGAACTATACATAAGAAAATGAGAAGAAACTGTCACTTCTAGTAGTTTCACTTCCTCCAGTTCACTAGTGTTCACATTTTGATGCATATATTTCCATTTTTTATTTCTCCGTTTTATCAGTTTATACTTAATTATCAGAAAAAATTAAATGTTTCAGAAATTATTTTAAAACTGTATTATACAGCGAGCATCCTTCCATGTCAGCATATATGTGTACATATGTATGTTTGTGTATGTGTGTGTGTGTGTATACATATATATATATATATATATATATATGAAATTATGTATATGTACATGAATAGATAAGGTCTACACGTGTTTTTAATCAACAACTTTATTTCTATTTATTCAAAAGAGTATTTAACTTAATGGATTATTGCCTACATAAATAGCTAGGTATTATTGGAAATTATCATTATTTACTATTATAAATATACATTTGGGGTGTATTCCTCTTAGTTATTTAAGATAATCCCCAAGAACTCTTAGGACAGCACCAGAGAAGGCTCCCAGTGCCGCCAGCAGCTGGCTCCATAATGGCTTCAGGTACTGCCTCAGGCCAGGCCAGGCCAGGGCGGGGCCCCTCGCCAGACCAGGCTCTGGCCCCTGAGCAGGCCCTTCCTCTGGCTCTGGAGAGCTCTGGAGCTCTGGGTGTGGACCTGGAGCAGGAGAAGGAGACAGATTTACTCACACACCTGGCTTTCCTGTGACTTTCCACAGACAGGAAAGATGCCTCTGCCTGTAAGGGAACTCTAGCCCATGAGCCTGCCCTCCCCAGATTATCTGCCCAGGTTATCAGTGCCCCTCACCTTCCTGAGTTGCCTCGGTGGGCTCAAGATGCTCCAGCTGTACCCATAGATTTTGGGCGTGGCCCACCAGGTGTGAGGCAGGGTAGTTGATGGGCACCAAGGCCTGCTCCACCTCGAACCAGGCAAAAGGAAGGGGCTGCCCAAAACCCTGGACCTGGTCCAGCCAGGTCCCCACCATCGAAGCAATGGCCCTGGGGAGAGGCAGGTGGGCAGTAAAGTCAGAGTCCCGGTCTTTCCTTCCACTCTGCCCTCCCATGGCACTCTCGTTTGGGACTGAGCCTCTGTGCAGTCCCCTCCACATCCAGGGGACAGCCCCACGCCACCCCCAGCCCCTGTGTGGCTGTTCTGTTTGTAGCAGGTGTGGGATCCGGCAGGTTTAACACAGAGTCTGTGTGAGACTCTTCTTCCCACTGGCAGCTCTCCTGAAGGTCCTGTACACTGCCCACCCCAGCCCTCCATGCCCCGGGGCATCTGGGCTGAGGACTGAGACAGACTCCTGATCAGCCTGCTCACCACAATCCTGTTTGAGCCTGGCCACAGTGGTCAGGGGAGGTGGATGGAGAGAGGGGCAGGCAGAGCGCGATGGGTCTTGGGGGGAAGGAGACTCTGAGGGACAACTCAGCCCAGCCTCCCCTCTGGGTCTACAAGACCAGGGACCCCATCCTCTGTCCTCTTTGACTCATGTCCTCCTGGCAAAGAAGCCACTGGAGCTCGGGCCTTTCTTGGGAATCAGAAGATGTGTAAGGTCAGGGTTCTGCAAGGCACTCCCCCAACTCACAGTCCCTACTCTGCTGACACAGGGGGCCCTCCTTCTGGACGCAGAGACCACTCACTTTATTGCTTGGTCCTGCGGTGTGTCACCCCGGTCCTTATAAGGAGGTGTGCCTCCAGATGTAGCAAACACCTTGATGGCATCGGCTCTGATGGATGGTGGACAGGCCCTGTGAATGATGGACAGCGTGACTGCTGGACACACTGCCTAGAACTGAGGCCCAGGGATTGTGTCTGCTTCATTCCTTGAGTCAGGCTAAGTGTCTCCAAACGTGCCTGCCTGTAGTAGGAGCTTAATACACATTGTCGAGTAAATAAACTCCAGCCAGCACCATCCCATACATCTGAGTGGGTTCGGGGCCCCTGCTACCCACCGGAGATCCCCAATGTGGCTACACCAAGGCCTAGGAGCAGCGAGGTGAAATCTCCAACTGCTTGACAGGTTGCTTTCCATGTGCTTTTCCTAACTCCGATGCCACAGGCCGCTGATGGGGTGAGTCAGCGTTCTTTCCATGGGACAGAGTGAAATAATTGCCACAAACAACCGGCGCACGCCAGCAACCCTGTGCGAAGAGCCAGGGAGCAGGTAGGACCTGCCATGGCTTGTCCCCGCAGCAGTGCTATGAGGTTTCTCCCCAAGCACCCCACTTTTCAGAGGAGCATACTGAGACTCAGAAAGATGTGGTGACATTTTCAAGACTCACAGCTAGCAGTCAGGAGAGTCACAAGTGTGTGCTCACCTAGTTAACAGCTCGTCCAGGAACTCTTGGGCTCTGGAGAAGGCCAGGGTGGAGACATGGGGGACGTTTCCCCCCGGGAAAGCTGGGACCATGGATGTGGCCACTTGCTCCAAGGTGCCTTCATGGAGGTCCTGCATCCTGCAGGACTCAGGTAGGTTACCAGTTACCTCAGCCGTGCACTGGGTGGGACAAGGAAGGATATCCATTCAGTGGCATGACCGTGAATCCCACAAGGATTGAGGTCTGGAGCCCATTTGGGAGGTCCCAGCCCCACAGGGACGTGTGCAAGAGGAGGGACAGGAGTGCCCAAGCTGAACGAGGTTCTAGGTCTTCAAAGTGCCACTGAAGTTCCGTGCATGTTCATACAATTTTCACCATTTTTTCCCCTTCTTTTTCTTAGCTGAGGAACAACAAACCCCCTCGTAGGAACAGTGTATATGAAGAGCACGGGCCCTGTGAGTCCTCTAGAAACCTCCCCGTTATAGAGATGAGAACACAGAGGCCGAGGGATATCAAATGTCTGGTGAAGGGCATGCAGGTCAGAACTGGGAACTGTCCTGCATGACATTCCCTCTCAGGTACTGGAGACTTATCTGCTCCCGACATGGGTGGAGAGGGTGTGGGAACCTTGTCCCTCCCCAGCGTGGGAACAGTGTACACGGTAGACATGGCCTGTGAAAACCATTGACTTCAAAGGAGAAAGTTATGTTTCATCCTTTTACATTAAAGGGCATTTTAAGACCCTCATTATGGAGATCCCAGATTCCGCAAGGTGGCAAATGCTTGAAGACTGCAGACTGGAGCAAGGTGATCACCAGGCAGTAATCTGAGCAGAGGACTCGGGAAGGAGCAAATGTATGTGGTGGCTGAAAAGTGACAGGTGACTCAAAGTACCCATGAGGCAATTGCCAATGAAGGAACACTGTGATTGAGTTGGACAACCTGACAGCGGACAGGTGAAAATTTCAATGAGTGAGAAATCCCCGGGCCAGGCTGGGAGCAAGGCAGCAGCCATCGTCAGAAACTGCTTTTGGCTATGTCCCTGCTACAGCCCTTTGGGTTTGGAATCTGCCTGCAGCCGTTAAAATTTTACATGTGCACGTCCTTCCACCAGCCGTGGGCGTCCATCTCCAGCTGAGGACATTACATGTACCGTGGTCTGAATTGTGATCCCCTGATCCCATGACTTTGCAACCCCTAGAACTTCATTATGTGTCCGCATTTGAGTGTTAGTCTTCAAGCAAGTAATCAAGGTAAAGTGAATTGAGTGGTGTGGGTCTCAATCTAATCTGACCAGTGTCCTTAGAAGAGGAGGGGAGGACACATGGCAGTGCAGAGGGGAGTCCATGTGACACACAGAGAGAAGACGGCCATCTAGAAGCTGAGGAGAGACCCCTCAGGAGAAACCAGCCCTGCTGACTGCCTCCTCTCTCACTCCTAGCCGCCGGAATAGTGAGGAAAGGAATGTCTGCTGCTGACACCACCCAGTGTGGTCCTATGTTATGGCAGCCCGAGCAAGCTAACACAGTCCATTCCCACACACTTCAGTGTTCCACGCAGCCCTGCTGACATGGCAGCTGCACTGAATCAGGCCCATGTCCAACAGCACTGAAGGGCTGCAGCGCTGAGGGGAGGACATCCGCTATTGGACAAGGTCTGCAAGGACTGTGGAGCTGAGTGGCAAGGGTAGTTTAAACAACAAAATCAGCGAAATGCCCAAGCGCTCATGGAGTCTACTGTGAAGTCAAACCACATTTCTCTCTCTCCTATTTCTACAAATATGTGAGGAGTGTCCTTCTACCCTCCCACGTAGCTGGAGGGAGGAGTGGGGGTCGGATTCCATTGTCATGGGGCTGTGGGACAGTCTAGGGGGAGCCCTGGGAGGGTCCCCGGGGATTCCGCAGATTTGAGTGTGTGTCTGGGCACTGCCAGGTCGTCTTGGGGTTGTGGGTGTAGAGATCCTCGAGGCCAGCTCTCACCTCTGACAGGCACTGGACTGTGTCGTCAGCCTGGTGCACCTGCACCCTGACCCTGTAGGTGGTGTAGTCGGGTCCCTGGGCCAGCACCTCAATGATGTCCTCCTGGGAGCTCTGCAGAGAAAGAGTGGGTACTGAGCCAGGAGGCACCAGGAACCTTCCACCCAATCTGGGGTCCTGTGTCATGGCAGGCCTCGTCTATCAGGACACAGTGAGGATGTTCCTGGCAGCCCTGCTGAGCCAGCAAGCATTGATTTGTGTCAAGGTCTAGCAACAGTGAAAGCCTGAATCACTGATGAAAACTGTGCCCTTGTTGGGATGATATGGAGTTGGGAAAGGCCACAGCTCCTGACCTGGCCGCACTGCGATGGTTTGTCGTCCGCTGTGAGATGATAGGTCGCAGAGAACAGTATTCAGGACCTTAATCCCTCCCTTACCCCCAACGCTATTTATTTTTTATTTTTTTATAATACACAGCACAATCAAGTGGGATGATGTTTAAGGCTTGGGGAAGGTCTACAAGGACAGTGGAGCTGGGTCTGGTCCACAGGTTACTTGGGGCAGGGAGTTAATCACTTGAAAGGAGCATAAGGCAAAGACAGCAACAAATGCTTTCTCTATGATCCCAACAAACAGATGAAGAAAGATTGCTTTTCTACCGTACCAGGGACCCGGTCGGGAGCATTGAAGGTACAGGTTTCGTTGGGAGTGGGTCTGTGAGATCTTTGAGGCCCCTGATTGGAGTCTGACTTCTGGTCCCACCCCAGTCACCTCAGGGTCCTGGGTGTGGGCCAGCTCTCACCTCCGTTTGGCACTGGACGGTTTTCCTGGCCTGCCGCACTTGTCCTTTGTACCCGTTGATGGCATAAGTGAACCTGTCAGGCAGCTCCTCTAGGATGTCCTTGTTGGAGCTCTGCAAAGACAGAGCCCGCTACCGGACCGGGAGGCATCAGGGGCCTGCCTGTGCAGTGCCAGTGGGGGAGATGCCCGCCACCCATTCTGCTCCCCAGATCAGGCAGAGAGGGGCATCTGCAAAGACCTCCATGCAGGGAGTGAAGTTGATGACCCCTTGAGTACCCCCGCCCCACCCTAACAAGCGGGTAGCAGGTCTCCGACCCCAGCACTCACATGACACACCCTCCAGGCTTCTGACACCCACCAACCTGCTCCTGCACAGGATGTGCGTCCCTCATCCCACGCTGTCCCTCACCATCCCGGACACACACACATACCCGGGATGAGGGGCAAGAGGTGTGGGGCTCCCCAGGTGTGACCCCAGCTGGCGCCTGGCCTGGATGGGCCTGGCCTGGGCTGCCCTCGGTTACCTGTGGGTGCCTCCTGCCAGAGGGCGAGGGGTATCGGTGGTGGCGCTTGCGCCTATTTCTACAGCAACAGAAACATCTCTCAGCCTGGGCTTTCTTCTGCCCAGAGCCTCGGAAGAACGGGAAGCAACACAGAGACATCCTCGTCTCCTGACCCCCTCCACTCAAGTGAGCTGGAAAGGCAGTTGTCTCTAGAATGTGGGTACCTGGTTACCACGGTTCCAGTTTCTCTCACCAAGGAAGTGAGGTCACCCCTTCAACGTTCCATGACCTGTGCCCCTTCCTCTAATCAGAGGCACCCAAAGGCCCGTGTGGGCTGTTGGCCTCTCACCCTCCTGGCCCATGTTATCTCCATACCTGTACATCAGTATCCAACACAGCCCTCTCCCCAGCTCTCTGGGAATGTGTGAGGCACCCCGGCTTGGGAGAGAAAGCTGTGTTCACACCTCCTTTTTCTTACTTGTTCTGTGCCCTGAGGAAGCCCCTGTGCCTCCCAGGGTGTCCCCCAGTCTGCCGAGCTGCCCAATGAGGATGATGCTAGACACCATTTCCATAGGAAGTCATCAGGTGTGGATGAGACAAGGCCCCTAACCCCTGTGGGCTGGTGTCCCATGAATCTGATGAACAAACTTAGAGGTGGAAGCGTGACAAGCATGAGTGGGACACAGCATGGAACACTAGACAAAACAGGCCTGAGGTCCAGCCTGAGATCTCAGGGAAGTCACTGCTCATGTCGGCCTCATTTTCAAGTCTGCACCTTTAAGGGTTTGAAATGACAGGAAATTCAGATATTGTCACTCACTGGCCTAAAACCTCGCAGTGGTGTCTTTTTACACGTAGCATCAGACCCAGTGCCTTATGTGTGCCCAGGTGTTAGGAGCCTTCACAGAGGCTTCGAGTGAGTCCAGCCTCCTGGTAGGAACAGCCTTGTGTGTCCGCTGAGAGCTCATTAACTGGCTTCTGAACAACATAGCGTACAGCCCAGGTGATGGGATGTCAGGTCCTGTCACTTCTCTCGTGCTCTCATTCTTGAGGTCCGTCCCTTCCTTCCTCTCAGCCTCTCTCTCACTTTCTCTCTGTACGTGCGTCTCTGTCTGTGCCACTGGACTATTGTTCTGTCTTTAAACTGAGTCCACACCCTTTTCCTTACCACTTTCGTAAATCTTGGTTTTGCTAAGTTCTCCCCTTTGTTCTCAGAGTCTCTTGGTCTGAGAACAGATACGGCATATTTTGCTACTTTATGATAACTTCTAGACATAACCTGTCAAGTCCCACGAGTGTGGTAGCGTCCAACCTTGACATTCCTGATACAAGGATTCTAGTGTGAAGCCATCAGGGTTAGCACCGAGAGTACTAAGCCCCATTGGCCTCAGAGCCTCTTGATACCATGTGTTCTCTCTGACCTGTCAACCTCTAGTATCGCTGGGTCCCTAACCATTCTCAACCGGCAGCCCGAAGGATCTTTTGAAAATGTAAATGTGATCACGTCTCTTATGGAAACTAACACTGGTTTCCTATGGCCTTTAGAAATAAGTCCAGAATCCTTAGTGTGTCCGTCCGGGCCCTCCATCATGTGACCTTAGCCTCTTTTCCAGGCTTGTCTCCCCCTCACCCTTTTTCTCTGGTCACCCTTTGGAGATCCTCATTGGCATCACACTCTCCCAGCCCAGCTTAGAGCTGTGCCATGCCCCGTGTCCCAGCGTTTCCCTCTGGAGTCGTTGGAAGACTGGTGTTCTTTCAGGCATCTCCAATGTTTCCTCTGTCCTCCTCTCTGCTTCCATGCTTTTTTTTTGCTGTACCGTGAAATGCTACAACCTTGTCCACCCTCAGGAGTTTTAAGGATCTCATTCAGTGTGGAAGCTGAGAATTATAAGCAGCAGAATACTGATGAAACTAACAGTAGGGATTTGTTTTTCTCACCAAAAAACCAATCCACAGGTAGGTGGATCCAATATTGGGTTCAGCTGCTCGATGATATCAGGGTAAGCTGCCAGCAACGAAGTGGCGGCATCAGCTCCCGGCATCGAAGAGAGGAAAAAAGTTCTCTCTTGGCTATTGTGCTTTTTATCAGGGAGGAAAATAGTGTCTCAGAAATCAATTATGAGACTCTTGCGTGAGCCCTTGGCCAGAACAGGCCAAATTGCAAGGGACATGGGGTAGTTTAGTGGCAGACTGCTCCTGAAGGAGGTGCCTCAGCCCAGGAGGAGGAGGAGGTGAGGGGAAGGGCAGTTGGGAAGTGTCTGATGGTGAGTTTCCTGTTTCTGCTGTGAACACTAATGGCCCCATACATTTCTTCTGTGTGGACGTGTGGAGGAAAGGTGTCCCGAGATTCAGGGATGACTGTTTCAAGTCTGTTTCCTAGTGTCTTGAAGTATTCTGTCTAATAGGGCCCATATTATCCATATGTAACTTTTTAAAAATACATGTTTTTATTGATCTCAGAGGGCGGAGGGGAAACAGAAGGGAGAGAGAGGCGGGTGGGGGGAGAGAGAAACATCAATGATGAGAGAGCCTCATTGATCACATAGCCCCTAGACTGCAACCCAGGTATGTGCCCTGACTGGGAATGAAACTGGGACCTCCTGGTTCAGGGGTTGACGCTCAACCACTGAGCCACACCAGCCTGGCCGCCACACATAACTTTTTAAAATTAAACTTTTATTAATTCAAATTAAGTAAAAAGTAAAATTCACGTAGACGTTTAGGTTTCTCCTGTTGGATACCCACGGAGGAGTGTTGGCTTGGTGTATAGACCAGCTGGTTTCCCTTGAAAGCAAGTGTGAAATGAAAGAAAGGGAATGTGTCTCCCCTCAGAGCAAGAGTGTTCACGTGAGAATGATGAGCTTTGGATGATGGGGCCACAGCACTGCATGGATCCCTCTTGCACAGCATGCCTCCTTTTGAAATACTCACCTACTAATGGCATTCCTTTTTCCTTTTCTGCTTAAAACTTTTTGACATAATGGTTTTAATTTTAATTATAGATTGTTCCAGTGGTGACAGTGAACTATGGCCCTTCCGGTAGAAGCAGGGCTGTGTACCTTGTTTCTGTACCGTCCTGTGCCAGTGGAACCATTGCCTCTTGCTAAGATGAGTTTGACTGGTGAGTGAAATTCTGGGCTCACTGGGGAAGGAAAATGATTAAGGAAGTGTTCAGCGAGGGAGTTGTTTTGAATCATTCCTGTTGCAACCAAAGCAATGCTCTTTCTATCCCCAGTGCTTTTAAATATTGTTAACAGCTAGCCTGGTGGTTGTTGCTGCTCAAATAGCAGATCAAGCTAAACACTGAGGGAAGTGGAATGCAGCCCATTAAGTAATTTTGGCTTTTAATGAGAGCATTTCAAGATATAAATTGGCACTTGGGAAAGTTTGGAAAGATATTATTGAGTCTGGCCAGTGTTGCACAGTGGTCGAGCGATCGCCTGTGAACCAGGCAGGAGTTCATGCTTGGTTTGATTCCGGGTCAGGGCACATGCCCGGGTTGCAGACTGGATCATATCCAATAGGGGTCGTGAAGGAGGCAGCCGATCAATGATTCTCTCTCATCATTTATGTTTCTGTCTCTCTCCTTCGCCCTCCCTGAAATCAATCAAAGTATGTTTCTTAAAATGCATATTTAGTCTAGCCCTTGCTGATGTGGCTCATTTGGATGGGCATCTCCCCTTGCACTGAAAGGTTTCCGGATCAGTTCCCAGTTAGGGCGCTTGGCAGGGTTTTGCGGTCAGTTCCATTCGGGGATGGGGAGGAGGCAGCCGATCCACCTTTCATCGCTGTTTCTCTGCCTCCCCATTCCTCTCTCTACTGTATGTTAATATATTTTGGATATATGATCCTTGTGTAAAACCAGGAACTATACATAAGAAAATGAGAAGAAACTGTCACTTCTAGTAGTTTCACTTCCTCCAGTTCACTAGTGTTCACATTTTGATGCATATATTTCCATTTTTTATTTCTCCGTTTTCTCAGTTTATACTTAATTATCAGAAAAAATTAAATGTTTCAGAAATTATTTTAAAACTGTATTATACAGCGAGCATCCTTCCATGTCAGCATATATGTGTACATATGTATGTTTGTGTATGTGTGTGTGTGTGTATACATATATATATATGAAATTATGTATATGTACATGAATAGATAAGGTCTACACGTGTTTTTAATCAACAACTTTATTTCTATTTATTCAAAAGAGTATTTAACTTAATGGATTATTGCCTACATAAATAGCTAGGTATTATTGGAAATTATCATTATTTACTATTATAAATATACATTTGGGGTGTATTCCTCTTAGTTATTTAAGATAATCCCCAAGAACTCTTAGGACAGCACCAGAGAAGGCTCCCAGTGCCGCCAGCAGCTGGCTCCATAATGGCTTCAGGTACTGCCTCAGGCCAGGCCAGGCCAGGGCGGGGCCCCTCGCCAGACCAGGCTCTGGCCCCTGAGCAGGCCCTTCCTCTGGCTCTGGAGAGCTCTGGAGCTCTGGGTGTGGACCTGGAGCAGGAGAAGGAGACAGATTTACTCACACACCTGGCTTTCCTGTGACTTTCCTCAGACAGGAAAGATGCCTCTGCCTGTAAGGGAACTCTAGCCCATGAGCCTGCCCTCCCCAGATTACCTGCCCAGGTTATCAGTGCCCCTCACCTTCCTGAGTTGCCTCGGTGGGCTCAAGATGCTCCAGCTGTACCCATAGATTTTGGGCGTGGCCCACCAGGTGTGAGGCAGGGTAGTTGATGGGCACCAAGGCCTGCTCCACCTCGAACCAGGCAAAAGGAAGGGGCTGCCCAAAACCCTGGACCTGGTCCAGCCAGGTCCCCACCATCGAAGCAATGGCCCTGGGGAGAGGCAGGTGGGCAGTAAAGTCAGAGTCCCGGTCTTCCCTTCCACTCTGCCCTCCCATGGCACTCCCGTTTGGGACTGAGCCTCTGTGCAGTCCCCTCCACATCCAGGGGACAGCCCCACGCCACCCCCAGCCCCTGTGTGGCTGTTCTGTTTGTAGCAGGTGTGGGATCCGGCAGGTTTAACACAGAGTCTGTGTGAGACTCTTCTTCCCACTGGCAGCTCTCCTGAAGGTCCTGTACACTGCCCACCCCAGCCCTCCATGCCCCTGGGCATCTGGGCTGAGGACTGAGACAGACTCCTGAGCAGCCTGCTCACCACAATCCTGTTTGAGCCCGGCCACAGTGGTCAGGGGAGGTGGATGGAGAGAGGGGCAGGCAGAGCGCGATGGGTCTTGGGGGGAAGGAGACTCTGAGGGACAACTCAGCCCAGCCTCCCCTCTGGGTCTACAAGACCAGGGACCCCATCCTCTGTCCTCTTTGACTCATGTCCTCCTGGCAAAGAAGCCACTGGAGCTCGGGCCTTTCTTGGGAATCAGAAGATGTGTAAGGTCAGGGTTCTGCAAGGCACTCCCCCAACTCACAGTCCCTACTCTGCTGACACAGGGGGCCCTCCTTCTGGACGCAGAGACCACTCACTTTATTGCTTGGTCCTGCGGTGTGTCACCCCGGTCCTTATAAGGAGGTGTGCCTCCAGATGTAGCAAACACCTTGATGGCATCGGCTCTGATGGATGGTGGACAGGCCCTGTGAATGATGGACAGCGTGACTGCTGGACCCACTGCCTAGAACTGAGACCCAGGGATTGTGTCTGCTTCATTCCTTGAGTCAGGCTAAGTGTCTCCAAACGTGCCTGCCTGTAGTAGGAGCTTAATACACATTGTCGAGTAAATAAACTCCAGCCAGCACCATCCCATACATCTGAGTGGGCTCGGGGCCCCTGCTACCCACCGGAGATCCCCAATGTGGCTACACCAAGGCCTAGGAGCAGCGAGGTGAAATCTCCAACTGCTTGACAGGTTGCTTTCCATGTGCTTTTCCTAACTCCGATGCCACAGGCCGCTGATGGGGTGAGTCAGCGTTCTTTCCATGGGACAGAGTGAAATAATTGCCACAAACAACCGGCGCAGGCCAGCAACCCTGTGCGAAGAGCCAGGGAGCAGGTAGGACCTGCCATGGCTTGTCCCCGCAGCAGTGCTATGAGGTTTCTCCCCAAGCACCCCACTTTTCAGAGGAGCATACTGAGACTCAGAAAGATGTGGTGACATTTTCAAGACTCACAGCTAGCAGTCAGGAGAGTCACATGTGTGTGCTCACCTAGTTAACAGCTCGTCCAGGAACTCTTGGGCTCTGGAGAAGGCCAGGGTGGAGACATGGGGGACGTTTCCCCCCGGGAAAGCTGGGACCATGGATGTGGCCACTTGCTCCAAGGTGCCTTCATGGAGGTCCTGCATCCTGCAGGACTCAGGTAGGTTACCAGTTACCTCAGCCGTGCACTGGGTGGGACAAGGAAGGATATCCATTCAGTGGCATGACTGTGAATCCCACAAGGATTGAGGTCTGGAGCCCATTTGGGAGGTCCCAGCCCCACAGGGACGTGTGCAAGAGGAGGGACAGGAGTGCCCAAGCTGAACGAGGTTCTAGGTCTTCAAAGTGCCACTGAAGTTCCGTGCATGTTCATACAATTTTCACCATTTTTTCCCCTTCTTTTTCTTAGCTGAGGAACAACAAACCCCCTCGTAGGAACAGTGTATATGATGAGCACGGGCCCTGTGAGTCCTCTAGAAACCTCCCCGTTATAGAGATGAGAACACAGAGTCCGAGGGATATCAAATGTCTGGTGAAGGGCATGCAGGTCAGAACTGGGAACTGTCCTGCATGACATTCCCTCTCAGGTACTGGAGACTTATCTGCTCCCAACATGGGTGGAGAGGGTGTGGGAACCTTGTCCCTCCCCAGCGTGGGAACAGTGTACACGGTAGACATGGCCTATGAAAACCATTGACTTCAAAGGAGAAAGTTATGTTTCATCCTTTTACATTAAAGGGCATTTTAAGACCCTCATTATGGAGATCCCAGATTCCGCAAGGTGGCAAATGCTTGAAGACTGCAGACTGGAGCAAGGTGATCACCAGGCAGTAATCTGAGCAGAGGACTCGGGAAGGAGCAAATGTATGTGGTGGCTGAAAAGTGACAGGTGACTCAAAGTACCCATGAGGCAATTGCCAATGAAGGAACACTGTGATTGAGTTGGACAACCTGACAGCGGACAGGTGAAAATTTCAATGAGTGAGAAATCCCCGGGCCAGGCTGGGAGCAAGGCAGCAGCCATCATCAGAAACTGCTTTTGGCTATGTCCCTGCTACAGCCCTTTGGGTTTGGAATCTGCCTGCAGCCGTTAAAATTTTACATGTGCACGTCCTTCCACCAGCCGTGGGCGTCCATCTCCAGCTGAGGACATTACATGTACCGTGGTCTGAATTGTGATCCCCTGATCCCATGACTTTGCAACCCCTAGAACTTCATTATGTGTCCGCATTTGAGTGTTAGTCTTCAAGCAAGTAATCAAGGTAAAGTGAATTGAGTGGTGTGGGTCTCAATCTAATCTGACCAGTGTCCTTAGAAGAGGAGGGGAGGACACATGGCAGTGCAGAGGGGAGTCCATGTGACACACAGAGAGAAGACGGCCATCTAGAAGCTGAGGAGAGACCCCTCAGGAGAAACCAGTCCTGCTGACTGCCTCCTCTCTCACTCTTAGCCGCTGGAATAGTGAGGAAAGGAATGTCTGCTGCTGACACCACCCAGTGTGGTCCTATGTTATGGCAGCCCGAGCAACCTAACACAGTCCATTCCCACACACTTCAGTGTTCCACGCAGCCCTGCTGACATGGCAGCTGCACTGAATCAGGCCCATGTCCAACAGCACTGAAGGGCTGCAGCGCTGAGGGGAGGACATCCGCTATTGGACAAGGTCTGCAAGGACTGTGGAGCTGAGTGGCAAGGGTAGTTTAAACAACAAAATCAGCGAAATGCCCAAGCGCTCATGGAGTCTACTGTGAAGTCAAACCACATTTCTCTCTCTCCTATTTCTACAAATATGTGAGGAGTGTCCTTCTACCCTCCCACGTAGCTGGAGGGAGGAGTGGGTTCGGATTCCATTGTCATGGGGCTGTGGGACAGTCTAGGGGGAGCCCTGGGAGGGTCCCCGGGGATTCCGCAGATTTGAGTGTGTGTCTGGGCACTGCCAGGTCGTCTTGGGGTTGTGGGTGTAGAGATCCTCGAGGCCAGCTCTCACCTCTGACAGGCACTGGACTGTGTCGTCAGCCTGGTGCACCTGCACCCTGACCCTGTAGGTGGTGTAGTCGGGTCCCTGGGCCAGCACCTCAATGATGTCCTCCTGGGAGCTCTGCAGAGACAGAGTGGGTACTGAGCCAGGAGGCACCAGGAACCTTCCACCCAATCTGGGGTCCTGTGTCATGGCAGGCCTCGTCTATCAGGACACAGTGAGGATGTTCCTGGCAGCCCTGCTGAGCCAGCAAGCATTGATTTGTGTCAAGGTCTAGCAACAGTGAAAGCCTGAATCACTGATGAAAACTGTGCCCTTGTTGGGATGATATGGAGTTGGGAAAGGCCACAGCTCCTGACCTGGCCGCACTGCGATGGTTTGTCGTCCGCTGTGAGATGATAGGTCGCAGAGAACAGTATTCAGGACCTTAATCCCTCCCTTACCCCCAACACTATTTTTTTTTTATTTTTTTATAATACACAGCACAATCAAGTGGGATGATGTTTAAGGCTTGGGGAAGGTCTACAAGGACAGTGGAGCTGGGTCTGGTCCACAGGTTACTTGGGGCAGGGAGTTAGTCACTTGAAAGGAGCATAAGGCAAAGACAGCAACAAATGCTTTCTCTATGATCCCAACAAACAGATGAAGAAAGATTGCTTTTCTACCGTACCAGGGACCCGGTCGGGAGCATTGAAGGTACAGGTTTCGTTGGGAGTGGGTCTGTGAGATCTTTGAGGCCCCTGATTGGAGTCTGACTTCTGGTCCCACCCCAGTCACCTCAGGGTCCTGGGTGTGGGCCAGCTCTCACCTCCGTTTGGCACTGGACGGTTTTCCTGGCCTGCCGCACTTGTCCTTTGTACCCGTTGATGGCATAAGTGAACCTGTCAGGCAGCTCCTCTAGGATGTCCTTGTTGGAGCTCTGCAAAGACAGAGCCCGCTACCGGACCGGGAGGCATCAGGGGCCTGCCTGTGCAGTGCCAGTGGGGGAGATGCCCGCCACCCATTCTGCTCCCCAGATCAGGCAGAGAGGGGCATCTGCAAAGACCTCCATGCAGGGAGTGAAGTTGATGACCCCTTGAGTACCCCCGCCCCACCCTAACAAGCGGGTAGCAGGTCTCCGACCCCAGCACTCACATGACACACCCTCCAGGCTTCTGACACCCACCAACCTGCTCCTGCACAGGATGTGCGTCCCTCATCCCACGCTGTCCCTCACCATCCCGGACACACACACATACCCGGGATGAGGTGCAAGAGGTGTGGGGCTCCCCAGGTGTGACCCCAGCTGGCGCCTGGCCTGGATGGGCCTGGCCTGGGCTGCCCTCGGTTACCTGTGGGTGCCTCCTGCCAGAGGGCGAGGGGTATCGGTGGTGGCGCTTGCGCCTATTTCTACAGCAACAGAAACATCTCTCAGCCTGGGCTTTCTTCTGCCCAGAGCCTCGGAAGAACGGGAAGCAACACAGAGACATCCTCGTCTCCTGACCCCCTCCACTCAAGTGAGCTGGAAAGGCAGTTGTCTCTAGAATGTGGGTACCTGGTTACCACGGTTCCAGTTTCTCTCACCAAGGAAGTGAGGTCACCCCTTCAACGTTCCATGACCTGTGCCCCTTCCTCTAATCAGAGGCACCCAAAGGCCCGTGTGGGCTGTTGGCCTCTCACCCTCCTGGCCCATGTTATCTCCATACCTGTACATCAGTATCCAACACAGCCCTCTCCCCAGCTCTCTGGGAATGTGTGAGGCACCCCGGCTTGGGAGAGAAAGCTGTGTTCACACCTCCTTTTTCTTACTTGTTCTGTGCCCTGAGGAAGCCCCTGTGCCTCCCAGGGTGTCCCCCAGTCTGCCGAGCTGCCCAATGAGGATGATGCTAGACACCATTTCCATAGGAAGTCATCAGGTGTGGATGAGACAAGGCCCCTAACCCCTGTGGGCTGGTGTCCCATGAATCTGATGAACAAACGTAGAGGTGGAAGCGTGACAAGCATGAGTGGGACACAGCATGGAACACTAGACAAAACAGGCCTGAGGTCCAGCCTGAGATCTCAGGGAAGTCACTGCTCATGTCGGCCTCATTTTCAAGTCTGCACCTTTAAGGGTTTGAAATGACAGGAAATTCAGATATTGTCACTCACTGGCCTAAAACCTCGCAGTGGTGTCTTTTTACACGTAGCATCAGACCCAGTGCCTTATGTGTGCCCAGGTGTTAGGAGCCTTCACAGAGGCTTCGAGTGAGTCCAGCCTCCTGGTAGGAACAGCCTTGTGTGTCCGCTGAGAGCTCATTAACTGGCTTCTGAACAACATAGCGTACAGCCCAGGTGATGGGATGTCAGGTCCTGTCACTTCTCTCGTGCTCTCATTCTTGAGGTCCGTCCCTTCCTTCCTCTCAGCCTCTCTCTCACTTTCTCTCTGTACGTGCGTCTCTGTCTGTGCCACTGGACTATTGTTCTGTCTTTAAACTGAGTCCACACCCTTTTCCTTACCACTTTCGTAAATCTTGGTTTTGCTAAGTTCTCCCCTTTGTTCTCAGAGTCTCTTGGTCTGAGAACAGATACGGCATATTTTGCTACTTTATGATAACTTCTAGACATAACCTGTCAAGTCCCACGAGTGTGGTAGCGTCCAACCTTGACATTCCTGATACAAGGATTCTAGTGTGAAGCCATCAGGGTTAGCACCGAGAGTACTAAGCCCCATTGGCCTCAGAGCCTCTTGATACCATGTGTTCTCTCTGACCTGTCAACCTCTAGTATCGCTGGGTCCCTAACCATTCTCAACCGGCAGCCCGAAGGATCTTTTGAAAATGTAAATGTGATCACGTCTCTTATGGAAACTAACACTGGTTTCCTATGGCCTTTAGAAATAAGTCCAGAATCCTTAGTGTGTCCGTCCGGGCCCTCCATCATGTGACCTTAGCCTCTTTTCCAGGCTTGTCTCCCCCTCACCCTTTTTCTCTGGTCACCCTTTGGAGATCCTCATTGGCATCACACTCTCCCAGCCCAGCTTAGAGCTGTGCCATGCCCCGTGTCCCAGCGTTTCCCTCTGGAGTCGTTGGAAGACTGGTGTTCTTTCAGGCATCTCCAATGTTTCCTCTGTCCTCCTCTCTGCTTCCATGCTTTTTTTTTGCTGTACCGTGAAATGCTACAACCTTGTCCACCCTCAGGAGTTTTAAGGATCTCATTCAGTGTGGAAGCTGAGAAGCATAAGCAGCAGAATACTGATGAAACTAACAGTAGGGATTTGTTTTTCTCACCAAAAAACCAATCCACAGGTAGGTGGATCCAATATTGGGTTCAGCTGCTCGATGATATCAGGGTAAGCTGCCAGCAACGAAGTGGCGGCATCAGCTCCCGGCATCGAAGAGAGGAAAAAAGTTCTCTCTTGGCTATTGTGCTTTTTATCAGGGAGGAAAATAGTGTCTCAGAAATCAATTATGAGACTCTTGCGTGAGCCCTTGGCCAGAACAGGCCAAATTGCAAGGGACATGGGGTAGTTTAGTGGCAGACTGCTCCTGAAGGAGGTGCCTCAGCCCAGGAGGAGGAGGAGGTGAGGGGAAGGGCAGTTGGGAAGTGTCTGATGGTGAGTTTCCTGTTTCTGCTGTGAACACTAATGGCCCCATACATTTCTTCTGTGTGGACGTGTGGAGGAAAGGTGTCCCGAGATTCAGGGATGACTGTTTCAAGTCTGTTTCCTAGTGTCTTGAAGTATTCTGTCTAATAGGGCCCATATTATCCATATGTAACTTTTTAAAAATACATGTTTTTATTGATCTCAGAGGGCGGAGGGGAAACAGAAGGGAGAGAGAGGCGGGTGGGGGGAGAGAGAAACATCAATGATGAGAGAGCCTCATTGATCACATAGCCCCTAGACTGCAACCCAGGTATGTGCCCTGACTGGGAATGAAACTGGGACCTCCTGGTTCAGGGGTTGACGCTCAACCACTGAGCCACACCAGCCTGGCCGCCACACATAACTTTTTAAAATTAAACTTTTATTAATTCAAATTAAGTAAAAAGTAAAATTCACGTAGACGTTTAGGTTTCTCCTGTTGGATACCCACGGAGGAGTGTTGGCTTGGTGTATAGACCAGCTGGTTTCCCTTGAAAGCAAGTGTGAAATGAAAGAAAGGGAATGTGTCTCCCCTCAGAGCAAGAGTGTTCACGTGAGAATGATGAGCTTTGGATGATGGGGCCACAGCACTGCATGGATCCCTCTTGCACAGCATGCCTCCTTTTGAAATACTCACCTACTAATGGCATTCCTTTTTCCTTTTCTGCTTAAAACTTTTTGACATAATGGTTTTAATTTTAATTATAGATTGTTCCAGTGGTGACAGTGAACTATGGCCCTTCCGGTAGAAGCAGGGCTGTGTACCTTGTTTCTGTACCGTCCTGTGCCAGTGGAACCATTGCCTCTTGCTAAGATGAGTTTGACTGGTGAGTGAAATTCTGGGCTCACTGGGGAAGGAAAATGATTAAGGAAGTGTTCAGCGAGGGAGTTGTTTTGAATCATTCCTGTTGCAACCAAAGCAATGCTCTTTCTATCCCCAGTGCTTTTAAATATTGTTAACAGCTAGCCTGGTGGTTGTTGCTGCTCAAATAGCAGATCAAGCTAAACACTGAGGGAAGTGGAATGCAGCCCATTAAGTAATTTTGGCTTTTAATGAGAGCATTTCAAGATATAAATTGGCACTTGGGAAAGTTTGGAAAGATATTATTGAGTCTGGCCAGTGTTGCACAGTGGTCGAGCGATCGCCTGTGAACCAGGCAGGAGTTCATGCTTGGTTTGATTCCGGGTCAGGGCACATGCCCGGGTTGCAGACTGGATCATATCCAATAGGGGTCGTGAAGGAGGCAGCCGATCAATGATTCTCTCTCATCATTTATGTTTCTGTCTCTCTCCTTCGCCCTCCCTGAAATCAATCAAAGTATGTTTCTTAAAATGCATATTTAGTCTAGCCCTTGCTGATGTGGCTCATTTGGATGGGCATCTCCCCTTGCACTGAAAGGTTTCCGGATCAGTTCCCAGTTAGGGCGCTTGGCAGGGTTTTGCGGTCAGTTCCATTCGGGGATGGGGAGGAGGCAGCCGATCCACCTTTCATCGCTGTTTCTCTGCCTCCCCATTCCTCTCTCTACTGTATGTTAATATATTTTGGATATATGATCCTTGTGTAAAACCAGGAACTATACATAAGAAAATGAGAAGAAACTGTCACTTCTAGTAGTTTCACTTCCTCCAGTTCACTAGTGTTCACTTTTTGATGCATATATTTCCATTTTTTATTTCTCCGTTTTATCAGTTAATACTTAATTATCAGAAAAAATTAAATGTTTCAGAAATTATTTTGAAACTGTATTATACAGCGAGCATCCTTCCATGTCAGCATATATGTGTACATATGTATGTTTGTGTATGTGTGTGTGTGTGTGTATACATATATATATATATATATGAAATTATGTATATGTACATGAATAGATAAGGTCTACACGTGTTGTTAATCAACAACTTTATTTCTATTTATTCAAAAGAGTATTTAACTTAATGGATTATTGCCTACATAAATAGCTAGGTATTATTGGAAATTATCATTATTTACTATTATAAATATACATTTGGGGTGTATTCCTCTTAGTTATTTAAGATAATCCCCAAGAACTCTTAGGACAGCACCAGAGAAGGCTCCCAGTGCCGCCAGCAGCTGGCTCCATAATGGCTTCAGGTACTGCCTCAGGCCAGGCCAGGCCAGGGCGGGGCCCCTCGCCAGACCAGGCTCTGGCCCCTGAGCAGGCCCTTCCTCTGGCTCTGGAGAGCTCTGGAGCTCTGGGTGTGGACCTGGAGCAGGAGAAGGAGACAGATTTACTCACACACCTGGCTTTCCTGTGACTTTCCACAGACAGGAAAGATGCCTCTGCCTGTAAGGGAACTCTAGCCCATGAGCCTGCCCTCCCCAGATTATCTGCCCAGGTTATCAGTGCCCCTCACCTTCCTGAGTTGCCTCGGTGGGCTCAAGATGCTCCAGCTGTACCCATAGATTTTGGGCGTGGCCCACCAGGTGTGAGGCAGGGTAGTTGATGGGCACCAAGGCCTGCTCCACCTCGAACCAGGCAAAAGGAAGGGGCTGCCCAAAACCCTGGACCTGGTCCAGCCAGGTCCCCACCATCGAAGCAATGGCCCTGGGGAGAGGCAGGTGGGCAGTAAAGTCAGAGTCCCGGTCTTTCCTTCCACTCTGCCCTCCCATGGCACTCTCGTTTGGGACTGAGCCTCTGTGCAGTCCCCTCCACATCCAGGGGACAGCCCCACGCCACCCCCAGCCCCTGTGTGGCTGTTCTGTTTGTAGCAGGTGTGGGATCTGGCAGGTTTAACACAGAGTCTGTGTGAGACTCTTCTTCCCACTGGCAGCTCTCCTAAGGTCCTGTACACTGCCCACCCCAGCCCTCCATGCCCCGGGGCATCTGGGCTGAGGACTGAGACAGACTCCTGATCAGCCTGCTCACCACAATCCTGTTTGAGCCCGGCCACAGTGGTCAGGGGAGGTGGATGGAGAGAGGGGCAGGCAGAGCGCGATGGGTCTTGGGGGGAAGGAGACTCTGAGGGACAACTCAGCCCAGCCTCCCCTCTGGGTCTACAAGACCAGGGACCCCATCCTCTGTCCTCTTTGACTCATGTCCTCCTGGCAAAGAAGCCACTGGAGCTCGGGCCTTTCTTGGGAATCAGAAGATGTGTAAGGTCAGGGTTCTGCAAGGCACTCCCCCAACTCACAGTCCCTACTCTGCTGACACAGGGGGCCCTCCTTCTGGACGCAGAGACCACTCACTTTATTGCTTGGTCCTGCGGTGTGTCACCCCGGTCCTTATAAGGAGGTGTGCCTCCAGATGTAGCAAACACCTTGATGGCATCGGCTCTGATGGATGGTGGACAGGCCCTGTGAATGATGGACAGCGTGACTGCTGGACCCACTGCCTAGAACTGAGGCCCAGGGATTGTGTCTGCTTCATTCCTTGAGTCAGGCTAAGTGTCTCCAAACGTGCCTGCCTGTAGTAGGAGCTTAATACACATTGTCGAGTAAATAAACTCCAGCCAGCACCATCCCATACATCTGAGTGGGTTCGGGGCCCCTGCTACCCACGGGAGATCCCCAATGTGGCTACACCAAGGCCTAGGAGAAGCGAGGTGAAATCTCCAACTGCTTGACAGGTTGCTTTCCATGTGCTTTTCCTAACTCCGATGCCACAGGCCGCTGATGGGGTGAGTCAGCGTTCTTTCCATGGGACAGAGTGAAATAATTGCCACAAACAACCAGCGCACGCCAGCAACCCTGTGCGAAGAGCCATGGAGCAGGTAGGACCTGCCATGGCTTGTCCCTGCAGCAGTGCTATGAGGTTTCTCCCCAAGCACCCCACTTTTCAGAGGAGCATACTGAGACTCAGAAAGATGTGGTGACATTTTCAAGACTCACAGCTAGCAGTCAGGAGAGTCACAAGTGTGTGCTCACCTAGTTAACAGCTCGTCCAGGAACTCTTGGGCTCTGGAGAAGGCCAGGGTGGAGACATGGGGGACGTTTCCCCCCGGGAAAGCTGGGACCATGGATGTGGCCACTTGCTCCAAGGTGCCTTCATGGAGGTCCTGCATCCTGCAGGACTCAGGTAGGTTACCAGTTACCTCAGCCGTGCACTGGGTGGGACAAGGAAGGATATCCATTCAGTGGCATGACCGTGAATCCCACAAGGATTGAGTTCTGTAGCCCATTTGGGAGGTCCCAGCCCCACAGGGACGTGTGCAAGAGGAGGGACAGGAGTGCCCAAGCTGAACGAGGTTCTAGGTCTTCAAAGTGCCACTGAAGTTCCATGCATGTTCATACAATTTTCACCATTTTTTCCCCTTCTTTTTCTTAGCTGAGGAACAACAAACCCCCTCGTAGGAACAGTGTATATGAAGAGCACGGGCCCTGTGAGTCCTCTAGAAACCTCCCCGTTATAGAGATGAGAACACAGAGGCCGAGGGATATCAAATGTCTGGTGAAGGGCATGCAGGTCAGAACTGGGAACTGTCCTGCATGACATTCCCTCTCAGGTACTGGAGACTTATCTGCTCCCGACATGGGTGGAGAGGGTGTGGGAACCTTGTCCCTCCCCAGCGTGGGAACAGTGTACACGGTAGACATGGCCTATGAAAACCATTGACTTCAAAGGAGAAAGTTATGTTTCATCCTTTTACATTAAAGGGCATTTTAAGACCCTCATTATGGAGATCCCAGATTCCGCAAGGTGGCAAATGCTTGAAGACTGCAGACTGGAGCAAGGTGATCACCAGGCAGTAATCTGAGCAGAGGACTCGGGAAGGAGCAAATGTATGTGGTGGCTGAAAAGTGACAGGTGACTCAAAGTACCCATGAGGCAATTGCCAATGAAGGAACACTGTGATTGAGTTGGACAACCTGACAGCGGACAGGTGAAAATTTCAATGAGTGAGAAATCCCCGGGCCAGGCTGGGAGCAAGGCAGCAGCCATCATCAGAAACTGCTTTTGGCTATGTCCCTGCTACAGCCCTTTGGGTTTGGAATCTGCCTGCAGCCGTTAAAATTTTACATGTGCACGTCCTTCCACCAGCCGTGGGCGTCCATCTCCAGCTGAGGACATTACATGTACCGTGGTCTGAATTGTGATCCCCTGATCCCATGACTTTGCAACCCCTAGAACTTCATTATGTGTCCGCATTTGAGTGTTAGTCTTCAAGCAAGTAATCAAGGTAAAGTGAATTGAGTGGTGTGGGTCTCAATCTAATCTGACCAGTGTCCTTAGAAGAGGAGGGGAGGACACATGGCAGTGCAGAGGGGAGTCCATGTGACACACAGAGAGAAGACGGCCATCTAGAAGCTGAGGAGAGACCCCTCAGTAGAAACCAGCCCTGCTGACTGCCTCCTCTCTCACTCCTAGCCGCCGGAATAGTGAGGAATGGAATGTCTGCTGCTGACACTACCCAGTGTGGTCCTATGTTATGGCAGCCCGAGCAACCTAACACAGTCCATTCCCACACACTTCAGTGTTCCACGCAGCCCTGCTGACATGGCAGCTGCACTGAATCAGGCCCATGTCCAACAGCACTGAAGGGCTGCAGCGCTTGGGGGAGGACATCCGCTATTGGACAAGGTCTGCAAGGACTGTGGAGCTGAGTGGCAAGGGTAGTTTAAACAACAAAATCAGCGAAATGCCCAAGCGCTCATGGAGTCTACTGTGAAGTCAAACCACATTTCTCTCTCTCCTATTTCTACAAATATGTGAGGAGTGTCCTTCTACCCTCCCACGTAGCTGGAGGGAGGAGTGGGGGTCGGATTCCATTGTCATGGGGCTGTGGGACAGTCTAGGGGGAGCCCTGGGAGGGTCCCCGGGGATTCCGCAGATTTGAGTGTGTGTCTGGGCACTGCCAGGTCGTCTTGGGGTTGTGGTTGTAGAGATCCTCGAGGCCAGCTCTCACCTCTGACAGGCACTGGACTGTGTCGTCAGCTTGGTGCACCTGCACCCTGACCCTGTAGGTGGTGTAGTCGGGTCCCTGGGCCAGCACCTCAATGATGTCCTCCTGGGAGCTCTGCAGAGACAGAGTGGGTACTGAGCCAGGAGGCACCAGGAACCTTCCACCCAATCTGGGGTCCTGTGTCATGGCAGGCCTCATCTATCAGGACACAGTGAGGATGTTCCTGGCAGCCCTGCTGAGCCAGCAAGCATTGATTTGTGTCAAGGTCTAGCAACAGTGAAAGCCTGAATCACTGATGAAAACTGTGCCCTTGTTGGGATGATATGGAGTTGGGAAAGGCCACAGCTCCTGACCTGGCCGCACTGCGATGGTTTGTCGTCCTCTGTGAGATGATAGGTCGCAGAGAACAGTATTCAGGACCTTAATCCCTCCCTTACCCCCAACGCTATTTTTTATTTTTTATTTTTTTATAATACACAGCACAATCAAGTGGGATGATGTTTAAGGCTTGGGGAAGGTCTACAAGGACAGTGGAGCTGGGTCTGGTCCACAGGTTACTTGGGGCAGGGAGTTAATCACTTGAAAGGAGCATAAGGCAAAGACAGCAACAAATGCTTTCTCTATGATCCCAACAAACAGATGAAGAAAGATTGCTTTTCTACCGTACCAGGGACCCGGTCGGGAGCATTGAAGGTACAGGTTTCGTTGGGAGTGGGTCTGTGAGATCTTTGAGGCCCCTGATTGGAGTCTGACTTCTGGTCCCACCCCAGTCACCTCAGGGTCCTGGGTGTGGGCCAGCTCTCACCTCCGTTTGGCACTGGACGGTTTTCCTGGCCTGCCGCACTTGTCCTTTGTACCCGTTGATGGCATAAGTGAACCTGTCAGGCAGCTCCTCTAGGATGTCCTTGTTGGAGCTCTGCAAAGACAGAGCCCGCTACCGGACCGGGAGGCATCAGGGGCCTGCCTGTGCAGTGCCAGTGGGGGAGATGCCCGCCACCCATTCTGCTCCCCAGATCAGGCAGAGAGGGGCATCTGCAAAGACCTCCATGCAGGGAGTGAAGTTGATGACCCCTTGAGTACCCCCGCCCCACCCTAACAAGCGGGTAGCAGGTCTCCGACCCCAGCACTCACATGACACACCCTCCAGGCTTCTGACACCCACCAACCTGCTCCTGCACAGGATGTGCGTCCCTCATCCCACGCTGTCCCTCACCATCCCGGACACACACACATACCCGGGATGAGGGGCAAGAGGTGTGGGGCTCCCCAGGTGTGACCCCAGCTGGCGCCTGGCCTGGATGGGCCTGGCCTGGGCTGCCCTCGGTTACCTGTGGGTGCCTCCTGCCAGAGGGCGAGGGGTATCGGTGGTGGCGCTTGCGCCTATTTCTACAGCAACAGAAACATCTCTCAGCCTGGGCTTTCTTCTGCCCAGAGCCTCGGAAGAACGGGAAGCAACACAGAGACATCCTCGTCTCCTGACCCCCTCCACTCAAGTGAGCTGGAAAGGCAGTTGTCTCTAGAATGTGGGTACCTGGTTACCACGGTTCCAGTTTCTCTCACCAAGGAAGTGAGGTCACCCCTTCAACGTTCCATGACCTGTGCCCCTTCCTCCAATCAGAGGCACCCAAAGGACCATGTGGGCTGTTGGCCTCTCACCCTCTTGGCCCATGTTATCTCCATACCTGTACATCAGTATCCAACACAGCCCTCTCCCCAGCTCTCTGGGAATGTGTGAGGCACCCCGGCTTGGGAGAGAAAGCTGTGTTCACACCTCCTTTTTCTTACTTGTTCTTTGCCCTGAGGAAGCCCCTGTGCCTCCCAGGGTGTCCCCCAGTCTGCCGAGCTGCCCAATGAGGATGATGCTAGACACCATTTCCATAGGAAGTCATCAGGTGTGGATGAGACAAGGCCCCTAACCCCTGTGGGCTGGTGTCCCATGAATCTGATGAACAAACGTAGAGGTGGAAGCGTGACAAGCATGAGTGGGACACAGCATGGAACACTAGACAAAACAGGCCTGAGGTCCAGCCTGAGATCTCAGGGAAGTCACTGCTCATGTCGGCCTCATTTTCAAGTCTGCACCTTTAAGGGTTTGAAATGACAGGAAATTCAGATATTGTCACTCACTGGCCTAAAACCTCGCAGTGGTGTCTTTTTACACGTAGCATCAGACCCAGTGCCTTATGTGTGCCCAGGTGTTAAGGAGCCTTCACAGAGGCTTCGAGTGAGTCCAGCCTCCTGGTAGGAACAGCCTTGTGTGTCCGCTGAGAGCTCATTAACTGGCTTCTGAACAACATAGCGTACAGCCCAGGTGATGGGATGTCAGGTCCTGTCACTTCTCTCGTGCTCTCATTCTTGAGGTCCGTCCCTTCCTTCCTCTCAGCCTCTCTCTCACTTTCTCTCTGTACGTGCGTCTCTGTCTGTGCCACTGGACTATTGTTCTGTCTTTAAACTGAGTCCACACCCTTTTCCTTACCACTTTCGTAAATCTTGGTTTTGCTAAGTTCTCCCCTTTGTTCTCAGAGTCTCTTGGTCTGAGAACAGATACGGCATATTTTGCTACTTTATGATAACTTCTAGACATAACCTGTCAAGTCCCACGAGTGTGGTAGCGTCCAACCTTGACATTCCTGATACAAGGATTCTAGTGTGAAGCCATCAGGGTTAGCACCGAGAGTACTAAGCCCCATTGGCCTCAGAGCCTCTTGATACCATGTGTTCTCTCTGACCTGTCAACCTCTAGTATCGCTGGGTCCCTAACCATTCTCAACCGGCAGCCCGAAGGATCTTTTGAAAATGTAAATGTGATCACGTCTCTTATGGAAACTAACACTGGTTTCCTATGGCCTTTAGAAATAAGTCCAGAATCCTTAGTGTGTCCGTCCGGGCCCTCCATCATGTGACCTTAGCCTCTTTTCCAGGCTTGTCTCCCCCTCACCCTTTTTCTCTGGTCACCCTTTGGAGATCCTCATTGGCATCACACTCTCCCAGCCCAGCTTAGAGCTGTGCCATGCCCCGTGTCCCAGCGTTTCCCTCTGGAGTCGTTGGAAGACTGGTGTTCTTTCAGGCATCTCCAATGTTTCCTCTGTCCTCCTCTCTGCTTCCATGCTTTTTTTTTGCTGTACCGTGAAATGCTACAACCTTGTCCACCCTCAGGAGTTTTAAGGATCTCATTCAGTGTGGAAGCTGAGAATTATAAGCAGCAGAATACTGATGAAACTAACAGTAGGGATTTGTTTTTCTCACCAAAAAACCAATCCACAGGTAGGTGGATCCAATATTGGGTTCAGCTGCTCGATGATATCAGGGTAAGCTGCCAGCAACGAAGTGGCGGCATCAGCTCCCGGCATCGAAGAGAGGAAAAAAGTTCTCTCTTGGCTATTGTGCTTTTTATCAGGGAGGAAAATAGTGTCTCAGAAATCAATTATGAGACTCTTGCGTGAGCCCTTGGCCAGAACAGGCCAAATTGCAAGGGACATGGGGTAGTTTAGTGGCAGACTGCTCCTGAAGGAGGTGCCTCAGCCCAGGAGGAGGAGGAGGTGAGGGGAAGGGCAGTTGGGAAGTGTCTGATGGTGAGTTTCCTGTTTCTGCTGTGAACACTAATGGCCCCATACATTTCTTCTGTGTGGACGTGTGGAGGAAAGGTGTCCCGAGATTCAGGGATGACTGTTTCAAGTCTGTTTCCTAGTGTCTTGAAGTATTCTGTCTAATAGGGCCCATATTATCCATATGTAACTTTTTAAAAATACATGTTTTTATTGATCTCAGAGGGCGGAGGGGAAACAGAAGGGAGAGAGAGGCGGGTGGGGGGAGAGAGAAACATCAATGATGAGAGAGCCTCATTGATCACATAAGCCCCTAGACTGCAACCCAGGTATGTGCCCTGACTGGGAATGAAACTGGGACCTCCTGGTTCAGGGGTTGACGCTCAACCACTGAGCCACACCAGCCTGGCCGCCACACATAACTTTTTAAAATTAAACTTTTATTAATTCAAATTAAGTAAAAATTAAAATTCACGTAGACGTTTAGGTTTCTCCTGTTGGATACCCACGGAGGAGTGTTGGCTTGGTGTATAGACGAGCTGGTTTCCCTTGAAAGCAAGTGTGAAATGAAAGAAAGGGAATGTGTCTCCCCTCAGAGCAAGAGTGTTCACGTGAGAATGATGAGCTTTGGATGATGGGGCCACAGCACTGCATGGATCCCTCTTGCAAGGCATGCCTCCTTTTGAAATACTCACCTACTAATGGCATTCCTTTTTCCTTTTCTGCTTAAAACTTTTTGACATAATGGTTTTAATTTTAATTATAGATTGTTCCAGTGGTGACAGTGAACTATGGCCCTTCCGGTAGAAAGCAGGGCTGTGTACCTTGTTTCTGTACCGTCCTGTGCCAGTGGAACCATTGCCTCTTGCTAAGATGAGTTTGACTGGTGAGTGAAATTCTGGGCTCACTGGGGAAGGAAAATGATTAAGGAAGTGTTCAGCGAGGGAGTTGTTTTGAATCATTCCTGTTGCAACCAAAGCAATGCTCTTTCTATCCCCAGTGCTTTTAAATATTGTTAACAGCTAGCCTGGTGGTTGTTGCTGCTCAAATAGCAGATCAAGCTAAACACTGAGGGAAGTGGAATGCAGCCCATTAAGTAATTTTGGCTTTTAATGAGAGCATTTCAAGATATAAATTGGCACTTGGGAAAGTTTGGAAAGATATTATTGAGTCTGGCCAGTGTTGCACAGTGGTCGAGCGATCGCCTGTGAACCAGGCAGGAGTTCATGCTTGGTTTGATTCCGGGTCAGGGCACATGCCCGGGTTGCAGACTGGATCATATCCAATAGGGGTCGTGAAGGAGGCAGCCGATCAATGATTCTCTCTCATCATTTATGTTTCTGTCTCTCTCCTTCGCCCTCCCTGAAATCAATCAAAGTATGTTTCTTAAAATGCATATTTAGTCTAGCCCTTGCTGATGTGGCTCATTTGGATGGGCATCTCCCCTTGCACTGAAAGGTTTCCGGATCAGTTCCCAGTTAGGGCGCTTGGCAGGGTTTTGCGGTCAGTTCCATTCGGGGATGGGGAGGAGGCAGCCGATCCACCTTTCATCGCTGTTTCTCTGCCTCCCCATTCCTCTCTCTACTGTATGTTAATATATTTTGGATATATGATCCTTGTGTAAAACCAGGAACTATACATAAGAAAATGAGAAGAAACTGTCACTTCTAGTAGTTTCACTTCCTCCAGTTCACTAGTGTTCACATTTTGATGCATATATTTCCATTTTTTATTTCTCCGTTTTCTCAGTTTATACTTAATTATCAGAAAAAATTAAATGTTTCAGAAATTATTTTAAAACTGTATTATACAGCGAGCATCCTTCCATGTCAGCATATATGTGTACATATGTATGTTTGTGTATGTGTGTGTGTGAGTGTGTGTGTGTGTGTATATATATATATATATATATATATATATATATGAATTTATGTATATGTACATGAATAGATAAGGTCTACACGTGTTTTTAATCAACAACTTTATTTCTATTTATTCAAAAGAGTATTTAACTTAATGGATTATTGCCTACATAAATAGCTAGATATTATTGGAAATTATCATTATTTACTATTATAAATATACAGTTGGGGTGTATTCCTCTTAGTTATTTAAGATAATCGCCTAGAACTCTTAGGACAGCACCAGAGAAGGCTCCCAGCGCCGCCAGCAGCTGGCTCCATAATGGCTTCAGGTACTGCCTCAGGCCAGGCCAGGCCAGGGCGGGGCCCCTCGCCGGACCAGGCTCTGGCCCCTGAGCAGGCCCTTCCTCTGGCTCTGGAGAGCTCTGGAGCTCTGGGTGTGGACCTGGAACAGGAGAAGGAGATAGATTTACTCACACACCTGGCTTTCCTGTGACTTTCCACAGACAGGAAAGATGCCTCTGCCTGTAAGGGAACTCTAGCCCATGAGCCTGCCCTCCCCAGATTATCTGCCCAGGTTATCAGTGCCCCTCACCTTCCTGAGTTGCCTCGGTGGGCTCAAGATGCTCCAGCTGTACCCATAGATTTTGGGCGTGGCCCTCCAGGTGTGAGGGAGGGTAGTTGATGGGCACCAAGGCCTGCTCCACCTTGAACCAGGCAACAGGAAGGGGCTGCCCAAAACCCTGGACCTGGTCCAGCCAGGTCCCCACCATCGAAGCAATGGCCCTGGGGAGAGGCAGGTGGGCAGTAAAGTCAGAGTCCCGGTCTTTCCTTCCACTCTGCCCTCCCATGGCACTCTCGTTTGGGACTGAGCCTCTGTGCAGTCCCCTCCACATCCAGGGGACAGCCCCACGCCACCCCCAGCCCCTGTGTGGCTGTTCTGTTTGTAGCAGGTGTGGGATCTGGCAGGTTTAACACGGAGTCTGTGTGAGAATCTTCTTCCCACTGGCAGCTCTCCTGAAGGTCGTGTACACTGCCCACCCCAGCCCTCCATGCCCCTGGGCATCTGGGCTGAGGACTGAGACAGACTCCTGAGCAGCCTGCTCACCACAATCCTGTTTGAGCCTGGCCACAGTGGTCAGGGGAGGTGGATGGAGAGAGGGGCAGGCAGAGCGCGATGGGTCTTGGGGGGAAGGAGACTCTGAGGGACAACTCAGCCCAGCCTCCACTCTGGGTCTACAAGACCAGGGACCCCATCCTCTGTCCTCTTTGACTCATGTCCTCCTGGCATAGAAGCCACTGGAGCTCGGGCCTTTCTTGGGAATCAGAAGATGTGTAAGGTCAGGGTTCTGCAAGGCACTCCCCCAACTCACAGTCCCTACTCTGCTGACACAGGGGGCCCTCCTTCTGGACGCAGAGACCACTCACTTTATTGCTTGGTCCTGCGGTGTGTCACCCCGGTCCTTATAAGGAGGTGTGCCTCCAGATGTAGCAAACACCTTGATGGCCTCGGCTCTGATGGATGGTGGACAGGCCCTGTGAATGATGGACAGCGTGACTGCTGGACCCACTGCCTAGAACTGAGGCCCAGGGATTGTGTCTGCTTCATTCCTTGAGTCAGGCTAAGTGTCTCCAAACGTGCCTGCCTGTAGTAGGAGCTTAATACACATTGTCGAGTAAATAAACTCCAGCCAGCACCATCCCATACATCTGAGTGGGCTCGGGGTCCCTGCTACCCACCGGAGATACCCAATGTGGCTACACCAAGGCCTAGGAGCAGCGAGGTGAAATCTCCAACTGCTTGACAGGTTGCTTTCCATGTGCTTTTCCTAACTCCGATGCCACAGGCCGCTGATGGGGTGAGTCAGCGTTCTTTCCATGGGACAGAGTGAAATAATTGCCACAAACAACCGGCGCAGGCCAGCAACCCTGTGCGAAGAGCCAGGGAGCAGGTAGGACCTGCCATGGCTTGTCCCCGCAGCAGTGCTATGAGGTTTCTCCCCAAGCACCCCACTTTTCAGAGGAGCATACTGAGACTCAGAAAGATGTGGTGACATTTTCAAGACTCACAGTTAGCAGTCAGGAGAGTCACAAGTGTGTGCTCACCTAGTTAACAGCTCGTCTAGGAACTCTTGGGCTCTGGAGAAGGCCAGGGTGGAGACATGGGGGACGTTTCCCCCCGGGAAAGCTGGGACCATGGATGTGGCCACTTGCTCCAAGGTGCCTTCATGGAGGTCCTGCATCCTGCAGGACTCAGGTAGGTTACCAGTTACCTCAGCCGTGCACTGGGTGGGACAAAGAAGGATATCCATTCAGTGGCATGACCGTGAATCCCACAAGGATTGAGGTCAGGAGCCCATTTGGGAGGTCCCAGCCCCACAGGGACGTGTGCAAGAGGAGGGACAGGAGTGCCCAAGCTGAACGAGGTTCTAGGTCTTCAAAGTGCCACTGAAGTTCTGTGCATGTTCATACAATTTTCACCATATTTTCTCCTTCTTTTTCTTAGCTGAGGAACAACAAACCCCCTCGTAGGAACAGTGTATATGAAGAGCACGGGCCCTGTGAGTCCTCTAGAAACCTCCCCGTTATAGAGATGAGAACACAGAGGCCGAGGGATATCAAATGTCTGGTGAAGGGCATGCAGGTCAGAACTGGGAACTGTCCTGCATGACATTCCCTCTCAGGTACTGGAGACTTATCTGCTCCCGACATGGGTGGAGAGGGTGTGGGAACCTTGTCCCTCCCCAGCGTGGGAACAGTGTACACGGTAGACATGGCCTATGAAAACCATTGACTTCAAAGGAGAAAGTTATGTTTCATCCTTTTACATTAAAGGGCATTTTAAGACCCTCATTATGGAGATCCCAGATTCCGCAAGGTGGCAAATGCTTGAAGACTGCAGACTGGAGCAAGGTGATCACCAGGCAGTAATCTGAGCAGAGGACTCGGGAAGGAGCAAATGTATGTGGTGGCTGAAAAGTGACAGGTGACTCAAAGTACCCATGAGGCAATTGCCAATGGAGGAACACTGTGATTGAGTTGGACAACCTGACAGCGGACAGGTGAAAATTTCAATGAGTGAGAAATCCCCGGGCCAGGCTGGGAGCAAGGCAGCAGCCATCATCAGAAACTGCTTTTGGCTATGTCCCTGCTACAGCCCTTTGGGTTTGGAATCTGCCTGCAGCCGTTAAAATTTTACATGTGCACGTCCTTCCACCAGCCGTGGGCGTCCATCTCCAGCTGAGGACATTACATGTACCGTGGTCTGAATTGTGATCCCCTGACCCCATGACTTTGCAACCCCTAGAACTTCATTATGTGTCCGCATTTGAGTGTTAGTCTTCAAGCAAGTAATCAAGGTAAAGTGAATTGAGTGGTGTGGGTCTCAATCTAATCTGACCAGTGTCCTTAGAAGAGGAGGGGAGGACACATGGCAGTGCAGAGGGGAGTCCATGTGACACACAGAGAGAAGACGGCCATCTAGAAGCTGAGGAGAGACCCCTCAGGAGAAACCAGCCCTGCTGACTGCCTCCTCTCTCACGCCTAGCCGCCGGAATAGTGAGGAAAGGAATGTCTGCTGCTGACACCACCCAGTGTGGTCCTATGTTATGGCAGCCCGAGCAACCTAACACAGTCCATTCCCACACACTTCAGTGTTCCACGCAGCCCTGCTGACATGGCAGCTGCACTGAATCAGGCCCATGTCCAACAGCACTGAAGGGCTGCAGCGCTGCGGGGAGGACATCCGCTATTGGACAAGGTCTGCAAGGACTGTGGAGCTAAGTGGCAAGGGTAGTTTAAACAACAAAATCAGCGAAATGCCCAAGCGCTCATGGAGTCTACTGTGAAGTCAAACCACATTTCTCTCTCTCCTATTTCTACAAATATGTGAGGAGTGTCCTTCTACCCTCCCACGTAGCTGGAGGGAGGAGTGGGGGTCGGATTCCATTGTCATGGGGCTGTGGGTCAGTCTAGGGGGAGCCCTGGGAGGGACCCCGGGGATTCCGCAGATTTGAGTGTGTGTCTGGGCACTGCCAGGTCGTCTTGGGGTTGTGGGTGTAGAGATCCTCGAGGCCAGCTCTCACCTCTGACAGGCACTGGACTGTGTCTTCAGCCTGGTGCACCTGCACCCTGACCCCGTAGGTGGTGTAGTCGGGTCCCTGGGCCAGCACCTCAATGATGTCCTCCTGGGAGCTCTGCAGAGACAGAGTGGGTACTGAGCCAGGAGGCATCAGGAAACTTCCACCCAATCTGGGGTCCTGTGTCATGGCAGGCCTCGTCTATCAGGACACAGTGAGGATGTTCCTGGCAGCCCTGCTGAGCCAGCAAGCATTGATTTGTGTCAAGGTCTAGCAACAGTGAAAGCCTGAATCACTGATGAAAACTGTGCCCTTGTTGGGATGATATGGAGTTGGGAAAGGCCACAGCTCCTGACCTGGCCGCACTGCGATGGTTTGTCGTCCTCTGTGAGATGATAGGTCGCAGAGAAAAGTATTCAGGACCTTAATCCCTCCCTTACCCCCAACGCTATTTTTTTTTTTTTTTAATAATACACAGCACAATCAAGTGGGATGATGTTTAAGGCTTGGGGAAGGTCTACAAGGACAGTGGAGCTGGGTCTGGTCCACAGGTTACTTGGGGCAGGGAGTTAATCACTTGAAAGGAGCATAAGGCAAAGACAGCAACAAATGCTTTCTCTATGATCCCAACAAACAGATGAAGAAAGATTGCTTTTCTACCGTACCAGGGACCCGGTCGGGAGGATTGAAGGTACAGGTTTCGTTGGGAGTGGGTCTGTGAGATCTTTGAGGCCCCTGATTGGAGTCTGACTTCTGGTCCCACCCCAGTCACCTCAGGGTCCTGGGTGTGAGCCAGCTCTCACCTCCGTTTGGCACTGGACGGTTTTCCTGGCCTGCCGCACTTGTCCTTTGTACCCGTTGATGGCATAAGTGAACCTGTCAGGCAGCTCCTCTAGGATGTCCTTGTTGGAGCTCTGCAAAGACAGAGCCCGCTACCGGACCGGGAGGCATCAGGGGCCTGCCTGTGCAGTGCCAGTGGGGGAGATGCCCGCCACCCATTCTGCTCCCCAGATCAGGCAGAGAGGGGCACCTGCAAAGACCTCCATGCAGGGAGTGAAGTTGATGACCCCTTGAGTACCCCCGCCCCACCCTAACAAGCGGGTAGCAGGTCTCCGACCCCAGCACTCACATGACACACCCTCCAGGCTTCTGACACCCACCAACCTGCTCCTGCACAGGATGTGCGTCCCTCATCCCACGCTGTCCCTCACCATCCCGGACACACACACATACCCGGGATGAGGGGCAAGAGGTGTGGGGCTCCCCAGGTGTGACCCCAGCTGGCGCCTGGCCTGGATGGGCCTGGCCTGGGCTGCCCTCGGTTACCTGTGGGTGCCTCCTGCCAGAGGGCGAGGGGTATCGGTGGTGGCGCTTGCGCCTATTTCTACAGCAACAGAAACATCTCTCAGCCTGGGCTTTCTTCTGCCCAGAGCCTCGGAAGAACGGGAAGCAACACAGAGACATCCTCGTCTCCTGACCCCCTCCACTCAAGTGAGCTGGAAAGGCAGTTGTCTCTAGAATGTGGGTACCTGGTTACCACGGTTCCAGTTTCTCTCACCAAGGAAGTGAGGTCACCCCTTCAACGTTCCATGACCTGTGCCCCTTCCTCCAATCAGAGGCACCCAAAGGCCCGTGTGGGCTGTTGGCCTCTCACCCTCTTGGCCCATGTTATCTCCATACCTGTACATCAGTATCCAACACAGCCCTCTCCCCAGCTCTCTGGGAATGTGTGAGGCACCCCGGCTTGGGAGAGAAAGCTGTGTTCACACCTCCTTTTTCTTACTTGTTCTGTGCCTTGAGGAAGCCCCTGTGCCTCCCAGGGTGTCCCCCAGTCTGCCGAGCTGCCCAATGAGGATGATGCTAGACACCATTTCCATTGGGAGTCATCAGGTGTGGATGAGACAAGGCCCCTAACCCCTGTGGGCTGGTGTCCCATGAATCTGATGAACAAACGTAGAGGTGGAAGCGTGACAAGCATGAGTGGGACACAGCATGGAACACTAGACAAAACAGGCCTGAGGTCCAGCCTGAGATCTCAGGGAAGTCACTGCTCATGTCGGCCTCATTTTCAAGTCTGCACCTTTAAGGGTTTGAAATGACAGGAAATTCAGATATTGTCACTCACTGGCCTAAAACCTCGCAGTGGTGTCTTTTTACACGTAGCATCAGACCCAGTGCCTTATGTGTGCCCAGGTGTTAAGGAGCCTTCACAGAGGCTTCGAGTGAGTCCAGCCTCCTGGTAGGAACAGCCTTGTGTGTCCGCTGAGAGCTCATTAACTGGCTTCTGAACAACATAGCGTACAGCCCAGGTGATGGGATGTCAGGTCCTGTCACTTCTCTCGTGCTCTCATTCTTGAGGTCCGTCCCTTCCTTCCTCTCAGCCTCTCTCTCACTTTCTCTCTGTACGTGCGTCTCTGTCTGTGCCACTGGACTATTGTTCTGTCTTTAAACTGAGTCCACACCCTTTTCCTTACCACTTTCGTAAATCTTGGTTTTGCTAAGTTCTCCCCTTTGTTCTCAGAGTCTCTTGGTCTGAGAACAGATACGGCATATTTTGCTACTTTATGATAACTTCTAGACATAACCTGTCAAGTCCCACGAGTGTGGTAGCGTCCAACCTTGACATTCCTGATACAAGGATTCTAGTGTGAAGCCATCAGGGTTAGCACCGAGAGTACTAAGCCCCATTGGCCTCAGAGCCTCTTGATACCATGTGTTCTCTCTGACCTGTCAACCTCTAGTATCGCTGGGTCCCTAACCATTCTCAACCGGCAGCCCGAAGGATCTTTTGAAAATGTAAATGTGATCACCTCTCTTATGGAAACTAACACTGGTTTCCTATGGCCTTTAGAAATAAGTCCAGAATCCTTAGTGTGTCCGTCCGGGCCCTCCATCATGTGACCTTAGCCTCTTTTCCAGGCTTGTCTCCCCCTCACCCTTTTTCTCTGGTCACCCTTTGGAGATCCTCATTGGCATCACACTCTCCCAGCCCAGCTTAGAGCTGTGCCATGCCCCGTGTCCCAGCGTTTCCCTCTGGAGTCGTTGGAAGACTGGTGTTCTTTCAGGCATCTCCAATGTTTCCTCTGTCCTCCTCTCTGCTTCCATGCTTTTTTTTTGCTGTACCGTGAAATGCTACAACCTTGTCCACCCTCAGGAGTTTTAAGGATCTCATTCAGTGTGGAAGCTGAGAAGCATAAGCAGCAGAATACTGATGAAACTAACAGTAGGGATTTGTTTTTCTCACCAAAAAACCAATCCACAGGTAGGTGGATCCAATATTGGGTTCAGCTGCTCGATGATATCAGGGTAAGCTGCCAGCAACGAAGTGGCGGCATCAGCTCCCGGCATCGAAGAGAGGAAAAAAGTTCTCTCTTGGCTATTGTGCTTTTTATCAGGGAGGAAAATAGTGTCTCAGAAATCAATTATGAGACTCTTGGGTGAGCCCTTGGCCAGAACAGGCCAAATTGCAAGGGACATGGGGTAGTTTAGTGGCAGACTGCTCCTGAAGGAGGTGCCTCAGCCCAGGAGGAGGAGGAGGTGAGGGGAAGGGCAGTTGGGAAGTGTCTGATGGTGAGTTTCCTGTTTCTGCTGTGAACACTAATGGCCCCATACATTTCTTCTGTGTGGACGTGTGGAGGAAAGGTGTCCCGAGATTCAGGGATGACTGTTTCAAGTCTGTTTCCTAGTGTCTTGAAGTATTCTGTCTAATAGGGCCCATATTATCCATATGTAACTTTTTAAAAATACATGTTTTTATTGATCTCAGAGGGCGGAGGGGAAACAGAAGGGAGAGAGAGGCGGGTGGGGGGAGAGAGAAACATCAATGATGAGAGAGCCTCATTGATCACATAAGCCCCTAGACTGCAACCCAGGTATGTGCCCTGACTGGGAATGAAACTGGGACCTCCTGGTTCAGGGGTTGACGCTCAACCACTGAGCCACACCAGCCTGGCCGCCACACATAACTTTTTAAAATTAAACTTTTATTAATTCAAATTAAGTAAAAATTAAAATTCACGTAGACGTTTAGGTTTCTCCTGTTGGATACCCACGGAGGAGTGTTGGCTTGGTGTATAGACGAGCTGGTTTCCCTTGAAAGCAAGTGTGAAATGAAAGAAAGGGAATGTGTCTCCCCTCAGAGCAAGAGTGTTCACGTGAGAATGATGAGCTTTGGATGATGGGGCCACAGCACTGCATGGATCCCTCTTGCACAGCATGCCTCCTTTTGAAATACTCACCTACTAATGGCATTCCTTTTTCCTTTTCTGCTTAAAACTTTTTGACATAATGGTTTTAATTTTAATTATAGATTGTTCCAGTGGTGACAGTGAACTATGGCCCTTCCGGTAGAAAGCAGGGCTGTGTACCTTGTTTCTGTACCGTCCTGTGCCAGTGGAACCATTGCCTCTTGCTAAGATGAGTTTGACTGGTGAGTGAAATTCTGGGCTCACTGGGGAAGGAAAATGATTAAGGAAGTGTTCAGCGAGGGAGTTGTTTTGAATCATTCCTGTTGCAACCAAAGCAATGCTCTTTCTATCCCCAGTGCTTTTAAATATTGTTAACAGCTAGCCTGGTGGTTGTTGCTGCTCAAATAGCAGATCAAGCTAAACACTGAGGGAAGTGGAATGCAGCCCATTAAGTAATTTTGGCTTTTAATGAGAGCATTTCAAGATATAAATTGGCACTTGGGAAAGTTTGGAAAGATATTATTGAGTCTGGCCAGTGTTGCACAGTGGTCGAGCGATCGCCTGTGAACCAGGCAGGAGTTCATGCTTGGTTTGATTCCGGGTCAGGGCACATGCCCGGGTTGCAGACTGGATCATATCCAATAGGGGTCGTGAAGGAGGCAGCCGATCAATGATTCTCTCTCATCATTTATGTTTCTGTCTCTCTCCTTCGCCCTCCCTGAAATCAATCAAAGTATGTTTCTTAAAATGCATATTTAGTCTAGCCCTTGCTGATGTGGCTCATTTGGATGGGCATCTCCCCTTGCACTGAAAGGTTTCCGGATCAGTTCCCAGTTAGGGCGCTTGGCAGGGTTTTGCGGTCAGTTCCATTCGGGGGTGGGGAGGAGGCAGCCGATCCACCTTTCATCGCTGTTTCTCTGCCTCCCCATTCCTCTCTCTACTGTATGTTAATATATTTTGGATATATGATCCTTGTGTAAAACAGGGAACTATACATAAGAAAATGAGAAGAAACTGTCACTTCTAGTAGTTTCACTTCCTCCAGTTCACTAGTGTTCACATTTTGATGCATATATTTCCATTTTTTATTTCTCCGTTTTATCAGTTTATACTTAATTATCAGAAAAAATTAAATGTTTCAGAAATTATTTTAAAACTGTATTATACAGCGAGCATCCTTCCATGTCAGCATATATGTGTACATATGTATGTTTGTGTATGTGTGTGTGTGAGTGTGTGTGTGTGTGTATATATATATATATATATATATATATATATATATATGAATTTATGTATATGTACATGAATAGATAAGGTCTACACGTGTTTTTAATCAACAACTTTATTTCTATTTATTCAAAAGAGTATTTAACTTAATGGATTATTGCCTACATAAATAGCTAGATATTATTGGAAATTATCATTATTTACTATTATAAATATACAGTTGGGGTGTATTCCTCTTAGTTATTTAAGATAATCGCCTAGAACTCTTAGGACAGCACCAGAGAAGGCTCCCAGCGCCGCCAGCAGCTGGCTCCATAATGGCTTCAGGTACTGCCTCAGGCCAGGCCAGGCCAGGGCGGGGCCCCTCGCCGGACCAGGCTCTGGCCCCTGAGCAGGCCCTTCCTCTGGCTCTGGAGAGCTCTGGAGCTCTGGGTGTGGACCTGGAACAGGAGAAGGAGATAGATTTACTCACACACCTGGCTTTCCTGTGACTTTCCACAGACAGGAAAGATGCCTCTGCCTGTAAGGGAACTCTAGCCCATGAGCCTGCCCTCCCCAGATTATCTGCCCAGGTTATCAGTGCCCCTCACCTTCCTGAGTTGCCTCGGTGGGCTCAAGATGCTCCAGCTGTACCCATAGATTTTGGGCGTGGCCCACCAGGTGTGAGGCAGGGTAGTTGATGGGCACCAAGGCCTGCTCCACCTTGAACCAGGCAACAGGAAGGGGCTGCCCAAAACCCTGGACCTGGTCCAGCCAGGTCCCCACCATCGAAGCAATGGCCCTGGGGAGAGGCAGGTGGGCAGTAAAGTCAGAGTCCCGGTCTTTCCTTCCACTCTGCCCTCCCATGGCACTCTCGTTTGGGACTGAGCCTCTGTGCAGTCCCCTCCACATTCAGGGGACAGCCCCACGCCACCCCCAGCCCCTGTGTGGCTGTTCTGTTTGTAGCAGGTGTGGGATCTGGCAGGTTTAACACGGAGTCTGTGTGAGAATCTTCTTCCCACTGGCAGCTCTCCTGAAGGTCCTGTACACTGCCCACCCCAGCCCTCCATGCCCCTGGGCATCTGGGCTGAGGACTGAGACAGACTCCTGAGCAGCCTGCTCACCACAATCCTGTTTGAGCCCGGCCACAGTGGTCAGGGGAGGTGGATGGAGAGAGGGGCAGGCAGAGCGCGATGGGTCTTGGGGGGAAGGAGACTCTGAGGGACAACTCAGCCCAGCCTCCACTCTGGGTCTACAAGACCAGGGACCCCATCCTCTGTCCTCTTTGACTCATGTCCTCCTGGCATAGAAGCCACTGGAGCTCGGGCCTTTCTTGGGAATCAGAAGATGTGTAAGGTCAGGGTTCTGCAAGGCACTCCCCCAACTCACAGTCCCTACTCTGCTGACACAGGGGGCCCTCCTTCTGGACGCAGAGACCACTCACTTTATTGCTTGGTCCTGCGGTGTGTCACCCCGGTCCTTATAAGGATGTGTGCCTCCAGATGTAGCAAACACCTTGATGGCCTCGGCTCTGATGGATGGTGGACAGGCCCTGTGAATGATGGACAGCGTGACTGCTGGACCCACTGCCTAGAACTGAGGCCCAGGGATTGTGTCTGCTTCATTCCTTGAGTCAGGCTAAGTGTCTCCAAACGTGCCTGCCTGTAGTAGGAGCTTAATACACATTGTCGAGTAAATAAACTCCAGCCAGCACCATCCCATACATCTGAGTGGGCTCGGGGTCCCTGCTACCCACCGGAGATACCCAATGTGGCTACACCAAGGCCTAGGAGCAGCGAGGTGAAATCTCCAACTGCTTGACAGGTTGCTTTCCATGTGCTTTTCCTAACTCCGATGCCACAGGCCGCTGATGGGGTGAGTCAGCGTTCTTTCCATGGGACAGAGTGAAATAATTGCCACAAACAACCGGCGCAGGCCAGCAACCCTGTGCGAAGAGCCAGGGAGCAGGTAGGACCTGCCATGGCTTGTCCCCGCAGCAGTGCTATGAGGTTTCTCCCCAAGCACCCCACTTTTCAGAGGAGCATACTGAGATTCAGAAAGATGTGGTGACATTTTCAAGACTCACAGTTAGCAGTCAGGAGAGTCACAAGTGTGTGCTCACCTAGTTAACAGCTCGTCCAGGAACTCTTGGGCTCTGGAGAAGGCCAGGGTGGAGACATGGGGGACGTTTCCCCCCGGGAAAGCTGGGACCATGGATGTGGCCACTTGCTCCAAGGTGCCTTCATGGAGGTCCTGCATCCTGCAGGACTCAGGTAGGTTACCAGTTACCTCAGCCGTGCACTGGGTGGGACAAGGAAGGATATCCATTCAGTGGCATGACCGTGAATCCCACAAGGATTGAGGTCAGGAGCCCATTTGGGAGGTCCCAGCCCCACAGGGACGTGTGCAAGAGGAGGGACAGGAGTGCCCAAGCTGAACGAGGTTCTAGGTCTTCAAAGTGCCACTGAAGTTCCGTGCATGTTCATACAATTTTCACCATATTTTCTCCTTCTTTTTCTTAGCTGAGGAACAACAAACCCCCTCGTAGGAACAGTGTATATGAAGAGCACGGGCCCTGTGAGTCCTCTAGAAACCTCCCCGTTATAGAGATGAGAACACAGAGGCCGAGGGATATCAAATGTCTGGTGAAGGGCATGCAGGTCAGAACTGGGAACTGTCCTGCATGACATTCCCTCTCAGGTACTGGAGACTTATCTGCTCCCGACATGGGTGGAGAGGGTGTGGGAACCTTGTCCCTCCCCAGCGTGGGAACAGTGTACACGGTAGACATGGCCTATGAAAACCATTGACTTCAAAGGAGAAAGTTATGTTTCATCCTTTTACATTAAAGGGCATTTTAAGACCCTCATTATGGAGATCCCAGATTCCGCAAGGTGGCAAATGCTTGAAGACTGCAGACTGGAGCAAGGTGATCACCAGGCAGTAATCTGAGCAGAGGACTCGGGAAGGAGCAAATGTATGTGGTGGCTGAAAAGTGACAGGTGACTCAAAGTACCCATGAGGCAATTGCCAATGGAGGAACACTGTGATTGAGTTGGACAACCTGACAGCGGACAGGTGAAAATTTCAATGAGTGAGAAATCCCCGGGCCAGGCTGGGAGCAAGGCAGCAGCCATCATCAGAAACTGCTTTTGGCTATGTCCCTGCTACAGCCCTTTGGGTTTGGAATCTGCCTGCAGCCGTTAAAATTTTACATGTGCACGTCCTTCCACCAGCCGTGGGCGTCCATCTCCAGCTGAGGACATTACATGTACCGTGGTCTGAATTGTGATCCCCTGACCCCATGACTTTGCAACCCCTAGAACTTCATTATGTGTCCGCATTTGAGTGTTAGTCTTCAAGCAAGTAATCAAGGTAAAGTGAATTGAGTGGTGTGGGTCTCAATCTAATCTGACCAGTGTCCTTAGAAGAGGAGGGGAGGACACATGGCAGTGCAGAGGGGAGTCCATGTGACACACAGAGAGAAGACGGCCATCTAGAAGCTGAGGAGAGACCCCTCAGGAGAAACCAGCCCTGCTGACTGCCTCCTCTCTCACGCCTAGCCGCCGGAATAGTGAGGAAAGGAATGTCTGCTGCTGACACCACCCAGTGTGGTCCTATGTTATGGCAGCCCGAGCAACCTAACACAGTCCATTCCCACACACTTCAGTGTTCCACGCAGCCCTGCTGACATGGCAGCTGCACTGAATCAGGCCCATGTCCAACAGCACTGAAGGGCTGCAGCGCTGCGGGGAGGACATCCGCTATTGGACAAGGTCTGCAAGGACTGTGGAGCTAAGTGGCAAGGGTAGTTTAAACAACAAAATCAGCGAAATGCCCAAGCGCTCATGGAGTCTACTGTGAAGTCAAACCACATTTCTCTCTCTCCTATTTCTACAAATATGTGAGGAGTGTCCTTCTACCCTCCCACGTAGCTGGAGGGAGGAGTGGGGGTCGGATTCCATTGTCATGGGGCTGTGGGTCAGTCTAGGGGGAGCCCTGGGAGGGACCCCGGGGATTCCGCAGATTTGAGTGTGTGTCTGGGCACTGCCAGGTCGTCTTGGGGTTGTGGGTGTAGAGATCCTCGAGGCCAGCTCTCACCTCTGACAGGCACTGGACTGTGTCATCAGCCTGGTGCACCTGCACCCTGACCCCGAAGGTGGTGTAGTCGGGTCCCTGGGCCAGCACCTCAATGATGTCCTCCTGGGAGCTCTGCAGAGACAGAGTGGGTACTGAGCCAGGAGGCATCAGGAAACTTCCACCCAATCTGGGGTCCTGTGTCATGGCAGGCCTCGTCTATCAGGACACAGTGAGGATGTTCCTGGCAGCCCTGCTGAGCCAGCAAGCATTGATTTGTGTCAAGGTCTAGCAACAGTGAAAGCCTGAATCACTGATGAAAACTGTGCCCTTGTTGGGATGATATGGAGTTGGGAAAGGCCACAGCTCCTGACCTGGCCGCACTGCGATGGTTTGTCGTCCTCTGTGAGATGATAGGTCGCAGAGAAAAGTATTCAGGACCTTAATCCCTCCCTTACCCCCAACGCTATTTTTTTTTTTTTTTAATAATACACAGCACAATCAAGTGGGATGATGTTTAAGGCTTGGGGAAGGTCTACAAGGACAGTGGAGCTGGGTCTGGTCCACAGGTTACTTGGGGCAGGGAGTTAATCACTTGAAAGGAGCATAAGGCAAAGACAGCAACAAATGCTTTCTCTATGATCCCAACAAACAGATGAAGAAAGATTGCTTTTCTACCCTACCAGGGACCCGGTCGGGAGGATTGAAGGTACAGGTTTCGTTGGGAGTGGGTCTGTGAGATCTTTGAGGCCCCTGATTGGAGTCTGACTTCTGGTCCCACCCCAGTCACCTCAGGGTCCTGGGTGTGAGCCAGCTCTCACCTCCGTTTGGCACTGGACGGTTTTCCTGGCCTGCCGCACTTGTCCTTTGTACCCGTTGATGGCATAAGTGAACCTGTCAGGCAGCTCCTCTAGGATGTCCTTGTTGGAGCTCTGCAAAGACAGAGCCCGCTACCGGACCGGGAGGCATCAGGGGCCTGCCTGTGCAGTGCCAGTGGGGGAGATGCCCGCCACCCATTCTGCTCCCCAGATCAGGCAGAGAGGGGCACCTGCAAAGACCTCCATGCAGGGAGTGAAGTTGATGACCCCTTGAGTACCCCCGCCCCACCCTAACAAGCGGGTAGCAGGTCTCCGACCCCAGCACTCACATGACACACCCTCCAGGCTTCTGACACCCACCAACCTGCTCCTGCACAGGATGTGCGTCCCTCATCCCACGCTGTCCCTCACCATCCCGGACACACACACATACCCGGGATGAGGGGCAAGAGGTGTGGGGCTCCCCAGGTGTGACCCCAGCTGGCGCCTGGCCTGGATGGGCCTGGCCTGGGCTGCCCTCGGTTACCTGTGGGTGCCTCCTGCCAGAGGGCGAGGGGTATCGGTGGTGGCGCTTGCGCCTATTTCTACAGCAACAGAAACATCTCTCAGCCTGGGCTTTCTTCTGCCCAGAGCCTCGGAAGAACGGGAAGCAACACAGAGACATCCTCGTCTCCTGACCCCCTCCACTCAAGTGAGCTGGAAAGGCAGTTGTCTCTAGAATGTGGGTACCTGGTTACCACGGTTCCAGTTTCTCTCACCAAGGAAGTGAGGTCACCCCTTCAACGTTCCATGACCTGTGCCCCTTCCTCCAATCAGAGGCACCCAAAGGCCCGTGTGGGCTGTTGGCCTCTCACCCTCTTGGCCCATGTTATCTCCATACCTGTACATCAGTATCCAACACAGCCCTCTCCCCAGCTCTCTGGGAATGTGTGAGGCACCCCGGATTGGGAGAGAAAGCTGTGTTCACACCTCCTTTTTCTTACTTGTTCTGTGCCTTGAGGAAGCCCCTGTGCCTCCCAGGGTGTCCCCCAGTCTGCCGAGCTGCCCAATGAGGATGATGCTAGACACCATTTCCATTGGGAGTCATCAGGTGTGGATGAGACAAGGCCCCTAACCCCTGTGGGCTGGTGTCCCATGAATCTGATGAACAAACGTAGAGGTGGAAGCGTGACAAGCATGAGTGGGACACAGCATGGAACACTAGACAAAACAGGCCTGAGGTCCAGCCTGAGATCTCAGGGAAGTCACTGCTCATGTCGGCCTCATTTTCAAGTCTGCACCTTTAAGGGTTTGAAATGACAGGAAATTCAGATATTGTCACGCACTGGCCTAAAACCTCGCAGTGGTGTCTTTTTACACGTAGCATCAGACCCAGTGCCTTATGTGTGCCCAGGTGTTAGGAGCCTTCACAGAGGCTTCGAGTGAGTCCAGCCTCCTGGTAGGAACAGCCTTGTGTGTCCGCTGAGAGCTCATTAACTGGCTTCTGAACAACATAGCGTACAGCCCAGGTGATGGGATGTCAGGTCCTGTCACTTCTCTCGTGCTCTCATTCTTGAGGTCCCTTCCTTCCTCTCAGCCTCTCTCTCACTTTCTCTCTGTACGTGCGTCTCTGTCTGTGCCACTGGACTATTGTTCTGTCTTTAAACTGAGTCCACACCCTTTTCCTTACCACTTTCGTAAATCTTGGTTTTGCTAAGTTCTCCCCTTTGTTCTCAGAGTCTCTTGGTCTGAGAACAGATACGGCATATTTTGCTACTTTATGATAACTTCTAGACATAACCTGTGAAGTCCCACGAGTGTGATAGCGTCCAACCTTGACATTCCTGATACAAGGATTCTAGTGTGAAGCCATCAGGGTTAGCACCGAGAGTACTAAGCCCCATTGGCCTCAGAGCCTCTTGATACCATGTGTTCTCTCTGACCTGTCAATCTCTAGTATCGCTGGGTCCCTAACCATTCTCAACTGGCAGCCCGAAGGATCTTTTGAAAATGTAAATGTGATCACGTCTCTTATGGAAACTAACACTGGTTTCCTATGGCCTTTAGAAATAAGTCCAAAATCCTTAGTGTGTCTGTCCAGGCCCTCCATCATGTGACCTTAGCCTCTTTTCCAGTCTTGTCTCCCCCTCACCCTTTTTCTCTGGTCACCCTTTGGAGATCCTCATTGGCATCACACTCTCCCAGCCCAGCTTAGAGCTGTGCCATGCCCCGTGTCCCAGCGTTTCCCTCTGGAGTCGTTGGAAGACTGGTGTTCTTTCAGGCATCTCCAATGTTTCCTCTGTCCTCCTCTCTGCTTCCATACTTTTTTTTTGCTGTACCGTGAAATGCTACAACCTTGTCCACCCTCAGGAGTTTTAAGGATCTCATTCAGTGTGGAAGCTGAGAATTATAAGCAGCAGAATACTGATGAAACTAACAGTAGGGATTTGTTTTTCTCACCAAAAAACCAATCCACAGGTAGGTGGATCCAATATTGGGTTCAGCTGCTCGATGATATCAGGGTAAGCTGCCAGCAACGAAGTGGCGGCATCAGCTCCCGGCATCGAAGAGAGGAAAAAAGTTCTCTCTTGGCTATTGTGCTTTTTATCAGGGAGGAAAATAGTGTCTCAGAAATCAATTATGAGACTCTTGCGTGAGCCCTTGGCCAGAACAGGCCAAATTGCAAGGGACATGGGGTAGTTTAGTGGCAGACTGCTCCTGAAGGAGGTGCCTCAGCCCAGGAGGAGGAGGAGGTGAGGGGAAGGGCAGTTGGGAAGTGTCTGATGGTGAGTTTCCTGTTTCTGCTGTGAACACTAATGGCCCCATACATTTCTTCTGTGTGGACGTGTGGAGGAAAGGTGTCCCGAGATTCAGGGATGACTGTTTCAAGTCTGTTTCCTAGTGTCTTGAAGTATTCTGTCTAATAGGGCCCATATTATCCATATGTAACTTTTTAAAAATACATGTTTTTATTGATCTCAGAGGGCGGAGGGGAAACAGAAGGGAGAGAGAGGCGGGTGGGGGGAGAGAGAAACATCAATGATGAGAGAGCCTCATTGATCACATAGCCCCTAGACTGCAACCCAGGTATGTGCCCTGACTGGGAATGAAACTGGGACCTCCTGGTTCAGGGGTTGACGCTCAACCACTGAGCCACACCAGCCTGGCCGCCACACATAACTTTTTAAAATTAAACTTTTATTAATTCAAATTAAGTAAAAATTAAAATTCACGTAGACGTTTAGGTTTCTCCTGTTGGATACCCACGGAGGAGTGTTGGCTTGGTGTATAGACCAGCTGGTTTCCCTTGAAAGCAAGTGTGAAATGAAAGAAAGGGAATGTGTCTCCCCTCAGAGCAAGAGTGTTCACGTGAGAATGATGAGCTTTGGATGATGGGGCCACAGCACTGCATGGATCCCTCTTGCACAGCATGCCTCCTTTTGAAATACTCACCTACTAATGGCATTCCTTTTTCCTTTTCTGCTTAAAACTTTTTGACATAATGGTTTTAATTTTAATTATAGATTGTTCCAGTGGTGACAGTGAACTATGGCCCTTCCGGTAGAAAGCAGGGCTGTGTACCTTGTTTCTGTACCGTCCTGTGCCAGTGGAACCATTGCCTCTTGCTAAGATGAGTTTGACTGGTGAGTGAAATTCTGGGCTCACTGGGGAAGGAAAATGATTAAGGAAGTGTTCAGCGAGGGAGTTGTTTTGAATCATTCCTGTTGCAACCAAAGCAATGCTCTTTCTATCCCCAGTGCTTTTAAATATTGTTAACAGCTAGCCTGGTGGTTGTTGCTGCTCAAATAGCAGATCAAGCTAAACACTGAGGGAAGTGGAATGCAGCCCATTAAGTAATTTTGGCTTTTAATGAGAGCATTTCAAGATATAAATTGGCACTTGGGAAAGTTTGGAAAGATATTATTGAGTCTGGCCAGTGTTGCACAGTGGTCGAGCGATCGCCTGTGAACCAGGCAGGAGTTCATGCTTGGTTTGATTCCGGGTCAGGGCACATGCCCGGGTTGCAGACTGGATCATATCCAATAGGGGTCGTGAAGGAGGCAGCCGATCAATGATTCTCTCTCATCATTTATGTTTCTGTCTCTCTCCTTCGCCCTCCCTGAAATCAATCAAAGTATGTTTCTTAAAATGCATATTTAGTCTAGCCCTTGCTGATGTGGCTCATTTGGATGGGCATCTCCCCTTGCACTGAAAGGTTTCCGGATCAGTTCCCAGTTAGGGCGCTTGGCAGGGTTTTGCGGTCAGTTCCATTCGGGGGTGGGGAGGAGGCAGCCGATCCACCTTTCATCGCTGTTTCTCTGCCTCCCCATTCCTCTCTCTACTGTATGTTAATATATTTTGGATATATGATCCTTGTGTAAAACCAGGAACTATACATAAGAAAATGAGAAGAAACTGTCACTTCTAGTAGTTTCACTTCCTCCAGTTCACTAGTGTTCACATTTTGATGCATATATTTCCATTTTTTATTTCTCCGTTTTATCAGTTTATACTTAATTATCAGAAAAAATTAAATGTTTCAGAAATTATTTTAAAACTGTATTATACAGCGAGCATCCTTCCATGTCAGCATATATGTGTACATATGTATGTTTGTGTATGTGTGTGTGTGTGTATACATATATATATATATATATATATATGAAATTATGTATATGTACATGAATAGATAAGGTCTACACGTGTTTTTAATCAACAACTTTATTTCTATTTATTCAAAAGAGTATTTAACTTAATGGATTATTGCCTACATAAATAGCTAGGTATTATTGGAAATTATCATTATTTACTATTATAAATATACATTTGGGGTGTATTCCTCTTAGTTATTTAAGATAATCCCCAAGAACTCTTAGGACAGCACCAGAGAAGGCTCCCAGTGCCGCCAGCAGCTGGCTCCATAATGGCTTCAGGTACTGCCTCAGGCCAGGCCAGGCCAGGGCGGGGCCCCTCGCCAGACCAGGCTCTGGCCCCTGAGCAGGCCCTTCCTCTGGCTCTGGAGAGCTCTGGAGCTCTGGGTGTGGACCTGGAGCAGGAGAAGGAGACAGATTTACTCACACACCTGGCTTTCCTGTGACTTTCCACAGACAGGAAAGATGCCTCTGCCTGTAAGGGAACTCTAGCCCATGAGCCTGCCCTCCCCAGATTATCTGCCCAGGTTATCAGTGCCCCTCACCTTCCTGAGTTGCCTCGGTGGGCTCAAGATGCTCCAGCTGTACCCATAGATTTTGGGCGTGGCCCACCAGGTGTGAGGCAGGGTAGTTGATGGGCACCAAGGCCTGCTCCACCTCGAACCAGGCAAAAGGAAGGGGCTGCCCAAAACCCTGGACCTGGTCCAGCCAGGTCCCCACCATCGAAGCAATGGCCCTGGGGAGAGGCAGGTGGGCAGTAAAGTCAGAGTCCCGGTCTTTCCTTCCACTCTGCCCTCCCATGGCACTCTCGTTTGGGACTGAGCCTCTGTGCAGTCCCCTCCACATCCAGGGGACAGCCCCACGCCACCCCCAGCCCCTGTGTGGCTGTTCTGTTTGTAGCAGGTGTGGGATCCGGCAGGTTTAACACAGAGTCTGTGTGAGACTCTTCTTCCCACTGGCAGCTCTCCTGAAGGTCCTGTACACTGCCCACCCCAGCCCTCCATGCCCCGGGGCATCTGGGCTGAGGACTGAGACAGACTCCTGATCAGCCTGCTCACCACAATCCTGTTTGAGCCTGGCCACAGTGGTCAGGGGAGGTGGATGGAGAGAGGGGCAGGCAGAGCGCGATGGGTCTTGGGGGGAAGGAGACTCTGAGGGACAACTCAGCCCAGCCTCCCCTCTGGGTCTACAAGACCAGGGACCCCATCCTCTGTCCTCTTTGACTCATGTCCTCCTGGCAAAGAAGCCACTGGAGCTCGGGCCTTTCTTGGGAATCAGAAGATGTGTAAGGTCAGGGTTCTGCAAGGCACTCCCCCAACTCACAGTCCCTACTCTGCTGACACAGGGGGCCCTCCTTCTGGACGCAGAGACCACTCACTTTATTGCTTGGTCCTGCGGTGTGTCACCCCGGTCCTTATAAGGAGGTGTGCCTCCAGATGTAGCAAACACCTTGATGGCATCGGCTCTGATGGATGGTGGACAGGCCCTGTGAATGATGGACAGCGTGACTGCTGGACACACTGCCTAGAACTGAGGCCCAGGGATTGTGTCTGCTTCATTCCTTGAGTCAGGCTAAGTGTCTCCAAACGTGCCTGCCTGTAGTAGGAGCTTAATACACATTGTCGAGTAAATAAACTCCAGCCAGCACCATCCCATACATCTGAGTGGGTTCGGGGCCCCTGCTACCCACCGGAGATCCCCAATGTGGCTACACCAAGGCCTAGGAGCAGCGAGGTGAAATCTCCAACTGCTTGACAGGTTGCTTTCCATGTGCTTTTCCTAACTCCGATGCCACAGGCCGCTGATGGGGTGAGTCAGCGTTCTTTCCATGGGACAGAGTGAAATAATTGCCACAAACAACCGGCGCACGCCAGCAACCCTGTGCGAAGAGCCAGGGAGCAGGTAGGACCTGCCATGGCTTGTCCCCGCAGCAGTGCTATGAGGTTTCTCCCCAAGCACCCCACTTTTCAGAGGAGCATACTGAGACTCAGAAAGATGTGGTGACATTTTCAAGACTCACAGCTAGCAGTCAGGAGAGTCACAAGTGTGTGCTCACCTAGTTAACAGCTCGTCCAGGAACTCTTGGGCTCTGGAGAAGGCCAGGGTGGAGACATGGGGGACGTTTCCCCCCGGGAAAGCTGGGACCATGGATGTGGCCACTTGCTCCAAGGTGCCTTCATGGAGGTCCTGCATCCTGCAGGACTCAGGTAGGTTACCAGTTACCTCAGCCGTGCACTGGGTGGGACAAGGAAGGATATCCATTCAGTGGCATGACCGTGAATCCCACAAGGATTGAGGTCTGGAGCCCATTTGGGAGGTCCCAGCCCCACAGGGACGTGTGCAAGAGGAGGGACAGGAGTGCCCAAGCTGAACGAGGTTCTAGGTCTTCAAAGTGCCACTGAAGTTCCGTGCATGTTCATACAATTTTCACCATTTTTTCCCCTTCTTTTTCTTAGCTGAGGAACAACAAACCCCCTCGTAGGAACAGTGTATATGAAGAGCACGGGCCCTGTGAGTCCTCTAGAAACCTCCCCGTTATAGAGATGAGAACACAGAGGCCGAGGGATATCAAATGTCTGGTGAAGGGCATGCAGGTCAGAACTGGGAACTGTCCTGCATGACATTCCCTCTCAGGTACTGGAGACTTATCTGCTCCCGACATGGGTGGAGAGGGTGTGGGAACCTTGTCCCTCCCCAGCGTGGGAACAGTGTACACGGTAGACATGGCCTGTGAAAACCATTGACTTCAAAGGAGAAAGTTATGTTTCATCCTTTTACATTAAAGGGCATTTTAAGACCCTCATTATGGAGATCCCAGATTCCGCAAGGTGGCAAATGCTTGAAGACTGCAGACTGGAGCAAGGTGATCACCAGGCAGTAATCTGAGCAGAGGACTCGGGAAGGAGCAAATGTATGTGGTGGCTGAAAAGTGACAGGTGACTCAAAGTACCCATGAGGCAATTGCCAATGAAGGAACACTGTGATTGAGTTGGACAACCTGACAGCGGACAGGTGAAAATTTCAATGAGTGAGAAATCCCCGGGCCAGGCTGGGAGCAAGGCAGCAGCCATCATCAGAAACTGCTTTTGGCTATGTCCCTGCTACAGCCCTTTGGGTTTGGAATCTGCCTGCAGCCGTTAAAATTTTACATGTGCACGTCCTTCCACCAGCCGTGGGCGTCCATCTCCAGCTGAGGACATTACATGTACCGTGGTCTGAATTGTGATCCCCTGATCCCATGACTTTGCAACCCCTAGAACTTCATTATGTGTCCGCATTTGAGTGTTAGTCTTCAAGCAAGTAATCAAGGTAAAGTGAATTGAGTGGTGTGGGTCTCAATCTAATCTGACCAGTGTCCTTAGAAGAGGAGGGGAGGACACATGGCAGTGCAGAGGGGAGTCCATGTGACACACAGAGAGAAGACGGCCATCTAGAAGCTGAGGAGAGACCCCTCAGAGAAACCAGCCCTGCTGACTGCCTCCTCTCTCACTCCTAGCCGCCGGAATAGTGAGGAAAGGAATGTCTGCTGCTGACACCACCCAGTGTGGTCCTATGTTATGGCAGCCCGAGCAACCTAACACAGTCCATTCCCACACACTTCAGTGTTCCACGCAGCCCTGCTGACATGGCAGCTGCACTGAATCAGGCCCATGTCCAACAGCACTGAAGGGCTGCAGCGCTGAGGGGAGGACATCCGCTATTGGACAAGGTCTGCAAGGACTGTGGAGCTGAGTGGCAAGGGTAGTTTGAACAACAAAATCAGCGAAATGCCCAAGCGCTCATGGAGTCTACTGTGAAGTCAAACCACATTTCTCTCTCTCCTATTTCTACAAATATGTGAGGAGTGTCCTTCTACCCTCCCACGTAGCTGGAGGGAGGAGTGGGGGTCGGATTCCATTGTCATGGGGCTGTGGGACAGTCTAGGGGGAGCCCTGGGAGGGTCCCCGGGGATTCCGCAGATTTGAGTGTGTGTCTGGGCACTGCCAGGTCGTCTTGGGGTTGTGGGTGTAGAGATCCTCGAGGCCAGCTCTCACCTCTGACAGGCACTGGACTGTGTCGTCAGCCTGGTGCACCTGCACCCTGACCCTGTAGGTGGTGTAGTCGGGTCCCTGGGCCAGCACCTCAATGATGTCCTCCTGGGAGCTCTGCAGAGACAGAGTGGGTACTGAGCCAGGAGGCACCAGGAACCTTCCACCCAATCTGGGGTCCTGTGTCATGGCAGGCCTCGTCTATCAGGACACAGTGAGGATGTTCCTGGCAGCCCTGCTGAGCCAGCAAGCATTGATTTGTGTCAAGGTCTAGCAACAGTGAAAGCCTGAATCACTGATGAAAACTGTGCCCTTGTTGGGATGATATGGAGTTGGGAAAGGCCACAGCTCCTGACCTGGCCGCACTGCGATGGTTTGTCGTCCGCTGTGAGATGATAGGTCGCAGAGAACAGTATTCAGGACCTTAATCCCTCCCTTACCCCCAACGCTATTTTTTTTTTATTTTTTTATAATACACAGCACAATCAAGTGGGATGATGTTTAAGGCTTGGGGAAGGTCTACAAGGACAGTGGAGCTGGGTCTGGTCCACAGGTTACTTGGGGCAGGGAGTTAATCACTTGAAAGGAGCATAAGGCAAAGACAGCAACAAATGCTTTCTCTATGATCCCAACAAACAGATGAAGAAAGATTGCTTTTCTACCGTACCAGGGACCCGGTCGGGAGCATTGAAGGTACAGGTTTCGTTGGGAGTGGGTCTGTGAGATCTTTGAGGCCCCTGATTGGAGTCTGACTTCTGGTCCCACCCCAGTCACCTCAGGGTCCTGGGTGTGGGCCAGCTCTCACCTCCGTTTGGCACTGGACGGTTTTCCTGGCCTGCCGCACTTGTCCTTTGTACCCGTTGATGGCATAAGTGAACCTGTCAGGCAGCTCCTCTAGGATGTCCTTGTTGGAGCTCTGCAAAGACAGAGCCCGCTACCGGACCGGGAGGCATCAGGGGCCTGCCTGTGCAGTGCCAGTGGGGGAGATGCCCGCCACCCATTCTGCTCCCCAGATCAGGCAGAGAGGGGCATCTGCAAAGACCTCCATGCAGGGAGTGAAGTTGATGACCCCTTGAGTACCCCCGCCCCACCCTAACAAGCGGGTAGCAGGTCTCCGACCCCAGCACTCACATGACACACCCTCCAGGCTTCTGACACCCACCAACCTGCTCCTGCACAGGATGTGCGTCCCTCATCCCACGCTGTCCCTCACCATCCCGGACACACACACATACCCGGGATGAGGGGCAAGAGGTGTGGGGCTCCCCAGGTGTGACCCCAGCTGGCGCCTGGCCTGGATGGGCCTGGCCTGGGCTGCCCTCGGTTACCTGTGGGTGCCTCCTGCCAGAGGGCGAGGGGTATCGGTGGTGGCGCTTGCGCCTATTTCTACAGCAACAGAAACATCTCTCAGCCTGGGCTTTCTTCTGCCCAGAGCCTCGGAAGAACGGGAAGCAACACAGAGACATCCTCGTCTCCTGACCCCCTCCACTCAAGTGAGCTGGAAAGGCAGTTGTCTCTAGAATGTGGGTACCTGGTTACCACGGTTCCAGTTTCTCTCACCAAGGAAGTGAGGTCACCCCTTCAACGTTCCATGACCTGTGCCCCTTCCTCCAATCAGAGGCACCCAAAGGACCATGTGGGCTGTTGGCCTCTCACCCTCTTGGCCCATGTTATCTCCATACCTGTACATCAGTATCCAACACAGCCCTCTCCCCAGCTCTCTGGGAATGTGTGAGGCACCCCGGCTTGGGAGAGAAAGCTGTGTTCACACCTCCTTTTTCTTACTTGTTCTGTGCCCTGAGGAAGCCCCTGTGCCTCCCAGGGTGTCCCCCAGTCTGCCGAGCTGCCCAATGAGGATGATGCTAGACACCATTTCCATAGGAAGTCATCAGGTGTGGATGAGACAAGGCCCCTAACCCCTGTGGGCTGGTGTCCCATGAATCTGATGAACAAACGTAGAGGTGGAAACGTGACAAGCATGAGTGGGACACAGCATGGAACACTAGACAAAACAGGCCTGAGGTCCAGCCTGAGATCTCAGGGAAGTCACTGCTCATGTCGGCCTCATTTTCAAGTCTGCACCTTTAAGGGTTTGAAATGACAGGAAATTCAGATATTGTCACTCACTGGCCTAAAACCTCGCAGTGGTGTCTTTTTACACGTAGCATCAGACCCAGTGCCTTATGTGTGCCCAGGTGTTAGGAGCCTTCACAGAGGCTTCGAGTGAGTCCAGCCTCCTGGTAGGAACAGCCTTGTGTGTCCGCTGAGAGCTCATTAACTGGCTTCTGAACAACATAGCGTACAGCCCAGGTGATGGGATGTCAGGTCCTGTCACTTCTCTCGTGCTCTCATTCTTGAGGTCCGTCCCTTCCTTCCTCTCAGCCTCTCTCTCACTTTCTCTCTGTACGTGCATCTCTGTCTGTGCCACTGGACTATTGTTCTGTCTTTAAACTGAGTCCACACCCTTTTCCTTACCACTTTCGTAAATCTTGGTTTTGCTAAGTTCTCCCCTTTGTTCTCAGAGTCTCTTGGTCTGAGAACAGATACGGCATATTTTGCTACTTTATGATAACTTCTAGACATAACCTGTCAAGTCCCACGAGTGTGGTAGCGTCCAACCTTGACATTCCTGATACAAGGATTCTAGTGTGAAGCCATCAGGGTTAGCACCGAGAGTACTAAGCCCCATTGGCCTCAGAGCCTCTTGATACCATGTGTTCTCTCTGACCTGTCAACCTCTAGTATCGCTGGGTCCCTAACCATTCTCAACCTGCAGCCCGAAGGATCTTTTGAAAATGTAAATGTGATCACGTCTCTTATGGAAACTAACACTGGTTTCCTATGGCCTTTAGAAATAAGTCCAGAATCCTTAGTGTGTCCGTCCGGGCCCTCCATCATGTGACCTTAGCCTCTTTTCCAGGCTTGTCTCCCCCTCACCCTTTTTCTCTGGTCACCCTTTGGAGATCCTCATTGGCATCACACTCTCCCAGCCCAGCTTAGAGCTGTGCCATGCCCCGTGTCCCAGCGTTTCCCTCTGGAGTCGTTGGAAGACTGGTGTTCTTTCAGGCATCTCCAATGTTTCCTCTGTCCTCCTCTCTGCTTCCATGCTTTTTTTTTGCTGTACCGTGAAATGCTACAACCTTGTCCACCCTCAGGAGTTTTAAGGATCTCATTCAGTGTGGAAGCTGAGAATTATAAGCAGCAGAATACTGATGAAACTAACAGTAGGGATTTGTTTTTCTCACCAAAAAACCAATCCACAGGTAGGTGGATCCAATATTGGGTTCAGCTGCTCGATGATATCAGGGTAAGCTGCCAGCAACGAAGTGGCGGCATCAGCTCCCGGCATCGAAGAGAGGAAAAAAGTTCTCTCTTGGCTATTGTGCTTTTTATCAGGGAGGAAAATAGTGTCTCAGAAATCAATTATGAGACTCTTGGGTGAGCCCTTGGCCAGAACAGGCCAAATTGCAAGGGACATGGGGTAGTTTAGTGGCAGACTGCTCCTGAAGGAGGTGCCTCAGCCCAGGAGGAGGAGGAGGTGAGGGGAAGGGCAGTTGGGAAGTGTCTGATGGTGAGTTTCCTGTTTCTGCTGTGAACACTAATGGCCCCATACATTTCTTCTGTGTGGACGTGTGGAGGAAAGGTGTCCCGAGATTCAGGGATGACTGTTTCAAGTCTGTTTCCTAGTGTCTTGAAGTATTCTGTCTAATAGGGCCCATATTATCCATATGTAACTTTTTAAAAATACATGTTTTTATTGATCTCAGAGGGCGGAGGGGAAACAGAAGGGAGAGAGAGGCGGGTGGGGGGAGAGAGAAACATCAATGATGAGAGAGCCTCATTGATCACATAGCCCCTAGACTGCAACCCAGGTATGTGCCCTGACTGGGAATGAAACTGGGACCTCCTGGTTCAGGGGTTGACGCTCAACCACTGAGCCACACCAGCCTGGCCGCCACACATAACTTTTTAAAATTAAACTTTTATTAATTCAAATTAAGTAAAAATTAAAATTCACGTAGACGTTTAGGTTTCTCCTGTTGGATACCCACGGAGGAGTGTTGGCTTGGTGTATAGACCAGCTGGTTTCCCTTGAAAGCAAGTGTGAAATGAAAGAAAGGGAATGTGTCTCCCCTCAGAGCAAGAGTGTTCACGTGAGAATGATGAGCTTTGGATGATGGGGCCACAGCACTGCATGGATCCCTCTTGCAAGGCATGCCTCCTTTTGAAATACTCACCTACTAATGGCATTCCTTTTTCCTTTTCTGCTTAAAACTTTTTGACATAATGGTTTTAATTTTAATTATAGATTGTTCCAGTGGTGACAGTGAACTATGGCCCTTCCGGTAGAAGCAGGGCTGTGTACCTTGTTTCTGTACCGTCCTGTGCCAGTGGAACCATTGCCTCTTGCTAAGATGAGTTTGACTGGTGAGTGAAATTCTGGGCTCACTGGGGAAGGAAAATGATTAAGGAAGTGTTCAGCGAGGGAGTTGTTTTGAATCATTCCTGTTGCAACCAAAGCAATGCTCTTTCTATCCCCAGTGCTTTTAAATATTGTTAACAGCTAGCCTGGTGGTTGTTGCTGCTCAAATAGCAGATCAAGCTAAACACTGAGGGAAGTGGAATGCAGCCCATTAAGTAATTTTGGCTTTTAATGAGAGCATTTCAAGATATAAATTGGCACTTGGGAAAGTTTGGAAAGATATTATTGAGTCTGGCCAGTGTTGCACAGTGGTCGAGCGATCGCCTGTGAACCAGGCAGGAGTTCATGCTTGGTTTGATTCCGGGTCAGGGCACATGCCCGGGTTGCAGACTGGATCATATCCAATAGGGGTCGTGAAGGAGGCAGCCGATCAATGATTCTCTCTCATCATTTATGTTTCTGTCTCTCTCCTTCGCCCTCCCTGAAATCAATCAAAGTATGTTTCTTAAAATGCATATTTAGTCTAGCCCTTGCTGATGTGGCTCATTTGGATGGGCATCTCCCCTTGCACTGAAAGGTTTCCGGATCAGTTCCCAGTTAGGGCGCTTGGCAGGGTTTTGCGGTCAGTTCCATTCGGGGGTGGGGAGGAGGCAGCCGATCCACCTTTCATCGCTGTTTCTCTGCCTCCCCATTCCTCTCTCTACTGTATGTTAATATATTTTGGATATATGATCCTTGTGTAAAACCAGGAACTATACATAAGAAAATGAGAAGAAACTGTCACTTCTAGTAGTTTCACTTCCTCCAGTTCACTAGTGTTCACATTTTGATGCATATATTTCCATTTTTTATTTCTCCGTTTTATCAGTTTATACTTAATTATCAGAAAAAATTAAATGTTTCAGAAATTATTTTAAAACTGTATTATACAGCGAGCATCCTTCCATGTCAGCATATATGTGTACATATGTATGTTTGTGTATGTGTGTGTGTGTGTATACATATATATATATATATATATATATGAAATTATGTATATGTACATGAATAGATAAGGTCTACACGTGTTTTTAATCAACAACTTTATTTCTATTTATTCAAAAGAGTATTTAACTTAATGGATTATTGCCTACATAAATAGCTAGGTATTATTGGAAATTATCATTATTTACTATTATAAATATACATTTGGGGTGTATTCCTCTTAGTTATTTAAGATAATCCCCAAGAACTCTTAGGACAGCACCAGAGAAGGCTCCCAGTGCCGCCAGCAGCTGGCTCCATAATGGCTTCAGGTACTGCCTCAGGCCAGGCCAGGCCAGGGCGGGGCCCCTCGCCAGACCAGGCTCTGGCCCCTGAGCAGGCCCTTCCTCTGGCTCTGGAGAGCTCTGGAGCTCTGGGTGTGGACCTGGAGCAGGAGAAGGAGACAGATTTACTCACACACCTGGCTTTCCTGTGACTTTCCACAGACAGGAAAGATGCCTCTGCCTGTAAGGGAACTCTAGCCCATGAGCCTGCCCTCCCCAGATTATCTGCCCAGGTTATCAGTGCCCCTCACCTTCCTGAGTTGCCTCGGTGGGCTCAAGATGCTCCAGCTGTACCCATAGATTTTGGGCGTGGCCCACCAGGTGTGAGGCAGGGTAGTTGATGGGCACCAAGGCCTGCTCCACCTCGAACCAGGCAAAAGGAAGGGGCTGCCCAAAACCCTGGACCTGGTCCAGCCAGGTCCCCACCATCGAAGCAATGGCCCTGGGGAGAGGCAGGTGGGCAGTAAAGTCAGAGTCCCGGTCTTTCCTTCCACTCTGCCCTCCCATGGCACTCTCGTTTGGGACTGAGCCTCTGTGCAGTCCCCTCCACATCCAGGGGACAGCCCCACGCCACCCCCAGCCCCTGTGTGGCTGTTCTGTTTGTAGCAGGTGTGGGATCCGGCAGGTTTAACACAGAGTCTGTGTGAGACTCTTCTTCCCACTGGCAGCTCTCCTGAAGGTCCTGTACACTGCCCACCCCAGCCCTCCATGCCCCGGGGCATCTGGGCTGAGGACTGAGACAGACTCCTGATCAGCCTGCTCACCACAATCCTGTTTGAGCCTGGCCACAGTGGTCAGGGGAGGTGGATGGAGAGAGGGGCAGGCAGAGCGCGATGGGTCTTGGGGGGAAGGAGACTCTGAGGGACAACTCAGCCCAGCCTCCCCTCTGGGTCTACAAGACCAGGGACCCCATCCTCTGTCCTCTTTGACTCATGTCCTCCTGGCAAAGAAGCCACTGGAGCTCGGGCCTTTCTTGGGAATCAGAAGATGTGTAAGGTCAGGGTTCTGCAAGGCACTCCCCCAACTCACAGTCCCTACTCTGCTGACACAGGGGGCCCTCCTTCTGGACGCAGAGACCACTCACTTTATTGCTTGGTCCTGCGGTGTGTCACCCCGGTCCTTATAAGGAGGTGTGCCTCCAGATGTAGCAAACACCTTGATGGCATCGGCTCTGATGGATGGTGGACAGGCCCTGTGAATGATGGACAGCGTGACTGCTGGACACACTGCCTAGAACTGAGGCCCAGGGATTGTGTCTGCTTCATTCCTTGAGTCAGGCTAAGTGTCTCCAAACGTGCCTGCCTGTAGTAGGAGCTTAATACACATTGTCGAGTAAATAAACTCCAGCCAGCACCATCCCATACATCTGAGTGGGTTCGGGGCCCCTGCTACCCACCGGAGATCCCCAATGTGGCTACACCAAGGCCTAGGAGCAGCGAGGTGAAATCTCCAACTGCTTGACAGGTTGCTTTCCATGTGCTTTTCCTAACTCCGATGCCACAGGCCGCTGATGGGGTGAGTCAGCGTTCTTTCCATGGGACAGAGTGAAATAATTGCCACAAACAACCGGCGCACGCCAGCAACCCTGTGCGAAGAGCCAGGGAGCAGGTAGGACCTGCCATGGCTTGTCCCCGCAGCAGTGCTATGAGGTTTCTCCCCAAGCACCCCACTTTTCAGAGGAGCATACTGAGACTCAGAAAGATGTGGTGACATTTTCAAGACTCACAGCTAGCAGTCAGGAGAGTCACAAGTGTGTGCTCACCTAGTTAACAGCTCGTCCAGGAACTCTTGGGCTCTGGAGAAGGCCAGGGTGGAGACATGGGGGACGTTTCCCCCCGGGAAAGCTGGGACCATGGATGTGGCCACTTGCTCCAAGGTGCCTTCATGGAGGTCCTGCATCCTGCAGGACTCAGGTAGGTTACCAGTTACCTCAGCCGTGCACTGGGTGGGACAAGGAAGGATATCCATTCAGTGGCATGACCGTGAATCCCATAAGGATTGAGGTCTGGAGCCCATTTGGGAGGTCCCAGCCCCACAGGGACGTGTGCAAGAGGAGGGACAGGAGTGCCCAAGCTGAACGAGGTTCTAGGTCTTCAAAGTGCCACTGAAGTTCCGTGCATGTTCATACAATTTTCACCATTTTTTCCCCTTCTTTTTCTTAGCTGAGGAACAACAAACCCCCTCGTAGGAACAGTGTATATGAAGAGCACGGGCCCTGTGAGTCCTCTAGAAACCTCCCCGTTATAGAGATGAGAACACAGAGGCCGAGGGATATCAAATGTCTGGTGAAGGGCATGCAGGTCAGAACTGGGAACTGTCCTGCATGACATTCCCTCTCAGGTACTGGAGACTTATCTGCTCCCGACATGGGTGGAGAGGGTGTGGGAACCTTGTCCCTCCCCAGCGTGGGAACAGTGTACACGGTAGACATGGCCTGTGAAAACCATTGACTTCAAAGGAGAAAGTTATGTTTCATCCTTTTACATTAAAGGGCATTTTAAGACCCTCATTATGGAGATCCCAGATTCCGCAAGGTGGCAAATGCTTGAAGACTGCAGACTGGAGCAAGGTGATCACCAGGCAGTAATCTGAGCAGAGGACTCGGGAAGGAGCAAATGTATGTGGTGGCTGAAAAGTGACAGGTGACTCAAAGTACCCATGAGGCAATTGCCAATGAAGGAACACTGTGATTGAGTTGGACAACCTGACAGCGGACAGGTGAAAATTTCAATGAGTGAGAAATCCCCGGGCCAGGCTGGGAGCAAGGCAGCAGCCATCATCAGAAACTGCTTTTGGCTATGTCCCTGCTACAGCCCTTTGGGTTTGGAATCTGCCTGCAGCCGTTAAAATTTTACATGTGCACGTCCTTCCACCAGCCGTGGGCGTCCATCTCCAGCTGAGGACATTACATGTACCGTGGTCTGAATTGTGATCCCCTGATCCCATGACTTTGCAACCCCTAGAACTTCATTATGTGTCCGCATTTGAGTGTTAGTCTTCAAGCAAGTAATCAAGGTAAAGTGAATTGAGTGGTGTGGGTCTCAATCTAATCTGACCAGTGTCCTTAGAAGAGGAGGGGAGGACACATGGCAGTGCAGAGGGGAGTCCATGTGACACACAGAGAGAAGACGGCCATCTAGAAGCTGAGGAGAGACCCCTCAGGAGAAACCAGCCCTGCTGACTGCCTCCTCTCTCACTCCTAGCCGCCGGAATAGTGAGGAAAGGAATGTCTGCTGCTGACACCACCCAGTGTGGTCCTATGTTATGGCAGCCCGAGCAACCTAACACAGTCCATTCCCACACACTTCAGTGTTCCACGCAGCCCTGCTGACATGGCAGCTGCACTGAATCAGGCCCATGTCCAACAGCACTGAAGGGCTGCAGCGCTGAGGGGAGGACATCCGCTATTGGACAAGGTCTGCAAGGACTGTGGAGCTGAGTGGCAAGGGTAGTTTGAACAACAAAATCAGCGAAATGCCCAAGCGCTCATGGAGTCTACTGTGAAGTCAAACCACATTTCTCTCTCTCCTATTTCTACAAATATGTGAGGAGTGTCCTTCTACCCTCCCACGTAGCTGGAGGGAGGAGTGGGGGTCGGATTCCATTGTCATGGGGCTGTGGGACAGTCTAGGGGGAGCCCTGGGAGGGTCCCCGGGGATTCCGCAGATTTGAGTGTGTGTCTGGGCACTGCCAGGTCGTCTTGGGGTTGTGGGTGTAGAGATCCTCGAGGCCAGCTCTCACCTCTGACAGGCACTGGACTGTGTCGTCAGCCTGGTGCACCTGCACCCTGACCCTGTAGGTGGTGTAGTCGGGTCCCTGGGCCAGCACCTCAATGATGTCCTCCTGGGAGCTCTGCAGAGACAGAGTGGGTACTGAGCCAGGAGGCACCAGGAACCTTCCACCCAATCTGGGGTCCTGTGTCATGGCAGGCCTCGTCTATCAGGACACAGTGAGGATGTTCCTGGCAGCCCTGCTGAGCCAGCAAGCATTGATTTGTGTCAAGGTCTAGCAACAGTGAAAGCCTGAATCACTGATGAAAACTGTGCCCTTGTTGGGATGATATGGAGTTGGGAAAGGCCACAGCTCCTGACCTGGCCGCACTGCGATGGTTTGTCGTCCGCTGTGAGATGATAGGTCGCAGAGAACAGTATTCAGGACCTTAATCCCTCCCTTACCCCCAACGCTATTTTTTTTTTATTTTTTTATAATACACAGCACAATCAAGTGGGATGATGTTTAAGGCTTGGGGAAGGTCTACAAGGACAGTGGAGCTGGGTCTGGTCCACAGGTTACTTGGGGCAGGGAGTTAATCACTTGAAAGGAGCATAAGGCAAAGACAGCAACAAATGCTTTCTCTATGATCCCAACAAACAGATGAAGAAAGATTGCTTTTCTACAGTACCAGGGACCCGGTCGGGAGCATTGAAGGTACAGGTTTCGTTGGGAGTGGGTCTGTGAGATCTTTGAGGCCCCTGATTGGAGTCTGACTTCTGGTCCCACCCCAGTCACCTCAGGGTCCTGGGTGTGGGCCAGCTCTCACCTCCGTTTGGCACTGGACGGTTTTCCTGGCCTGCCGCACTTGTCCTTTGTACCCGTTGATGGCATAAGTGAACCTGTCAGGCAGCTCCTCTAGGATGTCCTTGTTGGAGCTCTGCAAAGACAGAGCCCGCTACCGGACCGGGAGGCATCAGGGGCCTGCCTGTGCAGTGCCAGTGGGGGAGATGCCCGCCACCCATTCTGCTCCCCAGATCAGGCAGAGAGGGGCATCTGCAAAGACCTCCATGCAGGGAGTGAAGTTGATGACCCCTTGAGTACCCCCGCCCCACCCTAACAAGCGGGTAGCAGGTCTCCGACCCCAGCACTCACATGACACACCCTCCAGGCTTCTGACACCCACCAACCTGCTCCTGCACAGGATGTGCGTCCCTCATCCCACGCTGTCCCTCACCATCCCGGACACACACACATACCCGGGATGAGGGGCAAGAGGTGTGGGGCTCCCCAGGTGTGACCCCAGCTGGCGCCTGGCCTGGATGGGCCTGGCCTGGGCTGCCCTCGGTTACCTGTGGGTGCCTCCTGCCAGAGGGCGAGGGGTATCGGTGGTGGCGCTTGCGCCTATTTCTACAGCAACAGAAACATCTCTCAGCCTGGGCTTTCTTCTGCCCAGAGCCTCGGAAGAACGGGAAGCAACACAGAGACATCCTCGTCTCCTGACCCCCTCCACTCAAGTGAGCTGGAAAGGCAGTTGTCTCTAGAATGTGGGTACCTGGTTACCACGGTTCCAGTTTCTCTCACCAAGGAAGTGAGGTCACCCCTTCAACGTTCCATGACCTGTGCCCCTTCCTCCAATCAGAGGCACCCAAAGGACCATGTGGGCTGTTGGCCTCTCACCCTCTTGGCCCATGTTATCTCCATACCTGTACATCAGTATCCAACACAGCCCTCTCCCCAGCTCTCTGGGAATGTGTGAGGCACCCCGGCTTGGGAGAGAAAGCTGTGTTCACACCTCCTTTTTCTTACTTGTTCTGTGCCCTGAGGAAGCCCCTGTGCCTCCCAGGGTGTCCCCCAGTCTGCCGAGCTGCCCAATGAGGATGATGCTAGACACCATTTCCATAGGAAGTCATCAGGTGTGGATGAGACAAGGCCCCTAACCCCTGTGGGCTGGTGTCCCATGAATCTGATGAACAAACGTAGAGGTGGAAACGTGACAAGCATGAGTGGGACACAGCATGGAACACTAGACAAAACAGGCCTGAGGTCCAGCCTGAGATCTCAGGGAAGTCACTGCTCATGTCGGCCTCATTTTCAAGTCTGCACCTTTAAGGGTTTGAAATGACAGGAAATTCAGATATTGTCACTCACTGGCCTAAAACCTCGCAGTGGTGTCTTTTTACACGTAGCATCAGACCCAGTGCCTTATGTGTGCCCAGGTGTTAGGAGCCTTCACAGAGGCTTCGAGTGAGTCCAGCCTCCTGGTAGGAACAGCCTTGTGTGTCCGCTGAGAGCTCATTAACTGGCTTCTGAACAACATAGCGTACAGCCCAGGTGATGGGATGTCAGGTCCTGTCACTTCTCTCGTGCTCTCATTCTTGAGGTCCGTCCCTTCCTTCCTCTCAGCCTCTCTCTCACTTTCTCTCTGTACGTGCATCTCTGTCTGTGCCACTGGACTATTGTTCTGTCTTTAAACTGAGTCCACACCCTTTTCCTTACCACTTTCATAAATCTTGGTTTTGCTAAGTTCTCCCCTTTGTTCTCAGAGTCTCTTGGTCTGAGAACAGATACGGCATATTTTGCTACTTTATGATAACTTCTAGACATAACCTGTCAAGTCCCACGAGTGTGGTAGCGTCCAACCTTGACATTCCTGATACAAGGATTCTAGTGTGAAGCCATCAGGGTTAGCACCGAGAGTACTAAGCCCCATTGGCCTCAGAGCCTCTTGATACCATGTGTTCTCTCTGACCTGTCAACCTCTAGTATCGCTGGGTCCCTAACCATTCTCAACCTGCAGCCCGAAGGATCTTTTGAAAATGTAAATGTGATCACGTCTCTTATGGAAACTAACACTGGTTTCCTATGGCCTTTAGAAATAAGTCCAGAATCCTTAGTGTGTCCGTCCGGGCCCTCCATCATGTGACCTTAGCCTCTTTTCCAGGCTTGTCTCCCCCTCACCCTTTTTCTCTGGTCACCCTTTGGAGATCCTCATTGGCATCACACTCTCCCAGCCCAGCTTAGAGCTGTGCCATGCCCCGTGTCCCAGCGTTTCCCTCTGGAGTCGTTGGAAGACTGGTGTTCTTTTAGGCATCTCCAATGTTTCCTCTGTCCTCCTCTCTGCTTCCATGCTTTTTTTTTGCTGTATCGTGAAATGCTACAACCTTGTCCACCCTCAGGAGTTTTAAGGATCTCATTCAGTGTGGAAGCTGAGAATTATAAGCAGCAGAATACTGATGAAACTAACAGTAGGGATTTGTTTTTCTCACCAAAAAACCAATCCACAGGTAGGTGGATCCAATATTGGGTTCAGCTGCTCGATGATATCAGGGTAAGCTGCCAGCAACGAAGTGGCGGCATCAGCTCCCGGCATCGAAGAGAGGAAAAAAGTTCTCTCTTGGCTATTGTGCTTTTTATCAGGGAGGAAAATAGTGTCTCAGAAATCAATTATGAGACTCTTGGGTGAGCCCTTGGCCAGAACAGGCCAAATTGCAAGGGACATGGGGTAGTTTAGTGGCAGACTGCTCCTGAAGGAGGTGCCTCAGCCCAGGAGGAGGAGGAGGTGAGGGGAAGGGCAGTTGGGAAGTGTCTGATGGTGAGTTTCCTGTTTCTGCTGTGAACACTAATGGCCCCATACATTTCTTCTGTGTGGACGTGTGGAGGAAAGGTGTCCCGAGATTCAGGGATGACTGTTTCAAGTCTGTTTCCTAGTGTCTTGAAGTATTCTGTCTAATAGGGCCCATATTATCCATATGTAACTTTTTAAAAATACATGTTTTTATTGATCTCAGAGGGCGGAGGGGAAACAGAAGGGAGAGAGAGGCGGGTGGGGGGAGAGAGAAACATCAATGATGAGAGAGCCTCATTGATCACATAGCCCCTAGACTGCAACCCAGGTATGTGCCCTGACTGGGAATGAAACTGGGACCTCCTGGTTCAGGGGTTGACGCTCAACCACTGAGCCACACCAGCCTGGCCGCCACACATAACTTTTTAAAATTAAACTTTTATTAATTCAAATTAAGTAAAAATTAAAATTCACGTAGACGTTTAGGTTTCTCCTGTTGGATACCCACGGAGGAGTGTTGGCTTGGTGTATAGACCAGCTGGTTTCCCTTGAAAGCAAGTGTGAAATGAAAGAAAGGGAATGTGTCTCCCCTCAGAGCAAGAGTGTTCACGTGAGAATGATGAGCTTTGGATGATGGGGCCACAGCACTGCATGGATCCCTCTTGCAAGGCATGCCTCCTTTTGAAATACTCACCTACTAATGGCATTCCTTTTTCCTTTTCTGCTTAAAACTTTTTGACATAATGGTTTTAATTTTAATTATAGATTGTTCCAGTGGTGACAGTGAACTATGGCCCTTCCGGTAGAAGCAGGGCTGTGTACCTTGTTTCTGTACCGTCCTGTGCCAGTGGAACCATTGCCTCTTGCTAAGATGAGTTTGACTGGTGAGTGAAATTCTGGGCTCACTGGGGAAGGAAAATGATTAAGGAAGTGTTCAGCGAGGGAGTTGTTTTGAATCATTCCTGTTGCAACCAAAGCAATGCTCTTTCTATCCCCAGTGCTTTTAAATATTGTTAACAGCTAGCCTGGTGGTTGTTGCTGCTCAAATAGCAGATCAAGCTAAACACTGAGGGAAGTGGAATGCAGCCCATTAAGTAATTTTGGCTTTTAATGAGAGCATTTCAAGATATAAATTGGCACTTGGGAAAGTTTGGAAAGATATTATTGAGTCTGGCCAGTGTTGCACAGTGGTCGAGCGATCGCCTGTGAACCAGGCAGGAGTTCATGCTTGGTTTGATTCCGGGTCAGGGCACATGCCCGGGTTGCAGACTGGATCATATCCAATAGGGGTCGTGAAGGAGGCAGCCGATCAATGATTCTCTCTCATCATTTATGTTTCTGTCTCTCTCCTTCGCCCTCCCTGAAATCAATCAAAGTATGTTTCTTAAAATGCATATTTAGTCTAGCCCTTGCTGATGTGGCTCATTTGGATGGGCATCTCCCCTTGCACTGAAAGGTTTCCGGATCAGTTCCCAGTTAGGGCGCTTGGCAGGGTTTTGCGGTCAGTTCCATTCGGGGGTGGGGAGGAGGCAGCCGATCCACCTTTCATCGCTGTTTCTCTGCCTCCCCATTCCTCTCTCTACTGTATGTTAATATATTTTGGATATATGATCCTTGTGTAAAACCAGGAACTATACATAAGAAAATGAGAAGAAACTGTCACTTCTAGTAGTTTCACTTCCTCCAGTTCACTAGTGTTCACATTTTGATGCATATATTTCCATTTTTTATTTCTCCGTTTTATCAGTTTATACTTAATTATCAGAAAAAATTAAATGTTTCAGAAATTATTTTAAAACTGTATTATACAGCGAGCATCCTTCCATGTCAGCATATATGTGTACATATGTATGTTTGTGTATGTGTGTGTGTGTGTATACATATATATATATATATATATATATATATATATATATGAAATTATGTATATGTACATGAATAGATAAGGTCTACACGTGTTTTTAATCAACAACTTTATTTCTATTTATTCAAAAGAGTATTTAACTTAATGGATTATTGCCTACATAAATAGCTAGGTATTATTGGAAATTATCATTATTTACTATTATAAATATACATTTGGGGTGTATTCCTCTTAGTTATTTAAGATAATCCCCAAGAACTCTTAGGACAGCACCAGAGAAGGCTCCCAGTGCCGCCAGCAGCTGGCTCCATAATGGCTTCAGGTACTGCCTCAGGCCAGGCCAGGCCAGGGCGGGGCCCCTCGCCAGACCAGGCTCTGGCCCCTGAGCAGGCCCTTCCTCTGGCTCTGGAGAGCTCTGGAGCTCTGGGTGTGGACCTGGAGCAGGAGAAGGAGACAGATTTACTCACACACCTGGCTTTCCTGTGACTTTCCACAGACAGGAAAGATGCCTCTGCCTGTAAGGGAACTCTAGCCCATGAGCCTGCCCTCCCCAGATTATCTGCCCAGGTTATCAGTGCCCCTCACCTTCCTGAGTTGCCTCGGTGGGCTCAAGATGCTCCAGCTGTACCCATAGATTTTGGGCGTGGCCCACCAGGTGTGAGGCAGGGTAGTTGATGGGCACCAAGGCCTGCTCCACCTCGAACCAGGCAAAAGGAAGGGGCTGCCCAAAACCCTGGACCTGGTCCAGCCAGGTCCCCACCATCGAAGCAATGGCCCTGGGGAGAGGCAGGTGGGCAGTAAAGTCAGAGTCCCGGTCTTTCCTTCCACTCTGCCCTCCCATGGCACTCTCGTTTGGGACTGAGCCTCTGTGCAGTCCCCTCCACATCCAGGGGACAGCCCCACGCCACCCCCAGCCCCTGTGTGGCTGTTCTGTTTGTAGCAGGTGTGGGATCCGGCAGGTTTAACACAGAGTCTGTGTGAGACTCTTCTTCCCACTGGCAGCTCTCCTGAAGGTCCTGTACACTGCCCACCCCAGCCCTCCATGCCCCGGGGCATCTGGGCTGAGGACTGAGACAGACTCCTGATCAGCCTGCTCACCACAATCCTGTTTGAGCCTGGCCACAGTGGTCAGGGGAGGTGGATGGAGAGAGGGGCAGGCAGAGCGCGATGGGTCTTGGGGGGAAGGAGACTCTGAGGGACAACTCAGCCCAGCCTCCCCTCTGGGTCTACAAGACCAGGGACCCCATCCTCTGTCCTCTTTGACTCATGTCCTCCTGGCAAAGAAGCCACTGGAGCTCGGGCCTTTCTTGGGAATCAGAAGATGTGTAAGGTCAGGGTTCTGCAAGGCACTCCCCCAACTCACAGTCCCTACTCTGCTGACACAGGGGGCCCTCCTTCTGGACGCAGAGACCACTCACTTTATTGCTTGGTCCTGCGGTGTGTCACCCCGGTCCTTATAAGGAGGTGTGCCTCCAGATGTAGCAAACACCTTGATGGCATCGGCTCTGATGGATGGTGGACAGGCCCTGTGAATGATGGACAGCGTGACTGCTGGACACACTGCCTAGAACTGAGGCCCAGGGATTGTGTCTGCTTCATTCCTTGAGTCAGGCTAAGTGTCTCCAAACGTGCCTGCCTGTAGTAGGAGCTTAATACACATTGTCGAGTAAATAAACTCCAGCCAGCACCATCCCATACATCTGAGTGGGTTCGGGGCCCCTGCTACCCACCGGAGATCCCCAATGTGGCTACACCAAGGCCTAGGAGCAGCGAGGTGAAATCTCCAACTGCTTGACAGGTTGCTTTCCATGTGCTTTTCCTAACTCCGATGCCACAGGCCGCTGATGGGGTGAGTCAGCGTTCTTTCCATGGGACAGAGTGAAATAATTGCCACAAACAACCGGCGCACGCCAGCAACCCTGTGCGAAGAGCCAGGGAGCAGGTAGGACCTGCCATGGCTTGTCCCCGCAGCAGTGCTATGAGGTTTCTCCCCAAGCACCCCACTTTTCAGAGGAGCATACTGAGACTCAGAAAGATGTGGTGACATTTTCAAGACTCACAGCTAGCAGTCAGGAGAGTCACAAGTGTGTGCTCACCTAGTTAACAGCTCGTCCAGGAACTCTTGGGCTCTGGAGAAGGCCAGGGTGGAGACATGGGGGACGTTTCCCCCCGGGAAAGCTGGGACCATGGATGTGGCCACTTGCTCCAAGGTGCCTTCATGGAGGTCCTGCATCCTGCAGGACTCAGGTAGGTTACCAGTTACCTCAGCCGTGCACTGGGTGGGACAAGGAAGGATATCCATTCAGTGGCATGACCGTGAATCCCACAAGGATTGAGGTCTGGAGCCCATTTGGGAGGTCCCAGCCCCACAGGGACGTGTGCAAGAGGAGGGACAGGAGTGCCCAAGCTGAACGAGGTTCTAGGTCTTCAAAGTGCCACTGAAGTTCCGTGCATGTTCATACAATTTTCACCATTTTTTCCCCTTCTTTTTCTTAGCTGAGGAACAACAAACCCCCTCGTAGGAACAGTGTATATGAAGAGCACGGGCCCTGTGAGTCCTCTAGAAACCTCCCCGTTATAGAGATGAGAACACAGAGGCCGAGGGATATCAAATGTCTGGTGAAGGGCATGCAGGTCAGAACTGGGAACTGTCCTGCATGACATTCCCTCTCAGGTACTGGAGACTTATCTGCTCCCGACATGGGTGGAGAGGGTGTGGGAACCTTGTCCCTCCCCAGCGTGGGAACAGTGTACACGGTAGACATGGCCTGTGAAAACCATTGACTTCAAAGGAGAAAGTTATGTTTCATCCTTTTACATTAAAGGGCATTTTAAGACCCTCATTATGGAGATCCCAGATTCCGCAAGGTGGCAAATGCTTGAAGACTGCAGACTGGAGCAAGGTGATCACCAGGCAGTAATCTGAGCAGAGGACTCGGGAAGGAGCAAATGTATGTGGTGGCTGAAAAGTGACAGGTGACTCAAAGTACCCATGAGGCAATTGCCAATGAAGGAACACTGTGATTGAGTTGGACAACCTGACAGCGGACAGGTGAAAATTTCAATGAGTGAGAAATCCCCGGGCCAGGCTGGGAGCAAGGCAGCAGCCATCATCAGAAACTGCTTTTGGCTATGTCCCTGCTACAGCCCTTTGGGTTTGGAATCTGCCTGCAGCCGTTAAAATTTTACATGTGCACGTCCTTCCACCAGCCGTGGGCGTCCATCTCCAGCTGAGGACATTACATGTACCGTGGTCTGAATTGTGATCCCCTGATCCCATGACTTTGCAACCCCTAGAACTTCATTATGTGTCCGCATTTGAGTGTTAGTCTTCAAGCAAGTAATCAAGGTAAAGTGAATTGAGTGGTGTGGGTCTCAATCTAATCTGACCAGTGTACTTAGAAGAGGAGGGGAGGACACATGGCAGTGCAGAGGGGAGTCCATGTGACACACAGAGAGAAGACGGCCATCTAGAAGCTGAGGAGAGACCCCTCAGGAGAAACCAGCCCTGCTGACTGCCTCCTCTCTCACTCCTAGCCGCCGGAATAGTGAGGAAAGGAATGTCTGCTGCTGACACCACCCAGTGTGGTCCTATGTTATGGCAGCCCGAGCAACCTAACACAGTCCATTCCCACACACTTCAGTGTTCCACGCAGCCCTGCTGACATGGCAGCTGCACTGAATCAGGCCCATGTCCAACAGCACTGAAGGGCTGCAGCGCTGAGGGGAGGACATCCGCTATTGGACAAGGTCTGCAAGGACTGTGGAGCTGAGTGGCAAGGGTAGTTTAAACAACAAAATCAGCGAAATGCCCAAGCGCTCATGGAGTCTACTGTGAAGTCAAACCACATTTCTCTCTCTCCTATTTCTACAAATATGTGAGGAGTGTCCTTCTACCCTCCCACGTAGCTGGAGGGAGGAGTGGGGGTCGGATTCCATTGTCATGGGGCTGTGGGACAGTCTAGGGGGAGCCCTGGGAGGGTCCCCGGGGATTCCGCAGATTTGAGTGTGTGTCTGGGCACTGCCAGGTCGTCTTGGGGTTGTGGGTGTAGAGATCCTCGAGGCCAGCTCTCACCTCTGACAGGCACTGGACTGTGTCGTCAGCCTGGTGCACCTGCACCCTGACCCTGTAGGTGGTGTAGTCGGGTCCCTGGGCCAGCACCTCAATGATGTCCTCCTGGGAGCTCTGCAGAGAAAGAGTGGGTACTGAGCCAGGAGGCACCAGGAACCTTCCACCCAATCTGGGGTCCTGTGTCATGGCAGGCCTCGTCTATCAGGACACAGTGAGGATGTTCCTGGCAGCCCTGCTGAGCCAGCAAGCATTGATTTGTGTCAAGGTCTAGCAACAGTGAAAGCCTGAATCACTGATGAAAACTGTGCCCTTGTTGGGATGATATGGAGTTGGGAAAGGCCACAGCTCCTGACCTGGCCGCACTGCGATGGTTTGTCGTCCGCTGTGAGATGATAGGTCGCAGAGAACAGTATTCAGGACCTTAATCCCTCCCTTACCCCCAACGCTATTTTTTATTTTTTATTTTTTTATAATACACAGCACAATCAAGTGGGATGATGTTTAAGGCTTGGGGAAGGTCTACAAGGACAGTGGAGCTGGGTCTGGTCCACAGGTTACTTGGGGCAGGGAGTTAATCACTTGAAAGGAGCATAAGGCAAAGACAGCAACAAATGCTTTCTCTATGATCCCAACAAACAGATGAAGAAAGATTGCTTTTCTACCGTACCAGGGACCCGGTCGGGAGCATTGAAGGTACAGGTTTCGTTGGGAGTGGGTCTGTGAGATCTTTGAGGCCCCTGATTGGAGTCTGACTTCTGGTCCCACCCCAGTCACCTCAGGGTCCTGGGTGTGGGCCAGCTCTCACCTCCGTTTGGCACTGGACGGTTTTCCTGGCCTGCCGCACTTGTCCTTTGTACCCGTTGATGGCATAAGTGAACCTGTCAGGCAGCTCCTCTAGGATGTCCTTGTTGGAGCTCTGCAAAGACAGAGCCCGCTACCGGACCGGGAGGCATCAGGGGCCTGCCTGTGCAGTGCCAGTGGGGGAGATGCCCGCCACCCATTCTGCTCCCCAGATCAGGCAGAGAGGGGCACCTGCAAAGACCTCCATGCAGGGAGTGAAGTTGATGACCCCTTGAGTACCCCCGCCCCACCCTAACAAGCGGGTAGCAGGTCTCCGACCCCAGCACTCACATGACACACCCTCCAGGCTTCTGACACCCACCAACCTGCTCCTGCACAGGATGTGCGTCCCTCATCCCACGCTGTCCCTCACCATCCCGGACACACACACATACCCGGGATGAGGGGCAAGAGGTGTGGGGCTCCCCAGGTGTGACCCCAGCTGGCGCCTGGCCTGGATGGGCCTGGCCTGGGCTGCCCTCGGTTACCTGTGGGTGCCTCCTGCCAGAGGGCGAGGGGTATCGGTGGTGGCGCTTGCGCCTATTTCTACAGCAACAGAAACATCTCTCAGCCTGGGCTTTCTTCTGCCCAGAGCCTCGGAAGAACGGGAAGCAACACAGAGACATCCTCGTCTCCTGACCCCCTCCACTCAAGTGAGCTGGAAAGGCAGTTGTCTCTAGAATGTGGGTACCTGGTTACCACGGTTCCAGTTTCTCTCACCAAGGAAGTGAGGTCACCCCTTCAACGTTCCATGACCTGTGCCCCTTCCTCCAATCAGAGGCACCCAAAGGACCATGTGGGCTGTTGGCCTCTCACCCTCTTGGCCCATGTTATCTCCATACCTGTACATCAGTATCCAACACAGCCCTCTCCCCAGCTCTCTGGGAATGTGTGAGGCACCCCGGATTGGGAGAGAAAGCTGTGTTCACACCTCCTTTTTCTTACTTGTTCTGTGCCTTGAGGAAGCCCCTGTGCCTCCCAGGGTGTCCCCCAGTCTGCCGAGCTGCCCAATGAGGATGATGCTAGACACCATTTCCATTGGGAGTCATCAGGTGTGGATGAGACAAGGCCCCTAACCCCTGTGGGCTGGTGTCCCATGAATCTGATGAACAAACGTAGAGGTGGAAGCGTGACAAGCATGAGTGGGACACAGCATGGAACACTAGACAAAACAGGCCTGAGGTCCAGCCTGAGATCTCAGGGAAGTCACTGCTCATGTCGGCCTCATTTTCAAGTCTGCACCTTTAAGGGTTTGAAATGACAGGAAATTCAGATATTGTCACGCACTGGCCTAAAACCTCGCAGTGGTGTCTTTTTACACGTAGCATCAGACCCAGTGCCTTATGTGTGCCCAGGTGTTAGGAGCCTTCACAGAGGCTTCGAGTGAGTCCAGCCTCCTGGTAGGAACAGCCTTGTGTGTCCGCTGAGAGCTCATTAACTGGCTTCTGAACAACATAGCGTACAGCCCAGGTGATGGGATGTCAGGTCCTGTCACTTCTCTCGTGCTCTCATTCTTGAGGTCCCTTCCTTCCTCTCAGCCTCTCTCTCACTTTCTCTCTGTACGTGCGTCTCTGTCTGTGCCACTGGACTATTGTTCTGTCTTTAAACTGAGTCCACACCCTTTTCCTTACCACTTTCGTAAATCTTGGTTTTGCTAAGTTCTCCCCTTTGTTCTCAGAGTCTCTTGGTCTGAGAACAGATACGGCATATTTTGCTACTTTATGATAACTTCTAGACATAACCTGTGAAGTCCCACGAGTGTGATAGCGTCCAACCTTGACATTCCTGATACAAGGATTCTAGTGTGAAGCCATCAGGGTTAGCACCGAGAGTACTAAGCCCCATTGGCCTCAGAGCCTCTTGATACCATGTGTTCTCTCTGACCTGTCAACCTCTAGTATCGCTGGGTCCCTAACCATTCTCAACTGGCAGCCCGAAGGATCTTTTGAAAATGTAAATGTGATCACGTCTCTTATGGAAACTAACACTGGTTTCCTATGGCCTTTAGAAATAAGTCCAAAATCCTTAGTGTGTCTGTCCAGGCCCTCCATCATGTGACCTTAGCCTCTTTTCCAGTCTTGTCTCCCCCTCACCCTTTTTCTCTGGTCACCCTTTGGAGATCCTCATTGGCATCACACTCTCCCAGCCCAGCTTAGAGCTGTGCCATGCCCCGTGTCCCAGCGTTTCCCTCTGGAGTCGTTGGAAGACTGGTGTTCTTTCAGGCATCTCCAATGTTTCCTCTGTCCTCCTCTCTGCTTCCATACTTTTTTTTTGCTGTACCGTGAAATGCTACAACCTTGTCCACCCTCAGGAGTTTTAAGGATCTCATTCAGTGTGGAAGCTGAGAATTATAAGCAGCAGAATACTGATGAAACTAACAGTAGGGATTTGTTTTTCTCACCAAAAAACCAATCCACAGGTAGGTGGATCCAATATTGGGTTCAGCTGCTCGATGATATCAGGGTAAGCTGCCAGCAACGAAGTGGCGGCATCAGCTCCCGGCATCGAAGAGAGGAAAAAAGTTCTCTCTTGGCTATTGTGCTTTTTATCAGGGAGGAAAATAGTGTCTCAGAAATCAATTATGAGACTCTTGCGTGAGCCCTTGGCCAGAACAGGCCAAATTGCAAGGGACATGGGGTAGTTTAGTGGCAGACTGCTCCTGAAGGAGGTGCCTCAGCCCAGGAGGAGGAGGAGGTGAGGGGAAGGGCAGTTGGGAAGTGTCTGATGGTGAGTTTCCTGTTTCTGCTGTGAACACTAATGGCCCCATACATTTCTTCTGTGTGGACGTGTGGAGGAAAGGTGTCCCGAGATTCAGGGATGACTGTTTCAAGTCTGTTTCCTAGTGTCTTGAAGTATTCTGTCTAATAGGGCCCATATTATCCATATGTAACTTTTTAAAAATACATGTTTTTATTGATCTCAGAGGGCGGAGGGGAAACAGAAGGGAGAGAGAGGCGGGTGGGGGGAGAGAGAAACATCAATGATGAGAGAGCCTCATTGATCACATAGCCCCTAGACTGCAACCCAGGTATGTGCCCTGACTGGGAATGAAACTGGGACCTCCTGGTTCAGGGGTTGACGCTCAACCACTGAGCCACACCAGCCTGGCCGCCACACATAACTTTTTAAAATTAAACTTTTATTAATTCAAATTAAGTAAAAATTAAAATTCACGTAGACGTTTAGGTTTCTCCTGTTGGATACCCACGGAGGAGTGTTGGCTTGGTGTATAGACGAGCTGGTTTCCCTTGAAAGCAAGTGTGAAATGAAAGAAAGGGAATGTGTCTCCCCTCAGAGCAAGAGTGTTCACGTGAGAATGATGAGCTTTGGATGATGGGGCCACAGCACTGCATGGATCCCTCTTGCACAGCATGCCTCCTTTTGAAATACTCACCTACTAATGGCATTCCTTTTTCCTTTTCTGCTTAAAACTTTTTGACATAATGGTTTTAATTTTAATTATAGATTGTTCCAGTGGTGACAGTGAACTATGGCCCTTCCGGTAGAAAGCAGGGCTGTGTACCTTGTTTCTGTACCGTCCTGTGCCAGTGGAACCATTGCCTCTTGCTAAGATGAGTTTGACTGGTGAGTGAAATTCTGGGCTCACTGGGGAAGGAAAATGATTAAGGAAGTGTTCAGCGAGGGAGTTGTTTTGAATCATTCCTGTTGCAACCAAAGCAATGCTCTTTCTATCCCCAGTGCTTTTAAATATTGTTAACAGCTAGCCTGGTGGTTGTTGCTGCTCAAATAGCAGATCAAGCTAAACACTGAGGGAAGTGGAATGCAGCCCATTAAGTAATTTTGGCTTTTAATGAGAGCATTTCAAGATATAAATTGGCACTTGGGAAAGTTTGGAAAGATATTATTGAGTCTGGCCAGTGTTGCACAGTGGTCGAGCGATCGCCTGTGAACCAGGCAGGAGTTCATGCTTGGTTTGATTCCGGGTCAGGGCACATGCCCGGGTTGCAGACTGGATCATATCCAATAGGGGTCGTGAAGGAGGCAGCCGATCAATGATTCTCTCTCATCATTTATGTTTCTGTCTCTCTCCTTCGCCCTCCCTGAAATCAATCAAAGTATGTTTCTTAAAATGCATATTTAGTCTAGCCCTTGCTGATGTGGCTCATTTGGATGGGCATCTCCCCTTGCACTGAAAGGTTTCCGGATCAGTTCCCAGTTAGGGCGCTTGGCAGGGTTTTGCGGTCAGTTCCATTCGGGGGTGGGGAGGAGGCAGCCGATCCACCTTTCATCGCTGTTTCTCTGCCTCCCCATTCCTCTCTCTACTGTATGTTAATATATTTTGGATATATGATCCTTGTGTAAAACCAGGAACTATACATAAGAAAATGAGAAGAAACTGTCACTTCTAGTAGTTTCACTTCCTCCAGTTCACTAGTGTTCACATTTTGATGCATATATTTCCATTTTTTATTTCTCCGTTTTATCAGTTTATACTTAATTATCAGAAAAAATTAAATGTTTCAGAAATTATTTTAAAACTGTATTATACAGCGAGCATCCTTCCATGTCAGCATATATGTGTACATATGTATGTTTGTGTATGTGTGTGTGTGTGTATACATATATATATATATATATATATATATATATATATATATATATGAAATTATGTATATGTACATGAATAGATAAGGTCTACACGTGTTTTTAATCAACAACTTTATTTCTATTTATTCAAAAGAGTATTTAACTTAATGGATTATTGCCTACATAAATAGCTAGGTATTATTGGAAATTATCATTATTTACTATTATAAATATACATTTGGGGTGTATTCCTCTTAGTTATTTAAGATAATCCCCAAGAACTCTTAGGACAGCACCAGAGAAGGCTCCCAGTGCCGCCAGCAGCTGGCTCCATAATGGCTTCAGGTACTGCCTCAGGCCAGGCCAGGCCAGGGCGGGGCCCCTCGCCAGACCAGGCTCTGGCCCCTGAGCAGGCCCTTCCTCTGGCTCTGGAGAGCTCTGGAGCTCTGGGTGTGGACCTGGAGCAGGAGAAGGAGACAGATTTACTCACACACCTGGCTTTCCTGTGACTTTCCACAGACAGGAAAGATGCCTCTGCCTGTAAGGGAACTCTAGCCCATGAGCCTGCCCTCCCCAGATTATCTGCCCAGGTTATCAGTGCCCCTCACCTTCCTGAGTTGCCTCGGTGGGCTCAAGATGCTCCAGCTGTACCCATAGATTTTGGGCGTGGCCCACCAGGTGTGAGGCAGGGTAGTTGATGGGCACCAAGGCCTGCTCCACCTCGAACCAGGCAAAAGGAAGGGGCTGCCCAAAACCCTGGACCTGGTCCAGCCAGGTCCCCACCATCGAAGCAATGGCCCTGGGGAGAGGCAGGTGGGCAGTAAAGTCAGAGTCCCGGTCTTTCCTTCCACTCTGCCCTCCCATGGCACTCTCGTTTGGGACTGAGCCTCTGTGCAGTCCCCTCCACATCCAGGGGACAGCCCCACGCCACCCCCAGCCCCTGTGTGGCTGTTCTGTTTGTAGCAGGTGTGGGATCCGGCAGGTTTAACACAGAGTCTGTGTGAGACTCTTCTTCCCACTGGCAGCTCTCCTGAAGGTCCTGTACACTGCCCACCCCAGCCCTCCATGCCCCGGGGCATCTGGGCTGAGGACTGAGACAGACTCCTGATCAGCCTGCTCACCACAATCCTGTTTGAGCCTGGCCACAGTGGTCAGGGGAGGTGGATGGAGAGAGGGGCAGGCAGAGCGCGATGGGTCTTGGGGGGAAGGAGACTCTGAGGGACAACTCAGCCCAGCCTCCCCTCTGGGTCTACAAGACCAGGGACCCCATCCTCTGTCCTCTTTGACTCATGTCCTCCTGGCAAAGAAGCCACTGGAGCTCGGGCCTTTCTTGGGAATCAGAAGATGTGTAAGGTCAGGGTTCTGCAAGGCACTCCCCCAACTCACAGTCCCTACTCTGCTGACACAGGGGGCCCTCCTTCTGGACGCAGAGACCACTCACTTTATTGCTTGGTCCTGCGGTGTGTCACCCCGGTCCTTATAAGGAGGTGTGCCTCCAGATGTAGCAAACACCTTGATGGCATCGGCTCTGATGGATGGTGGACAGGCCCTGTGAATGATGGACAGCGTGACTGCTGGACACACTGCCTAGAACTGAGGCCCAGGGATTGTGTCTGCTTCATTCCTTGAGTCAGGCTAAGTGTCTCCAAACGTGCCTGCCTGTAGTAGGAGCTTAATACACATTGTCGAGTAAATAAACTCCAGCCAGCACCATCCCATACATCTGAGTGGGTTCGGGGCCCCTGCTACCCACCGGAGATCCCCAATGTGGCTACACCAAGGCCTAGGAGCAGCGAGGTGAAATCTCCAACTGCTTGACAGGTTGCTTTCCATGTGCTTTTCCTAACTCCGATGCCACAGGCCGCTGATGGGGTGAGTCAGCGTTCTTTCCATGGGACAGAGTGAAATAATTGCCACAAACAACCGGCGCACGCCAGCAACCCTGTGCGAAGAGCCAGGGAGCAGGTAGGACCTGCCATGGCTTGTCCCCGCAGCAGTGCTATGAGGTTTCTCCCCAAGCACCCCACTTTTCAGAGGAGCATACTGAGACTCAGAAAGATGTGGTGACATTTTCAAGACTCACAGCTAGCAGTCAGGAGAGTCACAAGTGTGTGCTCACCTAGTTAACAGCTCGTCCAGGAACTCTTGGGCTCTGGAGAAGGCCAGGGTGGAGACATGGGGGACGTTTCCCCCCGGGAAAGCTGGGACCATGGATGTGGCCACTTGCTCCAAGGTGCCTTCATGGAGGTCCTGCATCCTGCAGGACTCAGGTAGGTTACCAGTTACCTCAGCCGTGCACTGGGTGGGACAAGGAAGGATATCCATTCAGTGGCATGACCGTGAATCCCACAAGGATTGAGGTCTGGAGCCCATTTGGGAGGTCCCAGCCCCACAGGGACGTGTGCAAGAGGAGGGACAGGAGTGCCCAAGCTGAACGAGGTTCTAGGTCTTCAAAGTGCCACTGAAGTTCCGTGCATGTTCATACAATTTTCACCATTTTTTCCCCTTCTTTTTCTTAGCTGAGGAACAACAAACCCCCTCGTAGGAACAGTGTATATGAAGAGCACGGGCCCTGTGAGTCCTCTAGAAACCTCCCCGTTATAGAGATGAGAACACAGAGGCCGAGGGATATCAAATGTCTGGTGAAGGGCATGCAGGTCAGAACTGGGAACTGTCCTGCATGACATTCCCTCTCAGGTACTGGAGACTTATCTGCTCCCGACATGGGTGGAGAGGGTGTGGGAACCTTGTCCCTCCCCAGCGTGGGAACAGTGTACACGGTAGACATGGCCTGTGAAAACCATTGACTTCAAAGGAGAAAGTTATGTTTCATCCTTTTACATTAAAGGGCATTTTAAGACCCTCATTATGGAGATCCCAGATTCCGCAAGGTGGCAAATGCTTGAAGACTGCAGACTGGAGCAAGGTGATCACCAGGCAGTAATCTGAGCAGAGGACTCGGGAAGGAGCAAATGTATGTGGTGGCTGAAAAGTGACAGGTGACTCAAAGTACCCATGAGGCAATTGCCAATGAAGGAACACTGTGATTGAGTTGGACAACCTGACAGCGGACAGGTGAAAATTTCAATGAGTGAGAAATCCCCGGGCCAGGCTGGGAGCAAGGCAGCAGCCATCATCAGAAACTGCTTTTGGCTATGTCCCTGCTACAGCCCTTTGGGTTTGGAATCTGCCTGCAGCCGTTAAAATTTTACATGTGCACGTCCTTCCACCAGCCGTGGGCGTCCATCTCCAGCTGAGGACATTACATGTACCGTGGTCTGAATTGTGATCCCCTGATCCCATGACTTTGCAACCCCTAGAACTTCATTATGTGTCCGCATTTGAGTGTTAGTCTTCAAGCAAGTAATCAAGGTAAAGTGAATTGAGTGGTGTGGGTCTCAATCTAATCTGACCAGTGTACTTAGAAGAGGAGGGGAGGACACATGGCAGTGCAGAGGGGAGTCCATGTGACACACAGAGAGAAGACGGCCATCTAGAAGCTGAGGAGAGACCCCTCAGGAGAAACCAGCCCTGCTGACTGCCTCCTCTCTCACTCCTAGCCGCCGGAATAGTGAGGAAAGGAATGTCTGCTGCTGACACCACCCAGTGTGGTCCTATGTTATGGCAGCCCGAGCAACCTAACACAGTCCATTCCCACACACTTCAGTGTTCCACGCAGCCCTGCTGACATGGCAGCTGCACTGAATCAGGCCCATGTCCAACAGCACTGAAGGGCTGCAGCGCTGAGGGGAGGACATCCGCTATTGGACAAGGTCTGCAAGGACTGTGGAGCTGAGTGGCAAGGGTAGTTTAAACAACAAAATCAGCGAAATGCCCAAGCGCTCATGGAGTCTACTGTGAAGTCAAACCACATTTCTCTCTCTCCTATTTCTACAAATATGTGAGGAGTGTCCTTCTACCCTCCCACGTAGCTGGAGGGAGGAGTGGGGGTCGGATTCCATTGTCATGGGGCTGTGGGACAGTCTAGGGGGAGCCCTGGGAGGGTCCCCGGGGATTCCGCAGATTTGAGTGTGTGTCTGGGCACTGCCAGGTCGTCTTGGGGTTGTGGGTGTAGAGATCCTCGAGGCCAGCTCTCACCTCTGACAGGCACTGGACTGTGTCGTCAGCCTGGTGCACCTGCACCCTGACCCTGTAGGTGGTGTAGTCGGGTCCCTGGGCCAGCACCTCAATGATGTCCTCCTGGGAGCTCTGCAGAGAAAGAGTGGGTACTGAGCCAGGAGGCACCAGGAACCTTCCACCCAATCTGGGGTCCTGTGTCATGGCAGGCCTCGTCTATCAGGACACAGTGAGGATGTTCCTGGCAGCCCTGCTGAGCCAGCAAGCATTGATTTGTGTCAAGGTCTAGCAACAGTGAAAGCCTGAATCACTGATGAAAACTGTGCCCTTGTTGGGATGATATGGAGTTGGGAAAGGCCACAGCTCCTGACCTGGCCGCACTGCGATGGTTTGTCGTCCGCTGTGAGATGATAGGTCGCAGAGAACAGTATTCAGGACCTTAATCCCTCCCTTACCCCCAACGCTATTTTTTATTTTTTATTTTTTTATAATACACAGCACAATCAAGTGGGATGATGTTTAAGGCTTGGGGAAGGTCTACAAGGACAGTGGAGCTGGGTCTGGTCCACAGGTTACTTGGGGCAGGGAGTTAATCACTTGAAAGGAGCATAAGGCAAAGACAGCAACAAATGCTTTCTCTATGATCCCAACAAACAGATGAAGAAAGATTGCTTTTCTACCGTACCAGGGACCCGGTCGGGAGCATTGAAGGTACAGGTTTCGTTGGGAGTGGGTCTGTGAGATCTTTGAGGCCCCTGATTGGAGTCTGACTTCTGGTCCCACCCCAGTCACCTCAGGGTCCTGGGTGTGGGCCAGCTCTCACCTCCGTTTGGCACTGGACGGTTTTCCTGGCCTGCCGCACTTGTCCTTTGTACCCGTTGATGGCATAAGTGAACCTGTCAGGCAGCTCCTCTAGGATGTCCTTGTTGGAGCTCTGCAAAGACAGAGCCCGCTACCGGACCGGGAGGCATCAGGGGCCTGCCTGTGCAGTGCCAGTGGGGGAGATGCCCGCCACCCATTCTGCTCCCCAGATCAGGCAGAGAGGGGCACCTGCAAAGACCTCCATGCAGGGAGTGAAGTTGATGACCCCTTGAGTACCCCCGCCCCACCCTAACAAGCGGGTAGCAGGTCTCCGACCCCAGCACTCACATGACACACCCTCCAGGCTTCTGACACCCACCAACCTGCTCCTGCACAGGATGTGCGTCCCTCATCCCACGCTGTCCCTCACCATCCCGGACACACACACATACCCGGGATGAGGGGCAAGAGGTGTGGGGCTCCCCAGGTGTGACCCCAGCTGGCGCCTGGCCTGGATGGGCCTGGCCTGGGCTGCCCTCGGTTACCTGTGGGTGCCTCCTGCCAGAGGGCGAGGGGTATCGGTGGTGGCGCTTGCGCCTATTTCTACAGCAACAGAAACATCTCTCAGCCTGGGCTTTCTTCTGCCCAGAGCCTCGGAAGAACGGGAAGCAACACAGAGACATCCTCGTCTCCTGACCCCCTCCACTCAAGTGAGCTGGAAAGGCAGTTGTCTCTAGAATGTGGGTACCTGGTTACCACGGTTCCAGTTTCTCTCACCAAGGAAGTGAGGTCACCCCTTCAACGTTCCATGACCTGTGCCCCTTCCTCCAATCAGAGGCACCCAAAGGACCATGTGGGCTGTTGGCCTCTCACCCTCTTGGCCCATGTTATCTCCATACCTGTACATCAGTATCCAACACAGCCCTCTCCCCAGCTCTCTGGGAATGTGTGAGGCACCCCGGATTGGGAGAGAAAGCTGTGTTCACACCTCCTTTTTCTTACTTGTTCTGTGCCTTGAGGAAGCCCCTGTGCCTCCCAGGGTGTCCCCCAGTCTGCCGAGCTGCCCAATGAGGATGATGCTAGACACCATTTCCATTGGGAGTCATCAGGTGTGGATGAGACAAGGCCCCTAACCCCTGTGGGCTGGTGTCCCATGAATCTGATGAACAAACGTAGAGGTGGAAGCGTGACAAGCATGAGTGGGACACAGCATGGAACACTAGACAAAACAGGCCTGAGGTCCAGCCTGAGATCTCAGGGAAGTCACTGCTCATGTCGGCCTCATTTTCAAGTCTGCACCTTTAAGGGTTTGAAATGACAGGAAATTCAGATATTGTCACGCACTGGCCTAAAACCTCGCAGTGGTGTCTTTTTACACGTAGCATCAGACCCAGTGCCTTATGTGTGCCCAGGTGTTAGGAGCCTTCACAGAGGCTTCGAGTGAGTCCAGCCTCCTGGTAGGAACAGCCTTGTGTGTCCGCTGAGAGCTCATTAACTGGCTTCTGAACAACATAGCGTACAGCCCAGGTGATGGGATGTCAGGTCCTGTCACTTCTCTCGTGCTCTCATTCTTGAGGTCCCTTCCTTCCTCTCAGCCTCTCTCTCACTTTCTCTCTGTACGTGCGTCTCTGTCTGTGCCACTGGACTATTGTTCTGTCTTTAAACTGAGTCCACACCCTTTTCCTTACCACTTTCGTAAATCTTGGTTTTGCTAAGTTCTCCCCTTTGTTCTCAGAGTCTCTTGGTCTGAGAACAGATACGGCATATTTTGCTACTTTATGATAACTTCTAGACATAACCTGTGAAGTCCCACGAGTGTGATAGCGTCCAACCTTGACATTCCTGATACAAGGATTCTAGTGTGAAGCCATCAGGGTTAGCACCGAGAGTACTAAGCCCCATTGGCCTCAGAGCCTCTTGATACCATGTGTTCTCTCTGACCTGTCAACCTCTAGTATCGCTGGGTCCCTAACCATTCTCAACTGGCAGCCCGAAGGATCTTTTGAAAATGTAAATGTGATCACGTCTCTTATGGAAACTAACACTGGTTTCCTATGGCCTTTAGAAATAAGTCCAAAATCCTTAGTGTGTCTGTCCAGGCCCTCCATCATGTGACCTTAGCCTCTTTTCCAGTCTTGTCTCCCCCTCACCCTTTTTCTCTGGTCACCCTTTGGAGATCCTCATTGGCATCACACTCTCCCAGCCCAGCTTAGAGCTGTGCCATGCCCCGTGTCCCAGCGTTTCCCTCTGGAGTCGTTGGAAGACTGGTGTTCTTTCAGGCATCTCCAATGTTTCCTCTGTCCTCCTCTCTGCTTCCATACTTTTTTTTTGCTGTACCGTGAAATGCTACAACCTTGTCCACCCTCAGGAGTTTTAAGGATCTCATTCAGTGTGGAAGCTGAGAATTATAAGCAGCAGAATACTGATGAAACTAACAGTAGGGATTTGTTTTTCTCACCAAAAAACCAATCCACAGGTAGGTGGATCCAATATTGGGTTCAGCTGCTCGATGATATCAGGGTAAGCTGCCAGCAACGAAGTGGCGGCATCAGCTCCCGGCATCGAAGAGAGGAAAAAAGTTCTCTCTTGGCTATTGTGCTTTTTATCAGGGAGGAAAATAGTGTCTCAGAAATCAATTATGAGACTCTTGCGTGAGCCCTTGGCCAGAACAGGCCAAATTGCAAGGGACATGGGGTAGTTTAGTGGCAGACTGCTCCTGAAGGAGGTGCCTCAGCCCAGGAGGAGGAGGAGGTGAGGGGAAGGGCAGTTGGGAAGTGTCTGATGGTGAGTTTCCTGTTTCTGCTGTGAACACTAATGGCCCCATACATTTCTTCTGTGTGGACGTGTGGAGGAAAGGTGTCCCGAGATTCAGGGATGACTGTTTCAAGTCTGTTTCCTAGTGTCTTGAAGTATTCTGTCTAATAGGGCCCATATTATCCATATGTAACTTTTTAAAAATACATGTTTTTATTGATCTCAGAGGGCGGAGGGGAAACAGAAGGGAGAGAGAGGCGGGTGGGGGGAGAGAGAAACATCAATGATGAGAGAGCCTCATTGATCACATAGCCCCTAGACTGCAACCCAGGTATGTGCCCTGACTGGGAATGAAACTGGGACCTCCTGGTTCAGGGGTTGACGCTCAACCACTGAGCCACACCAGCCTGGCCGCCACACATAACTTTTTAAAATTAAACTTTTATTAATTCAAATTAAGTAAAAATTAAAATTCACGTAGACGTTTAGGTTTCTCCTGTTGGATACCCACGGAGGAGTGTTGGCTTGGTGTATAGACGAGCTGGTTTCCCTTGAAAGCAAGTGTGAAATGAAAGAAAGGGAATGTGTCTCCCCTCAGAGCAAGAGTGTTCACGTGAGAATGATGAGCTTTGGATGATGGGGCCACAGCACTGCATGGATCCCTCTTGCACAGCATGCCTCCTTTTGAAATACTCACCTACTAATGGCATTCCTTTTTCCTTTTCTGCTTAAAACTTTTTGACATAATGGTTTTAATTTTAATTATAGATTGTTCCAGTGGTGACAGTGAACTATGGCCCTTCCGGTAGAAAGCAGGGCTGTGTACCTTGTTTCTGTACCGTCCTGTGCCAGTGGAACCATTGCCTCTTGCTAAGATGAGTTTGACTGGTGAGTGAAATTCTGGGCTCACTGGGGAAGGAAAATGATTAAGGAAGTGTTCAGCGAGGGAGTTGTTTTGAATCATTCCTGTTGCAACCAAAGCAATGCTCTTTCTATCCCCAGTGCTTTTAAATATTGTTAACAGCTAGCCTGGTGGTTGTTGCTGCTCAAATAGCAGATCAAGCTAAACACTGAGGGAAGTGGAATGCAGCCCATTAAGTAATTTTGGCTTTTAATGAGAGCATTTCAAGATATAAATTGGCACTTGGGAAAGTTTGGAAAGATATTATTGAGTCTGGCCAGTGTTGCACAGTGGTCGAGCGATCGCCTGTGAACCAGGCAGGAGTTCATGCTTGGTTTGATTCCGGGTCAGGGCACATGCCCGGGTTGCAGACTGGATCATATCCAATAGGGGTCGTGAAGGAGGCAGCCGATCAATGATTCTCTCTCATCATTTATGTTTCTGTCTCTCTCCTTCGCCCTCCCTGAAATCAATCAAAGTATGTTTCTTAAAATGCATATTTAGTCTAGCCCTTGCTGATGTGGCTCATTTGGATGGGCATCTCCCCTTGCACTGAAAGGTTTCCGGATCAGTTCCCAGTTAGGGCGCTTGGCAGGGTTTTGCGGTCAGTTCCATTCGGGGGTGGGGAGGAGGCAGCCGATCCACCTTTCATCGCTGTTTCTCTGCCTCCCCATTCCTCTCTCTACTGTATGTTAATATATTTTGGATATATGATCCTTGTGTAAAACCAGGAACTATACATAAGAAAATGAGAAGAAACTGTCACTTCTAGTAGTTTCACTTCCTCCAGTTCACTAGTGTTCACATTTTGATGCATATATTTCCATTTTTTATTTCTCCGTTTTATCAGTTTATACTTAATTATCAGAAAAAATTAAATGTTTCAGAAATTATTTTAAAACTGTATTATACAGCGAGCATCCTTCCATGTCAGCATATATGTGTACATATGTATGTTTGTGTATGTGTGTGTGTGTGTATACATATATATATATATATATATATATATATATATATATATATATGAAATTATGTATATGTACATGAATAGATAAGGTCTACACGTGTTTTTAATCAACAACTTTATTTCTATTTATTCAAAAGAGTATTTAACTTAATGGATTATTGCCTACATAAATAGCTAGGTATTATTGGAAATTATCATTATTTACTATTATAAATATACATTTGGGGTGTATTCCTCTTAGTTATTTAAGATAATCCCCAAGAACTCTTAGGACAGCACCAGAGAAGGCTCCCAGTGCCGCCAGCAGCTGGCTCCATAATGGCTTCAGGTACTGCCTCAGGCCAGGCCAGGCCAGGGCGGGGCCCCTCGCCAGACCAGGCTCTGGCCCCTGAGCAGGCCCTTCCTCTGGCTCTGGAGAGCTCTGGAGCTCTGGGTGTGGACCTGGAGCAGGAGAAGGAGACAGATTTACTCACACACCTGGCTTTCCTGTGACTTTCCACAGACAGGAAAGATGCCTCTGCCTGTAAGGGAACTCTAGCCCATGAGCCTGCCCTCCCCAGATTATCTGCCCAGGTTATCAGTGCCCCTCACCTTCCTGAGTTGCCTCGGTGGGCTCAAGATGCTCCAGCTGTACCCATAGATTTTGGGCGTGGCCCACCAGGTGTGAGGCAGGGTAGTTGATGGGCACCAAGGCCTGCTCCACCTCGAACCAGGCAAAAGGAAGGGGCTGCCCAAAACCCTGGACCTGGTCCAGCCAGGTCCCCACCATCGAAGCAATGGCCCTGGGGAGAGGCAGGTGGGCAGTAAAGTCAGAGTCCCGGTCTTTCCTTCCACTCTGCCCTCCCATGGCACTCTCGTTTGGGACTGAGCCTCTGTGCAGTCCCCTCCACATCCAGGGGACAGCCCCACGCCACCCCCAGCCCCTGTGTGGCTGTTCTGTTTGTAGCAGGTGTGGGATCCGGCAGGTTTAACACAGAGTCTGTGTGAGACTCTTCTTCCCACTGGCAGCTCTCCTGAAGGTCCTGTACACTGCCCACCCCAGCCCTCCATGCCCCGGGGCATCTGGGCTGAGGACTGAGACAGACTCCTGATCAGCCTGCTCACCACAATCCTGTTTGAGCCTGGCCACAGTGGTCAGGGGAGGTGGATGGAGAGAGGGGCAGGCAGAGCGCGATGGGTCTTGGGGGGAAGGAGACTCTGAGGGACAACTCAGCCCAGCCTCCCCTCTGGGTCTACAAGACCAGGGACCCCATCCTCTGTCCTCTTTGACTCATGTCCTCCTGGCAAAGAAGCCACTGGAGCTCGGGCCTTTCTTGGGAATCAGAAGATGTGTAAGGTCAGGGTTCTGCAAGGCACTCCCCCAACTCACAGTCCCTACTCTGCTGACACAGGGGGCCCTCCTTCTGGACGCAGAGACCACTCACTTTATTGCTTGGTCCTGCGGTGTGTCACCCCGGTCCTTATAAGGAGGTGTGCCTCCAGATGTAGCAAACACCTTGATGGCATCGGCTCTGATGGATGGTGGACAGGCCCTGTGAATGATGGACAGCGTGACTGCTGGACACACTGCCTAGAACTGAGGCCCAGGGATTGTGTCTGCTTCATTCCTTGAGTCAGGCTAAGTGTCTCCAAACGTGCCTGCCTGTAGTAGGAGCTTAATACACATTGTCGAGTAAATAAACTCCAGCCAGCACCATCCCATACATCTGAGTGGGTTCGGGGCCCCTGCTACCCACCGGAGATCCCCAATGTGGCTACACCAAGGCCTAGGAGCAGCGAGGTGAAATCTCCAACTGCTTGACAGGTTGCTTTCCATGTGCTTTTCCTAACTCCGATGCCACAGGCCGCTGATGGGGTGAGTCAGCGTTCTTTCCATGGGACAGAGTGAAATAATTGCCACAAACAACCGGCGCACGCCAGCAACCCTGTGCGAAGAGCCAGGGAGCAGGTAGGACCTGCCATGGCTTGTCCCCGCAGCAGTGCTATGAGGTTTCTCCCCAAGCACCCCACTTTTCAGAGGAGCATACTGAGACTCAGAAAGATGTGGTGACATTTTCAAGACTCACAGCTAGCAGTCAGGAGAGTCACAAGTGTGTGCTCACCTAGTTAACAGCTCGTCCAGGAACTCTTGGGCTCTGGAGAAGGCCAGGGTGGAGACATGGGGGACGTTTCCCCCCGGGAAAGCTGGGACCATGGATGTGGCCACTTGCTCCAAGGTGCCTTCATGGAGGTCCTGCATCCTGCAGGACTCAGGTAGGTTACCAGTTACCTCAGCCGTGCACTGGGTGGGACAAGGAAGGATATCCATTCAGTGGCATGACCGTGAATCCCACAAGGATTGAGGTCTGGAGCCCATTTGGGAGGTCCCAGCCCCACAGGGACGTGTGCAAGAGGAGGGACAGGAGTGCCCAAGCTGAACGAGGTTCTAGGTCTTCAAAGTGCCACTGAAGTTCCGTGCATGTTCATACAATTTTCACCATTTTTTCCCCTTCTTTTTCTTAGCTGAGGAACAACAAACCCCCTCGTAGGAACAGTGTATATGAAGAGCACGGGCCCTGTGAGTCCTCTAGAAACCTCCCCGTTATAGAGATGAGAACACAGAGGCCGAGGGATATCAAATGTCTGGTGAAGGGCATGCAGGTCAGAACTGGGAACTGTCCTGCATGACATTCCCTCTCAGGTACTGGAGACTTATCTGCTCCCGACATGGGTGGAGAGGGTGTGGGAACCTTGTCCCTCCCCAGCGTGGGAACAGTGTACACGGTAGACATGGCCTGTGAAAACCATTGACTTCAAAGGAGAAAGTTATGTTTCATCCTTTTACATTAAAGGGCATTTTAAGACCCTCATTATGGAGATCCCAGATTCCGCAAGGTGGCAAATGCTTGAAGACTGCAGACTGGAGCAAGGTGATCACCAGGCAGTAATCTGAGCAGAGGACTCGGGAAGGAGCAAATGTATGTGGTGGCTGAAAAGTGACAGGTGACTCAAAGTACCCATGAGGCAATTGCCAATGAAGGAACACTGTGATTGAGTTGGACAACCTGACAGCGGACAGGTGAAAATTTCAATGAGTGAGAAATCCCCGGGCCAGGCTGGGAGCAAGGCAGCAGCCATCATCAGAAACTGCTTTTGGCTATGTCCCTGCTACAGCCCTTTGGGTTTGGAATCTGCCTGCAGCCGTTAAAATTTTACATGTGCACGTCCTTCCACCAGCCGTGGGCGTCCATCTCCAGCTGAGGACATTACATGTACCGTGGTCTGAATTGTGATCCCCTGATCCCATGACTTTGCAACCCCTAGAACTTCATTATGTGTCCGCATTTGAGTGTTAGTCTTCAAGCAAGTAATCAAGGTAAAGTGAATTGAGTGGTGTGGGTCTCAATCTAATCTGACCAGTGTCCTTAGAAGAGGAGGGGAGGACACATGGCAGTGCAGAGGGGAGTCCATGTGACACACAGAGAGAAGACGGCCATCTAGAAGCTGAGGAGAGACCCCTCAGGAGAAACCAGCCCTGCTGACTGCCTCCTCTCTCACTCCTAGCCGCCGGAATAGTGAGGAAAGGAATGTCTGCTGCTGACACCACCCAGTGTGGTCCTATGTTATGGCAGCCCGAGCAACCTAACACAGTCCATTCCCACACACTTCAGTGTTCCACGCAGCCCTGCTGACATGGCAGCTGCACTGAATCAGGCCCATGTCCAACAGCACTGAAGGGCTGCAGCGCTGAGGGGAGGACATCCGCTATTGGACAAGGTCTGCAAGGACTGTGGAGCTGAGTGGCAAGGGTAGTTTAAACAACAAAATCAGCGAAATGCCCAAGCGCTCATGGAGTCTACTGTGAAGTCAAACCACATTTCTCTCTCTCCTATTTCTACAAATATGTGAGGAGTGTCCTTCTACCCTCCCACGTAGCTGGAGGGAGGAGTGGGGGTCGGATTCCATTGTCATGGGGCTGTGGGACAGTCTAGGGGGAGCCCTGGGAGGGTCCCCGGCGATTCCGCAGATTTGAGTGTGTGTCTGGGCACTGCCAGGTCGTCTTGGGGTTGTGGGTGTAGAGATCCTCGAGGCCAGCTCTCACCTCTGACAGGCACTGGACTGTGTCGTCAGCCTGGTGCACCTGCACCCTGACCCTGTAGGTGGTGTAGTCGGGTCCCTGGGCCAGCACCTCAATGATGTCCTCCTGGGAGCTCTGCAGAGACAGAGTGGGTACTGAGCCAGGAGGCACCAGGAACCTTCCACCCAATCTGGGGTCCTGTGTCATGGCAGGCCTCGTCTATCAGGACACAGTGAGGATGTTCCTGGCAGCCCTGCTGAGCCAGCAAGCATTGATTTGTGTCAAGGTCTAGCAACAGTGAAAGCCTGAATCACTGATGAAAACTGTGCCCTTGTTGGGATGATATGGAGTTGGGAAAGGCCACAGCTCCTGACCTGGCCGCACTGCGATGGTTTGTCGTCCTCTGTGAGATGATAGGTCGCAGAGAACAGTATTCAGGACCTTAATCCCTCCCTTACCCCCAACGCTATTTTTTTTTTATTTTTTTATAATACACAGCACAATCAAGTGGGATGATGTTTAAGGCTTGGGGAAGGTCTACAAGGACAGTGGAGCTGGGTCTGGTCCACAGGTTACTTGGGGCAGGGAGTTAATCACTTGAAAGGAGCATAAGGCAAAGACAGCAACAAATGCTTTCTCTATGATCCCAACAAACAGATGAAGAAAGATTGCTTTTCTACCGTACCAGGGACCCGGTCGGGAGCATTGAAGGTACAGGTTTCGTTGGGAGTGGGTCTGTGAGATCTTTGAGGCCCCTGATTGGAGTCTGACTTCTGGTCCCACCCCAGTCACCTCAGGGTCCTGGGTGTGGGCCAGCTCTCACCTCCGTTTGGCACTGGACGGTTTTCCTGGCCTGCCGCACTTGTCCTTTGTACCCGTTGATGGCATAAGTGAACCTGTCAGGCAGCTCCTCTAGGATGTCCTTGTTGGAGCTCTGCAAAGACAGAGCCCGCTACCGGACCGGGAGGCATCAGGGGCCTGCCTGTGCAGTGCCAGTGGGGGAGATGCCCGCCACCCATTCTGCTCCCCAGATCAGGCAGAGAGGGGCATCTGCAAAGACCTCCATGCAGGGAGTGAAGTTGATGACCCCTTGAGTACCCCCGCCCCACCCTAACAAGCGGGTAGCAGGTCTCCGACCCCAGCACTCACATGACACACCCTCCAGGCTTCTGACACCCACCAACCTGCTCCTGCACAGGATGTGCGTCCCTCATCCCACGCTGTCCCTCACCATCCCGGACACACACACATACCCGGGATGAGGGGCAAGAGGTGTGGGGCTCCCCAGGTGTGACCCCAGCTGGCGCCTGGCCTGGATGGGCCTGGCCTGGGCTGCCCTCGGTTACCTGTGGGTGCCTCCTGCCAGAGGGCGAGGGGTATCGGTGGTGGCGCTTGCGCCTATTTCTACAGCAACAGAAACATCTCTCAGCCTGGGCTTTCTTCTGCCCAGAGCCTCGGAAGAACGGGAAGCAACACAGAGACATCCTCGTCTCCTGACCCCCTCCACTCAAGTGAGCTGGAAAGGCAGTTGTCTCTAGAATGTGGGTACCTGGTTACCACGGTTCCAGTTTCTCTCACCAAGGAAGTGAGGTCACCCCTTCAACGTTCCATGACCTGTGCCCCTTCTTCCAATCAGAGACACCCAAAGGACCATGTGGGCTGTTGGCCTCTCACCCTCTTGGCCCATGTTATCTCCATACCTGTACATCAGTATCCAACACAGCCCTCTCCCCAGCTCTCTGGGAATGTGTGAGGCACCCCGGCTTGGGAGAGAAAGCTGTGTTCACACCTCCTTTTTCTTACTTGTTCTTTGCCCTGAGGAAGCCCCTGTGCCTCCCAGGGTGTCCCCCAGTCTGCCGAGCTGCCCAATGAGGATGATGCTAGACACCATTTCCATAGGAAGTCATCAGGTGTGGATGAGACAAGGCCCCTAACCCCTGTGGGCTGGTGTCCCATGAATCTGATGAACAAACGTAGAGGTGGAAGCGTGACAAGCATGAGTGGGACACAGCATGGAACACTAGACAAAACAGGCCTGAGGTCCAGCCTGAGATCTCAGGGAAGTCACTGCTCATGTCGGCCTCATTTTCAAGTCTGCACCTTTAAGGGTTTGAAATGACAGGAAATTCAGATATTGTCACTCACTGGCCTAAAACCTCGCAGTGGTGTCTTTTTACACGTAGCATCAGACCCAGTGCCTTATGTGTGCCCAGGTGTTAAGGAGCCTTCACAGAGGCTTCGAGTGAGTCCAGCCTCCTGGTAGGAACAGCCTTGTGTGTCCGCTGAGAGCTCATTAACTGGCTTCTGAACAACATAGCGTACAGCCCAGGTGATGGGATGTCAGGTCCTGTCACTTCTCTCGTGCTCTCATTCTTGAGGTCCGTCCCTTCCTTCCTCTCAGCCTCTCTCTCACTTTCTCTCTGTACGTGCGTCTCTGTCTGTGCCACTGGACTATTGTTCTGTCTTTAAACTGAGTCCACACCCTTTTCCTTACCACTTTCGTAAATCTTGGTTTTGCTAAGTTCTCCCCTTTGTTCTCAGAGTCTCTTGGTCTGAGAACAGATACGGCATATTTTGCTACTTTATGATAACTTCTAGACATAACCTGTCAAGTCCCACGAGTGTGGTAGCGTCCAACCTTGACATTCCTGATACAAGGATTCTAGTGTGAAGCCATCAGGGTTAGCACCGAGAGTACTAAGCCCCATTGGCCTCAGAGCCTCTTGATACCATGTGTTCTCTCTGACCTGTCAACCTCTAGTATCGCTGGGTCCCTAACCATTCTCAACCGGCAGCCCGAAGGATCTTTTGAAAATGTAAATGTGATCACGTCTCTTATGGAAACTAACACTGGTTTCCTATGGCCTTTAGAAATAAGTCCAGAATCCTTAGTGTGTCCGTCCGGGCCCTCCATCATGTGACCTTAGCCTCTTTTCCAGGCTTGTCTCCCCCTCACCCTTTTTCTCTGGTCACCCTTTGGAGATCCTCATTGGCATCACACTCTCCCAGCCCAGCTTAGAGCTGTGCCATGCCCCGTGTCCCAGCGTTTCCCTCTGGAGTCGTTGGAAGACTGGTGTTCTTTCAGGCATCTCCAATGTTTCCTCTGTCCTCCTCTCTGCTTCCATGCTTTTTTTTTGCTGTACCGTGAAATGCTACAACCTTGTCCACCCTCAGGAGTTTTAAGGATCTCATTCAGTGTGGAAGCTGAGAATTATAAGCAGCAGAATACTGATGAAACTAACAGTAGGGATTTGTTTTTCTCACCAAAAAACCAATCCACAGGTAGGTGGATCCAATATTGGGTTCAGCTGCTCGATGATATCAGGGTAAGCTGCCAGCAACGAAGTGGCGGCATCAGCTCCCGGCATCGAAGAGAGGAAAAAAGTTCTCTCTTGGCTATTGTGCTTTTTATCAGGGAGGAAAATAGTGTCTCAGAAATCAATTATGAGATTCTTGGGTGAGCCCTTGGCCAGAACAGGCCAAATTGCAAGGGACATGGGGTAGTTTAGTGGCAGACTGCTCCTGAAGGAGGTGCCTCAGCCCAGGAGGAGGAGGAGGTGAGGGGAAGGGCAGTTGGGAAGTGTCTGATGGTGAGTTTCCTGTTTCTGCTGTGAACACTAATGGCCCCATACATTTCTTCTGTGTGGACGTGTGGAGGAAAGGTGTCCCGAGATTCAGGGATGACTGTTTCAAGTCTGTTTCCTAGTGTCTTGAAGTATTCTGTCTAATAGGGCCCATATTATCCATATGTAACTTTTTAAAAATACATGTTTTTATTGATCTCAGAGGGCGGAGGGGAAACAGAAGGGAGAGAGAGGCGGGTGGGGGGAGAGAGAAACATCAATGATGAGAGAGCCTCATTGATCACATAGCCCCTAGACTGCAACCCAGGTATGTGCCCTGACTGGGAATGAAACTGGGACCTCCTGGTTCAGGGGTTGACGCTCAACCACTGAGCCACACCAGCCTGGCCGCCACACATAACTTTTTAAAATTAAACTTTTATTAATTCAAATTAAGTAAAAAGTAAAATTCACGTAGACGTTTAGGTTTCTCCTGTTGGATACCCACGGAGGAGTGTTGGCTTGGTGTATAGACCAGCTGGTTTCCCTTGAAAGCAAGTGTGAAATGAAAGAAAGGGAATGTGTCTCCCCTCAGAGCAAGAGTGTTCACGTGAGAATGATGAGCTTTGGATGATGGGGCCACAGCACTGCATGGATCCCTCTTGCAAGGCATGCCTCCTTTTGAAATACTCACCTACTAATGGCATTCCTTTTTCCTTTTCTGCTTAAAACTTTTTGACATAATGGTTTTAATTTTAATTATAGATTGTTCCAGTGGTGACAGTGAACTATGGCCCTTCCGGTAGAAGCAGGGCTGTGTACCTTGTTTCTGTACCGTCCTGTGCCAGTGGAACCATTGCCTCTTGCTAAGATGAGTTTGACTGGTGAGTGAAATTCTGGGCTCACTGGGGAAGGAAAATGATTAAGGAAGTGTTCAGCGAGGGAGTTGTTTTGAATCATTCCTGTTGCAACCAAAGCAATGCTCTTTCTATCCCCAGTGCTTTTAAATATTGTTAACAGCTAGCCTGGTGGTTGTTGCTGCTCAAATAGCAGATCAAGCTAAACACTGAGGGAAGTGGAATGCAGCCCATTAAGTAATTTTGGCTTTTAATGAGAGCATTTCAAGATATAAATTGGCACTTGGGAAAGTTTGGAAAGATATTATTGAGTCTGGCCAGTGTTGCACAGTGGTCGAGCGATCGCCTGTGAACCAGGCAGGAGTTCATGCTTGGTTTGATTCCGGGTCAGGGCACATGCCCGGGTTGCAGACTGGATCATATCCAATAGGGGTCGTGAAGGAGGCAGCCGATCAATGATTCTCTCTCATCATTTATGTTTCTGTCTCTCTCCTTCGCCCTCCCTGAAATCAATCAAAGTATGTTTCTTAAAATGCATATTTAGTGTAGCCCTTGCTGATGTGGCTCATTTGGATGGGCATCTCCCCTTGCACTGAAAGGTTTCCGGATCAGTTCCCAGTTAGGGCGCTTGGCAGGGTTTTGCGGTCAGTTCCATTCGGGGGTGGGGAGGAGGCAGCCGATCCACCTTTCATCGCTGTTTCTCTGCCTCCCCATTCCTCTCTCTACTGTATGTTAATATATTTTGGATATATGATCCTTGTGTAAAACCAGGAACTATACATAAGAAAATGAGAAGAAACTGTCACTTCTAGTAGTTTCACTTCCTCCAGTTCACTAGTGTTCACATTTTGATGCATATATTTCCATTTTTTATTTCTCCGTTTTATCAGTTTATACTTAATTATCAGAAAAAATTAAATGTTTCAGAAATTATTTTAAAACTGTATTATACAGCGAGCATCCTTCCATGTCAGCATATATGTGTACATATGTATGTTTGTGTATGTGTGTGTGTGTGTATACATATATATATATATATATATATATATGAAATTATGTATATGTACATGAATAGATAAGGTCTACACGTGTTTTTAATCAACAACTTTATTTCTATTTATTCAAAAGAGTATTTAACTTAATGGATTATTGCCTACATAAATAGCTAGGTATTATTGGAAATTATCATTATTTACTATTATAAATATACATTTGGGGTGTATTCCTCTTAGTTATTTAAGATAATCCCCAAGAACTCTTAGGACAGCACCAGAGAAGGCTCCCAGTGCCGCCAGCAGCTGGCTCCATAATGGCTTCAGGTACTGCCTCAGGCCAGGCCAGGCCAGGGCGGGGCCCCTCGCCAGACCAGGCTCTGGCCCCTGAGCAGGCCCTTCCTCTGGCTCTGGAGAGCTCTGGAGCTCTGGGTGTGGACCTGGAGCAGGAGAAGGAGACAGATTTACTCACACACCTGGCTTTCCTGTGACTTTCCACAGACAGGAAAGATGCCTCTGCCTGTAAGGGAACTCTAGCCCATGAGCCTGCCCTCCCCAGATTATCTGCCCAGGTTATCAGTGCCCCTCACCTTCCTGAGTTGCCTCGGTGGGCTCAAGATGCTCCAGCTGTACCCATAGATTTTGGGCGTGGCCCACCAGGTGTGAGGCAGGGTAGTTGATGGGCACCAAGGCCTGCTCCACCTCGAACCAGGCAAAAGGAAGGGGCTGCCCAAAACCCTGGACCTGGTCCAGCCAGGTCCCCACCATCGAAGCAATGGCCCTGGGGAGAGGCAGGTGGGCAGTAAAGTCAGAGTCCCGGTCTTTCCTTCCACTCTGCCCTCCCATGGCACTCTCGTTTGGGACTGAGCCTCTGTGCAGTCCCCTCCACATCCAGGGGACAGCCCCACGCCACCCCCAGCCCCTGTGTGGCTGTTCTGTTTGTAGCAGGTGTGGGATCCGGCAGGTTTAACACAGAGTCTGTGTGAGACTCTTCTTCCCACTGGCAGCTCTCCTGAAGGTCCTGTACACTGCCCACCCCAGCCCTCCATGCCCCGGGGCATCTGGGCTGAGGACTGAGACAGACTCCTGATCAGCCTGCTCACCACAATCCTGTTTGAGCCTGGCCACAGTGGTCAGGGGAGGTGGATGGAGAGAGGGGCAGGCAGAGCGCGATGGGTCTTGGGGGGAAGGAGACTCTGAGGGACAACTCAGCCCAGCCTCCCCTCTGGGTCTACAAGACCAGGGACCCCATCCTCTGTCCTCTTTGACTCATGTCCTCCTGGCAAAGAAGCCACTGGAGCTCGGGCCTTTCTTGGGAATCAGAAGATGTGTAAGGTCAGGGTTCTGCAAGGCACTCCCCCAACTCACAGTCCCTACTCTGCTGACACAGGGGGCCCTCCTTCTGGACGCAGAGACCACTCACTTTATTGCTTGGTCCTGCGGTGTGTCACCCCGGTCCTTATAAGGAGGTGTGCCTCCAGATGTAGCAAACACCTTGATGGCATCGGCTCTGATGGATGGTGGACAGGCCCTGTGAATGATGGACAGCGTGACTGCTGGACACACTGCCTAGAACTGAGGCCCAGGGATTGTGTCTGCTTCATTCCTTGAGTCAGGCTAAGTGTCTCCAAACGTGCCTGCCTGTAGTAGGAGCTTAATACACATTGTCGAGTAAATAAACTCCAGCCAGCACCATCCCATACATCTGAGTGGGTTCGGGGCCCCTGCTACCCACCGGAGATCCCCAATGTGGCTACACCAAGGCCTAGGAGCAGCGAGGTGAAATCTCCAACTGCTTGACAGGTTGCTTTCCATGTGCTTTTCCTAACTCCGATGCCACAGGCCGCTGATGGGGTGAGTCAGCGTTCTTTCCATGGGACAGAGTGAAATAATTGCCACAAACAACCGGCGCACGCCAGCAACCCTGTGCGAAGAGCCAGGGAGCAGGTAGGACCTGCCATGGCTTGTCCCCGCAGCAGTGCTATGAGGTTTCTCCCCAAGCACCCCACTTTTCAGAGGAGCATACTGAGACTCAGAAAGATGTGGTGACATTTTCAAGACTCACAGCTAGCAGTCAGGAGAGTCACAAGTGTGTGCTCACCTAGTTAACAGCTCGTCCAGGAACTCTTGGGCTCTGGAGAAGGCCAGGGTGGAGACATGGGGGACGTTTCCCCCCGGGAAAGCTGGGACCATGGATGTGGCCACTTGCTCCAAGGTGCCTTCATGGAGGTCCTGCATCCTGCAGGACTCAGGTAGGTTACCAGTTACCTCAGCCGTGCACTGGGTGGGACAAGGGAGGATATCCATTCAGTGGCATGACCGTGAATCCCACAAGGATTGAGGTCTGGAGCCCATTTGGGAGGTCCCAGCCCCACAGGGACGTGTGCAAGAGGAGGGACAGGAGTGCCCAAGCTGAACGAGGTTCTAGGTCTTCAAAGTGCCACTGAAGTTCCGTGCATGTTCATACAATTTTCACCATTTTTTCCCCTTCTTTTTCTTAGCTGAGGAACAACAAACCCCCTCGTAGGAACAGTGTATATGAAGAGCACGGGCCCTGTGAGTCCTCTAGAAACCTCCCCGTTATAGAGATGAGAACACAGAGGCCGAGGGATATCAAATGTCTGGTGAAGGGCATGCAGGTCAGAACTGGGAACTGTCCTGCATGACATTCCCTCTCAGGTACTGGAGACTTATCTGCTCCCGACATGGGTGGAGAGGGTGTGGGAACCTTGTCCCTCCCCAGCGTGGGAACAGTGTACACGGTAGACATGGCCTGTGAAAACCATTGACTTCAAAGGAGAAAGTTATGTTTCATCCTTTTACATTAAAGGGCATTTTAAGACCCTCATTATGGAGATCCCAGATTCCGCAAGGTGGCAAATGCTTGAAGACTGCAGACTGGAGCAAGGTGATCACCAGGCAGTAATCTGAGCAGAGGACTCGGGAAGGAGCAAATGTATGTGGTGGCTGAAAAGTGACAGGTGACTCAAAGTACCCATGAGGCAATTGCCAATGAAGGAACACTGTGATTGAGTTGGACAACCTGACAGCGGACAGGTGAAAATTTCAATGAGTGAGAAATCCCCGGGCCAGGCTGGGAGCAAGGCAGCAGCCATCATCAGAAACTGCTTTTGGCTATGTCCCTGCTACAGCCCTTTGGGTTTGGAATCTGCCTGCAGCCGTTAAAATTTTACATGTGCACGTCCTTCCACCAGCCGTGGGCGTCCATCTCCAGCTGAGGACATTACATGTACCGTGGTCTGAATTGTGATCCCCTGATCCCATGACTTTGCAACCCCTAGAACTTCATTATGTGTCCGCATTTGAGTGTTAGTCTTCAAGCAAGTAATCAAGGTAAAGTGAATTGAGTGGTGTGGGTCTCAATCTAATCTGACCAGTGTCCTTAGAAGAGGAGGGGAGGACACATGGCAGTGCAGAGGGGAGTCCATGTGACACACAGAGAGAAGACGGCCATCTAGAAGCTGAGGAGAGACCCCTCAGGAGAAACCAGCCCTGCTGACTGCCTCCTCTCTCACTCCTAGCCGCCGGAATAGTGAGGAAAGGAATGTCTGCTGCTGACACCACCCAGTGTGGTCCTATGTTATGGCAGCCCGAGCAACCTAACACAGTCCATTCCCACACACTTCAGTGTTCCACGCAGCCCTGCTGACATGGCAGCTGCACTGAATCAGGCCCATGTCCAACAGCACTGAAGGGCTGCAGCGCTGAGGGGAGGACATCCGCTATTGGACAAGGTCTGCAAGGACTGTGGAGCTGAGTGGCAAGGGTAGTTTAAACAACAAAATCAGCGAAATGCCCAAGCGCTCATGGAGTCTACTGTGAAGTCAAACCACATTTCTCTCTCTCCTATTTCTACAAATATGTGAGGAGTGTCCTTCTACCCTCCCACGTAGCTGGAGGGAGGAGTGGGGGTCGGATTCCATTGTCATGGGGCTGTGGGACAGTCTAGGGGGAGCCCTGGGAGGGTCCCCGGCGATTCCGCAGATTTGAGTGTGTGTCTGGGCACTGCCAGGTCGTCTTGGGGTTGTGGGTGTAGAGATCCTCGAGGCCAGCTCTCACCTCTGACAGGCACTGGACTGTGTCGTCAGCCTGGTGCACCTGCACCCTGACCCTGTAGGTGGTGTAGTCGGGTCCCTGGGCCAGCACCTCAATGATGTCCTCCTGGGAGCTCTGCAGAGAAAGAGTGGGTACTGAGCCAGGAGGCACCAGGAACCTTCCACCCAATCTGGGGTCCTGTGTCATGGCAGGCCTCGTCTATCAGGACACAGTGAGGATGTTCCTGGCAGCCCTGCTGAGCCAGCAAGCATTGATTTGTGTCAAGGTCTAGCAACAGTGAAAGCCTGAATCACTGATGAAAACTGTGCCCTTGTTGGGATGATATGGAGTTGGGAAAGGCCACAGCTCCTGACCTGGCCGCACTGCGATGGTTTGTCGTCCGCTGTGAGATGATAGGTCGCAGAGAACAGTATTCAGGACCTTAATCCCTCCCTTACCCCCAACGCTATTTTTTATTTTTTATTTTTTTATAATACACAGCACAATCAAGTGGGATGATGTTTAAGGCTTGGGGAAGGTCTACAAGGACAGTGGAGCTGGGTCTGGTCCACAGGTTACTTGGGGCAGGGAGTTAATCACTTGAAAGGAGCATAAGGCAAAGACAGCAACAAATGCTTTCTCTATGATCCCAACAAACAGATGAAGAAAGATTGCTTTTCTACAGTACCAGGGACCCGGTCGGGAGCATTGAAGGTACAGGTTTCGTTGGGAGTGGGTCTGTGAGATCTTTGAGGCCCCTGATTGGAGTCTGACTTCTGGTCCCACCCCAGTCACCTCAGGGTCCTGGGTGTGGGCCAGCTCTCACCTCCGTTTGGCACTGGACGGTTTTCCTGGCCTGCCGCACTTGTCCTTTGTACCCGTTGATGGCATAAGTGAACCTGTCAGGCAGCTCCTCTAGGATGTCCTTGTTGGAGCTCTGCAAAGACAGAGCCCGCTACCGGACCGGGAGGCATCAGGGGCCTGCCTGTGCAGTGCCAGTGGGGGAGATGCCCGCCACCCATTCTGCTCCCCAGATCAGGCAGAGAGGGGCACCTGCAAAGACCTCCATGCAGGGAGTGAAGTTGATGACCCCTTGAGTACCCCCGCCCCACCCTAACAAGCGGGTAGCAGGTCTCCGACCCCAGCACTCACATGACACACCCTCCAGGCTTCTGACACCCACCAACCTGCTCCTGCACAGGATGTGCGTCCCTCATCCCACGCTGTCCCTCACCATCCCGGACACACACACATACCCGGGATGAGGGGCAAGAGGTGTGGGGCTCCCCAGGTGTGACCCCAGCTGGCGCCTGGCCTGGATGGGCCTGGCCTGGGCTGCCCTCGGTTACCTGTGGGTGCCTCCTGCCAGAGGGCGAGGGGTATCGGTGGTGGCGCTTGCGCCTATTTCTACAGCAACAGAAACATCTCTCAGCCTGGGCTTTCTTCTGCCCAGAGCCTCGGAAGAACGGGAAGCAACACAGAGACATCCTCGTCTCCTGACCCCCTCCACTCAAGTGAGCTGGAAAGGCAGTTGTCTCTAGAATGTGGGTACCTGGTTACCACGGTTCCAGTTTCTCTCACCAAGGAAGTGAGGTCACCCCTTCAACGTTCCATGACCTGTGCCCCTTCCTCCAATCAGAGGCACCCAAAGGACCATGTGGGCTGTTGGCCTCTCACCCTCTTGGCCCATGTTATCTCCATACCTGTACATCAGTATCCAACACAGCCCTCTCCCCAGCTCTCTGGGAATGTGTGAGGCACCCCGGCTTGGGAGAGAAAGCTGTGTTCACACCTCCTTTTTCTTACTTGTTCTTTGCCCTGAGGAAGCCCCTGTGCCTCCCAGGGTGTCCCCCAGTCTGCCGAGCTGCCCAATGAGGATGATGCTAGACACCATTTCCATAGGAAGTCATCAGGTGTGGATGAGACAAGGCCCCTAACCCCTGTGGGCTGGTGTCCCATGAATCTGATGAACAAACGTAGAGGTGGAAGCGTGACAAGCATGAGTGGGACACAGCATGGAACACTAGACAAAACAGGCCTGAGGTCCAGCCTGAGATCTCAGGGAAGTCACTGCTCATGTCGGCCTCATTTTCAAGTCTGCACCTTTAAGGGTTTGAAATGACAGGAAATTCAGATATTGTCACTCACTGGCCTAAAACCTCGCAGTGGTGTCTTTTTACACGTAGCATCAGACCCAGTGCCTTATGTGTGCCCAGGTGTTAAGGAGCCTTCACAGAGGCTTCGAGTGAGTCCAGCCTCCTGGTAGGAACAGCCTTGTGTGTCCGCTGAGAGCTCATTAACTGGCTTCTGAACAACATAGCGTACAGCCCAGGTGATGGGATGTCAGGTCCTGTCACTTCTCTCGTGCTCTCATTCTTGAGGTCCGTCCCTTCCTTCCTCTCAGCCTCTCTCTCACTTTCTCTCTGTACGTGCGTCTCTGTCTGTGCCACTGGACTATTGTTCTGTCTTTAAACTGAGTCCACACCCTTTTCCTTACCACTTTCGTAAATCTTGGTTTTGCTAAGTTCTCCCCTTTGTTCTCAGAGTCTCTTGGTCTGAGAACAGATACGGCATATTTTGCTACTTTATGATAACTTCTAGACATAACCTGTCAAGTCCCACGAGTGTGGTAGCGTCCAACCTTGACATTCCTGATACAAGGATTCTAGTGTGAAGCCATCAGGGTTAGCACCGAGAGTACTAAGCCCCATTGGCCTCAGAGCCTCTTGATACCATGTGTTCTCTCTGACCTGTCAACCTCTAGTATCGCTGGGTCCCTAACCATTCTCAACCGGCAGCCCGAAGGATCTTTTGAAAATGTAAATGTGATCACGTCTCTTATGGAAACTAACACTGGTTTCCTATGGCCTTTAGTAATAAGTCCAGAATCCTTAGTGTGTCCGTCCGGGCCCTCCATCATGTGACCTTAGCCTCTTTTCCAGGCTTGTCTCCCCCTCACCCTTTTTCTCTGGTCACCCTTTGGAGATCCTCATTGGCATCACACTCTCCCAGCCCAGCTTAGAGCTGTGCCATGCCCCGTGTCCCAGCGTTTCCCTCTGGAGTCGTTGGAAGACTGGTGTTCTTTCAGGCATCTCCAATGTTTCCTCTGTCCTCCTCTCTGCTTCCATGCTTTTTTTTTGCTGTACCGTGAAATGCTACAACCTTGTCCACCCTCAGGAGTTTTAAGGATCTCATTCAGTGTGGAAGCTGAGAATTATAAGCAGCAGAATACTGATGAAACTAACAGTAGGGATTTGTTTTTCTCACCAAAAAACCAATCCACAGGTAGGTGGATCCAATATTGGGTTCAGCTGCTCGATGATATCAGGGTAAGCTGCCAGCAACGAAGTGGCGGCATCAGCTCCCGGCATCGAAGAGAGGAAAAAAGTTCTCTCTTGGCTATTGTGCTTTTTATCAGGGAGGAAAATAGTGTCTCAGAAATCAATTATGAGACTCTTGCGTGAGCCCTTGGCCAGAACAGGCCAAATTGCAAGGGACATGGGGTAGTTTAGTGGCAGACTGCTCCTGAAGGAGGTGCCTCAGCCCAGGAGGAGGAGGAGGTGAGGGGAAGGGCAGTTGGGAAGTGTCTGATGGTGAGTTTCCTGTTTCTGCTGTGAACACTAATGGCCCCATACATTTCTTCTGTGTGGACGTGTGGAGGAAAGGTGTCCCGAGATTCAGGGATGACTGTTTCAAGTCTGTTTCCTAGTGTCTTGAAGTATTCTGTCTAATAGGGCCCATATTATCCATATGTAACTTTTTAAAAATACATGTTTTTATTGATCTCAGAGGGCGGAGGGGAAACAGAAGGGAGAGAGAGGCGGGTGGGGGGAGAGAGAAACATCAATGATGAGAGAGCCTCATTGATCACATAGCCCCTAGACTGCAACCCAGGTATGTGCCCTGACTGGGAATGAAACTGGGACCTCCTGGTTCAGGGGTTGACGCTCAACCACTGAGCCACACCAGCCTGGCCGCCACACATAACTTTTTAAAATTAAACTTTTATTAATTCAAATTAAGTAAAAATTAAAATTCACGTAGACGTTTAGGTTTCTCCTGTTGGATACCCACGGAGGAGTGTTGGTTTGGTGTATAGACCAGCTGGTTTCCCTTGAAAGCAAGTGTGAAATGAAAGAAAGGGAATGTGTCTCCCCTCAGAGCAAGAGTGTTCACGTGAGAATGATGAGCTTTGGATGATGGGGCCACAGCACTGCATGGATCCCTCTTGCACAGCATGCCTCCTTTTGAAATACTCACCTACTAATGGCATTCCTTTTTCCTTTTCTGCTTAAAACTTTTTGACATAATGGTTTTAATTTTAATTATAGATTGTTCCAGTGGTGACAGTGAACTATGGCCCTTCCGGTAGAAGCAGGGCTGTGTACCTTGTTTCTGTACCGTCCTGTGCCAGTGGAACCATTGCCTCTTGCTAAGATGAGTTTGACTGGTGAGTGAAATTCTGGGCTCACTGGGGAAGGAAAATGATTAAGGAAGTGTTCAGCGAGGGAGTTGTTTTGAATCATTCCTGTTGCAACCAAAGCAATGCTCTTTCTATCCCCAGTGCTTTTAAATATTGTTAACAGCTAGCCTGGTGGTTGTTGCTGCTCAAATAGCAGATCAAGCTAAACACTGAGGGAAGTGGAATGCAGCCCATTAAGTAATTTTGGCTTTTAATGAGAGCATTTCAAGATATAAATTGGCACTTGGGAAAGTTTGGAAAGATATTATTGAGTCTGGCCAGTGTTGCACAGTGGTCGAGCGATCGCCTGTGAACCAGGCAGGAGTTCATGCTTGGTTTGATTCCGGGTCAGGGCACATGCCCGGGTTGCAGACTGGATCATATCCAATAGGGGTCGTGAAGGAGGCAGCCGATCAATGATTCTCTCTCATCATTTATGTTTCTGTCTCTCTCCTTCGCCCTCCCTGAAATCAATCAAAGTATGTTTCTTAAAATGCATATTTAGTCTAGCCCTTGCTGATGTGGCTCATTTGGATGGGCATCTCCCCTTGCACTGAAAGGTTTCCGGATCAGTTCCCAGTTAGGGCGCTTGGCAGGGTTTTGCGGTCAGTTCCATTCGGGGGTGGGGAGGAGGCAGCCGATCCACCTTTCATCGCTGTTTCTCTGCCTCCCCATTCCTCTCTCTACTGTATGTTAATATATTTTGGATATATGATCCTTGTGTAAAACCAGGAACTATACATAAGAAAATGAGAAGAAACTGTCACTTCTAGTAGTTTCACTTCCTCCAGTTCACTAGTGTTCACATTTTGATGCATATATTTCCATTTTTTATTTCTCCGTTTTATCAGTTTATACTTAATTATCAGAAAAAATTAAATGTTTCAGAAATTATTTTGAAACTGTATTATACAGCGAGCATCCTTCCATGTCAGCATATATGTGTACATATGTATGTTTGTGTATGTGTGTGTGTGTGTATACATATATATATATATATATATATATATATATATATATATATGAAATTATGTATATGTACATGAATAGATAAGGTCTACACGTGTTGTTAATCAACAACTTTATTTCTATTTATTCAAAAGAGTATTTAACTTAATGGATTATTGCCTACATAAATAGCTAGGTATTATTGGAAATTATCATTATTTACTATTATAAATATACATTTGGGGTGTATTCCTTTTAGTTATTTAAGATAATCCCCAAGAACTCTTAGGACAGCACCAGAGAAGGCTCCCAGTGCCGCCAGCAGCTGGCTCCATAATGGCTTCAGGTACTGCCTCAGGCCAGGCCAGGCCAGGGCGGGGCCCCTCGCCAGACCAGGCTCTGGCCCCTGAGCAGGCCCTTCCTCTGGCTCTGGAGAGCTCTGGAGCTCTGGGTGTGGACCTGGAGCAGGAGAAGGAGACAGATTTACTCACACACCTGGCTTTCCTGTGACTTTCCACAGACAGGAAAGATGCCTCTGCCTGTAAGGGAACTCTAGCCCATGAGCCTGCCCTCCCCAGATTATCTGCCCAGGTTATCAGTGCCCCTCACCTTCCTGAGTTGCCTCGGTGGGCTCAAGATGCTCCAGCTGTACCCATAGATTTTGGGCGTGGCCCACCAGGTGTGAGGCAGGGTAGTTGATGGGCACCAAGGCCTGCTCCACCTCGAACCAGGCAAAAGGAAGGGGCTGCCCAAAACCCTGGACCTGGTCCAGCCAGGTCCCCACCATCGAAGCAATGGCCCTGGGGAGAGGCAGGTGGGCAGTAAAGTCAGAGTCCCGGTCTTTCCTTCCACTCTGCCCTCCCATGGCACTCTCGTTTGGGACTGAGCCTCTGTGCAGTCCCCTCCACATCCAGGGGACAGCCCCACGCCACCCCCAGCCCCTGTGTGGCTGTTCTGTTTGTAGCAGGTGTGGGATCCGGCAGGTTTAACACAGAGTCTGTGTGAGACTCTTCTTCCCACTGGCAGCTCTCCTGAAGGTCCTGTACACTGCCCACCCCAGCCCTCCATGCCCCGGGGCATCTGGGCTGAGGACTGAGACAGACTCCTGATCAGCCTGCTCACCACAATCCTGTTTGAGCCTGGCCACAGTGGTCAGGGGAGGTGGATGGAGAGAGGGGCAGGCAGAGCGCGATGGGTCTTGGGGGGAAGGAGACTCTGAGGGACAACTCAGCCCAGCCTCCCCTCTGGGTCTACAAGACCAGGGACCCCATCCTCTGTCCTCTTTGACTCATGTCCTCCTGGCAAAGAAGCCACTGGAGCTCGGGCCTTTCTTGGGAATCAGAAGATGTGTAAGGTCAGGGTTCTGCAAGGCACTCCCCCAACTCACAGTCCCTACTCTGCTGACACAGGGGGCCCTCCTTCTGGACGCAGAGACCACTCACTTTATTGCTTGGTCCTGCGGTGTGTCACCCCGGTCCTTATAAGGAGGTGTGCCTCCAGATGTAGCAAACACCTTGATGGCATCGGCTCTGATGGATGGTGGACAGGCCCTGTGAATGATGGACAGCGTGACTGCTGGACACACTGCCTAGAACTGAGGCCCAGGGATTGTGTCTGCTTCATTCCTTGAGTCAGGCTAAGTGTCTCCAAACGTGCCTGCCTGTAGTAGGAGCTTAATACACATTGTCGAGTAAATAAACTCCAGCCAGCACCATCCCATACATCTGAGTGGGTTCGGGGCCCCTGCTACCCACCGGAGATCCCCAATGTGGCTACACCAAGGCCTAGGAGCAGCGAGGTGAAATCTCCAACTGCTTGACAGGTTGCTTTCCATGTGCTTTTCCTAACTCCGATGCCACAGGCCGCTGATGGGGTGAGTCAGCGTTCTTTCCATGGGACAGAGTGAAATAATTGCCACAAACAACCGGCGCAGGCCAGCAACCCTGTGCGAAGAGCCAGGGAGCAGGTAGGACCTGCCATGGCTTGTCCCCGCAGCAGTGCTATGAGGTTTCTCCCCAAGCACCCCACTTTTCAGAGGAGCATACTGAGACTCAGAAAGATGTGGTAACATTTTCAAGACTCACAGCTAGCAGTCAGGAGAGTCACAAGTGTGTGCTCACCTAGTTAACAGCTCGTCCAGGAACTCTTGGGCTCTGGAGAAGGCCAGGGTGGAGACATGGGGGACGTTTCCCCCCGGGAAAGCTGGGACCATGGATGTGGCCACTTGCTCCAAGGTGCCTTCATGGAGGTCCTGCATCCTGCAGGACTCAGGTAGGTTACCAGTTACCTCAGCCGTGCACTGGGTGGGACAAGGAAGGATATCCATTCAGTGGCATGACCGTGAATCCCACAAGGATTGAGGTCTGGAGCCCATTTGGGAGGTCCCAGCCCCACAGGGACGTGTGCAAGAGGAGGGACAGGAGTGCCCAAGCTGAACGAGGTTCTAGGTCTTCAAAGTGCCACTGAAGTTCCGTGCATGTTCATACAATTTTCACCATTTTTTCCCCTTCTTTTTCTTAGCTGAGGAACAACAAACCCCCTCGTAGGAACAGTGTATATGAAGAGCACGGGCCCTGTGAGTCCTCTAGAAACCTCCCCGTTATAGAGATGAGAACACAGAGGCCGAGGGATATCAAATGTCTGGTGAAGGGCATGCAGGTCAGAACTGGGAACTGTCCTGCATGACATTCCCTCTCAGGTACTGGAGACTTATCTGCTCCCGACATGGGTGGAGAGGGTGTGGGAACCTTGTCCCTCCCCAGCGTGGGAACAGTGTACACGGTAGACATGGCCTGTGAAAACCATTGACTTCAAAGGAGAAAGTTATGTTTCATCCTTTTACATTAAAGGGCATTTTAAGACCCTCATTATGGAGATCCCAGATTCCGCAAGGTGGCAAATGCTTGAAGACTGCAGACTGGAGCAAGGTGATCACCAGGCAGTAATCTGAGCAGAGGACTCGGGAAGGAGCAAATGTATGTGGTGGCTGAAAAGTGACAGGTGACTCAAAGTACCCATGAGGCAATTGCCAATGAAGGAACACTGTGATTGAGTTGGACAACCTGACAGCGGACAGGTGAAAATTTCAATGAGTGAGAAATCCCCGGGCCAGGCTGGGAGCAAGGCAGCAGCCATCATCAGAAACTGCTTTTGGCTATGTCCCTGCTACAGCCCTTTGGGTTTGGAATCTGCCTGCAGCCGTTAAAATTTTACATGTGCACGTCCTTCCACCAGCCGTGGGCGTCCATCTCCAGCTGAGGACATTACATGTACCGTGGTCTGAATTGTGATCCCCTGATCCCATGACTTTGCAACCCCTAGAACTTCATTATGTGTCCGCATTTGAGTGTTAGTCTTCAAGCAAGTAATCAAGGTAAAGTGAATTGAGTGGTGTGGGTCTCAATCTAATCTGACCAGTGTCCTTAGAAGAGGAGGGGAGGACACATGGCAGTGCAGAGGGGAGTCCATGTGACACACAGAGAGAAGACGGCCATCTAGAAGCTGAGGAGAGACCCCTCAGGAGAAACCAGCCCTGCTGACTGCCTCCTCTCTCACTCCTAGCCGCCGGAATAGTGAGGAAAGGAATGTCTGCTGCTGACACCACCCAGTGTGGTCCTATGTTATGGCAGCCCGAGCAACCTAACACAGTCCATTCCCACACACTTCAGTGTTCCACGCAGCCCTGCTGACATGGCAGCTGCACTGAATCAGGCCCATGTCCAACAGCACTGAAGGGCTGCAGCGCTGAGGGGAGGACATCCGCTATTGGACAAGGTCTGCAAGGACTGTGGAGCTGAGTGGCAAGGGTAGTTTAAACAACAAAATCAGCGAAATGCCCAAGCGCTCATGGAGTCTACTGTGAAGTCAAACCACATTTCTCTCTCTCCTATTTCTACAAATATGTGAGGAGTGTCCTTCTACCCTCCCACGTAGCTGGAGGGAGGAGTGGGGGTCGGATTCCATTGTCATGGGGCTGTGGGACAGTCTAGGGGGAGCCCTGGGAGGGTCCCCGGCGATTCCGCAGATTTGAGTGTGTGTCTGGGCACTGCCAGGTCGTCTTGGGGTTGTGGGTGTAGAGATCCTCGAGGCCAGCTCTCACCTCTGACAGGCACTGGACTGTGTCGTCAGCCTGGTGCACCTGCACCCTGACCCTGTAGGTGGTGTAGTCGGGTCCCTGGGCCAGCACCTCACTGATGTCCTCCTGGGAGCTCTGCAGAGAAAGAGTGGGTACTGAGCCAGGAGGCACCAGGAACCTTCCACCCAATCTGGGGTCCTGTGTCATGGCAGGCCTCGTCTATCAGGACACAGTGAGGATGTTCCTGGCAGCCCTGCTGAGCCAGCAAGCATTGATTTGTGTCAAGTTCTAGCAACAGTGAAAGCCTGAATCACTGATGAAAACTGTGCCCTTGTTGGGATGATATGGAGTTGGGAAAGGCCACAGCTCCTGACCTGGCCGCACTGCGATGGTTTGTCGTCCGCTGTGAGATGATAGGTCGCAGAGAACAGTATTCAGGACCTTAATCCCTCCCTTACCCCCAACGCTATTTTTTATTTTTTATTTTTTTATAATACACAGCACAATCAAGTGGGATGATGTTTAAGGCTTGGGGAAGGTCTACAAGGACAGTGGAGCTGGGTCTGGTCCACAGGTTACTTGGGGCAGGGAGTTAATCACTTGAAAGGAGCATAAGGCAAAGACAGCAACAAATGCTTTCTCTATGATCCCAACAAACAGATGAAGAAAGATTGCTTTTCTACCGTACCAGGGACCCGGTCGGGAGCATTGAAGGTACAGGTTTCGTTGGGAGTGGGTCTGTGAGATCTTTGAGGCCCCTGATTGGAGTCTGACTTCTGGTCCCACCCCAGTCACCTCAGGGTCCTGGGTGTGGGCCAGCTCTCACCTCCGTTTGGCACTGGACGGTTTTCCTGGCCTGCCGCACTTGTCCTTTGTACCCGTTGATGGCATAAGTGAACCTGTCAGGCAGCTCCTCTAGGATGTCCTTGTTGGAGCTCTGCAAAGACAGAGCCCGCTACCGGACCGGGAGGCATCAGGGGCCTGCCTGTGCAGTGCCAGTGGGGGAGATGCCCGCCACCCATTCTGCTCCCCAGATCAGGCAGAGAGGGGCACCTGCAAAGACCTCCATGCAGGGAGTGAAGTTGATGACCCCTTGAGTACCCCCGCCCCACCCTAACAAGCGGGTAGCAGGTCTCCGACCCCAGCACTCACATGACACACCCTCCAGGCTTCTGACACCCACCAACCTGCTCCTGCACAGGATGTGCGTCCCTCATCCCACGCTGTCCCTCACCATCCCGGACACACACACATACCCGGGATGAGGGGCAAGAGGTGTGGGGCTCCCCAGGTGTGACCCCAGCTGGCGCCTGGCCTGGATGGGCCTGGCCTGGGCTGCCCTCGGTTACCTGTGGGTGCCTCCTGCCAGAGGGCGAGGGGTATCGGTGGTGGCGCTTGCGCCTATTTCTACAGCAACAGAAACATCTCTCAGCCTGGGCTTTCTTCTGCCCAGAGCCTCGGAAGAACGGGAAGCAACACAGAGACATCCTCGTCTCCTGACCCCCTCCACTCAAGTGAGCTGGAAAGGCAGTTGTCTCTAGAATGTGGGTACCTGGTTACCACGGTTCCAGTTTCTCTCACCAAGGAAGTGAGGTCACCCCTTCAACGTTCCATGACCTGTGCCCCTTCCTCCAATCAGAGGCACCCAAAGGACCATGTGGGCTGTTGGCCTCTCACCCTCTTGGCCCATGTTATCTCCATACCTGTACATCAGTATCCAACACAGCCCTCTCCCCAGCTCTCTGGGAATGTGTGAGGCACCCCGGCTTGGGAGAGAAAGCTGTGTTCACACCTCCTTTTTCTTACTTGTTCTGTGCCCTGAGGAAGCCCCTGTGCCTCCCAGGGTGTCCCCCAGTCTGCCGAGCTGCCCAATGAGGATGATGCTAGACACCATTTCCATAGGAAGTCATCAGGTGTGGATGAGACAAGGCCCCTAACCCCTGTGGGCTGGTGTCCCATGAATCTGATGAACAAACGTAGAGGTGGAAGCGTGACAAGCATGAGTGGGACACAGCATGGAACACTAGACAAAACAGGCCTGAGGTCCAGCCTGAGATCTCAGGGAAGTCACTGCTCATGTCGGCCTCATTTTCAAGTCTGCACCTTTAAGGGTTTGAAATGACAGGAAATTCAGATATTGTCACTCACTGGCCTAAAACCTCGCAGTGGTGTCTTTTTACACGTAGCATCAGACCCAGTGCCTTATGTGTGCCCAGGTGTTAAGGAGCCTTCACAGAGGCTTCGAGTGAGTCCAGCCTCCTGGTAGGAACAGCCTTGTGTGTCCGCTGAGAGCTCATTAACTGGCTTCTGAACAACATAGCGTACAGCCCAGGTGATGGGATGTCAGGTCCTGTCACTTCTCTCGTGCTCTCATTCTTGAGGTCCGTCCCTTCCTTCCTCTCAGCCTCTCTCTCACTTTCTCTCTGTACGTGCGTCTCTGTCTGTGCCACTGGACTATTGTTCTGTCTTTAAACTGAGTCCACACCCTTTTCCTTACCACTTTCGTAAATCTTGGTTTTGCTAAGTTCTCCCCTTTGTTCTCAGAGTCTCTTGGTCTGAGAACAGATACGGCATATTTTGCTACTTTATGATAACTTCTAGACATAACCTGTCAAGTCCCACGAGTGTGGTAGCGTCCAACCTTGACATTCCTGATACAAGGATTCTAGTGTGAAGCCATCAGGGTTAGCACCGAGAGTACTAAGCCCCATTGGCCTCAGAGCCTCTTGATACCATGTGTTCTCTCTGACCTGTCAACCTCTAGTATCGCTGGGTCCCTAACCATTCTCAACCGGCAGCCCGAAGGATCTTTTGAAAATGTAAATGTGATCACGTCTCTTATGGAAACTAACACTGGTTTCCTATGGCCTTTAGTAATAAGTCCAGAATCCTTAGTGTGTCCGTCCGGGCCCTCCATCATGTGACCTTAGCCTCTTTTCCAGGCTTGTCTCCCCCTCACCCTTTTTCTCTGGTCACCCTTTGGAGATCCTCATTGGCATCACACTCTCCCAGCCCAGCTTAGAGCTGTGCCATGCCCCGTGTCCCAGCGTTTCCCTCTGGAGTCGTTGGAAGACTGGTGTTCTTTCAGGCATCTCCAATGTTTCCTCTGTCCTCCTCTCTGCTTCCATGCTTTTTTTTTGCTGTACCGTGAAATGCTACAACCTTGTCCACCCTCAGGAGTTTTAAGGATCTCATTCAGTGTGGAAGCTGAGAATTATAAGCAGCAGAATACTGATGAAACTAACAGTAGGGATTTGTTTTTCTCACCAAAAAACCAATCCACAGGTAGGTGGATCCAATATTGGGTTCAGCTGCTCGATGATATCAGGGTAAGCTGCCAGCAACGAAGTGGCGGCATCAGCTCCCGGCATCGAAGAGAGGAAAAAAGTTCTCTCTTGGCTATTGTGCTTTTTATCAGGGAGGAAAATAGTGTCTCAGAAATCAATTATGAGACTCTTGCGTGAGCCCTTGGCCAGAACAGGCCAAATTGCAAGGGACATGGGGTAGTTTAGTGGCAGACTGCTCCTGAAGGAGGTGCCTCAGCCCAGGAGGAGGAGGAGGTGAGGGGAAGGGCAGTTGGGAAGTGTCTGATGGTGAGTTTCCTGTTTCTGCTGTGAACACTAATGGCCCCATACATTTCTTCTGTGTGGACGTGTGGAGGAAAGGTGTCCCGAGATTCAGGGATGACTGTTTCAAGTCTGTTTCCTAGTGTCTTGAAGTATTCTGTCTAATAGGGCCCATATTATCCATATGTAACTTTTTAAAAATACATGTTTTTATTGATCTCAGAGGGCGGAGGGGAAACAGAAGGGAGAGAGAGGCGGGTGGGGGGAGAGAGAAACATCAATGATGAGAGAGCCTCATTGATCACATAGCCCCTAGACTGCAACCCAGGTATGTGCCCTGACTGGGAATGAAACTGGGACCTCCTGGTTCAGGGGTTGACGCTCAACCACTGAGCCACACCAGCCTGGCCGCCACACATAACTTTTTAAAATTAAACTTTTATTAATTCAAATTAAGTAAAAATTAAAATTCACGTAGACGTTTAGGTTTCTCCTGTTGGATACCCACGGAGGAGTGTTGGCTTGGTGTATAGACCAGCTGGTTTCCCTTGAAAGCAAGTGTGAAATGAAAGAAAGGGAATGTGTCTCCCCTCAGAGCAAGAGTGTTCACGTGAGAATGATGAGCTTTGGATGATGGGGCCACAGCACTGCATGGATCCCTCTTGCACAGCATGCCTCCTTTTGAAATACTCACCTACTAATGGCATTCCTTTTTCCTTTTCTGCTTAAAACTTTTTGACATAATGGTTTTAATTTTAATTATAGATTGTTCCAGTGGTGACAGTGAACTATGGCCCTTCCGGTAGAAGCAGGGCTGTGTACCTTGTTTCTGTACCGTCCTGTGCCAGTGGAACCATTGCCTCTTGCTAAGATGAGTTTGACTGGTGAGTGAAATTCTGGGCTCACTGGGGAAGGAAAATGATTAAGGAAGTGTTCAGCGAGGGAGTTGTTTTGAATCATTCCTGTTGCAACCAAAGCAATGCTCTTTCTATCCCCAGTGCTTTTAAATATTGTTAACAGCTAGCCTGGTGGTTGTTGCTGCTCAAATAGCAGATCAAGCTAAACACTGAGGGAAGTGGAATGCAGCCCATTAAGTAATTTTGGCTTTTAATGAGAGCATTTCAAGATATAAATTGGCACTTGGGAAAGTTTGGAAAGATATTATTGAGTCTGGCCAGTGTTGCACAGTGGTCGAGCGATCGCCTGTGAACCAGGCAGGAGTTCATGCTTGGTTTGATTCCGGGTCAGGGCACATGCCCGGGTTGCAGACTGGATCATATCCAATAGGGGTCGTGAAGGAGGCAGCCGATCAATGATTCTCTCTCATCATTTATGTTTCTGTCTCTCTCCTTCGCCCTCCCTGAAATCAATCAAAGTATGTTTCTTAAAATGCATATTTAGTGTAGCCCTTGCTGATGTGGCTCATTTGGATGGGCATCTCCCCTTGCACTGAAAGGTTTCCGGATCAGTTCCCAGTTAGGGCGCTTGGCAGGGTTTTGTGGTCAGTTCCATTCGGGGGTGGGGAGGAGGCAGCCGATCCACCTTTCATCGCTGTTTCTCTGCCTCCCCATTCCTCTCTCTACTGTATGTTAATATATTTTGGATATATGATCCTTGTGTAAAACCAGGAACTATACATAAGAAAATGAGAAGAAACTGTCACTTCTAGTAGTTTCACTTCCTCCAGTTCACTAGTGTTCACATTTTGATGCATATATTTCCATTTTTTATTTCTCCGTTTTATCAGTTTATACTTAATTATCAGAAAAAATTAAATGTTTCAGAAATTATTTTAAAACTGTATTATACAGCGAGCATCCTTCCATGTCAGCATATATGTGTACATATGTATGTTTGTGTATGTGTGTGTGTGTGTATACATATATATATATATATATATATATATGAAATTATGTATATGTACATGAATAGATAAGGTCTACACGTGTTTTTAATCAACAACTTTATTTCTATTTATTCAAAAGAGTATTTAACTTAATGGATTATTGCCTACATAAATAGCTAGGTATTATTGGAAATTATCATTATTTACTATTATAAATATACATTTGGGGTGTATTCCTCTTAGTTATTTAAGATAATCCCCAAGAACTCTTAGGACAGCACCAGAGAAGGCTCCCAGTGCCGCCAGCAGCTGGCTCCATAATGGCTTCAGGTACTGCCTCAGGCCAGGCCAGGCCAGGGCGGGGCCCCTCGCCAGACCAGGCTCTGGCCCCTGAGCAGGCCCTTCCTCTGGCTCTGGAGAGCTCTGGAGCTCTGGGTGTGGACCTGGAGCAGGAGAAGGAGACAGATTTACTCACACACCTGGCTTTCCTGTGACTTTCCACAGACAGGAAAGATGCCTCTGCCTGTAAGGGAACTCTAGCCCATGAGCCTGCCCTCCCCAGATTATCTGCCCAGGTTATCAGTGCCCCTCACCTTCCTGAGTTGCCTCGGTGGGCTCAAGATGCTCCAGCTGTACCCATAGATTTTGGGCGTGGCCCACCAGGTGTGAGGCAGGGTAGTTGATGGGCACCAAGGCCTGCTCCACCTCGAACCAGGCAAAAGGAAGGGGCTGCCCAAAACCCTGGACCTGGTCCAGCCAGGTCCCCACCATCGAAGCAATGGCCCTGGGGAGAGGCAGGTGGGCAGTAAAGTCAGAGTCCCGGTCTTTCCTTCCACTCTGCCCTCCCATGGCACTCTCGTTTGGGACTGAGCCTCTGTGCAGTCCCCTCCACATCCAGGGGACAGCCCCACGCCACCCCCAGCCCCTGTGTGGCTGTTCTGTTTGTAGCAGGTGTGGGATCCGGCAGGTTTAACACAGAGTCTGTGTGAGACTCTTCTTCCCACTGGCAGCTCTCCTGAAGGTCCTGTACACTGCCCACCCCAGCCCTCCATGCCCCGGGGCATCTGGGCTGAGGACTGAGACAGACTCCTGAGCAGCCTGCTCACCACAATCCTGTTTGAGCCCGGCCACAGTGGTCAGGGGAGGTGGATGGAGAGAGGGGCAGGCAGAGCGCGATGGGTCTTGGGGGGAAGGAGACTCTGAGGGACAACTCAGCCCAGCCTCCCCTCTGGGTCTACAAGACCAGGGACCCCATCCTCTGTCCTCTTTGACTCATGTCCTCCTGGCAAAGAAGCCACTGGAGCTCGGGCCTTTCTTGGGAATCAGAAGATGTGTAAGGTCAGGGTTCTGCAAGGCACTCCCCCAACTCACAGTCCCTACTCTGCTGACACAGGGGGCCCTCCTTCTGGACGCAGAGACCACTCACTTTATTGCTTGGTCCTGCGGTGTGTCACCCCGGTCCTTATAAGGAGGTGTGCCTCCAGATGTAGCAAACACCTTGATGGCATCGGCTCTGATGGATGGTGGACAGGCCCTGTGAATGATGGACAGCGTGACTGCTGGACACACTGCCTAGAACTGAGGCCCAGGGATTGTGTCTGCTTCATTCCTTGAGTCAGGCTAAGTGTCTCCAAACGTGCCTGCCTGTAGTAGGAGCTTAATACACATTGTCGAGTAAATAAACTCCAGCCAGCACCATCCCATACATCTGAGTGGGTTCGGGGCCCCTGCTACCCACCGGAGATCCCCAATGTGGCTACACCAAGGCCTAGGAGCAGCGAGGTGAAATCTCCAACTGCTTGACAGGTTGCTTTCCATGTGCTTTTCCTAACTCCGATGCCACAGGCCGCTGATGGGGTGAGTCAGCGTTCTTTCCATGGGACAGAGTGAAATAATTGCCACAAACAACCGGCGCACGCCAGCAACCCTGTGCGAAGAGCCAGGGAGCAGGTAGGACCTGCCATGGCTTGTCCCCGCAGCAGTGCTATGAGGTTTCTCCCCAAGCACCCCACTTTTCAGAGGAGCATACTGAGACTCAGAAAGATGTGGTAACATTTTCAAGACTCACAGCTAGCAGTCAGGAGAGTCACAAGTGTGTGCTCACCTAGTTAACAGCTCGTCCAGGAACTCTTGGGCTCTGGAGAAGGCCAGGGTGGAGACATGGGGGACGTTTCCCCCCGGGAAAGCTGGGACCATGGATGTGGCCACTTGCTCCAAGGTGCCTTCATGGAGGTCCTGCATCCTGCAGGACTCAGGTAGGTTACCAGTTACCTCAGCCGTGCACTGGGTGGGACAAGGAAGGATATCCATTCAGTGGCATGACCGTGAATCCCACAAGGATTGAGGTCTGGAGCCCATTTGGGAGGTCCCAGCCCCACAGGGACGTGTGCAAGAGGAGGGACAGGAGTGCCCAAGCTGAACGAGGTTCTAGGTCTTCAAAGTGCCACTGAAGTTCCGTGCATGTTCATACAATTTTCACCATTTTTTCCCCTTCTTTTTCTTAGCTGAGGAACAACAAACCCCCTCGTAGGAACAGTGTATATGAAGAGCACGGGCCCTGTGAGTCCTCTAGAAACCTCCCCGTTATAGAGATGAGAACACAGAGGCCGAGGGATATCAAATGTCTGGTGAAGGGCATGCAGGTCAGAACTGGGAACTGTCCTGCATGACATTCCCTCTCAGGTACTGGAGACTTATCTGCTCCCGACATGGGTGGAGAGGGTGTGGGAACCTTGTCCCTCCCCAGCGTGGGAACAGTGTACACGGTAGACATGGCCTGTGAAAACCATTGACTTCAAAGGAGAAAGTTATGTTTCATCCTTTTACATTAAAGGGCATTTTAAGACCCTCATTATGGAGATCCCAGATTCCGCAAGGTGGCAAATGCTTGAAGACTGCAGACTGGAGCAAGGTGATCACCAGGCAGTAATCTGAGCAGAGGACTCGGGAAGGAGCAAATGTATGTGGTGGCTGAAAAGTGACAGGTGACTCAAAGTACCCATGAGGCAATTGCCAATGAAGGAACACTGTGATTGAGTTGGACAACCTGACAGCGGACAGGTGAAAATTTCAATGAGTGAGAAATCCCCGGGCCAGGCTGGGAGCAAGGCAGCAGCCATCATCAGAAACTGCTTTTGGCTATGTCCCTGCTACAGCCCTTTGGGTTTGGAATCTGCCTGCAGCCGTTAAAATTTTACATGTGCACGTCCTTCCACCAGCCGTGGGCGTCCATCTCCAGCTGAGGACATTACATGTACCGTGGTCTGAATTGTGATCCCCTGATCCCATGACTTTGCAACCCCTAGAACTTCATTATGTGTCCGCATTTGAGTGTTAGTCTTCAAGCAAGTAATCAAGGTAAAGTGAATTGAGTGGTGTGGGTCTCAATCTAATCTGACCAGTGTCCTTAGAAGAGGAGGGGAGGACACATGGCAGTGCAGAGGGGAGTCCATGTGACACACAGAGAGAAGACGGCCATCTAGAAGCTGAGGAGAGACCCCTCAGGAGAAACCAGCCCTGCTGACTGCCTCCTCTCTCACTCCTAGCCGCCGGAATAGTGAGGAAAGGAATGTCTGCTGCTGACACCACCCAGTGTGGTCCTATGTTATGGCAGCCCGAGCAACCTAACACAGTCCATTCCCACACACTTCAGTGTTCCACGCAGCCCTGCTGACATGGCAGCTGCACTGAATCAGGCCCATGTCCAACAGCACTGAAGGGCTGCAGCGCTGAGGGGAGGACATCCGCTATTGGACAAGGTCTGCAAGGACTGTGGAGCTGAGTGGCAAGGGTAGTTTAAACAACAAAATCAGCGAAATGCCCAAGCGCTCATGGAGTCTACTGTGAAGTCAAACCACATTTCTCTCTCTCCTATTTCTACAAATATGTGAGGAGTGTCCTTCTACCCTCCCACGTAGCTGGAGGGAGGAGTGGGGGTCGGATTCCATTGTCATGGGGCTGTGGGACAGTCTAGGGGGAGCCCTGGGAGGGTCCCCGGGGATTCCGCAGATTTGAGTGTGTGTCTGGGCACTGCCAGGTCGTCTTGGGGTTGTGGGTGTAGAGATCCTCGAGGCCAGCTCTCACCTCTGACAGGCACTGGACTGTGTCGTCAGCCTGGTGCACCTGCACCCTGACCCTGTAGGTGGTGTAGTCGGGTCCCTGGGCCAGCACCTCAATGATGTCCTCCTGGGAGCTCTGCAGAGAAAGAGTGGGTACTGAGCCAGGAGGCACCAGGAACCTTCCACCCAATCTGGGGTCCTGTGTCATGGCAGGCCTCGTCTATCAGGACACAGTGAGGATGTTCCTGGCAGCCCTGCTGAGCCAGCAAGCATTGATTTGTGTCAAGGTCTAGCAACAGTGAAAGCCTGAATCACTGATGAAAACTGTGCCCTTGTTGGGATGATATGGAGTTGGGAAAGGCCACAGCTCCTGACCTGGCCGCACTGCGATGGTTTGTCGTCCGCTGTGAGATGATAGGTCGCAGAGAACAGTATTCAGGACCTTAATCCCTCCCTTACCCCCAACGCTATTTTTTTTTTTATTTTTTTATAATACACAGCACAATCAAGTGGGATGATGTTTAAGGCTTGGGGAAGGTCTACAAGGACAGTGGAGCTGGGTCTGGTCCACAGGTTACTTGGGGCAGGGAGTTAATCACTTGAAAGGAGCATAAGGCAAAGACAGCAACAAATGCTTTCTCTATGATCCCAACAAACAGATGAAGAAAGATTGCTTTTCTACCGTACCAGGGACCCGGTCGGGAGCATTGAAGGTACAGGTTTCGTTGGGAGTGGGTCTGTGAGATCTTTGAGGCCCCTGATTGGAGTCTGACTTCTGGTCCCACCCCAGTCACCTCAGGGTCCTGGGTGTGGGCCAGCTCTCACCTCCGTTTGGCACTGGACGGTTTTCCTGGCCTGCCGCACTTGTCCTTTGTACCCGTTGATGGCATAAGTGAACCTGTCAGGCAGCTCCTCTAGGATGTCCTTGTTGGAGCTCTGCAAAGACAGAGCCCGCTACCGGACCGGGAGGCATCAGGGGCCTGCCTGTGCAGTGCCAGTGGGGGAGATGCCCGCCACCCATTCTGCTCCCCAGATCAGGCAGAGAGGGGCATCTGCAAAGACCTCCATGCAGGGAGTGAAGTTGATGACCCCTTGAGTACCCCCGCCCCACCCTAACAAGCGGGTAGCAGGTCTCCGACCCCAGCACTCACATGACACACCCTCCAGGCTTCTGACACCCACCAACCTGCTCCTGCACAGGATGTGCGTCCCTCATCCCACGCTGTCCCTCACCATCCCGGACACACACACATACCCGGGATGAGGGGCAAGAGGTGTGGGGCTCCCCAGGTGTGACCCCAGCTGGCGCCTGGCCTGGATGGGCCTGGCCTGGGCTGCCCTCGGTTACCTGTGGGTGCCTCCTGCCAGAGGGCGAGGGGTATCGGTGGTGGCGCTTGCGCCTATTTCTACAGCAACAGAAACATCTCTCAGCCTGGGCTTTCTTCTGCCCAGAGCCTCGGAAGAACGGGAAGCAACACAGAGACATCCTCGTCTCCTGACCCCCTCCACTCAAGTGAGCTGGAAAGGCAGTTGTCTCTAGAATGTGGGTACCTGGTTACCACGGTTCCAGTTTCTCTCACCAAGGAAGTGAGGTCACCCCTTCAACGTTCCATGACCTGTGCCCCTTCCTCTAATCAGAGGCACCCAAAGGCCCGTGTGGGCTGTTGGCCTCTCACCCTCCTGGCCCATGTTATCTCCATACCTGTACATCAGTATCCAACACAGCCCTCTCCCCAGCTCTCTGGGAATGTGTGAGGCACCCCGGCTTGGGAGAGAAAGCTGTGTTCACACCTCCTTTTTCTTACTTGTTCTGTGCCCTGAGGAAGCCCCTGTGCCTCCCAGGGTGTCCCCCAGTCTGCCGAGCTGCCCAATGAGGATGATGCTAGACACCATTTCCATAGGAAGTCATCAGGTGTGGATGAGACAAGGCCCCTAACCCCTGTGGGCTGGTGTCCCATGAATCTGATGAACAAACGTAGAGGTGGAAGCGTGACAAGCATGAGTGGGACACAGCATGGAACACCAGACAAAACAGGCCTGAGGTCCAGCCTGAGATCTCAGGGAAGTCACTGCTCATGTCGGCCTCATTTTCAAGTCTGCACCTTTAAGGGTTTGAAATGACAGGAAATTCAGATATTGTCACTCACTGGCCTAAAACCTCGCAGTGGTGTCTTTTTACACGTAGCATCAGACCCAGTGCCTTATGTGTGCCCAGGTGTTAGGAGCCTTCACAGAGGCTTCGAGTGAGTCCAGCCTCCTGGTAGGAACAGCCTTGTGTGTCCGCTGAGAGCTCATTAACTGGCTTCTGAACAACATAGCGTACAGCCCAGGTGATGGGATGTCAGGTCCTGTCACTTCTCTCGTGCTCTCATTCTTGAGGTCCGTCCCTTCCTTCCTCTCAGCCTCTCTCTCACTTTCTCTCTGTACGTGCGTCTCTGTCTGTGCCACTGGACTATTGTTCTGTCTTTAAACTGAGTCCACACCCTTTTCCTTACCACTTTCGTAAATCTTGGTTTTGCTAAGTTCTCCCCTTTGTTCTCAGAGTCTCTTGGTCTGAGAACAGATACGGCATATTTTGCTACTTTATGATAACTTCTAGACATAACCTGTCAAGTCCCACGAGTGTGGTAGCGTCCAACCTTGACATTCCTGATACAAGGATTCTAGTGTGAAGCCATCAGGGTTAGCACCGAGAGTACTAAGCCCCATTGGCCTCAGAGCCTCTTGATACCATGTGTTCTCTCTGACCTGTCAACCTCTAGTATCGCTGGGTCCCTAACCATTCTCAACCGGCAGCCCGAAGGATCTTTTGAAAATGTAAATGTGATCACGTCTCTTATGGAAACTAACACTGGTTTCCTATGGCCTTTAGAAATAAGTCCAGAATCCTTAGTGTGTCCGTCCGGGCCCTCCATCATGTGACCTTAGCCTCTTTTCCAGGCTTGTCTCCCCCTCACCCTTTTTCTCTGGTCACCCTTTGGAGATCCTCATTGGCATCACACTCTCCCAGCCCAGCTTAGAGCTGTGCCATGCCCCGTGTCCCAGCGTTTCCCTCTGGAGTCGTTGGAAGACTGGTGTTCTTTCAGGCATCTCCAATGTTTCCTCTGTCCTCCTCTCTGCTTCCATGCTTTTTTTTTGCTGTACCGTGAAATGCTACAACCTTGTCCACCCTCAGGAGTTTTAAGGATCTCATTCAGTGTGGAAGCTGAGAATTATAAGCAGCAGAATACTGATGAAACTAACAGTAGGGATTTGTTTTTCTCACCAAAAAACCAATCCACAGGTAGGTGGATCCAATATTGGGTTCAGCTGCTCGATGATATCAGGGTAAGCTGCCAGCAACGAAGTGGCGGCATCAGCTCCCGGCATCGAAGAGAGGAAAAAAGTTCTCTCTTGGCTATTGTGCTTTTTATCAGGGAGGAAAATAGTGTCTCAGAAATCAATTATGAGACTCTTGCGTGAGCCCTTGGCCAGAACAGGCCAAATTGCAAGGGACATGGGGTAGTTTAGTGGCAGACTGCTCCTGAAGGAGGTGCCTCAGCCCAGGAGGAGGAGGAGGTGAGGGGAAGGGCAGTTGGGAAGTGTCTGATGGTGAGTTTCCTGTTTCTGCTGTGAACACTAATGGCCCCATACATTTCTTCTGTGTGGACGTGTGGAGGAAAGGTGTCCCGAGATTCAGGGATGACTGTTTCAAGTCTGTTTCCTAGTGTCTTGAAGTATTCTGTCTAATAGGGCCCATATTATCCATATGTAACTTTTTAAAAATACATGTTTTTATTGATCTCAGAGGGCGGAGGGGAAACAGAAGGGAGAGAGAGGCGGGTGGGGGGAGAGAGAAACATCAATGATGAGAGAGCCTCATTGATCACATAGCCCCTAGACTGCAACCCAGGTATGTGCCCTGACTGGGAATGAAACTGGGACCTCCTGGTTCAGGGGTTGACGCTCAACCACTGAGCCACACCAGCCTGGCCGCCACACATAACTTTTTAAAATTAAACTTTTATTAATTCAAATTAAGTAAAAAGTAAAATTCACGTAGATGTTTAGGTTTCTCCTGTTGGATACCCACGGAGGAGTGTTGGCTTGGTGTATAGACCAGCTGGTTTCCCTTGAAAGCAAGTGTGAAATGAAAGAAAGGGAATGTGTCTCCCCTCAGAGCAAGAGTGTTCACGTGAGAATGATGAGCTTTGGATGATGGGGCCACAGCACTGCATGGATCCCTCTTGCACAGCATGCCTCCTTTTGAAATACTCACCTACTAATGGCATTCCTTTTTCCTTTTCTGCTTAAAACTTTTTGACATAATGGTTTTAATTTTAATTATAGATTGTTCCAGTGGTGACAGTGAACTATGGCCCTTCCGGTAGAAGCAGGGCTGTGTACCTTGTTTCTGTACCGTCCTGTGCCAGTGGAACCATTGCCTCTTGCTAAGATGAGTTTGACTGGTGAGTGAAATTCTGGGCTCACTGGGGAAGGAAAATGATTAAGGAAGTGTTCAGCGAGGGAGTTGTTTTGAATCATTCCTGTTGCAACCAAAGCAATGCTCTTTCTATCCCCAGTGCTTTTAAATATTGTTAACAGCTAGCCTGGTGGTTGTTGCTGCTCAAATAGCAGATCAAGCTAAACACTGAGGGAAGTGGAATGCAGCCCATTAAGTAATTTTGGCTTTTAATGAGAGCATTTCAAGATATAAATTGGCACTTGGGAAAGTTTGGAAAGATATTATTGAGTCTGGCCAGTGTTGCACAGTGGTCGAGCGATCGCCTGTGAACCAGGCAGGAGTTCATGCTTGGTTTGATTCCGGGTCAGGGCACATGCCCGGGTTGCAGACTGGATCATATCCAATAGGGGTCGTGAAGGAGGCAGCCGATCAATGATTCTCTCTCATCATTTATGTTTCTGTCTCTCTCCTTCGCCCTCCCTGAAATCAATCAAAGTATGTTTCTTAAAATGCATATTTAGTCTAGCCCTTGCTGATGTGGCTCATTTGGATGGGCATCTCCCCTTGCACTGAAAGGTTTCCGGATCAGTTCCCAGTTAGGGCGCTTGGCAGGGTTTTGCGGTCAGTTCCATTCGGGGGTGGGGAGGAGGCAGCCGATCCACCTTTCATCGCTGTTTCTCTGCCTCCCCATTCCTCTCTCTACTGTATGTTAATATATTTTGGATATATGATCCTTGTGTAAAACCAGAAACTATACATAAGAAAATGAGAAGAAACTGTCACTTCTAGCAGTTTCACTTCCTCCAGTTCACTAGTGTTCACATTTTGATGCATATATTTCCATTTTTTATTTCTCCGTTTTCTCAGTTTATACTTAATTATCAGAAAAAATTAAATGTTTCAGAAATTATTTTAAATCTCTATTATACAGCGAGCATCCTTCCATGTCAGCATATATGTGTACATATGTATGTTTGTGTATGTGTGTGTGTGTGTATACATATATATATATGAAATTATGTATATGTACATGAATAGATAAGGTCTACACGTGTTTTTAATCAACAACTTTATTTCTATTTATTCAAAAGGGTATTTAACTTAATGGATTATTGCCTACATAAATAGCTAGGTATTATTGGAAATTATCATTATTTACTATTATAAATATACATTTGGGGTGTATTCCTCTTAGTTATTTAAGAAAAGCACCTAGAACTCTTAGGACAGCACCAGAGAAGGCTCCCAGTGCCGCCAGCAGCTGGCTCCATAATGGCTTCAGGTACTGCCTCAGGCCAGGCCAGGCCAGGGCGGGGCCCCTCGCTGGACCAGGCTCTGGCCCCTGAGCAGGCCCTTCCTCTGGCTCTGGAGAGCTCTGGAGCTCTGGGTGTGGACCTGGAGCAGGAGAAGGAGACAGATTTACTCACACACCTGGCTTTCCTGTGACTTTCCTCAGACAGGAAAGATGCCTCTGCCTGTAAGGGAACTCTAGCCCATGAGCCTGCCCTTCCCAGATTACCTGCCCAGGTTATCAGTGCCCCTCACCTTCCTGAGTTGCCTCGGTGGGCTCAAGATGCTCCAGCTGTACCCATAGATTTTGGGCGTGGCCCACCAGGTGTGAGGCAGGGTAGTTGATGGGCACCAAGGCCTGCTCCACCTTGAACCAGGCAAAAGGAAGGGGCTGCCCAAAACCCTGGACCTGGTCCAGCCAGGTCCCCACCATCGAAGCAATGGCCCTGGGGAGAGGCAGGTGGGCAGTAAAGTCAGAGTCCCGGTCTTCCCTTCCACTCTGCCCTCCCATGGCACTCCCGTTTGGGACTGAGCCTCTGTGCAGTCCCCTCCACATCCAGGGGACAGCCCCACGCCACCCCCAGCCCCTGTGTGGCTGTTCTGTTTGTAGCAGGTGTGGGATCCGGCAGGTTTAACACAGAGTCTGTGTGAGACTCTTCTTCCCACTGGCAGCTCTCCTGAAGGTCCTGTACACTGCCCACCCCAGCCCTCCATGCCCCTGGGCATCTGGGCTGAGGACTGAGACAGACTCCTGAGCAGCCTGCTCACCACAATCCTGTTTGAGCCCGGCCACAGTGGTCAGGGGAGGTGGATGGAGAGAGGGGCAGGCAGAGCGCGATGGGTCTTGGGGGGAAGGAGACTCTGAGGGACAACTCAGCCCAGCCTCCCCTCTGGGTCTACAAGACCAGGGACCCCATCCTCTGTCCTCTTTGACTCATGTCCTCCTGGCAAAGAAGCCACTGGAGCTCGGGCCTTTCTTGGGAATCAGAAGATGTGTAAGGTCAGGGTTCTGCAAGGCACTCCCCCAACTCACAGTCCCTACTCTGCTGACACAGGGGGCCCTCCTTCTGGACGCAGAGACCACTCACTTTATTGCTTGGTCCTGCGGTGTGTCACCCCGGTCCTTATAAGGAGGTGTGCCTCCAGATGTAGCAAACACCTTGATGGCATCGGCTCTGATGGATGGTGGACAGGCCCTGTGAATGATGGACAGCGTGACTGCTGGACCCACTGCCTAGAACTGAGGCCCAGGGATTGTGTCTGCTTCATTCCTTGAGTCAGGCTAAGTGTCTCCAAACGTGCCTGCCTGTAGTAGGAGCTTAATGCACATTGTCGAGTAAATAAACTCCAGCCAGCACCATCCCATACATCTGAGTGGGCTCGGGGCCCCTGCTACCCACCGGAGATCCCCAATGTGGCTACACCAAGGCCTAGGAGCAGCGAGGTGAAATCTCCAACTGCTTGACAGGTTGCTTTCCATGTGCTTTTCCTAACTCCGATGCCACAGGCCGCTGATGGGGTGAGTCAGCGTTCTTTCCATGGGACAGAGTGAAATAATTGCCACAAACAACCGGCGCACGCCAGCAACCCTGTGCGAAGAGCCATGGAGGAGGTAGGACCTGCCATGGCTTGTCCCCGCAGCAGTGCTATGAGGTTTCTCCCCAAGCACCCCACTTTTCAGAGGAGCATACTGAGACTCAGAAAGATGTGGTGACATTTTCAAGACTCACAGCTAGCAGTCAGGAGAGTCACAAGTGTGTGCTCACCTAGTTAACAGCTCGTCCAGGAACTCTTGGGCTCTGGAGAAGGCCAGGGTGGAGACATGGGGGACGTTTCCCCCCGGGAAAGCTGGGACCATGGATGTGGCCACTTGCTCCAAGGTGCCTTCATGGAGGTCCTGCATCCTGCAGGACTCAGGTAGGTTACCAGTTACCTCAGCCGTGCACTGGGTGGGACAAGGAAGGATATCCATTCAGTGGCATGACCGTGAATCCCACAAGGATTGAGGTCTGGAGCCCATTTGGGAGGTCCCAGCCCCACAGGGACGTGTGCAAGAGGAGGGACAGGAGTGCCCAAGCTGAACGAGGTTCTAGGTCTTCAAAGTGCCACTGAAGTTCCGTGCATGTTCATACAATTTTCACCATTTTTTCCCCTTCTTTTTCTTAGCTGAGGAACAACAAACCCCCTCGTAGGAACAGTGTATATGAAGAGCACGGGCCCTGTGAGTCCTCTAGAAACCTCCCCGTTATAGAGATGAGAACACAGAGGCCGAGGGATATCAAATGTCTGGTGAAGGGCATGCAGGTCAGAACTGGGAACTGTCCTGCATGACATTCCCTCTCAGGTACTGGAGACTTATCTGCTCCCGACATGGGTGGAGAGGGTGTGGGAACCTTGTCCCTCCCCAGCGTGGGAACAGTGTACACGGTAGACATGGCCTATGAAAACCATTGACTTCAAAGGAGAAAGTTATGTTTCATCCTTTTACATTAAAGGGCATTTTAAGACCCTCATTATGGAGATCCCAGATTCCGCAAGGTGGCAAATGCTTGAAGACTGCAGACTGGAGTTAGGTGATCACCAGGCAGTAATCTGAGCAGAGGACTCGGGAAGGAGCAAATGTATGTGGTGGCTGAAAAGTGACAGGTGACTCAAAGTACCCATGAGGCAATTGCCAATGAAGGAACACTGTGATTGAGTTGGACAACTTGACAGCGGACAGGTGAAAATTTCAATGAGTGAGAAATCCCCGGGCCAGGCTGGGAGCAAGGCAGCAGCCATCATCAGAAACTGCTTTTGGCTATGTCCCTGCTACAGCCCTTTGGGTTTGGAATCTGCCTGCAGCCGTTAAAATTTTACATGTGCACGTCCTTCCACCAGCCGTGGGCGTCCATCTCCAGCTGAGGACATTACATGTACCGTGGTCTGAATTGTGATCCCCTGATCCCATGACTTTGCAACCCCTAGAACTTCATTATGTGTCCGCATTTGAGTGTTAGTCTTCAAGCAAGTAATCAAGGTAAAGTGAATTGAGTGGTGTGGGTCTCAATCTAATCTGACCAGTGTCCTTAGAAGAGGAGGGGAGGACACATGGCAGTGCAGAGGGGAGTCCATGTGACACACAGAGAGAAGACGGCCATCTAGAAGCTGAGGAGAGACCCCTCAGGAGAAACCAGCCCTGCTGACTGCCTCCTCTCTCACTCCTAGCCGCCGGAATAGTGAGGAATGGAATGTCTGCTGCTGACACTACCCAGTGTGGTCCTATGTTATGGCAGCCCGAGCAACCTAACACAGTCCATTCCCACACACTTCAGTGTTCCACGCAGCCCTGCTGACATGGCAGCTGCACTGAATCAGGCCCATGTCCAACAGCACTGAAGGGCTGCAGCGCTGGGGGGAGGACATCCGCTATTGGACAAGGTCTGCAAGGACTGTGGAGCTGAGTGGCAAGGGTAGTTTAAACAACAAAATCAGCGAAATGCCCAAGCGCTCATGGAGTCTACTGTGAAGTCAAACCACATTTCTCTCTCTCCTATTTCTACAAATATGTGAGGAGTGTCCTTCTACCCTCCCACGTAGCTGGAGGGAGGAGTGGGGGTCGGATTCCATTGTCATGGGGCTGTGGGACAGTCTAGGGGGAGCCCTGGGAGGGTCCCCGGGGATTCCGCAGATTTGAGTGTGTGTCTGGGCACTGCCAGGTCGTCTTGGGGTTGTGGTTGTAGAGATCCTCGAGGCCAGCTCTCACCTCTGACAGGCACTGGACTGTGTCGTCAGCCTGGTGCACCTGCACCCTGACCCTGTAGGTGGTGTAGTCGGGTCCCTGGGCCAGCACCTCAATGATGTCCTCCTGGGAGCTCTGCAGAGACAGAGTGGGTACTGAGCCAGGAGGCACCAGGAACCTTCCACCCAATCTGGGGTCCTGTGTCATGGCAGGCCTCATCTATCAGGACACAGTGAGAATGTTCCTGGCAGCCCTGCTGAGCCAGCAAGCATTGATTTGTGTCAAGGTCTAGCAACAGTGAAAGCCTGAATCACTGATGAAAACTGTGCCCTTGTTGGGATGATATGGAGTTGGGAAAGGCCACAGCTCCTGACCTGGCCGCACTGCGATGGTTTGTCGTCCTCTGTGAGATGATAGGTCGCAGAGAACAGTATTCAGGACCTTAATCCCTCCCTTACCCCCAACGCTATTTTTTTTTTATTTTTTTATAATACACAGCACAATCAAGTGGGATGATGTTTAAGGCTTGGGGAAGGTCTACAAGGACAGTGGAGCTGGGTCTGGTCCACAGGTTACTTGGGGCAGGGAGTTAATCACTTGAAAGGAGCATAAGGCAAAGACAGCAACAAATGCTTTCTCTATGATCCCAACAAACAGATGAAGAAAGATTGCTTTTCTACCGTACCAGGGACCCGGTCGGGAGCATTGAAGGTACAGGTTTCGTTGGGAGTGGGTCTGTGAGATCTTTGAGGCCCCTGATTGGAGTCTGACTTCTGGTCCCACCCCAGTCACCTCAGGGTCCTGGGTGTGGGCCAGCTCTCACCTCCGTTTGGCACTGGACGGTTTTCCTGGCCTGCCGCACTTGTCCTTTGTACCCGTTGATGGCATAAGTGAACCTGTCAGGCAGCTCCTCTAGGATGTCCTTGTTGGAGCTCTGCAAAGACAGAGCCCGCTACCGGACCGGGAGGCATCAGGGGCCTGCCTGTGCAGTGCCAGTGGGGGAGATGCCCGCCACCCATTCTGCTCCCCAGATCAGGCAGAGAGGGGCACCTGCAAAGACCTCCATGCAGGGAGTGAAGTTGATGACCCCTTGAGTACCCCCGCCCCACCCTAACAAGCGGGTAGCAGGTCTCCGACCCCAGCACTCACATGACACACCCTCCAGGCTTCTGACACCCACCAACCTGCTCCTGCACAGGATGTGCGTCCCTCATCCCACGCTGTCCCTCACCATCCCGGACACACACACATACCCGGGATGAGGGGCAAGAGGTGTGGGGCTCCCCAGGTGTGACCCCAGCTGGCGCCTGGCCTGGATGGGCCTGGCCTGGGCTGCCCTCGGTTACCTGTGGGTGCCTCCTGCCAGAGGGCGAGGGGTATCGGTGGTGGCGCTTGCGCCTATTTCTACAGCAACAGAAACATCTCTCAGCCTGGGCTTTCTTCTGCCCAGAGCCTCGGAAGAACGGGAAGCAACACAGAGACATCCTCGTCTCCTGACCCCCTCCACTCAAGTGAGCTGGAAAGGCAGTTGTCTCTAGAATGTGGGTACCTGGTTACCACGGTTCCAGTTTCTCTCACCAAGGAAGTGAGGTCACCCCTTCAACGTTCCATGACCTGTGCCCCTTCCTCCAATCAGAGGCACCCAAAGGACCATGTGGTCTGTTGGCCTCTCACCCTCCTGGCCCATGTCATCTCCATACCTGTACATCAGTATCCAACACAGCCCTCTCCCCAGCTCTCTGGGAATGTGTGAGGCACCCCGGCTTGGGAGAGAAAGCTGTGTTCACACCTCCTTTTTCTTACTTGTTCTTTGCCCTGAGGAAGCCCCTGTGCCTCCCAGGGTGTCCCCCAGTCTGCCGAGCTGCCCAATGAGGATGATGCTAGACACCATTTCCATAGGAAGTCATCAGGTGTGGATGAGACAAGGCCCCTAACCCCTGTGGGCTGGTGTCCCATGAATCTGATGAACAAACGTAGAGGTGGAAGCGTGACAAGCATGAGTGGGACACAGCATGGAACACTAGACAAAACAGGCCTGAGGTCCAGCCTGAGATCTCAGGGAAGTCACTGCTCATGTCGGCCTCATTTTCAAGTCTGCACCTTTAAGGGTTTGAAATGACAGGAAATTCAGATATTGTCACTCACTGGCCTAAAACCTCGCAGTGGTGTCTTTTTACACGTAGCATCAGACCCAGTGCCTTATGTGTGCCCAGGTGTTAAGGAGCCTTCACAGAGGCTTCGAGTGAGTCCAGCCTCCTGGTAGGAACAGCCTTGTGTGTCCGCTGAGAGCTCATTAACTGGCTTCTGAACAACATAGCGTACAGCCCAGGTGATGGGATGTCAGGTCCTGTCACTTCTCTCGTGCTCTCATTCTTGAGGTCCGTCCCTTCCTTCCTCTCAGCCTCTCTCTCACTTTCTCTCTGTACGTGCGTCTCTGTCTGTGCCACTGGACTATTGTTCTGTCTTTAAACTGAGTCCACACCCTTTTCCTTACCACTTTCGTAAATCTTGGTTTTGCTAAGTTCTCCCCTTTGTTCTCAGAGTCTCTTGGTCTGAGAACAGATACGGCATATTTTGCTACTTTATGATAACTTCTAGACATAACCTGTCAAGTCCCACGAGTGTGGTAGCGTCCAACCTTGACATTCCTGATACAAGGATTCTAGTGTGAAGCCATCAGGGTTAGCACCGAGAGTACTAAGCCCCATTGGCCTCAGAGCCTCTTGATACCATGTGTTCTCTCTGACCTGTCAACCTCTAGTATCGCTGGGTCCCTAACCATTCTCAACCGGCAGCCCGAAGGATCTTTTGAAAATGTAAATGTGATCACGTCTCTTATGGAAACTAACACTGGTTTCCTATGGCCTTTAGAAATAAGTCCAGAATCCTTAGTGTGTCCGTCCGGGCCCTCCATCATGTGACCTTAGCCTCTTTTCCAGGCTTGTCTCCCCCTCACCCTTTTTCTCTGGTCACCCTTTGGAGATCCTCATTGGCATCACACTCTCCCAGCCCAGCTTAGAGCTGTGCCATGCCCCGTGTCCCAGCGTTTCCCTCTGGAGTCGTTGGAAGACTGGTGTTCTTTCAGGCATCTCCAATGTTTCCTCTGTCCTCTTCTCTGCTTCCATGCTTTTTTTTTGCTGTACCGTGAAATGCTACAACCTTGTCCACCCTCAGGAGTTTTAAGGATCTCATTCAGTGTGGAAGCTGAGAATTATAAGCAGCAGAATACTGATGAAACTAACAGTAGGGATTTGTTTTTCTCACCAAAAAACCAATCCACAGGTAGGTGGATCCAATATTGGGTTCAGCTGCTCGATGATATCAGGGTAAGCTGCCAGCAACGAAGTGGCGGCATCAGCTCCCGGCATCGAAGAGAGGAAAAAAGTTCTCTCTTGGCTATTGTGCTTTTTATCAGGGAGGAAAATAGTGTCTCAGAAATCAATTATGAGACTCTTGCGTGAGCCCTTGGCCAGAACAGGCCAAATTGCAAGGGACATGGGGTAGTTTAGTGGCAGACTGCTCCTGAAGGAGGTGCCTCAGCCCAGGAGGAGGAGGAGGTGAGGGGAAGGGCAGTTGGGAAGTGTCTGATGGTGAGTTTCCTGTTTCTGCTGTGAACACTAATGGCCCCATACATTTCTTCTGTGTGGACGTGTGGAGGAAAGGTGTCCCGAGATTCAGGGATGACTGTTTCAAGTCTGTTTCCTAGTGTCTTGAAGTATTCTGTCTAATAGGGCCCATATTATCCATATGTAACTTTTTAAAAATACATGTTTTTATTGATCTCAGAGGGCGGAGGGGAAACAGAAGGGAGAGAGAGGCGGGTGGGGGGAGAGAGAAACATCAATGATGAGAGAGCCTCATTGATCACATAGCCCCTAGACTGCAACCCAGGTATGTGCCCTGACTGGGAATGAAACTGGGACCTCCTGGTTCAGGGGTTGACGCTCAACCACTGAGCCACACCAGCCTGGCCGCCACACATAACTTTTTAAAATTAAACTTTTATTAATTCAAATTAAGTAAAAAGTAAAATTCACGTAGACGTTTAGGTTTCTCCTGTTGGATACCCACGGAGGAGTGTTGGCTTGGTGTATAGACCAGCTGGTTTCCCTTGAAAGCAAGTGTGAAATGAAAGAAAGGGAATGTGTCTTCCCTCAGAGCAAGAGTGTTCACGTGAGAATGATGAGCTTTGGATGATGGGGCCACAGCACTGCATGGATCCCTCTTGCACAGCATGCCTCCTTTTGAAATACTCACCTACTAATGGCATTCCTTTTTCCTTTTCTGCTTAAAACTTTTTGACATAATGGTTTTAATTTTAATTATAGATTGTTCCAGTGGTGACAGTGAACTATGGCCCTTCCGGTAGAAAGCAGGGCTGTGTACCTTGTTTCTGTACCGTCCTGTGCCAGTGGAACCATTGCCTCTTGCTAAGATGAGTTTGACTGGTGAGTGAAATTCTGGGCTCACTGGGGAAGGAAAATGATTAAGGAAGTGTTCAGCGAGGGAGTTGTTTTGAATCATTCCTGTTGCAACCAAAGCAATGCTCTTTCTATCCCCAGTGCTTTTAAATATTGTTAACAGCTAGCCTGGTGGTTGTTGCTGCTCAAATAGCAGATCAAGCTAAACACTGAGGGAAGTGGAATGCAGCCCATTAAGTAATTTTGGCTTTTAATGAGAGCATTTCAAGATATAAATTGGCACTTGGGAAAGTTTGGAAAGATATTATTGAGTCTGGCCAGTGTTGCACAGTGGTCGAGCGATCGCCTGTGAACCAGGCAGGAGTTCATGCTTGGTTTGATTCCGGGTCAGGGCACATGCCCGGGTTGCAGACTGGATCATATCCAATAGGGGTCGTGAAGGAGGCAGCCGATCAATGATTCTCTCTCATCATTTATGTTTCTGTCTCTCTCCTTCGCCCTCCCTGAAATCAATCAAAGTATGTTTCTTAAAATGCATATTTAGTCTAGCCCTTGCTGATGTGGCTCATTTGGATGGGCATCTCCCCTTGCACTGAAAGGTTTCCGGATCAGTTCCCAGTTAGGGCGCTTGGCAGGGTTTTGCGGTCAGTTCCATTCGGGGGTGGGGAGGAGGCAGCCGATCCACCTTTCATCGCTGTTTCTCTGCCTCCCCATTCCTCTCTCTACTGTATGTTAATATATTTTGGATATATGATCCTTGTGTAAAACCAGAAACTATACATAAGAAAATGAGAAGAAACTGTCACTTCTAGCAGTTTCACTTCCTCCAGTTCACTAGTGTTCACATTTTGATGCATATATTTCCATTTTTTATTTCTCCGTTTTATCAGTTTATACTTAATTATCAGAAAAAATTAAATGTTTCAGAAATTATTTTGAAACTGTATTATACAGCGAGCATCCTTCCATGTCAGCATATATAAGTACATATGTATGTTTGTGTATGTGTGTGTGTGTGTATACATATATATATATATATGAAATTATGTATATGTACATGAATAGATAAGGTCTACACGTGTTTTTAATCAACAACTTTATTTCTATTTATTCAAAAGAGTATTTAACTTAATGGATTATTGCCTACATAAATAGCTAGGTATTATTGGAAATTATCATTATTTACTATTATGAATATACAGTTGGGGTGTAATCCTCTTAGTTATTTAAGATAATCGCCTAGAACTCTTAGGACAGCACCAGAGAAGGCTCCCAGTGCCGCCAGCAGCTGGCTCCATAATGGCTTCAGGTACTGCCTCAGGCCAGGCCAGGCCAGGGCGGGGCCCCTCGCCGGACCAGGCTCTGGCCCCTGAGCAGGCCCTTCCTCTGGCTCTGGAGAGCTCTGGAGCTCTGGGTGTGGACCTGGAGCAGGAGAAGGAGACAGATTTACTCACACACCTGGCTTTCCTGTGACTTTCCTCAGACAGGAAAGATGCCTCTGCCTGTAAGGGAACTCTAGCCCATGAGCCTGCCCTCCCCAGATTACCTGCCCAGGTTATCAGTGCCCCTCACCTTCCTGAGTTGCCTCGGTGGGCTCAAGATGCTCCAGCTGTACCCATAGATTTTGGGCGTGGCCCACCAGGTGTGAGGCAGGGTAGTTGATGGGCACCAAGGCCTGCTCCACCTCGAACCAGGCAAAAGGAAGGGGCTGCCCAAAACCCTGGACCTGGTCCAGCCAGGTCCCCACCATCGAAGCAATGGCCCTGGGGAGAGGCAGGTGGGCAGTAAAGTCAGAGTCCCAGTCTTCCCTTCCACTCTGCCCTCCCATGGCACTCTCGTTTGGGACTGAGCCTCTGTGCAGTCCCCTCCACATCCAGGGGACAGCCCCACGCCACCCCCAGCCCCTGTGTGGCTGTTCTGTTTGTAGCAGGTGTGGGATCCGGCAGGTTTAACACAGAGTCTGTGTGAGACTCTTCTTCCCACTGGCAGCTCTCCTGAAGGTCCTGTACACTGCCCACCCCAGCCCTCCATGCCCCTGGGCATCTGGGCTGAGGACTGAGACAGACTCCTGAGCAGCCTGCTCACCACAATCCTGTTTGAGCCCGGCCACAGTGGTCAGGGGAGGTGGATGGAGAGAGGGGCAGGCAGAGCGCGATGGGTCTTGGGGGGAAGGAGACTCTGAGGGACAACTCAGCCCAGCCTCCCCTCTGGGTCTACAAGATCAGGGACCCCATCCTCTGTCCTCTTTGACTCATGTCCTCCTGGCAAAGAAGCCACTGGAGCTCGGGCCTTTCTTGGGAATCAGAAGATGTGTAAGGTCAGGGTTCTGCAAGGCACTCCCCCAACTCACAGTCCTTCCTCTGCTGACACAGGGGGCCCTCCTTCTGGACGCAGAGACCACTCACTTTATTGCTTGGTCCTGCGGTGTGTCACCCCGGTCCTTATAAAGAGGTGTGCCTCCAGATGTAGCAAACACCTTGATGGCATCGGCTCTGATGGATGGTGGACAGGCCCTGTGAATGATGGACAGCGTGACTGCTGGACCCACTGCCTAGAACTGAGGCCCAGGGATTATGTCTGCTTTATTCCTTGAGTCAGGCTAAGTGTCTCCAAACGTGCCTGCCTGTAGTAGGAGCTTAATACACATTGTCGAGTAAATAAACTCCAGCCAGCACCATCCCATACATCTGAGTGGGCTCGGGGCCCCTGCTACCCACCGGAGATCCCCAATGTGGCTACACCAAGGCCTAGGAGCAGCGAGGTGAAATCTCCAACTGCTTGACAGGTTGCTTTCCATGTGCTTTTCCTAACTCCGATGCCACAGGCCGCTGATGGGGTGAATCAGCGTTCTTTCCATGGGACAGAGTGAAATAATTGCCACAAACAACCGGCGCACGCCAGCAACCCTGTGCGAAGAGCCAGGGAGCAGGTAGGACCTGCCATGGCTTGTCCCCGCAGCAGTGCTATGAGGTTTCTCCCCAAGCACCCCACTTTTCAGAGGAGCATACTGAGACTCAGAAAGATGTGGTGACATTTTCAAGACTCACAGCTAGAAGTCAGGAGAGTCACAAGTGTGTGCTCACCTAGTTAACAGCTCGTCCAGGAACTCTTGGGCTCTGGAGAAGGCCAGGGTGGAGACATGGGGGACGTTTCCCCCCGGGAAAGCTGGGACCATGGATGTGGCCACTTGCTCCAAGGTGCCTTCATGGAGGTCCTGCATCCTGCAGGACTCAGGTAGGTTACCAGTTACCTCAGCCGTGCACTGGGTGGGACAAGGATGGATATCCATTCAGTGGCATGACCGTGAATCCCACAAGGATTGAGGTCTGGAGCCCATTTGGGAGGTCCCAGCCCCACAGGGACGTGTGCAAGAGGAGGGACAGGAGTGCCCAAGCTGAACGAGGTTCTAGGTCTTCAAAGTGCCACTGAAGTTCCGTGCATGTTCATACAATTTTCACCATTTTTTCCCCTTCTTTTTCTTAGCTGAGGAACAACAAACCCCCTCGTAGGAACAGTGTATATGAAGAGCACGGGCCCTGTGAGTCCTCTAGAAACCTCCCCGTTATAGAGATGAGAACACAGAGGCCGAGGGATATCAAATGTCTGGTGAAGGGCATGCAGGTCAGAACTGGGAACTGTCCTGCATGACATTCCCTCTCAGGTACTGGAGACTTATCTGCTCCCGACATGGGTGGAGAGGGTGTGGGAACCTTGTCCCTCCCCAGCGTGGGAACAGTGTACACGGTAGACATGGCCTATGAAAACCATTGACTTCAAAGGAGAAAGTTATGTTTCATCCTTTTACATTAAAGGGCATTTTAAGACCCTCATTATGGAGATCCCAGATTCCGCAAGGTGGCAAGTGCTTGAAGACTGCAGACTGGAGCAAGGTGATCACCAGGCAGTAATCTGAGCAGAGGACTCGGGAAGGAGCAAATGTATGTGGTGGCTGAAAAGTGACAGGTGACTCAAAGTACCCATGAGGCAATTGCCAATGAAAGAACACTGTGATTGAGTTGGACAACCTGACAGCGGACAGGTGAAAATTTCAATGAGTGAGAAATCCCCGGGCCAGGCTGGGAGCAAGGCAGCAGCCATCATCAGAAACTGCTTTTGGCTTTGTCCCTGCTACAGCCCTTTGGGTTTGGAATCTGCCTGCAGCCGTTAAAATTTTACATGTGCACGTCCTTCCACCAGCCGTGGGCGTCCATCTCCAGCTGAGGACATTACATGTACCGTGGTCTGAATTGTGATCCCCTGATCCCATGACTTTGCAACCCCTAGAACTTCATTATGTGTCCGCATTTGAGTGTTAGTCTTCAAGCAAGTAATCAAGGTAAAGTGAATTGAGTGGTGTGGGTCTCAATCTAATCTGACCAGTGTCCTTAGAAGAGGAGGGGAGGACACATGGCAGTGCAGAGGGGAGTCCATGTGACACACAGAGAGAAGACGGCCATCTAGAAGCTGAGGAGAGACCCCTCAGGAGAAACCAGCCCTGCTGACTGCCTCCTCTCTCACTCCTAGCCGCCGGAATAGTGAGGAAAGGAATGTCTGCTGCTGACACCACCCAGTGTGGTCCTATGTTATGGCAGCCCGAGCAACCTAACACAGTCCATTCCCACACACTTCAGTGTTCCACGCAGCCCTGCTGACATGGCAGCTGCACTGAATCAGGCCCATGTCCAATAGCACTGAAGGGCTGCAGCGCTGGGGGGAGGACATCCGCTATTGGACAAGGTCTGCAAGGACTGTGGAGCTGAGTGGGAAGGGCAGTTTAAACAACAAAATCAGCGAAATGCCCAAGCGCTCATGGAGTCTACTGTGAAGTCAAACCACATTTCTCTCTCTCCTATTTCTACAAATATGTGAGGAGTGTCCTTCTACCCTCCCACGTAGCTGGAGGGAGGAGTGGGGGTCGGATTCCATTGTCATGGGGCTGTGGGACAGTCTAGGGGGAGCCCTGGGAGGGTCCCCGGGGATTCCGCAGATTTGAGTGTGTGTCTGGGCACTGCCAGGTCGTCTTGGGGTTGTGGGTGTAGAGATCCTCGAGGCCAGCTCTCACCTCTGACAGGCACTGGACTGTGTCGTCAGCCTGGTGCACCTGCACCCTGACCCTGTAGGTGGTGTAGTCGGGTCCCTGGGCCAGCACCTCAATGATGTCCTCCTGGGAGCTCTGCAGAGACAGAGTGGGTACTGAGCCAGGAGGCACCAGGAACCTTCCACCCAATCTGGGGTCCTGTGTCATGGCAGGCCTCGTCTATCAGGACACAGTGAGGATGTTCCTGGCAGCCCTGCTGAGCCAGCAAGCATTGATTTGTGTCAAGGTCTAGCAACAGTGAAAGCCTGAATCACTGATGAAAACTGTGCCCTTGTTGGGATGATATGGAGTTGGGAAAGGCCACAGCTCCTGACCTGGCCGCACTGCGATGGTTTGTCGTCCTCTGTGAGATGATAGGTCGCAGAGAACAGTATTCAGGACCTTAATCCCTCCCTTACCCCCAACGCTATTTTTTTTTTTATTTTTTTATAATACACAGCACAATCAAGTGGGATGATATTTAAGGCTTGGGGAAGGTCTACAAGGACAGTGGAGCTGGGTCTGGTCCACAGGTTACTTGGGGCAGGGAGTTAATCACTTGAAAGGAGCATAAGGCAAAGACAGCAACAAATGCTTTCTCTATGATCCCAACAAACAGATGAAGAAAGATTGCTTTTCTACCCTACCAGGGACCCGGTCGGGAGCATTGAAGGTACAGGTTTCGTTGGGAGTGGGTCTGTGAGATCTTTGAGGCCCCTGATTGGAGTCTGACTTCTGGTCCCACCCCAGTCACCTCAGGGTCCTGGGTGTGGGCCAGCTCTCACCTCCGTTTGGCACTGGACGGTTTTCCTGGCCTGCCGCACTTGTCCTTTGTACCCGTTGATGGCATAAGTGAACCTGTCAGGCAGCTCCTCTAGGATGTCCTTGTTGGAGCTCTGCAAAGACAGAGCCCGCTACCGGACCGGGAGGCATCAGGGGCCTGCCTGTGCAGTGCCAGTGGGGGAGATGCCCGCCACCCATTCTGCTCCCCAGATCAGGCAGAGAGGGGCATCTGCAAAGACCTCCATGCAGGGAGTGAAGTTGATGACCCCTTGAGTACCCCCGCCCCACCCTAACAAGCGGGTAGCAGGTCTCCGACCCCAGCACTCACATGACACACCCTCCAGGCTTCTGACACCCACCAACCTGCTCCTGCACAGGATGTGCGTCCCTCATCCCACGCTGTCCCTCACCATCCCGGACACACACACATACCCGGGATGAGGGGCAAGAGGTGTGGGGCTCCCCAGGTGTGACCCCAGCTGGCGCCTGGCCTGGATGGGCCTGGCCTGGGCTGCCCTCGGTTACCTGTGGCTGCCTCCTGCCAGAGGGCGAGGGGTATCGGTGGTGGCGCTTGCGCCTATTTCTACAGCAACAGAAACATCTCTCAGCCTGGGCTTTCTTCTGCCCAGAGCCTCGGAAGAACGGGAAGCAACACAGAGACATCCTCGTCTCCTGACCCCCTCCACTCAAGTGAGCTGGAAAGGCAGTTGTCTCTAGAATGTGGGTACCTGGTTACCACGGTTCCAGTTTCTCTCACCAAGGAAGTGAGGTCACCCCTTCAACGTTCCATGACCTGTGCCCCTTCCTCCAATCAGAGGCACCCAAAGGACCATGTGGGCTGTTGGCCTCTCACCCTCTTGGCCCATGTTATCTCCATACCTGTACATCAGTATCCAACACAGCCCTCTCCCCAGCTCTCTGGGAATGTGTGAGGCACCCCGGCTTGGGAGAGAAAGCTGTGTTCACACCTCCTTTTTCTTACTTGTTCTGTGCCCTGAGGAAGCCCCTGTGCCTCCCAGGGTGTCCCCCAGTCTGCCGAGCTGCCCAATGAGGATGATGCTAGACACCATTTCCATAGGAAGTCATCAGGTGTGGATGAGACAAGGCCCCTAACCCCTGTGGGCTGGTGTCCCATGAATCTGATGAACAAACGTAGAGGTGGAAGCGTGACAAGCATGAGTGGGACACAGCATGGAACACTAGACAAAACAGGCCTGAGGTCCAGCCTGAGATCTCAGGGAAGTCACTGCTCATGTCGGCCTCATTTTCAAGTCTGCACCTTTAAGGGTTTGAAATGACAGGAAATTCAGATATTGTCACTCACTGGCCTAAAACCTCGCAGTGGTGTCTTTTTACACGTAGCATCAGACCCAGTGCCTTATGTGTGCCCAGGTGTTAAGGAGCCTTCACAGAGGCTTCGAGTGAGTCCAGCCTCCTGGTAGGAACAGCCTTGTGTGTCCACTGAGAGCTCATTAACTGGCTTCTGAACAACATAGCGTACAGCCCAGGTGATTGGATGTCAGGTCCTGTCACTTCTCTCGTGCTCTCATTCTTGAGGTCCGTCCCTTCCTTCCTCTCAGCCTCTCTCTCACTTTCTCTCTGTACGTGCGTCTCTGTCTGTGCCACTGGACTATTGTTCTGTCTTTAAACTGAGTCCACACCTTTTTCCTTACCACTTTCGTAAATCTTGGTTTTGCTAAGTTCTCCCCTTTGTTCTCAGAGTCTCTTGGTCTGAGAACAGATACGGCATATTTTGCTACTTTATGATAACGTCTAGACATAACCTGTCAAGTCCCACGAGTGTGGTAGCGTCCAACCTTGACATTCCTGATACAAGGATTCTAGTGTGAAGCCATCAGGGTTAGCACCGAGAGTACTAAGCCCCATTGGCCTCAGAGCCTCTTGATACCATGTGTTCTCTCTGACCTGTCAACCTCTAGTATCGCTGGGTCCCTAACCATTCTCAACCGGCAGCCCGAAGGATCTTTTGAAAATGTAAATGTGATCACGTCTCTTATGGAAACTAACACTGGTTTCCTATGGCCTTTAGAAATAAGTCCAGAATCCTTAGTGTGTCCGTCCGGGCCCTCCATCATGTGACCTTAGCCTCTTTTCCAGGCTTGTCTCCCCCTCACCCTTTTTCTCTGGTCACCCTTTGGAGATCCTCATTGGCATCACACTCTCCCAGCCCAGCTTAGAGCTGTGCCATGCCCCGTGTCCCAGCGTTTCCCTCTGGAGTCATTGGAAGACTGGTGTTCTTTCAGGCATCTCCAATGTTTCCTCTGTCCTCCTCTCTGCTTCCATGCTTTTTTTTTGCTGTACCGTGAAATGCTACAACCTTGTCCACCCTCAGGAGTTTTAAGGATCTCATTCAGTGTGGAAGCTGAGAATTATAAGCAGCAGAATACTGATGAAACTAACAGTAGGGATTTGTTTTTCTCACCAAAAAACCAATCCACAGGTAGGTGGATCCAATATTGGGTTCAGCTGCTCGATGATATCAGGGTAAGCTGCCAGCAACGAAGTGGCGGCATCAGCTCCCGGCATCGAAGAGAGGAAAAAAGTTCTCTCTTGGCTATTGTGCTTTTTATCAGGGAGGAAAATAGTGTCTCAGAAATCAATTATGAGACTCTTGCGTGAGCCCTTGGCCAGAACAGGCCAAATTGCAAGGGACATGGGGTAGTTTAGTGGCAGACTGCTCCTGAAGGAGGTGCCTCAGCCCAGGAGGAGGAGGAGGTGAGGGGAAGGGCAGTTGGGAAGTGTCTGATGGTGAGTTTCCTGTTTCTGCTGTGAACACTAATGGCCCCATACATTTCTTCTGTGTGGACGTGTGGAGGAAAGGTGTCCCGAGATTCAGGGATGACTGTTTCAAGTCTGTTTCCTAGTGTCTTGAAGTATTCTGTCTAATAGGGCCCATATTATCCATATGTAACTTTTTAAAAATACATGTTTTTATTGATCTCAGAGGGCGGAGGGGAAACAGAAGGGAGAGAGAGGCGGGTGGGGGGAGAGAGAAACATCAATGATGAGAGAGCCTCATTGATCACATAGCCCCTAGACTGCAACCCAGGTATGTGCCCTGACTGGGAATGAAACTGGGACCTCCTGGTTCAGGGGTTGACGCTCAACCACTGAGCCACACCAGCCTGGCCGCCACACATAACTTTTTAAAATTAAACTTTTATTAATTCAAATTAAGTAAAAAGTAAAATTCACGTAGACGTTTAGGTTTCTCCTGTTGGATACCCACGGAGGAGTGTTGGCTTGGTGTATAGACCAGCTGGTTTCCCTTGAAAGCAAGTGTGAAATGAAAGAAAGGGAATGTGTCTCCCCTCAGAGCAAGAGTGTTCACGTGAGAATGATGAGCTTTGGATGATGGGGCCACAGCACTGCATGGATCCCTCTTGCACAGCATGCCTCCTTTTGAAATACTCACCTACTAATGGCATTCCTTTTTCCTTTTCTGCTTAAAACTTTTTGACATAATGGTTTTAATTTTAATTATAGATTGTTCCAGTGGTGACAGTGAACTATGGCCCTTCCGGTAGAAGCAGGGCTGTGTACCTTGTTTCTGTACCGTCCTGTGCCAGTGGAACCGTTGCCTCTTGCTAAGATGAGTTTGACTGGTGAGTGAAATTCTGGGCTCACTGGGGAAGGAAAATGATTAAGGAAGTGTTCAGCGAGGGAGTTGTTTTGAATCATTCCTGTTGCAACCAAAGCAATGCTCTTTCTATCCCCAGTGCTTTTAAATATTGTTAACAGCTAGCCTGGTGGTTGTTGCTGCTCAAATAGCAGATCAAGCTAAACACTGAGGGAAGTGGAATGCAGCCCATTAAGTAATTTTGGCTTTTAATGAGAGCATTTCAAGATATAAATTGGCACTTGGGAAAGTTTGGAAAGATATTATTGAGTCTGGCCAGTGTTGCACAGTGGTCGAGCGATCGCCTGTGAACCAGGCAGGAGTTCATGCTTGGTTTGATTCCGGGTCAGGGCACATGCCCGGGTTGCAGACTGGATCATATCCAATAGGGGTCGTGAAGGAGGCAGCCGATCAATGATTCTCTCTCATCATTTATGTTTCTGTCTCTCTCCTTCGCCCTCCCTGAAATCAATCAAAGTATGTTTCTTAAAATGCATATTTAGTCTAGCCCTTGCTGATGTGGCTCATTTGGATGGGCATCTCCCCTTGCACTGAAAGGTTTCCGGATCAGTTCCCAGTTAGGGCGCTTGGCAGGGTTTTGCGGTCAGTTCCATTCGGGGGTGGGGAGGAGGCAGCCGATCCACCTTTCATCGCTGTTGCTCTGCCTCCCCATTCCTCTCTCTACTGTATGTTAATATATTTTGGATATATGATCCTTGTGTAAAACCAGGAACTATACATAAGAAAATGAGAAGAAACTGTCACTTCTAGTAGTTTCACTTCCTCCAGTTCACTAGTGTTCACTTTTTGATGCATATATTTCCATTTTTTATTTCTCCGTTTTATCAGTTTATACTTAATTATCAGAAAAAATTAAATGTTTCAGAAATTATTTTAAAACTGTATTATACAGCGAGCATCCTTCAATGTCAGCATATATGAGTACATATGTATGTTTGTGTATGTGTGTGTGTGTGTATACATATATATATGAAATTATGTATATGTACATGAATAGATAAGGTCTACACGTGTTTTTAATCAACAACTTTATTTCTATTTATTCAAAAGGGTATTTAACTTAATGGATTATTGCCTACATAAATAGCTAGGTATTATTGGAAATTATCATTATTTACTATTATAAATATACATTTGGGGTGTATTCCTCTTAGTTATTTAAGATAATCGCCTAGAACTCTTAGGACAGCACCAGAGAAGGCTCCCAGTGCCGCCAGCAGCTGGCTCCATAATGGCTTCAGGTACTGCCTCAGGCCAGGCCAGGCCAGGGCGGGGCCCCTCGCTGGACCAGGCTCTGGCCCCTGAGCAGGCCCTTCCTCTGGCTCTGGAGAGCTCTGGAGCTCTGGGTGTGGACCTGGAGCAGGAGAAGGAGACAGATTTTCTCACACACCTGGCTTTCCTGTGACTTTCCTCAGATAGGAAAGATGCCTCTGCCTGTAAGGGAACTCTAGCCCATGAGCCTGCCCTCCCCAGATTACCTGCCCAGGTTATCAGTGCCCCTCACCTTCCTGAGTTGCCTCGGTGGGCTCAAGATGCTCCAGCTGTACCCATAGATTTTGGGCGTGGCCCACCAGGTGTGAGGCAGGGTAGTTGATGGGCACCAAGGCCTGCTCCACCTCGAACCAGGCAAAAGGAAGGGGCTGCCCAAAACCCTGGACCTGGTCCAGCCAGGTCCCCACCATCGAAGCAATGGCCCTGGGGAGAGGCAGGTGGGCAGTAAAGTCAGAGTCCCGGTCTTCCCTTCCACTCTGCCCTCCCATGGCACTCTCGTTTGGGACTGAGCCTCTGTGCAGTCCCCTCCACATCCAGGGGACAGCCCCACGCCACCCCCAGCCCCTGTGTGGCTGTTCTGTTTGTAGCAGGTGTGGGATCCGGCAGGTTTAACACAGAGTCTGTGTGAGACTCTTCTTCCCACTGGCAGCTCTCCTGAATGTCCTGTACACTGCCCACCCCAGCCCTCCATGCCCCTGGGCATCTGGGCTGAGGACTGAGACAGACTCCTAAGCAGCCTGCTCACCACAATCCTGTTTGAGCCCGGCCACAGTGGTCAGGGGAGGTGGATGGAGAGAGGGGCAGGCAGAGCGCGATGGGTCTTCGGGGGAAGGAGACTCTGAGGGACAACTCAGCCCAGCCTCCCCTCTGGGTCTACAAGACCAGGGACCCCATCCTCTGTCCTCTTTGACTCATGTCCTCCTGGCAAAGAAGCCACTGGAGCTTGGGCCTTTCTTGGGAATCAGAAGATGTGTAAGGTCAGGGTTCTGCAAGGCACTCCCTCAACTCACAGTCCTTCCTCTGCTGACACAGGGGGCCATCCTTCTGGACGCAGAGACCACTCACTTTATTGCTTGGTCCTGCGGTGTGTCACCCCGGTCCTTATAAGGAGGTGTGCCTCCAGATGTAGCAAACACCTTGATGGCATCAGCTCTGATGGAGGGTGGACAGGCCCTGTGAATGATGGACAGCGTGACTGCTGGACCCACTGCCTAGAACTGAGGCCCAGGGATTGTGTCTGCTTCATTCCTTGAGTCAGGCTAAGTGTCTCCAAACGTGCCTGCCTGTAGTAGGAGCTTAATACACATTGTCGAGTAAATAAACTCCAGCCAGCACCATCCCATACATCTGAGTGGGCTCGGGGCCCCTGCTACCCACCGGAGATCCCCAATGTGGCTACACCAAGGCCTAGGAGCAGCGAGGTGAAATCTCCAACTGCTTGACAGGTTGCTTTCCATGTGCTTTTCCTAACTCCGATGCCAAAGGCCGCTGATGTGGTGAGTCAGCGTTCTTTCCATGGGACAGAGTGAAATAATTGCAACAAACAACCGGCGCATGCCAGCAACCCTGTGCGACGAGCCAGGGAGCAGGTAGGACCTGCCATGGCTTGTCCCCGCAGCAGTGCTATGAAGTTTCTCCCCAAGCACCCCACTTTTCAGAGGAGCATACTGAGACTCAGAAAGATGTGGTGACATTTTCAAGACTCACAGCTAGCAGTCAGGAGAGTCACAAGTGTGTGCTCACCTAGTTAACAGCTCGTCCAGGAACTCTTGGGCTCTGGAGAAGGCCAGGGTGGAGACATGGGGGACGTTTCCCCCCGGGAAAGCTGGGACCATGGATGTGGCCACTTGCTCCAAGGTGCCTTCATGGAGGTCCTGCATCCTGCAGGACTCAGGTAGGTTACCAGTTACCTCAGCCGTGCACTGGGTGGGACAAGGAAGGATATCCATTCAGTGGCATGACTGTGAATCCCACAAGGATTGAGGTCTGGAGCCCATTTGGGAGGTCCCAGCCCCACAGGGACGTGTGCAAGAGGAGGGACAGGAGTGCCCAAGCTGAACGAGGTTCTAGGTCTTCAAAGTGCCACTGAAGTTCCGTGCATGTTCATACAATTTTCACCATTTTTTCCCCTTCTTTTTCTTAGCTGAGGAACAACAAACCCCCTCATAGGAACAGTGTATATGAAGAGCACGGGCCCTGTGAGTCCTCTAGAAACCTCCCCGTTATAGAGATGAGAACACAGAGGCCGAGGGATATCAAATGTCTGGTGAAGGGCATGCAGGTCAGAACTGGGAACTGTCCTGCATGACATTCCCTCTCAGGTACTGGAGACTTATCTGCTCCCGACATGGGTGGAGAGGGTGTGGGAACCTTGTCCCTCCCCAGCGTGGGAACAGTGTACACGGTAGACATGGCCTGTGAAAACCATTGACTTCAAAGGAGAAAGTTATGTTTCATCCTTTTACATTAAAGGGCATTTTAAGACCCTCATTATGGAGATCCCAGATTCCGCAAGGTGGCAAATGCTTGAAGACTGCAGACTGGAGCAAGGTGATCAACAGGCAGTAATCTGAGCAGAGGACTCGGGAAGGAGCAAATGTATGTGGTGGCTGAAAAGTGACAGGTGACTCAAAGTACCCATGAGGCAATTGCCAATGAAGGAACACTGTGATTGAGTTGGACAACCTGACAGCGGACAGGTGAAAATTTCAATGAGTGAGAAATCCCCGGGCCAGGCTGGGAGCAAGGCAGCAGCCATCATCAGAAACTGCTTTTGGCTATGTCCCTGCTACAGCCCTTTGGGTTTGGAATCTGCCTGCAGCCGTTAAAATTTTACATGTGCACGTCCTTCCACCAGCCGTGGGCGTCCATCTCCAGCTGAGGACATTACATGTACCGTGGTCTGAATTGTGATCCCCTGATCCCATGACTTTGCAACCCCTAGAACTTCATTATGTGTCCGCATTTGAGTGTTAGTCTTCAAGCAAGTAATCAAGGTAAAGTGAATTGAGTGGTGTGGGTCTCAATCTAATCTGACCAGTGTCCTTAGAAGAGGAGGGGAGGACACATGGCAGTGCAGAGGGGAGTCCATGTGACACACAGAGAGAAGACGGCCATCTAGAAGCTGAGGAGAGACCCCTCAGGAGAAACCAGCCCTGCTGACTGCCTCCTCTCTCACTCCTAGCCGCCGGAATAGTGAGGAAAGGAATGTCTGCTGCTGACACCACCCAGTGTGGTCCTATGTTATGGCAGCCCGAGCAACCTAACACAGTCCATTCCCACACACTTCAGTGTTCCACGCAGCCCTGCTGACATGGCAGCTGCACTGAATCAGGCCCATGTCCAACAGCACTGAAGGGCTGCAGCGCTGGGGGGAGGACATCCGCTATTGGACAAGGTCTGCAAGGACTGTGGAGCTGAGTGGCAAGGGTAGTTTAAACAACAAAATCAGCGAAATGCCCAAGCGCTCATGGAGTCTACTGTGAAGTCAAACCACATTTCTCTCTCTCCTATTTCTACAAATATGTGAGGAGTGTCCTTCTACCCTCCCACGTAGCTGGAGGGAGGAGTGGGGGTCGGATTCCATTGTCATGGGGCTGTGGGACAGTCTAGGGGGAGCCCTGGGAGGGTCCCCGGGGATTCCGCAGATTTGAGTGTGTGTCTGGGCACTGCCAGGTCGTCTTGGGGTTGTGGGTGTAGAGATCCTCGAGGCCAGCTCTCACCTCTGACAAGCACTGGACTGTGTCGTCAGCCTGGTGCACCTGCACCCTGACCCTGTAGGTGGTGTAGTCGGGTCCCTGGGCCAGCACCTCAATGATGTCCTCCTGGGAGCTCTGCAGAGACAGAGTGGGTACTGAGCCAGGAGGCACCAGGAACCTTCCACCCAATCTGGGGTCCTGTGTCATGGCAGGCCTCGTCTATCAGGACACAGTGAGGATGTTCCTGGCAGCCCTGCTGAGCCAGCAAGCATTGATTTGTGTCAAGGTCTAGCAACAGTGAAAGCCTGAATCACTGATGAAAACTGTGCCCTTGTTGGGATGATATGGAGTTGGGAAAGGCCACAGCTCCTGACCTGGCCGCACTGCGATGGTTTGTCGTCCTCTGTGAGATGATAGGTCGCAGAGAACAGTATTCAGGACCTTAATCCCTCCCTTACCCCCAACGCTATTTTTTTTTTTATTTTTTTATAATACACAGCACAATCAAGTGGGATGATGTTTAAGGCTTGGGGAAGGTCTACAAGGACAGTGGAGCTGGGTCTGGTCCACAGGTTACTTGGGGCAGGGAGTTAATCACTTGAAAGGAGCATAAGGCAAAGACAGCAACAAATGCTTTCTCTATGATCCCAACAAACAGATGAAGAAAGATTGCTTTTCTACCCTACCAGGGACCCGGTCGGGAGCATTGAAGGTACAGGTTTCGTTGGGAGTGGGTCTGTGAGATCTTTGAGGCCCCTGATTGGAGTCTGACTTCTGGTCCCACCCCAGTCACCTCAGGGTCCTGGGTGTGGGCCAGCTCTCACCTCCGTTTGGCACTGGACGGTTTTCCTGGCCTGCCGCACTTGTCCTTTGTACCCGTTGATGGCATAAGTGAACCTGTCAGGCAGCTCCTCTAGGATGTCCTTGTTGGAGCTCTGCAAAGACAGAGCCCGCTACCGGACCGGGAGGCATCAGGGGCCTGCCTGTGCAGTGCCAGTGGGGGAGATGCCCGCCACCCATTCTGCTCCCCAGATCAGGCAGAGAGGGGCATCTGCAAAGACCTCCATGCAGGGAGTGAAGTTGATGACCCCTTGAGTACCCCCGCCCCACCCTAACAAGCGGGTAGCAGGTCTCCGACCCCAGCACTCACATGACACACCCTCCAGGCTTCTGACACCCACCAACCTGCTCCTGCACAGGATGTGCGTCCCTCATCCCACGCTGTCCCTCACCATCCCGGACACACACACATACCCGGGATGAGGGGCAAGAGGTGTGGGGCTCCCCAGGTGTGACCCCAGCTGGCGCCTGGCCTGGATGGGCCTGGCCTGGGCTGCCCTCGGTTACCTGTGGGTGCCTCCTGCCAGAGGGCGAGGGGTATCGGTGGTGGCGCTTGCGCCTATTTCTACAGCAACAGAAACATCTCTCAGCCTCGGCTTTCTTCTGCCCAGAGCCTCGGAAGAAAGGGAAGCAACACAGAGACATCCTCGTCTCCTGACCCCCTCCACTCAAGTGAGCTGGAAAGGCAGTTGTCTCTAGAATGTGGGTACCTGGTTACCACGGTTCCAGTTTCTCTCACCAAGGAAGTGAGGTCACCCCTTCAACGTTCCATGACCTGTGCCCCTTCCTCCAATCAGAGGCACCCAAAGGACCATGTGGGCTGTTGGCCTCTCACCCTCTTGGCCCATGTTATCTCCATACCTGTACATCAGTATCCAACACAGCCCTCTCCCCAGCTCTCTGGGAATGTGTGAGGCACCCCGGCTTGGGAGAGAAAGCTGTGTTCACACCTCCTTTTTCTTACTTGTTCTGTGCCCTGAGGAAGCCCCTGTGCCTCCCAGGGTGTCCCCCAGTCTGCCGAGCTGCCCAATGAGGATGATGCTAGACACCATTTCCATAGGAAGTCATCAGGTGTGGATGAGACAAGGCCCCTAACCCCTGTGGGCTGGTGTCCCATGAATCTGATGAACAAACGTAGAGGTGGAAGCGTGACAAGCATGAGTGGGACACAGCATGGAACACTAGACAAAACAGGCCTGAGGTCCAGCCTGAGATCTCAGGGAAGTCACTGCTCATGTCGGCCTCATTTTCAAGTCTGCACCTTTAAGGGTTTGAAATGACAGGAAATTCAGATATTGTCACTCACTGGCCTAAAACCTCGCAGTGGTGTCTTTTTACACGTAGCATCAGACCCAGTGCCTTATGTGTGCCCAGGTGTTAGGAGCCTTCACAGAGGCTTCGAGTGAGTCCAGCCTCCTGGTAGGAACAGCCTTGTGTGTCCGCTGAGAGCTCATTAACTGGCTTCTGAACAACATAGCGTACAGCCCAGGTGATGGGATGTCAGGTCCTGTCACTTCTCTCGTGCTCTCATTCTTGAGGTCCGTCCCTTCCTTCCTCTCAGCCTCTCTCTCACTTTCTCTCTGTATGTGCGTCTCTGTCTGTGCCACTGGACTATTGTTCTGTCTTTAAACTGAGTCCACACCCTTTTCCTTACCACTTTCGTAAATCTTGGTTTTGCTAAGTTCTCCCCTTTGTTCTCAGAGTCTCTTGGTCTGAGAACAGATACGGCATATTTTGCTACTTTATGATAACGTCTAGACATAACCTGTCAAGTCCCACGAGTGTGGTAGCGTCCAACCTTGACATTCCTGATACAAGGATTCTAGTGTGAAGCCATCAGGGTTAGCACCGAGAGTACTAAGCCCCATTGGCCTCAGAGCCTCTTGATACCATGTGTTCTCTCTGACCTGTCAACCTCTAGTATCGCTGGGTCCCTAACCATTCTCAACCGGCAGCCCGAAGGATCTTTTGAAAATGTAAATGTGATCACGTCTCTTATGGAAACTAACACTGGTTTCCTATGGCCTTTAGAAATAAGTCCAGAATCCTTAGTGTGTCCGTCCGGGCCCTCCATCATGTGACCTTAGCCTCTTTTCCAGGCTTGTCTCCCCCTCACCCTTTTTCTCTGGTCACCCTTTGGAGATCCTCATTGGCATCACACTCTCCCAGCCCAGCTTAGAGCTGTGCCATGCCCCGTGTCCCAGCGTTTCCCTCTGGAGTCGTTGGAAGACTGGTGTTCTTTCAGGCATCTCCAATGTTTCCTCTGTCCTCCTCTCTGCTTCCATGCTTTTTTTTTGCTGTACCGTGAAATGCTACAACCTTGTCCACCCTCAGGAGTTTTAAGGATCTCATTCAGTGTGGAAGCTGAGAATTATAAGCAGCAGAATACTGATGAAACTAACAGTAGGGATTTGTTTTTCTCACCAAAAAACCAATCCACAGGTAGGTGGATCCAATATTGGGTTCAGCTGCTCGATGATATCAGGGTAAGCTGCCAGCAACGAAGTGGCGGCATCAGCTCCCGGCATCGAAGAGAGGAAAAAAGTTCTCTCTTGGCTATTGTGCTTTTTATCAGGGAGGAAAATAGTGTCTCAGAAATCAATTATGAGACTCTTGCGTGAGCCCTTGGCCAGAACAGGCCAAATTGCAAGGGACATGGGGTAGTTTAGTGGCAGACTGCTCCTGAAGGAGGTGCCTCAGCCCAGGAGGAGGAGGAGGTGAGGGGAAGGGCAGTTGGGAAGTGTCTGATGGTGAGTTTCCTGTTTCTGCTGTGAACACTAATGGCCCCATACATTTCTTCTGTGTGGACGTGTGGAGGAAAGGTGTCCCGAGATTCAGGGATGACTGTTTCAAGTCTGTTTCCTAGTGTCTTGAAGTATTCTGTCTAATAGGGCCCATATTATCCATATGTAACTTTTTAAAAATACATGTTTTTATTGATCTCAGAGGGCGGAGGGGAAACAGAAGGGAGAGAGAGGCGGGTGGGGGGAGAGAGAAACATCAATGATGAGAGAGCCTCATTGATCACATAGCCCCTAGACTGCAACCCAGGTATGTGCCCTGACTGGGAATGAAACTGGGACCTCCTGGTTCAGGGGTTGACGCTCAACCACTGAGCCACACCAGCCTGGCCGCCACACATAACTTTTTAAAATTAAACTTTTATTAATTCAAATTAAGTAAAAAGTAAAATTCACGTAGACGTTTAGGTTTCTCCTGTTGGATACCCACGGAGGAGTGTTGGCTTGGTGTATAGACCAGCTGGTTTCCCTTGAAAGCAAGTGTGAAATGAAAGAAAGGGAATGTGTCTCCCCTCAGAGCAAGAGTGTTCACGTGAGAATGATGAGCTTTGGATGATGGGGCCACAGCACTGCATGGATCCCTCTTGCACAGCATGCCTCCTTTTGAAATACTCACCTACTAACGGCATTCCTTTTTCCTTTTCTGCTTAAAACTTTTTGACATAATGGTTTTAATTTTAATTATAGATTGTTCCAGTGGTGACAGTGAACTATGGCCCTTCCGGTAGAAAGCAGGGCTGTGTACCTTGTTTCTGTACCGTCCTGTGCCAGTGGAACCATTGCCTCTTGCTAAGATGAGTTTGACTGGTGAGTGAAATTCTGGGCTCACTGGGGAAGGAAAATGATTAAGGAAGTGTTCAGCGAGGGAGTTGTTTTGAATCATTCCTGTTGCAACCAAAGCAATGCTCTTTCTATCCCCAGTGCTTTTAAATATTGTTAACAGCTAGCCTGGTGGTTGTTGCTGCTCAAATAGCAGATCAAGCTAAACACTGAGGGAAGTGGAATGCAGCCCATTAAGTAATTTTGGCTTTTAATGAGAGCATTTCAAGATATAAATTGGCACTTGGGAAAGTTTGGAAAGATATTATTGAGTCTGGCCAGTGTTGCACAGTGGTCGAGCGATCGCCTGTGAACCAGGCAGGAGTTCATGCTTGGTTTGATTCCGGGTCAGGGCACATGCCCGGGTTGCAGACTGGATCATATCCAATAGGGGTCGTGAAGGAGGCAGCCGATCAATGATTCTCTCTCATCATTTATGTTTCTGTCTCTCTCCTTCGCCCTCCCTGAAATCAATCAAAGTATGTTTCTTAAAATGCATATTTAGTCTAGCCCTTGCTGATGTGGCTCATTTGGATGGGCATCTCCCCTTGCACTGAAAGGTTTCCGGATCAGTTCCCAGTTAGGGCGCTTGGCAGGGTTTTGCGGTCAGTTCCATTCGGGGGTGGGGAGGAGGCAGCCGATCCACCTTTCATCGCTGTTTCTCTGCCTCCCCATTCCTCTCTCTACTGTATGTTAATATATTTTGGATATATGATCCTTGTGTAAAACCAGGAACTATACATAAAAAAATGAGAAGAAACTGTCACTTCTAGCAGTTTCACTTCCTCCAGTTCACTAGTGTTCACATTTTGATGCATATATTTCCATTTTTTATTTCTCCGTTTTATCAGTTTATACTTAATTATCAGAAAAAATTAAATGTTTCAGAAATTATTTTAAAACTGTATTATACAGCGAGCATCCTTCCATGTCAGCATATATGTGTACATATGTATGTTTGTGTATGTGTGTGTGTGTGTATACATATATATATATATGAAATTATGTATATGTACATGAATAGATAAGGTCTACACGTGTTTTTAATCAACAACTTTATTTCTATTTATTCAAAAGGGTATTTAACTTAATGGATTATTGCCTACATAAATAGCTAGGTATTATTGGAAATTATCATTATTTACTATTATAAATATACAGTTGGGGTGTATTCCTCTTAGTTATTTAAGATAATCGCCTAGAACTCTTAGGACAGCACCAGAGAAGGCTCCCAGTGTCGCCAGCAGCTGGCTCCATAATGGCTTCAGGTACTGCCTCAGGCCAGGCCAGGCCAGGGCGGGGCCCCTCGCCGGACCAGGCTCTGGCCCCTGAGCAGGCCCTTCCTCTGGCTCTGGAGAGCTCTGGAGCTCTGGGTGTGGACCTGGAGCAGGAGAAGGAGACAGATTTACTCACACACCTGGCTTTCCTGTGACTTTCCTCAGACAGGAAAGATGCCTCTGCCTGTAAGGGAACTCTAGCCCATGAGCCTGCCCTCCCCAGATTACCTGCCCAGGTTATCAGTGCCCCTCACCTTCCTGAGTTGCCTTGGTAGGCTCAAGATGCTCCAGCTGTACCCATAGATTTTGGGCGTGGCCCACCAGGTGTGAGGCAGGGTAGTTGATGGGCACCAAGGCCTGCTCCACCTCGAACCAGGCAAAAGGAAGGGGCTGCCCAAAACCCTGGACCTGGTCCAGCCAGGTCCCCACCATCGAAGCAATGGCCCTGGGGAGAGGCAGGTGGGCAGTAAAGTCAGAGTCCCGGTCTTCCCTTCCACTCTGCCCTCCCATGGCACTCTCGTTTGGGACTGAGCCTCTGTGCAGTCCCCTCCACATCCAGGGGACAGCCCCACGCCACCCCCAGCCCCTGTGTGGCTGTTCTGTTTGTAGCAGGTGTGGGATCCGGCAGGTTTAACACAGAGTCTGTGTGAGACTCTTCTTCCCACTGGCAGCTCTCCTGAAGGTCCTGTACACTGCCCACCCCAGCCCTCCATGCCCCTGGGCATCTGGGCTGAGGACTGAGACAGACTCCTGAGCAGCCTGCTCACCACAATCCTGTTTGAGCCCGGCCACAGTGGTCAGGGGAGGTGGATGGAGAGAGGGGCAGGCAGAGCGCGATGGGTCTTGGGGGGAAGGAGACTCTGAGGGACAACTCAGCCCAGCCTCCCCTCTGGGTCTACAAGACCAGGGACCCCATCCTCTGTCCTCTTTGACTCATGTCCTCCTGGCAAAGAAGCCACTGGAGCTCGGGCCTTTCTTGGGAATCAGAAGATGTGTAAGGTCAGGGTTCTGCAAGGCACTCCCCCAACTCACAGTCCCTACTCTGCTGACACAGGGGGCCCTCCTTCTGGACTCAGAGACCACTCACTTTATTGCTTGGTCCTGCGGTGTGTCACCCCGGTCCTTATAAGGAGGTGTGCCTCCAGATGTAGCAAACACCTTGATGGCATCGGCTCTGATGGATGGTGGACAGGCCCTGTGAATGATGGACAGCGTGACTGCTGGACCCACTGCCTAGAACTGAGACCCAGGGATTGTGTCTGCTTCATTCCTTGAGTCAGGCTATGTGTCTCCAAACGTGCCTGCCTGTAGTAGGAGCTTAATACACATTGTCGAGTAAATAAACTCCAGCCAGCACCATCCCATACATCTGAGTGGGCTCGGGGCCCCTGCTACCCACCGGAGATCCCCAATGTGGCTACACCAAGGCCTAGGAGCAGCGAGGTGAAATCTCCAACTGCTTGACAGGTTGCTTTCCATGTGCTTTTCCTAACTCCGATGCCACAGGCCGCTTATGGGGTGAGTCAGCGTTCTTTCCATGGGACAGAGTGAAATAATTGCCACAAACAACCGGCGCACGCCAGCAACCCTGTGCGAAGAGCCAGGGAGCAGGTAGGACCTGCCATGGCTTGTCCCCGCAGCAGTGCTATGAGGTTTCTCCCCAAGCACCCCACTTTTCAGAGGAGCATACTGAGACTCAGAAAGATGTGGTGACATTTTCAAGACTCACAGCTAGCAGTCAGGAGAGTCACAAGTGTGTGCTCACCTAGTTAACAGCTCGTCCAGGAACTCTTGGGCTCTGGAGAAGGCCAGGGTGGAGACATGGGGGACGTTTCCCCCCGGGAAAGCTGGGACCATGGATGTGGCCACTTGCTCCAAGGTGCCTTCATGGAGGTCCTGCATCCTGCAGGACTCAGGTAGGTTACCAGTTACCTCAGACGTGCACTGGGTGGGACAAGGATGGATATCCATTCAGTGGCATGACCGTGAATCCCACAAGGATTGAGGTCTGGAGCCCATTTGGGAGGTCCCAGCCCCACAGGGACGTGTGCAAGAGGAGGGACAGGAGTGCCCAAGCTGAACGAGGTTCTAGGTCTTCAAAGTGCCACTGAAGTTCCGTGCATGTTCATACAATTTTCACCATTTTTTCCCCTTCTTTTTCTTAGCTGAGGAACAACAAACCCCCTCGTAGGAACAGTGTATATGAAGAGCACGGGCCCTGTGAGTCCTCTAGAAACCTCCCCGTTATAGAGATGAGAACACAGAGGCCGAGGGATATCAAATGTCTGGTGAAGGGCATGCAGGTCAGAACTGGGAACTGTCCTGCATGACATTCCCTCTCAGGTACTGGAGACTTATCTGCTCCCGACATGGGTGGAGAGGGTGTGGGAACCTTGTCCCTCCCCAGCGTGGGAACAGTGTACAGGGTAGACATGGCCTATGAAAACCATTGACTTCAAAGGAGAAAGTTATGTTTCATCCTTTTACATTAAAGGTCATTTTAAGACCCTCATTATGGAGATCCCAGATTCCGCAAGGTGGCAAGTGCTTGAAGACTGCAGACTGGAGCAAGGTGATCACCAGGCAGTAATCTGAGCAGAGGACTCGGGAAGGAGCAAATGTATGTGGTGGCTGAAAAGTGACAGGTGACTCAAAGTACCCATGAGGCAATTGCCAATGAAAGAACACTGTGATTGAGTTGGACAACCTGACAGCGGACAGGTGAAAATTTCAATGAGTGAGAAATCCCCAGGCCAGGCTGGGAGCAAGGCAGCAGCCATCATCAGAAACTGCTTTTGGCTATGTCCCTGCTACAGCCCTTTGGGTTTGGAATCTGCCTGCAGCCGTTAAAATTTTACATGTGCACGTCCTTCCACCAGCCGTGGGCGTCCATCTCCAGCTGAGGACATTACATGTACCGTGGTCTGAATTGTGATCCCCTGATCCCATGACTTTGCAACCCCTAGAACTTCATTATGTGTCCGCATTTGAGTGTTAGTCTTCAAGCAAGTAATCAAGGTAAAGTGAATTGAGTGGTGTGGGTCTCAATCTAATCTGACCAGTGTCCTTAGAAGAGGAGGGGAGGACACATGGCAGTGCAGAGGGGAGTCCATGTGACACACAGAGAGAAGACGGCCATCTAGAAGCTGAGGAGAGACCCCTCAGGAGAAACCAGCCCTGCTGACTGCCTCCTCTCTCACGCCTAGCCGCCGGAATAGTGAGGAAAGGAATGTCTGCTGCTGACACCACCCAGTGTGGTCCTATGTTATGGCAGCCCGAGCAACCTAACACAGTCCATTCCCACACACTTCAGTGTTCCACGCAGCCCTGCTGACATGGCAGCTGCACTGAATCAGGCCCATGTCCAACAGCACTGAAGGGCTGCAGCGCTGGGGGGAGGACATCCGCTATTGGACAAGGTCTGCAAGGACTGTGGAGCTGAGTGGCAAGGGTAGTTTAAACAACAAAATCAGCGAAATGCCCAAGCGCTCATGGAGTCTACTGTGAAGTCAAACCACATTTCTCTCTCTCCTATTTCTACAAATATGTGAGGAGTGTCCTTCTACCCTCCCACGTAGCTGGAGGGAGGAGTGGGGGTCGGATTCCATTGTCATGGGGCTGTGGGACAGTCTAGGGGGAGCCCTGGGAGGGTCCCCGGGGATTCCGCAGATTTGAGTGTGTGTCTGGGCACTGCCAGGTCGTCTTGGGGTTGTGGGTGTAGAGATCCTCGAGGCCAGCTCTCACCTCTGACAGGCACTGGACTGTGTCGTCAGCCTGGTGCACCTGCACCCTGACCCTGTAGGTGGTGTAGTCGGGTCCCTGGGCCAGCACCTCAATGATGTCCTCCTGGGAGCTCTGCAGAGACAGAGTGGGTACTGAGCCAGGAGGCACCAGGAACCTTCCACCCAATCTGGGGTCCTGTGTCATGGCAGGCCTCGTCTATCAGGACACAGTGAGGATGTTCCTGGCAGCCCTGCTGAGCCAGCAAGCATTGATTTGTGTCAAGGTCTAGCAACAGTGAAAGCCTGAATCACTGATGAAAACTGTGCCCTTGTTGGGATGATATGGAGTTGGGAAAGGCCACAGCTCCTGACCTGGCCGCACTGCGATGGTTTGTCGTCCTCTGTGAGATGATAGGTCGCAGAGAACAGTATTCAGGACCTTAATCCCTCCCTTACCCCCAACGCTATTTTTTTTTTTTTTTTTATAATACACAGCACAATCAAGTGGGATGATGTTTAAGGCTTGGGGAAGATCTACAAGGACAGTGGAGCTGGGTCTGGTCCACAGGTTACTTGGGGCAGGGAGTTAATCACTTGAAAGGAGCATAAGGCAAAGACAGCAACAAATGCTTTCTCTATGATCCCAACAAACAGATGAAGAAAGATTGCTTTTCTACCGTACCAGGGACCCGGTCGGGAGCATTGAAGGTACAGGTTTCGTTGGGAGTGGGTCTGTGAGATCTTTGAGGCCCCTGATTGGAGTCTGACTTCTGGTCCCACCCCAGTCACCTCAGGGTCCTGGGTGTGGGCCAGCTCTCACCTCCGTTTGGCACTGGACGGTTTTCCTGGCCTGCCGCACTTGTCCTTTGTACCCGTTGATGGCATAAGTGAACCTGTCAGGCAGCTCCTCTAGGATGTCCTTGTTGGAGCTCTGCAAAGACAGAGCCCGCTACCGGACCGGGAGGCATCAGGGGCCTGCCTGTGCAGTGCCAGTAGGGGAGATGCCCGCCACCCATTCTGCTCCCCAGATCAGGCAGAGAGGGGCATCTGCAAAGACCTCCATGCAGGGAGTGAAGTTGATGACCCCTTGAGTACCCCCGCCCCACCCTAACAAGCGGGTAGCAGGTCTCCGACCCCAGCACTCACATGACACACCCTCCAGGCTTCTGACACCCACCAACCTGCTCCTGCACAGGATGTGCGTCCCTCATCCCACGCTGTCCCTCACCATCCCGGACACACACACATACCCGGGATGAGGGGCAAGAGGTGTGGGGCTCCCCAGGTGTGACCCCAGCTGGCGCCTGGCCTGGATGGGCCTGGCCTGGGCTGCCCTCGGTTACCTGTGGGTGCCTCCTGCCAGAGGGCGAGGGGTATCGGTGGTGGCGCTTGCGCCTATTTCTACAGCAACAGAAACATCTCTCAGCCTGGGCTTTCTTCTGCCCAGAGCCTCGGAAGAACGGGAAGCAACACAGAGACATCCTCGTCTCCTGACCCCCTCCACTCAAGTGAGCTGGAAAGGCAGTTGTCTCTAGAATGTGGGTACCTGGTTACCATGGTTCCAGTTTCTCTCACCAAGGAAGTGAGGTCACCCCTTCAACGTTCCATGACCTGTGCCCCTTCCTCTAATCAGAGGCACCCAAAGGCCCGTGTGGGCTGTTGGCCTCTCACCCTCCTGGCCCATGTTACCTCCATACCTGTACATCAGTATCCAACACAGCCCTCTCCCCAGCTCTCTGGGAATGTGTGAGGCACCCCGGCTTGGGAGAGAAAGCTGTGTTCACACCTCCTTTTTCTTACTTGTTCTGTGCCCTGAGGAAGCCTCTGTGCCTCCCAGGGTGTCCCCCAGTCTGCCGAGCTGCCCAATGAGGATGATGCTAGACACCATTTCCATAGGAAGTCATCAGGTGTGGATGAGACAAGGCCCCTAACCCCTGTGGGCTGGTGTCCCATGAATCTGATGAACAAACGTAGAGGTGGAAGCGTGACAAGCATGAGTGGGACACAGCATGGAACACTAGACAAAACAGGCCTGAGGTCCAGCCTGAGATCTCAGGGAAGTCACTGCTCATGTCGGCCTCATTTTCAAGTCTGCACCTTTAAGGGTTTGAAATGACAGGAAATTCAGATATTGTCACTCACTGGCCTAAAACCTCGCAGTGGTGTCTTTTTACACGTAGCATCAGATCCAGTGCCTTATGTGTGCCCAGGTGTTAGGAGCCTTCACAGAGGCTTCGAGTGAGTCCAGCCTCCTGGTAGGAACAGCCTTGTGTGTCCGCTGAGAGCTCATTAACTGGCTTCTGAACAACATAGCGTACAGCCCAGGTGATGGGATGTCAGGTCCTGTCACTTCTCTCGTGCTCTCATTCTTGAGGTCCGTCCCTTCCTTCCTCTCAGCCTCTCTCTCACTTTCTCTCTGTACGTGCGTCTCTGTCTGTGCCACTGGACTCTTGTTCTGTCTTTAAACTGAGTCCACACCCTTTTCCTTACCACTTTCGTAAATCTTGGTTTTGCTAAGTTCTCCCCTTTGTTCTCAGAGTCTCTTGGTCTGAGAACAGATACGGCATATTTTGCTACTTTATGATAACTTCTAGACATAACCTGTCAAGTCCCACGAGTGTGGTAGCGTCCAACCTTGACATTCCTGATACAAGGATTCTAGTGTGAAGCCATCAGGGTTAGCACCGAGAGTACTAAGCCCCATTGGCCTCAGAGCCTCTTGATACCATGTGTTCTCTCTGACCTGTCAACCTCTAGTATCGCTGGGTCCCTAACCATTCTCAACCGGCAGCCCGAAGGATCTTTTGAAAATGTAAATGTGATCACGTCTCTTATGGAAACTAACACTGGTTTCCTATGGCCTTTAGAAATAAGTCCAGAATCCTTAGTGTGTCCGTCCGGGCCCTCCATCATGTGACCTTAGCCTCTTTTCCAGGCTTGTCTCCCCCTCACCCTTTTTCTCTGGTCACCCTTTGGAGATCCTCATTGGCATCACACTCTCCCAGCCCAGCTTAGAGCTGTGCCATGCCCCGTGTCCCAGCGTTTCCCTCTGGAGTCGTTGGAAGACTGGTGTTCTTTCAGGCATCTCCAATGTTTCCTCTGTCCTCCTCTCTGCTTCCATGCTTTTTTTTTGCTGTACCGTGAAATGCTACAACCTTGTCCACCCTCAGGAGTTTTAAAAATCTCATTCAGTGTGGAAGCTGAGAATTATAAGCAGCAGAATACTGATGAAACTAACAGTAGGGATTTGTTTTTCTCACCAAAAAACCAATCCACAGGTAGGTGGATCCAATATTGGGTTCAGCTGCTCGATGATATCAGGGTAAGCTGCCAGCAACGAAGTGGCGGCATCAGCTCCCGGCATCGAAGAGAGGAAAAAAGTTCTCTCTTGGCTATTGTGCTTTTTATCAGGGAGGAAAATAGTGTCTCAGAAATCAATTATGAGACTCTTGCGTGAGCCCTTGGCCAGAACAGGCCAAATTGCAAGGGACATGGGGTAGTTTAGTGGCAGACTGCTCCTGAAGGAGGTGCCTCAGCCCAGGAGGAGGAGGAGGTGAGGGGAAGGGCAGTTGGGAAGTGTCTGATGGTGAGTTTCCTGTTTCTGCTGTGAACACTAATGGCCCCATACATTTCTTCTGTGTGGACGTGTGGAGGAAAGGTGTCCCGAGATTCAGGGATGACTGTTTCAAGTCTGTTTCCTAGTGTCTTGAAGTATTCTGTCTAATAGGGCCCATATTATCCATATGTAACTTTTTAAAAATAAATGTTTTTATTGATCTCAGAGGGCGGAGGGGAAACAGAAGGGAGAGAGAGGCGGGTGGGGGGAGAGAGAAACATCAATGATGAGAGAGCCTCATTGATCACATAGCCCCTAGACTGCAACCCAAGTATGTGCCCTGACTGGGAATGAAACTGGGACCTCCTGGTTCAGGGGTTGACGCTCAACCACTGAGCCACACCAGCCTGGCCGCCACACATAACTTTTTAAAATTAAACTTTTATTAATTCAAATTAAGTAAAAATTAAAATTCACGTAGACGTTTAGGTTTCTCCTGTTGGATACCCACGGAGGAGTGTTGGCTTGGTGTATAGACCAGCTGGTTTCCCTTGAAAGCAAGTGTGAAATGAAAGAAAGGGAATGTGTCTCCCCTCAGAGCAAGAGTGTTCACGTGAGAATGATGAGCTTTGGATGATGGGGCCACAGCACTGCATGGATCCCTCTTGCACAGCATGCCTCCTTTTGAAATACTCACCTACTAATGGCATTCCTTTTTCCTTTTCTGCTTAAAACTTTTTGACATAATGGTTTTAATTTTAATTATAGATTGTTCCAGTGGTGACAGTGAACTATGGCCCTTCCGGTAGAAGCAGGGCTGTGTACCTTGTTTCTGTACCGTCCTGTGCCAGTGGAACCATTGCCTCTTGCTAAGATGAGTTTGACTGGTGAGTGAAATTCTGGGCTCACTGGGGAAGGAAAATGATTAAGGAAGTGTTCAGCGAGGGAGTTGTTTTGAATCATTCCTGTTGCAACCAAAGCAATGCTCTTTCTATCCCCAGTGCTTTTAAATATTGTTAACAGCTAGCCTGGTGGTTGTTGCTGCTCAAATAGCAGATCAAGCTAAACACTGAGGGAAGTGGAATGCAGCCCATTAAGTAATTTTGGCTTTTAATGAGAGCATTTCAAGATATAAATTGGCACTTGGGAAAGTTTGGAAAGATATTATTGAGTCTGGCCAGTGTTGCACAGTGGTCGAGCGATCGCCTGTGAACCAGGCAGGAGTTCATGCTTGGTTTGATTCCGGGTCAGGGCACATGCCCGGGTTGCAGACTGGATCATATCCAATAGGGGTCGTGAAGGAGGCAGCCGATCAATGATTCTCTCTCATCATTTATGTTTCTGTCTCTCTCCTTCGCCCTCCCTGAAATCAATCAAAGTATGTTTCTTAAAATGCATATTTAGTCTAGCCCTTGCTGATGTGGCTCATTTGGATGGGCATCTCCCCTTGCACTGAAAGGTTTCCGGATCAGTTCCCAGTTAGGGCGCTTGGCAGGGTTTTGCGGTCAGTTCCATTCGGGGGTGGGGAGGAGGCAGCCGATCCACCTTTCATCGCTGTTTCTCTGCCTCCCCATTCCTCTCTCTACTGTATGTTAATATATTTTGGATATATGATCCTTGTGTAAAACCAGAAACTATACATAAGAAAATGAGAAGAAACTGTCACTTCTAGCAGTTTCACTTCCTCCAGTTCACTAGTGTTCACATTTTGATGCATATATTTCCATTTTTTATTTCTCCGTTTTATCAGTTTATACTTAATTATCAGAAAAAATTAAATGTTTCAGAAATTATTTTAAAACTGTATTATACAGCGAGCATCCTTCCATGTCAGCATATATGAGTACATATGTATGTTTGTGTATATGTGTGTGTGTATACATATATATATATATATATATATATATGAAATTATGTATATGTACATGAATAGATAAGGTCTACACGTGTTTTTAATCAACAACTTTATTTCTATTTATTCAAAAGGGTATTTAACTTAATGGATTATTGCCTACATAAATAGCTAGGTATTATTGGAAATTATCATTATTTACTATTATAAATATACAGTTGGGGTGTATTCCTCTTAGTTATTTAAGATAATCTCCTAGAACTCTTAGGACAGCACCAGAGAAGGCTCCCAGTGCCGCCAGCAGCTGGCTCCATAATGGCTTCAGGTACTGCCTCAGGCCAGGCCAGGCCAGGGCGGGGCCCCTCGCCGGACCAGGCTCTGGCCCCTGAGCAGGCCCTTCCTCTGGCTCTGGAGAGCTCTGGAGCTCTGGGTGTGGACCTGGAGCAGGAGAAGGAGACAGATTTACTCACACACCTGGCTTTCCTGTGACTTTCCTCAGACAGGAAAGATGCCTCTGCCTGTAAGGGAACTCTATAGCCCATGAGCCTGCCCTCCCCAGATTATCTGCCCAGGTTATCAGTGCCCCTCACCTTCCTGAGTTGCCTCGGTGGGCTCAAGATGCTCCAGCTGTACCCATAGATTTTGGGCGTGGCCCACCAGGTGTGAGGCAGGGTAGTTGATGGGCACCAAGGCCTGCTCCACCTCGAACCAGGCAAAAGGAAGGGGCTGCCCAAAACCCTGGACCCGGTCCAGCCAGGTCCCCACCATCGAAGCAATGGCCCTGGGGAGAGGCAGGTGGGCAGTAAAGTCAGAGTCCCGGTCTTCCCTTCCACTCTGCCCTCCCATGGCACTCTCGTTTGGGACTGAGCCTCTGTGCAGTCCCCTCCACATCCAGGGGACAGCCCCACGCCACCCCCAGCCCCTGTGTGGCTGTTCTGTTTGTAGCAGGTGTGGGATCCGGCAGGTTTAACACGGAGTCTGTGTGAGACTCTTCTTCCCACTGGCAGCTCTCCTGAAGGTCCTGTACACTGCCCACCCCAGCCCTCCATGCCCCTGGGCATCTGGGCTGAGGACTGAGACAGACTCCTGAGCAGCCTGCTCACCACAATCCTGTTTGAGCCCGGCCACAGTGGTCAGGGGAGGTGGATGGAGAGAGGGGCAGGCAGAGCGCGATGGGTCTTGGGGGGAAGGAGACTCTGAGGGACAACTCAGCCCAGCCTCCCCTCTGGGTCTACAAGACCAGGGACCCCATCCTCTGTCCTCTTTGACTCATGTCCTCCTGGCAAAGAAGCCACTGGAGCTCGGGCCTTTCTTGGGAATCAGAAGATGTGTAAGGTCAGGGTTCTGCAAGGCACTCCCCCAACTCACAGTCCCTACTCTGCTGACACAGGGGGCCCTCCTTCTGGACGCAGAGACCACTCACTTTATTGCTTGGTCCTGCGGTGTGTCACCCCGGTCCTTATAAGGAGGTGTGCCTCCAGATGTAGCAAACACCTTGATGGCATCGGCTCTGATGGATGGTGAACAGGCCCTGTGAATGATGGACAGCGTGACTGCTGGACCCACTGCCTAGAACTGAGGCCGAGGGATTGTGTCTGCTTCATTCCTTGAGTCAGGCTAAGTGTCTCCAAACGTGCCTGCCTGTAGTAGGAGCTTAATACACATTGTCGAGTAAATAAACTCCAGCCAGCACCATCCCATACATCTGAGTGGGCTCGGGGCCCCTGCTACCCACTGGAGATCCCCAATGTGGCTACACCAAGGCCTAGGAGCAGCGAGGTGAAATCTCCAACTGCTTGACAGGTTGCTTTCCATGTGCTTTTCCTAACTCCGATGCCACAGGCCGCTGATGGGGTGAGTCAGCGTTCTTTCCATGGGACAGAGTGAAATAATTGCCACAAACAACCGGCGCACGCCAGCAACCCTGTGCGAAGAGCCAGGGAGCAGGTAGGACCTGCCATGGCTTGTCCCCGCAGCAGTGCTATGAGGTTTCTCCCCAAGCACCCCACTTTTCAGAGGAGCATACTGAGACTCAGAAAGATGTGGTGACATTTTCAAGACTCACAGCTAGAAGTCAGGAGAGTCACAAGTGTGTGCTCACCTAGTTAACAGCTCGTCCAGGAACTCTTGGGCTCTGGAGAAGGCCAGGGTGGAGACATGGGGGACGTTTCCCCCCGGGAAAGCTGGGACCATGGATGTGGCCACTTGCTCCAAGGTGCCTTCATGGAGGTCCTGCATCCTGCAGGACTCAGGTAGGTTACCAGTTACCTCAGCCGTGCACTGGGTGGGACAAGGATGGATATCCATTCAGTGGCATGACCGTGAATCCCACAAGGATTGAGGTCTGGAGCCCATTTGGGAGGTCCCAGCCCCACAGGGACGTGTGCAAGAGGAGGGACAGGAGTGCCCAAGCTGAACGAGGTTCTAGGTCTTCAAAGTGCCACTGAAGTTCCGTGCATGTTCATACAATTTTCACCATTTTTTCCCCTTCTTTTTCTTAGCTGAGGAACAACAAACCCCCTCGTAGGAACAGTGTATATGAAGAGCACGGGCCCTGTGAGTCCTCTAGAAACCTCCCCGTTATAGAGATGAGAACACAGAGGCCTAGGGATATCAAATGTCTGGTGAAGGGCATGCAGGTCAGAACTGGGAACTGTCCAGCATGACATTCCCTCTCAGGTACTGGAGACTTATCTGCTCCCGGCATGGGTGGAGAGGGTGTGGGAACCTTGTCCCTCCCCAGCGTGGGAACAGTGTACAGGGTAGACATGGCCTATGAAAACCATTGACTTCAAAGGAGAAAGTTATGTTTCATCCTTTTACATTAAAGGGCATTTTAAGACCCTCATTATGGAGATCCCAGATTCGGCAAGGTGGCAAGTGCTTGAAGACTGCAGACTGGAGCAAGGTGATCACCAGGCAGTAATCTGAGCAGAGGACTCGGGAAGGAGCAAATGTATGTGGTGGCTGAAAAGTGACAGGTGACTCAAAGTACCCATGAGGCAATTGCCAATGAAGGAACACTGTGATTGAGTTGGACAACCTGACAGCGGACAGGTGAAAATTTCAATGAGTGAGAAATCCCCGGGCCAGGCTGGGAGCAAGGCAGCAGCCATCATCAGAAACTGCTTTTGGCTATGTCCCTGCTACAGCCCTTTGGGTTTGGAATCTGCCTGCAGCCGTTAAAATTTTACATGTGCACGTCCTTCCACCAGCCGTGGGCGTCCATCTCCAGCTGAGGACATTACATGTACCGTGGTCTGAATTGTGATCCCCTGATCCCATGACTTTGCAACCCCTAGAACTTCATTATGTGTCCGCATTTGAGTGTTAGTCTTCAAGCAAGTAATCAAGGTAAAGTGAATTGAGTGGTGTGGGTCTCAATCTAATCTGACCAGTGTCCTTAGAAAAGGAGGGGAGGACACATGGCAGTGCAGAGGGGAGTCCATGTGACACACAGAGAGAAGACGGCCATCTAGAAGCTGAGGAGAGACCCCTCAGGAGAAACCAGCCCTGCTGACTGCCTCCTCTCTCACTCCTAGCCGCCGGAATAGTGAGGAAAGGAATGTCTGCTGCTGACACCACCCAGTGTGGTCCTATGTTATGGCAGCCCGAGCAACCTAACACAGTCCATTCCCACACACTTCAGTGTTCCACGCAGCCCTGCTGACATGGCAGCTGCACTGAATCAGGCCCATGTCCAACAGCACTGAAGGGCTGCAGCGCTGGGGGGAGGACATCCGCTATTGGACAAGGTCTGCAAGGACTGTGGAGCTGAGTGGCAAGGGCAGTTTAAACAACAAAATCAGCGAAATGCCCAAGCGCTCATGGAGTCTACTGTGAAGTCAAACCACATTTCTCTCTCTCCTATTTCTACAAATATGTGAGGAGTGTCCTTCTACCCTCCCACGTAGCTGGAGGGAGGAGTGGGGGTCGGATTCCATTGTCATGGGGCTGTGGGACAGTCTAGGGGGAGCCCTGGGAGGGTCCCCGGGGATTCCGCAGATTTGAGTGTGTGTCTGGGCACTGCCAGGTCGTCTTGGGGTTGTGGGTGTAGAGATCCTCGAGGCCAGCTCTCACCTCTGACAGGCACTGGACTGTGTCGTCAGCCTGGTGCACCTGCACCCTGACCCTGTAGGTGGTGTAGTCGGGTCCCTGGGCCAGCACCTCAATGATGTCCTCCTGGGAGCTCTGCAGAGACAGAGTGGGTACTTAGCCAGGAGGCACCAGGAACCTTCCACCCAATCTGGGGTCCTGTGTCATGGCAGGCCTCGTCTATCAGGACACAGTGAGGATGTTCCTGGCAGCCCTGCTGAGCCAGCAAGCATTGATTTGTGTCAAGGTCTAGCAACAGTGAAAGCCTGAATCACTGATGAAAACTGTGCCCTTGTTGGGATGATATGGAGTTGGGAAAGGCCACAGCTCCTGACCTGGCCGCACTGCGATGGTTTGTCGTCCTCTGTGAGATGATAGGTCGCAGAGAACAGTATTCAGGACCTTAATCCCTCCCTTACCCCCAACGCTATTTTTTTTTATTTTTTTATAATACACAGCACAATCAAGTGGGATGATGTTTAAGGCTTGGGGAAGGTCTACAAGGACAGTGGAGCTGGGTCTGGTCCACAGGTTACTTGGGGCAGGGAGTTAATCACTTGAAAGGAGCATAAGGCAAAGACAGCAACAAATGCTTTCTCTATGATCCCAACAAACAGATGAAGAAAGATTGCTTTTCTACCCTACCAGGGACCCGGTCGGGAGCATTGAAGGTACAGGTTTCGTTGGGAGTGGGTCTGTGAGATCTTTGAGGCCCCTGATTGGAGTCTGACTTCTGGTCCCACCCCAGTCACCTCAGGGTCCTGGGTGTGGGCCAGCTCTCACCTCCGTTTGGCACTGGACGGTTTTCCTGGCCTGCCGCACTTGTCCTTTGTACCCGTTGATGGCATAAGTGAACCTGTCAGGCAGCTCCTCTAGGATGTCCTTGTTGGAGCTCTGCAAAGACAGAGCCCGCTACCGGACCGGGAGGCATCAGGGGCCTGCCTGTGCAGTGCCAGTGGGGGAGATGCCCGCCACCCATTCTGCTCCCCAGATCAGGCAGAGAGGGGCATCTGCAAAGACCTCCATGCAGGGAGTGAAGTTGATGACCCCTTGAGTACCCCCGCCCCACCCTAACAAGCGGGTAGCAGGTCTCCGACCCCAGCACTCACATGACACACCCTCCAGGCTTCTGACACCCACCAACCTGCTCCTGCACAGGATGTGCGGCCCTCATCCCACGCTGTCCCTCACCATCCCGGACACACACACATACCCGGGATGAGGGGCAAGAGGTGTGGGGCTCCCCAGGTGTGACCCCAGCTGGCGCCTGGCCTGGATGGGCCTGGCCTGGGCTGCCCTCGGTTACCTGTGGGTGCCTCCTGCCAGAGGGCGAGGGGTATCGGTGGTGGCGCTTGCGCCTATTTCTACAGCAACAGAAACATCTCTCAGCCTGGGCTTTCTTCTGCCCAGAGCCTCGGAAGAACGGGAAGCAACACAGAGACATCCTCGTCTCCTGACCCCCTCCACTCAAGTGAGCTGGAAAGGCAGTTGTCTCTAGAATGTGGGTACCTGGTTACCACGGTTCCAGTTTCTCTCACCAAGGAAGTGAGGTCACCCCTTCAACGTTCCATGACCTGTGCCCCTTCCTCTAATCAGAGGCACCCAAAGGCCCGTGTGGGCTGTTGGCCTCTCACCCTCCTGGCCCATGTTATCTCCATACCTGTACATCAGTATCCAACACAGCCCTCTCCCCAGCTCTCTGGGAATGTGTGAGGCACCCCGGCTTGGGAGAGAAAGCTGTGTTCACACCTCCTTTTTCTTACTTGTTCTGTGCCCTGAGGAAGCCCCTGTGCCTCCCAGGGTGTCCCCCAGTCTGCCGAGCTGCCCAATGAGGATGATGCTAGACACCATTTCCATAGGAAGTCATCAGGTGTGGATGAGACAAGGCCCCTAACCCCTGTGGGCTGGTGTCCCATGAATCTGATGAACAAACGTAGAGGTGGAAGCGTGACAAGCATGAGTGGGACACAGCATGGAACACTAGACAAAACAGGCCTGAGGTCCAGCCTGAGATCTCAGGGAAGTCACTGCTCATGTCGGCCTCACTTTCAAGTCTGCACCTTTAAGGGTTTGAAATGACAGGAAATTCAGATATTGTCACTCACTGGCCTAAAACCTCGCAGTGGTGTCTTTTTACACGTAGCATCAGACCCAGTGCCTTATGTGTGCCCAGGTGTTAGGAGCCTTCACAGAGGCTTCGAGTGAGTCCAGCCTCCTGGTAGGAACAGCCTTGTGTGTCCGCTGAGAGCTCATTAACTGGCTTCTGAACAACATAGCGTACAGCCCAGGTGATGGGATGTCAGGTCCTGTCACTTCTCTCGTGCTCTCATTCTTGAGGTCCCTCCCTTCCTTCCTCTCAGCCTCTCTCTCACTTTCTCTCTGTACGTGCGTCTCTGTCTGTGCCACTGGACTATTGTTCTGTCTTTAAACTGAGTCCACACCCTTTTCCTTACCACTTTCGTAAATCTTGGTTTTGCTAAGTTCTCCCCTTTGTTCTCAGAGTCTCTTGGTCTGAGAACAGATATGGCATATTTTGCTACTTTATGATAACTTCTAGACATAACCTGTCAAGTCCCACGAGTGTGGTAGCGTCCAACCTTGACATTCCTGATACAAGGATTCTAGTGTGAAGCCATCAGGGTTAGCACCGAGAGTACTAAGCCCCATTGGCCTCAGAGCCTCTTGATACCATGTGTTCTCTCTGACCTGTCAACCTCTAGTATCGCTGGGTCCCTAACCATTCTCAACCGGCAGCCCGAAGGATCTTTTGAAAATGTAAATGTGATCACGTCTCTTATGGAAACTAACACTGGTTTCCTATGGCCTTTAGAAATAAGTCCAGAATCCTTAGTGTGTCCGTCCGGGCCCTCCATCATGTGACCTTAGCCTCTTTTCCAGGCTTGTCTCCCCCTCACCCTTTTTCTCTGGTCACCCTTTGGAGATCCTCATTGGCATCACACTCTCCCAGCCCAGCTTAGAGCTGTGCCATGCCCCGTGTCCCAGCGTTTCCCTCTGGAGTCGTTGGAAGACTGGTGTTCTTTCAGGCATCTCCAATGTTTCCTCTGTCCTCCTCTCTGCTTCCATACTTTTTTTTTGCTGTACCGTGAAATGCTACAACCTTGTCCACCCTCAGGAGTTTTAAGGATCTCATTCAGTGTGGAAGCTGAGAATTATAAGCAGCAGAATACTGATGAAACTAACAGTAGGGATTTGTTTTTCTCACCAAAAAACCAATCCACAGGTAGGTGGATCCAATATTGGGTTCAGCTGCTCGATGATATCAGGGTAAGCTGCCAGCAACGAAGTGGCGGCATCAGCTCCCGGCATCGAAGAGAGGAAAAAAGTTCTCTCTTGGCTATTGTGCTTTTTATCAGGGAGGAAAATAGTGTCTCAGAAATCAATTATGAGACTCTTGCGTGAGCCCTTGGCCAGAACAGGCCAAATTGCAAGGGACATGGGGTAGTTTAGTGGCAGACTGCTCCTGAAGGAGGTGCCTCAGCCCAGGAGGAGGAGGAGGTGAGGGGAAGGGCAGTTGGGAAGTGTCTGATGGTGAGTTTCCTGTTTCTGCTGTGAACACTAATGGCCCCATACATTTCTTCTGTGTGGACGTGTGGAGGAAAGGTGTCCCGAGATTCAGGGATGACTGTTTCAAGTCTGTTTCCTAGTGTCTTGAAGTATTCTGTCTAATAGGGCCCATATTATCCATATGTAACTTTTTAAAAATACATGTTTTTATTGATCTCAGAGGGCGGAGGGGAAACAGAAGGGAGAGAGAGGCGGGTGGGGGGAGAGAGAAACATCAATGATGAGAGAGCCTCATTGATCACATAGCCCCTAGACTGCAACCCAGGTATGTGCCCTGACTGGGAATGAAACTGGGACCTCCTGGTTCAGGGGTTGACGCTCAACCACTGAGCCACACCAGCCTGGCCTCCACACATAACTTTTTAAAATTAAACTTTTATTAATTCAAATTAAGTAAAAATTAAAATTCACGTAGACGTTTAGGTTTCTCCTGTTGGATACCCACGGAGGAGTGTTGGCTTGGTGTATAGACCAGCTGGTTTCCCTTGAAAGCAAGTGTGAAATGAAAGAAAGGGAATGTGTCTCCCCTCAGAGCAAGAGTGTTCACGTGAGAATGATGAGCTTTGGATGATGGGGCCACAGCACTGCATGGATCCCTCTTGCACAGCATGCCTCCTTTTGAAATACTCACCTACTAATGGCATTCCTTTTTCCTTTTCTGCTTAAAACTTTTTGACATAATGGTTTTAATTTTAATTATACTTGTTCCAGTGGTGACAGTGAACTATGACCCTTCCGGTAGAAAGCAGGGCTGTGTACCTTGTTTCTGTACCGTCCTGTGCCAGTGGAACCATTGCCTCTTGCTAAGATGAGTTTGACTGGTGAGTGAAATTCTGGGCTCACTGGGGAAGGAAAATGATTAAGGAAGTGTTCAGCGAGGGAGTTGTTTTGAATCATTCCTTTTGCAACCAAAGCAATGCTCTTTCTATCCCCAGTGCTTTTAAATATTGTTAACAGCTAGCCTGGTGGTTGTTGCTGCTCAAATAGCAGATCAAGCTAAACACTGAGGGAAGTGGAATGCAGCCCATTAAGTAATTTTGGCTTTTAATGAGAGCATTTCAAGATATAAATTGGCACTTGGGAAAGTTTGGAAAGATATTATTGAGTCTGGCCAGTGTTGCACAGTGGTCGAGCGATCGCCTGTGAACCAGGCAGGAGTTCATGCTTGGTTTGATTCCGGGTCAGGGCACATGCCCGGGTTGCAGACTGGATCATATCCAATAGGGGTCGTGAAGGAGGCAGCCGATCAATGATTCTCTCTCATCATTTATGTTTCTGTCTCTCTCCTTCGCCCTCCCTGAAATCAATCAAAGTATGTTTCTTAAAATGCATATTTAGTCTAGCCCTTGCTGATGTGGCTCATTTGGATGGGCATCTCCCCTTGCACTGAAAGGTTTCCGGATCAGTTCCCAGTTAGGGCGCTTGGCAGGGTTTTGCGGTCAGTTCCATTCGGGGGTGGGGAGGAGGCAGCCGATCCACCTTTCATCGCTGTTTCTCTGCCTCCCCATTCCTCTCTCTACTGTATGTTAATATATTTTGGATATATGATCCTTGTGTAAAACCAGGAACTATACATAAGAAAATGAGAAGAAACTGTCACTTCTAGTAGTTTCACTTGCTCCAGTTCACTAGTGTTCACATTTTGATGCATATATTTCCATTTTTTATTTCTCCGTTTTATCAGTTTATACTTAATTATCAGAAAAAATTAAATGTTTCAGAAATTATTTTAAAACTGTATTATACAGCGAGCATCCTTCCATGTCAGCATATATGAGTACATATGTATGTTTGTGTATGTGTGTGTGTGTATACATATATATATATATATATATATATATATATATATGAAATTATGTATATGTACATGAATAGATAAGGTCTACACGTGTTTTTAATCAACAACTTTATTTCTATTTATTCAAAAGGGTATTTAACTTAATGGATTATTGCCTACATAAATAGCTAGGTATTATTGGAAATTATCATTATTTACTATTATAAATATACAGTTGGGGTGTATTCCTCTTAGTTATTTAAGATAATCTCCTAGAACTCTTAGGACAGCACCAGAGAAGGCTCCCAGTGCCGCCAGCAGCTGGCTCCATAATGGCTTCAGGTACTGCCTCAGGCCAGGCCAGGCCAGGGCGGGGCCCCTCGCCGGACCAGGCTCTGGCCCCTGAGCAGGCCCTTCCTCTGGCTCTGGAGAGCTCTGGAGCTCTGGGTGTGGACCTGGAGCAGGAGAAGGAGACAGATTTACTCACACACCTGGCTTTCCTGTGACTTTCCTCAGACAGGAAAGATGCCTCTGCCTGTAAGGGAACTCTATAGCCCATGAGCCTGCCCTCCCCAGATTATCTGCCCAGGTTATCAGTGCCCCTCACCTTCCTGAGTTGCCTCGGTGGGCTCAAGATGCTCCAGCTGTACCCATAGATTTTGGGCGTGGCCCACCAGGTGTGAGGCAGGGTAGTTGATGGGCACCAAGGCCTGCTCCACCTCGAACCAGGCAAAAGGAAGGGGCTGCCCAAAACCCTGGACCCGGTCCAGCCAGGTCCCCACCATCGAAGCAATGGCCCTGGGGAGAGGCAGGTGGGCAGTAAAGTCAGAGTCCCGGTCTTCCCTTCCACTCTGCCCTCCCATGGCACTCTCGTTTGGGACTGAGCCTCTGTGCAGTCCCCTCCACATCCAGGGGACAGCCCCACGCCACCCCCAGCCCCTGTGTGGCTGTTCTGTTTGTAGCAGGTGTGGGATCCGGCAGGTTTAACACGGAGTCTGTGTGAGACTCTTCTTCCCACTGGCAGCTCTCCTGAAGGTCCTGTACACTGCCCACCCCAGCCCTCCATGCCCCTGGGCATCTGGGCTGAGGACTGAGACAGACTCCTGAGCAGCCTGCTCACCACAATCCTGTTTGAGCCCGGCCACAGTGGTCAGGGGAGGTGGATGGAGAGAGGGGCAGGCAGAGCGCGATGGGTCTTGGGGGGAAGGAGACTCTGAGGGACAACTCAGCCCAGCCTCCCCTCTGGGTCTACAAGACCAGGGACCCCATCCTCTGTCCTCTTTGACTCATGTCCTCCTGGCAAAGAAGCCACTGGAGCTCGGGCCTTTCTTGGGAATCAGAAGATGTGTAAGGTCAGGGTTCTGCAAGGCACTCCCCCAACTCACAGTCCCTACTCTGCTGACACAGGGGGCCCTCCTTCTGGACGCAGAGACCACTCACTTTATTGCTTGGTCCTGCGGTGTGTCACCCCGGTCCTTATAAGGAGGTGTGCCTCCAGATGTAGCAAACACCTTGATGGCATCGGCTCTGATGGATGGTGAACAGGCCCTGTGAATGATGGACAGCGTGACTGCTGGACCCACTGCCTAGAACTGAGGCCGAGGGATTGTGTCTGCTTCATTCCTTGAGTCAGGCTAAGTGTCTCCAAACGTGCCTGCCTGTAGTAGGAGCTTAATACACATTGTCGAGTAAATAAACTCCAGCCAGCACCATCCCATACATCTGAGTGGGCTCGGGGCCCCTGCTACCCACCGGAGATCCCCAATGTGGCTACACCAAGGCCTAGGAGCAGCGAGGTGAAATCTCCAACTGCTTGACAGGTTGCTTTCCATGTGCTTTTCCTAACTCCGATGCCACAGGCCGCTGATGGGGTGAGTCAGCGTTCTTTCCATGGGACAGAGTGAAATAATTGCCACAAACAACCGGCGCACGCCAGCAACCCTGTGCGAAGAGCCAGGGAGCAGGTAGGACCTGCCATGGCTTGTCCCCGCAGCAGTGCTATGAGGTTTCTCCCCAAGCACCCCACTTTTCAGAGGAGCATACTGAGACTCAGAAAGATGTGGTGACATTTTCAAGACTCACAGCTAGAAGTCAGGAGAGTCACAAGTGTGTGCTCACCTAGTTAACAGCTCGTCCAGGAACTCTTGGGCTCTGGAGAAGGCCAGGGTGGAGACATGGGGGACGTTTCCCCCCGGGAAAGCTGGGACCATGGATGTGGCCACTTGCTCCAAGGTGCCTTCATGGAGGTCCTGCATCCTGCAGGACTCAGTTAGGTTACCAGTTACCTCAGCCGTGCACTGGGTGGGACAAGGATGGATATCCATTCAGTGGCATGACCGTGAATCCCACAAGGATTGAGGTCTGGAGCCCATTTGGGAGGTCCCAGCCCCACAGGGACGTGTGCAAGAGGAGGGACAGGAGTGCCCAAGCTGAACGAGGTTCTAGGTCTTCAAAGTGCCACTGAAGTTCCGTGCATGTTCATACAATTTTCACCATTTTTTCCCCTTCCTTTTCTTAGCTGAGGAACAACAAACCCCCTCGTAGGAACAGTGTATATGAAGAGCACGGGCCCTGTGAGTCCTCTAGAAACCTCCCCGTTATAGAGATGAGAACACAGAGGCCGAGGGATATCAAATGTCTGGTGAAGGGCATGCAGGTCAGAACTGGGAACTGTCCAGCATGACATTCCCTCTCAGGTACTGGAGACTTATCTGCTCCCGGCATGGGTGGAGAGGGTGTGGGAACCTTGTCCCTCCCCAGCGTGGGAACAGTGTACAGGGTAGACATGGCCTATGAAAACCATTGACTTCAAAGGAGAAAGTTATGTTTCATCCTTTTACATTAAAGGGCATTTTAAGACCCTCATTATGGAGATCCCAGATTCCGCAAGGTGGCAAGTGCTTGAAGACTGCAGACTGGAGCAAGGTGATCACCAGGCAGTAATCTGAGCAGAGGACTCGGGAAGGAGCAAATGTATGTGGTGGCTGAAAAGTGACAGGTGACTCAAAGTACCCATGAGGCAATTGCCAATGAAAGAACACTGTGATTGAGTTGGACAACCTGACAGCGGACAGGTGAAAATTTCAATGAGTGAGAAATCCCCGGGCCAGGCTGGGAGCAAGGCAGCAGCCATCATCAGAAACTGCTTTTGGCTATGTCCCTGCTACAGCCCTTTGGGTTTGGAATCTGCCTGCAGCCGTTAAAATTTTACATGTGCACGTCCTTCCACCAGCCGTGGGCGTCCATCTCCAGCTGAGGACATTACATGTACCGTGGTCTGAATTGTGATCCCCTGATCCCATGACTTTGCAACCCCTAGAACTTCATTATGTGTCCGCATTTGAGTGTTAGTCTTCAAGCAAGTAATCAAGGTAAAGTGAATTGAGTGGTGTGGGTCTCAATCTAATCTGACCAGTGTCCTTAGAAGAGGAGGGGAGGACACATGGCAGTGCAGAGGGGAGTCCATGTGACACACAGAGAGAAGACGGCCATCTAGAAGCTGAGGAGAGACCCCTCAGGAGAAACCAGCCCTGCTGACTGCCTCCTCTCTCACTCCTAGCCGCCGGAATAGTGAGGAAAGGAATGTCTGCTGCTGACACCACCCAGTGTGGTCCTATGTTATGGCAGCCCGAGCAACCTAACACAGTCCATTCCCACACACTTCAGTGTTCCACGCAGCCCTGCTGACATGGCAGCTGCACTGAATCAAGCCCATGTCCAACAGCACTGAAGGGCTGCAGCGCTGGGGGGAGGACATCCGCTATTGGACAAGGTCTGCAAGGACTGTGGAGCTGAGTGGCAAGGGCAGTTTAAACAACAAAATCAGCGAAATGCCCAAGCGCTCATGGAGTCTACTGTGAAGTCAAACCACATTTCTCTCTCTCCTATTTCTACAAATATGTGAGGAGTGTCCTTCTACCCTCCCACGTAGCTGGAGGGAGGAGTGGGGGTCGGATTCCATTGTCATGGGGCTGTGGGACAGTCTAGGGGGAGCCCTGGGAGGGTCCCCGGGGATTCCGCAGATTTGAGTGTGTGTCTGGGCACTGCCAGGTCGTCTTGGGGTTGTGGGTGTAGAGATCCTCGAGGCCAGCTCTCACCTCTGACAGGCACTGGACTGTGTCGTCAGCCTGGTGCACCTGCACCCTGACCCTGTAGGTGGTGTAGTCGGGTCCCTGGGCCAGCACCTCAATGATGTCCTCCTGGGAGCTCTGCAGAGACAGAGTGGGTACTGAGCCAGGAGGCACCAGGAACCTTCCACCCAATCTGGGGTCCTGTGTCATGGCAGGCCTCGTCTATCAGGACACAGTGAGGATGTTCCTGGCAGCCCTGCTGAGCCAGCAAGCATTGATTTGTGTCAAGGTCTAGCAACAGTGAAAGCCTGAATCACTGATGAAAACTGTGCCCTTGTTGGGATGATATGGAGTTGGGAAAGGCCACAGCTCCTGACCTGGCCGCACTGCGATGGTTTGTCGTCCTCTGTGAGATGATAGGTCGCAGAGAACAGTATTCAGGACCTTAATCCCTCCCTTACCCCCAACGCTATTTTTTTTTATTTTTTTATAATACACAGCACAATCAAGTGGGATGATGTTTAAGGCTTGGGGAAGGTCTACAAGGACAGTGGAGCTGGGTCTGGTCCACAGGTTACTTGGGGCAGGGAGTTAATCACTTGAAAGGAGCATAAGGCAAAGACAGCAACAAATGCTTTCTCTATGATCCCAACAAACAGATGAAGAAAGATTGCTTTTCTACCGTACCAGGGACCCGGTCGGGAGCATTGAAGGTACAGGTTTCGTTGGGAGTGGGTCTGTGAGATCTTTGAGGCCCCTGATTGGAGTCTGACTTCTGGTCCCACCCCAGTCACCTCAGGGTCCTGGGTGTGGGCCAGCTCTCACCTCCGTTTGGCACTGGACGGTTTTCCTGGCCTGCCGCACTTGTCCTTTGTACCCGTTGATGGCATAAGTGAACCTGTCAGGCAGCTCCTCTAGGATGTCCTTGTTGGAGCTCTGCAAAGACAGAGCCCGCTACCGGACCGGGAGGCATCAGGGGCCTGCCTGTGCAGTGCCAGTGGGGGAGATGCCCGCCACCCATTCTGCTCCCCAGATCAGGCAGAGAGGGGCATCTGCAAAGACCTCCATGCAGGGAGTGAAGTTGATGACCCCTTGAGTACCCCCGCCCCACCCTAACAAGCGGGTAGCAGGTCTCCGACCCCAGCACTCACATGACACACCCTCCAGGCTTCTGACACCCACCAACCTGCTCCTGCACAGGATGTGCGGCCCTCATCCCACGCTGTCCCTCACCATCCCGGACACACACACATACCCGGGATGAGGGGCAAGAGGTGTGGGGCTCCCCAGGTGTGACCCCAGCTGGCGCCTGGCCTGGATGGGCCTGGCCTGGGCTGCCCTCGGTTACCTGTGGGTGCCTCCTGCCAGAGGGCGAGGGGTATCGGTGGTGGCGCTTGCGCCTATTTCTACAGCAACAGAAACATCTCTCAGCCTGGGCTTTCTTCTGCCCAGAGCCTCGGAAGAACGGGAAGCAACACAGAGACATCCTCGTCTCCTGACCCCCTCCACTCAAGTGAGCTGGAAAGGCAGTTGTCTCTAGAATGTGGGTACCTGGTTACCACGGTTCCAGTTTCTCTCACCAAGGAAGTGAGGTCACCCCTTCAACGTTCCATGACCTGTGCCCCTTCCTCTAATCAGAGGCACCCAAAGGCCCGTGTGGGCTGTTGGCCTCTCACCCTCCTGGCCCATGTTATCTCCATACCTGTACATCAGTATCCAACACAGCCCTCTCCCCAGCTCTCTGGGAATGTGTGAGGCACCCCGGCTTGGGAGAGAAAGCTGTGTTCACACCTCCTTTTTCTTACTTGTTCTGTGCCCTGAGGAAGCCCCTGTGCCTCCCAGGGTGTCCCCCAGTCTGCCGAGCTGCCCAATGAGGATGATGCTAGACACCATTTCCATAGGAAGTCATCAGGTGTGGATGAGACAAGGCCCCTAACCCCTGTGGGCTGGTGTCCCATGAATCTGATGAACAAACGTAGAGGTGGAAGCGTGACAAGCATGAGTGGGACACAGCATGGAACACTAGACAAAACAGGCCTGAGGTCCAGCCTGAGATCTCAGGGAAGTCACTGCTCATGTCGGCCTCACTTTCAAGTCTGCACCTTTAAGGGTTTGAAATGACAGGAAATTCAGATATTGTCACTCACTGGCCTAAAACCTCGCAGTGGTGTCTTTTTACACGTAGCATCAGACCCAGTGCCTTATGTGTGCCCAGGTGTTAGGAGCCTTCACAGAGGCTTCGAGTGAGTCCAGCCTCCTGGTAGGAACAGCCTTGTGTGTCCGCTGAGAGCTCATTAACTGGCTTCTGAACAACATAGCGTACAGCCCAGGTGATGGGATGTCAGGTCCTGTCACTTCTCTCGTGCTCTCATTCTTGAGGTCCCTCCCTTCCTTCCTCTCAGCCTCTCTCTCACTTTCTCTCTGTACGTGCGTCTCTGTCTGTGCCACTGGACTATTGTTCTGTCTTTAAACTGAGTCCACACCCTTTTCCTTACCACTTTCGTAAATCTTGGTTTTGCTAAGTTCTCCCCTTTGTTCTCAGAGTCTCTTGGTCTGAGAACAGATATGGCATATTTTGCTACTTTATGATAACTTCTAGACATAACCTGTCAAGTCCCACGAGTGTGGTAGCGTCCAACCTTGACATTCCTGATACAAGGATTCTAGTGTGAAGCCATCAGGGTTAGCACCGAGAGTACTAAGCCCCATTGGCCTCAGAGCCTCTTGATACCATGTGTTCTCTCTGACCTGTCAACCTCTAGTATCGCTGGGTCCCTAACCATTCTCAACCGGCAGCCCGAAGGATCTTTTGAAAATGTAAATGTGATCACGTCTCTTATGGAAACTAACACTGGTTTCCTATGGCCTTTAGAAATAAGTCCAGAATCCTTAGTGTGTCCGTCCGGGCCCTCCATCATGTGACCTTAGCCTCTTTTCCAGGCTTGTCTCCCCCTCACCCTTTTTCTCTGGTCACCCTTTGGAGATCCTCATTGGCATCACACTCTCCCAGCCCAGCTTAGAGCTGTGCCATGCCCCGTGTCCCAGCGTTTCCCTCTGGAGTCGTTGGAAGACTGGTGTTCTTTCAGGCATCTCCAATGTTTCCTCTGTCCTCCTCTCTGCTTCCATACTTTTTTTTTGCTGTACCGTGAAATGCTACAACCTTGTCCACCCTCAGGAGTTTTAAGGATCTCATTCAGTGTGGAAGCTGAGAATTATAAGCAGCAGAATACTGATGAAACTAACAGTAGGGATTTGTTTTTCTCACCAAAAAACCAATCCACAGGTAGGTGGATCCAATATTGGGTTCAGCTGCTCGATGATATCAGGGTAAGCTGCCAGCAACGAAGTGGCGGCATCAGCTCCCGGCATCGAAGAGAGGAAAAAAGTTCTCTCTTGGCTATTGTGCTTTTTATCAGGGAGGAAAATAGTGTCTCAGAAATCAATTATGAGACTCTTGCGTGAGCCCTTGGCCAGAACAGGCCAAATTGCAAGGGACATGGGGTAGTTTAGTGGCAGACTGCTCCTGAAGGAGGTGCCTCAGCCCAGGAGGAGGAGGAGGTGAGGGGAAGGGCAGTTGGGAAGTGTCTGATGGTGAGTTTCCTGTTTCTGCTGTGAACACTAATGGCCCCATACATTTCTTCTGTGTGGACGTGTGGAGGAAAGGTGTCCCGAGATTCAGGGATGACTGTTTCAAGTCTGTTTCCTAGTGTCTTGAAGTATTCTGTCTAATAGGGCCCATATTATCCATATGTAACTTTTTAAAAATACATGTTTTTATTGATCTCAGAGGGCGGAGGGGAAACAGAAGGGAGAGAGAGGCGGGTGGGGGGAGAGAGAAACATCAATGATGAGAGAGCCTCATTGATCACATAGCCCCTAGACTGCAACCCAGGTATGTGCCCTGACTGGGAATGAAACTGGGACCTCCTGGTTCAGGGGTTGACGCTCAACCACTGAGCCACACCAGCCTGGCCTCCACACATAACTTTTTAAAATTAAACTTTTATTAATTCAAATTAAGTAAAAAGTAAAATTCACGTAGACGTTTAGGTTTCTCCTGTTGGATACCCACGGAGGAGTGTTGGCTTGGTGTATAGACCAGCTGGTTTCCCTTGAAAGCAAGTGTGAAATGAAAGAAAGGGAATGTGTCTCCCCTCAGAGCAAGAGTGTTCACGTGAGAATGATGAGCTTTGGATGATGGGGCCACAGCACTGCATGGATCCCTCTTGCACAGCATGCCTCCTTTTGAAATACTCACCTACTAATGGCATTCCTTTTTCCTTTTCTGCTTAAAACTTTTTGACATAATGGTTTTAATTTTAATTATACTTGTTCCAGTGGTGACAGTGAACTATGACCCTTCCGGTAGAAAGCAGGGCTGTGTACCTTGTTTCTGTACCGTCCTGTGCCAGTGGAACCATTGCCTCTTGCTAAGATGAGTTTGACTGGTGAGTGAAATTCTGGGCTCACTGGGGAAGGAAAATGATTAAGGAAGTGTTCAGCGAGGGAGTTGTTTTGAATCATTCCTTTTGCAACCAAAGCAATGCTCTTTCTATCCCCAGTGCTTTTAAATATTGTTAACAGCTAGCCTGGTGGTTGTTGCTGCTCAAATAGCAGATCAAGCTAAACACTGAGGGAAGTGGAATGCAGCCCATTAAGTAATTTTGGCTTTTAATGAGAGCATTTCAAGATATAAATTGGCACTTGGGAAAGTTTGGAAAGATATTATTGAGTCTGGCCAGTGTTGCACAGTGGTCGAGCGATCGCCTGTGAACCAGGCAGGAGTTCATGCTTGGTTTGATTCCGGGTCAGGGCACATGCCCGGGTTGCAGACTGGATCATATCCAATAGGGGTCGTGAAGGAGGCAGCCGATCAATGATTCTCTCTCATCATTTATGTTTCTGTCTCTCTCCTTCGCCCTCCCTGAAATCAATCAAAGTATGTTTCTTAAAATGCATATTTAGTCTAGCCCTTGCTGATGTGGCTCATTTGGATGGGCATCTCCCCTTGCACTGAAAGGTTTCCGGATCAGTTCCCAGTTAGGGCGCTTGGCAGGGTTTTGCGGTCAGTTCCATTCGGGGGTGGGGAGGAGGCAGCCGATCCACCTTTCATCGCTGTTTCTCTGCCTCCCCATTCCTCTCTCTACTGTATGTTAATATATTTTGGATATATGATCCTTGTGTAAAACCAGGAACTATACATAAGAAAATGAGAAGAAACTGTCACTTCTAGTAGTTTCACTTGCTCCAGTTCACTAGTGTTCACATTTTGATGCATATATTTCCATTTTTTATTTCTCCGTTTTATCAGTTTATACTTAATTATCAGAAAAAATTAAATGTTTCAGAAATTATTTTAAAACTGTATTATACAGCGAGCATCCTTCCATGTCAGCATATATGAGTACATATGTATGTTTGTGTATGTGTGTGTGTGTATACATATATATATATATATATATATATATATATATGAAATTATGTATATGTACATGAATAGATAAGGTCTACACGTGTTTTTAATCAACAACTTTATTTCTATTTATTCAAAAGGGTATTTAACTTAATGGATTATTGCCTACATAAATAGCTAGGTATTATTGGAAATTATCATTATTTACTATTATAAATATACAGTTGGGGTGTATTCCTCTTAGTTATTTAAGATAATCTCCTAGAACTCTTAGGACAGCACCAGAGAAGGCTCCCAGTGCCGCCAGCAGCTGGCTCCATAATGGCTTCAGGTACTGCCTCAGGCCAGGCCAGGCCAGGGCGGGGCCCCTCGCCGGACCAGGCTCTGGCCCCTGAGCAGGCCCTTCCTCTGGCTCTGGAGAGCTCTGGAGCTCTGGGTGTGGACCTGGAGCAGGAGAAGGAGACAGATTTACTCACACACCTGGCTTTCCTGTGACTTTCCTCAGACAGGAAAGATGCCTCTGCCTGTAAGGGAACTCTATAGCCCATGAGCCTGCCCTCCCCAGATTATCTGCCCAGGTTATCAGTGCCCCTCACCTTCCTGAGTTGCCTCGGTGGGCTCAAGATGCTCCAGCTGTACCCATAGATTTTGGGCGTGGCCCACCAGGTGTGAGGCAGGGTAGTTGATGGGCACCAAGGCCTGCTCCACCTCGAACCAGGCAAAAGGAAGGGGCTGCCCAAAACCCTGGACCCGGTCCAGCCAGGTCCCCACCATCGAAGCAATGGCCCTGGGGAGAGGCAGGTGGGCAGTAAAGTCAGAGTCCCGGTCTTCCCTTCCACTCTGCCCTCCCATGGCACTCTCGTTTGGGACTGAGCCTCTGTGCAGTCCCCTCCACATCCAGGGGACAGCCCCACGCCACCCCCAGCCCCTGTGTGGCTGTTCTGTTTGTAGCAGGTGTGGGATCCGGCAGGTTTAACACGGAGTCTGTGTGAGACTCTTCTTCCCACTGGCAGCTCTCCTGAAGGTCCTGTACACTGCCCACCCCAGCCCTCCATGCCCCTGGGCATCTGGGCTGAGGACTGAGACAGACTCCTGAGCAGCCTGCTCACCACAATCCTGTTTGAGCCCGGCCACAGTGGTCAGGGGAGGTGGATGGAGAGAGGGGCAGGCAGAGCGCGATGGGTCTTGGGGGGAAGGAGACTCTGAGGGACAACTCAGCCCAGCCTCCCCTCTGGGTCTACAAGACCAGGGACCCCATCCTCTGTCCTCTTTGACTCATGTCCTCCTGGCAAAGAAGCCACTGGAGCTCGGGCCTTTCTTGGGAATCAGAAGATGTGTAAGGTCAGGGTTCTGCAAGGCACTCCCCCAACTCACAGTCCCTACTCTGCTGACACAGGGGGCCCTCCTTCTGGACGCAGAGACCACTCACTTTATTGCTTGGTCCTGCGGTGTGTCACCCCGGTCCTTATAAGGAGGTGTGCCTCCAGATGTAGCAAACACCTTGATGGCATCGGCTCTGATGGATGGTGAACAGGCCCTGTGAATGATGGACAGCGTGACTGCTGGACCCACTGCCTAGAACTGAGGCCGAGGGATTGTGTCTGCTTCATTCCTTGAGTCAGGCTAAGTGTCTCCAAACGTGCCTGCCTGTAGTAGGAGCTTAATACACATTGTCGAGTAAATAAACTCCAGCCAGCACCATCCCATACATCTGAGTGGGCTCGGGGCCCCTGCTACCCACCGGAGATCCCCAATGTGGCTACACCAAGGCCTAGGAGCAGCGAGGTGAAATCTCCAACTGCTTGACAGGTTGCTTTCCATGTGCTTTTCCTAACTCCGATGCCACAGGCCGCTGATGGGGTGAGTCAGCGTTCTTTCCATGGGACAGAGTGAAATAATTGCCACAAACAACCGGCGCACGCCAGCAACCCTGTGCGAAGAGCCAGGGAGCAGGTAGGACCTGCCATGGCTTGTCCCCGCAGCAGTGCTATGAGGTTTCTCCCCAAGCACCCCACTTTTCAGAGGAGCATACTGAGACTCAGAAAGATGTGGTGACATTTTCAAGACTCACAGCTAGAAGTCAGGAGAGTCACAAGTGTGTGCTCACCTAGTTAACAGCTCGTCCAGGAACTCTTGGGCTCTGGAGAAGGCCAGGGTGGAGACATGGGGGACGTTTCCCCCCGGGAAAGCTGGGACCATGGATGTGGCCACTTGCTCCAAGGTGCCTTCATGGAGGTCCTGCATCCTGCAGGACTCAGTTAGGTTACCAGTTACCTCAGCCGTGCACTGGGTGGGACAAGGATGGATATCCATTCAGTGGCATGACCGTGAATCCCACAAGGATTGAGGTCTGGAGCCCATTTGGGAGGTCCCAGCCCCACAGGGACGTGTGCAAGAGGAGGGACAGGAGTGCCCAAGCTGAACGAGGTTCTAGGTCTTCAAAGTGCCACTGAAGTTCCGTGCATGTTCATACAATTTTCACCATTTTTTCCCCTTCCTTTTCTTAGCTGAGGAACAACAAACCCCCTCGTAGGAACAGTGTATATGAAGAGCACGGGCCCTGTGAGTCCTCTAGAAACCTCCCCGTTATAGAGATGAGAACACAGAGGCCGAGGGATATCAAATGTCTGGTGAAGGGCATGCAGGTCAGAACTGGGAACTGTCCAGCATGACATTCCCTCTCAGGTACTGGAGACTTATCTGCTCCCGGCATGGGTGGAGAGGGTGTGGGAACCTTGTCCCTCCCCAGCGTGGGAACAGTGTACAGGGTAGACATGGCCTATGAAAACCATTGACTTCAAAGGAGAAAGTTATGTTTCATCCTTTTACATTAAAGGGCATTTTAAGACCCTCATTATGGAGATCCCAGATTCCGCAAGGTGGCAAGTGCTTGAAGACTGCAGACTGGAGCAAGGTGATCACCAGGCAGTAATCTGAGCAGAGGACTCGGGAAGGAGCAAATGTATGTGGTGGCTGAAAAGTGACAGGTGACTCAAAGTACCCATGAGGCAATTGCCAATGAAAGAACACTGTGATTGAGTTGGACAACCTGACAGCGGACAGGTGAAAATTTCAATGAGTGAGAAATCCCCGGGCCAGGCTGGGAGCAAGGCAGCAGCCATCATCAGAAACTGCTTTTGGCTATGTCCCTGCTACAGCCCTTTGGGTTTGGAATCTGCCTGCAGCCGTTAAAATTTTACATGTGCACGTCCTTCCACCAGCCGTGGGCGTCCATCTCCAGCTGAGGACATTACATGTACCGTGGTCTGAATTGTGATCCCCTGATCCCATGACTTTGCAACCCCTAGAACTTCATTATGTGTCCGCATTTGAGTGTTAGTCTTCAAGCAAGTAATCAAGGTAAAGTGAATTGAGTGGTGTGGGTCTCAATCTAATCTGACCAGTGTCCTTAGAAGAGGAGGGGAGGACACATGGCAGTGCAGAGGGGAGTCCATGTGACACACAGAGAGAAGACGGCCATCTAGAAGCTGAGGAGAGACCCCTCAGGAGAAACCAGCCCTGCTGACTGCCTCCTCTCTCACTCCTAGCCGCCGGAATAGTGAGGAAAGGAATGTCTGCTGCTGACACCACCCAGTGTGGTCCTATGTTATGGCAGCCCGAGCAACCTAACACAGTCCATTCCCACACACTTCAGTGTTCCACGCAGCCCTGCTGACATGGCAGCTGCACTGAATCAAGCCCATGTCCAACAGCACTGAAGGGCTGCAGCGCTGGGGGGAGGACATCCGCTATTGGACAAGGTCTGCAAGGACTGTGGAGCTGAGTGGCAAGGGCAGTTTAAACAACAAAATCAGCGAAATGCCCAAGCGCTCATGGAGTCTACTGTGAAGTCAAACCACATTTCTCTCTCTCCTATTTCTACAAATATGTGAGGAGTGTCCTTCTACCCTCCCACGTAGCTGGAGGGAGGAGTGGGGGTCGGATTCCATTGTCATGGGGCTGTGGGACAGTCTAGGGGGAGCCCTGGGAGGGTCCCCGGGGATTCCGCAGATTTGAGTGTGTGTCTGGGCACTGCCAGGTCGTCTTGGGGTTGTGGGTGTAGAGATCCTCGAGGCCAGCTCTCACCTCTGACAGGCACTGGACTGTGTCGTCAGCCTGGTGCACCTGCACCCTGACCCTGTAGGTGGTGTAGTCGGGTCCCTGGGCCAGCACCTCAATGATGTCCTCCTGGGAGCTCTGCAGAGACAGAGTGGGTACTGAGCCAGGAGGCACCAGGAACCTTCCACCCAATCTGGGGTCCTGTGTCATGGCAGGCCTCGTCTATCAGGACACAGTGAGGATGTTCCTGGCAGCCCTGCTGAGCCAGCAAGCATTGATTTGTGTCAAGGTCTAGCAACAGTGAAAGCCTGAATCACTGATGAAAACTGTGCCCTTGTTGGGATGATATGGAGTTGGGAAAGGCCACAGCTCCTGACCTGGCCGCACTGCGATGGTTTGTCGTCCTCTGTGAGATGATAGGTCGCAGAGAACAGTATTCAGGACCTTAATCCCTCCCTTACCCCCAACGCTATTTTTTTTTATTTTTTTATAATACACAGCACAATCAAGTGGGATGATGTTTAAGGCTTGGGGAAGGTCTACAAGGACAGTGGAGCTGGGTCTGGTCCACAGGTTACTTGGGGCAGGGAGTTAATCACTTGAAAGGAGCATAAGGCAAAGACAGCAACAAATGCTTTCTCTATGATCCCAACAAACAGATGAAGAAAGATTGCTTTTCTACCGTACCAGGGACCCGGTCGGGAGCATTGAAGGTACAGGTTTCGTTGGGAGTGGGTCTGTGAGATCTTTGAGGCCCCTGATTGGAGTCTGACTTCTGGTCCCACCCCAGTCACCTCAGGGTCCTGGGTGTGGGCCAGCTCTCACCTCCGTTTGGCACTGGACGGTTTTCCTGGCCTGCCGCACTTGTCCTTTGTACCCGTTGATGGCATAAGTGAACCTGTCAGGCAGCTCCTCTAGGATGTCCTTGTTGGAGCTCTGCAAAGACAGAGCCCGCTACCGGACCGGGAGGCATCAGGGGCCTGCCTGTGCAGTGCCAGTGGGGGAGATGCCCGCCACCCATTCTGCTCCCCAGATCAGGCAGAGAGGGGCATCTGCAAAGACCTCCATGCAGGGAGTGAAGTTGATGACCCCTTGAGTACCCCCGCCCCACCCTAACAAGCGGGTAGCAGGTCTCCGACCCCAGCACTCACATGACACACCCTCCAGGCTTCTGACACCCACCAACCTGCTCCTGCACAGGATGTGCGGCCCTCATCCCACGCTGTCCCTCACCATCCCGGACACACACACATACCCGGGATGAGGGGCAAGAGGTGTGGGGCTCCCCAGGTGTGACCCCAGCTGGCGCCTGGCCTGGATGGGCCTGGCCTGGGCTGCCCTCGGTTACCTGTGGGTGCCTCCTGCCAGAGGGCGAGGGGTATCGGTGGTGGCGCTTGCGCCTATTTCTACAGCAACAGAAACATCTCTCAGCCTGGGCTTTCTTCTGCCCAGAGCCTCGGAAGAACGGGAAGCAACACAGAGACATCCTCGTCTCCTGACCCCCTCCACTCAAGTGAGCTGGAAAGGCAGTTGTCTCTAGAATGTGGGTACCTGGTTACCACGGTTCCAGTTTCTCTCACCAAGGAAGTGAGGTCACCCCTTCAACGTTCCATGACCTGTGCCCCTTCCTCTAATCAGAGGCACCCAAAGGCCCGTGTGGGCTGTTGGCCTCTCACCCTCCTGGCCCATGTTATCTCCATACCTGTACATCAGTATCCAACACAGCCCTCTCCCCAGCTCTCTGGGAATGTGTGAGGCACCCCGGCTTGGGAGAGAAAGCTGTGTTCACACCTCCTTTTTCTTACTTGTTCTGTGCCCTGAGGAAGCCCCTGTGCCTCCCAGGGTGTCCCCCAGTCTGCCGAGCTGCCCAATGAGGATGATGCTAGACACCATTTCCATAGGAAGTCATCAGGTGTGGATGAGACAAGGCCCCTAACCCCTGTGGGCTGGTGTCCCATGAATCTGATGAACAAACGTAGAGGTGGAAGCGTGACAAGCATGAGTGGGACACAGCATGGAACACTAGACAAAACAGGCCTGAGGTCCAGCCTGAGATCTCAGGGAAGTCACTGCTCATGTCGGCCTCACTTTCAAGTCTGCACCTTTAAGGGTTTGAAATGACAGGAAATTCAGATATTGTCACTCACTGGCCTAAAACCTCGCAGTGGTGTCTTTTTACACGTAGCATCAGACCCAGTGCCTTATGTGTGCCCAGGTGTTAGGAGCCTTCACAGAGGCTTCGAGTGAGTCCAGCCTCCTGGTAGGAACAGCCTTGTGTGTCCGCTGAGAGCTCATTAACTGGCTTCTGAACAACATAGCGTACAGCCCAGGTGATGGGATGTCAGGTCCTGTCACTTCTCTCGTGCTCTCATTCTTGAGGTCCGTCCCTTCCTTCCTCTCAGCCTCTCTCTCACTTTCTCTCTGTACGTGCGTCTCTGTCTGTGCCACTGGACTATTGTTCTGTCTTTAAACTGAGTCCACACCCTTTTCCTTACCACTTTCGTAAATCTTGGTTTTGCTAAGTTCTCCCCTTTGTTCTCAGAGTCTCTTGGTCTGAGAACAGATATGGCATATTTTGCTACTTTATGATAACTTCTAGACATAACCTGTCAAGTCCCACGAGTGTGGTAGCGTCCAACCTTGACATTCCTGATACAAGGATTCTAGTGTGAAGCCATCAGGGTTAGCACCGAGAGTACTAAGCCCCATTGGCCTCAGAGCCTCTTGATACCATGTGTTCTCTCTGACCTGTCAACCTCTAGTATCGCTGGGTCCCTAACCATTCTCAACCGGCAGCCCGAAGGATCTTTTGAAAATGTAAATGTGATCACGTCTCTTATGGAAACTAACACTGGTTTCCTATGGCCTTTAGAAATAAGTCCAGAATCCTTAGTGTGTCCGTCCGGGCCCTCCATCATGTGACCTTAGCCTCTTTTCCAGGCTTGTCTCCCCCTCACCCTTTTTCTCTGGTCACCCTTTGGAGATCCTCATTGGCATCACACTCTCCCAGCCCAGCTTAGAGCTGTGCCATGCCCCGTGTCCCAGCGTTTCCCTCTGGAGTCGTTGGAAGACTGGTGTTCTTTCAGGCATCTCCAATGTTTCCTCTGTCCTCCTCTCTGCTTCCATACTTTTTTTTTGCTGTACCGTGAAATGCTACAACCTTGTCCACCCTCAGGAGTTTTAAGGATCTCATTCAGTGTGGAAGCTGAGAAGCATAAGCAGCAGAATACTGATGAAACTAACAGTAGGGATTTGTTTTTCTCACCAAAAAACCAATCCACAGGTAGGTGGATCCAATATTGGGTTCAGCTGCTCGATGATATCAGGGTAAGCTGCCAGCAACGAAGTGGCGGCATCAGCTCCCGGCATCGAAGAGAGGAAAAAAGTTCTCTCTTGGCTATTGTGCTTTTTATCAGGGAGGAAAATAGTGTCTCAGAAATCAATTATGAGACTCTTGCGTGAGCCCTTGGCCAGAACAGGCCAAATTGCAAGGGACATGGGGTAGTTTAGTGGCAGACTGCTCCTGAAGGAGGTGCCTCAGCCCAGGAGGAGGAGGAGGTGAGGGGAAGGGCAGTTGGGAAGTGTCTGATGGTGAGTTTCCTGTTTCTGCTGTGAACACTAATGGCCCCATACATTTCTTCTGTGTGGACGTGTGGAGGAAAGGTGTCCCGAGATTCAGGGATGACTGTTTCAAGTCTGTTTCCTAGTGTCTTGAAGTATTCTGTCTAATAGGGCCCATATTATCCATATGTAACTTTTTAAAAATACATGTTTTTATTGATCTCAGAGGGCGGAGGGGAAACAGAAGGGAGAGAGAGGCGGGTGGGGGGAGAGAGAAACATCAATGATGAGAGAGCCTCATTGATCACATAGCCCCTAGACTGCAACCCAGGTATGTGCCCTGACTGGGAATGAAACTGGGACCTCCTGGTTCAGGGGTTGACGCTCAACCACTGAGCCACACCAGCCTGGCCTCCACACATAACTTTTTAAAATTAAACTTTTATTAATTCAAATTAAGTAAAAATTAAAATTCACGTAGACGTTTAGGTTTCTCCTGTTGGATACCCACGGAGGAGTGTTGGCTTGGTGTATAGACCAGCTGGTTTCCCTTGAAAGCAAGTGTGAAATGAAAGAAAGGGAATGTGTCTCCCCTCAGAGCAAGAGTGTTCACGTGAGAATGATGAGCTTTGGATGATGGGGCCACAGCACTGCATGGATCCCTCTTGCACAGCATGCCTCCTTTTGAAATACTCACCTACTAATGGCATTCCTTTTTCCTTTTCTGCTTAAAACTTTTTGACATAATGGTTTTAATTTTAATTATACTTGTTCCAGTGGTGACAGTGAACTATGACCCTTCCGGTAGAAAGCAGGGCTGTGTACCTTGTTTCTGTACCGTCCTGTGCCAGTGGAACCATTGCCTCTTGCTAAGATGAGTTTGACTGGTGAGTGAAATTCTGGGCTCACTGGGGAAGGAAAATGATTAAGGAAGTGTTCAGCGAGGGAGTTGTTTTGAATCATTCCTTTTGCAACCAAAGCAATGCTCTTTCTATCCCCAGTGCTTTTAAATATTGTTAACAGCTAGCCTGGTGGTTGTTGCTGCTCAAATAGCAGATCAAGCTAAACACTGAGGGAAGTGGAATGCAGCCCATTAAGTAATTTTGGCTTTTAATGAGAGCATTTCAAGATATAAATTGGCACTTGGGAAAGTTTGGAAAGATATTATTGAGTCTGGCCAGTGTTGCACAGTGGTCGAGCGATCGCCTGTGAACCAGGCAGGAGTTCATGCTTGGTTTGATTCCGGGTCAGGGCACATGCCCGGGTTGCAGACTGGATCATATCCAATAGGGGTCGTGAAGGAGGCAGCCGATCAATGATTCTCTCTCATCATTTATGTTTCTGTCTCTCTCCTTCGCCCTCCCTGAAATCAATCAAAGTATGTTTCTTAAAATGCATATTTAGTCTAGCCCTTGCTGATGTGGCTCATTTGGATGGGCATCTCCCCTTGCACTGAAAGGTTTCCGGATCAGTTCCCAGTTAGGGCGCTTGGCAGGGTTTTGCGGTCAGTTCCATTCGGGGGTGGGGAGGAGGCAGCCGATCCACCTTTCATCGCTGTTTCTCTGCCTCCCCATTCCTCTCTCTACTGTATGTTAATATATTTTGGATATATGATCCTTGTGTAAAACCAGGAACTATACATAAGAAAATGAGAAGAAACTGTCACTTCTAGTAGTTTCACTTGCTCCAGTTCACTAGTGTTCACATTTTGATGCATATATTTCCATTTTTTATTTCTCCGTTTTATCAGTTTATACTTAATTATCAGAAAAAATTAAATGTTTCAGAAATTATTTTAAAACTGTATTATACAGCGAGCATCCTTCCATGTCAGCATATATGAGTACATATGTATGTTTGTGTATGTGTGTGTGTGTATACATATATATATATATATATATATATATGAAATTATGTATATGTACATGAATAGATAAGGTCTACACGTGTTTTTAATCAACAACTTTATTTCTATTTATTCAAAAGGGTATTTAACTTAATGGATTATTGCCTACATAAATAGCTAGGTATTATTGGAAATTATCATTATTTACTATTATAAATATACAGTTGGGGTGTATTCCTCTTAGTTATTTAAGATAATCTCCTAGAACTCTTAGGACAGCACCAGAGAAGGCTCCCAGTGCCGCCAGCAGCTGGCTCCATAATGGCTTCAGGTACTGCCTCAGGCCAGGCCAGGCCAGGGCGGGGCCCCTCGCCGGACCAGGCTCTGGCCCCTGAGCAGGCCCTTCCTCTGGCTCTGGAGAGCTCTGGAGCTCTGGGTGTGGACCTGGAGCAGGAGAAGGAGACAGATTTACTCACACACCTGGCTTTCCTGTGACTTTCCTCAGACAGGAAAGATGCCTCTGCCTGTAAGGGAACTCTATAGCCCATGAGCCTGCCCTCCCCAGATTATCTGCCCAGGTTATCAGTGCCCCTCACCTTCCTGAGTTGCCTCGGTGGGCTCAAGATGCTCCAGCTGTACCCATAGATTTTGGGCGTGGCCCACCAGGTGTGAGGCAGGGTAGTTGATGGGCACCAAGGCCTGCTCCACCTCGAACCAGGCAAAAGGAAGGGGCTGCCCAAAACCCTGGACCCGGTCCAGCCAGGTCCCCACCATCGAAGCAATGGCCCTGGGGAGAGGCAGGTGGGCAGTAAAGTCAGAGTCCCGGTCTTCCCTTCCACTCTGCCCTCCCATGGCACTCTCGTTTGGGACTGAGCCTCTGTGCAGTCCCCTCCACATCCAGGGGACAGCCCCACGCCACCCCCAGCCCCTGTGTGGCTGTTCTGTTTGTAGCAGGTGTGGGATCCGGCAGGTTTAACACGGAGTCTGTGTGAGACTCTTCTTCCCACTGGCAGCTCTCCTGAAGGTCCTGTACACTGCCCACCCCAGCCCTCCATGCCCCTGGGCATCTGGGCTGAGGACTGAGACAGACTCCTGAGCAGCCTGCTCACCACAATCCTGTTTGAGCCCGGCCACAGTGGTCAGGGGAGGTGGATGGAGAGAGGGGCAGGCAGAGCGCGATGGGTCTTGGGGGGAAGGAGACTCTGAGGGACAACTCAGCCCAGCCTCCCCTCTGGGTCTACAAGACCAGGGACCCCATCCTCTGTCCTCTTTGACTCATGTCCTCCTGGCAAAGAAGCCACTGGAGCTCGGGCCTTTCTTGGGAATCAGAAGATGTGTAAGGTCAGGGTTCTGCAAGGCACTCCCCCAACTCACAGTCCCTACTCTGCTGACACAGGGGGCCCTCCTTCTGGACGCAGAGACCACTCACTTTATTGCTTGGTCCTGCGGTGTGTCACCCCGGTCCTTATAAGGAGGTGTGCCTCCAGATGTAGCAAACACCTTGATGGCATCGGCTCTGATGGATGGTGAACAGGCCCTGTGAATGATGGACAGCGTGACTGCTGGACCCACTGCCTAGAACTGAGGCCGAGGGATTGTGTCTGCTTCATTCCTTGAGTCAGGCTAAGTGTCTCCAAACGTGCCTGCCTGTAGTAGGAGCTTAATACACATTGTCGAGTAAATAAACTCCAGCCAGCACCATCCCATACATCTGAGTGGGCTCGGGGCCCCTGCTACCCACCGGAGATCCCCAATGTGGCTACACCAAGGCCTAGGAGCAGCGAGGTGAAATCTCCAACTGCTTGACAGGTTGCTTTCCATGTGCTTTTCCTAACTCCGATGCCACAGGCCGCTGATGGGGTGAGTCAGCGTTCTTTCCATGGGACAGAGTGAAATAATTGCCACAAACAACCGGCGCACGCCAGCAACCCTGTGCGAAGAGCCAGGGAGCAGGTAGGACCTGCCATGGCTTGTCCCCGCAGCAGTGCTATGAGGTTTCTCCCCAAGCACCCCACTTTTCAGAGGAGCATACTGAGACTCAGAAAGATGTGGTGACATTTTCAAGACTCACAGCTAGAAGTCAGGAGAGTCACAAGTGTGTGCTCACCTAGTTAACAGCTCGTCCAGGAACTCTTGGGCTCTGGAGAAGGCCAGGGTGGAGACATGGGGGACGTTTCCCCCCGGGAAAGCTGGGACCATGGATGTGGCCACTTGCTCCAAGGTGCCTTCATGGAGGTCCTGCATCCTGCAGGACTCAGTTAGGTTACCAGTTACCTCAGCCGTGCACTGGGTGGGACAAGGATGGATATCCATTCAGTGGCATGACCGTGAATCCCACAAGGATTGAGGTCTGGAGCCCATTTGGGAGGTCCCAGCCCCACAGGGACGTGTGCAAGAGGAGGGACAGGAGTGCCCAAGCTGAACGAGGTTCTAGGTCTTCAAAGTGCCACTGAAGTTCCGTGCATGTTCATACAATTTTCACCATTTTTTCCCCTTCTTTTTCTTAGCTGAGGAACAACAAACCCCCTCGTAGGAACAGTGTATATGAAGAGCACGGGCCCTGTGAGTCCTCTAGAAACCTCCCCGTTATAGAGATGAGAACACAGAGGCCGAGGGATATCAAATGTCTGGTGAAGGGCATGCAGGTCAGAACTGGGAACTGTCCAGCATGACATTCCCTCTCAGGTACTGGAGACTTATCTGCTCCCGGCATGGGTGGAGAGGGTGTGGGAACCTTGTCCCTCCCCAGCGTGGGAACAGTGTACAGGGTAGACATGGCCTATGAAAACCATTGACTTCAAAGGAGAAAGTTATGTTTCATCCTTTTACATTAAAGGGCATTTTAAGACCCTCATTATGGAGATCCCAGATTCGGCAAGGTGGCAAGTGCTTGAAGACTGCAGACTGGAGCAAGGTGATCACCAGGCAGTAATCTGAGCAGAGGACTCGGGAAGGAGCAAATGTATGTGGTGGCTGAAAAGTGACAGGTGACTCAAAGTACCCATGAGGCAATTGCCAATGAAGGAACACTGTGATTGAGTTGGACAACCTGACAGCGGACAGGTGAAAATTTCAATGAGTGAGAAATCCCCGGGCCAGGCTGGGAGCAAGGCAGCAGCCATCATCAGAAACTGCTTTTGGCTATGTCCCTGCTACAGCCCTTTGGGTTTGGAATCTGCCTGCAGCCGTTAAAATTTTACATGTGCACGTCCTTCCACCAGCCGTGGGCGTCCATCTCCAGCTGAGGACATTACATGTACCGTGGTCTGAATTGTGATCCCCTGATCCCATGACTTTGCAACCCCTAGAACTTCATTATGTGTCCGCATTTGAGTGTTAGTCTTCAAGCAAGTAATCAAGGTAAAGTGAATTGAGTGGTGTGGGTCTCAATCTAATCTGACCAGTGTCCTTAGAAGAGGAGGGGAGGACACATGGCAGTGCAGAGGGGAGTCCATGTGACACACAGAGAGAAGACGGCCATCTAGAAGCTGAGGAGAGACCCCTCAGGAGAAACCAGCCCTGCTGACTGCCTCCTCTCTCACTCCTAGCCGCCGGAATAGTGAGGAAAGGAATGTCTGCTGCTGACACCACCCAGTGTGGTCCTATGTTATGGCAGCCCGAGCAACCTAACACAGTCCATTCCCACACACTTCAGTGTTCCACGCAGCCCTGCTGACATGGCAGCTGCACTGAATCAGGCCCATGTCCAACAGCACTGAAGGGCTGCAGCGCTGGGGGGAGGACATCCGCTATTGGACAAGGTCTGCAAGGACTGTGGAGCTGAGTGGCAAGGGTAGTTTAAACAACAAAATCAGCGAAATGCCCAAGCGCTCATGGAGTCTACTGTGAAGTCAAACCACATTTCTCTCTCTCCTATTTCTACAAATATGTGAGGAGTGTCCTTCTACCCTCCCACGTAGCTGGAGGGAGGAGTGGGGGTCGGATTCCATTGTCATGGGGCTGTGGGACAGTCTAGGGGGAGCCCTGGGAGGGTCCCCGGGGATTCCGCAGATTTGAGTGTGTGTCTGGGCACTGCCAGGTCGTCTTGGGGTTGTGGGTGTAGAGATCCTCGAGGCCAGCTCTCACCTCTGACAGGCACTGGACTGTGTCGTCAGCCTGGTGCACCTGCACCCTGACCCTGTAGGTGGTGTAGTCGGGTCCCTGGGCCAGCACCTCAATGATGTCCTCCTGGGAGCTCTGCAGAGACAGAGTGGGTACTGAGCCAGGAGGCACCAGGAACCTTCCACCCAATCTGGGGTCCTGTGTCATGGCAGGCCTCGTCTATCAGGACACAGTGAGGATGTTCCTGGCAGCCCTGCTGAGCCAGCAAGCATTGATTTGTGTCAAGGTCTAGCAACAGTGAAAGCCTGAATCACTGATGAAAACTGTGCCCTTGTTGGGATGATATGGAGTTGGGAAAGGCCACAGCTCCTGACCTGGCCGCACTGCGATGGTTTGTCGTCCTCTGTGAGATGATAGGTCGCAGAGAACAGTATTCAGGACCTTAATCCCTCCCTTACCCCCAACGCTATTTTTTTTTTTTTTTTTATAATACACAGCACAATCAAGTGGGATGATGTTTAAGGCTTGGGGAAGGTCTACAAGGACAGTGGAGCTGGGTCTGGTCCACAGGTTACTTGGGGCAGGGAGTTAATCACTTGAAAGGAGCATAAGGCAAAGACAGCAACAAATGCTTTCTCTATGATCCCAACAAACAGATGAAGAAAGATTGCTTTTCTACCCTACCAGGGACCCGGTCGGGAGCATTGAAGGTACAGGTTTCGTTGGGAGTGGGTCTGTGAGATCTTTGAGGCCCCTGATTGGAGTCTGACTTCTGGTCCCACCCCAGTCACCTCAGGGTCCTGGGTGTGGGCCAGCTCTCACCTCCGTTTGGCACTGGACGGTTTTCCTGGCCTGCCGCACTTGTCCTTTGTACCCGTTGATGGCATAAGTGAACCTGTCAGGCAGCTCCTCTAGGATGTCCTTGTTGGAGCTCTGCAAAGACAGAGCCCGCTACCGGACCGGGAGGCATCAGGGGCCTGCCTGTGCAGTGCCAGTGGGGGAGATGCCCGCCACCCATTCTGCTCCCCAGATCAGGCAGAGAGGGGCACCTGCAAAGACCTCCATGCAGGGAGTGAAGTTGATGACCCCTTGAGTACCCCCGCCCCACCCTAACAAGCGGGTAGCAGGTCTCCGACCCCAGCACTCACATGACACACCCTCCAGGCTTCTGACACCCACCAACCTGCTCCTGCACAGGATGTGCGTCCCTCATCCCACGCTGTCCCTCACCATCCCGGACACACACACATACCCGGGATGAGGGGCAAGAGGTGTGGGGCTCCCCAGGTGTGACCCCAGCTGGCGCCTGGCCTGGATGGGCCTGGCCTGGGCTGCCCTCGGTTACCTGTGGGTGCCTCCTGCCAGAGGGCGAGGGGTATCGGTGGTGGCGCTTGCGCCTATTTCTACAGCAACAGAAACATCTCTCAGCCTGGGCTTTCTTCTGCCCAGAGCCTCGGAAGAACGGGAAGCAACACAGAGACATCCTCGTCTCCTGACCCCCTCCACTCAAGTGAGCTGGAAAGGCAGTTGTCTCTAGAATGTGGGTACCTGGTTACCACGGTTCCAGTTTCTCTCACCAAGGAAGTGAGGTCACCCCTTCAACGTTCCATGACCTGTGCCCCTTCCTCTAATCAGAGGCACCCAAAGGCCCGTGTGGGCTGTTGGCCTCTCACCCTCCTGGCCCATGTTATCTCCATACCTGTACATCAGTATCCAACACAGCCCTCTCCCCAGCTCTCTGGGAATGTGTGAGGCACCCCGGCTTGGGAGAGAAAGCTGTGTTCACACCTCCTTTTTCTTACTTGTTCTGTGCCCTGAGGAAGCCCCTGTGCCTCCCAGGGTGTCCCCCAGTCTGCCGAGCTGCCCAATGAGGATGATGCTAGACACCATTTCCATAGGAAGTCATCAGGTGTGGATGAGACAAGGCCCCTAACCCCTGTGGGCTGGTGTCCCATGAATCTGATGAACAAACGTAGAGGTGGAAGCGTGACAAGCATGAGTGGGACACAGCATGGAACACTAGACAAAACAGGCCTGAGGTCCAGCCTGAGATCTCAGGGAAGTCACTGCTCATGTCGGCCTCACTTTCAAGTCTGCACCTTTAAGGGTTTGAAATGACAGGAAATTCAGATATTGTCACTCACTGGCCTAAAACCTCGCAGTGGTGTCTTTTTACACGTAGCATCAGACCCAGTGCCTTATGTGTGCCCAGGTGTTAGGAGCCTTCACAGAGGCTTCGAGTGAGTCCAGCCTCCTGGTAGGAACAGCCTTGTGTGTCCGCTGAGAGCTCATTAACTGGCTTCTGAACAACATAGCGTACAGCCCAGGTGATGGGATGTCAGGTCCTGTCACTTATCTCGTGCTCTCATTCTTGAGGTCCCTCCCTTCCTTCCTCTCAGCCTCTCTCTCACTTTCTCTCTGTACGTGCGTCTCTGTCTGTGCCACTGGACTATTGTTCTGTCTTTAAACTGAGTCCACACCCTTTTCCTTACCACTTTCGTAAATCTTGGTTTTGCTAAGTTCTCCCCTTTGTTCTCAGAGTCTCTTGGTCTGAGAACAGATACGGCATATTTTGCTACTTTATGATAACTTCTAGACATAACCTGTCAAGTCCCACGAGTGTGGTAGCGTCCAACCTTGACATTCCTGATACAAGGATTCTAGTGTGAAGCCATCAGGGTTAGCACCGAGAGTACTAAGCCCCATTGGCCTCAGAGCCTCTTGATACCATGTGTTCTCTCTGACCTGTCAACCTCTAGTATCGCTGGGTCCCTAACCATTCTCAACCGGCAGCCCGAAGGATCTTTTGAAAATGTAAATGTGATCACGTCTCTTATGGAAACTAACACTGGTTTCCTATGGCCTTTAGAAATAAGTCCAGAATCCTTAGTGTGTCCGTCCGGGCCCTCCATCATGTGACCTTAGCCTCTTTTCCAGGCTTGTCTCCCCCTCACCCTTTTTCTCTGGTCACCCTTTGGAGATCCTCATTGGCATCACACTCTCCCAGCCCAGCTTAGAGCTGTGCCATGCCCCGTGTCCCAGCGTTTCCCTCTGGAGTCGTTGGAAGACTGGTGTTCTTTCAGGCATCTCCAATGTTTCCTCTGTCCTCCTCTCTGCTTCCATGCTTTTTTTTTGCTGTACCGTGAAATGCTACAACCTTGTCCACCCTCAGGAGTTTTAAGGATCTCATTCAGTGTGGAAGCTGAGAATTATAAGCAGCAGAATACTGATGAAACTAACAGTAGGGATTTGTTTTTCTCACCAAAAAACCAATCCACAGGTAGGTGGATCCAATATTGGGTTCAGCTGCTCGATGATATCAGGGTAAGCTGCCAGCAACGAAGTGGCGGCATCAGCTCCCGGCATCGAAGAGAGGAAAAAAGTTCTCTCTTGGCTATTGTGCTTTTTATCAGGGAGGAAAATAGTGTCTCAGAAATCAATTATGAGACTCTTGCGTGAGCCCTTGGCCAGAACAGGCCAAATTGCAAGGGACATGGGGTAGTTTAGTGGCAGACTGCTCCTGAAGGAGGTGCCTCAGCCCAGGAGGAGGAGGAGGTGAGGGGAAGGGCAGTTGGGAAGTGTCTGATGGTGAGTTTCCTGTTTCTGCTGTGAACACTAATGGCCCCATACATTTCTCCAGCCAGCACCATCCCATACATCTGAGTGGGCTCGGGGCCCCTGCTACCCACCGGAGATCCCCAATGTGGCTACACCAAGGCCTAGGAGCAGCGAGGTGAAATCTCCAACTGCTTGACAGGTTGCTTTCCATGTGCTTTTCCTAACTCCAATGCCACAGGCCGCTGATGGGGTGAGTCAGCGTTCTTTCCATGGGACAGAGTGAAATAATTGCCACAAACAACCGGCGCACGCCAGCAACCCTGTGCGAAGAGCCAGGGAGCAGGTAGGACCTGCCATGGCTTGTCCCCGCAGCAGTGCTATGAGGTTTCTCCCCAAGCACCCCACTTTTCAGAGGAGCATACTGAGACTCAGAAAGATGTGGTGACATTTTCAAGACTCACAGCTAGAAGTCAGGAGAGTCACAAGTGTGTGCTCACCTAGTTAACAGCTCGTCCAGGAACTCTTGGGCTCTGGAGAAGGCCAGGGTGGAGACATGGGGGACGTTTCCCCCCGGGAAAGCTGGGACCATGGATGTGGCCACTTGCTCCAAGGTGCCTTCATGGAGGTCCTGCATCCTGCAGGACTCAGTTAGGTTACCAGTTACCTCAGCCGTGCACTGGGTGGGACAAGGATGGATATCCATTCAGTGGCATGACCGTGAATCCCACAAGGATTGAGGTCTGGAGCCCATTTGGGAGGTCCCAGCCCCACAGGGACGTGTGCAAGAGGAGGGACAGGAGTGCCCAAGCTGAACGAGGTTCTAGGTCTTCAAAGTGCCACTGAAGTTCCGTGCATGTTCATACAATTTTCACCATTTTTTCCCCTTCTTTTTCTTAGCTGAGGAACAACAAACCCCCTCGTAGGAACAGTGTATATGAAGAGCACGGGCCCTGTGAGTCCTCTAGAAACCTCCCCGTTATAGAGATGAGAACACAGAGGCCGAGGGATATCAAATGTCTGGTGAAGGGCATGCAGGTCAGAACTGGGAACTGTCCAGCATGACATTCCCTCTCAGGTACTGGAGACTTATCTGCTCCCGGCATGGGTGGAGAGGGTGTGGGAACCTTGTCCCTCCCCAGCGTGGGAACAGTGTACAGGGTAGACATGGCCTATGAAAACCATTGACTTCAAAGGAGAAAGTTATGTTTCATCCTTTTACATTAAAGGGCATTTTAAGACCCTCATTATGGAGATCCCAGATTCGGCAAGGTGGCAAGTGCTTGAAGACTGCAGACTGGAGCAAGGTGATCACCAGGCAGTAATCTGAGCAGAGGACTCGGGAAGGAGCAAATGTATGTGGTGGCTGAAAAGTGACAGGTGACTCAAAGTACCCATGAGGCAATTGCCAATGAAGGAACACTGTGATTGAGTTGGACAACCTGACAGCGGACAGGTGAAAATTTCAATGAGTGAGAAATCCCCGGGCCAGGCTGGGAGCAAGGCAGCAGCCATCATCAGAAACTGCTTTTGGCTATGTCCCTGCTACAGCCCTTTGGGTTTGGAATCTGCCTGCAGCCGTTAAAATTTTACATGTGCACGTCCTTCCACCAGCCGTGGGCGTCCATCTCCAGCTGAGGACATTACATGTACCGTGGTCTGAATTGTGATCCCCTGATCCCATGACTTTGCAACCCCTAGAACTTCATTATGTGTCCGCATTTGAGTGTTAGTCTTCAAGCAAGTAATCAAGGTAAAGTGAATTGAGTGGTGTGGGTCTCAATCTAATCTGACCAGTGTCCTTAGAAGAGGAGGGGAGGACACATGGCAGTGCAGAGGGGAGTCCATGTGACACACAGAGAGAAGACGGCCATCTAGAAGCTGAGGAGAGACCCCTCAGGAGAAACCAGCCCTGCTGACTGCCTCCTCTCTCACTCCTAGCCGCCGGAATAGTGAGGAAAGGAATGTCTGCTGCTGACACCACCCAGTGTGGTCCTATGTTATGGCAGCCCGAGCAACCTAACACAGTCCATTCCCACACACTTCAGTGTTCCACGCAGCCCTGCTGACATGGCAGCTGCACTGAATCAGGCCCATGTCCAACAGCACTGAAGGGCTGCAGCGCTGGGGGGAGGACATCCGCTATTGGACAAGGTCTGCAAGGACTGTGGAGCTGAGTGGCAAGGGTAGTTTAAACAACAAAATCAGCGAAATGCCCAAGCGCTCATGGAGTCTACTGTGAAGTCAAACCACATTTCTCTCTCTCCTATTTCTACAAATATGTGAGGAGTGTCCTTCTACCCTCCCACGTAGCTGGAGGGAGGAGTGGGGGTCGGATTCCATTGTCATGGGGCTGTGGGACAGTCTAGGGGGAGCCCTGGGAGGGTCCCCGGGGATTCCGCAGATTTGAGTGTGTGTCTGGGCACTGCCAGGTCGTCTTGGGGTTGTGGGTGTAGAGATCCTCGAGGCCAGCTCTCACCTCTGACAGGCACTGGACTGTGTCGTCAGCCTGGTGCACCTGCACCCTGACCCTGTAGGTGGTGTAGTCGGGTCCCTGGGCCAGCACCTCAATGATGTCCTCCTGGGAGCTCTGCAGAGACAGAGTGGGTACTGAGCCAGGAGGCACCAGGAACCTTCCACCCAATCTGGGGTCCTGTGTCATGGCAGGCCTCGTCTATCAGGACACAGTGAGGATGTTCCTGGCAGCCCTGCTGAGCCAGCAAGCATTGATTTGTGTCAAGGTCTAGCAACAGTGAAAGCCTGAATCACTGATGAAAACTGTGCCCTTGTTGGGATGATATGGAGTTGGGAAAGGCCACAGCTCCTGACCTGGCCGCACTGCGATGGTTTGTCGTCCTCTGTGAGATGATAGGTCGCAGAGAACAGTATTCAGGACCTTAATCCCTCCCTTACCCCCAACGCTATTTTTTTTTTTTTTTTTATAATACACAGCACAATCAAGTGGGATGATGTTTAAGGCTTGGGGAAGGTCTACAAGGACAGTGGAGCTGGGTCTGGTCCACAGGTTACTTGGGGCAGGGAGTTAATCACTTGAAAGGAGCATAAGGCAAAGACAGCAACAAATGCTTTCTCTATGATCCCAACAAACAGATGAAGAAAGATTGCTTTTCTACCCTACCAGGGACCCGGTCGGGAGCATTGAAGGTACAGGTTTCGTTGGGAGTGGGTCTGTGAGATCTTTGAGGCCCCTGATTGGAGTCTGACTTCTGGTCCCACCCCAGTCACCTCAGGGTCCTGGGTGTGGGCCAGCTCTCACCTCCGTTTGGCACTGGACGGTTTTCCTGGCCTGCCGCACTTGTCCTTTGTACCCGTTGATGGCATAAGTGAACCTGTCAGGCAGCTCCTCTAGGATGTCCTTGTTGGAGCTCTGCAAAGACAGAGCCCGCTACCGGACCGGGAGGCATCAGGGGCCTGCCTGTGCAGTGCCAGTGGGGGAGATGCCCGCCACCCATTCTGCTCCCCAGATCAGGCAGAGAGGGGCACCTGCAAAGACCTCCATGCAGGGAGTGAAGTTGATGACCCCTTGAGTACCCCCGCCCCACCCTAACAAGCGGGTAGCAGGTCTCCGACCCCAGCACTCACATGACACACCCTCCAGGCTTCTGACACCCACCAACCTGCTCCTGCACAGGATGTGCGTCCCTCATCCCACGCTGTCCCTCACCATCCCGGACACACACACATACCCGGGATGAGGGGCAAGAGGTGTGGGGCTCCCCAGGTGTGACCCCAGCTGGCGCCTGGCCTGGATGGGCCTGGCCTGGGCTGCCCTCGGTTACCTGTGGGTGCCTCCTGCCAGAGGGCGAGGGGTATCGGTGGTGGCGCTTGCGCCTATTTCTACAGCAACAGAAACATCTCTCAGCCTGGGCTTTCTTCTGCCCAGAGCCTCGGAAGAACGGGAAGCAACACAGAGACATCCTCGTCTCCTGACCCCCTCCACTCAAGTGAGCTGGAAAGGCAGTTGTCTCTAGAATGTGGGTACCTGGTTACCACGGTTCCAGTTTCTCTCACCAAGGAAGTGAGGTCACCCCTTCAACGTTCCATGACCTGTGCCCCTTCCTCTAATCAGAGGCACCCAAAGGCCCGTGTGGGCTGTTGGCCTCTCACCCTCCTGGCCCATGTTATCTCCATACCTGTACATCAGTATCCAACACAGCCCTCTCCCCAGCTCTCTGGGAATGTGTGAGGCACCCCGGCTTGGGAGAGAAAGCTGTGTTCACACCTCCTTTTTCTTACTTGTTCTGTGCCCTGAGGAAGCCCCTGTGCCTCCCAGGGTGTCCCCCAGTCTGCCGAGCTGCCCAATGAGGATGATGCTAGACACCATTTCCATAGGAAGTCATCAGGTGTGGATGAGACAAGGCCCCTAACCCCTGTGGGCTGGTGTCCCATGAATCTGATGAACAAACGTAGAGGTGGAAGCGTGACAAGCATGAGTGGGACACAGCATGGAACACTAGACAAAACAGGCCTGAGGTCCAGCCTGAGATCTCAGGGAAGTCACTGCTCATGTCGGCCTCACTTTCAAGTCTGCACCTTTAAGGGTTTGAAATGACAGGAAATTCAGATATTGTCACTCACTGGCCTAAAACCTCGCAGTGGTGTCTTTTTACACGTAGCATCAGACCCAGTGCCTTATGTGTGCCCAGGTGTTAGGAGCCTTCACAGAGGCTTCGAGTGAGTCCAGCCTCCTGGTAGGAACAGCCTTGTGTGTCCGCTGAGAGCTCATTAACTGGCTTCTGAACAACATAGCGTACAGCCCAGGTGATGGGATGTCAGGTCCTGTCACTTATCTCGTGCTCTCATTCTTGAGGTCCCTCCCTTCCTTCCTCTCAGCCTCTCTCTCACTTTCTCTCTGTACGTGCGTCTCTGTCTGTGCCACTGGACTATTGTTCTGTCTTTAAACTGAGTCCACACCCTTTTCCTTACCACTTTCGTAAATCTTGGTTTTGCTAAGTTCTCCCCTTTGTTCTCAGAGTCTCTTGGTCTGAGAACAGATACGGCATATTTTGCTACTTTATGATAACTTCTAGACATAACCTGTCAAGTCCCACGAGTGTGGTAGCGTCCAACCTTGACATTCCTGATACAAGGATTCTAGTGTGAAGCCATCAGGGTTAGCACCGAGAGTACTAAGCCCCATTGGCCTCAGAGCCTCTTGATACCATGTGTTCTCTCTGACCTGTCAACCTCTAGTATCGCTGGGTCCCTAACCATTCTCAACCGGCAGCCCGAAGGATCTTTTGAAAATGTAAATGTGATCACGTCTCTTATGGAAACTAACACTGGTTTCCTATGGCCTTTAGAAATAAGTCCAGAATCCTTAGTGTGTCCGTCCGGGCCCTCCATCATGTGACCTTAGCCTCTTTTCCAGGCTTGTCTCCCCCTCACCCTTTTTCTCTGGTCACCCTTTGGAGATCCTCATTGGCATCACACTCTCCCAGCCCAGCTTAGAGCTGTGCCATGCCCCGTGTCCCAGCGTTTCCCTCTGGAGTCGTTGGAAGACTGGTGTTCTTTCAGGCATCTCCAATGTTTCCTCTGTCCTCCTCTCTGCTTCCATGCTTTTTTTTTGCTGTACCGTGAAATGCTACAACCTTGTCCACCCTCAGGAGTTTTAAGGATCTCATTCAGTGTGGAAGCTGAGAATTATAAGCAGCAGAATACTGATGAAACTAACAGTAGGGATTTGTTTTTCTCACCAAAAAACCAATCCACAGGTAGGTGGATCCAATATTGGGTTCAGCTGCTCGATGATATCAGGGTAAGCTGCCAGCAACGAAGTGGCGGCATCAGCTCCCGGCATCGAAGAGAGGAAAAAAGTTCTCTCTTGGCTATTGTGCTTTTTATCAGGGAGGAAAATAGTGTCTCAGAAATCAATTATGAGACTCTTGCGTGAGCCCTTGGCCAGAACAGGCCAAATTGCAAGGGACATGGGGTAGTTTAGTGGCAGACTGCTCCTGAAGGAGGTGCCTCAGCCCAGGAGGAGGAGGAGGTGAGGGGAAGGGCAGTTGGGAAGTGTCTGATGGTGAGTTTCCTGTTTCTGCTGTGAACACTAATGGCCCCATACATTTCTTCTGTGTGGACGTGTGGAGGAAAGGTGTCCCGAGATTCAGGGATGACTGTTTCAAGTCTGTTTCCTAGTGTCTTGAAGTATTCTGTCTAATAGGGCCCATATTATCCATATGTAACTTTTTAAAAATACATGTTTTTATTGATCTCAGAGGGCGGAGGGGAAACAGAAGGGAGAGAGAGGCGGGTGGGGGGAGAGAGAAACATCAATGATGAGAGAGCCTCATTGATCACATAGCCCCTAGACTGCAACCCAGGTATGTGCCCTGACTGGGAATGAAACTGGGACCTCCTGGTTCAGGGGTTGACGCTCAACCACTGAGCCACACCAGCCTGGCCTCCACACATAACTTTTTAAAATTAAACTTTTATTAATTCAAATTAAGTAAAAATTAAAATTCACGTAGACGTTTAGGTTTCTCCTGTTGGATACCCACGGAGGAGTGTTGGCTTGGTGTATAGACCAGCTGGTTTCCCTTGAAAGCAAGTGTGAAATGAAAGAAAGGGAATGTGTCTCCCCTCAGAGCAAGAGTGTTCACGTGAGAATGATGAGCTTTGGATGATGGGGCCACAGCACTGCATGGATCCCTCTTGCACAGCATGCCTCCTTTTGAAATACTCACCTACTAATGGCATTCCTTTTTCCTTTTCTGCTTAAAACTTTTTGACATAATGGTTTTAATTTTAATTATACTTGTTCCAGTGGTGACAGTGAACTATGGCCCTTCCGGTAGAAAGCAAGGCTGTGTACCTTGTTTCTGTACCGTCCTGTGCCAGTGGAACCATTGCCTCTTGCTAAGATGAGTTTGACTGGTGAGTGAAATTCTGGGCTCACTGGGGAAGGAAAATGATTAAGGAAGTGTTCAGCGAGGGAGTTGTTTTGAATCATTCCTGTTGCAACCAAAGCAATGCTCTTTCTATCCCCAGTGCTTTTAAATATTGTTAACAGCTAGCCTGGTGGTTGTTGCTGCTCAAATAGCAGATCAAGCTAAACACTGAGGGAAGTGGAATGCAGCCCATTAAGTAATTTTGGCTTTTAATGAGAGCATTTCAAGATATAAATTGGCACTTGGGAAAGTTTGGAAAGATATTATTGAGTCTGGCCAGTGTTGCACAGTGGTCGAGCGATCGCCTGTGAACCAGGCAGGAGTTCATGCTTGGTTTGATTCCGGGTCAGGGCACATGCCCGGGTTGCAGACTGGATCATATCCAATAGGGGTCGTGAAGGAGGCAGCCGATCAATGATTCTCTCTCATCATTTATGTTTCTGTCTCTCTCCTTCGCCCTCCCTGAAATCAATCAAAGTATGTTTCTTAAAATGCATATTTAGTCTAGCCCTTGCTGATGTGGCTCATTTGGATGGGCATCTCCCCTTGCACTGAAAGGTTTCCGGATCAGTTCCCAGTTAGGGCGCTTGGCAGGGTTTTGCGGTCAGTTCCATTCGGGGGTGGGGAGGAGGCAGCCGATCCACCTTTCATCGCTGTTTCTCTGCCTCCCCATTCCTCTCTCTACTGTATGTTAATATATTTTGGATATATGATCCTTGTGTAAAACCAGGAACTATACATAAGAAAATGAGAAGAAACTGTCACTTCTAGTAGTTTCACTTCCTCCAGTTCACTAGTGTTCACATTTTGATGCATATATTTCCATTTTTTATTTCTCCGTTTTATCAGTTTATACTTAATTATCAGAAAAAATTAAATGTTTCAGAAATTATTTTAAAACTGTATTATACAGCGAGCATCCTTCCATGTCAGCATATATGAGTACATATGTATGTTTGTGTATGTGTGTGTGTGTATACATATATATATATATATATATATATATATATGAAATTATGTATATGTACATGAATAGATAAGGTCTACACGTGTTTTTAATCAACAACTTTATTTCTATTTATTCAAAAGGGTATTTAACTTAATGGATTATTGCCTACATAAATAGCTAGGTATTATTGGAAATTATCATTATTTACTATTATAAATATACAGTTGGGGTGTATTCCTCTTAGTTATTTAAGATAATCTCCTAGAACTCTTAGGACAGCACCAGAGAAGGCTCCCAGTGCCGCCAGCAGCTGGCTCCATAATGGCTTCAGGTACTGCCTCAGGCCAGGCCAGGCCAGGGCGGGGCCCCTCGCCGGACCAGGCTCTGGCCCCTGAGCAGGCCCTTCCTCTGGCTCTGGAGAGCTCTGGAGCTCTGGGTGTGGACCTGGAGCAGGAGAAGGAGACAGATTTACTCACACACCTGGCTTTCCTGTGACTTTCCTCAGACAGGAAAGATGCCTCTGCCTGTAAGGGAACTCTATAGCCCATGAGCCTGCCCTCCCCAGATTATCTGCCCAGGTTATCAGTGCCCCTCACCTTCCTGAGTTGCCTCGGTGGGCTCAAGATGCTCCAGCTGTACCCATAGATTTTGGGCGTGGCCCACCAGGTGTGAGGCAGGGTAGTTGATGGGCACCAAGGCCTGCTCCACCTCGAACCAGGCAAAAGGAAGGGGCTGCCCAAAACCCTGGACCCGGTCCAGCCAGGTCCCCACCATCGAAGCAATGGCCCTGGGGAGAGGCAGGTGGGCAGTAAAGTCAGAGTCCCGGTCTTCCCTTCCACTCTGCCCTCCCATGGCACTCTCGTTTGGGACTGAGCCTCTGTGCAGTCCCCTCCGCATCCAGGGGACAGCCCCACGCCACCCCCAGCCCCTGTGTGGCTGTTCTGTTTGTAGCAGGTGTGGGATCCGGCAGGTTTAACACGGAGTCTGTGTGAGACTCTTCTTCCCACTGGCAGCTCTCCTGAAGGTCCTGTACACTGCCCACCCCAGCCCTCCATGCCCCTGGGCATCTGGGCTGAGGACTGAGACAGACTCCTGAGCAGCCTGCTCACCACAATCCTGTTTGAGCCCGGCCACAGTGGTCAGGGGAGGTGGATGGAGAGAGGGGCAGGCAGAGCGCGATGGGTCTTGGGGGGAAGGAGACTCTGAGGGACAACTCAGCCCAGCCTCCCCTCTGGGTCTACAAGACCAGGGACCCCATCCTCTGTCCTCTTTGACTCATGTCCTCCTGGCAAAGAAGCCACTGGAGCTCGGGCCTTTCTTGGGAATCAGAAGATGTGTAAGGTCAGGGTTCTGCAAGGCACTCCCCCAACTCACAGTCCCTACTCTGCTGACACAGGGGGCCCTCCTTCTGGACGCAGAGACCACTCACTTTATTGCTTGGTCCTGCGGTGTGTCACCCCGGTCCTTATAAGGAGGTGTGCCTCCAGATGTAGCAAACACCTTGATGGCATCGGCTCTGATGGATGGTGAACAGGCCCTGTGAATGATGGACAGCGTGACTGCTGGACCCACTGCCTAGAACTGAGGCCGAGGGATTGTGTCTGCTTCATTCCTTGAGTCAGGCTAAGTGTCTCCAAACGTGCCTGCCTGTAGTAGGAGCTTAATACACATTGTCGAGTAAATAAACTCCAGCCAGCACCATCCCATACATCTGAGTGGGCTCGGGGCCCCTGCTACCCACCGGAGATCCCCAATGTGGCTACACCAAGGCCTAGGAGCAGCGAGGTGAAATCTCCAACTGCTTGACAGGTTGCTTTCCATGTGCTTTTCCTAACTCCAATGCCACAGGCCGCTGATGGGGTGAGTCAGCGTTCTTTCCATGGGACAGAGTGAAATAATTGCCACAAACAACCGGCGCACGCCAGCAACCCTGTGCGAAGAGCCAGGGAGCAGGTAGGACCTGCCATGGCTTGTCCCCGCAGCAGTGCTATGAGGTTTCTCCCCAAGCACCCCACTTTTCAGAGGAGCATACTGAGACTCAGAAAGATGTGGTGACATTTTCAAGACTCACAGCTAGAAGTCAGGAGAGTCACAAGTGTGTGCTCACCTAGTTAACAGCTCGTCCAGGAACTCTTGGGCTCTGGAGAAGGCCAGGGTGGAGACATGGGGGACGTTTCCCCCCGGGAAAGCTGGGACCATGGATGTGGCCACTTGCTCCAAGGTGCCTTCATGGAGGTCCTGCATCCTGCAGGACTCAGTTAGGTTACCAGTTACCTCAGCCGTGCACTGGATGGGACAAGGATGGATATCCATTCAGTGGCATGACCGTGAATCCCACAAGGATTGAGGTCTGGAGCCCATTTGGGAGGTCCCAGCCCCACAGGGACGTGTGCAAGAGGAGGGACAGGAGTGCCCAAGCTGAACGAGGTTCTAGGTCTTCAAAGTGCCACTGAAGTTCCGTGCATGTTCATACAATTTTCACCATTTTTTCCCCTTCTTTTTCTTAGCTGAGGAACAACAAACCCCCTCGTAGGAACAGTGTATATGAAGAGCACGGGCCCTGTGAGTCCTCTAGAAACCTCCCCGTTATAGAGATGAGAACACAGAGGCCGAGGGATATCAAATGTCTGGTGAAGGGCATGCAGGTCAGAACTGGGAACTGTCCTGCATGACATTCCCTCTCAGGTACTGGAGACTTATCTGCTCCCGGCATGGGTGGAGAGGGTGTGGGAACCTTGTCCCTCCCCAGCGTGGGAACAGTGTACAGGGTAGACATGGCCTATGAAAACCATTGACTTCAAAGGAGAAAGTTATGTTTCATCCTTTTACATTAAAGGGCATTTTAAGACCCTCATTATGGAGATCCCAGATTCCGCAAGGTGGCAAGTGCTTGAAGACTGCAGACTGGAGCAAGGTGATCACCAGGCAGTAATCTGAGCAGAGGACTCGGGAAGGAGCAAATGTATGTGGTGGCTGAAAAGTGACAGGTGACTCAAAGTACCCATGAGGCAATTGCCAATGAAGGAACACTGTGATTGAGTTGGACAACCTGACAGCGGACAGGTGAAAATTTCAATGAGTGAGAAATCCCCGGGCCAGGCTGGGAGCAAGGCAGCAGCCATCATCAGAAACTGCTTTTGGCTATGTCCCTGCTACAGCCCTTTGGGTTTGGAATCTGCCTGCAGCCGTTAAAATTTTACATGTGCACGTCCTTCCACCAGCCGTGGGCGTCCATCTCCAGCTGAGGACATTACATGTACCATGGTCTGAATTCTGATCCCCTGATCCCATGACTTTGCAACCCCTAGAACTTCATTATGTGTCCGCATTTGAGTGTTAGTCTTCAAGCAAGTAATCAAGGTAAAGTGAATTGAGTGGTGTGGGTCTCAATCTAATCTGACCAGTGTCCTTAGAAGAGGAGGGGAGGACACATGGCAGTGCAGAGGGGAGTCCATGTGACACACAGAGAGAAGACGGCCATCTAGAAGCTGAGGAGAGACCCCTCAGGAGAAACCAGCCCTGCTGACTGCCTCCTCTCTCACTCCTAGCCGCCGGAATAGTGAGAAAAGGAATGTCTGCTGCTGACACCACCCAGTGTGGTCCTATGTTATGGCAGCCCGAGCAACCTAACACAGTCCATTCCCACACACTTCAGTGTTCCACGCAGCCCTGCTGACATGGCAGCTGCACTGAATCAGGCCCATGTCCAACAGCACTGAAGGGCTGCAGCGCTGGGGGGAGGACATCCGCTATTGGACAAGGTCTGCAAGGACTGTGGAGCTGAGTGGCAAGGGTAGTTTAAACAACAAAATCAGCGAAATGCCCAAGCGCTCATGGAGTCTACTGTGAAGTCAAACCACATTTCTCTCTCTCCTATTTCTACAAATATGTGAGGAGTGTCCTTCTACCCTCCCACGTAGCTGGAGGGAGGAGTGGGGGTCGGATTCCATTGTCATGGGGCTGTGGGACAGTCTAGGGGGAGCCCTGGGAGGGTCCCCGGGGATTCCGCAGATTTGAGTGTGTGTCTGGGCACTGCCAGGTCGTCTTGGGGTTGTGGGTGTAGAGATCCTCGAGGCCAGCTCTCACCTCTGACAGGCACTGGACTGTGTCGTCAGCCTGGTGCACCTGCACCCTGACCCTGTAGGTGGTGTAGTCGGGTCCCTGGGCCAGCACCTCAATGATGTCCTCCTGGGAGCTCTGCAGAGACAGAGTGGGTACTGAGCCAGGAGGCACCAGGAACCTTCCACCCAATCTGGGGTCCTGTGTCATGGCAGGCCTCGTCTATCAGGACACAGTGAGGATGTTCCTGGCAGCCCTGCTGAGCCAGCAAGCATTGATTTGTGTCAAGGTCTAGCAACAGTGAAAGCCTGAATCACTGATGAAAACTGTGCCCTTGTTGGGATGATATGGAGTTGGGAAAGGCCACAGCTCCTGACCTGGCCGCACTGCGATGGTTTGTCGTCCTCTGTGAGATGATAGGTCGCAGAGAACAGTATTCAGGACCTTAATCCCTCCCTTACCCCCAACGGTATTTTTTTTTTTTTTATAATACATAGCAAAATCAAGTGGGATGATGTTTAAGGCTTGGGGAAGGTCTACACGGACAGTGGAGCTGGGTCTGGTCCACAGGTTACTTGGGGCAGGGAGTTAATCACTTGAAAGGAGCATAAGGCAAAGACAGCAACAAATGCTTTCTCTATGATCCCAACAAACAGATGAAGAAAGATTGCTTTTCTACCGTACCAGGGACCCGGTCGGGAGCATTGAAGGTACAGGTTTCGTTGGGAGTGGGTCTGTGAGATCTTTGAGGCCCCTGATTGGAGTCTGACTTCTGGTCCCACCCCAGTCACCTCAGGGTCCTGGGTGTGGGCCAGCTCTCACCTCCGTTTGGCACTGGACGGTTTTCCTGGCCTGCCGCACTTGTCCTTTGTACCCGTTGATGGCATAAGTGAACCTGTCAGGCAGCTCCTCTAGGATGTCCTTGTTGGAGCTCTGCAAAGACAGAGCCCGCTACCAGACCGGGAGGCATCAGGGGCCTGCCTGTGCAGTGCCAGTGGGGGAGATGCCCGCCACCCATTCTGCTCCCCAGATCAGGCAGAGAGGGGCATCTGCAAAAACCTCCATGCAGGGAGTGAAGTTGATGACCCCTTGAGTACCCCCGCCCCACCCTAACAAGCGGGTAGCAGGTCTCCGACCCCAGCACTCACATGACACACCCTCCAGGCTTCTGACACCCACCAACCTGCTCCTGCACAGGATGTGCGTCCCTCATCCCACGCTGTCCCTCACCATCCCGGACACACACACATACCCGGGATGAGGGGCAAGAGGTGTGGGGCTCCCCAGGTGTGACCCCAGCTGGCGCCTGGCCTGGATGGGCCTGGCCTGGGCTTCCCTCGGTTACCTGTGGGTGCCTCCTGCCAGAGGGCGAGGGGTATCGGTGGTGGCGCTTGCGCCTATTTCTACAGCAACAGAAACATCTCTCAGCCTGGGCTTTCTTCTGCCCAGAGCCTCGGAAGAACGGGAAGCAACACAGAGACATCCTCGTCTCCTGACCCCCTCCACTCAAGTGAGCTGGAAAGGCAGTTGTCTCTAGAATGTGGGTACCTGGTTACCACGGTTCCAGTTTCTCTCACCAAGGAAGTGAGGTCACCCCTTCAACGTTCCATGACCTGTGCCCCTTCCTCCAATCAGAGGCACCCAAAGGCCCGTGTGGGCTGTTGGCCTCTCACCCCCCTTGCCCATGTTATCTCCATACCTGTACATCAGTATCCAACACAGCCCTTTCCCCAGCTCTTTGGGAATGTGTGAGGCACCCCGGCTTGGGAGAGAAAGCTGGTTCACACCTCCTTTTTCTTACTTGTTTTGTGCCCTGAGGAATCCTCTGTGCCTCTCAGCGTGTCCTCCAGTCTGCCAAGCTGCCCAATGAGTATGATGGACACTATTTCCATAGGAAGTCATAAGGTGTGGATGAGACAAGGCCCCTAACCTCTGTGGGCTGGTGTCCCATGAATCTGATGAACAAACGTAGAGTTGGAAGCGTGACAAGCATGAGTGGGACACAGCATGGAGCACTAGACAAAACAGGCCTGAGGTCCAGCCTGAGATCTCAGGGAAGTCACTGCTTATGTCGGCCTCATTTTCAAGTCTGCACCTTTAAGGATTTGAAATAACAGGAAATTCAGGTATTGTCCCTCACTGGCCTATAACTGCAGTGGTGTCTTGTTATGCTTAGCATTGGTCCATGTGCCTCATGAGGGTCTGTGGTGGGAGCTTTCACAGTGGCTTTGATTGAATCTAGCCTCCTGGTGTGTACATCCTTTTGTGTCCACTGAGTGCTCACTATCTGGCTTCTGAACAATGTAGAGTACAGCCCAGATTATTGCATGTCAGCTCCCATCATTCTCTGGTAGTCTCATTCTTGATGTCCCTATATTCCTCTCGATTTCACTTTCTCTGTGTGTGTGTTTGTGTCTGTCATATGTCTGCAAGAAGGAGAACAAGTACCCATATTTTGACCACCCTATGTGGAGACCCCATAGGAGAGAACCGAGGGAGTGCCCAGGCAAACGGGCAGGAACTCAGGCTCTCAGTCCAAACTGCATCCTGACAAAAAGCAGATGAGTGACCTTGGGAGAAAATCTGTTCCCAGTCGAGCCTCAGTTGAAACACATCTCCTGCTTCACCCATACCTTGAGGCAAAGGCACCCAACCCAACCATGTCCAGATGCCTGCTCCACAGACATTGTGTGGTGTTAATATTTGTACTTTAGGGGTGCAAAGTTTGAGAGCAATGGTATTTGTGCCTCAGTTTCCCCATTAGACACTCAGCAATAATAAAAAAAACCTATGCTCTCTGAGGTTATGGAGAGTGTTAAAAAGTTAACATTTGAAAAATGGAGGGAACACTTGGCTTATCACAAGGGCGTGTCTGCATGTTCTAAATCCATTTAAACACCCCCTTCCAGTATCTGTAAGCACCTGAGGGTGGGGACTAGCGCCTGACCAATTGTAGGAAGCACTCCATAACAGGATGAATAGTAGAATGAATACCACTATGGAAGACCTTGCCTATGTCCCTTCCTGCCTGTCTGTGGGGATTTATTCATGGTTTGAGGCCTGAACTTCTCAGGGTCCTGGGGACTTCTGGAGAATGATGGAACCTCCTGGGCGGGGGTGGGGGTGGCTTTCAGGCTCAGCCAAGCCTCCTCCAGGGAAAGGCAGGAGCACTGAGCTGAGGACAGAACCTGCCCCTGCCCTGGGCCTGGAAGCCAAAAAGAGGAGCAGACACTGCCCAGGAGGCTCAGGTGGAACAGGCAGAGGCCAGGAGGACACCCTCAGGGTCCATTTCACTGGCTGCTCCTGACCTATGGAAGGCCCGGGGCTGAGATCTATAAATGGCTCCTTTGGATGCTAGAAATTTAACTTTTGTTTAAAATTAGACTTGTGCCCAGTATTGAAACCAGCTGAGTGAAAGCTGTGGGGCCAGGACAAGGATCTCATCCCCAGGAGCAGCTGGAGGTGTGTTCCTGGTTCCCAGACCTGGATGGGTATGTGGTGCTGGGAACCTGCAGCCCTGCAGGGGCAACCTCAGCCTCCAAGGAAGGAGCCAACAGGGGTAGTGGGCAGGGAGCTGCCAGCCCTCCCCTCCCCCACCTAACACCACCTGCTCCCATAGTGTTAGCCTCAGAAGCATGGATTCTGACACCTGCTGGGACCAAGCGCGTGTATCTTGAGGGCACTTTGCTTGGGAAATGATCCTATAACAGGAGGTCAAATATGGACGATCCCACTTTACTGACATTCCTGTTTCCTCATATTCACAGACAAGGCAAGTGGAAGGGTGGCTGCCAGAGGATGGGAGGGAGGAGGGTGGAGACTTAGTGCTACCATTTTGCAAGATGAAAAAGTTGTGGATATCGGGGGGTGGGGATGGTTGCACAGCAGTGAGAATATACGTCATACCAGTGAACTGTAGACGTAAAAACGACTCAGATGGCCAGTTTTATGTGACGTGTATTTCACCTCAATTACTTTTATTGAAACTGATGGCCTGGGGCTGCCCAGAAGCTGAGTCACACTGACACCATCTGGAAGGACCTGTCCTGGACATCCTGGGGCTGGAGCTTGGACAGCAGGTTCTCACCCATTGCAGCCAAGGGCACAGGAACTTCTCTGCAGTGGCCCCAGGGCCCTGGGCTGGGCTGCATGAGCCTGGGTCTGTTCCTGTGCAGAGGGCAGAGGGTGGATGTCAATGAAGGACCTGGTCAGGGACAGCTAGTTTGGGTGCTAGAGTGGGAGCTGGAGGAAACGCAAACCCCATACCCACAGCTGCAGGACTCTTGCCCCAAGAATCACAGCTGCAGCCCCAGCTCTCAGGACAACGTGCCTCTTCCCTGGTGTCAAGTGCTTCCTGTCCTGGGACCCTGCTCCACTTGCTGACCTTCAGGGACTTGGGTCAGGGAATGGTCAGGCTGTGGGACAGAGACACCCAGTCAGACCATTGAAATGACAATTCAGCGGCCACTTCTCTTCAGTTTCTTAGTCCACGGGCACCTGGTGCCCCCATCCTCCTCACACACACACTGTCACTCAACCCCAAATGGTGGCTCCTGGTAAGACACCTTGGCACCTACCCCACTTATCCTGATGCCATCCAGCCCCATCCAGGAACACATTTGAAGACAGCAGGAGAGCGCATGTCCACTGCGGTGGCACCGACACAACGACGGGTCCCCTCACACAAACTGCAGTACCCATTCTGCTGGAGTTGCTGGCCCTCTGCTCTGTGGGCTATGCAGCAACAAGTGGCTGGGCTGGGGAGGCCCCTGAAGCTCCCTGTGGCCTCTCAGAGCTGAGGATGCCTGCAGCCACAGCCATAAGAAATCTACCCCTCAGTCCTACACCTGCAGGAAACCGAATTCTGCCTACAAGCAAGTGAGATTGGAAGCATCTCCTTTCCTCCTAGACACTCAGGGGAGACCACAGTCTTAGCCAAATCCCTGGTCTCCTGAGCCCAGAATCAAAGGAACCGCTTACGCCATGCCCTGCTCCTGACTACAGAAGCTGTCAGACGGTCAGGAAAGTGTAGAGTCACTAGGCCAGTGGGGATATTACTCCACAGCAAGAAAAGACTAAGCCACGTCCTTCATGAAAGCAGGTCCCGTCCACCCTGTTGTATCAGCAGAGGTGGAGGGTGAGGGTGGGGAGGGGGGGCATGACCTGTATTAAACCTTTGGGTTAGAAACTATCATAATCCTCATTCTAAAATTGGGGGAAACTGGGTCTTAGAAACCCAGTTATACAGACATAGGGCCTAGAGCCCTGGATTTTATACAAATCTGGGATCTTGATCATCCTCTTCCTGACAGCCAAACTGTATCTCTCTGTGAATTTCCTGTTTATATCCTAGACTTAGATTTCTGTGTGTGTGCTCATTTTAGAATTTAGATTGTCTTTGCACTCTTTGTGGGATCTTTTGATATCAAAGAGAGTAATCTTCTATTATGTATATATTGCAAATATTTGCTGCCAGTTTAACTGTTGACCTTAAGTTGTAAATTTGCTTGCAGTGGATGTGTCAGAGTGTAGCTGCTCTGAGTCTGTATATTCTGAACCCTGCTCGCTGTAGTAAGCGTTGGAAGCACTCACTGCTCCATCTGGCCTGCTGGTCCAAGTGTGGGAGTACAAGTCCTGCTCTTGCCCTATTATGCCAACTGTTAGGTCCAAGCCCCTCTGCCAGGGGCGGGACCTCCTTGGTCGCTGAGTGGTAGATGGGGAAGCCATGAGAAGTTGTGGGTGTATAAGAATGAATCTTTATTATTGGAGCCATCAGGCAAAGCAGTTCTTCACCAAAGTTCCATATAGGTAGGTAGCCACACACTGGCCAGTTAACAAATACATATTTCCCACAAAGCAGTAGCAGCCTCTGTACCTACAGCCTCACCTAGTAGCCCCATGCTGCCTCTAAAGCGATTGCCTCAATTAGCAGCAGTACCTGAGCTCTCTAACCCCAGGAGTCTCAGTAGCCTCTCCCACTAGCCTCTGTCTCCTCTCTGTCTAGCCTCTAGCTACTCAGTAATATGTATGATTCTACTTAGACAAAAGACTCTTCGTTCTAAGTAGTGATCTTGCTGTACACATACATATCCTTGGACACCTTGATGAAGATTCCTATGCTCAGAGTGGCCTTGGCCGTCTGGTGTACTGTAGATAGGGCCTTTCACAGTCTAATTAGCCTTGAGCATCCAGTGACTCTAGCATGGTTCTTACAGGCTGCCACACCTATGTCACTGTCCCACCTACAGAGGAAAGGCGGAGTCACAGAGGACCCGGGACCTGGAGTCACCTTTCTCTCCCTTTGGAGGGAACTGGGCTGGTTCAGCACCGTGACAATTGCTAATCCCTTTGGAAACCCCTGAAGAACATTCTCAGCAGACAGTGGTGCAAACATCCCTCCAATATCTCTTCAGTGCAGGTGGTGTGGCTAAGTAGTTGAGCTTTGTCACATGAACCAGGAGGTCATAGTTCAATTCTGGGTCAGGGCACATGCTCGATCCCCAGAAGGGGGAGTGCAGGAGGTGGTCGATCGATGGTTGATTGATGGTCCTTTCTCATCAATGATGTTTCTCCTCTCAGAAAAAGAAAATCCCTTTTCTATGTCATTTCCCTCCCTAGCATAAGACCGTACATGCTGCTTTTACACATTCCCTAAGGAACAGAAAATCAACAATAATTAACAATCAAAGCCCTCTCCCTACAAGTTATTGAAATGCCAACAGAACATATATTCTAGATTCTAAAAATTACATTTCTACAAAGTTACCCACTTGGAATATATTGCCAACTTACTTTGTTGTATTAGGAATTCCACAGGCTTCAAAATGTTTCAGAAACAACCACAGCTTAATTCCCCCTTTTCATGGGCTGACTAGTACATAAATACATAGATGAAACAGTCTGAAGCAGTTCAGTTTTTAAGCACATGCCAGGTCCTTTTAAAGTGCTCACTGTAGACTAAAGCCCTCCTCACAAGAAATAAACAGAAGCACAGCAGAGTCCCTGGGTACTTGCAGAGTTCACGATGATACGCAAACCCCATCCAGTTAAATTGTTTCTGAAAATCCTGCACCTGACTGATGAGGTGGCTGCTGGTGCTCAAGTCCCCTGAGTGACACATGTGATGGGATGAGCTCAAATCCCACCCACAGCACCTGAGCTCAAGAAGCCTTGTGTCCCTGACAGAGAAACAGAGAAAGGAGCAAGTTCAACCATTCAAGGGTCTTTCCTGCTCAGAACTTTGTCCAACTGTCAACTGTCACAGGCCACTGGGGCCCACTTGGGGGACCTGCTCCCCTCCTGTCCTGCCCACACTACACAGATGGTTGAGAAATGAAAGGATGGTGTACAACCATCAATGTAAGAACTGTGCGCTTTCTGGGTTGCCATGAAGCCCACAATATATACCACACCGTTCAAGCTATTAGACTATGGATACATATAACTATTATCACAGACCCACACCCACTGGCTCAATACTTCACATAATGTTAAGATAATCTAAGTTTCTGGTGTTCCCTTTAAAAAATCACAACTTGGCCAGGTCCCTTAATACTAGTAGAACCCACATTCACAAGGTTAAGTGCCCTCTGCCTTTAGGACAGAGAGAAACCCCTGGGTATAAATTGTATATTACCTGGCACATAACTTTTAGAACCTGCGTTCTGGCTTTGTTAGTTTCAGAATATATGTAGCTGACACCCGATTTGAGTTTGTTTTTCTTCTTTAAAAAAGGTGTTTTTTGTTTGCTTGTTGTCATCAATCACTAGCCAATAATAAGCTTTTCTGGTGTTGCTCAGTAATGCACCATATTGCTTTCCCTTTTTAGCTTTACACCCCCTTTATCCATTTTTACCATCCCCCATCCCTGGCAGCCACTTGTCTGTCCTCTGTATCTATGAGGTTGTTTTGTTTTTTAATTCCACATATAAGCCAGATCACATGGTATTTGTCTTTCTCTGTCCAACTTAGCTCACTTAGCATCATGCCTTGGAAGACCATCTATGTTGTTCCAAATGTCAAGATTTCATTCTTTTTTTTAATTTAATAAATCTTTATTGTTCAGATTATTACAATTGTTCCTCTTTTTTCCCACCATAGCTCCCCTCCAACCAGTTCCCACCCCACCCTCTGTCCTTACCCTCCCCCCCACACTGTCCTCATCCATAGGTGTACAATTTTTGTCCAGTCTCTTCCCGCACCCCCCACACCTCTTTCCCCCTGAGAATTGTCAGTCCACTCCCTTTCTATGCCCCTGATTCTATTATATTCACCAGTTTATTCTGTCCCTCAGGTTTTTTATTCACTTGATTTTTAGATTCACTTGTTGATAGACATGTATTTGTTGTTCATAATTTTTATCTTTACCTTTTTCTTCTTCTTCCTCTTCTTAAAGAATACCTTTCAGCATTTCATATAATACTGGTTTGGTGGTGATGAACTCCTTTAGCTTTTTCTTATCTGTGAAGCTCTTTATCTGCCCTTCAATTCTGAATGATAGCTTTGCTGGGTAGAGTAATCTTGGTTGTAGGTTCTTGCTATTCATCACTTTGAATATTTCTTGCCACTCCCGTCTGGCCTGCATAGTTTCTGTTGAGAAACCAGCTGATAATCATATGGGTGCTCCCTTGTAGGTAATTAACTGTTTTTCTCTTGCTGCTTTTAATATTCTCTCTTTGTCTTTTGCTCTTGGCATTTTAATTATGATGTGTCTTGGTGTGGTCCTCTTTGGATTCCTTTTGTTTGGAGTTCTTTGCGCTTTCTGGACTTGTAAGTCTATTTCTTTCACCAGGTGTGGGAAGTTTTCTGTCATTATTTCTTCAAATAGGTTTTCAGTATCTTGCTCTCTCTCTTCTTCTGGCACCCCCATAATTCAGATGTTGGTACGCTTGAGGTTGTCCCAAAGGCTCCTTACACTATCTTCATATTTTTGGATTCTTTTTTCTTTTTGCTTTTCTGGTTGGGTGTTTTGCTTCTTTGTATTTCAAATCTTTGACTTGATTCTTGTGTTCCTCTAGTTCCTCTAGTCTGCTGTTGGGTCTCTGTATAATATTTTTTATTTCAGTCAGTGTATGTTTAATTTCTAGTTGGTCCTTTTTCATATCCTTGAGGGCAGGAGTCCTCAAACTTTTTAAACAGGAGGCCAGTTCACTGTCCCTCAGACCGTTGGAGGGCCGGACTGTAGTTTAAAAAAAAAAAAAACTATGAACAAATTCCTATGCGCACTGCGGGCCCAGGACGAGTCGGCTGCTAAGCAGGACAGGCAGCGGCACCCGGCGGGCCAGATAAATGTCCTCGGCGGGCCGCATGTGACCCGCGGGCCATAGTTTGAGGATGCCTGCTTGAGGGTCTCACTAAATTTATTGGCCTTTTCTAGGAAATTCTTGAAAAACCTTATAACCGTGGTTTTGAACTCTATATCCAGTTGTTTGCTTTCCTCCATTTCTTTCATTTGTGATCTGTTTCTTTGTCTCCGCATTTTTGCTGCTTCCCTGAGTTGGTGGAGTAGCTTGTGTGGTAGGTGTCCTGTAGGGCACAGTGGCTCAGCCTCCTCAGGTACCTGAGGTGGACACTCTTGGTGCACCCCTTTGTGGACTGTGTGCTCAGCCTTGTTGTAATTAAGTCTTGATTGTTGTTGGTATCACTGGGAGGAATTGACCTCAAGGCCAATTGGCTGTGAGGATCAGCTGTGTCTATGCTGGGAGAACTTCTGTGCTGGAGACACCCTTATGGGACAAGACTTGCAAAATTGCAAAAGCCTCTGTGCCCAGCTTGGTTGGGGCAGAGTTTCAGGGCAGAGCCGACAGCCTTGGCTTCCCATCAGCCCTACCCTGTGAGGCCCCTGGGTCTCAGTGTCCCTCAGCAATCACTGCAAGCACCTCTGAGAGAAAGCTGCCCTCGAGTTTCGCTCGCCACCAGACAGTCCAGTTTCTCCCCGAATGAGTCTGGGTTCCCAGAAACTCGCCCGGAACTGGAGTTCAGCGCAGTCGGGAGCTTCTGTCTCCCTCCCGCTTTAGAAAGCCAGGCGCACTCAGCTGCCTGTGCATTCAGCAGTCAGTGCTCTCTGGGCGCGCACCTCCGGACCTCTGCCTTCTGCAGCTCCTGAGTCTCAGTGTGCTTTCTCTTTTCCTGACAGTCCAGATTCCCCCCGAATGAATCTGGTTTCCCAGAGTCTCGCCTGGGACGAGTTCAGCGCAGTCGGGAGTGTCCATCTCCCTCCCGCTTTAGAAAGCCAGCCACGTGTGCCGGAGCCTGCCGGCATCAGTTGAACAGTACCTGCAAGGGGGGGAGAGGATGAGAAAAGACAGACAGAAAACAGAATGAGGTCGGGAGGACTGTAGCACTTCCCGCTTACAGTCCCGAGTTTATTTTTCACCATACTTTTATACAGGGTCAGTTACATTCCATACAATACATCATTCCTATAATGTGGTAAGCATAATTATACCCCTTTGTTTTAGGTTTCCTACTGATCTTTACACAAAGCTCCTTGTCTTGGCTAAGATTCCAACAGCTATACCTGTACATACACCTCCGACGCCACCTAAGTTCCTTTCCATGAGATAATCTAGCTATGCTTCTTACTTAAGGACAATTACGCTTATAAATCAACTGTGCTCTAGGGTTAACTAAGCTCTAGGGGGCAGAATGTGTGATTACTAAACTATTGTGCTAAAGGGTCTCTAAGCCTAAAAGGGGGCAGGATGCATGACTAACCTTGGGAACAGGCAGGCCACTTTGTGAAACCTGCCCTCTCAGGACTTTGTCAACTGAGGTCGCTCCCAACAATTACCCCCTCCTTAAAAATTAAGTAGGTTGGGCTTTTAATTTTAGTTCATGCAGTCCAGTGCGCAGTGCAAGAATGCCTTTACCTACTCTATGTATTAAGATAGGAAATAACAAAACAGTATCAGGACTAAACCTCCTAATCCAGAAATTCCTAAAGCTAAATGCTGAAAATCTCCTACAAAGGGAACAGTCTTAAGAAATTGATCAAGAAAATTTCAAGGGGTATCACTGGCATCAAAACGCAAGGGTCCTGCTTCTTGTAAAACTTGAATCTCTTTATGCAAAGCTAATAAGTCTAAAGAATCATTTGCACTATGCCATATGCCTTCTAAGTGGTTCCTCACTCTATTCCAGGTATGCACACTCTTATTATATTTTTTAGATGTAACACAGATCCAACTATAATCTGCGTGACACTCCAATCTAGATCTTATTTGGAGACGCTGTACCTTTTCTCCTAGGTACAGTACCATGTCATGTAAAGCATTCAGTTTCTCCTCTATTTTCCTATCAATATATTTCCTGAGTGCCCAATGCCTGGGAAATATTTTTAGACAAGTTATTAACAAAATGCGCTGTTTGCACTTGCTGAGTTAACGCCACCGCTGCTGCAGTAGCAGAAGCAATCAAGGTGATGAGGGCTGTGATACCTGCTATCAGCAAGCCAATGAATCTCCTTGGCCTGGATAGTGCCCCTGTGATTTCATGCCAAACCTGTAACCCCTTGTCTGAATACCAGGGGCCAGTAAGATTGACAGGCACCATTACAAAGGATGGTTGGTGTACCACAGCAACTTGTTTCCCATTTTCTAAATTCTTTTTTTTTTTAATATATTTTATTGATTTTTTTACAGAGAGGAAAGGAGAGGGATAGAGAGCTAGAAACATCAATGAGAGAGAAACATCGATCAGCTGCCTCCTGCACACCTCCCACTGGGGATGTGCCCGCAACCAAGGTACATGCCCTTGACCGGAATCGAACCCAGGACCCTTCAGTCCACAGGCCGACGCTCTGTCCACTGAGCCAAACCGGTTTTGGCCCATTTTCTAAATTCTTGACACAGTTGGTCAAATTGCATTGGACACACTGTAACTGGTATCTATTTCCAGAAAATGTGATATTAAATCCTTCCTACTAATAGAGCATAAGGTTCAGGCACACAGGCAATGACAGGTCTTTTTTCAGGCAGATTAGTATAAAGTAATGACTCTGGTCCAAGGCAAGAGATGTCCTTATTATCTTTCTGAACCAGAGGAGTACCCATACTTGCTCCTAACTTCCATAACCCATATTGGAATTTCCTATTACTTAATCCCCATATTCCCTTATACATTCCCAGTTCTAAGGAGTCTGTCCTATTGGGTTGAGACCAGTCATAAATGGAGAAATTAGTTCCTGGGAGTACATACTGTACTGCCTGAGTACCATGACAGCGTTTCCATGGCACAGCGTACTTAGCAGTCAGGGATTCTTTTTCACAAGGGGGCAAGTCCTGGGGTGGAGTGATGTTGATTACCTTTCCCTACTTTCCGCTCAGTCCTTTAAGAAACACTATCCAGCAGGGAGATGCCATTGCTACAGAGTCCATTTGTAGACATCCCGTTACATCACCCTCTAATGACAAACAAATAGGCATTCCATTCCCTTGTCCAAAATAGTTAAAACCCACATGTAGTTCTGGTCGTATATGTCCATTAGAAGGCATCCCCAGGGTGTGAGTGTCATTCACATATACCGGAACTGACGGTCCGCCCCATTCAGCTGGATGAAGTAAAGGAGGGTCAGGAACGTAGGCCCAGTGGATGTCTCCTCGGACGCTCGGTACTTGGCAGCTTAGGATAGCCATCATTGCCAGGAACATTGAGACTCCTGTCTTTGGAGTAGAAGTCTGTATCAGCGTCTGTTCTGCTTCAACCGCCAACTTCTTCATCTGTCCCCAGGTGGGCACCGCCGCTGTCCGCGTCGTCTGAGCCAGGTTGCAGGGTCGCCCTTGGAGATTCAGTTGTCGAACTCCCTTGACCAGCTCGCCCATCTCCTGCGAAGCGCACAAGCCTCTCTGGAAGCCACCTAGCACTTTCGGCATCCTGGGGGAAAGCACAAACATGCCCTTGTCCCCAAATGAGCACGGGGTCTGGTCCATGCCATTGTCCAGTTAAAGGGTCCTTCCACCTGACCTGAGCATAGGTGGATGCAGTTCCTGTATTACAGAAACGCTGTGCAGCTGATCGCCCATGCACATCCAAAATTAAAAAATTAAGAATAAATAGAGTATGATGTAATAAGTTCTGTGGTGTCAGGGGATATAACTCCACCCTTTTTATTTTTTGTAATTGTAGCTTTAGAGTGCTATGAGCTCTTTCTACTATCCCCTGTCCTTGGGGATTGTATGGAATTCCTGTTTTATGGGTAATAACTAGCTTCTGGCAAAACTGTTGAAAACTTTTTCCAGTATAGCCTGTGCCATTGTCAGTTTTAATACATTTGGGCTGTCCCATAACTGCAAAACACTTTAAACAGTGGGCTATACAGTGCTTACTTGCTTTACCAGTCTGAGCTGTAGCCATAATAAAGCCAGAAAAAGTATCTACAGTGACATGTACATACTTTACCTGCCCAAAACTGGAGATATGAGTCACATCCATTTGCCACAAATGATTAGCTTTTAGTCCCCTTGGGTTAACCCCATAATGAGGCACTGATTGAGTAGTAGGACAATTTGTACATTGTTTTACTATTTGTCTGGCAGCTTCCCTGGGAATTTTATTTTTATTTTTTTTTTTAAATAAATCTTTATTCAGATTATTACAATTATTTCTCCTTTTTCTCCCCATATCTCCCCTCCACCCATTTCCCACCCCACCTTCTGCCCTTACCTCCCCCCCACTGTCCTCATCCATAGGTGTATGATTTTTATCCAGTCTCTTCATGAACCCCCCATACCCCTTTCCCCCTGAGAATTATCAGTCCACTCCCTTTCTATGCCCCTGATTCTATTATATTCACCAGATTATTCTGTCCCTCAGGTTTTTAATTCACTTGATTTTTAGGTTCACTTGTTGATAGATATGTATTTGTTGTTCATAATTTTTATCTTTACTTTTTTCTTCTTCCTCTTCTTTAAGAATACCTTTCAGCATTTCATATAATACTGGTTTGGTGGTGATGAACTCCTTTAGCTTTTTCTTGTCTGTGAAACTCTTTATCTGCCCTTCAATTCTGAATGATAGCTTTGCTGGGTAGAGTAATCTTGGTTGTAGGTTCTTGCTATTCATCACATTGAAAATTTCTTGCCACTCCCGTCTGGCCTGCATAGTTTCTGTTGAGAAATCAGCTGACAGTCGTATGGGTGCTCCCTTGTAGGTAACTAACTGTTTTTCTCTTGCTGCTTTTAATATTCTCTCTTTGTCTTTTGCTCTTGGCATTTTAATTATGATGTGTCTTGGTGTGGTCCTCTTTGGATTCCTTTTGTTTGGGGTTCTGTGCGCTTCCTGGACTTGTAAGTCTATTTCTTTCACCAGGTGTGGGAAGTTTTCTGTCATTATTTCTTCAAATAGGTTTTCAGTATCTTGCTCTCTCTCTTCTTCTGGCACCCCCATAATTCTGATGTTGGTACGCTTGAAGTTGTCCCAGAGTCTTCTTACATTATCTTCAACTTTTTGGATTTTTTTTTTTTTTGCTTTTTGCTTTTTCGGTTGAGTGTTTTTTGCTTCTTTGTAATTCAATTCTTTGACTTGATTTTTGTGTTCCTCTTGTCTGTTTTTGGGTCTCTGTATAATATTTTTTATTTCAGTCAGTGTATGTTTAATTTCTAGTTGGTCCTTTTTCATATCTTCGAGGGTCTCGTTATATTTATCGGCCTTTTCTAGGATATTCTTAAAAAGCCTTATAACTGTGGTTTTGAATTCTATATCCAGTCGTTTGTTTTCCTCCATTTCTTTCGTTTGTGATCTGATTCTTTGACGCCGCATTTTCACTGCTTCCCTGAGTTGGTAAGGTAGATTTGTGTGCTAGGTTTCCAATATGGCCCAGTGGGTCGGCCTCCCCAGTTAACCTGAGGTGGACACTCTTGGTGCACCCCTTTGTGGACTGTGTGTACAGCCTCGTTGTAATTAAGTCTTGATTGTTGTTGGTATCACTGGGAAGAATTGACCTCCAGGCCAGTTGGCTGTAAGGATCAGCTGTGTCTCTGCTGGGAGAAGTTCGGTGCTGGAGACAGCCTTATAGGATTAGACTTGCCAAATTGCAATAGCCTCTGTGCTCAGCTTGGATGGGGTGGAGCCTCAGTCTTGGCTTCCCGTCAGCCTTGCCCTTGCGCGCACGTGCATGCCTTCAGACCTCTGCCTTCCCGGCTCCCGAGTCTCTGCCCGAGAGTCCAGACTCCCCCCACAAGAGCGTGGGTCCCCAGGGGCTCGCCTGGAACTGGGGTTCACTGCGGTCAGAACTGGGGCTCAGTGCATTCAGGAGCCTCTGACTCCCTTCCACTAGGGAAAGCCTGTGGCAACCTCCGCAGCCTTTGTGCGCACTGGCGCGCGTGCACTTTCAGTCCTCCGCCTTCCCCGGCTCCCAGTCTCCGCCCGAGAGTCCAGACTCCCCCCACAAGAGCGTGGGTCCCCAGGGGCTCGCCTGGAACTGGGGTTCAGTGCAGTCAGAACTGGGGTTCAGTGCGTTCGGGGGCTTCCTTCCCCCTTCCGCCAGAGAAAGTCAGCCAGGCTCTCAGCCACCCTTCCTCTCTGCGCGCACAAAGACCCTTTGCCATACCTCCAATTCTCTGTGAGCTTTTCTCTTTCCTTCTAGTTGTAGAATTTTCACTCAGCCAGCTTTCCTGTGGTTCTGGATGGTGTCCGTTCTGTCTTTTAGTTGTAGTTTTGAAATTGTTGTGCCAGGCAGCAGTTTAGGTGTTTACCTATGCCGCCATCTTGGTTTCTCCCCTTCCCTGGGAATTTTAAATTGCTGCCTGAGACTATTACTGTTTTGATGATGCAGCACGTGAGATTGCTCAGCCAATTGTTCCTGGGTATATAATATTATTCTAGTCGCAATGTCTACCTGTTCATTCCCTTTTGATAACGGTCCAGGCAGTCCAGTATGAGCTCTGAGATGACCAAAGAAACATGGCTGGATGCGCTGCTGTAGGGCGCGCTGTATGTCTCTAAACATACTTTGTACTATAGAATTAGTTGTCCCAATAAAGGGAACAGTTTCGATTACTTCCATTGCTTTTACTACATACTGACTGTCTGAATACAGGTTAAATGCTTGATTTGGAACATATTGTAATACTGCTAAGATGGCACACAGTTCTACTACCTGTGCAGATGTATAGGTAGTTTGAAAAGTTGTTACTTTACCCTGAATACTGTAGGCTGCATTACCATTAGATGAACCATCAGTAAAAATTAACAAAGCCTTTGTAATAGGTTCTTTTTGTACTATTTTGGGAAATACAAAAGCATGCTGGCTTGCAAACTGTAAAAGTTTATTGTGAGGATAATGATTATCTGTTTGACCAGGGTAATTAGCCATAGCCACTCCCCAGTTGTCACTATGTTGTAACAACCAATCTACTTGCTGTTTGGAGTAAGGAAGACAGATATAAGGCGGCTCACGTCTAATTAATTTGCAAGCGTCTGTCCTTACCATGTGGATAAGAGTAGCTACTTGATCATAATAAGGTGTAAGTACTTTTGCAGGCGATACAGGCAGGTGAATCCATAATAAAGGGCCTTCCTGCCATAATACTGCCGTGGGGGTATATTGAGTAGCAAGAATGTAGGCTCCCCATGGCTGAGAATAGTCTAAATATGAAACCTGCTGTTGACCAATAGCTGTTTCTACTATCTGTAAAGCCTGTCTGGCTTCTTCTGATAGCTCTCTGGGAGAGTTAGGATTACAATCTCCCTTGAGGACTTCAAAAAGAGGCTTAAGCTGTCCTGTGGTGATTTTAAGATAAGGTCTTAGCCAATTAATGTCTCCTAGCAGTTTCTGAAAATCATTAAGTGTTTTTAACCCATCCTTTCTTAGCTGTATTTTCTGAGGGGTAATACAATTCTGATGTAAAGTATATCCCAAGTAAGAGAAAGGAGACACTGTCTCTGTACTTTCTCAGAAGCAATGACCAGTCCCTTTTCTTTAAGCCCTTTTTGTAGTTGAGCATATGCAGCTGGCAATATACCTTCATTCTGATAAGCTAACAGAATATTATCCATATAATGTATAATATAAATCTGAGGAAATTTCTTTCTAGTACTAATAAGAGCTTGAGCAACAAACTTTTGACATAACATGGGACTATTGGCCATCCCTTGGGGGAGAACTAGCCAATGATATCTCCTCATAGGTTCCTGAAAATTAGTGGATGGTATACTAAAAGCAAATTTTTTACAATCTTGAGGTGCTAGGGGAATAGTATAAAAACAGTCCTTAAGATCAAGAATTATTTTGTAAGTACCTGCTGGAATGGCAGAAGGTGAGGGAAGTCCTGGTTGTAAGGCTCCCATAAGTTCCATTGTCTCATTAACCTTTCTTAAGTCCTGTAGTAATCTCCACTTTCCTGATTTTTTTCTTGATGACAAATATAGGAGAATTCCAGGGGGAGTTAGAGGGTGCTATATGGCCTTTGTCCAGCTGTTCCTGCACCAGCTGCTCGGCGGCCTGTATCTTTTCAGATGCTAGGGGCCATTGATCAACCCACACTGGATCATCTGATTTCCATTGAATTGGATCTGCATGGGTTGCAGAATAATCAAAGCCCCCCCCCCCCCCTAGAAATACCCTAACCCTGCTCGAAGAGGTCTGGGCTCTGGCATGATTGGTTCTATTCCTCCTTGGCCCTCTTTTCCTAACTTCTGGCCTGGCAGCAGTCCTTGATTAAACATGTGCTTTGTTACTGGGGCGCTGGGACTATAAATATAAACTCCTATTTCTTGCATGACATCTCTACCCCATAAGTTCACAGGGAGCTTAGGAATAATGTATGGTTGAAATATTCCCTTGTGACCTTCATTATCCTGCCAATGTAATTGATTACTACTTTGTTCTGGACTAGTAGCTTGGCCAATGCCTTGAAGCTGTGTAAGAGCAGGCTGCTTTGGCCAGGATAAAGGCCATTGTTCTTGGGTAATAACCAAAACATCTGCTCCGGTATCCAGTACCCCTGTTAATTTTCTTCCATTTACTGTAAGTGTTAACTCTGGGCGTTGAGCCTTAATAGCTTGAACCCAGTATAAGTCAGAGGATCTGAAACCCTCTGTTCCTCTCTGGGTGCTAGTGGCTGTATGACCTGTCCTGACATAGGGCAATAGAATTAATTGAGCAATCCTTTGTCCGGATTGTATCACAGAAATAGTAGATGGTGAATGAGTCATGATTTTTATTTCTCCTGTATAGTCTTCATCTATGACTCCAGGTACTATGAATAAACCCTTTATGGTAGAGCTACTGCGTCCCAGAATTAGTCCCATAATACCTGGAGGCAAAGGCCCATGAACCCCTGTAGGCAGAGCCTGTACTCCCATTTCAGGTGTTAATACTGTGTAGGAGGCGGCACAGAGGTCCAGTCCTGTGCTCCCTGAGGTTGCTCTGTACAAGTCCTGAACGGATTTCCCTGTTGTTGGTTGGGTCCACTCTGCAGTGCCCCAAAGCATTGTTGAGAGGCCTGGGGCTGGCCCCACCTCCTGTTTCCCTGCTGGGAGGCAGCATGTTCCCTTGAAAATCTTTCTTAGATTTGCATTCTCTGGCCCAATGATTTCCTCTTTTACACCTGGGACATAAACCTGGCTGTCTGGAATTCCCTTGCCTCTGAGGGCACTGTTTAACTTGATGGCCCATTTCTCCACATCCAAAACAACTTCCCTTTTGACCAGGAGTATTACGACTCCCTGCCTTTCCTTGTTGGAAGAGGACATCCTTTAAAATTTTTCCTTGGAGTGCTGCGGCTATAGTTAAGCCTTGAACATAGGATGGCCCTATGTCTGAGCACAACCGGATGTAATCTGATAAATTCCCTTTCTTCCTAAAAGGTCTTATCGCAGCCTAGCAGGCTGTGTTAGCATTCTCAAATGCCAGTTGTTTCACTAGTAACATTCCTGATTCTCCATCACCAATGAGCCATCCTGCTGTTTGCAGCAGGCGGGATACAAAATCCTGAAAAGGCTCTTCAGGTCCTTGCCTGATTTTAGATAAATCCTCCGTTTGCCTTCCTGTAGAAGGCAATTTTCTCCATGCCTTGTGGCAGCTGCATTGACCTGAGCATAAGCCCCAGGAGGATACTGAAGTTGGTTGTTCAGTCCTCCATAAGGTCCTTCTCCTGCTAGCATCTCAAAAGTAAAAGGAATATTTTGGCCTCTGTTTATTTCTGCTGTAGCTTGACACTGTTCTATAAATTCTGATTTCCACAACAGATAATCTCCTCCTCCCAAGCAAGCTCTTGCCATGTTCTTCCAATCATTAGGAGGCAGAGCATCCGTAGCTAAAGTGTCCAGCAGTGCCTCAGTAAAGGGTGCTGTTGGCCCATACTGGGAACAAGCTACTTTAAGTTCCTTTAGTTGTTTAAATGGAATGGGAGAGTGATATCTCTGCATTTGCCCCTGACCATCTGGCCGTTCCAATATGGGAAACGCTATATGAAATCCTCCTGTGTCCTCATCCTTTTCTGCTGCTCTCTGCAACGTCTGCTGCAGAGGGGAATTTAAACCTAGCTTGCTAGGTCCCCAGGATAGCTCTTTATTTTCTGACGGAGGGACCCGTATTGGGCGCGGTTCCCCTTCATCCGGTTTTTCTACTTTTAGGATGGAGGGCTCCTGAGGCATTCCTCTGCCAGAGGAAGGCATAGGACATCTACTTTGAAGCTTAATTGTTTTTTCCTCAGGTGGTGACATTAGCTCACAATTCTTTGGCTTGGAGGCCAGTTGTAACAGTTCTTCCTTATTTCCTCTAAGTCCCTCTTTCATTTCTGCTACCTCCTTTCCCAATTTCTCTGAACAGTTTAGCTGTGTTAATTCCCTTTTTATCTCGGCTAATTCCTCCTCAATTTTCTCCATACGACTGGGGGCTGGTTCAGTTACTGTTGCTAACACCCTCTGAAAGAAGAGCCAACCATTATCATTATCATGATAATGAGCGGCTGCATCTTCTAAAGCCTCTTCTTCCTCGGGAGGAAGAAAATCCCAAGTCTCATCCTATGGGTTTTCCTCTTTCTGTGCTAGCAGCACTTCCTGCTCTTTATTCTCTGATTTTAAGAGAGGGTTTTCAGACAGCAGCCATTCTAACGGTGCTGAAGGCTCAGGAGATTTATTAAGCCCCTCAGGAAGGGATAACTTTTCTAGGCTGGGGCAAGAAAGGCTCTTGTCTTTTAAAGACAGCCTCTCTAGACTAGGACATGATAGACTTCTTTGCCTCATTCCCTCATTCCACCTTTTCCCTTCATGGCGGGGGTCAAGACAATCCCGAATAAGATTCCACAAAGAAAATGTATCCACAGGCACCTTCTTCGGGCCATGAGCAGAATAATAATCTTGAATTCTTTTTCCAATCCTAATCCAAGTCTCAAGATTCACAGTCCCTTCTTCTGGAAACCAAGGACAAACTTCTACCACAAAAGCCAGAAAGCACTCAAGCTGTTTATGCCCTACCCTAGTTCCCCGAGCGCGAAGCATATTTTTAAGCACATGTACAAACAACTCTTTACTATTACCTTGTCCCATAATTTATCTCTCCTGACTATAAACTCACTGCTCCACTTACCTTACTCAGTGCACCTCCTTCTTAAATTGCAGTGTCCTTCACCATGTCCCCCTATATCAGGTCCCTGTTCGGGCGCCAGAAAATGCTGGAGCCTGCCGGCATCAGTCGAACAGTACCTGCAAGGGGGGGAGAGGAGGAGAAAAGACAGACAGAAAACAGAATGGGGTCGGGAGGACTGTAGCACTTCCCGCTTACAGTCCCGAGTTTATTTTTCACCATACTTTTATACAGGGTCAGTTACATTCCATACAATACATCATTCCTATAATGTGGTAAGCATAATTATACCCCTTTGTTTTAGGTTTCCTACTGACCTTTACACAAAGCTCCTTATCTTGGCTAAGATTCCAACGGCTATACCTGTACATACACCTCCGACGCCACCTAAGTTCCTTTCCATGAGATAATCTAGCTATGCTTCTTGCTTAAGGACAATTACGCTTATAAATCAACTGTGCTCTAGGGTTAACTAAGCTCTAGGGGGCAGAATGTGTGATTAATAAACTATTGTGCTTAAAGGTCTCTAAGCCTAAGGGGGACAGGATGCATGACTAACCTTGGGAACAGGCACTATTGTGCTTAAGGGTCTCTAAGCCTAAGGGGGGCAGGATGCATGACTAACCTTGGGAACAGGCAGGCCACTTTGTGAAACCTGCCCTCTCAGGACTTTGTCAACTGAGGTCACTCCCAACACGCGTGCTCAGCCACCTGTGCATTCAGCCGCCTGTCTTCTCCACGCGCGCATCTCTGTACCTCAGCCTTTTGCAGCTCCTCTGAGTCTCAATGTGCTTTCCTCTTTTCTTCTAGTTGTAGAATTTCCACTCAGCCAGCTTTCCTGTGGTTCTGGATGGTGTCTGTTTTGTCTTTTAGTTGTAGTTTTGAAATTGTTGGGCGAGGCAGCAGTTTAGGTGTTTACCTATGCCGCCATCTTGGTTTCTCGCCTCAAGATTTCATTCTTTTTGATGACTGAACTCGAGACCTGGTGCACGAATTTGTGCACCAGACAGGGTCCAGCCGGCCTGCCCCTATGGTGGCCCATTGGATGGGTCGCCCGGGAGAGGGGCTGCAGGTGGTTGGCTGGCCAGCTCTGCCCCCAATCAGGGTGTCGGGGGCCCATCGGGTGCCTGCCAGAGGGGTGTGGGAGCGATCAGGGCCCAAATCAGGCTGGTTGGCTGCTGCAGTATGTGTCATAGCCACTGGTTTTTCTGGTCATTCTGCCGTTCAGGTCACTGGGCTTTTATATATATAGATCATTCTCTACAGTATATATGTACCACATCTTCTTTATCCAATTATCTTTCGATGGATTCTTACCTTGCTTCCATATCTGTACTATTATATGTAATGTTACAAGAAACACAGAGGTACATATATCCTTTTGACTTAGTGTTTTGGATTTCTTCAAGTATTCAGAAGTGAAATTGCAGGGTTATATACTAGTTATAGTTTTAATTTTTTTGAGGAACTTCCATACTGTTTTCCATAGTGAGTGCACCAATTTACAATCCTACCAACAGTGAACAAGTGTTCCTTTTTCTCCACATCCTCACCAATACTTGTTACTTCTTGTCTTTTTGATAACAGCCATTTTGGCAGATGGAAGTTATATATTGTGGTTCTGAATTATACTATTTCCCCCTTGATTAGTGAGTTTGAGCATCATCCAAAATTTAATTTTGAATGCTACTGAATAATCAGCACTATATGGAAAAATGGAAACCACTACCATTCTTATTCCTCAAGAATTAAAGTTATATTACACAAAAAATCAATTATTTTACTTGTAAATACAAGCTTTAAAAAGAAAAAAGATCCAAAGTCATTGATAGCACTTTGGAACCAGAGACCAAAATGAGGGCTCAGCTAGGATGTTTACATTTTGCTATTCATCTATGCCTATACCCAAAGCAGCCTCAACTATCACCTTGATCCCAAAATCCTTCACATCATCCTATTCACAACATTACCTCCTCACCATTTGTCTCTTTCTCTGCTTTACCTTTTGTTCAGAGCACGCAGCACATCCTGACTTCACGTTATACATGTGCTGACTGGTTTGACTCTTTCATGCAAACTTGCCATCATGACAAGCTCTTTGGGTTGACCACTATGCTTCTAGTGCCTGGCCTATAGGAGGCGCTCAATACATACTTGATAAAGGAGCCAGGGAATGAATTCTTCTTAACACAGTCTACAAATATGATGAAATCCCAATCAAAATTCCAAGGAAATTTGATCAAATGATCCAAAATTCATACATACTGAATTTAAAATATGTGTACCTTTTGAAACTAATTTTATTTGCAGAAAATGATTCAAAACTAATTGAATAAATGTTCAGAGGTACCTATACAATGATGATCATCATAGAATTGTTCATAAAGCAGAAAACAAAATAATTTTACATCCATTAACTACAGCCAAATTATATGATTTATGATGGAGCAGGACAAAAGATACTAGAAGTTATAATTTTCCAGAAATATTTTTATATTAATAGAATACATTATCCAACAGTGATATAACTTGAAATGTTTTATAAATATAGTTAAGTGTATATTTTATATATACAGCGAGCACATATGAAAGGACACATATAAAGATATGTATAATGATTTCCAACTTAGTGTGTGAATGATCACTTATTTAAACTTTTTCTCTTTTCCACCTGTAACTATGAAATATTTGTGCAATAAAAAAATCTACTTTTATTTTGGAAAAGAAAAAATTGTATATAGTCTAAGTGCTTTATTGCAAAGGTGAAGAAATTGGTCTCAAGATATAAATTATGGGTGCATTTGAGTATTGAAGGTGGGGATAAGGAAGTGTGTCCAGCATAATCCCAAGAAAAGAGGAGTGGGGTTGGTTTTGCCTAAAAGTGGACAGTTGTTTTAATTTTTTCCTGAACCAAACTGTCCTTGTAAAAATACATCCCAGGCCTACAATCAAATTGCGTTGTGGCAAGACACTGGATTCAGAAGCAGATACACTCAACTAATTGTATCACAGCACATTAATGCAATAAAATTCAGACACACAAATATGTCAGATTTGTTCCCTTCTTCAACCTCACACATGTTTTCTTGTTTCTATACAGGTGTATTCTGCTTTATTCTTTTCTCAGCATAGTCTTAGGACACTCAATTGCCTGGCTCTCTGCTGACGATTTTATATTTATTTCTATTTCCACTCTATTCCACGTCATCTTTTCCATTCTCTACGCTGTTTTATGTTTTTCTTCTCTTTTAAATCACGTACTAACATAGCTGAAGAAAAAGATTTACATTAATGTCATGAAAAAAGTACAACTTCCTAAATTGTTTTGGTTCTTATAGTTTTTTCTTGTTTCCATGTAGAAATTCATTGCTGGACATTACACATGTCCAGCAAAATATATGGCATTTGTTGTGTCACCCTTAAAGAGAATATTTTGTATTTTCTGACATCATTAAACTTTTAGCTAAAACCTAAGAGTTTCTAAAATGAGAGATTTTGTACCCAAACATGTTTTCCATGAGGTCAAAGTCCATAAAAATGAGCTCATGTTAAAAATCATTTCCACTTCTGCTGTCAAACATTCAATGACTTCCTTTGTCTCAGAATACAGGTCTGAGTGTTCCACTAGTACGGTGGTAGGCAAACTGCAGCTCGTGAGCCACATGCAGCTCTTTGACCCCTTGAGTTTTTAGCAAAGGCCAGCTTAGGAGTACCCTAATTAAGTTAATAACAATGTACCTACCTATATAGTTTAAGTTTAAAAAATTTGGCTCTCAAAAGAAATTTCAATTGTTGTACAGTTGATATTTGGCTCTGTTGACTAATGAGTTTGCCGACCACTGCACTAGTAGGACTGGATGTTACTGCAGGACAGAGTGTCACTTGTGAGTTCCCAGGAGCCACAACTCACGTGTCCCTCCCAGTGTCAAGAGCCCCAGGAAATGCTACACAGTAAAGTCTGGGGAGGACCTGGGAGCCATGGACACAGATTCTGTGCACTGACCAGCATGGAGAGTCCACCCCTGCCCTTGCCCAGCTCCTGCCTGGCCTCACCTCCCATTCTCACTGAGCTGCTCCAGGGCCGAGAACTAGGCCCTGAATTGCTCCTTGAGCTCTGTTTGATATTTCTGTGCCGCATCCTGCAGCAGCACTATTTCCTCCATTACTTTCTGCTCCTGGGGCCAGGGGAAGGAGAGGATGCAGATACTGCATGAGTGGAGGTGAGGAGTGGGGCAGGGGACCTGTCCTGAGTCTGCACGTATGGGCACCATCTTTCCCCCTAATTCCATTCAGGCCCTTCCTGTGCTCAGAGATGGGCATCAACCCTCCTCCAGGAAGGTATCCTTATGCCTCACCCTATCCCAGGCCACCAACCGGAAGGGTCTCCCACTTCTGTTATCAAACTCTCCCAATAAATGGAAGATGCAGGGATGGAGCCTAGGAGTGTGCTGGCCAGGGCATCTATGATTGTCACACCCCTCCGCTGCCCCACAGGAGATGCCACAACTGCTCACCTTATTTTTTTTAAGCTGTTCTGATTCCCCTGGAAGGCAGACAGCCAATGTCCATCAGAAAGAGGCTCCAGGTGCTCTCTTCGGCAGCACATAAACTAAAATTGGAATGATACAGAGAAGATTAGAATGGCACCTGCAGAAGGATGACACACACATTCCTGAAACGTTCTATATTTTTATGAGAAGAAGAAATAGGGAGAGAAACCTAGCCATACAGAATTAAAATGGCAATAAATAAGTACCTCTCAATAATAAGTCCAAATGTAAATGGATTAAATAGTCCAATCAAAAGGTGCGGGGTAGCTGAATGAATACAAAAACATGACCCAACTATATGCTGTCTACAAGAGATCCACCTGAAAACAAAAGACACACAGTGATTGAGAGTAAAGGAATAGAAATAATTTTCTCATGCAAATGTGAAAAAAATCAGCTGGAGCAGCAATACCATATCCAACAAAATAGACTTCATAATGAAAGTCATCACAAGAGACAACAAAGGTCACTACATAATACTAAAGGGATCGATCCAACAAGAGGATATGACCCTGGTAAACAAATAGGCACCCAGTATAGGAGCACCTAAGTATATAACAAATACTTCTAGAGGACGTTAATGGAGAGATCAACAACAATACAGTCATAGTAGGGGACTTAAAAACCCCTCTGACTTCACTGGACAGAGATTCCAGACAAAGACTTAACAAGGAAACAGAGACTCTAAAGGACACACTGGATAAGATGGATTTAATTGACATTTATAGAACATTTCATCTCAACACAGCAGACTATACATTCTTCTCAGGTGCACAGGGATCATTCACAAAGATAGAGCACATGTCAGGACACAAAACAAGTCTCTACAAGTTCAAGGAGATTGAAATCATATCAATCATCTTTTCAGATCACAGTGGAATGAAATTAGAAATCAACTACAGGAGAAACACCCCAAAACAATCAAACATATGGAGGCTAAATAGCATGTTATTAAACAATGAATGTGTTACCTACGAGATCAAAAAAGGAATAAAAAACTTCCTGGAAACAAATGAAAATGAACACACAACAATCCAAAATCTCTGGGACATAGCCAAAGCAGTCCTGAGAGGGAAGTTCATAGCACTACAGGCATACCTCAGAAAACCAGAAATATCAGCAACAAACTATTTAACCCTACAACTTAAAGTACTAGAAAGAAAACAATAAGAAAAGCTCTTAAAAGTAAGTAGAGGGACAGAAATAATAAAGATCAGAGCTGTAACAAATAACATATGAAACCAAGAGCTGGCTCTTTGAAAGTATAAACAAAATTGAAAAACCATTAGCCAGACTCATCAAGAAACAGAGAGGACTCAAGTAAATAAAATCAGAAATAGAAGTGGAGAAGTAACCACTGACACCATAGAAATACAAAGGATTTCAAGAAAATACTATGAACAACTAGCTATATGCCAGCAGCTGGGCAATGTGGGTGAAATAGACAAATTCCTAGAAAAATGCAATCTCTCAAAACTGAATCAGGAAGAATCAAAAACCTGAAGAGGCCAATAATAACTGATGAAATTGAAGCAGTAATCAAAAAACTCCCACCAAACAAAAGCCCAGGTCCAGATGGCTACACAGGGGAGTTTTACCAAACATTCAAAGAAGAACTAACACCTATGCCCTCAAACTATTGCGGAAAATCCAAGAGGAAGGAACAATTCTAAACTCTTTTTATGAGGCCAGCATTATCCTAATTCCAAAAGCAGATAAAAACACTACAAAGAAAGAGAATTACAAGCCAATTTCCCTGATGAACATAGATGCTAAAATCCTCAACAAAATATTAGCAAATAGTGCATCCAGCAATATATTACAAAGATCATACATCATGAACAAGTGGGATTTATTGCAGGGATGCAAGGCTGGTACAATATCCACAAATCAATAAACATGATACATCACATAAACAAATTGAAAGACAAAAATCACATGATCACATCAATAGATGCAGAAAAAGCATTGGGCAAAATCCAACAATTTTGATAAAAACTCTCAATAAAGTAGGAATAGTAGGATCGAGCATATCTCAACATGATAAAGGCTATATATGGCAACCCTATAGCCAACATCATACTCAATGGGCAAAAACTAAAACCATTTCCCCTAAGAACAGGAACAAGACAGGGATGCCCACTTCTGTTTGACATAGTACTAGAATTGGTAGCCATAGTGATCAAACAAGAAGAATAAATAAAAGGCATCCAAGTTGGAAAAGAAGAAGTAAAATTGTCATTATTCACAGATGATATGATATTGTACATAGAAAACCCCATAGACTCCATCAAAAAACTACTAGACTTAATAAATGAATTTGGCAATGTAGCAGGATAGAGAATTAACACCCAGAAATCTATGGCTTTTATATACACCAATAATGAACTCACAGAAAAAGAAACTAAAAAAACAATCACATTTACCATTGCAACAAAAAAAATTAAGATACCTAGGAATAAATTTAACTAAGAAGGTAAAAGACCTGTACTCAGAATACTACAAGATGTTGAAAAAAGATATAGAGGAAGACATAAACAAATGGAAGAACATACTGTGTTCATGGATTGGTAGAATCAACATTAAAATATCCATACAAAGCATTCTATAGATTCAATGCAATGCCCATTAAGATACCAACAGCATATTTCACAGACCTAGAACAAACTCTCAAAATTTCATATGGAATAAAAAAAGACCCCAAAGAGCCACAGCAATCCTGAGAAAGAAGAACAAAGTTGGAGGGATCACAATACCAGATCTAAAGCTATATTACAAAGCCACTGGGCTCAAAACTGCCTGGTACTGGCACAAGAACAGACATCTGGACCAATGAAACTGAACAGAGAACCCAGAAATTGACCCAAGCCATTTATTTTTAATTAATATTTGACAAAGGAGGCGTGAGCATACAAGGATTCAAGATAGTCTCTCCCATAAATGGTGTTGGGAAAACTGGACAGATACATGCCAAAAAATGAAACTAGACCACCAACTTACACCATACACAAAAATAAACTCAAAATGGATAAAAGACTTAAACGCAAGATGGAAAACCATAAAAATCTAAGAGGAATCCATAGGGAACTAAATATCAGATACATGTCAAACAATACCTTTACCGATACAGCTCCTAGGGAAATGCAAACTAAGAAAATAAACATGGGACTACATCAAAAGAAACCATCAATAAAATGAGAAGAAAGCCCACTCCATGGGAGGACATATTTGCCAAAGTTATCTTCGATAAGGTTTGTTTTGTTTTGTTTTTGCAACAGAAGTCAGCTTTTATTGCATGTGTTACAATGAAGCATAGTAACCTCCATCTTGTATTAAAAAGCTGCTGTTTGAAACCCTCTGCTATTGTTAGATAGTCCCTAGTCCTGTAAACTCTGTCACTATAAACTCTGTCACTTTAAGATTGTCTGTTATTCTGTAAAATGACTTTGTTTTTAGTTCAAATAATAGAAAAAGATAAACTTAACTGTCTGACCTTGCAAGCTAGCCATCCAGTGTAATAGACTAAAATAGACTAATACTGATAATAATTATGCTAAGTACAAACTCATAATGTATTCAAGGTTACAACTGTCTGTAACAATAACTCACACAGAGCCCTTTGTAATATCTGTAAACAAAGAAGCTCGAAAAGTATAAATACGGAAAAACTTCCTGTATGGGTTGCTCAGAGATTTGTAAGAGACACCTCCCTCTGGGCCGTGCGCAATAAATGACCCCTAATTAATTGGCTCATTAAGGCGTCTTGTATCTCTTTCGATGTTTTACAATACAACATTTGGAGACCCCAGCGAGATAAGAGGCAGGTGCCTACCCGCACCAAGTCTCGGACGCCTGGGGTGGATGGCCTGCCTGCCTGGATGTCAGGCCCTGAGGATCTCTGGGGGAGGTGCCACCTGATGAAGTTTCAGGGCCCCAGAATTGCTTCTCTGTGGTCATGACAGCTAGACAAGGGACACATGACATGCCTTTGCATTCTTTTGGAGTCATCAGAAAACCCCTCTGTTGGAAGCCGCCCATTGTCCTCTGATTGAGACATTGGTAGCTGAAGCAACTTCCACCTGTCAATCTTATGTAAATCCTTGCTGATTGGCTATTACTGGCTATGGGTGGATCCCAAACCTTAATTAAAGGGATTGCAAGGCCAGAGCGCATGGTAGTCCTCCCCCTAGAGGTGGGCTCCCGCCTGGCCCCCATTTCCCAAATTAATACTTTTCTAGTCTCTTTCATTTGTGTGCAGCCTCCTTCAGAACCCGAACCCTGAACCTGAACCCTGAACCACGCGGGACGTGAAAGGGGTCCCCCCCCCCCCAACCCCGGAGGTGAGTGAATATAAACTTGATTAAGGAATTTTGAGTTCACTTTGCTGTTTGGGACTAGCCACTTTGTTGCCCAGAAGAATTTTGGGACATGGAGAGCCCCAACATCCATTTGGGGAGTTGGGCATTATTTCAGTTATCTGCTCAGCTCCCATTCGGGCTAGTCTACTGAGAGAGTGTGAGTACGAATGTTTTTTTCTGTCTTGGCATAATTATCTGCTCATTAACTGGTCTGTGTAAAAGTAAAAGCTACTTTGATTTATTCTGCACTTCTGTTGATTCGTCTGGCTAAAACGTTTGATTTATTAAAGGCTAAACCCGTGATAATCTGCAAAAGTCTCAAGCAGTGCTGCTGAGAATTATTTTTCTCAGAGACATTTGCTCTTTGTCACGGAGGGAATCAGCCCACTTAGGTAATAAAAATTTCTGTCTATTGGTTGCTCTTCCCTTAGTTGTGAATTTGCTGTATTAAATTGAAATTTTGAAGTTCTGGGGTAGATTTAAAGGTATAAATTTGTGAAAGGGTTTCACCCAGAAAAAATAAAGCTCGGCTAGGTTCCAAGATTGCTTGGTTCTGAGATTGATTGTAAGAAAAGCAAGAAATCCACAGGCAGAAAAATCTCAGACATATGCCGAAGGAACTTCTTCACTGATACTGCTCCTAGGGCAATGGAAACTAAAGAGAAAACAAACAAATGGGACTATATCAAAATAAAAAGCTTTTGCACAGCAAAAGAAACCATCAACAAAACAACAAGAAAGCCCACTGCATGGGAGAACATATTTGCCAATGTTATCACCGATAAGGGTTTAATCTCCAACATTTACAGGGAACTCATACAACTTAACAAAAGGAAGATAAACAATCCAATCAAAAAATGGGCAACGTACCTAAATAGACACTTTTCAAAGGAGGACAGAAGGAAGGCCACGAGACATATGAAAACATGCTCAAAGTCACTAATTATCCAAGAGATGCAAATCAAAACGGCAATGCGGTATCATCTCACACCTGTCAGAATGGCTATCATCAACAAATCAACAAATGACAAGTGTTGGCAAGGATGCGGAGAAAAAGGAACTCTTTTGCACTGCTGGTGGGAATGCAGACTGATGCAGCCACTGTGGAGAACAGTATGGAGTTTCCTCAAAAACTAAAAATGGAACTCCCATTTGACCCAGTAATTCCACTTCTAGGAATATATCCCAAGAAACAGAAACACCAATCAGAAAGGATATATGCACCCCTATGTTCATAGCACCACAATTCACCATAGCTAAAATTTGGAAACAGCCTAAGTGCCCATCAGCAGATGAGTGGATTAGAAAACTGTGGTACATCTACACAATGGAATACTACGCTGCGGTAAAAAAGAAGGAATTCTTACCATTTGCAACAACATAGATAGAACTGGAGAGCATTATGCTAAGTGAAATAAGCCAGTCAGAGAAAGATAAGCTGGATGGCTTGGATTCCTGGCCCTACGGAGCACACTAAGATTCAATCATGAAATTCCGGCAAAGGTAGTCAGCTACCATTCTTGTTGTGTTTATGCAAACAATCAGGCCAAATTGAATACAATAGATAAAATGGTTTTGATTTGGCTCTTTTGATAAACATAGAGGTAATTTTGAGGAGAAATTCTATTTCAATAGAGGTTATTAAAACTGAAATGTTTTCTTTCCCTTCCACTGGACCATTTGTTACAGTTTGTCTCCACGAGACCACAAGCCCACCTCCTTCTATGCCCAGGCCTCATTGTCCCCCTCTGACAGACAGCAAGGATCTCTTCTTGTCTCTGAAAGAAAACTCCATCCCCCTTCAGCACGGAAGTAGTCAGAGGACCCCACTGACGTCCATTTTCCCTGAAAGAATTCAGAGCCAGGATCCTTGAGGTAATATATTAGTAAGACAGACATGAGCAGAGCAAGGACGATGGGCCAACTAGCGCTACCAAATGTAACTAAGTCTTTCCACCTCTACGTATGTAAGACAAGGGGACTCCCAAGAAGCAAGAGGGAAGTAGGCTGCAGATGAAGCAGCCCAGGAGGCTTCCCTAAAACCAGTGGGGCCTCTATAGGTTCTAGTGACTCTTCCAGACCCTGACCTACCTACCTCACCAGCTTACATGGGAACCCAATATAGAAAATCTGAAATCCATAACCAATCTTTACTCAACTTTTTTCAGGATTTACAGTACTCGGAAAGCAATCCAGACGCACGTCTGAGACACTCTGCCTGTGCTAACTTCTGATCCGGTCCACCCCTTTCGCCCTGGTGACTCTGTTTGGGTAAAGACATTTACCACCCAAGGACTGACTCCTACCTAGAGGGGACCACATACCATCATCCTGACCACCCCCACAGTGGTCAAGGTTGACGGGATCCCAACGTGGCTTAAGACAGCACAGGCAGAAGGATTCTCTAAAGATAAAACTTTCACATGTGCCATATTATTAATTCTCTTTGTAGGAGTTAGTAAAGGAAACCTCAAAGCTGAGTAGGTTAACAATGTTAACACCCCCCAAAAGTCAATGACTTGACTCATTTACATAAAACCAGTGGGGAATGAAGCATAGTAACCTCCATCTTGTATAAAAAAACCTGCTGTTTGAAACTCTCTGCTATTGTTAGATAGTCCCTAGTCCTGTAAACTCTGTCATTATAAACTTTGTCACTTTAAGACCATCTGTTATTCTGTAAAATGACTTTGTTTTTAGTTCAAATAATAGAAAAAGATAAACTTAACTGTCTGACCTTGCAAACTAGCCATCCAATGTAATAGACTAATACTGATAATAATTATGCTAAGTACAAACTCATTATGTATTCAAGGTTACAACTGTTTGTAATAATAACTCACACAGAGCCCTTTGTAATATCTGCAAACAAAGAGGCTCTAAAAGTGTAAATATGGAAAAACTTCCTATATGGGTTGCTCAGAGATTTGTAAGAGACACCTCCCTCTGGGCTGCGCGCAATAAATGACCCCTAATTAATTGGCTCATTAGGGTGTCTTGTATCTCATTCGATGATTTACGATACAACAACAAAAGAACTAGTTTAGTCAAAAAGACAAAAGCCCATGTCATCATCACACTCCTCAAATTCTTCCTTCTTTGCCTCCATTTTCTTCTCCTCAGCTTTGCAAACAAGTCTGGCTGCTGTAATGAGGGCATTGATCTTATCCTCAGTCACCGTCACTGCATCCTCGTGCAGGATAAGGGCTGAGCAGATGCAGGCAAGTTCTGAGACTGTGGCCATTTTGAGGGTGAGTGCTTGGCCAGCGCTGCCTGGAGCAGTGCTCATTGCTGGATAGAATGAGGGCCTCACCCCAACATGGCCTTAGCTTCCTCAGAAGATACTAGCACCTTACTGGCAGCTGGGGAAAGGGGCTCCGATAAGAATTTAATGTCCAAATTTTACAGGGAACTCATACAACTTAAGGAAAGGAAGATAAACAATCCAATCAAAAAATGGGCAAAGGACCTAAATATATACTTTTTGAAAGAGAATATACAGAAGGCCGAGAGACATATGAAAAATGCTCAAAGTCACTAATCATCCAAGAAATGCAAATCATAATGACAGTGAGGTACCATCACACCTGTCAGAATGGGTATCATCAACAAATCTACAAACGACAGTGCTGGCGAGGATGTGGAGCAAAAGGAAACCTCTTGCACTGCTGGTGGGAGTGCAGACAGGTGCAGTCACTGTGGAGAACAGTATGGATTTTCCTCAAAAAAATTAAAATTGGAACTCCCATTTGACCCAGTGGTCCCACTTCTAGGAATATATCCCAAGACATCAGAAACACCAATCCGAAGGGATATATGCACCCATATGTTCATAACAGCACAATTCACAATAGCTAACATTTGGAAACAGCCTAAGTGCCCATCAGCAGATGAGTGGATTAGAAAACTGTGGTACATCTACACAATGGAATACAAAGAAAGAACTTTCTTTGTAAAAAAAGAAAGAACTCTTACAATTTGCAACAACATGGATGGACCTGGAGAGCTTTATGCTAAGCAAAATAAGCCAGTCGGAGAAAGGTAAATATCATATGATCTCACACATATGTGGAATATAATGACAACATAAACTGATGAACAAACATAGAGCCAGAGATAAAAAGTATTTTAGAATATAATAGAAGTAACCCTGTTATTTGCAGGTTTTTAATATTTCTTACAACTTTTGTCATATTATACTGTTAGTAATAGTAATTTACTATTGGTAATATTATATTTAAAATATTTTTTCTTGAAATATTAATGTTTACTGCATATAATATTATTATATTTAAATTGTTATTCTTGAAATATTAATGTTTATTTCATGCAACATTTTTTATAAAGAAAAAAATAGCCTCCTGGCCAGGATCAGCTCCCTATGCCCACCCTTCTCATGTTGCAGTACCACCAAGTCCCAAGAGGGGACGGGAAACAGGGAAAGACTGGACTAGGACCTAGGCTCAAGAGGAGCAGGGACATTGATCACTATGATGGGCATGTCTCCCCAGCTCCCAGGGGCAGTTGTGCTGAGAATTTAGGGCTCTCTGTCCCAAAAGGCCAATCCTGATCACCCTAACTCAGGCCCCAGGTCACCCACCTACAGATAATCCTCCACCCTAGTGTCCAGCATCTTCAGATCAGTCAGAAATTTTCCAAGGAAGGGAACACACTGGGCAAACAGGGTAAGGGTGGGATGAGCCCCTGCTCTCAGGTGCCCCCACAGACCCTCCCCTGAAAGTCTCCCATCCTCAGCCTCCTGGCCACCCCAGGGTTCCCACGTGGAGCAGCCCAGGACTCTTAGGGTCTCCACTCAATTGCCTCTTCCCTCACTCTCCAAGAACTCCTTCTAATCACCTCCCAGGACCTCCTTTGGGCAAATCACAGGGTCAGTGGTCTCAGGCCAGCCCCATCCCCATATCCATCCTAAACCCAGCTCCTCCAGGCTCACCTCTTGGTCACTTCTAAGGGAGGGTTTCAGGTTCTGTGGGAACAGGAGGTGAGGCAGGGGGAGGAAGGTCTCCCTCTCTTGACTTGGAGGCCTCCAGCTTGGAGGACAGAGCCTCCTCCTCTGATCCTGGAGCGCCCCACACACAGGCTCACTCACCTTCTTCTGCAGCCTCTTCTTGGATCCTCAGATGTTCACCATCAGAGTGGCAAACCTGGAAGGCTGCTTCAGCTAGGGTAGAAGTCAGGGTCATTGAGGTCATGCTCACCTCACCCCATTTCCTCCACCACCCCTAATCACACACCCTGGCCATCTGACCCAAGTCAGCTGGTACCAGTGCCACCCCAACTCTAGCATGCTCTGATTTTGGACGGCTCCCAGCTAGAATGCTCACTCAGTGTGTGTGACCTTGGGCCTGGGCCTGGCCTCCCTGTTCCCTGCTCTGGAAAGTGGGAGACCTGCACCTAGCTCACAGGTTCTCCTGAGGACTCAGTGTCATTCCTGTCATCATTGTTCTTGCCCCCAGCCCTGCAGGTGGCACAGGGCAGGGACTCTGCACATTGTTTTCCTGCCTTGAACTCATGACTACCCTGTGAGGCCTGCAGCATGGGATGGTCACCCCTCCATGTCAATCATGAGGAGACTGTTGCTCTAGGGGCACAGTGGGAAGTCTCAGAAAGCACACCCCTGTGTCTCTGGTCCAGCCAGTGGGACCTGAGACCAAGAGCCCTTTTGTTCCCCTGTCCCATGGGAGTCCCCTGCAGAGTCCATCCCTGAGGCAGGATGGAGGCACTTGCCTTGAAGACATGGAGACAGAAGTGGCAGCAGGGCCTTGGCATCCTGAGGACAGGCTGAGCTGCTTTGGGAAAGGGGGGGTCAGACACCCAGAGCCAAGTAGCAGCAAGAGATGGTAGAAACAGCAGCGACAGTGACAAGTGGGGGACAACAGATATTTACCTGACACTGGAGCTGCCCAGCTGCCCCCCAGTGAGTAATGAGCATTTCACAACAAGCAATACAAGACTTAGGCCTTTGGCTTGTTGGCTACAGCAGTTAAACCAGCAGCCAGTGATTGCTACTAGCCTTCCTGCAGCCCCAGGAATGGAGCAGGGAGCCCAAGATCTGTGAAAGCAGCAGATGGAGCTATGAAAGCTCCCTGTTTGCAAATGTGCTGAAAGGGTTCAGGACTACAAGAGCAGCTGCCAGTACCTGCTCCTGCTGGGAGAGGAGGGGCAGATGTCCCCTTCCAGTGCAGCCCCCGGGGCAAGGCCTGGTTGCTGCTCTGCCACAAAGGGGACAGGTGGGAAGCGGTGGGTACCAGCCCTCTGTCACAGGGGTTACAGACCCTGTGCAGCCCTATGGGACCCTATGAAGGGATAGAGCTCATATGCAGGAGCTACTCCCCTAGTCCATTCTGATAGGGCATGTCAGCCCTCCCAGAGACCCCGAGTGCTTTAAGGACGGGTCAGGTAGGGGGTCCCTACTACAGGGACAGCTGTAACTGTCCATTTGAGTACAGACGAACTGTGGTTCGATTCAGATACTGGGCAGAATAGCCATTGGCCTTAGAATAGACAGCTGGGCTGTCTTTGCAGGATTAACCATGTGGTTACCACAATGGCACAGGCATTAGGCCATCACCTGAGTGGGGCAGAAAATGTGAGCGCCACCGAGGGGTGGACCCCCCTAGCCTAAAGGATTACAGTGCGGGGGGAGGGGGGGTAAGGGAAGAGGGTGGGGTGGGAATCGGGTCGGGGGGAGCTATGGGGGGGAAAAAAGAGGAACAATTGTAATAATCTGAACAATAAAGATTTATTAAAAAAAAAAAAAAAAAGAAACTTCAATGATGAAAGAGAATCATGGATCGGCTGCCTTCTGTATGCCCCTGCTGGGGATCAAGCTCACAACCTGGAAATGTGCCCTGACCCAGAATTAAATCGTAACTTCCTAGTTCATGGGTCGATGCTCAACCACTGAGCCACACCAGCTGGGCTATTTTTTTTTCTCTTTTAAAATACAGTTGAGCTTGTATATAAAATTTTACATTCTGCTTTTCCCCCCACTAAGTATTCTACCTTTCATATGTTATGTGTCATTAAAAAGTTGTTACTTTTAGAAAAAAAAAGAGAGATGTCCAGGGTGCTATGGACATAGGGACAAAGGGCATTTGATTTGCCTGAAAGAAAAGGTGTGGGGAGAAATCAGGGAGGACTTCACAGAGGCAGTGATACTGAGGCCTAATCTTGAAGAATGAGTAGGAGTTCAACAGATTGACCAAAGGCAGAAGAAAAAGCAGGGCTATGAAAGCAAATAGTCTATTTGACTGTGAGTGATGAGTGTTTGAGGGAGGGATGGACGTGGTGAGAAGTGAGATTGGAAAAGTAGACTTGGTTGGGTTATAATGACCTTGGATATACTGACTTTCATTCTGGAGGGTACCTATTGTCTGAGTCGAGTAGAGGTAAATCTGTGAATCATGTTTATGTAGATGTGGGGTTTAAAATTCTGTGAGTATGTTGTCTATTCCTATTACTTTTTGGTTTTCATTGTCAACTAGATGAAGTGACAAAAGAAGTCTAGTAAAATAAAAGGACTTGGGTAGGGGATGGTGAAGGGGGGCATTTTACCAACCTTAGTTTATAGCCCTGTGCCCCAATTTTTGGATTTCATAAACCAGTAACATTTTCAAAAGATTTGTTACAAAGATGTTAAAATAGAATAATAATAGATACCATGGACTATCATGTCATATCACAAATAAGTACAACAACAACAAAAAAGACAAACAAAGAAAGGCATCATCGCAGATAGAACAGTTGGTAACCTTATTCTGGTATGTTATCTAACCCAGTCATGATGTAATAGTGGAGTTTTCAGACTAGGAATGAGAAGAGGAGGACAGCAGGCGAATGGGGGAAATAAATATCTTGGGCAGGTGAGTACTCTGATGTATCTGCCCTGTTCTCACCCTCCTTCTACCTGGGGCCTCTCTTTCTGGGCTGAGAAGAATGATGGGCAGTGGTTGGGAGTCTGTGTCAGCACACACGTCCCAGTGGGCAGATCACAGCTTTAGTGGTCCCGAGTCTACTCTTCCTATCTAAGAACTTGGTCCTATGACCATTGACTTGCAGATAAAATTAATCTCCTTGAGATTAAGGAAGCAGCAGGAGCCAATGGCTCCTTTGATGGGGCCTGAAATGTTCTGAACTCAGCACTCAGTCCAGAGGCCTCTGATGGCCCTAGATAACAGGCAGAGCTGCACCCTGGCTCCTGTGTGGATGAAAGGTCTTCTCATGCTTGACAAAATGGATAAGGACCTTTGGACCTCACAACTGCACTGATTGCCCTACCCATTCCCAGAAAATCTGAGCCAATGGATGGAATGAGGAATATGTACCAAGGCCATTATCAAAATCATTCCTTATCTAGAAAGGCCATTCTTATTAGGATCTGAAAAAGAAGGACAGTTGGGGCCACTTCCCCAAGCTGATATGTTTATCTTTTACAGTAGATAAATGCAACTCTTTGAGATGTTTTGACTCTTTTCTTTCTTTCTTTCTTTCTTTCTTTCTTTCTTTCTTTCTTTCTTTCTTTCTTTCTTTCTTTCTCTGTCTTTCTCTGTCTTTCTCTGTCTTTCTCTCTCTCTCTCTCTCTCTCTCTCTCTCTCTCTCTCTCTCTCTCTCTCCTTCCTTCTTTTTTTTTAAATTTCTTTATTGATTAAGGTGTTACATATGTGTCCTTATTCCCCCATTACCCCCCACCTCCCATTCATGCCCCCACCCCCCTGTTGTCTGTGTCCATTGGTTAGGCTTATGTGCATGCATATAAGTCCTTTGGTTGATCTCTCCCCCTTACCCCCACTGTCCCCTACCTTCCCTGAGGTTTGACGTTCTGATTGATGTTTCTCTGTCTCTGGATCTATTTTTGTTCATCCGTTTATGTTGTTCATTATATTCCACAAATGAATGAGATCATGTGATATTTATCTTTCTCTGCCTGGCTTATTTCACTTAGCATAATGCTCTCCATCTCCATCCATGTTGTTGCAAATGGTAAGAATTCCTTCTTTTTTAGTATTCCATTGTGTAAATGTACCACAGTTTTTTAATCCACTCATCTGCTGGGGTTTCTTGTTGTTTTGTTGATGGTTTCTTTTGCTGTGCAAAAGCTTTTTATTTTGATTTAGTCCCATTTGTTTATTTTCTCTTTGGCTTCCATTGCCCTAGGGGCAGTATCAGTGAAGAAGTTCTTTCGGCATATGTCTGAGATTTTTCTGCCTGTGGATTCCTCTAGTATTTTTATGGTTTCCCGTCTTATGTTTAAGTCCTATATCCATTTTGAGTTTATTTTTGTGTATGGTGTAAGTTGGTGATCTAGTTTCATTTTTTTGCATGTATCTGTCCAATTTTCCCAACACCATTTATTGAAGACTGTCTTGACTCCATTGTATGTTCATGCCTCCTTTGTCAAATATTAATTACGTATGGTAGTTTGGGTCAATATCTGGATTCTCTATTCTATTCCATTGGTCTATATGTCTGGGCACTGAACAACTTTCTAATCCCTTAGGGAAGCGGGTATGACCAAAAGGAAGAGTCTCACCCCTTGATCCTGCCCTGCCAATGCAACAGTACCCTACCAGAGACAGGGAAGTACAGGCTAGGTGGGGTGAAACCCACAGCTTTGCTCTTAAGGCCAGAATTCTGGTCATGGCTTTTTACAATCTGTGTTGAACTCTGTGTTCAGGGAGCTGGCAAATAGGCCAGGGTGCCCCCAGCAGGCTGTCTGGTGTAAGGAGTGGAGTGTGGGGACCACACCAGAGACGTCTGGACGCCTGGCAGTCAAGGCCAGTGAAGCACAGAGGCCTTTTTGTTAATACACCTGACGTCCAAGGCCACCTGAACATGGGAATCTTAATCAGGCTGAGATACCATGAGGTGATACAATCCTACCGTATACTGCACATGTGTGCCCTTCTGTAGCCAAAATGACTGATGTAACTATTATCATGAAGCCTTCTTTGTCTATGAAGCAATAGACAGGTTACTGACCAACTAGTCTGCTAAAGAGAGCAGCTAAGAATGGAAAAGGTTAGAGAGCTCAGAAGGAGCTAAGAGAAACCCAATGAAGAAGACGTAAGGCTCTGAGCTCGTAGAGAGCTCAGGTTTAACTACCGTGCTAACCAGGTAGAGTGTTCTGGGCAGGGAGACAGGAGAAGCTGCTGAGCCTGAGGCTCAGATACCACCATAATGTAAGGTGGTGATTTCAGAAGCAGCGTGCAGCTGCTCTGATAATGACTGTGGGTACAGACACTGATGCTGCTGTGTGGGAAAGAAATGTGTTTACCAGCGGGTGTACGGCTGCCTGATTGGGACACTGTTATGAAGGACTGTCTTGTCTGATGACTTATGGCCACTGGCTTCTGCAATAAAGACTCATTCTTATGCACCCACAACTTCTCATGGCTTCTCCGTCTGCCCTGCCACCGAGAATTTAAACGCACTCAGAGCAGCTGTGCTCCTGTTGCTCTGACAAGAGGTTAAGGGCAAATTCCTTTTGACAATCTCATGTTTCAAAATGCCTTGGTGAGGGCATCACTGGGTTCCTCTGAGCAGGAAGGTCTCCATGGGATTGGGACAGGGCTCTCATGTTGGTCACTTGGATCCCCATTCTTATTTCTATGGAGAAGCTGTGTTTTGAAGAGTTGGGTTTCAGCTGGGCATAGGGTTCTGGTCCTTGAAACACTTGCATATCTCCCATTTGGCTCAATGCAGTCTCTGACATTGAAGGAAACTGACTCCTGAAGCAGAGCTAGTGGCCTGAGGGGCCAGGGAGCCTTAGAGATCCCGCCCACCATCCCAGTCACTGTCCCCAGAGTTGGCTGCCTCCCAGGAGGTGAGGGGACATTGGGAGACACCTTCACATGCCTCCTCTGATGGGAGAGGACTACACACCTGGAAACTTTCCCCCACGTCTTCTTCAGACGATGGATGGACATGCTCTGCAGAGCAGCCAGGATGGCGTGCAGGGAGAAGTTCCTTAGGGTTCTCCACTCCTGGGGAAGGGGAGACATGGGCTGTGAGGTGGGAGCTGCAGCTGTAGCTTTAGTCCTTCTGGATTGACACCCCCTCCGGGTGGGACAGATGCTCAGGGTGGGCACGTTTAGCACCCAAAGACCAACTCTCAGAGAGAGGAGGATCCCAAGGAAGGAGCTATGTAGGAAGTGAGCCTCTCACCACACGTCAAGGTCCGCGTACACCTGGCAGAGAGGACCCAGAGGCTGCGCTGGGGCTCTGAACTCAGGCCTCAGTCCTGAGAGCTGACTAAGCAGCAGAGGCATTTTTCAAGGCTCCACATAGGGATGCTGCTGGGCCTTCCCTAACATACCTTGGCCACCTTGATCCAGGGCTCCACCAGTTTGGCCCTGTCCTGGGCCATCATGCTTGAGTCCCCAAGGCAGGTGATGATCACACAGGTAGCCACACGATTGAACTGTGTGACAGTGGCACAGACAGTGGAGGCCACGTGCTCCTTGCCAGGCTTGGCCTTCTGGCACCAGACAGAGCTCAGGCATTGGTGGGGCAGCACCTTCTTGAACAGCTCCTGGGAAGAAAGGGGAGTGTCACCCAGCCCTGCCACACCCCAGCTCAGGGTCCCCAGTCCCCGGAAGGGGTCACTGGTCAAGACTGAAGCTCAGGAAGCTGAGGATGTGCTTGAGCCTTGGAGCCCATGGGATTCATTCTCTGTCCACCGAGAGCACCCAGCACTGGATGACCCAGGGCCCAAGACTGGTGGGGAAGGGACAGGAGCATCTGCCCCCAGCCCATCCTCACTAACTCCAAGCTGCAGGAAGTGGCTCAAGTCTGCTCACCCCCAAGGGGGCATCTTCCAGCATCTGATTCCCCTCAGGTCGGAATCCCAACATGCAAGGGCAACAGTTCAAGGGCCTTTCCTGCTCAGAACCTTGTCCAACTGTCAACTGTCAGAAGCCACTGGGGCCACTTGGGGGACCTGCTCCCCTCCTCTCCTGCCCACACTACACAGACGGATGAACTTGCCTTTTGGATGAATTTCTCTTAGAGAAATGAAAGGACGGTGTACGACGATTGATGTAAGAACAGTGGGCTCTCTGGGTTACCATGAGGCCCACATTATATAACACACCTCAAGCAATTAGACTATGGAGAGGTTTAACTACTATCACAGACCCACACCCACTGGCTCAATACTTCACACGATGTTAAGCTAATCCAAGTTTCTGGTGTTTCCTTAAAAAATCACCACTTGGCCAGGTCCCTTAATTAGAACCCACATTTACAAGGTTAAGTACCCTCTGCCTCTAGGACAGAGGGAGACCCCTGGGTATAAATTTTCCACTACCTGGCCCATAACCTTTAACACCTGAGGTCTGGCTTTGTTGCCACTGTTTAGTTTCAGAATACATGTAGCTGACACCCGATTTGAGCTTGTGTTTCTTCTTTAAAAATGGTGTTTGTTGTTGTTTTGTTTGCTTCTTATCACCTAACAATAGCCAATAGTAAGGTATTTTTGTGCTGCTCAGTAATGCACGGTTTTGTTTTCCCTTTTTGAATTTTAACCCCCTTTATCCATTTTTACCACCTCCACCCCCGTAGCCACTGATCTGTCCTCTGTATCTATGAGGGTGTTTTGTTTTTTAATTCCACATATAAGTCAGATCACATAGTATTTGTCTTTCTCTGTCCAACTTAGCTCACTTAGCATCATGCCTTGGAAGACCATCTATGTTGTTGCAAATGTCAAGAATTCATTCTTTTTTAGGACTGAATAATACTCTACTATATATGCATCACATCTTCTTTATCCAATTGTCTATCAGTGGACACTTAAGTTGCTTCCACATCTGTGCTATTGTAACTAAAGTTGCAATAAACACAGAGGTACATGTATCCTTTTGATTAGTGCTTTCGATTTCTACAAATAACCAGAAGTGAAATTGCTGGGTCTTATGCTAGTTCTAGTTTTAATTTTTGAGGAACTTCCATACTGTTTTCCACAGTAGCTGCATCAATTTACAATCCTACCAACAGTGCACAAGGGTTCCCTTTTCTCCACTTCCTCGCAACACTTGTCCCTTCTTACCTTTTTGATAACAGCCATTATGGCAGTGGGAGGTGATATTGTGTGGTTCTGATTTGCATTCCCCCTTGATTAGTGTGGTTGAGCATCTTCTACAATTAATTTTAAATGCTACTGAATGAGCAGCACTCTATGTAAAATGGAAACCACTGCCATTCTTATTCCTCAAGAATTAAAATGCAATTGCACTAAAAATATCAATTATTTTAGTTGTGAATATAAGCCTTTTTAAAAAAAAGATACGGGGTCACCTAGAGCACTTTGGAACCAGAGCCCAAACTGAGGGCCCAGCTGGGATGTTTACACTTTGCTGGTCATCTATGCATATTCCCAAAGCAGCCTCAGCTATCACATCAATCTGACAAACCTTCACATCATCCTACACCCAACATTACCTCCTCACCATTTGTCTCTTTCTCTGCTTTACCTTTTGTTCAGAGCACGCAACTCATCCTGACTTCACGTTATGCATGTGCTGGCTGGTTTGACTCTTTCATGCAAACCTGCCATCATGACAAGCTCTTTGGGTTGACCACTGCACTTCTAGTGCCTGGCCCATAGGTGGCGCTCAATACATACCTGATAAAGGAGCCAGTGAATGAATTCCTCTTAACCCAATCTACAAATCTGATAAGATCCCAATCAAAATTCCAAGGGAATTTTATCAAATGATTCAAAATTCATTCATACTAAATTTTAAAATATGTGTAGTTTTGAAACAAATTTTATTTGCAAGAAATGATTCAACACAAATTGAATAAATGTTCAGAGGTACGTATATAATGATGATCATCACAGAATTATTCAAAAAGTAGAAAACAGCCCTAACCAGTATGGCTCAGCGGATAGAGCATCGGCCTGTGGACTGAAGGGTCCCAGGTTCGATTCCAGTCAAGGGCATGTACCTTGGTTGTGGGAACATCCCCAGTAGGGGGTGTGCAGGAGGCAGCTGATGATGTTTCTCTCTCATCGATGTTTCTAACTCTATCCTTCTTCCTTCCTCTCTGTAAAAAATCAATAAAATATATATATTTTTTTTTAAAGTAGAAAACAAAATAATTTTAAGTTGATTAACTGCAGCCAAATTACTATATAATTTAGCACATAGCAGGATAAAAGATACTATGAGATATTATTTTTCAGAAATAATTTTAATATTACTAGAATACATTATCAAATATAAATATAACATTAAATGATTTATAAATATGGATAAGTGTATATTTACATAAACTGCTATCCTATCTCAAAGGATACATATTAAGATATATATAATTATTTCCAGTTTAGTAAGGGGATGATCACTTATTTTAAATCTTTCTCTTTCCTACCTATAAACATGAATTATTTCTATTAAAAAAAAACTACTTTCATTTTGAAAAAGAGAAAATGTGGGGGTAGGGAAGTGTGTCCGGTGTAATCCACCTGGAAAGAGGAGCGGCGGTGGTTTTGCCTAAAAGTTGGCAGTTATTTTAATTATTTTCTGAACCAAATTGTACTTGTAAAAATAAATCCCAGGCCTACAATCAAATTGCATTGTGGCAAGACACTGGATTAAGAAGTAGATACGCTTGACTAATTGTATCACAGAACATTAACTCTGACATAAAATATCCCAGATATTTTCCCTCCTTCCTGCCCACACGTTTTCTTGTTTCTACCTGGGACTATTCTGCGTTATTAGTTCCTCAGCACAGTCTTAGGACGCTCACTTGCCTTGCTCTCTGCTGATGAGTTTATATTTATTTCTATTTCCACATCACCTTGCCCATTCTTAAAGCTTCTTGCTATTCTGTTTTCTTTATTTTCTCCTCTTTTAAACGAAGTTCTAAGCATAGTTGAAGGAAAAAAAATTGTATTAATGTCATATAAAAAGTTGCAACTTTCTAAATTGTTTCAATTCTTATATTATTTTCTTGTTTGTTTTTCTTGTTTTCATTGCTGGAAATGTACACATATCCAGAAAAATGTAGGGTATTTCTTGTGTTACCCTTAAAAAGAACATTTTATATTTACCTAAGACCTAAGAGTTTCTCAAAAAGAGAGATTTTGTATCCAACCATATTTTCCATGAATACAAAGTCCATGAGAATGAGATCATGTTAAGAATCATTTCCACTTCTGGTGTAACTCCTCAATCACTTCCTTTTGCTCAGAATAAAGGTCTGAGTGTTCCACTGGCCAACTAGGAGCCAAGGCTCCAGCTGGCAGGACCGGCTATAACTGCAGGACAGAGTGGCACCTGTGAGCTCCCAGGAGCCACACCTCAGGGGTCCCTCCCAGTGTCGGGAGACCCAGGAATTGCTACACAGCAAGATCTGGGGAGGACCAGGGAGCCATGGACACAGGTTCTCTGGACTGACCAGCAGGGAGAGTCCACCCCTGCCCTTGCCCAACTCCTGCCTGGCCTCACCTCTCATTGTCTCTGAGCAGCTCCAGGGCCCAGAACCAGGCCCCGAATTGCTCCTCGGGCTCTATTTGATATTTCTGTGCCGCATCCTGCAGCAGCACTATTTCCTCCATTACTTTCTGCACCTGGGCCCAGAGGGAAGGACTGGATGCAGACACGGCCCAAGTGGGAGTGCAGAGTGGAGCAGGGGCCCGGTCTTGGGTCTTTCCACGCAGGGGCACCCTCCTTCCCCCTAATTCCACCCAGGCCCTTCCTGTGCTCAGAGATGGGCATCGATAGCCCTTCCTCCAGGAGATTATCTTTGATGCCACCCCCTACCCCCAGCCATCAACTGGAGGGGTCTCCCACTTCTGTTATCAAACTCTCCCAAAAACTGAAGATGTAGGGGATGGAGTATAGGAGTGTGCTAGCCAGGGCATCTTAGATAGTCACTCCCCTCCCCTGCCCCGGGAAGGGCCACAGCTGTTCACCTTCTCCTTTTTTTTTCTAGTTTGATCTGATTCCCCTGGAAGGCAGACATCCAAAGTCCATCAGAAAGAGCCTCCTGGCCAGGACTAACCCCCTATCCCCACCCTTCTCATGGTGCACAACTGCCAGGTCCCAAGAGGGGGTGGGAAACAGGGAAAGACAGGACTAGAGCCCAGGCCAGGCTATGGGCTCCAGACGAGGGGGGCATGGATCACTATGATGAGTAAGATGCCTCAGGTCCCAGGGGAGGCTGTGCTGAGAACTCAGGACTCAGTATGGGGGTTCTCTGTCCCCTAAGGCCAATCCTGGTCAGCCTAACTCAGGCCCCAGGTCACTCACCTCCAGAAAATCCTCCAGCCTGATGTAGAGCATGTTCAGGTCTTTCAGATCTTTTCCAAGGTAGGGAACATACTGGGCAAACAGGTGAGGGTGGGATGAGCCCCTGCTGTCAGGTGCCCCCATGCCCTTCTCTGAAAACCTCCCACCTTCAGACTCCTGAGCTTCCCATGTGGAGCAGCCTAGGACCCTTAGGGCCTCCACTCAATTTCCCTTCCTTCACTCTCCAGGAACTACTCTTGATCCCCTCCCAGGGGCTCCTTTTTGCAAACCCTGGCCAGCCCCACCCCCATATCCATCCTGAACTCAGCTCCCCCATGGCCCCCTCTTGGGAACTTGTAAGGGAGGGTATCATGTTCTGTGGGAACAGGAGGTGGGGCTGGAGCAGGAAGGCCTGGGTTAAGTTTTTCTTAAAGTTTCCTTTTCAAGGCCTGTGCAAAGCGATTGAGAAGGTGACTCAGCTGTGAATCCAGCAAGCAGAACCCATAAGCAGGGTCAGACTGACCCACCAGGATTCAAGACATTATCTCGTCAACATCATCTCCTCACCTGATGACTAAAGGACAATAGCTGACATCCATAGACTTCCAGGGCTGCCTCTCCTTACCCCCTTTTGCTGTATAATCCTGTCCCCTGTGCCTTGCTGGGGAGACAGGATTTGATGCTTGTAAGTGCCCTGTCTTCTGTGTTGGCTAGCCTTCTCAGTAGACGCCTAATATGATTCAACCCTTCCTTCGTTATTGGACACAGCGTCAGGCAGCCTGAGCCCAACCGGGGTTTCCCCGGTAACATAACTACCTTGCCATACCAGCCAGGAAGAAATATTTTTCACATTAGAAGTAGAACATATTAGCAAACAGAAATATAACATGCTTTTAAATTGTGGAATGTATATTTACATATGTTTAGAATATCTGAATTATTTTCAATTTATTATGTGGGTGATTTTCACTTACTTTAATCCTTTCTCTTTCCTACCTATAATCATGAATTATTTTTATAGTAAAAAAACTATTTTTTTGGGAAAAAAATAGTATCTAGTCCAATTTATTTATTGTAAAGATGAAAATATTGGTCTCAAGTTATCAACTTATGCATTGAAGATGGGGATAAAGAAGTTTGTCCAGATTAATCTACATGGAAAGACGAGCAGATTAGATTTGACCTAAAAGTTCGGTAATATTTTCTGGACCAAATAGTATGTGTAGAGAAAAATCCCATGCATGGCCATCAAATTGCATTGTCGCAAGACACTCGATTCAGAGGCAGATACACTCGATTAATTGGACATATGTACCAGAAGATTAATGCAGCAAGACACAGCCGCACAAATACCTCTTTTGTATCCTGCTTCATCCCCACACACCTTTTATTCTTTCCATTTTGCTTTACTCGTTTCTCAGCATGGTTATAGAACTGTGAATTGCCTTGTTAGAGAGCTAGTAGAGACTATTTTATATTTATTCCTATTTCCACTGAATTCAACCTCATCTGTCCATTTTTCATTTTTGGGGGGGCGGGGTGTCTTCTTGCTACTCCCTGCCCTCATGTTTGCATTTTTCTTCACTTTAGCATCTCATTCTAACATAGTTTAAGAAAAACACCTATTTTAATGTGCTATGAAAAGTCACAACTTCCTACATTGTTTCAGCTGTTAAAAATTTTCATTGTTAGTATTAAATGTTTTACAAGTTCCCTCTGCCTTATCTTTAAATTTTTGTTTTCCTGCTTTTAGTCTTCCACATTCCATTTCTAACCTTATTTCAACTTTTTCTCTAGTTCTTCCCTTCTCCTTTCTCTCCTCTTACCTCCCCAAAGACCTCGCTGAGTGGCCCTAGGTGTGCTGTGTAATTCCCAGGCCTGTAAGTAATAAGTGTTCCCCACACACAATGTTCCCAAAGGTCGTTGCTCAAAAAATCATCTTGCAAACATAAGAAGAAACACAAGGGCTGGTCCAGCCACAGCATTTGTTACTGACAGGCTGAGAACAGCAAGAAGCATTAGGGAAGCAACCTGATCACACTATGTGAAAATCGCTTCACATAAATATTCTGCCACTGGTGCCCCATAGACTCCCATTGCTGTGCTGGTATATTTATTTATTTTAATAGTTTATTGATGTTTGAGAGAGAGAGGAAGGGAGACGAGTGATTGGGGATTGAGCCACATCCAGGCATGTGCCCGGACTGGGAATCGAATCAGCCACCTCTCAGTGCACGGGACGATGCCCACCCAGCTGAGGGCACACCAGCCAGAGCTGGGCTGGTATTTTTAGAAACCTGCTCTGGGCATCTCAAATTTTACAGCTACCAGCCTCTATCAAGTGCTTTTCACTCTTCCTCCTGTTTTAAATATTCTTGCTTCCTGTGGAGTGTATCTCAGAGGAGTTCCCTCTGGTTCAGTTCCATCACTACTATCTCCCAGTTTCTTATCATTCAAACAAGCATTGCAGATGTGGAAATCTACACAAACCCAGAAAAATGTATGGCACTTAAGGTGCTGTTCTTAAAAACAATAGTTAGTATTGCCCTGTTTTTAAGAAACTTTGAACTAAAGGCTAAGAGATTCCATAAGACAAATTTTGGAACCAAATCTGCTTTCCATGAGGACAAAGTCCATGATAATGCAAGGGCAGTAAATGAGATCATTTTCAGAATTATTTCCACTTCTGCTGTCAATTCTTCAATGACTTCCTTTGCTGTCAGATTCAAGTTCAAATCCTTAAAATGAGTTCTTTGACTGTTAGTCACTCTAGTGGATAAGACAATATATCTCACAATTACTGGGCTTATTTGCCATTTGCATACCTCCTTCACAAAATTTAAGTCTACTGGCCATTTCTTATGTGTGTTGTTTGTCGGAATTCAGTACATGAGATGCATACAAGCCTTTGTCAGGCACATGCAGTAAGCGTATTTTCTTTAGCGATTACCACGGGACACTGAGACACAGGGGCCTATTAGGGCAGGGCTGACGGGAAACCAATGCTTTCTGCTCCGCCCTGAGACTCCGCCCCATCTAAGCTGAGCACAGAGGCTTTTGCAAGTCTTGTCTCATAAGGGTATCTCCAGCACAGAAGTTCTCCCAGCATAAACACAGCTGATCCTCACAGCCAACTGGCCTGGAGGTCAATTCCTCCCAGTGATACCAACAACAATCAAGGCTTAACTACAACAAGACTGTGCACACAGCCCACAAAGGGGTGCAGCAAGAGTGTCTACCTCAGGTAACTGGGGAGGCTAAGCCACTGGGCCCTATAGGACACCTAGCACACAAAGCCACTCTATCAACTCAGGGAAGCAGCCAAAATGCAAAGACAAAGAATCAGATCACAAATGAAAGAAATGGAGGAAAGCAAATGACTGGATATAGAGTTCAAAACCAGAGTGGAGGTGGTGCAAATAGACAGAAGTCCAGCCCCCGAGACTTTTGCAAAGGATGAGACCAAATCCTGCTGCCCCTCCCATGCACAAAGAGGCCTTGGGGAGAATTGTGAGAAAGGTAGGGTGTTTTCCCCTCCCTCCTGGTTTTCAGGGCTCACCAGGAAGAGTCCCAAGTGCTCCTCCTTCTAGAGCAGAGGAAGCGGCCCATCTCCTGAGGACCCAGCAGTGGCCCCACTGGTGACGAACAGGTTGCTCTGCCCACCTGGACACTCACTGACACCCAATGTTCTTGGCCTTGAGTGTTCTTCTGTCAAACTAGGATGGGGGACCCAGCAGGCAGGATGGGATGTAATTGCACTTGTGAGCTCCCAAAAGCCATACCTCAGGTGTCCCGCCCAGTGTCAGGAGCCCTAGGAATTGCTACACAGCAAGGTCGTTGGATGGCCAGGGAAGCAAGGACACAGGTTCTCTAGACTGACCAACAGGGAGCGTCCACACCTGCCCTCACCCAACTCCTGCCCAGATTCACCTCTCCTTGCTGAGCTGCTCCAGGGCCCAGAACCAGGCCCCAAATAGCTCCTCAGGCTCTATTTGATGTTTCTGGGCAGCCTTCTGCAGCAGCACTATCTCCTCCATTACTTTCTGCTTCTGGGCCCAGAGGGAAGGAGAGGATGCAGACACTGCCTGAGGTGGGGTGAGGGGTGGGGCAGGGGCCCAGTCCTGGGTTTTGCACACATGGGCACCCTCCTTCCCTCTAATTCCATGCAGGCATTACCTGTGCTCAGAGTTGGGCATCGACAGCCCTTCTTCCAGGAAATTATCTTTGATGCCATTCCTACTAGCAGACACCAGTTGGAGGGTTTTCCCACTTCTGTTCTCAAGCTCTCCCAGTAAATGGAAGATACAGGGGATGGAATGTGCTGGCCAGGGCCTCTCTGGTTGTCACCCCCCTACCCCAAATACATGGGAAAGAGCCACCTGGCCAGGACTAGCCCCCTATGCCAACCCTTGTCATTTTGCACTATCGCCAGGTCCATAGGGGGCAGAAAACAGGGAAAGACAGGGCTTAGATCTAGGTCAGGCTCTGGGCTGCAGAGGAAGGGGACAGATCACTTTGATGGGCATGTTGCACCAGGTCTCAGGGGCGGCTGTGCTGAGAACTGAGGGCTCAATAGGGGGACTCTGTATCTCCAAAGGTCAATCCTGGTCACCCCAAGTCAGGCCCTAAGTCACCCACTTCCAGATAATCTTCAATCCTAGTGTCCAACATCTACAAGGTCAATCAGAAATTTGCCATGGAAGGGAACACACTGGGTAAACAGGGTGAGGGTGGGATGAGCCCCTGCTCTCAGGTGACCCACAAACCCTCCCTGGAAAACCTCCCACCCTCAGCTTCCTGCCCCTCCCCCCCTAGGGTTCCCATGTGGAGCAGCCCAGAACCCTTAGGAAGTCCCCTCAATTGTGCCTTCCCTCACTCTCCAAGACTCCTTATAATCACCTCCAGGACCTCCTTTGGGCAAATCACAAGGTCAATGGTCCAGGGCCAGCCCCAACCCCATATCCATCCTGCACCCACCTCTTCCAAGCTTTCCCTTTGGTCACTTCTAAGGGAGGGTTTCAGGTTCCATGGAAATAGGAGGCATGGCTGGAGGAGGAAGGCCTCCCTCTCTTGATTTGGAGGCCTCCAAATCAGCCTCAACTATCACCTCAGTCCCCCTTTCCTCTGACCCTGGAGTGTCCCCCAGACAGGCTCACTCCCTTTCTTCTGTGGCCTCTTCTAGGAACCTCGGACGTTCAGCATCAGAGTTCAAACCTGAGGACTGTTCACACTTGAGTGGAGGACAGGGTCATTGAGGTCATGCTCACCTCACCCCATTACCCCCACCACACCTAACCACATATCCTGCACATCTGACCCAAGTCAGCTGGTTTCAATGCCACCCGGACTTCAGCATGCTCTGATTCTGGATGGCTCCCATCTACAATGCTCACTCGGTGTGTGTGATCTTGGGCCTGGGCCTGGCCTCCCTAACCCATTCTCACCTTGGAAAGTGGAAGACCTCCACCTAGCTCACAGGTTCTCCTGAGGACTCAGTGTCATTCTGTCATCATTGTTCTCACCCTCAGCCCTTTAGGTGGGACAGGGCAGGGAGCTCTGCACAGTCCTTTCCTGCCCTGAAGTGACCACCCTGTGAGGCCTGCAGCACAGGATGGTCACCCCTGCATGTCACTCGCCAAGAGAAGGAGGCCAACAGAGGAACAGTGATGTTCTTAGACTGTTCCAGCCCTGCTGACTGTGATCATCCACAGACCCCTAAGTCCCTCTCTCATCTCTGATGATTTCACTATCTGCATCACTGGTACCCCCTTCACTCTTTCTTAGTCATAACTCTTAGTTCACTACCATATAATGACCTTCCAACACTACACATTCTAAGCCCTTAGACCTTTTGTCTGCCATTCTGTGTGGGAGAAGCATGATGGAAATAAAAGAGCCAAGTTCTTGCAGTGTGATGGGGGCTGGGGTGGTGCTTATAGGAGAGTCAACTCAAATGCCCTAAATCTCAAGGGAAGCACAAGCAATTGTAGTTTCCTGGGCAACACAGATGATGCTTGGGAGAGACCCATTCAGTGTGTGGAACCATGAACTGGGCAGACAGGTGGATGGCTCCATTGCAAGTCACGTGGCCCATTTAGAATTTGGAAGTAAACACAGTGTGCACTGCCCTTGTATAGCTAAGGGGCAGGTAAACAGGAATACCTGCTGCCTATGGTTTGTTACAGGAAGAGGACACACTGGAGCAAAAGCAGTGAAGTAAGAATAGGCACCACAATGAAAGGTTAATTCATGGTAAGGGGTCCAGAGAGGCCAGGGGCTGGGTGCTTTGTCCTCCCTTCTGTGAGGAATGAGGCTGGATACACTTTCTCCCTCAAATCAGGAGCCACCTAGAGTACGTTGGAACCAGAGCCCAAACTGGGGGGCTCAGCTGGGATGTTTACATTTTGCTGATCATCTGTGCATATTGCCAAATCAGCCTCAACTATCACCTCAATCCCACAAACCTTCAAATCATCCTACACACAACATTACCTCGTCACCATTTGTCTCTATCTCTGCTCTACCTTTGGTTCAGAGCACGCAGCACATCCTGACTTCACGTTATGCATGTGTTGGCTGGTTTGACTCTTTCATGCAAACCTGCCATCAGGACCTGCTCTTTGGTTGAGCACTGTGCTTCTAGTGCCTGGCACATAGGAGGCGCTCAATACATACCTGATAAAGGATCCAGTGAATGAATTCCTCTCAACCCAATCTAATAATCTGATGAGATCCCAATCAAAATTCCAAGGGAATTTGATCAAATGATTCAAAATGCATACATACTAAAATATAAAATGTGCATTTTTTGAAACAAATTTTATTTGCAGGAAATGATTCAAAATGAATTGAATAAATGTTCAGAGGTACCTATACAACAATGATCATCAAAGAGTTATTCATAAAGTAGAGAACAAAATAATTTTAAGTCCATTAACTGTGGCCAAATTATATAATTTATGACTAAGCAGGAGAAAAGATACTAGAAAATATTATTTTTCAGAAATAATTTTAATATTACTAAATACTTTACAAAACATAAACATAACAAAAGAAATGACTCATAACTATGGGTAAGGGTATATTTACATGTATTATGAGGATATCTGAAAGGATAAATGTAAATATAGGTATAGTTAGTTCTATTTAGTCTATAAGAGAGATAATGGTGAGAATAATTTCAACATCTGCAGGTAACCAATGACTTCCTTTGATGAGTTTTCCCCTGGCCACCTAGGACTGGGGCTCCAGCTTGCAGGACCGGATGTAACTGCAGGACAGAGTGGCACCTGTGAGCTCCCAGGCCTCAAGTATCCCTCCCAGTGTCAGGAGCCCCAGGAATTGCTACACACCAAGGTCTGTGGGGGATCAGGGAGCCATGGACACAGGTTCTCTGGATTGATCAACAGAAAGCGTCCACCCCTGCCCGTGTCCAACTACTGCCTGGCCTCACCTCTCATTCTCACTGAGCCGCTCCAGGGCCCAGAACCAGGCCCGGAATTGCTCCTCGGGCTGTATTTTGTATTTCTGGGCGGCCTCCTGCAGCACCACTATCTCCTCCAGTACTTTGTGCACCTGGGGCCAGAGGGAAGGAGAGGATGCAGATACTGCCTATGTGGGGGTTAAGAGTGAAGCAGAGGCCCAGTCCTGGGTCTTTGCACACAGGTGCGCCCTCCTTCCCCCTAATTCCATGCAGGCCCTTCCTGTGCTCAGAGATGGGCATCAACAGCCCTTCCTCCAGGACGTTATCCTTGATGCCACTCCCGTGTCCCCAGCCATCAACTGGAGTCGTCTCCCACTTCTGTTATCAAACTCTCCCAATAAATGGAAGATGCAGGGGATGGAGCCCCTAGGTGAGCTGGCCAGGGCATCTCTGATTCTCACTCCCCTTCTCTGCCCCGCAGGCTGTGCCACAGCTCCTAATGTTTTCTTTTGTTTCTATGTTGATCTGAACCCCTAAAAGGCAGACATCCAAGTCCTGGCTAGGACTAGCCCCCTGTGCCCACCCTTCTCATGTTGCACTACGACCAGGTCCCAAGAGGGGATGGGAAACAGGAAAAGATAGGACTTGGATCAAGGCCAGTCTCTGGGCTCCAAAGGAGTGGGCACATGGATGGCTATGATGGGCCTGTTGCCCCAGCTCTAAGGGGAGCCTGTGCTGAGAACTCAGGGCTCAGTATGGGGCTCTCTGTCCCCCAAGGTCAATCCTGGTCACCCCAGGTCAGGCCCCAGTTTACCCACCTCCAGATCATCCTTCATCCTGGCATCCATCCTCTGCAGAAGAGTCAGGTATTTTCCGAGGAAGAGAACACACTGGGCAAACAGGGTGAGGGTGGGATCAGCCCATGCTATCAGGTGCCCCACAGACCCTCTCCTGAAAGCCTCCCACCCTCAGCCTCCTGGCCACCCCAGGGTTCCCATGTGGAGCGGCCCTGGTGCCTTAGGGCCTCCACTCAATTGCCTCCTCCCTCACTCTCCAGGAACCCCTCTTGATCAACTCCCAGGATCTCCTTTGGGCAAATCACAGAGTCTGTGTTCCCGGGCCAGACCCACGCCCATGTCAATCCTGCACTCAGCTCCCCCAGGCCCTCCTCTTTGTCGCTTCTAATGGAGGGTTTTAGGTTCTGTGGGCACAGGAGATGGGGCTGGAGGAGGAAGGCCTCCCTCTCTTGAATTGGAGGCCTCCGGCGGGGAGCACAGAACATCTTCTTTTCTGACCCCGGAGCGTCCCCCAGACAGGCTCACTCACCTTCTTGTGCAGCCCCTTCTTGGATCCTCGGAGGTAGAGCATCAGAGTGGCAAACCTGGAGGGCTGTTTCCGCCAGGGTGGAGGGCAGGGTCATTGAGCTCATGCTCACCTCTGCCCATTTCCCCAGCACCCCTGACCTCACACCCTGGACATCTGACCCAAGTCAGCTGGTACCAGTGCCACCCTGACTATAGCATGCTCTGATTCTGGACGCCTCCCAGCTACGACGCTCACTCGGTGTGTGTGACCTTGGGCTCGGGCATGGCCTTCCTGACCCATTCCTTCCTCTGAAAAGTGGGTGACCTCTACCTAGCTCACAGGTTCTCCTGAGGACTCAGTGTCATTCCTGTCATCATTGTACTCACCCTCAGCCCTCAAGGTGGGACAGGGCAGGGAGCTCTACAATCTCCTTTCCTGCCCTGAACTCATGACCACCCTGTGAGGCTTGCAGCACAGGATGGTCACCCCTGCATGTCAGTCATGAGGAGACTGACTGGTAGCGAGTGCTATAGGGGTGCAGTGGGAAGTCTTAGAGAGCACACCCCTCTGGTCCAGCCAGTGGGACCTGAGGCCAAGCAGCTCTTTTGTTCCACCTGCGCATGGACCAAACAGATGCCTCTTCCTGGTAATTGGGACCGAGAGGGTGAACATTTCCAGAGAATCTTTAAGTGATAAACTACCAAAGCCACATCTTATGCAGTCCCCCCATTCCTCACGCAGACCTCCAGGCTCGCTCTACCTTGATGAACTATTCCCTGCTCAGTGAGTTGTCTTGCTTACACAGTTTTTTCACTGTAACTGTGCACCTTCTGAGGAGAGGGAAAGAGGAAAGACATGTTTAGGAAAGTTGGGGGAGACGTGTTAAGGGCAAATTCCTTTCGACAATGTCATGTTTCAAACGGCCTTGGTGAGGGCATCACTGGGTTCCTCTGAGCAGGAAGGTCTCCATGGGAGTGGGGCAGGGCTCTCATGTTGGTCACTGGGCCCCCTTCCCACATCGATGGAGCAGCTCTGCTTTGACCAGTTTGGGTTTCAACTCGGCATAGGGTTCTGGTGCTGGAAACACTTGAATATCTCCCATTTGGCTCAGTGCAATCTCTGACATTGAAGCAAACTGACTCCTGAAGCAGAGCTAGTGGCCTGAGGTCCCAGGGAGCCTTAGAGACCCCGCCCACCAGCCCAGTCACTGTTCCCAGAGTTGGCTGCCTCCCAGGAGGTGAGGGGACATTGGGAGACATATGGGAGACACCACCCCTCCTCTGATGGGAGAGGCCTACCCACCTGGAAACTTTCCCCCACGTCTTCTTCAGACGATGGATGGACACGCTCTGCAGAGCGGCCAGGATGCCGTGCAGGGAGGACAAGTTCCTTAGGGTCCTGCACTCCTGGGGAAGGGGAGACATGGGCTGTGAGGTGGGAGCTGCAGCTGTAGCTTCAGGCCCCCTTGATTGACAGCTCCTCTAGACAGGACAGATGCTCAGGGTGGGCACGTTTAGAACTCAAAGACCAACTCTCAGAGAGAGGAGGATCCCAACTCAACCCAAGGAAGGAGCCAGGTAGGAAGTGAGCCTCCCACCATGGGGACCGAGTGGTCAAGGTCCGAGTGACCCTGGCAGAGAGGACCTGGAGGCTGTGCTGGGGTTCCGACCTCAGGCCACAGTCCTGAGAGCTGACCGAGCAGCAGAGGCATTTTTCAAGGATCCGCATAGGGATGCTGCTGGGCTTCCCCTAACATACCTTGGCCACCTTGATCCAGTGTTCCACCACTTTGGCCCTGTCCTGGGCCATCATGCGTGGGTCCCCAAGGCAGGTGGTGATCACACAGGTGGCCACATGATTGAACTGTGTGACAGTGGCACGGACAGTGGATGCCACGTGCTCCTGGCCTGGCTTGGCCCTCTGGGACCAGACAGAGCCCAGGCACTGGTGGGGCAGCACCTTCTTGAACAGCTCCTGGGGAGAAAGGGTAGTGTCACCCAGCCCTGCCACACCCCACCTCAGGGTTCCCAGTCCCTGAAGGAGTCACTGATCAAGACTGAAGCTCAGGAAGCTGAGGATGTGCCTGAGCCTTCAGTCCATGGGATTCATTCTCTGTCCACTGAGGGCACCCAGCACTGGATGACCCAGGGCCCAAGACTGGTGGGGAAGGGACAGGAGCATCTGTCTCCAGCCCATCCTCAGTGACTCCAAGCTCCAGGAAGTGGTTCAAGTCTTCTCACCCCAAAGGGGCATCTTCCAGCATCTGACACCCTCTGGTCCAAATCCCCATTCAGTGCACATTCACTTGTGGCAGCTACAACCACAACTATTTGTTTCCCTTATAGTTAAACACACATCAGGGGCCTAATAAGTGATGAGGCCACTGAGCCTCATGGCACATGGATGGGAGACCCATGGATGTGGCTGCATTCAGTGAGCTCCCCTCCCCACAAACTGGACCAATACCACCCAGCTTTCTGCCTCGTCACCTTCATTTAATCTGCACAGCCACTCTGTGCAGCAGGGCCTGGGGTGCCCACCTCCACTGCCCACAGGTGGACAACAAAGGCTTGGGGGTTGAGAAAGTTTCCCAGGACCCATGGGTGGTAAAGTGGTGGAACTGCGATTTGCATCAAGATCATAGGAGTTGGGATCAGGGAAAGGCAGGTCAGGGTGGCTGAGGGCAGAGGGAAGGCCTGTCCCATCCACCCTGAGAGACCAATACTCACCGCATCCATTGCTGTCAGTTGCTCTGCGACCACTCTTGGAGAGAAGGTCAGGATGTTAAACTTTTCCTCCCCTATAAGGTGCTTAGGGGTCGCAGCCCTGGGGTAGTCATTTGTTGGGGATGGAGCTGGCTCTGTTGTTGGGATTTGGATCAGAGCTGGTGGTCCAGATGGCTCCAGCACTACCACAGCTGGACCAGGCTCTAGCCCAGGAGCAGGCCCGTCCTCTGGCTCTGGAGCGTGCTTGAGCTCTGGAGGTGGTTCTGGAGCAGGTTAAAGAAACAGGTTCTCATAAGAGCCTCACTTTCCCATGCATTTCCACAGACAGGAAAGATGCGGCTGCCTTTTAGGGCAGTCTGGCCCATGAAACACCTCTGTACCCTGCCCCACTCACCCAATCATCTTCCCAGACTGCAGACCCCTCACCTTCCCACTGTGCCTCAGTCGGCTCTAGATGCTCTAGCTCCACCCACAGACTTCTGACGAGGCCCACCGCATGTGGGGCAGAGAGGCTGTGCAGAACCAAGGCCTGCTTCAGGATGAACCAGGGGGCAACGAGGGGCTGGCCCAAATATTGTACCCGGTCTGGCCAGGTTCCCATCACTGAAGCAGTGGCCCTGGGGAGAGGCAGGTAGGCAGTAAAGTCAGAGTCTCAGTCATTCATTCCACTCTGCCATTCCACGGCACTCTTGTTTGGGTCTGAGCCTCTGTGCAGGCGCCTGCATATCTAGGGGACAGCCCCATGCCAACCCTGGCCCCTGTGTGACTGTCCTGGTTGTGGCAGGTGTGGGATCCAGCAGGTTTAACACGGAGTCTGTGTGAGACTCTTCTTCGCACTGGCAGCTCTCCTGAAGGTCCTGTACGCTGCCCACCCCAACCCTCCATGCCCCTGGGCATCTGGACTGAGGACTGAGACAGACTCCTGAGCAGCCTGCTCACCACCATCCTGTTCTGAGCTCGCCCGTGGGGGTCAGGGGAGATGGGTGTGGAGAGGGGCAGGCAGAGCAGCTGGGTCTGTGGTGGGGATGGGACTCTGAAGCACACCTCAGCCCAGCTTCCCCTCTGGGTCTACAAGGCCAGGGACCATATCCACTGTCCTCTTTGACTCATGTCTCCTTGTAGAGGAGCCACCAGAGCTCAGCCCTCCCTTGGGAATCAGAAGATGTGTAAGATCGGGGTTTTACCAGGCCCTGCCCTGCCTAAGAACCACCTCTGCTAACACAGGACACCCTCCTTCTGCACCAACAGACCACTCACTTTGCTAATTGCTCCTGCGGTGTGTCACCCCGATCATTATGTGGAGGTTTCCCTCCAGATGTAGAAAACACCTTGATGGCATCTGATCTGATGGATGGTGGACAGGACCTGCGAATGATGGACAGTGTGACTGTCTGACTCAATGACTAGAACTGAGGCCTAGAGATTGTGTCTGCTTCATTCCTTGAGTCAGGCTAAGTGTCTCCAAAGGTGCCTGCCTGTAGTGCAATTGTCAAGTAAATGAGTTCCAATCAGAACCAGCCCAGCCATCTGAGTGGGCCTGGGGCCCTGCTCTCCCCTTCTATCTCCCATGTGGCTACACCAAGGACCAGGACAAGGCCAGCTAGGTCTCAAACTGCTTGATGGGTTGTTTCCCATGTGCTTTTCCAAAGTCAGATGCCACAGGCCGCTGATGCGGGGGTCGGGAGTCAGGGGACTTTCCATGGGACAGAGAGACAGAATTGGCACAAACAACCACAGCTGGTCCAATAGCCCTTTCTGCAGAGCCAGGCAGCAGGTAAACCCTGCCATGGCTTGTCCCCTCAGCAGTGCCTGCAAAAGCCCCATGAGGTTGATCCTGTACCACCCACTTTCAAGAGGAGCATTTTGAGGCTCAGACTGATGTGATGATATTGTCAAGACACACAGCTAGCAGTGGGCAGAGTCCCCACTGTGCCACAGAGAGGCCCCGCACTCACCTAGTTAACAGCTCATCCAGGAACCATTGGGCTCTGGAGAAGGCCAGGTGGATGGGCATCAGGGTGCAGTTGTGGGGGATTTTTCCAGCCTGGAAAGCTGGGACCAGGGACGCCGCCACCTTCTCCAAGGTCCCTTTCTGGAGGGCCCGCATCCTGCAGGCCTCACGTAGTCTCAGAGTTAACTCAGCGGCACACTGGGTGGGACAAGAAGGGACATCCATTCAGCGGCTTCACCAAGAATTCCAGGAGGATGGAGGTCTGGAGCTCACACAGGAGCCCCACCCCCTTAGGGACGTGCGCAAGAGGAGAGACAGCAGTGCCCAGGCTGAATGAGGTTCTAGGTTTTCAAAGTTCCACTTAAGTTCATGGGTGGGGGATGTTCATACAATTGTAACCTTCTGGGAATATTTGTTTTAGCTGAGGAACAACAAACCTCCTTGTATTAATAGTTTGTATGAGGAGCATTGTACCCATGAGGCCTCAAGAAACATCCCCATTATAGAGATGAGAACACAGAGGCTTAGGGATGTCACAAGTCTTCTCAAGGTCATGAGGGCAGAACTGTGAACTGTCCTGCATGACATTCTCTCTCAGCTACCTGAGACTTATCTGCTCCTGACACAGATGGAAAGGGTGTGGGAACCTTGCCCATCTCCTGTGTGGGGACAGTGTACATGGTAGACATGACCTATGAAAACCACTAATTTCAAAAAAGACACTTTTGTTTCACCCTTTTATGTTAAAGGGCATTTTTAGACCCTCATTGTGGAGATCCCAGATTCCGCAAAGGGGCAAATGCCTGCAGACTCCAGACTGAAGGAGGGTGATCCTCAGGCATGAATCTGAGTAGAGGACTCGAGAGGGAGCAAATCCATGTGGTGGGTGTAAAGTGACAAGCGACTCAGTGTCCTTGTGAGGCAATTGCCAATGAAGGAACACTGTGAGTTGGACAGCCTGACATCGGACAGGTGAAAATTTCAATGAGTGAGAAATCCCCGGGCCACGCTGGGAGCAAGGCAGCAGCCATCATCAGAAACTGCTGTTGGCACCATCACTGCTCAGCCCTTTGGGTTTGGAATCTGCCTGCAGCCGTTACATTTTACATGTGCACGTCCTTCCACCAGCAGTGGGCGTCCATCTCCAGAGGGGGTGGTACATATTGTGATCTGAATGTGTCCCCCTAATTCCATGACTTGGGAACCCCTAGAACTTCACAATGTGTCTGCATTTGAGTTTTAGTCTTCAAGCAAATAATAAGGTTTAGTGAATTCAGTGGTGTGGGTCTTAATCTAGTCTGACCAGTGTCCTTAGAAGAGGAGGGGAGGACACATGGCAGTGCAGAGGGGAGTCCATGTGACATACAGAGAGAAGACGGCCATCTACAAGCTGAGGAGAGACCAGCCCTGCTGACAGCCTCCGCTCTCACTCCTAGCCTCCGGAATTGTGAGAAAATGAATGTCTGCTGTTGTCAGCACCAGTGTGGTCCTATGTTATGGCAGCCTGAGCAGCCTAACACAGTGTTCCGGGCAGCACTGCTGACACGGCAGCTGAACTGAATCAGGCCAATGTCCAACAGCACTGAAAGGCTGCATCGCTGGGCAAACGACCTTCGTTATTGGATGAGGTCTGCAAGGACAGTGGAGCTGACTGCTCCACAGGATCATGGCAAGGGTAGTTTAAACAACAAAAACCAATATGTAAATGTGCTCCTGGTCTCCTGTGAAGTGAGACAATATTATTTCACTCTAATATTTCCACAAATATGTGAGGAGTGTCTTTCTACTCTCCCAGGTAACTGAAGGGAGGAGTGAAGGTCCGGATTCCTCTGTCATGGGGCTGAGGGACACTCTAGGGAGAGCCGTGGGAGGGCCTCCGGGGGTCCCCAGATCTGAGTCTGGGTTCTTGGTACTGCCAGGTTGTCTCAGGTTTGTGGGTGTAGAGACCCTCAAGGCCAGTTCTCACCTGAGTCCGTCCCTGGATGGTGTCTGTGGCCTGATGCACCTTCCCCGGATCGAGGAAGGTCCAATAGTTGAACCCATTGAACAGCCCTTCAGTGATGTCCAGGTTGGAGCTCTACAAAGACAGAGCCCAGTACCAGGCCAGTAGGCTTCAGGAATCTTGCACCCCAATCTGCAGCTCTACCCCATGGCAGCCCTGGCAAACTGAGACAGTCTATTAGGACACAGTGAGGGTATTCTGGCAGCCCTGCTGAACTGGCAGCAGAGGTGCATCATGTCACTGTCAACAACCCTGAAAGGCTGTGTCCCTGAGGAAGACTGCATCCTTTATGGGATGATATGGAGGTGAGTAGGCCACAGCTCCTGACTAGTGGGTCTAGGGTGGTGTGCCCTGCTCTGTGAGATGACAAGTTGAAGAGAAAAGCATGCAATACTTTGCTTCCTCCCATTGTTTTGACAAACCGCCCAGTCAACTGTGATGATGAGTGAGGCTTAGAGAAGGTCTGCAAGGGCAGTGGAGCTGACTGCTCCACAGGTCACCTGGGGCGAGTAGTTACAACCACAGAAAGCAAATGCACATGTGTTCCTGGCCTACTGTGAGGTAAACAACATATTTTTGTCTTTAAAATTCTCACAAATATGTGAGGAGTGTCCTTCTATTCTCCCATGTTGTTGGTGGGGGGGAGTGGAGGTCCAGATTGGTTTGTCATGGGACTGTGGACATGCTAGTGGGAAAGCCCTGGGAGGGCCCTGGGGGAGTTTGCAGATTGAAGTCTGGATTCTCGGCCCTCCTGGGTGTGGAGACCACCCTGGGCCAGCTCTCACCTCAGACAGACACTGGACGGTGTCGTCAGCCTGGTTCACCTGCACCCTGACCTGGTAGGTGGTGTAGCCAGGCCCATGGGCCACCACCTCCATGAAGTCCTCCTTAGAGGTCTGCAAGGACAGAGCGGGTACTGAGCCAGGCGGCATCAGGAACCTTCCACCACATCTGTGGCCCTGTGTAATGGCAGACCTGCCACACCCATACAGTCTATCAGGACACAGTGGGGATGTTCCCAGCAGCCCTGCTGAACCAGAAAGAACTGATTCACATCAAGGTCTAACAACAGTGAAAGCCTGAATCACTGAGGAAAACAACATCCTTGGTGGGATGATATGGAGATGGGTAAGGCCAAAGCTCCTGACCGGGCTGCTCTTCAATGGTTTGCTGTGTTCTGTGTAATGTTAGATTACAGAGAAAATATCCAATACTTTAATCCCTTCCCATTTTTTTGAAATACACAGCACTATCAAGCGGCATGATGGGTAAGGTTTGGAGAAAGTCTACAAGGACAGTTGAGCTGGAACTGATCCACAGGATACTTGGGCAGGGAGTTAAATATTTGAAATGAGAAAAATGCAAATACAACAAAAATGTTTTCTCTATGACCGCAACAAACACATGAAGTCTGTTTTTCTATCCTACCAGGGACCTGGTCTGGAGGGTTGGAGGAACTTTTCCTTTGGGAGTGGGTCTGTGAGAACTCTGATGCTCCAGATTTGAGTCTGAGTTCTGGTCCCACCCCAGTCACCTCAGGGTCCAGGGTGTGGGCCACCTCTCACCTCAGTTTGGCACTGGACGGTTTTCCTGGCCTGACGCACTTGTCCTCTGTACCCATTGCTGGCATCAGTGAACCTGTCAACCTGCTCCTCTACGACGTCATGGCTGGAGCTCTGCAAAGACAGAGCCCAGTCCCCGGCCAGGAGGCGTCAAGGGCCTGGCATTACCAGTGGGGGAGATGCGCACCACCCATTTTGCTCCCCAGATCAGGGTAGAGAAGGGCATCTGCAATGACCTCCAGGCAGGGAGGGAACAAGATGACCTAGTGAGAATCCCTGGTTAACAAGTGGGTAGTGGAGCTCAGTTCCTAGCACCCAGCTTCCCTTCCTCTGACCCATGACGTGGGCCATGAACATGACACACCCGGCAGGATTCTGACACCTAGCAACCTGCTCCTGCCCAGGATGTTTCCCTCATCCCACGCTGTCCCTCACTACCTCCAACAAACACATACCCGGGATGAGGAGTGAGAAGTGTGGGCCTTCCCAGCTTGGACCCACGTTATGGCCTGGCTTGGATATTCCTTCCCTGGGATGCCCACAGTGACCCGACGGGTCCTCCTGCCAGAGGCCGAGGGTAGTCGGCGGTGGGGCTTGTTTGGATTTCTGCGGCCGCAGACACATATCTCACTCTGGGCTTTCTTCTGCCCAGCCAGAGCCTCGCAAAAACGGGAAGCAACAAAGAGACATCCTAGACTCCTGATCCTCTCCACTCAAGTGAGCTGGAAAGGCAGTTGTCTCTAGAATGCAGGTACCTGGTTACCACGGTTCTAATTTCTGTTGGGGATCTGTCACCAAGGAAGTGAGGTCACCCCTTCAACGTTCCATGACCTGGGCCCTTCCTCCAATGAGAGTCACCCTAAGCCCCCCCTGAGCTGGTGACCTCTCACCCTCTTCACTCATGTTATCTCCATACCTGTACACCAATACCCAACACAGCCCTCTCCCCAGCTCTCTGGGAATGTGCGAGGCCCCCTATTTGGGGGAGAAAGCTGAGTTCACATCTCCTTTTTCTTACTTGTTCTGTGCCCTGAGGAAGCCTCTGTGCCTCCCAGGGCGTCCCCCAGTCTGCCAAGCTGCCCAATGAGGATGATGCTAGACACCATTTCCATAGGAAGTCATCAGGTGTGGATGAGACAAGGCCCCTAACCCCTGTGGGCTGGTGTCCCATGAATCTGATGAACAAACGTAGAGGTGGAAGCGTGACAAGCATGAGTGGGACACAGCATGGAACATTAGACAAAACAGGCCTGAGGTCCAGCCTGAGATCTCAGGGAAGTCACTGCTCATGTCGGCCTCATTTTCAAGTCTGCACCTTTAAGGGTTTGAAATGACAGGAAATTCAGATATTGTCACTCACTGGCCTAAAACCTCACAGTGGTGTCTTGTTATGCTTAGCATTTGTCCATGTGCCTCATGTGGGGCTGTGTGGTGGGAGCTTTCACAGTGGCTTCGAGTGAGTCCAGCCTCCTGGAGGGAACATCCTTGTGTGTCCGCTGAGAGCTCAGTAACTGGCTTCTGAACAACATAGCGTACAGCCCAGGTGATGGGATGTCAGGTCCTGTCACTTCTCTTGTGTTCTCATTCTTGAGGTCCCTTCCTTCCTCTCAGCCTCTATCTCACTTTCTCTCTGTACATGCGTCTCTGTCTGTCTGTCTGTCTGTCTGTCTGTCTGTCTGTAATATCTCTGGAATAGGGAAAGCAAGCGCCCATGTTTTGAGCTGCCCTATGTAGAGGCCCCATAGGAGAGAACTGATAGAGTAACCAAGCCAACAGGCTGGATCTCGGGCTCTCCGTGCACACTGCATCCTGACAAAAACCAGAGCAGTGACCTTGGGAGGCAATCTGTCTCCAGTCAAGCCTCAATTGAAACACATCTCTTGCGTCACAGACACCTTGAGGCTGAGACACCCAACCAATGGTGCCCAGATACCTGCTCCACAGAAGTTTTGAGTTTGAGGGCAGTGTTGTTTGTGTCCCGATTGTACAATAGGAAAAGGTAAAGCATTGCTGATTAAAGTCAGGAAGCAAGAACCTGATACAAACGTATTAATCAAACTCACCTCAGAGTTGCCTCCCTAAGAAGATGGCAGAATCCCATCTTGCATTATTTAGTTTCCACATCCCACCTACTCTCAATCTAATGTCTGATTCCAATTCTCTAAGACTGTTGGTTGTTTTTTGTTTTGGTTTCTTTTGAGGGAAGTTGGTTATTGCTGTTTGAAAATGTAACATTTCAATTGTGAAATGACAATGTTACAAATCCTCTCTTTGAGAAGAGAAAATTTTATATCAGAAATATTAATTTTCCTGTGAGATGGGGCAAGCTTGGAATAAATGATAAAGCTTCTAAGTTCTTAGGTTTTTAGACTTTGTGTGTGTTCAATGCTATATATTGCCCCTAATGTTGGAATAGATTTTACAAATACCTTGTGAAAGGTGGGCCAGCCAGGCTAGCCAGAAGTTTGAAATGGAGAAAACACACATTTTAAATGCTGTGGGTCCATTTCCATCAAGTGTGCCCACGACTCAAGGTCCCAGAAGGTAAGAGTTTGTTCAGATGCGTATAAAGCCCACCTTTTAGCACTTGAATTAAGGTCGCCAATCTAAGTCCTAGCCCCTGTGCTTGAATTGGCTTCAATTGGTGACCCATGTATTGGAAAATTTAATAAATTTAGAGGTCATGGCTATGTGATGGTTCATTAATGGTACCAGTTGTCAATCACATACCATGTAAATCAAGCATGTCAAACTCACAGCCCAAGGGCCGCATGCCTCGTTTATTTGGTCTGTGTTAGCCTTTGAGTTTGACATGCTTGAAATGAACAGATAATGACCACTATACTTTTTTCCCCTTTTTTTCTTTCTCCCCTGACCTTTTGGTTCTTTCCCTCCAACTTTATAGAAATCAGGTGCGATTTTAGGTGTTTGAGAAGCAGGCTGTTTTGCCAGTTTATTCAGCAGTAATTAAAAAACACAAAACTTTTGCTTGATAAGTCTTTTGGGTATTTTCTGAACATTGACAAACTAGAGAGTGAGAAGGGTGAGCCCTCTGCAGGCCTGGCAGAGAGGCAGGTGTAGGCACCTGTGCAGCCCGAGGGAGAGGCAGCCGTGCTCTGTGCAGGTCTGGCAGTGAGGCAACCTGGGCTCCACAGAAGGCCTGGCAGAGAGGTAAAATGGGATCCCCTAGAACAGTGGTTGGCAAACCGCGGCTCACGAGCCACATGCGGCTCTTTGGCCCCTTGAGTGTGGCTCTTCCACAAAATACCACGTGCGGGCGTGTATGTACAATGCGATTAAAACTTCGTGGCCCATGCGCAGAAGTCGGTTTTCGGCTCTCAAAAGAAATTTCAGTCGTTGTACTGTTGATATTTGGCTCTGATGACTAATGAGTTTGCCGACCACTGTCCTAGAATCCTGGTGGTAAGGTAGCTAGCTGTGCAGCCACTCAGAAAGGCAGCATGGGGCCCTGTGCAGTCTGGCAGAGAGGCAGTTAGAGGGCCTTGTGCTGTCTGACAAAGAGGCGGCACGGGGCCCTGTGCACATCTGGCACAGATGAAGTTGCGGGGCCCTGTGCAGTCAGGTCGAGAGGCAGCGGGGGTTCTGTGCAATCCTGGCTGAGAGGCAGCACGGGGTCTGCCATAGGCATGGCAAAAAGGCAGAATAGCACCTTGTGCAGGCCTCTCCAAAAGGCCGCCTGGGTCCTGTGCTGGCCAGGCAGAAAGTCAGTTTTAGAGTTTTGTGCAGTCAGGTCCAGAGGCAGCAAAAGCTGGTCTTGCCAGATACAAATAGAATATAAATTTCCCCCACCTTGACCAATACATTAGTAGCTAAGCCTCTTGGGAGTGATAGGGATCAAGAATATCCCAGGCTATAAGAAAGCAAACATCTTGCCCTGGCCGGTGTGATTAGAGCACTGAAGGGTCACGGGTTCCATCCCAGGCTCCGGTTGGGCACACACAAGAGGCAACCAATAGATGTGTGTCTCTCTCTCTCTTTCTTTCTCTCTCTCTCCCACCCCTCCACCCACCTTTCCACTCTCTCTAAATATCAAAGGAAAAATATCCTTGGGTGAGGATTAACCAAGAAAGAAACGAAAGAAAGAAAGGAAGAAAGGAAGAAAGGAAGAAAGGAAGAAAGAAAGAAAGAAAGAAAGAAAGAAAGAAAGAAAGAAAGAAAGAAAGGAAGGATATTCATCCAATTCTTAATCTTATTTTCACTATATAAGCTCAGCCTCTACAGATTCTGCCCCAATCCTCTTTGCTGGGTGTGTGGTGTTTGTATTTTTTCTGGTTTATCTATTGGTTCTGTGTTGTCTTACCCCCACATACACATATATATATTCTCCTTTTTATTCCTTTGTCTTTTATCCCTTATCTTTTTCTCTCTCTTCGATAGCATTTGTGCTCTCTTTTCTCTGCCCTAACTCTCTTTGCTCAGGTGGTCACTTATATTGGGGTTATTGGTGTTGTGTGTACATTTGTGCTTAGTTCCCTCCGTGTTGTGTCTTATTGAGGTGAATTTTATCTTGTCTGGTCAAGGGACTTGAGAGCAAGCCACATAACCAGACACCTGGAGAGGAAACTCCATCAACAGGTTGGAGTTTGTATCTGGCAAGACCAGCTTTTGCTGCCTCTAGACCTGACTGCACAAACGGGTCAATAACACTCCAGACCCAACTATAGAGGCAGGAAGAATGCGGCAGTGAGGGAAAGAGCATGAGTGAGTGAGGGAGTAAAAGAGGAGGGTGTGGTCAGGTAGGGTGTGTGTGTGTGAGAGAGAGAGAGTGAGTGAGGTACAGTTAGATCCCACAGGGCCTTCAGGGGCAGGCTAATCAGGCTCACCTAACTAGGCAGCTTCTGCTACCATAGCAAACAGTACCATGAGGCCTGCTTGTCCTTAGAGGCCTAGCCTTTTTGAAGGGGAGAGCTGCTGTAACTGGGTTCCCAGCCTCAACTCCACCCAGAGTTCCCTCAGATAACACCTGGGACTCTACAGCCACCCCTGCCAGGGACACGCTACCTAGGCCAGTGGTCGGCAAACTGCAGCTCATGAGCCACATGCGGCTCTTTGGCCCCTTGAGTGTGGCTCTTCCACAAAATATCACAGCCTGGGTGAGTCTATTTTGAAGAAGTGGCGTTAGAAGAAGTTTAAGTTTAAAAAATTTGGCTCTCAAAAGAAATTTCAGTCGTTGTACTGTTGATATTTGGCTCTGTTGACTAATGAGTTTGCCGACCACTGACCTAGGCTGTGATCCCACGGTCAACGAGGCTCCAACCACCCTGGGCGCAGGCTCCTTTGAGTTCGGAAGCAGGCTCCCCTCTGACTGGCCCAACGCTTTAGCCCAGGGCACTGCAACCACGTGAACAGCAGACACGTGAGCAGCCCATTCCTGTCCAAGGAGCAGCAGCCCCACGAGCAACCTGCCACAGGCCTAAGAGCAGCAGCTTCACGTGGCCTGCCTGTCTAAGGAGCAGCAGCTGTGTGAGCAGCCAGTTCCCCCGTCTGAGGAGCAGCAACCATGTGAGAAGCTTGTTCCATCTAAGGAGCAGCAGCCACTTGAGCAGCCCACCCACTACTGAGGAGTGGCAGCCCCACGCAGCTGGCCCCCCTCTGAGGAGCAGCAGCTGCGCAGAGCCCACACCTTGCACCTGTCCAAAGAGCAGCAGCTGTGCCACACGAGCAGCCAGCCGCCTTCCAAGGAGCAGCAGCTGTGCAAGCAGCCTGCCCCCTTCTGAGGAGCAGCAGCTGTGTGAGCAGACCGTCCCTTTCCGAGGAGCAGCAGCTGCACGAGCCGCCAGCCCACATCCAAGGAGCAGCAGCTGTGTGAGCAGCCTGCGCACATCCGAGGAGCAGCAACTGTCGAGCAGCCTCCCCCCATCTGAGGAGCAGCAGCCACATAAGCAGACCGCCCACGTCCAAGGAGCAGCAGCCCTGTGCAGTCTGCACTGGTCCAAGGAGCAGCACCCACACGCAGCCTGCACCTGTCCGGAGAAGGAGCTGAGTGAGCGGCCCGTCCCTGTCCAAGGAGCATCAACAGCACGAGCAGCTCACTCCCATGTGAGGAGCAGCAGCCGCATGAGCAGACCGCCCCCCATCTGAGGAGAAGCAGCTTCATAAGCAACCCACACCCGTACAAGGAGCAGCAGCCCTGCAAGCAACCTGCCCCTGTCCAAGGAGTGGCAGCATCACAAGTAGCCCATCCCATCAGAGGAACAGCAGCAGCACACAGCCAGCCCCCATCTAAAGAACAGAAGCCACACGAGCAGTCTGCCCTTGTCCGAGGAACAGCAGCCACGTAAGCAGCCGGCCCCATCCAAGGAGGAGCGGACATGAGCAACCCGTCCCCATCCGAGGAGCAGCAACCTCATAATCAGCCCACCCCCGTCCAAGGAACAGCAGCTATACAAGCAGCCTCCCCCACCAGCCAGAGGAGGCACCACTGCTGCGAACAGCACTCACCAGAGGAGCCGCTGCCAACTGAGAAGCAGCTGCTACCGTAACCGCCCAAGGAGCAACCGCAGCCAGAGAAGCCACTACCACCCAAGGAGCAGCCCTTGAACAGCTTGACATCTAGATCAGTCGGTGAGACCAAAAATGGGTAGACAAAGATACCCGCAAAGGAAAGAAAAGGAGGAATCGCCAGAAAAGCAGCTAAGTGAAACAGAGGCATGCAATATGTCAGAAAAAGAATTCAGAATAAGGGTCTTAGAGTTCATAAACCGAATGGAAGAAAAAATCAACACCTTATGTAAGAATCAAGAAGAAATGAAGAGTGATATAGCTGCAATAAAAAACACCATGGAGAGTTTCAACAGTAGACTAGGAGAAGCAGAGGACCGAATTAGTGAACTAGAAGACAGGGAAGCAAAACACAGCCAAACTGAATTGCAACTGGAGAAAAAAATTAAAAGACAGAAGGAGAGCCTAAGGGAGCTATGAGACAACATGAAACGAAGCAACATACGAATAATAGGGGTGCCAGAACAATAGGAAGAGGAACAAGGGTTAGAAGAACTATTTGAAGAAATAATGTCAGAAAACTTCCCTGATGTGGTGAAGAAAAAAGTCACACAAGTACAGAGAGTCCCAAACAGGATGAACCTGAAAAGACCCACACCAAGACACATAATAATTACAATGGCAAATATTCAGGACAAAGAGAGAATCTTAAAGGCTGCAAGAGAGAGACAGAAAGTTACATACAAGGTAGCTCCCATTAGATTACCAAATGATTTCTCAACAGAAACACATCAGGCCAGAAAAGAATGGAAGTAAATTTACAAAGTGATGCAAACCAAGGGACTGAATCCAAGAATACTCTATCCAGCAAGGTTATCATTCAAAATTGAAGGGGAAATAAGGAGCTTCACAGACAAAAAAATGCTAAGGGAGTTTATCACTACCAAGCCAGCAATGCAAGAAATGCTAAAGGGACTGCTGTAAAAAGAAGAAATAAAAAGGTAAGAAGGAACACAGACACAAAAAAATAAAAATGGCTACAAATAAGTTCCTTTCAATAATAACATTAAATGTAAACGGACTAAATGCTCCAATCAAAAGACATCGAGTGGCTGAATGGATAAAAAAAAAACATGACCCATATATATGCTGTCTACAAGAGACCCACCTCAGAAAAAGGGACTCATACAGGAGAAACCAAGATGGCGGCATAGGTAAGCACCTAAACTGCTGCCTCGCACAACAATTTCAAAACTACAACTAAAAGACAGAACGGACACCATCCAGAACCACAGGAAAGCTGGCTGAGTGAAAATTCTACAACTAGAAGGAAAGAGAGAAGCTCACAGAGAATTGGAGGTACGGCAAAGGGTCTTTGTGTGCGCAGAGAGGAAGGGCGGCTGAGAGCCTGGCTGACTTTCTCTGGTGGAAGGGAGAAGGAAGCCGCCGACCGCACTGAACCCCAGTTCTGACTGCACTGAACCCCAGTTCCAGGCGAGCCCCTGGGGACCCACGCTCTTGTGGGGGGAGTCTGGACTCTCGGGCAGAGACTCGGGAGCCGGGGAAGGCAGAGGTCTGAAGGTGCGCACGTGCCAGTGCGCACAAAGGCTGCGGAGGTTGCCACAGGCTTTCCCTAGTGGAAGGGAGTCGGAGGCTCCTGACTGCACTGAGCCCCAGTTCTGACTGCACTGAACCCCGGTTCCAGGCGAGCCCCTGGGGACCCACGCTCTTGTGGGGGGAATCTGGACTCTCGGGCGGAGACTCGGGAGCCGGGGAAGGCAGAGGTCTGAAGGTGCGCACGTGCGCGCAAGGGCAAGGCTGACGGGAAGCCAAGACTGAGGCTCCACCCCATTCAAGCTGAGCACAGAGGCTATTGCAATTTGGCAAGTCTAATCCTATAAGGCTGTCTCCAGCACCGAACTTCTCCCAGCATAGACACAGCTGATCCTTACAGCCAACTGGCCTGGAGGTCAATTCTTCCCAGTGATACCAACAACAATCAAGACTTAATTACAACGAGGCTGTACACACAGTCCACAAAGGGGTGCACCAAGAGTGTCCACCTCAGGTTAACTGGGGAGGCCGACCCACTGGGCCATATTGGAAACCTAGCACACAAATCTACCTTACCAACTCAGGGAAGCAGTGAAAATGCGGCGTCAAAGAAACAGATCACAAACGAAAGAAATGGAGGAAAACAAACAACTGGATATAGAATTCAAAACCACGGTTATAAGGCTTTTCAAGAATATCCTAGAAAAGTCCAATAAATATAATGAGACCCTTGAAGATATGAAAAAGGACCAACTAGAAATTAAACATACACTGACTGAAATAAAAAATATTATACAGAGACCCAAAAACAGACTAGAGGAACACAAAAATCAAGTCATAGAATTGAAATACAAAGAAGCAAAAAACACTCAACCGAAAAAGCAAAAAGCAAAAAAAAAAAAAAAAAATCCAAAAAGTTGAAAATAGTGTAAGAAGACTCTGGGACAACTTCAAGCGTACCAACATCAGAATTATGGGGGTGCCAGAAGAAGAGAGAGAGCAAGATACTGAAACCCTATATGAAGAAATAATGACCGAAAACTTCCCCCACCTGGTGAAAGAAATAGACTTACAAGTCCAGGAAGTGCACAGAACCCCACACAAAAGGAATCCAAAGAGGACCACACCAAGACACATCATAATTAAAATGCCAAGAGCAAAAGACAAAGAGATAATATTAAAAGCAGCAAGAGAAAAACAGTTAGTTACCTACAAGGGAGCACCCATACGACTGTCAGCTGACTTTTCAACAGAAACTATGCAGGCCAGACGGGAGTGGCAAGAAATTTTCAATGTGATGAATAGCAAGAACCTACAACCAAGATTACTCTACCCAGCAAAGCTATCATTCAGAATTGAAGGGCAGATAAAGAGCTTCACAGATAAGAAAAAGCTAAAGGAGTTCATCACCACCAAACCAGTATTATATGAAATGCTGAAAGGTATTCTTAAAGAAGAGGAAGAAGAAAAAAGTAAAGAGAAAAATTATGAACAACAAATACATATCTATCAACAAGTGAACCTAAAAATCAAGTGAATTAAAAACCTGAGGAACAGAATAATCTGGTGAATATAATAGAATCAGGGGCATAGAAAGGGAGTGGACTGATAATTCTCAGGGGGAAAGGGATATGGGGGGTTCATGAAGAGACTGGACAAAAATCATACACCTATGGATGAGGACAGTGGGGGGGAGGTAAGGGCAGAAGGTGGGGTGGGAACTGGGTGGAGGGGAGCTATGGGGGGGAAAAGGAGAAACAATTGCAATAATCTGAATAAAGATTTATTAAAATAACAATAATAATAATAAAAAGAAAAGAAAAAGGGACTCATGCAGACTGAAAGTGAAGGGATGGAAAAACATCTTTCAGGCAAATGGAAATGAATAAAAAAGCTGGTGTAGCCATACTTATTTCTGACAAAATAGACCTCAAAGTAAAGGCCATAACAAGCAATAAGGAAGGCCACTTCATAATAATAAAGGGATCGATACAACAAGAGGATATAACCTTGATAAACATATATGCATCCAATGCAGGAGCACCCAAATACATTAAAAAAAAAAAAAAAAAAACTCCTGGAAGATATCAAGGGAGAGATCGACAACAATGCAATCATAGTAGGGCACTTTAATACACCACTGACATCACTGGATAAATCCTCTAGACAAAAAATCAGCAAAGAAACAGCAATTCTAAATGACTCACTAGATCAGATGGACCTAATTGACATCTTCAAAGCATTTCACCCCAAAGCCACGGAACATACATTCTTCTCAAGTGCACATGGTACATTTTCAAAAATAGACCACATATTGGGTCACAAACAAAGTCTCCCCAAATTCAAAAAGATTCAAATCATATCAAGCATTTTCTCAGACCACAATGGCATAATATTAGAAATAAACTACAATAAAAACCATTCCAAAAAATTCAAACACTTGGAAGCTCAATAGCATGCTATTAAACAATGATTGGGTTATCAATGAGATCAAAGAAGAAATAAAAAACATCCTGGAGACTAATGACAATAAAAACACAACAATGCAAATACTATGGGACACAATGAAAGCAGTCCTGAGAGGGAAGTTTATAGCTCTACAGGCCTACCTCAAAAAAAACAAGAAAAAATGACAATAAATCATCTAACTCAACAACTCAAAGAATTAGAAAGAGAGCAACAAGAGAAGCCCACAGTGAGCAGAAGGCAGGAAATATTAAAGATCAGAGCAGAAATGAATGACATAGAGACCAAAAAAACAATACAAAAGATCAATGAAACCAAGAGCTGGTTCTCTGAAAGGATAAACAAGATTGATGAACCTCTAGCCAGGCTCACCAAGAAGCAAAGAGAGAGGACCCAAATAAACAAAATCAGAAATGAAAGAGGAGAAATAACAACAGACCCCACAGAAATACAAAGGATTATTTAAAAATACTATGAACAACTCTATTCTAACAAACAAGACAACCTGGAGGAAATGGACACATTCCTAGAAAAATACAACCTTCCAAAACTTACTCAGAAAGATACTAAAAATCTCAATAGGCTGATAACTATGGAAGAAATTGAAGTAGTCATCAAAAAGCTTCCAGCAAACAAAAGCCTGGGGCCAGATGGCTTCACAGGGGAGTTTTACCAAACATTCAAGGAAGAACTAAAACCTATCCTCCTCAGACTATTCCAGACAATTCAAGAGGAAGAAACACTTCCAAGCTCCTTCTGTGAAGCCAGCATCACCCTAATACCAAAACCAGATAAAGACAACACAATGAAAGAGAATTACAGACCAATATCCCTCATGAATATAGATGCCAAAATCCTCAACAAAATTCTAGCAAATCAGATCCAGCAGTACATCAGAAAGATCATACACCATGACCAAGTAGGATTTATCCCAAGCATGCAAGGATGGTACAATATCCGCAAATCAATAAATGTGATACATCACATAAACAAATTGAGAGATAAAAATCACATAGTCATATCAATTGATGCAGAAAAAGCATTTGACAAAATCCAATACCCTTTCTTGATAAAAACTCTCAACAAGGTGGGAGTAGAAGAATCATATCTCAACATAATAAATGCTATATATGAGAAACCCACAGTTAACATCATACTCAATGGACAAAAACTAAAACCATTTCCCCTAAGAACAGGAACAAGACAGGGATGCCCACTCTCACCACTCCTGTTTGACATAGTACTGGAAGTATTAGCCATTGCAATTAGACAAGAAGAAGAAATAAAAGGCATCCAAATTGGAAAAGAAGAAGTAAAGCTGTCCTTATTTGCAGATGACATGATATTGTACATAAAAAACCCGAAAGACTCCATCAAAAAACTAACAGACTTAATAAATGAATTCGGCAATGTAGAAGGATACAAAATTAACGCCAAGAAATCTATGGCATTTCTATACACCAATAGTGAACTTACAGAAGGAGAGAATAAAAAAGCAATCCCATTTACCATCGCACCAAAAAAATTAAGATACTTAAGAATAAACTTAACCAAGGAGGTAAAAGACCTATACGCGGAAAACTATAGGACACTGAAAAAAGAGATAGAGGAAGATGTAAACAGATGGAAGAACATACCATGTTCATGGATTGGTAGAATCAACATCATTAAAATGTACATACTACCTAAAGCAATCTCTAGATTCAATGCCCTCCCCATTAAAATACCAACGGCATATTTCACAGACCTAGAAAGAACTCTCCAAAAATTCATCTGGAATAAAAAAAGACCCCGAATAGCCACAGCAATCCTGAGAAAGAAGAATAAAGTAGGAGGGATCTCAATACCAGATTTCAAGGTGTATTACAAAGCCACTGTCCTCAAAACAGCCTGGTACTGGCACAAGAACAGACATATAGATCAATGGATTAGAATAGAGAATCCAGATATCGACCCAAACCACTATGCGCAATTAATATTTGACAAAGGAGGCATGAGCATACAATGGAGTCAAGACAGTCTCTTCAATAATTGGTGTTGGGAAAATTGGACAGATACATGCAAAAAAATGAAACTAGATCACCAACTTACACCATACACAAAAATAAACTCATAATGGATACAGGACTTAAATATAAGATGGGAAACCATAAAAATACTAGAGGAATCCACAGGCAGCAAAATCTCAGACATATGCCAAAAGAACTTCTTCACTGATACTGCCCCTAGGGCAATGGAAGCCAAAGAGAAAATAAACAAATGGGACTACATCAAAATAAAAAGCTTTTGCACAACAAAAGAAACCATCAACAAAACAACAAGAAACCCCACTGTATGGGAGAACATATTTGCAAATGTTATCACTGATAAAGGTTTAATCTCCAACATCTACAGACAGCTTATACAACTTAATAAAAGGAAGATAAATGATCCAATAAAAAAATGGGCAACAGACCTAAATAGAATCTTTTCAAAACAAGACAGAAGGAAGGCCAAGAGACACATGAAAACATGCTCAAAGTCACTAATCATCCGAGAGATGCAAATTAAAATGACAATGCGATACCATCTCACACTTGTCAGAATGGTTATCATGAACAAATCAACAAACAACAAGTGTTGGCAAGGTTGCGGAAAAAAGGAACCCTCGTGCACTGCTGGTAGGAATGCAGACTGGTGCAGCCACTGTGGAGAACAGTATGGAGTTTCCTCAAAAAACTGAAAATGGAACTCCCATTTGACCCAGTAATCCTACTCCTAGGAATATATCCTAAGAAACTAGAAACACCAATCAGAAAGGATATATGCACCCCCATGTTCATAGCAGCACAATTTACAATAGCTAAGATTTGGAAACAGCCTAGGTACCCGTCAGCAGATGACTGGATCAGAAAACTATGGTACATGTACACAATGAAATACTATGCTGCCATAAAAAAGAAGGAATTATTACCATTTGTAGGCACCTGGTTGGAATTAGAGAACATTATGATAAGTGAAATAAGCCAGTCAATGAAAGAAAAATACCACATGATCTCACTCATTTGGGGATAATGAAAAACATTATAAACTGATGAACAAAAAGATAGATACAGAGGAGGTAAAGCATCAAACAGACTGTCAAATTACAGCGGTAAGGTTAGGGAGAGGTGGGGGAAATAAGAGATCAACCGAAGGACTTATATGCATGCATATAAGAGTAACCAATGAATGCAAAACATTGGGGGGTGAGGGCATGTATGGGAGTGGGGTTGGGGGGCAATGGTAAGATACGTACACATATAATACCTTAATAAAAAATAAAAATTAAAAAAATAATAATTAAAAAAAATACTAGAGGAATCCATAGGCAGAAAAATCTATGACATATCCCAAAGCAATTTCTTCACTGATACTGCTCCTAGGGCAATGGAAACAAAAGAGAAAATAAACAAATGGGACTACATCAAAATAAAAAGCTTTTGCACAGCAAAGGAAACCATCAATAAAACAACAAGAAAGCCCACTGCATGGGAGAACATATTTGCCAATGATATCAACGATAAGGGTTTAATCTCCAACATTTACAGGGAACTCATACAGCTTAACAAAAAGAGGATAAACAACCCAATGAAAAAATGGGCAACTGATCTAAATAGACACTTTTCCAAAGAAGGCAGAAGGAAGGCCATGAGACATATGAAAACCTGCTCAAAGTCACTAATCATCAGAGAGATGCAAATCAAAACAACAATGCGGTACCACCTTACACCTGTCAGAATTGCTATTATCAACAAATCAACAAGTGACAAGTGCTGGCGAGGATGCGGAGAAAAAGGAACCCTCGTGCACTGCTGGTGGGAATGCAGACTGATGCAGCCACTGTGGAGAACAGTATGGAGTTTCCTCAAAAAACTAAAATGGAACTGCCATTTGACCCAGTGATCCCACTTCTAGGAATATATCCCAAGAAACTAGAAACACGAATCAGAAAGGATATATGCACCCCTATGTTCATAGCAGCACAATTCACCATAGCTAAGATTTGGAAACAGCCTAAGTGTCCATCAGCAGATGAGTGGATTAAAAAACTGTGGTACATCTACACAATGGAATACTAAAAAAGAAGGAATTCTAACCATTTGCAACAACATGGATGGAGATGGAGAGCATTATGTTAAGTGAAATAAGCCAGGCAGAGAAAGATAAATATCACATGATTTCATTCATTTGTGGAATATAATGAAAAACATAAACTGATGAACAAAAATAGATCCAGAGACAGAGAAACATCAATCAGAACGTCAAACCTCAGGGAAGGTAGGGGACAGTGGGGGTAAGGGGGAGAGATCAACCAAAGGACTTATATGCATGCACATAAGCCTAACCAATGGACACAGACAACAGGGGGGTGGGGGCATGAATGGGAGGTGGGGGGTAATGGGGGAATAAGGACACATATGTAACACCTTAATCAATAAAGAAATTTTTAAAAAAAAAAGAAAGAAGGAAGGAGAGAGAGAGAGAGAGAGAGAGAGAGAGAGAGAGAGAGAGAGAGAGAGGGAGAGAGAGAGAAAGAAAGAAAGAAAGAAAGAAAGAAAGAAAGAAAGAAAGAAAGAAAGAAAGAAAGAAAGGAAGGAAGGAAGGAAGAAAGGAAGAAAGGAAGAAAGGAAGAAAGAAAGAAAGGAGTCAAAACATCTCAAAGAGTTGCATTTATCTACTGTAAAAGATAAACATATCAGCTTGGGGAAGTGGCCCCAACTGTCCTTCTTTTTCAGATCCTAATAAGAATGGCCTTTCTAGATAAGGAATGATTTTGATAATGGCCTTGGTACATATTCCTCATTCCATCCATTGGCTCAGATTTTCTGGGAATGGGTAGGGCAATCAGTGCAGTTGTGAAGTCCAAAGGTCCTTAGCCATTTTGTCAAGCATGAGAAGACCTTTCATCCACACAGGAGCCAGGGTGCAGCTCTGCCTGTTATCTAGGGCCATCAGAGGCCTCTGGACTGAGTGCTGAGTTCAGAACATTTCAGGCCCCATCAAAGGAGCCATTGGCTCCTGCTGCTTCCTTAATCTCAAGGAGATTAATTTTATCTGCAAGTCAATGGTCATAGGACCAAGTTCTTAGATAGGAAGAGTAGACTCGGGACCACTAAAGCTGTGATCTGCCCACTGGGACGTGTGTGCTGACACAGGACTCCCAACCACTGCCCATCATTCTTCTCAGCCCAGAAAGAGAGGCCCCAGGTAGAAGGAGGGTGAGAACAGGGCAGATACATCAGAGTACTCACCTGCCCAAGATATTTATTTCCCCCATTCGCCTGCTGTCCTCCTCTTCTCATTCCTAGTCTGAAAACTCCACTATTACATCATGACTGGGTTAGATAACATACCAGAATAAGGTTACCAACTGTTCTATCTGCGATGATGCCTTTCTTTGTTTGTCTTTTTTGTTGTTGTTGTACTTATTTGTGATATGACATGATAGTCCATGGTATCTATTATTATTCTATTTTAACATCTTTGTAACAAATCTTTTGAAAATGTTACTGGTTTATGAAATCCAAAAATTGGGGCACAGGGTTATAAACTAAGGTTGGTAAAATGCCCCCCTTTACCATCCCCTACCCAAGTCCTTTTATTTTACTAGACTTCTTTTGTCACTTCATCTAGTTGACAATGAAAACCAAAAAGTAATAGGAATAGACAACATACAGAATTTTAAACCTCACATCTACATAAACATGATTCACAGATTTACCTCTACTCGACTCAGACAATAGGTACCCTCCAGAATGAAAGTCAGTATATCCAAGGTCATTATAACCCAACCAAGTCTACTTTTCCAATCTCACTTCTCACCACGTCCATCCCTCCCTCAAACACTCATCGCTCACAGTCAAATAGACTATTTGCTTTCACAGCCCTGCTTTTTCTTCTGCCTTTGGTCAATCTGTTGAACTCCTACTCATTCTTCAAGATTAGGCCTCAGTATCACTGCCTCTGTGAAGTCCTCCCTGATTTCTCCCCACACCTTTTCTTTCAGGCAAATCAAATGCCCTTTGTCCCTATGTCCATAGCACCCTGGACATCTCTCTTTTTTTTTCTAAAAGTAACAACTTTTTAATGACACATAATATATGAAAGGTAGAATACTTAGTGGGGGGAAAAGCAGAATGTAAAATTTTATATACAAGCTCAACTGTATTTTAAAAGAGAAAAAAAAAACAGCCCAGCTGGTGTGGCTCAGTAATTGAGCATCAACCCATGAACTAGGAGGTTATGGTTTAATTCTGGGTCAGGGCACATTCCCAGTAGGGGCGTGCAGAAGGCAGCGATCCATGATTCTCTTTCATCATTGATGTTTCTTTTTTTTTTTAATAAATCTTTATTGTTCAGATTATTACAATTGTTCCTCTATTTTCCCCCCATAGCTCCCCTCCACCCGGTTCCCACCCCACCCTCTGCCCTTACCGCCCCCCCCCCTGCACTGTCCTCATCCATAGGTGTAAGATTTTTGTCCAGTCTCTTCCCGCAGCCCCCACACCTCTTTCCCCCTGAGAATTGTCAGTCCCCTCCCTTTCTATGCCCCTGATTCTATTATATTCACCAGTTTGTTCTGTTCATCAGCTTTTTTATTCACTTGATTTTTAGATTCACTTGTTGATAGATATGTATTTGTTGTTCATAACTTTTATCTTTACCTTTTTCTTCTTCTTCCTCTTCTTAAAGAATACCTTTCAGCATTTCATATAATACTGGTTTGGTGGTGATGAACTCCTTTAGCTTTTTCTTATCTGTGAAGCTCTTTATCTGCCCTTCAATTCTGAATGATAGCTTTGCTGGGTAGAGTAATCTTGGTTGTAGGTTCTTGCTATTCATCACTTTGAATATTTCTTGCCATTCCCATCTGGCCTGCATAGTTTCTGTTGAGAAACCAGCTGACAATCCTATGGGTGCTCCCTTGTAGGTAACTAACTATTTTTCTCTTGCTGCTTTTAATATTCTCTCTTTGTCTTTTGCTCTTGGCATTTTAATTATGATGTGTGTTGGTGTGGTCCTCTTTAGATTCCTTTTGTTTGGGGTTTTGTGTGCTTCCTGGACTTGTAAGTCTATTTCTTTCACCAGGTGGGGGAAGTTTTCTGTCATTATTTCTTCAAATAGGTTTTCAATATTTTGCTCTCTCTCTTCTTCTGGCACCCCCATAATTCTGATGTTGGTACACTTGAAGTTGTCCCAGCGGCTCCTTACACTATCTTTATATTTTTGGATTCTTTTTTCTTTTTGCTTTTCGGTTGGGTTTTTTTGCTTCTTTGTATTTCAAATCTTTGACTTGATTCTTGTGATCCTCTAGTCTGCTGTTGGATATATGTATATTATTTTTTTATTTCAGTCAGTGTATGCTTAATTTCTAGTTGGTCCTTTTTTATATCCTCGAGGGTCTTGCTAAATTTATCGGCCTTTTCTAGAAAATTCTTGAAAAACCTTATAACCATGGTTTTGAACTCTATATCCCAGTCGTCTGCTTTCCTCCATTTCTTTCATTTGTGACCTGTTTCTTTGTCTCTGCATTTTGGCTGCTTCCCTGAGTTGATAGAGTGGCTTTGTGTGCTAGGTGTCCTATAGGGCCCAGTGGCTCAGCCTCCCCAGTTACCTGAGGTGGACACTCTTGGTGCACTCCTTTGTGGGCTGTATGCACAGTCTTGTTGTAGTTAAGCCTTGATTGTTGTTGGTATCACTGGGAGGAATTGACCTCCAGGCCAGTTGGCTGTGAGGATCAGCTGTGTCTATGCTGGGAGAACTTCTGTGCTAGAGACACCCTTATGGGGCAAGACTTACTTCAGTGGGGCTTTGGTGCTCACTGAGTCTGCCCCCTGAGTATGTCCCTTATGGATCTGAGGAGTTGTAATCTGGATGGTCCCACTCTGACCCCTGGGTACACTGGCTCTTGGATCTCCAAGGAGGTGCTAATTTAGCCTATGCCTGAGACCACCCAGGAGGAGCTATGGAGAGATCTGCAGATTTCTTTTCTTTGTTTGGGTTTTGAAGGTGCCCAGATAAGGCCCAGCTGTGAAGCAATGCAAGCTGCTGTGGGGCCTTGGACCTTCCTTTGGATGTTCTGGGTCTCACTGACTCAGCTGCAGTTTGTTAAGTAAGTTAAGAATGCAAAAGAATAAGGGCATTCATATGCAAAAGCCTCTGTGCTCAGCTTGGATGGGGCAGAGTCTCAGGCCGGAGCAATCAGCAATGGCTTTGTGGGGTGGGATCTCAGGGCAGAGCAAACAGCTATGGCTTCCCATCAGCCCTGCCCTAAGAGGCCCCTGTGTCTCAGTGTCCCGCGGTAATCGCTGCAAGCACCTCTGAGAGAAAGCCGCCCTTGAGTTTCACCTGCTGCCAGACAGTCCAGTTTCTCCCCTATGAGTCTGGGTCTCCAGAGTCTTGCCAGGAACTGTAGTTCAGAGCAGTTGGGAGCTTTTGTCTCCCTCCCAGTTGAGAAAGCCAACCACGTACTCAGTTGCCAGCCCTCTCCACACGTGCGCCTTCATACCTCTGCCTTCCGCAGCTCCTGTAAGTCTCAGTGTGCTTTTCTCTTTCCTTCTAGTTGTAGAATTTCCACTCAGCCAGCCTTCCTGTGGTTCTGGATGATGTCCATTTTGTCTTTTAGTTGTAGTTTTAAAATCGTTGTGCGAGGCAGCAGTTTAGGTGTTTACCTATGCCACCATTTTGGTTTCTCCCTCTGGACATATCTCTTGTTCAGCATGTAACACATGGCATTTGGAACAGCTGACTTGCTCTTCTGCTTTCCCTAATAAGCTACAACTGTCCCTCAAAGCCTTTACCACCTGTGTCTTTCTACATCCAGCATCTAAAATAAACTACTTGGCATTTTGTGCTAAGGAGATTATTGAATTCAAAAGAAACAGATTGAAGCAAGTAAAGCTTTATTGGCTAAAACCAACATCAACCATTATACTTAGTTAAAAAATTAAGAAAACTTAATAAAATTAAAAGTAAGGCAAGGTAACTTACTATGACCATTATTCTTATCACGGTTTTGGGGGTCCTGGCCAAGACTATAGAGCAAGAAAGAGAAACTATAGGTAAAAGAATTGTAAAGGAAGAGATAAATTGTTATTAGTTAAGATTATATGAACATCAACAATTAAAGAGAGAGAGAGAGGACTTCTGTTTCTGGCCATGATTAACCTTCCTGCCTGAAACAACCAAAAACTAACAAAATATATGAAACAACAGTTTTGAAGCTACTGGACAGCATGCAATGAGGAAAACTGATCTCCAAGAGACTGGAAATAGTTTATATGGACCTTACAATCGTCCCTATTTATGGCCTTGAGTTTCCAGGCTATGGCACAGGTAGGGGAAACCCAGACAGACCATAGTGAATTCCCTGAGCTGAGTTGAGGAAACAGAGCTGAAACTCCAGGAGGAATAAGTCAGCTGGAGTTTTCAGAACAGAGTACTGGAAAAGGGAGTGGCATAGGCAGAGAGCCCCAGAGATCTGCAGAGTGTGGCTGTAAGTATTCACCAGAGAACTGATCAACAAGGGAACTACTCAAAGCCAGCAAAGAATGAAGCAAATGGATTAAAGCTAACAGTGTCTGGTGTTTACATGGGCCCAGAAATACTGCCTGTTCTATGACATGATTTATGGAACATTGGATACATCACACTGAAAGGTCTTGTCTCAATACTGTGGAATAATTATCTCTAATCAGAACATTGATCAAGTCCTGCCTGTTGAATCTTAAGACCCAAAAGGATCAAATTATTTTGAAGTAATAAAACTATATCTCAGAAAAAAGGTCAAGAATATTAGTGGGAATGCAAAAATATCCACAACTCAACAGGGTAAAATTTACCAATAAAAAATTACCAAGCTTGGCCTTGGCCAGTATTGCTCAGTGGTTGGAGCATCAGTCCACATGCCAGTGGGTCTTGGGTTCAATTCCTGGTCAAGGGCACATGCCTGGGTTGCAGTTTTGATCCCCAGACCCAGTCAGGCATGTGGGGGAGGCAACCAATCAAAATCTATCTCTCACATTGATGTTTCTCTTCCTCCCTCCATCCTGCCTTCCCTCCCTTCCACTCCCTCTAAAAATCAATGGAAAAATATCCTCAGGTGAGGATTAACAACAAACAAACAAAAAATTACCAACCTTGCTAAGAGACAGGAGAAAACAACCCATAATGAGGAGAAAATTCAATCAATTATACCTTTTCAGACTGACATAGATGTTAGAATTGGAAGATAAGGATGTTAAAATGGTCATTGTACTTGTATTTCATATGTTCACTATGTTAAGTACAGATATCAAAGATTATTTAAAATCCACATTGAACTTCTAGAGATGAAAACTGCAATGTCTGAGATGGAAAATACAATGGAAATAATTATATCAAACACTAAATGAAATGTCAAACAAAAAAAGAGTGTATAAGATATGATTTCATTTGTATATAAAATTTTAGAAAATTCAAACTAATTCATAGTGACAGAAAGCAGACCAGGGGTTGCTTAGGTATGGGGGCAGTTAGTGGCAAGGAGTGGTGGGAGTGGGGGGAAGAATTACAATGGACATGAGGAGACCTTAAGCTGTGATAAACATGTTCATTATATTGATTATGGGGATGGTTTTAAGAGTTCATATATGTCAAACATAAAAGTATACATTTTAAATATGTACAGTTTATTATATGTTAATTAGTTCTAAGTAAAGCTGTTAAAAATTATCTCTTAGTATAAAATAGTTCAGCAAGGTTTCCAGCTTTCTATCAACCAAAAATAATTGCATTTTTCTGTATCAGGAATAACAGATTAGAAAATATGATAGCCCAGCCGAAACCGGTTTGGCTCAGTGGATAGAGCATCGGCCTGCGGACTGAAGGGTCCCGGGTTCGATTCCGGTCAAGGGCATGTATCTTGGTTGCGGGCACATCCCCAGTGGGGGATGTGCAGGAGGCAGCTGATCGATGTTCCTCTCTCATCAATGTTTCTAGCTCTCTCTCCCTTTCCCTTCCTCTCTGTAAAATATCAATAAAATATATTTAAAAAAAAAGAAAGAAAGAAAATATGATAGCCCAGCTGGTGTGGCTCAGCGTCAACCCAAGAACCAGGAGGTCATGGTTCAATTCCCAGTCAAGGCATATGCCCAGGTTGCCGGCTTGATCCCCTATAGGGGGCATGCAGGAGACAGCCAATCAATGATTCTCTCTCATCATTGATGTTTCTATCTCTCTCTCCCTCTCCCTTCCTCTCTCTGAAATCAATAAAAACATATTTGAAAAAAAAAGAAAATATGATAGCATTTACAAAATCAGCAAAAATCATACAGTATTTAGGAGTTAACATTATAAAACATATGATACCAGCCCTGTCTGAGTAACTCAGTGGTTGGAGCATCAGCCTAGGGTTCAACTCCCGATCAAGAGCACATACCTGGGTTGCAGGTTCCATCCCTGGCCCCAGTTGGGGTGTGAGACACAAAGATGATTTTTCAATCACTGCCTACATTTGGAAGATTTATTCAAACCCCATTCTGTTCAAAAGGCAGCTCGAACTGCCTTCATGCTCCCTGCTAGACAGTTAGTTCCTTTGTAGAGTCACAGTATAACCCCACATGAAATTACATGGTGGGTCAGAGTATGCTTGTTGAATAAATTATTCAGAAGTGGATGAGTCACCCTAACCGGTTTGGCTCAGTGGATAGAGCATTGTCCTTCAGACTCAAGGGTCCCAGGTTCCATTCCGGTCAAGGGCATGTACCTTGGTTGTGGGCACATCCCCAGTAGGGGGTGTGCAGGAGGCAGCTGATTGATGTTTCTCTCTCATCGATGTTTCTAACTCTCTCTCCTTCTCCCTTCCTCTCTGTAAAAAATCAATAAAATATATTTTTTTAAAAAAAATAAAAGAAGTGGATGAGTGGTGTGTGGCATGAATGGAACCTGAGGCTGGAGAAGGCAACCCTGGATGAGGAAAGAGAATAATGTGCATGATCACCACTGAGCACAGGTGTGTGCTTACAGAGTGACCCAAATGGGATGGTCTGGTAAGTCCAGTATAGGATGAACTACAGATCCCAGCTTCAAAACTTTAGTATTCAGTGAAAGTGCTTTGCGCTGTACCGCTACCAAACACATGAGCCTGGCTGCCATCTCAGGATCTTTCATTTCTTTGTGATCTCTCTTCATGCACATGGACTGTCAGCTTTTTTAAATTAGAGTAACCAGACATTTCTGAATCAACAGTCACCCAACAACCATTAATGATTCAAGAGGTCAATAGCACCTGGACTATTGTCCTATCCACATTTTCCAGACACGTCCTCCACAGAAATGCAATGCTAGGCTCTGGTTCGGAAGAATTTTCAGTAGAGTAACCAAAATGCACCTCTAAACATTATATTATGGAAATAATAAAAATCAAAGACACAAGCTTTGGAGTCCAACAGACTGGGTTCATTGGTCCTATTTGTCAGCTTTCGACTTAAGTAGCTGGAAGCAGTTACTAACCTCTTCATACCTTAGTATTCTCATCAGAAAAATGGGAATAATCTAATGCTTGCCTTACAATTGTTTTGAGATTTCAGTGTGACAGTACAGACAAAGCATCTACTTAGTGTTCAATTAATGGAAGCTGCTATTTTACCACTATGAATAGAACTAATGGAATAGAATAGAAATTGCTATTGGGGACACTGATCTAGAGGAGCTGAGAAAGCAGCGGAGCTTGGAGGGATGTCAGTGGAGTGGCTGTCCTGGCTCTGGAGGGCTGATGGCTCACAGCTCAAAAGCAAAGAGGATGCAGGATTGCAGGGTGTGGATGGCAAGTTAGCCAAGGATCACTTGGAAGAGATTTCTCTTTGATGTATCAGGCTGATCTGATGCCAACTGGACCAGCGTTCAACCCTCAGAGGGCAAAGGAACACAAGAACCCAGTGATACAAGACAAACAAATGCTATTAGCTTTTTACAACCAAAATAGGAGACTTATGAACTAGCCTTACAGGTAAGTTTTGAGTTCTTCCTTGATTGCATCAGCCCTCAAATGATCTCCACTGCCTGCCACGTAATCCACGGGTTTCCCTCTACTGTTCACAGCAAGGGAGATCCCACTGGGGACCTAAACTAAATCCTAATAAGGTCTCAATTTACACAATAAGGATATTTCTGAAAGTTATTATGTAAGAGGAAATTTTGCTGAGTACACTTTTCAGAGTAGTCTGTGTAGTCTGATTCCTTTTACAGTGCAAACCACCACCCACAATGTTTGTTTGCCATATGTGTACTTTTGACCCTCAGTGGGTCTATGTCTAAAATATCCTGGGCATTACATGGCTTTAATGCAGATCCCGCTCTAGGTACTGGACTGTTGTTACCGGGCACTCTTTAAGGAATTTACAGTGAAAAGAGACAGGGTAGGCATACGAAAGAAAAGGCTTAAGAATGTCTTTTAAAAGTTTTCCTGCCTTGACCGGTGTTGCTAAGTGGTTAGAGCACCGGCCTGTGGACTAAAGGGTCTCGGGTTCAATTCCCATCAAGGCCACGTACCTAGGTTGCAGGCTCCTCCCCAGCCCCAGCCCTGGTCAGGACTTGTGCAGGAGGCAACCAATGGATATGTCTCACATCGATATTTCTCTCTGTCTTTCCATCTCTTTCCCATTCTCTCTAAAAATCAATGGAAAAATATCCTCAAGTGAGGATTAATAAAAGAAATTAATTAATTAATTAATTAATGGCCCAGCCAGTATGGCTCAGTGGTTGAGTGTCGACCCATGAATCAAGAAGTCACTGGTTTGATTCCTGGTCAGGGCACATGCAAGGGTTGTGGGCGTGATCTCCAGTAGGGGGCATGCAGGAGGCAGTTGATCAATGAATCTCTCTAATCATTGATGTTTCTATCTCTCACTCTCCCTTCATCTTTCTCTAAAATCAATAAAAACATTTTTTTTGGTAATTAATGGGGAAAAAATCCTGGGGTGAGGATTAATAATAATAAAAAAAAAGATTTTCCTGAAGGATATATATCCTGAAATCCCATCAAAAGGATTTAAAACAGCACAGAATAGCCCAGCTGGCATGGCTTAGTGGTTGAGTGTTGACCATAAACCAAGAAGTCACCATTCAATTCCAGGTCAAGGCACATGGCCAGGTTGCAGGCTCAATCCCCAGTGGGGGGCGTGCAGGAGGCAGTTGATCAATGATCGTCTCTCATCATTGATGTTTCTATCTCTCGCTCCCTTTCCCTTCCTTTCTGGAATCTATAAAAATATATTTTAAAAAATAAAAACAAAAACAGCACAAAATAAAAACACAACAGTTCCAGGACCTACGACATGGCCAACAGAGCTAATGCAAACTCTTTACTCAGCACAGCTAGAAGGTACAGAAATACAGCTGAGGTCACAAACAAGGATTAAAATCCCAGGTGCCAGTAGCACAGAGGGCACTGAAGGTCAGAGCGATGAGCAGTGAGATGAGTCTGGGCACCTGGCGTGGTTGCCAGACCTGGAGACAGGCCCGGTGGCCAGGAGCATGGCTTTTCATACCCCTCAGGAGAGGAGACCGTAGGTCTGACACAAAGTGAGCTGTGAGACGCCTGGTAGGGCAGCTGCACCATAGTAAACCAGGGACTGGAGACACTACCCAATGGCCCAGGGAAATAGGAAGAAGCTTGTCCCCAAGCCCGGAGACAAAAATAAAAATTGGTCCTGGGCTGGTGACACCTGATAACCTCTGGACACGTGGCAGAAGCAAATGCAAAGTGCTCTGAGTCTCTTTGATATGAGCTCACGTTCTGTGTGACTGTCACACAGTGCTTTCACAGGTGGAGAGAAGTGGACACTCTGAAAGGCTGAAGCCTCGTCCAGGCGGAGAAAAGAGCTGGGCCCAAACCCAGTACTTCCCATCTGCAGCCCTGCCTCTCGCCGATGGGTTCCCAGGGCACACAGGGAAGTGGGCAAGCTAGTACTGTAGAGCGCCTGGGATCAGACACAGGTGCACAGGTGCCTCACTTAGAATGAATGCCAGTCATATCCTGGACATTATCTCCTCTCCCTCACCTCCTTGCTGCTCAGCTGAGAAGGGAGCGTGAGAAGAGGGGACATCTAGTGGGGACTGGAGGGGCACTGGAGCCTCTGGTTGACAAAAATCAGAAGCCGTTCCCATGAAGTGGGAGTCTCTTCCTTGAAAGCCACTTGAACTTTGTCATCCCAATCAAGCTTATCTCTTCTTGTGTTTGCTTAGCTCGTGGGTGGGAAATGTCATTCCCCTCTCCTCATTTTATGGAACACTGTTCACAAGTGATAAATTTTGAAATGGCCACTAACCTCCTTGGCCTCATAACTCACACACAAGAAACCTGACCAAAAGGAGGCTAGTGGGGGTTGCCTGAGGATTGCACTGTCAGCCTGGGGGTTGGGCGGGGGGGAGGGCCAGATCCTTGCCTTGTGACTGCCAGCTTTGTCTACCTGCCTCTCCATCTGTCAGACTTCCATTGGCGGCGGGAGCTGTCAGCTCTTCACTGGCTGTGCCAGACCCCTGACCAGGCTATGTGCGTTCTGCCCAGGCATTGCCTGGAGAAGAAGCACAGGCAGTCACAGGCCCCGCTTTTCCTCAGACCCCGGGAAAGGACTACCCAATGGATCCAGGCTTCCTAGAGGCCTCTGGGATGGGTGCTGACTTGCACTAAGGAGAAACTTTCTCAACCCTCCTTCCCAATCTCCACCTTAGAGCCCAGTTAGCAGCACTTGTTGGGGGGGGGGGGGCGGGGCGGGGTGTCACCTGACATCTGTGGTCATGGGAGAGGGTCTGGATGTGGAATTTATATGCCAGGTGTAAATCAAAATGAATTTGAGGCTGTAATAAAGAGTGCAAAGCATTTCTTTCAGCAAAAAGGGGCAGCAGCTCAGGAAACACAGATTCTAAATTGTGTTCCGCCAAGACAAAGGGGAAAGTTCCCCACCAGGTTCTCAATCTCCCGGCTGCCCAGCCCAGTGATCCCGTGGTTTGAGAGTGTGTGCCTACCGGACTACTCCATATCTCTCTGTGTCCCTTCTTTTCCTTTTATGGGAAGAGCTGTGGCCTCGGTATGTTTTGACGGCTTTATTTGTTGACCCATCATTAATTGGACACCTTTCAAGCGCCAGGTATTGGGAATCCCAAGGAAGAAGTGCCGTGAAAGAGAATACATAGAGACGTAATCCCAGTAGGGGTTAGAGTATAGGTGTTTGCCAATGCTCTCCGGGCCCAGAGGAATCCCAGAGGGGGTGAACAGGTGAAGGAAAGACGGGCACAGAGAGCGGAGTGAGAGCAAGCACGAGGCATGGGCAGCCCTGACCTGTCCAGTCGGCTCAGCAGGTACTGCCTTCTTTCTCTCCACTACCCTTTATCTGCCGAATAAAACGCATCTCAGTTGCCACACCGCTGGTTTAAAGGCTTACACCTTCTCTTTAGTATGTACTGTTCTAACAGTTCAAAAAGGAGACTGATGCCCTAGCCAGTTTGGCTCAGTGGATAGAGCGTCAGCCTGAGGACCAAAGGGTCCTGGGTTCAATTCTGGTCAAGGGCACGTACCTTGGTTATAGGCTCAATCCTCCGCCCTTGTCAGGGCACATGAGGGAGGCAACCAACTGATGTTCTCTCTCCCTCTCTCCCCCTTCCTTCCACTCTCTTTAAAAAAAAATCAATGGAAAAATATCCTCGGGTGAGGATTAAAAAAAAAAAGGAGACTGATTTGGACTGCGGAGGAGCCTGTCGAGGAGACAGTCCCTGGAATACAAAATAGCTCTAGGGGCTGATGGCATCTTTGTAAAAATTAAGTCTGTGGGAAGAGATTAAAAGGTTATGTAAATAAGGTGAGGTTTTGAGTTTAAAGGGATTATTTAGTATTTTCCTGTTTGTCTAGATACACACACATATATATATACACACATAAACATGTATGTACAGATATGTATACACACACACACACATATGCACACATTTCATGGGTGAGTAGCACCTTAAAGGCTGCAGGACCATAGGGCTTTGCACTTGATTGACACCCGTTAATGTTTGCTGAATTAGAGCAAATCTCTGCTGTGCCCATCCTGTGTGTTTTTTATCGTTGACCATTGCTCTCGAGTTAATATTTGAACCTGGCCATAAAGGAGGTGACAGATGCTGACCTATGGCCAACACTTCAAGGGGAAATAGCCTCTTATAAATCAGCCCACACTGGACAGTCCCACCAGCAGAGCTGCCGATCAACTGTGGAGGTAGACTCATCACCACCATGAATTTCTCCGGCAAGTACCAGCTGCAGAGCCAGGAAAACTTTGAGCCCTTCATGAAGGCAATTGGTGAGTGCTGACCTGGACACCATGCCGGCGGTCATGGCAATCAGTGTCTGACCTGGCAGGTGGTGGCCAGTCACAAATGCAGGCTGGATGCTGGGATGGGAGGAGAGGCTCTGGCTTTATGCAGACCAGGGCCATGCTGTACTTGCTCCTTTTGCAGTCACTGGCAGCTTGTGCTGGTCCTCACTGGATGAGCCACTCATAGGCAAGTGAACTAGTGAAGGAGCACTGAACTAGTGTCTGATTTGGATTGAAGCCACCTCTGCTAGTAATTCATTGTGTGACCTTGTTCACTCATTCATTCATCCAGCCAGCCATTCATTCTCCTAACATTGATCCAAGGCCAACCGTATTCTAAGCACTGTGCTGGACAGATACAAGGGAAACATGTCAATGAGCCACATTTCCAAAGTCACAGTTTAGCGAGGAAAAGGAGACGAAATAAATACAATAAAGAATCTCCTAATGTGTACTGAGTGTTGACTCGGTGCCAGGCACTGTGCTAAGCCCTTGACATGCAATATCCCACTGAATCCTCAATGAAAAACTCTGAGTTGGGTACTATTATTTCCCCCATTTTACAGTCAAAGCAACTGAGACCTTGAAAGGTTAAGTAATCCCAACCAAGGTCACTCAGGTAGGAAGTGTTTGCACCAGGAATTGAGGCAGGCACTGGTTCCCAGAGACCCCACTTTCACCTGCTGTGTCCCCCAGAGGATGTGCAGGAGGATGTGGTGCTCACAGGAGGGCAAGGAGAGGAGGTTTGATGGTGATGACGGTGAGCCTTGACTAAACCTTGGAAGATGAGCGGGTGTCCACTAAGGGACTGGAAAAGGGGATTGTACTCCCGGTAGAGGAAGCCTTATGAGCAAAGGGGCCATGTGACAAGGAAGGGTGCCAAGAGGGAGAAGGGTGGGAAAAACAGCAAAGACAGAGGGAGGAGGACCTTCAGAGAGCTTGGATCTCCTATAGGGCAAGTCATGCTACCTCTCTGTGGTTCACATCCCTCACCTGTGCAACAGGACCCCCCGCCCACTATCAACGCATGTGGGTTTATAAACCTCAATTCATATGACACCACAGACATGCTCTGAAATTTGTAAAGCTCTGTCCTAGGGAAAGAGACTCCTGATACCTCCTCTTCGAGAGCCTTGCCAGCAGAGGTCAAGATAGGCCTAGGTGGACAGATGTTGACCAGGACAGGCCCAGTTGGTGCATGTTGCTCTGGCATAGTAGCATCCCCAACCCCACTTCTCACTCTCACGAGTGATATGGCTTGGAAGATAAACTGTATCAGCCAACTTGAGTGTGGAGGATGAAATGCTTATACTCAAAGAGCAAATTCTCTGGGTGTTAAAGGAGGAAGAGTGGGGAAGGAGAGTGAGCAAGAACCAGGTGCTCACAATGGGAGAGGTCTTCAGCCCTAGCTGGTTTGGCTCAGTGGATAGAGCATCAGCCTGCAGACCAAAGGGTCCCAGATTCTATTACAGTCGGGGGCACGTACCTTGGTTGTAGACTCCTCCCCGGTCAGGGAGTGTGCAGGAGGCAACCAATCGATGTGTTTCTCTCACATAGATGTTTCTCTCTGTCTTTCCCTCTCTCTAAAAGATCAATGGGAAAATATCCTCTGGTGAATATTAAAAAAAAAAAAAAAAAAGACAGGATTGGTCTTCAGGCCAGAAGAGTGTCTTCTTTATAAACCAACTGACAAGATGGTGAGCTGGCCAGGGCAGGTCAAGTTGGGCCACTGACCCTTCCTTTCAAAGGTCAAGGCCCATGTTACTCACAGGACTCCATGCCTGTGGCCTCCAGGGAGACACAGCACCTCCCTCTCCCCTCTGTACTACAAACTTTCTCTGTGACCACTGCCTTGCAACTCCCACCTCTGCCGGTCTCTAAACCTCAGATGGTTTCCACCAGGTCTGCCTGATGACCTCATCCAGAAGGGGAAGGACCTCAAGGGAGTGTCGGAGGTCGTGCAGAATGGGAACCACTTCAAGCTCACCATCACCACCGGATCCAAAGTGATCCAGAATGAGTTCACCTTGGGGGAGGAGTGCGAGCTAGAGACCATGACTGGGGAGAAAGTCAAGGTAGGAGATGCCCCTCCAGCCACACTCTGCTTCTGGAACTTTTCTTGGAGCTTGGTCCCAGGGCTTCCTCCCTCGAGGGTCACACCTCACATTCCCACCATGGACGCCCTATCTCTGAACTTACTTCTGGGGTGAGAAGCAGGAAGACAACATCAGCTCCTAAGGAAGAAGCTCTTAGGGAAAACTTCCCAAAGGACTGATGATGAGGGTGCTCTGGCCCAAGAATCTGAGCTCTCCCAATACTGAAGAACTGGCAGGACCATGCATACAGCAAGGGACTAAGTCCCAGGTTCTTCCAGGCCCAACAGTGGGCAAGTGGGGGTCAGTGAAAAACCTTTCACAGAACCCTGGGTCTCCTTGAGTCCAAATTAAACTGGCTTTGTTAGGCCTCGAGCCATTAGTCCTGGGGAGAAGCTTCCTGGAGGAGGTGCTGGCAACTCCAGAATACCAAGCCTTCAGGGGTGACCCCCGAGCCTCCGACCTTAGCTACCTCATCTGTAAAACAGGCACCGTCACCCTTCCCAGACTGAAGGCAGGGCTACATCCTTTCCGCTGGGCGGTGGCTCAGGTGTGTAATGAGCACTGGGTGCGGGCTGTGTGAGCGTCAGCAGGCGCTGGCATGGAGATCCAGGCACTGGGGTGCCCCCCACCAGGAGCCTCTCTTCCTTCCTTAGAAACTCCACCCACCCTAGCATGGCCAGCACCGCTGAGCAGCCGCCTCCACGCCTCCCCTCCAGACAACTTCTTGCATTGGGCTCAGCACGTCGGTATTTTTTACCTCTGATCAGTCTTTATTTCTGCTTCTCCAGCTACAACATTACAAGTCAGGAAATATGTGATAAAATTTAGGAGGAAAATCCTTTCCATGTGCCCATAGGAAGGGGCACGTGGTCATGGATTTTACCACAGATCTTTTCTGATTGTCCATTTTGGAGGCAAATTTTTAACATTGGCCAGTGTCTTCTGCTCCCTGTTTCCTCTTCCCGGGTTTCTGTTACCTCTCCCTGAATGCATAAAGCTTGAGAAGGATACCCCAAGAAGAACGATAAGCATGCTGGAATGTGCTCTCACAACAGGCCAGTTCTGAAATCTTGTTACCACCTTCCTCCATTAGCTTGGAGAATTGAGATTTTACTCAAGTTTGCTTCAGTGTTTTGAGCCAGTTAGGTGTTGTATGCTGATTTCTAGATCACCAAGCATAAATTTAAAAGTCTGGCAAAAGATAACCTGATTGTTTCTTCCAGTTATTTTCTCTTAAGTAAATTTTTTAATGTTTTTATTGATTTCAGAGAGAGGAAGGGAGAGAGAGAGAGAGAGAGAGAGAGAGAGAGAGAGAGAGAGAGAGAGAAACATCAATGATGAGAGAGAATCATTGATTGGCTGCCTCCTGCATGCTCCCCGCTGGGGATCAAGCCCACAACCTGGACATGTGCCTTGACCAGGAATCGAAAGGTGACCTCCTGGTTCATAGGTTGACGCTCAACTGCTGAGCCACATCAGCCAGGGCTTCTTTTAGTTTTTAAATACAATTCACTTCTATTATGAGTCAGAGAGCTGGGAGGTTGGCCTTATATAAAGATGAGCGATGGGTTGTTGTAAGCAGAGACCCATGCCGGGGAGCCAACCTCATTAGCAAATGCCTTGCTCCCTGCCAAACCCTTCCTCACAGGCCATCTCTTCTGTCCCCTGCAGGCAGTGGTTCAGTTGGAAGGTGAGAATAAACTGGTGACATCTTTCAAAGGCATCAAGTCCGTGACAGAACTCAATGGAGACACAGTCATCCACGTAAGTTGCCACTCTGAGCTGTGGCTCCCAGGGCTTGAGGGAAGAGGTGTAGGGCCAAGTGAAGAGCCACCTTTCCCCCCACCTTTGCTGCTGTTCATCTCTGCTGCCACCTCCTGAGGACCCACTATGTACCAGGCAGTTGACACACATATCTGCAATCTTTCCAGTAACCCTGTGTTTTCTAAATGGGGACACTGAGGCAACAAATAGCGAGGAAAGGCAGAGCTAGGGTTCCTCTGAGTGGGGTATGTCTCACAGGGCTGCCACCCACAGTTACACCACAGCACACCTTCAGGGGAACCACTCCCCTTACAGACAGGTTAGACTTGCACACTTATTACAATTGTGCAGTGTCTGCCAGTCAGGAGTGTTAGCCTAGGAGTTCAGTGCATTAAGGTAGCTTTCCAACAGATCAGTGTCTTGAGGAAGGGGCACCCTTTTCTAATTCACCAGACTTCACATGTGCGGGCAGCGACCCCCGCTGGGGCTTCCCCACTCTCCCTGGGCTCCTTCGGGCTGTCCTTCCACCACCACATTCCTGGTCCAGATTCACCACTCCAGCCTCCCCGTTTCCTTCTCTCCTCGTTGCGCTACCCTTCCTTCACCAAACCTAAGTAAGATGGGGCAAGAGAGGTGCTCTGTAGGAGACTCGGGGTCATGTAGAGCTACCAGCACAGCCCACCCTCCTCAGTCTCCACTGGGATTTGACCTCAGGACACACTCATGGGCTTGAGGGCAGAAATCCACTCGTCGCTTCCTGTGTGCCTCTGATTCACAGAACAGCCCTTCCACTGACACAGAACCCACATGCAAGGAAGGCTTTATTTGGCCAAAAGTTGGGCCCTTTTGTTGCTTTTTCTGTTTTATGACAGTGCAATGATTATTAGCCATAGCTCTTCTCTTCTGCCTCCACACTCACCAAGAAGCCACAAAGACGTCTATGTGCCCTACAAGCCCAGGGAAGGCAACAAATGCCTTTGCCCATTCGGCGTTAATAAGGAGAATCATATTCATGGCAGTTTTATGGCAGCTTATGAATCTGGCACACTGTCGTGGTGTGTGCCATGTCATCTTTGGTGCCTGGCTGCCAGCCACTTCTGTCTCCGACCCAGTGCAGTGTCTCTCCATCAAGTATGTCCCCTGGCTCTTCCTTGCCCCAGACTGTACTTTAGGGAGTAACAGCCGGGGTCTGTCATCACTCAGTCCAAGTGGAAAAATCCCTCAACTTGGGAGAGTGTGAGCACCCCCCACCCCCCAACCCCTGCATATTCACAGCAGATCAGGGAGGCACCAGCAGGGGAGCAGGAGAGGGTCAGTCCTGGGCTTAGCCTTGGCCAATGTCCTTGAATACTCTCCATCTCTTCTAATCCTCACATCTCCAATGAAGGAGGCAGGATGAGGGGTTTAATAGACAGGTTGACCTGTCCAAGGTTATCTACAATGAGTTGTAGAACCAAGGTTCAAACCCAAATCTTTCCATTCCATTCCATTGCTGCAGAAACTAAGAGACTCCTTTTTAACTCTAATGACATTGCCACAGTCTTGTTCAAGAGAATCAGTGGATCAGTGGGATGGTGGGAGGGGGAAAAAGGGAACATGCCTCAAAAACTGATGAGCCCAAGAAATCTAGTGTTTTTATATGCTTTGCAGCTTTGGAGGAAAATTATGTCTATCTGCTATGTTCCAGGCTGGGTGCCTCAGTGTTTCCATATATGTGTGTCCTTACTATTCAACATGCGTTTGGTACATAGTAGGCACTCAATAAAACTTTGAGAAATTGGATTGGACAAAACTGGTTTTGATGGTCTTGCTCTAACAGCCATTAATGTAGAAAAGTCTTCAGTAAGAGTCAGGACAACTCTCCACATGAGGAAGGAAGGTGACAAAAAGTTGGCCTGGGATTTTAGGAAAGATTGCCAACCCTTTCTCTGGTCCTATAAAAAAAAGAGGACTCTTTGGCCTGTTACATATGATAGCATATTTACAGCTATTTTGATGACTTAGTCATCTTTTGCAATTCAACATCAGATGGTTAGAGAGGTTAGATTGTATACTTATTACAATTTTGCAATCATACTTATTGCATGATTTCTTTTCTGACTTTCAGACCATGACATTGGGTGACATTGTCTTCAAGAGAATCAGCAAGAGAATTTAGACATCTTCACTTCATATTCTTTCACTGTGTAAAATTAATGTAATAACGTAAACTTTGTTTTAAAAAAATGTCTTTGTTTCTTGGTGGCCTCTCATGGATGGTGTTATTGACATCAGTAAGCACTGACCACCTATATTTTCATAAACTTTGATAACCTGCACATTCCATCCTCATGGGGTCAGGTCTGAAGCAGACCCCAGGCTGCCCACTTGGGCGACCCCACAAATATCATGAAATGTGGCTGGATTTGTAGAACAGCCTTAAATGACCTTTCCTAGGAGTTGGGGCAAATGGATACGCAGTGTGCTGGCCCAAAGGGAAGGGTGGGTCCCTGTGGGGACAGAGAGTGTGGCCACAGCAGCCTCCCCCACCAGTGGACATGAACAAAAAGAGCGGGTGCTGGCCCAACAATGAACAATTCTCCTCCTAGGGGAGGGCTGAGTGAGGAGCTTAGCAAGGGGTGCCAGAGTAAACAGAGGAAGCTCAGAAGGAAATCCCCTACATGCAATGAGCAGAGGCAGAATGTGGGAGAAGAATGATTTCTCTGAACAGTACCTTGTACCATGCTCTGGTAGTTGTTATGGGTTAAGCTGCATCTCCCCCAAATTTGCATGTTAAAGTCCTAACCCTCATTACCTCCAGACTGGGACCTTATTTCAAAACAGGGCCATTGCAGATGCACGAGTCAAGTTAACATGAGGTCATACTGGAGTAGGGTGGGCCTAACCCAATATGCTGGCATCCTTAGTAAAAGGGGAAATTTGGACAGAAACACCTCCATGGGGAGTACACAGCGTGAAGATAGGAGGTGTGCTGTCCCAAGCCCAGGACCCACCAGAAGCTGGAGCGGGGCCTGGAGCAGGTCCTTCCCTCGAGCCCTCAGAGGGAGCACGGCCCTGCCAGCACCTGCTCTCAGATGTCTGGCCTCCAGACTGGAAGAGGACACCCTGCTGTGCTGTAAGCCGCCCAGTCTGTAGCAGTTTGTTATGGTAGCCCTGGCAAAATCACAGTGTTCATCCCCCAACTGCCATCCTCTGACATTTCCATCTTCTTCACACCTTTCAGCTCCCAGAACTTGCCCAGCTCACAGAAAGCTCAACAAAAAAGCTATTTGGGGAAAATCCAGTCTTCCTCTTCTGTTTTCACACAGAACACTTTATTCTTTTTTCTCTTTTTTTTACAGTATTGTTGAGTATTTTTTTAATTTATTTTTTTAATAATTCTTTTTTTTCAAATTTTTATTAAGGTATTATATGTGTACATATCTTACCATTGCCCCCCCACCCCACTCCCATACATGCCCTCACCCCCCAATGTTTTGCATCCATTGGTTACTCTTATTGTTGAAAGTATTACATATGTCCCCTTTTCCCCCCCAATTAACTCCCTCCAGGCTGCCCCCACCTCCTCCTGCCCTGCCTCCCGCCCCAGGCCTTCAGCACCTTATTGGGTAATGCATATATGCATACAAGGTCTTCGGTTGATTACCTCCCACCCACCCACCCTCCCCCACCTTCCCTCTGAGATTTTGCACTCTGTTTCATGCTTCCATTTCTCTAGATCCACTCTGTTCATCAGTTTATTTTGTTACTTAGATCTCACATATGAGTCCGATCATGTGATACTTGGCTTTCTCTGATTGACTTATCTCACTTTGCATGATACTCTCCAGGTCTCTCCATGCTGTTTCAAAGGGTGAGAGATTCTTTTTTACTGCTGCATAGTATTCCATGGTATAAATGTACCACAGTTTTTTAATCCACTCATCTATTTATGGGTATTTGGGCTGTCTCCAGATCTTAGCTATTGTAAATTGTGCTGCTGTGAACATAGTGGTGCATATATTCTTTCTGATTGGTGCTTCAGGTTTCTTAGGATATATTTCTAGAAGTGGGATCACTGGGTCAAATGGCAGTTCCATATTTAATTTTTTGAGGACACTCTATACTGTTTTCCATAATGGCTGCACCAGTCTGCATTCCCACCAGCAGCAGAACACTTTATTCTGATATTTCTGATCACCAAATGTGTGTGTGTGGCGGGGGGGGGGGAGGGGGGGGGCAGGGAGAATGTTACCCACACCAAGCAATTTTAGGACACCAGCTGGGTGTGCTACAATTTAACTCAATTCTGACACTGTCTACCTGGAGATAGTGTCAGATCCCACAGTTAAGGGCTCAATCCTGTGAGACAGCCACCCTCCCACACAGGTTAGAGACCAATCGCAAGTATCAGGCCCCAGGTTCCCCACTGCTTCTGTCCAACTTGGCTGGAAATGACCTTCTCCACTTTGGATCCAATTATTTGCTGAAATAGCTCACAGAACTCAGGGACACACTCACATTCATCTGTTTATTAAAGGATATGATAATAAAAAAAATACAGGTGTGCAGCAGCATAGATGGACCTGGAGAGCATTATGTTAAGTGAAATAAGCCAGGCAATGAAAGAAAAATACCACATGATCTCACTCATTTATGGAAAATAAAGAACATTATAACCTGATGAATAAAAAGATAGATACAGAGGCAGTAAAGCACCGAACAGACTGTCAAATTACAGTGGGAAGGCTGGGGAGTGTTGGGGAGGGAGGGAAATAGATCAACCAAAGGACTTGTATGCATGCATATAAGCACACCAATGGACACTGTGGGGGTGGGATGAGGGCATGCGACAGCGGGTAGGGGAGGCTGGGGGAAGGTCAATGGGGAAAAAAAAGGAGATATATGTACTAATATATGTAATACTTTAAACAATAAAAAAAATAAAAAGAAAAAGAAAAAATACAGGTGAATAGCCGGATGAAGACATACATGGGAGGTCTGGGAGGGTCTGAGCACAGGAGCTTCTGTTCCTGAGGAGTTGGGGGTTGTCACCCTCCCAGTACATAAATGTGTTCACCATCCTGAAAGCTCTGAACCCCATACTATTGGGGTCTATGGAGGCTGCCTCATATAGGCATGATCCAGTATTAACTCCATTTCTAGCCCCTTTCCCTCTCTGAAGAAGTGGGAGATGGAGCTGAAAATGACAACCTTGGTCTTTCTTACTGCTTCCTCTTTCTGGGGACCAGAACCCACCCGGGAGCCACCCGGGAGCCCGCCCCAAGTTCCCTCATGGGAACAAAAGAGGGTCCTCGTGTTCTTATGACTTGAGAAGTAGGAGGGTTTCAGGAGCCCTGTTTCAGGGACTGAGGATGAAGACCAAATACATATTTCTTATTATAAATCACAATACCATAATAAAGGAATGAATTAACAAATGAATCTGCCACATTTTTCCCTCCTTTTTTCAACTTCTAGATTTGAAACCCAGTTAGTTGTTACTTAGATTATATCACAGTCAACCTAAGGCATCTCCTTCTCTCTCTCTCTCTCTCTCTCTCTCTCTCTCTCTCTCTCTCTCTCTTGCCTGCAAACCTCCACCCTGCTCATAGCCATCTTCCCCATAAACAGGGCTGATTCTATACTTCCTGGTTCATTGCCCAGCACATAAGGGTCAAACTCCTAAACCTGCATTCAAGTCTCTGTATCAGGCGTCAGTCATCTCTTTCTATAAAAACCTAGAAGGTGAACAGTCTCCGTCACCACCCTCACTTATGCTGGTGCAGCATGGAAGCAGCCACAGACAGTACACAAATGGGCGTAGCTATGTTTCAAGAAGACTTTACTTATGGACGCTGAAATGTGAATTTCATATGGTTTTTATGTTATAAAGTAATCATCTTCTTTTGTGTTTTTTTAATCGTTTAAACATGTGAAAACCATTCTTAGCTGATACGTTGTACAGAAGCAGGTGGCAGCCACATCCGAGCCATGGATGGTAGGTAGCTGGCCGACCCTCGCTCGATCATAGCTGCCCCCTCTTATCTAGCTTCGCTCCCTTTCCTGTAATATGCACACCAGCCAAGCCAAACAACCGCTCAGTCCCCTTGTGATTTAAGTGCCACCTCCTGCAGAAAAGCATCCTGCACTGCCCAGTTGTCATTTTATCTGCACCATTCTTGTAGAATGAAGTTCTTCCTGCCTTCCCCTATAGTGTTCTCCATACATGTGCCTTCCTTCTCCCACGTGGATCAGGGTCTTGTGGAAAGGGGAAAGCATTATTTCAGGAGCTAAGGCAGACTTAAGGAAAGAGCTTCGGAGCTTCAGTAAGGACTCAGGGTTGGGAGACACACACACACACACACACACACACACACAAAATCCAAAGAACTAATGGCATACTACAATATACAGCTCACAAAAATAAATTCCAGATGAACTAAAGAGCTAAATGAATAAATGTGAAATATTAGAAATAGACATAATTATAGGTAAGCAACTTGAATTGTAGAAGACCTTAAACACCATGCAAAAGCCATGAAGAAAAAGATTAATTCATTTTACTACCTCAAACATTTTTAATTTTATATGAAAAAAAGACACTGTAAACACAATTTCAAACAAAAGCAGCCATGTGGGAGAAAATATTTATGGCTTACGTAACAGAGGTTAATAGATGGAATATAAAAGCCTCCCCAAATTAATAAGAAGACCAACAAGTCAATGGCAAGGTGGGCTGAGGACATTCATGAGTAATTCACAATACGAGATACGCTTAGTGTCACAGTAATCAGGAAGGGGGGATGTAAGATGAGCTATCATTTTACAAATCAAACTAGCAAAAAGTAAAATGACTGGTAGTATCCAGTGTTTGCAAGGTGGTGGAGCTAGGAAATTCGTACAGCCCATATGGAGTACCATTTAACTGTATTCATTACTTTTTCTCAGCGTGACTTCCCTAGCACCTAGCAAAGCCACTGCTGTGTATCTCCCAGAGAAATGCTTAAACACATGCACAAAGAAGCATATAAAAGAGCAACATTAAAAACGGAAAACAAATGCCCATCAGTAAGAAAAGGTTAAATCAACTGGTAGATGAATTGGACATACTCTGAAATACCCTCTGGTAGATGAACTGGACATACTCTGAAATAACTTCTGGTAGATGAATTGGACAAGGCAGAGCTATATGGACTGTTATAGAACTACCTCTAAGACAAAGCTTAATCTTTTTTATTTAAAAAAGCAAGTTTTAGAACAATATCAACAGTATAATATCATTCATGTAAATTTTGTTAAAATGTGAAACAAAATTATCTATTTATATGTGTGTGTGAGAGAGAGAGAGAGAGATAATAGATGATTATATACTAGTAATAGCCATTATTCTACAGTGGGAACAGGAATTGTGTGGGAGGTCAAGAGAGCTTTCTGCATTATTTATATTGTTTGAATCTTTTGCAAGAAAGTAATTTTGTGGAACTATGTTTTTTTTAATGAGCAATGATTTTTTTTTAAAAAAAGCAGATGATGTAAAGTAAAAATATTGGGCTTCAAGATATAGTTCAACTAATCTATGAATTTCTATCTCAGTTTTCTCATCTGTAAAATGGGCAATACAATACTTCTCTCGTGTCTTTTATAAGAAGCCTATGAAACAATGCAAACACCATCCAAGTGAAACATGTTATTATTTCCACTTGGATTCCTCAGGAAACTGCAGTGGGTTTGACATTCAGACCATGAGCAGAAGCTCTGTTATGCCCAGAGGAACATCGGTGAGTAGATGAAGGGGCACAGAGAGGAAAAGCAGTTTGCCTGGGACGACCCAGCTGGTAAATGGTGAAGCTGAGGTCCTGGGACTCTCAAGACACAGGAGGAGCGAAGTGGTAGAAATAAGGTACCTCAGCCAGGTCTCTAGGCAGCTGAACAAATCCCCAGTCTCCTCCTAATTGGGAACAACGCCGGGTTTAGAAGGGGATTGTTTATATGTTTTACCTGAAAAGGAGAATAAATTTTAAATGCTGAACTTAGATTTTGTACAGGTGCCCGAAGCCTGCTTTTAGAAAATTGAATAAACAGCTGTTGGTTGTATCAGCTATTGTTACCCCCTTTTTCCTCCTGACCCTTCTGCCTTCTCTCTCCTGCTGTTCTGTGTACATCGCACCAGCAGAGGGCACTCCTTCTCAAAGCTAATTGATTTGAGAAGAGCCAGTTTGGGTGTATATAGCCACACAAAAGTAGACATTTCTGTGGGGTTTCTTCTTCTTTTTTTTTTTTTTTTAATATATTTTTATTTATTTCAGAGAGAAAGGGCGAGGGAGAGAGATATAGAAACATCAATGATAAGACAGAATCATTGATTGGCTGCCTCCTGCACACCTCACACTACAGACAACCCTGGCATGTGTCCTGACCGAGAATCGAACCATGACCTCCTAGTTTATAGGACGATGTTCAACCACTGAGCCATGCCAGCCTGGCTTTTCTTCTTCTTTTTAACTGATTGCCATTAGAGTAAAGAAAGTGATTTTTTCTTTTTTGTGGGAAGGTGGCTCTCAGTCCATACTTAGTCTTCAGAGCACTTTTCTATACATACTTGAGGTAGAGTGACCACCCGATGATTTTCTAGGACTTCTTACCAGAAAAACATGGAGACGTGGAATTTATTTATCTGCTTTACAACCTAGCCTCGTTAAGCCAAGTCAGGGCAGGGCAGCACTCAGCTCTGAGGACACAATGGTCCCTGGGAGACTTGCTGGCTAGCAGGGAGGTCAGCCCATAATCCATATGGTGACAGTATGATCTGTGCCATGACGCCGGTGTGAGCAAGCTCCAGAGCCTGCCTACCCAGGAAAACGTCTCAGAGGAGGTGGCATTACACCTGACTCACAAAGCGTCCAAGGAGATTTCTTTGGCAGGGAGGGGTGGTAAAATGAAGGCTTGGCAAGAGATGAAGCAAAGAAGGACAGAGTCTCTGCCATGAATAATCCTTTTACTCTGGCAAGGAGGTTAGACTTGAACCTGGAGACCATGGGGTGTCATTGAAGGGTTTTCAACTACAAGAATAGCATGATACTAAGGGTGTTGTAGAAAAATTATTCTGGCTGTGCTGTTGAGAATAATGAGAAAGGCCAAGGCTGAACACAGAGAGACCATTAAGAGATGGTGGAAGCCTAGCTGGTGTAACTCAGTGGTTGAGCATCAACCCATGAACCAGGAGGTCATGGTTCGATTCCTGATCAGGGCACATATCCGGGCTCAATCCCTAGTAGGGGGCATGCAGGAGGCAGCCAATGGATAATTCTCTCTCATCATTGATGTTTCTGTCTCTCTCTCCTTCCTCCTTCCTCTCTCTGAAATCAATAAAAACATATCTTTTTTTTTTTTCTTTTAAAGAGACGGCAGCAATGGTCCAGGCAAGAAATGTTGAAAGTCTGAACCAAGACAGTGCCTGGGAGAACAGAGCAAAGCAGAAAGGTTCAAGAGCATTTAGGAATTGGAATCAATGGGCTCTAATAATTAGATGTGAGAAATGTGTTAGAAAGATGTATGTCAGGGTTGTGCCTGCAGGAAGTAAGGCACACTCAAAAACAGAAAGGGTTCTCTTTTTTGGTCAAAATGGTTCTCTTAATGAAAATTGAATGCAAGCTCCATCCATAAAGGTGTAGTTAAAGTAAGAGGAGCCGACAAAATAAGTGAGACGCCCAAGGACTAGCCACCACAGAAAGTCATTACCGTCCATGGGCCTGGAGGGGTAACATAGGGATCAGCATTACTGGAGCTCAGTGAGAGCTGGAGCCATCAGAACCAACAACAGGAGTTGAATCCTTGCTGGCAAGGGTTTGATTGCCTGGCCTGAGTCACATGCAATGGTGCGTTGGAGCTAGATAGCACTGGCTCCCAACTCAACATACAGCGTGGTAGCTTGACATTGGCCATGGTGAGAGTATTTACAATATGGAAATCAGCAAATGTTACAAACATTTACCAGCACACCACTGACTCTTGGGCCATCACTGTATGTCAGGAAATGCTGTGCTGTGATAGATTCAGGCTGGGTCCTGAGCCAAGCCATCCCAGCAGTCTCCTAAGAACCTCATGGTGCAGAGGAATGGCTCTAAGAGCAAGCATGTCAAACTCATGGCCCGTGGGCCACATGCAGCCCACAACGAATATTTTTGCGGCCCAGACAATATAATGGTATGTAAGGAACGTTTTAATAAAAATTTTGTAACTTAATTTTTACAATATCCTGTTATACATAATTATTAATAACGAACTACAACATTCACTAATGACTGATTACTATAATCATGTTGCATTCATTTCCCTTATGCATAGGTGCACCATTTCTCTCCACTAATACTAGCAGTGAATATTTTAGCAGCTGATTGCCATATCATTTGTTTTGTACTGACTTGTTTGGTGTGCGAAACAGGAAATATTTCGCTTTCAGAGAACAAGAAAAATAGGTTTATTTGTGTTATGCTTATTAATTTGTGCAGTTATTCAGTGTCTGGTAAGTTAATGTTCAAAAATATTAATTTTTTGTTAAAATGTTCTATTATTTTATGTTAACAATGACTCATTTATTTCAGCCCTTTGTATTCAGCATGTCTCTATGGAAATAAACCTACATTTCTATGAAAATTGAAGCTTTTGGTTTTTTGTTTTTTTTTGTTGTTGTTTTTTTGTTTTGTTTTTTTGTGTGTTTTTTTTATGCATAGATTATGTACTTTTATTTATTTATTTATTTTTTTAAATTTAATAAATCTTTATTGTTCAGATAATTACAATTGTTTCTCCTTTTTCCCCCCATAGCTCCCCTCCACCTGGTTCCCACCCCACCCTTTGCCCTTACCTCCCCCACACTGTCCTCATCCATAGGTGTACGATTTTTGTCCAGTCTCTTCTTGCACCCCCCATTCCCCTTTCCCCCTGAGAATTATCAGTCCACTCCCTTTCTATGCCCCTGATTCTATTATATTCACCAGTTTATTCTGTTCCTCAAATTTTTAATTCACTTGATTTTTAGGTTCACTTGTTGATAGATATGTATTTGTTGTTCATAATTTTTCTCTTTACTTTTTTCTTCTTCCTCATCTTAAAGAATACCTTTCAGCATTTCATATAATACTGTTTTGGTGGTGATGAACTCCTTTAGCTTTTTCTTATCTGTGAAGCTCTTTAACTGACCTTCCATTCTGAATAATAGCTTTGCTGGGTAGAGTAGTCTTGGTTGTAGGTTCTTGCTGTTCATCACTTTGAATATTTCTTGCCACTCCCTTCTGGCCTGCATAGTTTCTGTTGAGAAATCAGCTGACAGTCGTATGGGTGCTCCCTTGTAGGTAATTAACTGTTTTTCTCTTGCTGCTTTTAATATTCTCTCTTTGTCTTTTGCTCTTGGCATTTTAATTATGATGTGTCTTGGTGTGGTCCTCTTTGGATTCCTTTTGTTTGGGGTTCTGTGCGCTTCCTGGACTTGTAAGTCTATTTCTTTCACCAGGTGGGGGAAGTTTTCTGTCATTATTTCTTCCAATAGGTTTTCAGTATCTTGCTCTCTCTCTTCTTCTGGCACCCCCATAATTCTGATGTTGGTACACTTAAAGTTGTCCCAGAGGCTTCTTACACTATCTTCAACTTTTTGAATTCTTTTTTCTTTTTTTTGCTTTTCCGGTTGAGTGTTTTTTGCTTCTTTGTATTTCAAATCTTTGACTTGATTCTTGCGTTCCTCTAGTTTGCTGTTGGGTCTCTGTATAATATTTTTTATTTCAGTCAGTGTATGTTTAATTTCTAGTTGGTCCTTTTTCATATCTTCGAGGGTCTCGTTGTATTTATCGGCCTTTTCTAGGATATTCTTGAAGAGCCTTATAACCGTGGTTTTGAATTCTATATCCAGTCGTTTGTTTTCCTCCATTTCTTTTGTTTGTGATCTGTTTCTTCGTCTCCCCATTTTTCACTGCTTTGCTGAGTTGGTAGAGTAGCTTTGTGTGCTAGGTTTCCTATATGGCCTAGTGGGTCGGCCTCCCCAGTTAACCTGAGGTGGACACTCTTGGTGCACCCCTTTGTGGACTGTGTGTACAGCCTTGTTGTAGTTAAGTCTTGATTGTTGTTGGTATCACGGGGAGGAATTGACCTGCAGGCCAGTTGGCTGTGAGGATCAGCTGTGTCTATGCTGGGAGAAGTTCGGTGCTGGAGACAGCCTTATAGGATTAGCCTTGCCAGATTGCAAAAACCTTTGTGCTCAGCTTGGAAGGGGTGGAGTCTCAGGGCGGGGCAGACAGTCTTGGCTTCCCGTCAGCCCTGCCCTTGGGCGGGTCTCCAGACCTCTGCCTTCCGAGGTTCCCGAGTTTCCTGAGTTTCCGCCTTACAGTCCAGATTTCCCTGGTAAGAGCGTAGGTCCCCAGGGGCTCGCCCGGATCTGCGGTTCAGTGCAGTCAGGAGCCTCTGACTCCCCTCTGCCAGGGATAGCCCGTGGCAACCTCCACAGTCAGTCTTTGTGTGCACTCACGCCTCCAGACCCCTGCCCCTGCCGCCGCGGCTCCCGAGTCTCCGTGTGCCTTTCTCTCTACCTGACAGTCCAAACTCCCCCTGTATGAGCCTGGGTCCACAGGGTTTCACCCGGAACTAAGGTTCACTGCAGTCGGAACTGGGGTTCAGTGCAGTCGGGGGCTTCTTTCCCCCTTCCGCCAGAGAAAGCCAGCCAGGCACTCCACCGCCCTTCCTCTCTGTGCGCGCGTGTCTCCGTACCTCTGCTTTTTGCCGCTCCTTCTCCCTGAGATTTCCTCTTTCCTTCTAGTTGTAGAATTTCCACTCAGCCAGCTTTCCTGTGGTTCTGGATGGTGTCCGTTCTATCTTTTAGTTGTAGTTTGAAATTGTTGTGCGGGGCAGCAGTTTAGGTGCTTACCTATGCCGCCATCTTGGTTTCTCCTCAGATTCAGCTTTTGGTTTTTTGCAGCCCACATAAACTTAAACCTTGTTTATTTGGCCCATGTTAGCCTTGGAGTTTAACATGCTTGCTCTAAACAGTGGTTTTCAACTTTTCTAATGCCGCGACCCTTTAATACAGTTCCTCATGTTGTGGTGACCCCCAACCATAAAATTATTTTCGTTGCTACTTCATAACTGTAATTTTGCTACTGTTAATGAATCGTAATGTAAATATCTGTGTTTTCCGATGCTCTTAGGCTCCACAGCAGCGGTTCTCAACCTGTGGGTTGCGACCCACAGGTTGAGAACCACTAGCAGGGTTGCGACCCACAGGTTGAGAACCACTAGCAGGGTCGCCTAAGAGCATCGGAAAACACAGATATTTACATTACGATTCATTAACAGTAGCAAAATTACAGTTATGAAGTAGCAACGAAAATAATTTTATGGTTGGGGGTCACCACAACATGAGGAACTGTATTAAAGGGTCGCGGCATTAGAAAGGTTGAGAACCACTGCTCTAGAGGAAGGGTTGGTAGCGTTATCAGAAGTGGGGAGAAGTTGAGCTGAAAAGATAAGCTACAGAAGCTCATTATAGGGGGTGAAGGAGAGGGAAGCATCTAAGATAATATCCCAGATCTTGGGGAGCTAAGTAGATGGTGAGGTGGTGAGTAAAGGTATAGAGGGAAGTGATGAGTGAGTTCAGGTATGAACAAGTTGAGTATGAGTCGCCTGAACACCTAAAACCACAAGGAAGGCAATAGTCTTCCATTTAAGAAACATACATTCTAACAAGACAGATGGTGAATAAAATGCAAAGGACTGTCTTACAAGGCCAAATGCAAATGCCAGTTAAAGTCATAAACATGTAGCTGGAATTCTAGCTGCTGCTTCAAATTGCAGTTCCCTGCACTGCCCCAGCTCTTTGCCGTACTCGGGAAGGTGCAGGGTCTGCAGGAGGATTCAGGACTGGTGGGCAGGGGGAAGCACAAAGACTGGCTGTGATGTGCTAAGTGAGAACTTAGAAACCCTGACTTGGTGAATGAGGAAGAGAAAAAGGCCGATTGGACATGGCTGTCAGTGTGACGGATAGGAAGGAAAAGTCGTTCTCCTGGTGCCTGGGAATCAGGACTCCAGTCCCAAGCTGTGCCTGCATGACTGGTCTGAGGGTTGAGAGCAAGCCTGCTGGGTGGCAGAATGATGGCCTCCAAAGCTGTCCATGTGCGAATGCCTGGACCTGCGAATGTGTTCCCTTACATGGCAACAGGGTGTTTGCAGATGTGATTAGGTAAGGACCTTTGAGAGGACGCGGTTATCCTGGGTGATCCCAGTGGCCCCAATCTAGTCACAAGGGTTCTTATAAGTGAAAGAGGAAGGCAGGAGGGATGCAATTGCTGGCTGGGGGGCCACAAGCCAAGGAATGGGGGCATTCTAGAAGAAGATTTTAGAAACTGAAAAAAGGTAAGAAACAGATTCCTGACCTGGCCTGTGTGCTTAGTGGTTAGAGCATCTGCCTGTGCACGGAAGTGTTTCGGGTTCAATTCCTGGTCGAGGGCAAGTACCAGGGTTGCGGTTTGCACCCCTCCCCCAGTTAGGGCATGTGTAGGAGGCAACCAATCAAAGTATCTCTCACATCAATGTTTCTCTCTCTCTCTCTCTCTCTCTCTCTCTCTCTCTCTCTCTTTCTCTTTCCCCCCTCCTCCCTCCTTTCCACTCTCTCTCTCCGAAAAGCAATGGAAAAAATATCCTTGGGTGAGAATCAACAAACAAAACAAACAAATAAATAAATAAATAAATAAATAAATAAATAAATTCCTCCCCTACAACCTTCACGAGGAACACAGCTCTGCTGACACCTAGATTTCAGACCCATTTGGACTTCTGATCTAGAACAGTAAACTAATAAATCTGCATTGTTTTAAGTCACTAAATTCATGGTAATTTGTTATAACAAAAGGCAACAAATACAACTCCTAAAGACCTCTGAGAAACTGTGCCTGGACCAGAATGTTCTGAGACCAAGCCCTGTGAGGTGGAGAGGTTGAGGCTGACAGGGAGGACTAAGTTCATGCCAGAGTCAGTGAGCCCAGGTGTTGGCTGTGGTCATGCTGCACATGGTGCTTTCCTGAGCTTGATGAGCGCTCCTGGACAACCTGAGATCCGGTGATTTGTATGCAATGCTGCGCCAGGAGGAACCAGGGGCCTCAAGAAGTGCTGTTTATCTCCATGCACAGGGTGTTCGTCATTCACAAGTGTGCACACCGTGGTCCGGAAGCGTGCACCTCTGACTGCCCTCAGACATGGCACGACACTCTTTTCTGTGCCCCAACCACACGGATTCCCTCCTGCACCCTATAGAGAAGTCAACCCTGAGCAATTCTCCCAATAGTGGCTGTATCTGGGCTTTAATAGTTGTGTCTGTCAATGCATTGGTGGCTTGGTCTGAAGGGTATGAATCAGAGGTTTTACACTGGTTTGTTATGACCCGGGGGTAGAGGTTTCAGAATGCAGATTTCACTCCAATTTAAGTAAAGATTTCTTTAATGGTCTCTAACTATCCATTCTGCTACTTCCATATAGCAAACCCCATTTTACAGACTGAAACACTACCAATTAATGTGTTCTTCCAACGTTAAGCCAGTTACCGTGGTGTAAATATTCCCACCATGGCCAATGTCAAGGTATCAATGTGATGTTGATGAATGTAGAGTTGGGAAGAGATGTGTACTATCAGCTCTCACAGGCTGGTAAAAGCTGGTTCCAGCATACACTGTTTATCTCTACCCTTTACCTTCACTCTCTGATTAGGAGAAGGAACACCCCAACAGTAGCAAGGTTGAAATGCTCATGGAGTGCTTATGATGGGCCAGGCACTGTTCTAAGAACTTTACATTTAAAACATTTAATTCTCGCCCAGCCAGTGCGGCTCAGTAATTGAGCTTCAACCTATGAACCAGGAGGTCGTGGTTCAATTCCCAGTCAGGGCATATGCGTGGGTTGCAGGCTTGATCCCCAGCAGGGAGCATGCAGGAGGCAGTCAATCAATGATTCTCTCTCATCATTGATGTATCTATTTATCTATCTCCCTTGCTCTCTGAAATCAATAAAAAATATTTTTAAAAAATAAAATATTTAATTCTCATAGCAACTCTGTGTGGTGGGTAGAAATGAGGAAACTGAAGCATGGGTGAAATTACCAGTCCAAGGTAAGAGCTTGTGATATAAACTTAATCTGTTTCAGTGTCCATAATCTTAAAAACTACACTAAATTATTCTCTAAAACTGCACTAATACAGTAGCCACTAGCCACACTGGCTATTTTAATTGAAATTAAATAAAATTAAAAATTCAATTCCTCACTCATACCGGACACATTTCAAATGCTGGATAGTCTCATGCAGCTAGGGGCTACTGTATTGGGCAACACAGATATAATACATTTCCATCATCACAGGAAGTTCTATAGACAGTGCTGCCCTAAATAGATCTTCAGAAAGAAAGAAGCCACACATATCTGTTTGGAAACAGTGGGTTTAATGGCCTTTGTTGACGGCTGTAACATAAAAACTCAAAATGCACAGTCCCTATCTCTTCTGCTCTGAGAAGTAAATTCATTCACTTATTCATTCATTCATTCAACACACATTAACTGAGCACCTACTATGTTTCAGGACCTGTGCTAGGTTCTGGGGATAGAAAGATGAATAAAGGGACACAGCTCCTGCCCTCCAGGAGCTCACAATCTGATAGAGGAGGCAGAGAATAATACTGCCATGAGGAGAGAGTTATGATGGGAGATTCGAGGGTAATACCAGAGACTCAGGCAGCCAGCTGAATTGAAGGCATTCAGGGAAGGCTTCAGAGATGGGGTGATTTCCAAACCAGATGCTGAAAGATGAATAGGAGTCGGCAGGTTTTAGCTATTTTAGGTAGAAAACTCAGAGAGGCATGGAGAACGTGGGTCACTCAGGGACCGGGGCGTGAGTGGGTTCGACTGAAGTCTAGGATGCAACAGAAGCAGAAGTCAAGTGTTCTCAGGTGGTGTGCTGAGGAGGGATGGATGTTGGGGAGGGGAGATAGGAAAGAGAAAGAGAAAAAATTTTATTCTAGATGTGCTGAGTTTGATGTGCCTGCAGAACATTCAAGAGGGTGTGTGGGGCTGGAGTTCAAGAGCAAGGTTGGGAAATACGGATTTAAGACCATCAGACTCAAGATACAGAACACACCAAGGGCCTGGCGAGCTCCTGCAGGGAGTGTGCACAGACTGAGATGAAAATAAAGTGAGAGTGACCGGATGAACAAAACCAACTACAGGAAATGCCACATATCAGGGCACGTGGAGCAGGGACAAAGGGAGACTGAGAAACCACATCAGAGCATCAGCACGAGGAAGTGGTGTTCCAGAAATCAGTGTTGGGAGTGTCAACTGATGCAAAGATGCCAAGTAATGCAACAACCAAAAAAGACCCACTAAAATTGACCTTGGTAAAATCTCTTCTAGTGGAGTTCAGGAAGCCAGCCTGCAGTGGTTTCAGGAAGAAATTAAAAGTGAAGAAGAGAAGATGAGCCCTGGCCAGTTTATTTCAGTGGATAGAGTGTCATCTTGCGGACCAAAGGGTCCTGGGTTTGATTCATGTCAAGGACACATACCTGATTGTAGGCTCCTCTCCGGCCCTGGCCCTGGTCGGGGCTCATGCAGGAGGCAACCAATTGGTGTGCTTCTCTCACATTGATATTTCTCTCTGTCTTTCCCTCTTCCACTCTCTCTAAAAATCAATGGATGAGGGTATGTGACAGGGGGTAAGGGAGGCTGGGGGAAAAAAAAGGAGATATATGTACTACTATATGTAATACTTTAAACAATAAAATAAAATTTTTAAAAAAAGAAAAGAAAAATATCCTCTGGTGAGGATTTTTAAAAAAGAAAAAGAAAGAAAAGAAAAGGAGATAACTATGGGAGACAAACCCTTTAAAAAATACTCAGCTGTGAACATTATCACTGCAGATCACCCCCAGCATATTTACTGACAGCATTGAAAAAGCTAGAAACATGTCAAGGATCCAGGGTGGAGAAAGAGTAATAAGTGAAGCCGGGCCCAAGACATAGGGGAGGAAGGAGTCCAGAGCACAGGTGGAGAAGGAGCAGGGCTCCTGTCCACTGGTGTGAGAAGGAGGGGTAGGTGCAGGCATGACATGTGTGACTGTAGGAAGAGGAAATTGAGGGAATCCCAGGTATATGTGTTTCCAAGTGTCTCCCTCAGCTTCATCCTGAAAAGACTTCTCCCATCCTCGTCACCCAAACACTGAATATCCCAGACCATGGGTGAGACCAACAGCCCCAGAGACACCTGCACAGTTGGGTGAGCAGCCACCTGAGACTCCAAGCACCGCCACCCTCAGCTCAGATGTGATCCCCTCCGTGATAGTCCACACACCCACCAAACAGGCCCTCTACTGCACCCCTCTCTCCATACAGCTTATATCGCATTATTATTACACGGCGCTTTAATTGTCTGTTTACATTTTGCCTCCCCATCTACTTTTGGAACTTCTTTATCTCTAGGCCTACAAATACTTGCAGGATGAGGTGAGCTATAAGATGAATTAAATTGAATTAAACTGAGTTGAAATGAACCAACATGACACTGAGGAACACAGAGCACAACATTCCCTTAGCAACAGGGTTGAGCAATACTCTAACTTCACCATCAAGGGTCTCCCCAGAAGCCCACTCCCTCCAGAATGTCTCCCCAGTTCCCGAGCCACAGTGCCCCCACGCACACATACACACACACCAGGCAGGTCCTCATTGCTTCTTATGGAACAGAGATGGCGCCGGGTCGCTGCTGGGCTCAGCCATGACCTGCATGGGCTGGTTGTTCAGGGCAGCCTCGCGCATCTTGCGGTACATGAACTCGTTCTGGTGGAACAGGCGCAGCTCCATCTCTGTCTGCATCCGCATGGCCTGTGGGACGCAGACACACCAGGAACAGTGATGACAAGCCCCAGGACAGGGTGGTCCTGGCCTCCCTGGGCCCTTTTGGAAAAGGCAGGCAATGGGTGAAATGACTCCCAGTCACCAAGATTCAACTGTGCCCCCTCAGAGGATACATCCACCAGGGGCCTAGAGTCCTGGCCGCAGGTCAGCTTGTTAAAGAGTCAGACCCCTGAGAGAGTAGCTGAGGGGTTGTTCTCAGGAACCATCCAGTGGGGATCTAGATTTGAACCCTGGCCCCTGCACTTGGGTCCCACCTTATGCAAGGAGAATCCCTTCAGCCCTCGGTTTCCTCATACATGAAAGGGGTAAGATGTCTTCCTACTTCCCAATAGACCAGGGAAATTACAATATGTGACACACACAGGAAGTTCTCACTTCCCCATGTGTTCTTTAAGAAATATCTATTGCTCAGCCAGTGTTGCTCAGTGGTTGAGCATCCACCCATGAACCAGGAGGTCATGGTTTGATTCCCAGTCAGGGCACATGACCAGTTTGTAGGCTTGATCCCTGGTAAGGGGTGTACAGGAGGCAGCCGATCAATTATTTCTCTCTCATCATTGATGTTTCTCTCTCTCCCTCCTCCTCTTCCTTCCTCTTTCTGAAATCAATAAAAGCATATTTTCTTAAAAAAGCATACTTAACAAGCACCAGGCATCACTGAGGGGCCAAGGATGCAGCAGTGAATAAGACTGGCAAAAACTTTGCCTTTGACAAGCTTAAATCACTAGACATGAAGTCTGTCTCCTCATACACTTTATGACACCAAGTCTTTCATCTTTCACTACACTGCACTGTCTGAGGACAGCTCCTTGAACTCAGTCACTCTTGAATAAACCAGCCCTTCAAAGCAGAGACTGAGAGCATGCCATGTGCCAGGCACAGTTCTCAGTGCTGTTCACAGTCATTGCACCCTCCTTACAACTCTCTTCTCTTTCTCCAGTTTACCAACGAGGAGACTGAGGCACACACATATTCAATATTTGCAGTACATGGCTAGAAAATGGCGAAGCTGGAACTCAATCCCAGCAGTCTGCCTCTAGAGCTTGTGCTCCCCAGTCCACTCATTCTGTAATGCACATTTTGTCACACACACACACACACACACACACACACACACACACACACACACACCATTATTTAGGTTTTCTCAGTCAAGCCTGGAACATCTCAGGGGTCAAGTCTCAGCTGTCATCCACCAGCTATTTGACTATGAACAGCTTACTCCCCTTCCCTGAGCCTCAGTTTCCTCATATGTAAACAAGGGGAGTGGCCTTTGTGAGCTCCCTTCAGGTCCAGCTGGCAATCTAGGGACTTTCCCAGAGCACAGTTCAGAAGTCAGCTCTCATCCTCAGAGAGCTCAGAGCAGGCAGGGGGCCCAGCGTCAAGGTGCTACTTGCCTCCAAGTCCTTGGTAATTGGGTGGGTGGGTCCATGTGTCACCAGGAGAATGGCATAGGCTTTGCAGATCATACCGTGCCCCACCTCAATGTTACCAGCATGCCAGTTGGTCAGCCCCGCCCGCATCACGGCCATGCCCAGTTGGGCATTGTTGGGGTGGTAGAGCTTCCTGTAGAGGCAATAAAATAATCATAACACATAATCCCAGCCTCCCTTACATCTGCAGAGTATTTGACAAGTTATAAAGTGTTCTTATTGAAGTCCTTCTTCTTTCCCACCAGTGCCACGAAGCATCTGCAGCCCACTGGGAGGGGACTGAGGCACAGACAGGTGGGAGATTGCCAGAACCCCACACAGGGAAGCTGTAAGAGCTGAGACTCTCACCTGAGTCTCTGAGCCACATCCTCATGGGGACAGGAATCAGGATTGTGCTCTGAACGTTACTACGGGAACCTGGGAGCTCTCGGTGCACCCAGCCCTCTCCTGGGAAAGCAGTAGAAAGGCCAAAGGGAAAAAAATAACTAGAATGTCCTTCTTGGGACAGAAGTGCATTTTTCCCTCCTTGGCACCTTCTTAACAGAGCTTCCTTTTAATGTGTTATATAGTTTTCCCAGATTTTATTTATGAGTAACATCCTCCCCCCAAAAATGAACCTTCTTGTGCCAATGTAGTCATTTAGCCAGATATGCAAATTCACATGCCAATGTGAACAGAGTGGACATCAACAGAGGGAAGGCAGGGACATTCTATTTTATACTTTACAATTTTAATGAATGAAAGCTCACAGGATTTTCTGTGTTGGTTGTTAGGGGGGACCCTTTCTAAACATTTAAAATCAAGCTGGACTTGGCCATCAGGAAATCAGAAGCCACCAGCAAATAATAGATGTGCTGCAGGATTCGGGAAAGACCAGGGATGACAAATAGGTTTCATTTTAGGTACCAACTCTGAGTATTTGGTCATTATTAAGAGGAGCACCATGATAAAAGAGCATTCCACTGTAGAGTTCCGATTACCGCTGTTTTCTGTGGTACAGGAGGAAGAGGTAGCAGTATGCGTGCCCTCTATTTGTCCTGCCTGGAGTAGACACATTTCCAGATTATCTGACACCCAGGATTGTCACCTACACATAGCCATCCACCATCCTCCTGGCGTAGTACGAGGCCTCCTCAAACGCCTGGAGGTAGGAGAGGACCTCGGAAACAATGCTCAGCATCCTCAGCATGTAGATATTGGTGTCAGCAAACACCGAGTCCTGCTTCTCCAGGCACTCCCGGCACAACTTCACAACCTAGAAGAGACGCAGGCCCTGTTCGTTACCAACACGCCATGACACGTGCTTAATTCACATACAGGAGCAGCACAATGACATTGAACACTCCTTCTTTGAAAGTTGAGGAGATTGCTTACAATTTGTGATTTGAATAGCAAAATGGTCTTATTTGGGTAAGATGTAGAGATGGAAAGGGTAACACGAGAAGTTTCCATATATAAGTCAGTTGGTAGCAGGGAATTAGGAAATATATATATTATTATATATTTTATAAATATATATAAAGATATATATATATAAAGATATATATAAAGATATATTTATTTTTTTTATAAATATATATAAAGATATATATATATATATTTATATCTTATAACAGTGCAATGAGATAATTACTATGAATATTCCCATTTTACCAGAGTCTCTGCTCCTATGATTCTCTACTCTGGCTGTGCTCTAGATTAACCTAGACACCTTTCTAAAAACATCAATGTTTAGGCCTTACCCTCAGACCAATTGAAACCAAATACATGGGGGAGGGACCCTGGCCTGTATAGTTTGTATAAGCCCCTGGTGGTCTTTATGCACAGTGGGGGCGAACAATCAGGTTGTCCTGCTTGAAGTGTACAGGATGGATAGACAGACAGGGAGGCTCCCGGGAAGCTAGAAGACCCATCAGGAGATCACCCCATTGGCCCTGGTGAGAAGTAAGATGGACCTGACCCCAATCAGCTTGGAGTCAGGCATTTCCAACTGATTCACATATAGACATAGGCTTGGGTTGCACTCTACAAAGTCAGATGGTCCTTAGACTTGGATTTCTCACTGTTCTCTTCTCTTTCCCTTGCCACTCTCGTGGAGAAATGCCACACACTTCTTTCCATTTTAAGTGAATGGAAACTAACTTTGCTCTGAGACGCTCCCAGAGGCCCATGAGGCAACTGGGTGGGGGTGGGGCAACATATGGGCTGGCAATCAATCCATCCTGAAGGTAGCATCCAGCCCTACACCTGCCCTAGCAATTTTGAATGGAGAAAAGGATAAATGAAGAGGAGAGAAGCCAGAGGAATGGAGTGAGCAGAGCCCTCCTGATTGCTCTGGCTCCATTATTGTGCTTCTGACATACACTTTCCATATTGTTCAATAACACTTTGTTCATGTGACCGTCTCCCCTGCCTAACAGAACTCCTGGGAGTCAAGGAGCATGTCTTGTGTGGATCACCCCAGAAAGGCCTCAAAAATGTGCAATGAATGACTGAGTCAAGGATGAAAATGAAGACCAGATACATACCTGAGTTGCTTAAAGAGCTTGGAAAAAATATGGATTTATGGTCCCTGTGCTCTGTTGCAGATAAATTATATCTTAGGGGGTGAGCACAGGAATCTATGTTTCTAAAAAGCTGTCTGGGTGAGTTCAATGCAAGTGCTCTGCAGGTCAGTATTTGGCAGTGGGTCTCAACTTTGGATGCACTTTGAAACCACTTTCGAGCTCTAAAAATCCCAATGTCTGGGTCCCACCCCCAAGAGATTCTGCTAAAGTGTCCTGGGTCAGGATCTGAGCAGTAGGATTTTTCAGTGGTTATAGTATACAGCCAGCTGAGAACTCCTGGTGCTCTGAGAGCCATGGCTGAAGGCTCAGTTACTGGACACTGGAAACTGAAGCTAGGACATGCATTTAATTATGGGAAAGCGAGCAACCTACTGCCATCTCCATTTCTCCATTTCTAGTGCCAACTTGTAATACCACAACCCCCCAGGGACATTTGTCAGGCTGCCTGAATTCTTCCCAGACCAGTTTCAGCGGTTGAACAGTCACTGAGAACACACCCCTAAGGAGTGCTAAGAGCTTGAGGGCAAGAGGAGTCCTGGTCTCAACAAAAGGACATCTTCAGAAAAACAACCCGCTTGGCAGCCTCTCCATCTTCAGCCCACCCCATTTCCCTCCCTTCCTAGAGAACCTTTCTGCCCTCCTCCCCACCCTTACCCACCATAAACATGAATCCTTACCTCATGGTACAAGCCCTCGGAGCGAGCCTTGTCAATCTTTTCTAGTGTATCCTTGGAGACTTGTATCATCTCTTTGACCACATCCTGAGAGGACTGAGAGAAGGAGGGACACTGAGTTACATCTTCACATAGTCGCATCTTTTACATTCAACGTAATACAAAATTAATGCCTTCCACATTCTTTTTTTTTTTAATATGTTTTTATTTATTTCAGAGAGAGGAAGGGAGAGAAAGAGAGAAACATCAATGATGAGAGAGAATCATCAATCAGCTGCCTCCTATACACCCCCTACAGGGGATCAAGCCTGCAACCTCAGCATGTGCCCTGACTGGGAAATCAAACTGTGACCTCCTGGTCCATGGGTGGACACTCAATCACGAGCCACACCGGCCAGGCACCTTCCTCATTCCAAATGCTTCACTTCCATAAATGCTGCACAAGATCCCTGTAGCTTTTCCAGCTCCCTCATCATGCTTCTGACTCATGCTGTCCTTTCCATTGACCAAGTCCCAGAGCCTTGCTGCAGCCAATCACTCCTGCCCTGTGCTCATGCCTGGGCTTTGGACCCAGTGCAGAATCTGACACTGACCCCTGTTGTATTTTCTCTGGCCTTTGGATTCTTATTCTATCATCCAAAGTATTTCCCACTTTTCCTTCATACTTCAAGTCCACCATATATACTAAAGATATCCCCTTGCTTTTTTGTCTTTTCCCAAGTCATTGATTTAAATACTAGCCAGCCCAGGACTGAAGACAAAGGCTGAGGACTTGACTAAAACTTTGTACTCCAGTTTTCCATCGGAGTTCATGAAAGATAGCCTTTGTGGCTATGGGTATCCAAACCCTTCCAGTGTCTTAGTACCCAGTTCATGTTTCCTTGTTTTCACCAAAAACATACTGTGAGAGACTTTGTCAGCTGTCTCTGTGAAATCTAGATTCATTAGGCTTACCGCATTTGCCTGAGCAGTCTAGTGATATTGTAAAAAAAAAAAAAAACTTTTAATGAGGTTTTAATATTTGAGGCAAGGAGGTACCATAATCAAGAAGTCCATGAGGGTGCCATAATTTCAAAGAAAAAGTGCCAAATTTGCTTAATGTCCAAAGGAAAAGTTTACTGGCTATGCTCCTCCATATTAGAAGCTCTTCTCTGATTTTCTTTTCCTTAGGCAAATCTGATAAAGCTTTTTTTCCAAAATGAAAATAACTTTATTGTTTATTTTGACTGTAAAATAGGCATGTGGAAGCTGTAAAAAATTAAAACATATGAAAAAAGTAAAAATCCCCAGAACCTACCCAAAGATTGACACAGCATTTTGAGGAACATTTATATATATATATATCTTACAAAGTATTCCCACCAATATTTCCAGTACCCCCCGGCACCATACATAGCTATTATAATATTATTGACTATATTTCCTATGCTATACTTTACACCCCTGTGACTATTTTGTAACTACCAATTTGTAGTTCTTAATTCTTTCACTTTTTTCACCCATCCCTCAAACCCCCTCCCTCTGGCAACAATTAGTCTCTTCTCTGTATTTATGGGTCTGTTTCAATGTTGTTTGTTTATTTACCTTGTTCGTTAGATTCCACATGTAAGTGACACCATATGGTATTTGTCTTTCTTTGACTTATTTCACTTAGCATAATATCCTCTAGGTCCAGCCATGCTGACTCAAATGATAAGACTTCATTCTTTTTTGTGGCTGAGTAATATTCCACCATGTGTATCAGTGGTCGGCAAACTCATTAGTCAACAGAGCCAAATATCAACAGTACAACGACTGAAATTTCTTTTGAGAGCCAAATCTTTTAAACTTAAACTTCTTCTAACGCCACTTCTTCAAAATAGACTCGCCCAGGCCGTGGTATTTTGTGAAAGAGCCACACTCAAGGGGCCAAAGAGCCGCATGTGGCTCGCAAGCCGCAGTTTGCCGACCGCTGATGTATATGTACCACTTCTAGCAGGCCTCACGGGGCAAGCCGCCCTCTACACCTGACCTGGTGCACAGTCTCTGAAGGGTGTTGCAGTCAAGCCCTCAGGCCCTGCTGGCTGCTCCTGCTCTTAGAATATTTGCATTCCTAGCCCGGGCACCTTTATTCCTAGTCTCTTTTCCTGAGGCCTCGGGCAGAGGTCTTCTTTAGGCACTTCTACCACCGAGGCCTCCTTACTGGGGAGGGGTGGGGAGACTTGCAGACACTTTTCCCTACTCTCACTCAGTGCCCAGCGCTTTTCCGCTCCTAGCCCTTTCCCCATGCCCTCTCCCCAAGCCCCGCATCTCAGGGTCCACAGCCTTTTGTTCTGGGTCCCTCAGCAGTGAAAGGACCCCTACATCTGTGCTGATCCACCTGACCCTCCACCAGTGTACCTTCCCATGGGAGCTAATGAAGTAGGGGGAGTGGCGCCTGCCCCAGCACAGCCTCCAGCTTTCCCACGGCAGGAAGTGATGGAGGGCATACTGCTTTAATCGGCCGCTTTAACACCTGCAGCTCCACTTTCTCCCAGCTTCGCTGAGCTCCTGACATGCCCCTTAGCAAGCCTTCCCACTGCTCAGTGGTCCCACCATCCATTAGGCAACAGCTCCTCAGGACTTAGGCAAGTTAACCAATCTAAACAGTGCCCGATCTTCATATTGCCCATTTCCATGGGACTAGGAAAATCTTTGTGATAACCAGACAACGAATCTCTGCCCATCTGGTCTCAATATGTGCAATTCCCAGCATTATCTAAATGGCAAAGGGGCAAGGAGAGGACTAAATTTTACTGAGTGTCTACTCTCTATGCCATACCCTTTACATATGTAATTGTGTTTAATGCTCAGAACAACCCCTTATCATGGTTGCCATCATCCCTATTTTATAGATTAGAAAACTGTGTAATATCCCCAAACTCAAACACCTAGCAGGTGGCAGTGCCCGAACACTAGCGGGGACCTATGGGCATTGCACTGTCCCCCACCCCTACCGCCTTCCCCGGGGTTACAGGCTGGTCCTCTGGGAACTACTGAGCAGGGTGCATTGATTAGCTGTGGGATCCCATGCCTGGCTCCTGTGGAGGTGGCACAAACACCCTCCAGTAGGGCTGTATGTACCTTTGGGTCTTCTTTCACCCCCAGGAAGAGGTCGTCCTTCAGCCCTTTCTGGCAGTGCTCACACGTGCAGTCGAAGTAGTACTGCTTCTTCAGCTGCTTCTTGCGTTCTGCACTGACATTAAGGAAGTCGATATAGGACACAGTCAGCTCTTCGCCTTCTGAGATCTTGCCCAGGGCCCGGAGCTCAATTCTGGAGCAGGGCAAAAGGAAAGAGTAAATCAAGTCCACGGCTCCAGAGTGGCATCTGTGCTCTTCCGGGTTCGAGGAGTTGAGTCTCAAAGACAATGACTTCCACTAGCACGTGAGGAAACTCCTGTTCCCTCCAACTTAGGGGAAATGTGGACTAACGGGCAGTTTTCTGAATAATTCTGTTCCACTCATTATAACAATCAAATCTGCTTCATTCCGTAAATCGCCCTGAAATATGCTCAAATAGATTCCCGGGAGAGGACTGGTCTTGGTCTTAAAACCACATATTGCTTCCATGCCCGCAATCATCCCTGTACATTCAGCTACTGGTTGTTGACAAAGAAAGGGAGAAATAATAAGGTGAAAACTCAAACAGCAGAAGACTCAAGAGTCATTCCCGCTTAGTTTGGGGACTGCTCGCTCAAAAACACACACATTCATTCTCCGCCAATCTTGGCCTATTCTGTGAGTGACTGTAAGTCCCTTCTTACCTCAACCAGTGGTTGAGGAGACTTATTCAGCAAACAAAGGCTGGCTCTGTAAGTCTGATGCATTGTTCACTTTTGTGTTTATTGGGGGACAGGGCTTTGTGGTCGAAAGTGGTTAGCAAGAGCAGATGGCATTTCAATCCCCTTCCAGCCTAGACCTGACCCTCCAATGACCTAGAGCACAATCCACTTTGCCATGTAATAGATGCAGAATATGCTGAAAACAAAAGCCCATGGTGAAATTGACACCCAGGTTAGCCAACCAAGCAGAGATCAGCCTGTGGGCCTCTCAGCCATGCACAAGGCCAGAAGCTACAGAAAACAAGTGGTGAGCCCTGAGCTGTGCTCCTGTGTCTCCCCAGGATCCTGGGGCCTCACCACCCAGTAGAAACCATCCCCCAGAGAGTGAGTGGCAGGATGCGGAGGCTGGGAAGAGCATCTGCAGAGAGGTTCATAATAATTTTTTTGCCTCCCAGAGCGGCTGTCTGACACTGTGTGAAAGGCCGGGACATAATTTCAGCACCACAGAAGGGTCCCAGTCAAAGGCATCCCCTTCCACGTGCTCTAAAGTGACAATCAAGCAGGCAGCTACTGAACCGCAGTGACATGCGTGTCCAAGTGTCAGAGGTGACATGCCTTCTCTCAAAGTGGAGTCCACTGACATGCCAAATAAATGTGATACTATATATAAAAACAACTCAAATGGCACCTGCCAAAATGTATGTTCCCCTTCACCTCCTGTTTCTTCTTCCATTTCTTCCCACCCCAAGTTTTGGCAGCAGCTGGTACTGAAGGGATGAAAGGCAAGAGGGAGGGGAGGGCCCAGTGATTCTACTCCCAGGTCTGCTTGGAATCCTAATATGTCCAAACTGCAGGCAATCAATCTTCTCAATTCACAAATGAGGGTGCTGATACCCAGAGAGGTGAAGTAACATCCCCAAAGGTCCCATACACTTTGGCCACAGAGTCAAGATTAGAACTCAAGTGCCATTCACACCTCACCACATCGTATTGGCCTGATGGTTTTCAGTCTGCTTCCTGAGTCTGCAATGCATGGGAAGTGAGGCGCACCAAAGCCCTCAATTTTAGGACTCTGATAATGTCCTAAGTACGTCCATGTGAGCAACTTTAGAGCCAAGGTTGAGTGTGGATCTTTGGCATTTGGTCCTGGTAGGGTAAGGAAACTGCTAACCCGACCCACCCCCTTTAAAGAGGCAGTTCACCATAGTAACATATCCCCATTCAACAGTGACTCAATGGCCAATAAGTTAGGGTTTCCAATAGCTTTACTTTCTATCATGGTTAAGCTAGTTCATACAAGGTTTCGGAGTGTCTCAAATTATTTCAATGCTGTTAGCGAATTTTCAAAACCAAAATAATTTAATGTCACGTAAATACGAAAAATGCATACCCCATTTACTAACTTGGAATTGGGGATCAAGGAATGAATAGTGACTACCGCTCCATTCTGGACCCCAGACCCCTCCCATCTGTAATGCTCTGCAATTTTATAGTTCAGTCAATTCAGCCACGAGTAGGCAAGTAATTTAAATATTTTTTTTAGAGATTGGGAAGGTCCCTAGAGATGCTCTCATCTTGACCTTTGCTCTATGGATGTGGAACAAAATGCCCAGGAGATGATGTTAATCGTTCAAAGTCACGTGCAATGCATGCCAACACAGTCTCAGGTGCACAAACCAATCCGCCCCTGCATTCCCAAAGCCCAAACTCACATGCAGCATTTTGTTCTAAATCCAAAGAGCATTTCAAGTACTTTTAAGCCTCGTTTGAGAAAAAGATCCATCTGGGACCTTTTGGTTGTGATTAAGAAAAGTCAAAAGTAAAATCTAACCTAAACCACGAATTCATAGTTGGCCAGAGCAGTAAACAGAATACTATCAATAAAAATTTATGAATAAAAGTTTATCAATATATCACAGTTATGAGTGCGATTTTCAGAACCCAGTCTGGGTGAGAGATTGGGGGTTATAAACAAACACATAGTCCTTTAGTAGGTCAGTAGTATCAGCAGTCCTCACTTCATGGTAAGCAGGGTTTAGAGGGAAGAACCTGGGTTTTTGCCAAGATGATGTGGACCAGAAGAGACAGTCACGCTTTGAGGTTGGAGGAACAAAAGAAGTAAGGCGTGAAAGAGGAGAAAGGAAGAAAACAAAGTAGCCCTGGCCGGTGTGGCTCAGTTGGTTGAGCGTCATCCCATACACAAAAAGGTTGACAGTTCGATTCCCGGTCAGGGCAGGTGCCTAGATTGCAGGCTCAATCCCCAGTAGGGGGAGTGCAGGAGGCAGTCTGTCACATTGATGTTTCTCTTTCTCTCTTTCTCTCTCTCTAAAATCAATAAAAACATTTTTTAAAAAAAGGAAAAGAAAACAAAGGCATGTCAGGTAGTGGGTGAATAAAGAACAAAATGATTAAATGCATTAAGAATAGCCCTGGCCGGCATGGCTCAGTGGTTAGAGCATAGGCCCAAGCACCGAAGGGTCTCAGATTTGATTCCCAGCCCCAGTCAGGGTGCATACGGGAGGTAACCAATCTATGTGTCTCTCTCACATCGATGTTTCTCTCTCTCTCTTCTCTGACTCCCCTCCCCCCTCCCTCCTTTCCACTCTCTTTGAAAAAGCAATGGAAAAAATATCCTCGGGTGAGGATTAACACCAAAAAAATTCTTTTTTAAAGAACAAAGAATACAGCATTCAAAAAAGATGAGACTCTGGGGTACAGAAGGACATACAGACAGACAGCAGCCACAGAATCTTGGGAAGGGGCATCTTGGGAACCAGGCAAGTGAGGGAGGTGGGTCAGAGGAGCAGGGAAGTTTGAAAGAACTGACCCACCTCATCTGGGTGTGAAACATGGATTTCACTGCCTCATGACTGAAAGACAAAACAGACACCCAAATGGACATCATTACTATTGACGGATCCCACACAGCTAGCAAAGGTGCACAGTATTTCAGATGCAATGAAAGCTTTGGCCATAACAACAATCTCTAGCCCAGCCCCTGTCGTCCAGCCCCTGTGGCTGGGCTCACTTGAAAAGATGTGTCTGGTATAGTGGAAATGTCACTGGATTTGGAATGAGATGTTCTGAGTTCAAAAGTACACAGCCCTGGACAAGTGACTTCCCTTCCCAGGCCTCTGTTCTCATCTATAACCGGGTAGTAAGACTCATGAGACAATGCATTTAAAAGTAGAGTACTAAAAAAAAAAAAAAAAAGGTATGAAAAGCATATTATCCCACTAACAAGAACCTTGGACAGATAAGTGTTGCCTCTTTTGATGTCTATCTCATGGAGAGTTGGAACCATGTATGGAGGCTGGGTAAGTCACACAGGTAGTAGATAAAATGATTGGGGTGTGAATTGGGCTCCTAACATCATGACCAGTGTTCTTTCCATTATGGCAGGAAGCTAGACATGACTGAAAAGTCACCTTCTCTTGTACAACAACCAAGAAGCCCGGGTAAAATATGGCTGCTCCAAATTAGTGGCTGCATAGAAGCCCACGCAGACACTGGAGCTGATCTAGAAAAAGAGTTCCGGGTTCCTGGGGCAGTTACATGTAGCGAAAAGAAGAACCTGGGTCACCATTGCTTAGTGAAAGGGGTTCAAGAAAGACCAGCCCTGTATGTGAGTGAATTTGACCCTCTCTACCAACCAGGCTAACCCTGGACAACAGCTTGTCTGGGGAGCATTCCATGAAGTGACCCCAAGAGGCATAGGAAGGGAAAACACAAATGCTGTGAAAAGATTATCATCTGGATCCAAAATAAACTTCCCTGTCTTGAGTGATTTTCTCAATTGCTGAAGAGCCTGGTGTCATGTGGGCCCTTGCTTCCAGAAATAGGAAGGAAAAGGGAAACTAGAGTCCCCGCTATATTGGAACTTAAGCTTGAATCTTGGCTAAGAACCAAAAACCATTGTCTTTGTTTTCCAGGAAGTTTGCGGGGGGAAACTTGCTCATTGTTGATGACTCAGTCAACTTGTATCCGTCATAAGAGCTTGTCTCTAAGAGCAAAAGCAAAATTGCTCAGGCCTCGTTCCCCAAATCCCCCCAGCCTAAGCCAGGGAAAACCGGGGCTCACCCTCTTTACTGACTCTTCTCCATTTGTGTCCCACCCCCAAATTCCCTTCTGTCCCCTCTGTGCCTTATTTGGAGGAGGGTGCTAACTGACCTCTGAGGACTTCATCACCAGTTTCCTTTGCCCTCTGGCTTCTAGTTGGGGTTTGGCCAATGGGAAGAGATCAGGAGATGGGAGGAGAGTGGTTGGGCTATTTAGTCTCCTGGCTCCCTCTCTGCCTTAGTGTGGTTCTAGCAGTGGCACAGCCACACTGTTGGAAAGGATCTCTCCCGTGGCTCTCAGCAAGCACAAAAACAGTACTTCTTCCATTTGCCCTTCCATTCTAGAGGTAATAATGGTTTCATGCTATAGCAAGACCCTGGACACTTCACTGTTCTTTATTAGTTGCTTAAATGCTACTCGCACTTCTATGAATAGTCCTTTTATTAAATTCCATTCAGGTAAACTCTGGGTATGCCTTTGGATTTCTGCTGGGACCTTGACTGATATATGCTTCTCAGTTGATGTTTTGTAATGACCTCTAGGGATCAAGGCATCAAGTTTTAAAATAGTAGTTAGAGGTTTATCTGACATAACTAGGCAACGTCAAGAAACATACAAAGACTCAGAAATTACCCATGTGGAGTTCTCTACTAGCTTCCCCATTACCTTTCTCCTAACCACAAATATTCTACAATAAAATTTCTATTTTTTTCCCATTTGAAAACCATTCTAGTTCATGAAACTTTGCCTTAAGTCAAGTGGCGAGAACACCATGAGGTCTCCCCACCCCCATCACAGCACCCCCAGTGAAAGACATACTCACTTGCCGTTGTTAAAGATGACGGTGCAGTTGGGCCAACAGTCATGGTTCACCAGGCCCAGGTTGGGGAAGATGCCCACGCCCACAGCCTGCAGGCCCCTCTGATCACTGAGCGTGAAACCATTACAGTTAATCTACCCAGAGAAAAAGACAAAGAGTCAGCTAACACACACAGACTAGGGACACAACACCATCCTCTCTACTGAAAGGTGCTTTTTAAAAAGTAGAAAACCAGTCTCATCCTGGAAATGCTTAGAGTCTGGAAAAAAAAATGTCTCTGTTCTCTGTGTGATTCTAAATGACCCTCTAAATTAGTATCATGGGAGACTCCCATGTTTGCTAAAATGCAGCACTGCCTTGAAAGTTTTGGGTAGCTGTATTCTAAAAAGTCCAAAGATGTCTGGCCAGTGTGGCCTAGTGGTTGAGCATTGACCAATGAAGCAGGAGGTCATGGTTCGATTCCTGATTAGGGCACATGCCCAGGTTGTGGGCAGGAGGCAGCCTATCAATGATTCTCTCTCATCACTGATGTTTCTCTCTGTCCCTGCTGGGAGCCAGTTGCAGCATGTCATGGTTACAAGAGTTTCATCAAAAGGTTGATGAAGCTTGGGGGCTCAACAAGGGCTGAGTCACATATGTGGTTGCCTGTTGGAAAGGCTAAAAAGCATCTCCCCCAAACCTGAATAGGATAATCGTTTGCTGCCAGACAGCTCAGGGCATCTTAATCTACATGTTATTGCCTCCTGTTGGCCAAACACCTGAACAGCTGTAGGCTATTCCCCAATCTGACAATCCTTCTATAAACCCTACCCTTTGAAACCCTACCCTTTGAAGTGTATTATCTCCACCTTGCCTTAGGACAAATTGTGTTAATAAAAAGCACGGGGTCCTGAGACAAAGGAGTCTTTAGCTCCTTTAGCTGAAGCTCCTCTGACCCCCAATGCCTTTCAAAACTATCTTTCATCTTTGGACTCCTCCTTATTGAATCTACGCACAGCCTTTCTCCAGATTGCTGAACCCTTCGTAATGCTGGGACAAGAACCCCAGCAATCCCTCTCTTTTCCTCTCTGAAATCAATAAAAAAATCCTATCTAATAAAGAGGGAATATGCTAATTGACCATCACTCCATCACAAAGATGGCTGCACCCACAGCTGAGGCCAAGTTCCCATAAGGAGCCTTAACGAGCAATCAGCAGGGACCTGAGGCTACGCCCTCCCCTGCCCCCATGGGGCTTGACAGGGGACCTCGGGCTGCACCGCCTGCCCTGGCGTCAGGCTGGGGGACCTCAGACTGCACCCCCCGCCCCAGTGCCAGGCCAGGGGACCTGAGGCCACGCCCCTTGCCCGGCGGGGCTTGACGGGGGACCTCAAGGTGTGCTTCCTGTCCTGGTGCTGGGCTAGGGGACCTCAGGCTGCTCCCCCCGCCCCAGCATCAGTCTGGGGGACCTCAGGCAGCACCTCCCACCAGGTGGGGCTTGACAGGGGACCTCAGGCCGTGCTCCCCACCCCAGCACCGGGCCAGGGGACCTGAGGCTGCACCCCCCTGCCTGGCTGGGCTTGACAGGGGAACTCAGGCCACGCCCCCGCCCAGCAGGGCTTCATGGGGGACCTGAGGCTGTGCCCCAATGCCTGGCGGGGCTTGACGGGGGACCTCAGGCCATGCCCCCCACCCAGCAGGGCTTGACAGGGGATCTCAGGCCATGTCCCCCACCTGGTGGGGCTTGATGGAGGACCTCAAGGCACGCCCCCACCCTGGTCTGGGCTGGGAGACCTCAGGCCACGCCCCCCATCCTGGCACCAGGCCATAGGACCTGAGACTACGTCCCCTGCCCAGCAGGGCTTAACAAGGGTGGGACTGGTCGGGTCTGGATCTAGCCCAATGCGGGGGGGCCGGCCAGGTCTGGGTTTCACGCAATTTTGAGGCGCATGTGGGTGGGCAAGGACTTGACTCTGGGTCCGGTGGTGTGCCCCAGACTCTGACAGGAGGAAGGTTTTCTTATACATTTTACTAATTTTCTTTCATCTCTGACACTTCTATTATAGAGAACGGGCAAATGGCAATATTAAATTATTTCCTCTAATTAATCCCCTTTTAATGTGCACGAATTTCGTGCACCGGGTCACTAGTGATAAAAGTAAAAAGGCCAAAGATAGAAATGTTGATTCTGAAAGTCTCTCCTTTTCCTGTACCTGGGTCTCACATGAGTCTTCCCCAGTATCTATTTGGTTTCTCTCTCCATGAGCTACTCTGCCTTACTGTGTGTGTGTGTGTGTGTGTATGTGTGTGTGTGTGTGTCCGTCCCCTGCTTTCTTTGTCTACCCACCCTTAACTCCTATAGCTGTTCATAAGAGAAAATTGACATTTCTGTTTTATTGTGTCTGCTGGATATTTTATACTCCCTGTTCACAATTTTAAATTCTGGTAAGTGCAACATTTACTAGTATTTATAAATCCAAGACAAATCAAGTTGGTTATTACTCATGTGACACTCGATTTATTTCCTTTCCCTTAAAAATAAATGGTTCTTTATAGAAACAGATTCCAAATATCTGCTATCATGGTATGAAAATGCATAAGAATAAATATAACCTAAACTACATTGACAACTGCACAGAAATTTCTGCTTTATATATAAATAATAAACAGGAATAAATACTATACATAATAAAATATACATTTACATGTGTATATTGATATGTACAGCACATGGCTATTTGCTATAAAATTGGAGGACTGTCACTTTCTCCACTCAATCTCCTCAGTCATTCAGCAAATACATACATGAAGTTAAGCCTGTCAGTACTAACAAGCTGTGTTACCTTAGTTAAATCTCTTTCTTCTCTGAACCCCATTTTCCCATCTGTAGGTTGAGTGAGTTGGACCAGATGATCTCTACGGTCCTTTTAGCTCTACACTTTGGTAATTATGCCATTCTGTGGCTGCAGCCACCAGGCCCCTTGGGGTTACCCAGGAAGGTCTATGACACCCAAGCCTGTGGAGCCTCAGTGCTAAGAGGAGCAACTCTGGCACCAGGCAGACGGCTTCTAGCCCTTCCATGGACACCAGCTCACTGTGTGGCCTGTGGAAAGCATGTAAATCTCTCTGGGCCTAGGCTTTCTATTGATAAAATAGGAATGTTAAGCACAAATTTCATCTTGTGTTGTAAAAATTGCATAAAATAATACATGGGAAGCTATGATGGTTAATTTTATATGTCAACTTGGCTGGGCTGCAGTACCCACATATTTGGTCAAACATTATTCTGTGTTTCTGTGAAGGTGTTTTTTTGGATAGGTTAGCATTTAAATCAGTAGATTTTGAATAAAGCAAATTATCTGCACAACGTAGGTGGCCTCGTGATCAGTTAACAAACTTAATAGAACAAACACTAACTTCCAATGAGCAGGAAGGAATTCTGCCAGCAGTCAGCCTTTGGACTCAAACCACAACTCTTTTTTGGGGTGTCCTGCCTGCAGGCTTACCGGCAGATTTTGAATTTACACTCTATAATCTCAAGAGCTAATTCATTAAAATAAATCATGTCTGTCAATAGGTAGGTAGATAGATAGATAGATAGATAGATAGATAGATAGATAGATAGATAGCTGACTATTTCTCTGGGGAACTCTGACATTACAGAAGCACTGGCACATGATAAAGACTAGAGATATTGGTTCTGATCATGCTGTTGTTAATATTAAATAACCTCCCTCTTCAGCCTGTTCACCAACCCCACAGAAGGTGCTGGCCCTGCCAGAAAGAAGACATCTATCCTTACAGCCCAAGACCTGGTGACCCACTGGACTCCCACCCCCACCTCCTGGACACTCAGGGAGGCAAGAGAGGGGCCCTTACTCCCCTCTCTCTGGCTTCCACACCCACTACTCCCATTATCCTTCCCCTCAGACCTCAGAAAAGGAAGGGCCTTATTTTCAAGGTGACTAAAGGCAAGAAGGGATGGTAATTGGGTCTTTGTTTTCAAAGTGGGAAGGAGAGAATACAGGACATGCAGATAAACAAGGAGGTAAAATAACATCCAGGTCTACAGTTCAGAGATCATGGAAAGTCTTGCTGGGATGCCAATGTCAGATAGGGCAGGAATGGCCTCATAGTAAACAAGACCAGAAGGACAGAAGACAGGATGACAGTTGTTCATTCTAGGGCTCTGTCTCCCTCCAGTTCTTCTCTTGGCCCCTCTTCCCCACTCTGGCCTGGCAGCACCTGAAAACTTATTCGGTGGACAATCCCAGCTGTCACTCACCCCCACCCCCACTTCCTGAGAAACCATACCACGCCGAAGATGTGCGAGATATACTGCATGCTGAACTGCTGGCTCTGGGGCAGCCAGTACTGCAAGAAAGTATCCACATCCACCCGCAGCTGCTTCTGCTCCTCCTCTCCAAAGTTCTCCACGTGGTTCTGCAGGTCGTCCACGGACACCAGGCAGCCCTCTGTGAGCCCGGTGCCCTCTCTCTCCACCCGCCACATGATGCGTGCAGCCAGCCTGAGGAGAAGGGCAGGGTTAGGGAGACCCACTGCTTCCATTCATTCAAGAAACACATACTGAGTGCCTAATGCATGCCAGGCACAGTGTCAGGCCCAAGACACAGTTTTGAACCAGACAGAATTTCTTCTATCATGAAGTTTCTTATAGTGGGGGAGACAAAAATTTAAAAGATCATTAAACTAGTGTTAAATGCTATGCGGAAAATAGAATCGGGTAACATGATAGAAAGTGGCAGGGGGTGGAGGAGAAGACAAGGGGACCCAGGGAGGTGGCAGGGGTGAGGCACACTCAAGCTGAACAGAAGGAGCCAGCTCTGTGTGCGATGGAGAAAGAGCAGCGAGTACAAAGCCTCTGAAGGAGGAATGAGCTTGGCATGAAGGAAAAACAGCAAGAAGACCAAGGAGGCAGGAGCACAGGGCATGAGGAGTAAAAAGCAAATAAAGGGGAGAGGTGGGCAGAAGCCAGGTCACGTGGGTCTAGGAGACCCTGCATGGGGCCTGGGGACACCATGAGGTATGGCAGCCTGGGTCTCGCCTGGTAGTATGGCTAACTGAGATGAGCACTGGTGAAGGAGCCTAATGACCTGTTTCCACTTCTTCCTGTGTGACCCTGGGCAAGTCATCTGACCTCCCTGAACCTCTCTAATGACCAGTAAAATGAGGGTAACATACTATATTCCCTGTCATGCTAATCTCCAGAGGCATTTGGGAGATCTTTGTGTGTGAACTTATTTATATTCTTAATGACTGGATAAAGAGAAGGTGAAGAAAACAATCTAGATGGGGAGACAGTATAAGCAAAGGCCTGGATGCAGCCAAGAGCATGGCATAAGCAGGAAGCAGGGCGGGATCTGGCCTGGCTGGAGCAGAGGGCTCAGGGCTTTGAGTGTGAGACAGAGGGGTGTACTTAATCCTAAGGGCAGAGAGGACCCCCTGTTAACTAGTAAGCAGCCCATACCCACAAGATGAAGCCTGTAACCAAGAGACACTTTGGCAACTCTGCCATTCACTGGCCAGGCACCAGGGAAGGACTGGTGGCCTAGAACAGAAACCCCCTGAAGAGGAACCCCCTTGGCAAAGTATGGCCCTTTTTTCCTCTCATTTGGGTCAGGGGGTTATTTCCACAGAGATGCCCTGCCGGGGACCCCAGCACCTGAGAACCAAGATGTCCCCACATGGAGTGCAGGATACAACTGGGGAAAATAAAACTCAGGCTGGGGTGTCTGCTACCTCCAAATGTTAGGAAGAATGTCACAAAGCTCAGAAATTAAGACTAATGGGCGACATACTTCAACCCAGTATCAGAGGAAATTACCAGCTGGGACTGTGCAGCTGGAGGGAGAGACCTCCTCGTCACAGGAGGGAACACTGGCTCCGGGCCTTAGAGACAGGTAAGTTATCAGTGAGATACCTGCACCCCGTGTTCACTGCAGCAGTATTCACAATAGCCAAGACATGGAAGCAACCTAAGTGCCATCAACAGATAAATGGGAAAGGAAGAGGTGATATTTTTTATATGCAATCATGAGAAAGAAGGAAAGCCTGCCATTTGGGACAACATGGATGGACCTTGAGGACATTATGTTAAGTGAAACAAGTCAGACAGAGAAAGACAAATAGTGCATACTTTCCCTTATATGTGGGATCTTTAAAAAAAAAAAAAAAAAAAAAAGCCAAACTTACAGAATCAGATAATAGAAAAGTGTTTGCCAGGGACTGGTGGTTGAGGAAAATAAGGAGAAGTTGGTAAAAGGACACAAACTGGGGTGATAAACACATGATATACTATACAGATGATTTATTATAGAATTGTACACCTGAAACCTATATAATTTTATTAACCAATGTCATCCCATTAAATTCATTTTAAAAAAGGATACAAGCATTCAGTTACAAGATGGATATGCTCTAAGAATCTATAATAATAAAAGCATAATATGCTAATTAGACTAGACAGCCGAACATCCTTCCAGACAAAGCCGCGGCAGCCGGCAGTGGCAGCAGAGGTGGGGTGATGGGGGCAGCGCCTTCCCCTGATCGGCCCGGTCACCTCCTGCAGAGGGAGGCCAGATTGTGGGGAGTGGGCCTAAGCCATCAGGAGGAAGGGCTCCCGGACTGTGAGAGGGGGCAGGCTGGGCTGAGGGACACCCCCCACCCTAGTGCATGAATTTTCATGCACTGGGCCTCTAAACTAATATTAAACATGATGGTTGTATTGATAACATTGTATTGTATAATTAAAATTTGCTAAGAGAGAACTTAAATATTTTCACACACACACACACAAAAAATAAACATGTAGGGTGATGGCTGTGTTAATTAAGTAGATGGGGAACATCCTTTCACAATGTACATGTATATCAAATCACCACGATGCACACTTCAAATATCTTACAATTTTATGTCAATTCTACCTCAATAAAGTTGAAATTAAAAATAAATAAAGCCCTGGCCAGTGTTGCTCAGTAAATAGAGCATCAGCCCACACACCGAAGGGTAGTGGGGCTCAATTCCTGGTCAAGGGCACATACCTGGGTTGCAGGTTTCATCTCCGGCCCTAGTCAGAGTGTGTGCGGGAAGCAGCCAATCTGTGTCTCTCTCACGTCAATGTTTCTTTCTTTCTTTCTTTCTTTCTTTCCCTCTCTCTCCCTCTCTACCTCTCTCTCTCTTTATCCCCCTCCCTTCCTTCCTTCCACTCTCTCTATAAATCAATGGAAAAATAGCCTCTGGTGAGGATTAACAAATAAATAGATACATAAATGCATAAATACATACATACACACATGCATACAATTGCATGTGAGATTACCAAAAAATGCAGTAGGATTTCAACAGTTGGAAGTAATGGGGATAGGGAAGCTGACTGAGCCATTTTCATTTTGCAGTTTCCTAAAAATTATCGTCACAGCATGTCTGGTTTGGCTCAGTGGTTGAACATCGACCTATGAACCAGGAGGTCACGGTTTGATTCTCGGTCAAGGCACATGCCTGGGTTACAGGCTCGATCCCAGGTAGGGGGGCGTGCAGGAGGCAGCCAATCAATGATTCTCTCTCATCATTGATGTTTCTGTCTCCCTCTCCCTCTTCCTTCCTCTCTGAAATCAATAAAAATATATTTTTTAACAATCACCAGCATATGATGATTCCTGTCTGTGCTTTAACGTCATATCCTACAAGCATGATAAAGATGACCCCAACTTCCCCTTCCCCATCTCCCCTGCTCTCCACTGCCAGCTTCATAAGCCCCTGGCCCTGGTAGAGCATCAGGCCCTCCCCTGGTGGAGCCTCAGGACTTGGGATTTCTTGAACTGGGGCTCCCAAGGCATTAGCCCTGAAATTTCTGGCGATGGCTGCTCAGGGAGGCCACTAACTGTTGCAAATGCAAGTGCCTTTCGGTGCAGAGGGCTGTGCGTACAACCAGCAGGACAAGTGAGGCTGTGGTTCCTTGAAAAACTCCATATTTTGTAAAGGGGGTAGATGTATTGAGCTCTAGCTCATTTTGCCAAATCTTCAGATATTTTTCCAAAACAGGCCAAAAAAACCTATATTTTTTAATGTGAAATTTCCAATTTTTGAACTTTGGCAGATCAATATTTTTAAATTAAATATTAGGGAGCCATACAGAATGAGTCTGCAGCCAGCTCCAGCCTGGGTCTATATTTTGGAGCCATTAACCCGTCCTTCCTCTTAGACAGGCTCCCAGACCTAAAGGGAGCTCATAGACGTGGCCATATCCGGTCTCTTGGGGGCTCTGACCTCCTTTGCACTTAGCCAGGCTTCCTTGGGCCTGGGAATGCTGTCACTGCCACCCCTCCGCCCCCACCCATCCCCACCTGGCATCCGGAAATCCCAAACATTTCCGCAGGGCCCCGCTCTGACCTGATGTTCTCATTGGGTACCTTCCCGTATCTCTTGATGGCCAAACACTCCTTCTTGTGGTTTACCCACGCATCCTTCTGGCAGGTGCGGTCACAGTAACGCGCAAACTTGCACTGCCCACAGTGATGGAGCTTCTCCTGCCTCTTGAAGCAGGTGTGGCACACAAAGTTAACGAGGCTGGAAACAGAGGGAGAAAAGGTGACTGAATTCGGGGGGTACCATGAAAAGGGACCACACTGGCCTTTCAAAGACTGGGGGCCATCCTTGTCTTTCTAAGCTTCAAACGCCCACTTTTCAAAGAGAGGGGCTGGGCTTCCGAAGGCCCTTTAGCTGTAACTATCTTTTTAGCAGATATTTTAAAGTGAACCAAATGGGAACACTACTGAGCTCTGCATATACTAGTAAGCCCTTCAATTTAACTCGGCAAGTATAGGTGTAGGACCTACAGGCACCGGGACTCCCACAAGTGACCAGAGGGACAGGGAGCTTGCAATCACCGTACAGTGTGAGGAGCGCTGTGATAGGTGAGGCACAAAGTGTTCCTGGCACACACTGGAGAAGACACTTGAGAAACAGGGACGTCTTCTAGGCAAAGGGAGTGAGTGGAAATTCCTCATGGTACTGATGTCAAAATGCACAGGTTATTGGTACCGTGGCATGGGAGGGGCGTTCTGTGTGGCCTGTCCTTCTCATTGTTGAAATGAACTGTCCCTTTTCCCAAAGAATAAAAAATCATAACTATCCAGAATATGATGCAACAAGAAACATGATATATTTTATACAAAATTAGGTCTACACATTATGACATATGTCATAGTTCTGTGTTTTTGCAGCATTAAGAATCACCAGGTTAGCCTGGTCGGTATGGTTCAGTGGTTGAGCATTGACCTAGGAACCAAGAGGTCACGGTTAGATTGCAGGTCAGGGCACATGCCTGGGTTATGGACTCCATCCCTAATAGGGCGAGAGCAGGAGGCAGCCAATCAATGATTCTCTCTAATCATTGATGTTTCTCTCTCTCCTTCTACCTTCCTCTCTCCAAAAAAATAAAAATTAATAAAAACATATTTTTTAAAAAAGAATCAGAGGGTTACTGATGTCACTGGTGTTATCTGATGTAGTCACCCAGTTCAGAGAGAGTGGAAGTGATGTAGAGGAACAATGCATGCCCTTTCGGTGGGTGAGGAAGAGATGTGGGAAGATGCTTCTGACTTCCCAGAGTTTCCATTGGGGTCCCATGCCTCCCCATGTTAAAGCCATGATTCAGACAGACGAGGTCATGGGCTAGCATGAAGGAAATATATTTCAAAACATAACTCAACACCCAGGATGAGTGAAATCTGGTGTTCACGGGGCCTATAGATAATGCACAATATCTACAGCCCCAACCGTATACTCCCACAATGTGGGAGAGAAATCCTGGCCGAGGAAGCGGAGAGATGACGGGAAGAAGTTAGGTGACATACAGAGAAGTGTTGAGCTCCCTGGGAGAAAGTGGGTATGGAAACTCAAGTTGGGGCTAACAATCTAAACATGGGTCTCTAAAGTATAAGAAAACAAGGGCTTTTAGAAATGTGAAATTCTAGAGCCTGCAGGAAGAACCTTCAACAGAATATACAAGTACAGAAATCCCTTGTGTCTATCCCTGACTATGACTTTTAATTCCCATAGTGACAAAGAGTTTGCTTCTTCCAAGAACAGTTCATTGTTGGCTAATCCTAATTACTGTCAACCTCCTCCTTGTGTTAAGCTTGAGTTTGCTTTCCAGAAAAACAGACTCCTATAACATAATTTGGCCATCTGGATCCTTGTCTAATGAAACAAGCCCTTCAATAATTTGAAGACTGCCCAGGCGGTGTGGCTCAGTGGTTGACAGTCAACCCATGAACAAGGAGGTCACGGTTTAATTCCCAATCAGGGCACAGGCCTGGGCTTCGGCTCAATCCCCAGTAGGGTGGGTGCAGGAAGCAGCCAATCAATGATTCCCTCTCATCATTGATGTTTCTCTATCTCTCCCTCTCCCTTCCTCTCTATGAAATCAATAAAATATTTTTTTTTAAAATTTGAAGACCACTGCCATGCTTCCCCTTCATTTCCCTTCTCCAAGCTAAACATTCCCAGCTCCTTCAGCAGTTCCTTATACACATTTCTGAAAATCTCACACTGTTCTGATGTTCTCTGATGTGCCTATTGCATGTCCCTGCAGCCAAAGGAAAGTGAGCTTAGCAGGGTAATCAAGCAAGATCCAGCAGCCAGTGCTAAGGCATCAGGCTCAAGGACCAGCCCAAAGGCTAGGCCCAGTGGTTCCAACATAGTACCAAGGGATGGAGAGACAGGCACTACATGGGCTACTGCTCCAAGCGAAGGGCACTACATGGGCTACTGCTCTAAGCTAGATCCTGGGCCTAGAGTCCAGTTTTCTGGAGGCCTGTGGGTGGTCAACTTAACACACTGCTGTGTCCCCATCACCAGTAATCCTCCAATCTAATAAAAGAGTAATATGCAAATTGACCATCACTCCAACACACAAGATTGCTGCCCCCATGTGGTCAAAGATGGCTGCCCCCATGTGGACACAAGATGGCCGCCACAAGATGGCCAGCAGGGGAGGGCAGTTGGGGGTGATCGAGCCTGCAGGGGAGGGCAGTTAGGGGTGACCAGGCCAGCAGAGGAGGGAAGTTGGGGGTGACTGGGCCTGTAAGGAAGGGCATTTGGGGGGGACCCAGGCCTGCAGGGGAGAGCAGTTGGGGGGGACCAGGCCTGCAGGGGAGGACAGGGGTGACCAGGCCTGCAGAGGAGGGCAGTTAGGGGTGACTAGGCCTGCAGAGGAGGGCAATTAGGTGCAAACAGGCTGGCAGGGGAACAGTTAGGCATCAATCAGGCTGGCAGGGGAGTGGTTAGGGGGTGATCAGGCTGGCAGGCAGAAGTGGTTAGGGGCAATCAGGAAGGCAGGCAGGCAAGCAGTTGGGCGCCAGCAGTCCTGGATTGTGAGAGGGATGTCCGACTGCCCATTTAGGCCCGATCCCGGTGGGATCGCACCTAAATGGGCAGTCGGACATCCCTCAAGGGGTCCCAGATTGGAGAGGGTGCAGGCTGGGCTGAGGGATACACACCCCTGTGCACGAATTTCATGCACCAGACCTCTAGTTTGTTAATAATGATAAAGTACTCAAGGGCCTGAACGGTTATTACTTATTTGCAGGTTAGATCAGATTGAAGGTTATTCCCATAACTATGTCTTCATCACTACTTCGCATTCTTTACACTTTCCTAATGAGAGAGGAAGGAGAATCACACACTGGCATACTTAGTGAGTTGCATAGAATCCACAGCCTATCCTAACTATGCCACACAGGGTACCCTGCTCAAGAAGGTCATTTGTCCTGAATACCCAGCAGAATAGAATACAAGGGACTCACATGAGACCCCGACCATTTAGTGGGGTCTCCAAGCCCCTGGAGGAGGGGAGCTATGTATGTCTCACGTCTGTCTCAAGTCAGGATTGCATTCTCTGGGAAGAACATGAGGTTCATGAGCACGGACTGGGTTGCTGAAGAACTCAGGTAACTTGGATCCCAAAGAAGCTCCAAATCTTATCACCTGGCCACTCAAGGGTGAGACCCTGGGTCACGAAACTTTAAATTATGGTGCCCAGAACAGAGTATGGTTTCCAGGTGTGGTGCTATTCACACTTCCTGGATCTGGACATTGTGATTCCATTAGCTTCTTTAGCAAAAAATTCACACTTATTTAAGGTCAAATTACAATTATAGTCACTAGAACCTCCCAGCTTTTCTCAAGGGCTTTGCAGCCAAGTCAGAGCTGCCCTCTGTTTGTCCATTTGTCATTGCCTTTTTAAACAGCTTGATTAAAGTATAATTGACATATGTAAACTGCATGTATTTCAAATGTGCAATTTGATAGTGAACATGTCCACCACCTCCAATACTTTCTCATGACACTGAATTTTTTAACCTGAAGTGAGATCCTCACCTTCACCCCTATCTGATTGCTTTCAGTGTAGTATTCCAAACTGTTCAGATCATTGTGAATTTTGTTCTGTCATCATTATCTCACTATGCTAATCTTCGAGTCATCTGCAAATCAGAGAGCGTGTCTTAGGCTGGGAAGGGAAAAGAGGAGCAGTTGCCCACCTCGAGGGTATCAGCATCCAGACCAGGAATACAAACAAAGCAGGACAACCAGGAAATGGCTGGAGAAGAAGAGCTAGAAGCAAGCACAATCATGCTGGCTGTCACCTACAACTTATCACTTGGAACCCAATGCCAATCTGCTAAGGGGGCGCCCAGCATAGAACAACCCCACACTGAGCCTGCTCTAATATTTTACACCCATATGATATTTTTTTAAATAGTTTAGTATAATGTTTCATATTTTTATTCAAATACATATATATTCACATACACATTTCATGTATAAACTAAAATTTGTATCTACCAAACATATATATTACACTTCATAGTTCTCACACTGTTGCATTGTTTTACATTTTAAATGCTAATAAGCCCTGGCCTCCGTGGTTCAGCCTCAGTCGGTTGAGCGTCATCCCATGCATCGCAATGTCGCCTATTCAGTTCCTGGTCAGGGCACAATGCCCAGGTTGCTGGCTCAACCCCCAGAGCCCCCAGCAGGGGGCGTGCAGGAGGCAGCCGATTGATGGTTCTCTCTTCCCTCTCCTTCCCTCTCTAAAATCAATAAAAACATATTCTTTTAAAAGCTAATTAAAACTCCAAGTGGTCACCTAGAATAACAGAACTTCTGCTTCTTTATCTTTTACTGCTGATTTCTAAGCTATTTACACTGCAGGGAGATGTGGTGTCTTGGGGATTGGAGACATCACTGTGGCCAGCGTAAGCTCCAACAACTCTGAACCTTAAAAACTTACCTGACAGCAAACAGTGCAGTCAAGTGCGCATGTGTTAGGGGCTGGCGATCCAACTGAGAGTCCTCCAAATTAACTTCCAGGCAGAATACAATGTTTATTCAAGGATAAGTAATTTCAAAATGTGCTGATTTGAGGTTTACTCAACAGCAATCTTTTTTTTTTAGAGCAACATAGATTTTTTTTTTTCAAGGAAGCGTATTTTATCTCTGACATTGTTTAGAATTGCTAGTGCACCGTGACAATTGACTTTTACTAGTTTTGTTATTGTTTTTCAATCCTGTGCAGAGAGCGCCCCCTTATTGCCTGCACTGGGTATGCACCCCTGGCACTGCCCTCTCTGGCTGACACTGCTTGGGAGTCTCATTAGGGCAGATCTTCCTAACCTGGCACAAAGCGAGAGAATACACCTGCCATGGCACTTGCCTCCAGGCTCCTGTGAACTGACTTAAAACACTACTAACAGGGCCTGCTTAGAGAATAGTCTATCTGCCATGAGCTACAGGTATGTCCATAAGAAATTCAGTTGGAATGCCCCTCATGTCTTCAAAGTCACTAAGAACCACTTTGTCCAGGAGAAGGGGAAGACAGAGCCCTGGAGTGATGCAATATAAACTTCCCCCAGCCCAGCACAAGCTGGGCTTGCGGGCTCATCCCCAGTAGTGGGGGTGCAGGAGGCAGCTGATCATTGATTCCCTCTCATCATTGATGTTTCTATCTCTCTCTCCCTCTCCTTTCCTCTCTGAAATCTATAAAAATATATTTTAAAATAAAAAAGCAAAGAAAGACTTCATCCCAGACTGGGTGGTAGACCTTTACAATCATGTATATAACCACTTATCAGGTCTTGAATCAATTCAATATCAGTTCAATAATATGTCGCTTTCATATTAGCTCATGAGATTCTTTACAATCACTCTGCTATAATAAACTTTTCATTACTTTTCAGAAGAAGAAAATGTGTCCTGGCTGGGTAGCTCAGTTGGTTAGAGCGTCGTCCTGATACGCCAAGGTTGTGGGTTTGGTCCCTAATTAGGGCACATACAAGAATCAACATACAATGTTGATTCACATACAATGAATGCATAAACAAGTGGAACAACAAATCTCTCCCTCTCTCAAAGCAATAATTTTTTTTTAAAGAGAAAGAAAATGTGATGATTTTGAAATGATTCTTTTTCTCATGATGAACTCATAGTGGGTTCCAAGTGTTAACTTCCAAACTATTGTCTACAGGCTCACACACCTGTTTTAGATTCCATTCCACAATTTTTCTGGAGCCTAGAGTCAAGTTTTAAAAGTTGGAGAAACCCAGCAAGCATTGAGTAATCTCCTAATTTAGATCACCGAAGAATGAGGCTGACCTTTCTCTCCATTACCTCACCTACTCTTAAGGCTTAACTGAGAAGGAAGAGAGAAGTCTGTGTGATGCAGAGCAGGGCTTCTCAGACTCTGGTGGGCATCATGTCATCAGAGATCTTTTAAAAACTGGGTTCTAATTCAATGGGTCTGGGGTGGGGCCTGATACCCTGCATTTCTAACAAGCTCCAGGTGATCCAACTCTGAGCAGCAAGAATCTAGAGATGAGAGAAAACCTAAATCCCACTCCTTCCGGTGGGGTATGCAGGGAAGTATCAGGTAGGCAGGAATGGGAAGTTTTAAACTTGTGTCCTTCTGATCTCCATCTCCTTACAGGGGTGGCAGGATGGGTATTATGGAAAGTCAGACCTGGAGTCAGTCTGGGTTGGGTTCAATTCCTGATACTAGTATCTACTGGCTGTGTGACCTCAAGCAAGTACTCTAACCTTGCCCTAGCTGATTTGGCTCAGTGGATAGAGCGTCAGCCTGCGGACTGAAGGGTCCCGGGTTCGATTCCAGTCAAGGGCATATGCCCAGGTTGTGGGCTTAATCTCCAGTAGGGGGCATGCAGGAGGCAGCCGATCAATGATTCTCTCTCATCATTGATGTTTCTATCTCTCTCTCTCCATTCCTCTCTGAAATCAATAAAAATATATATATTTTTTAAAAAGTACTCTAACCTCTCTGAGCCTTGGTTTCCTTATGTGAAAATGAGAATAGCAACAGCTAGATCATTATAATCTCTTAGACGAATGACTATTACTTTTTTAATGAAACATACTTACTATTTTAAAAATTCAAGCAAGAAGAAAATTACAAAGAAATTCCAGGCCCAGCCTGTGTGGCTCAGTGGTTGAACATCGACTTATGAACCAGGATATCAAGGTTTCATTCCTGGTCAGGGCACATGCCCGGGTTGTGGGTTCGATCCCCAGTAGGGGACATGCTGGAGGCAACCAATCAATGATTCTCGCTCATCATTGATGTTTCTATCTCTCCCTCTCCCTTCCTCTCTGAAAATCAATAAGAATATTTTTTTTTCAAAAAGAAATTCCAAAATCTTACCACTCTTGAAGTGATTTGGAGGGTTAAGTAAAATAACGAGTAAACTAGCTCAGAGCCTGGCACAGGATGAGTGCTCAGTAGCCGCCAACCCCGTTCCCCATCCATCTGTCACATAGCCACGCTGAGCCACGTGAGTATGAGCTTCTGCCCCCCTCCAGCACCCACTGTTTCCCTGGCAGCCAACAGAGAGAAAGACCTCCGGGCTGGAAGAGGACCCCTGTGGGGTGAAAAAGGTACTTCCTCCACAGAAATACATTATCCCCTTCTTTACAGCTCACATAAGAGAAAATCCAAAAGACATGAAGCCCTAAAACCTTGTGGATTCCAGGAGAAAGTGCTTCATCAGATGGCGTGGCTGGTCGCCAGCAAGTCTCTCTTCTCCTAGTCTCAGTTTCCCAGGCCCCACAAGAGTCCCATTCACACCACACTTTGAAATATGTCTTCAAGCAATTCTCTTTTGTTAAACCTTCACAACAACCCTTTCGATCAACATCCTCACAGGGATGTCATTCTCAGAGGGGCCTCTGAGGCCTGACACTGCTCCCAGCACACAGGGCAAAGGAAGCCGCCAAGCCCACCTGGTTTGCCTGCAGTGTGCTTGCCCCAGCCAGCGGTCCCCACTCACTCTTTGCTCTGCAGGCACTGGGTTATGTCATCTGTCACAGTCAAGAGGCATGGAAGGGCAGCTGCTGCTCAACTCCTTGTATGGAAATAACCAATTACTGGACAGATAAACACACAGAGAAGGTCTCTGCAAGTGAGGCGAGCCCTCTAGCCAGAGAGCACGGGACCAACAGTTCTGGCTGGCTGGCTGCTTAAAAACTCCCAGCCAGCCAGGAGGACTCCCCTCAAAATCCAAGGGGCAGGAGACATATCTTAAAGAACATCCCATCCCTCAAGTACCCAGAGAACTTTACAACATTTTTTATTTTATTTAAATATACATATTTGTTGTTGTTGACAGTATTACAGATGTCCCAAATTCTCCCCACCTTTACCTCTCTCCACCCAGCCTCTACCTCTCCTCCTAGGCCTCACCACACTGTTGTCTGTACCCATGGGCTAGGCATATAAGTATATAAGTACTTTGGTTTATCTCTTCTCATTCCTCACCACCCGCCCCCAAGATATGTCAGTCGGTTCCATGCCTCCATGCCTCAGGTACTACTTTGTTGGTCAATTCATTTTGTTCATTAGATTCCACAAATAAGTGAGAGCATGTGATATTTGTCTTTCTCTGATTGGCTTATTTCACTTAGCATAATAGTCTCTAGGTCCATCCATGCTGTCCCAAAGGGTAAGAGATCCTTCTTTTTCATAGCTGCATAGTATTCCATTGTGTAAGTGTACCACAGCTTATTTATCCACTCATCTACTAATGGGCACTTGGGCTGTTTCCAAATCTTAGCTATTGTAAATAATGCTGCTGTGAACATAGGGGTGCATATATTCTTTCTGATTGGTGTTTCAGGTTTTTAGGATATATTACCAGAAGTGGTATTGCTAGGTCAAATGGCAGTTCCATTTTTAGTTTTTTGAGGAAACTCCTTCTGTTTTTCCATAATGGCTGCACCAATCTGCATTCTCACTAATAATGAACTAATGTTCCCTTTTCTCCACATCCTCGCCAGTACTTGTTGTTTGTTGATTTATTGATGACAGCCATTCTGACAGGTGTGAGGTGATACCTCGTTGTGGTTTTAATTTGCATTTCTCTCATGATTAGTGACTTAGAGCATTTTTTTCATATGTCTATTGGCCATCTGTATGTCCTCTATTCAGAAGTGTCTATTCAGGTCCTTTGCCCATTTTACAATATTTTCAATTACTTCTCTCCTTCCTTCCTTGTTCCTCCCACTCTTCCTTCCTTTCACAAGTAGTTATTGGGTAACTATTATGCACTGTGCATCTAGCTAGGTGATGGAGGGCCTTAAAGATAGACAAGGCACAACCCGTGCCTTCGAGCAGTCCCCAGGCTGGGCTGGGACATAAACACATGTAAGCAAGGTGAGGCATGCAGGCCAGGAGTGCTGTAGGGATGATGGAAGAAGACCTGACTCCCACTGAGGTGAGGCAGGGAGGAATCTGGGAAGGCAGTCATCCAGGAGGGAAGGAGACATGGTTCTGATCCTCTGAAGCTGGGCCAAGTTTGTACTCAGAGAATGTCAAGTTCTCCTATGGACAGCCATTGCAATTAGTCAAAGGCGTCCATGTAGAGAACAGGCTTGTATAGGAGACAAAATAGCTATTTGACGAGATCATAGGTTGCACCACATTGGGAAATAATGTTAGAAAGATGACTAGACTATGGGGAACCTGGAATTCGACTCGCAGAAGTATATCCTTACTTCTGCGATCGAATTCCAGGTTCCCCATAGTCTAGTCATCTTTCTAACATTATTTCCCAATATAGTCATCTTTCTAACATTATTTCCTGTCTGCAGGCAAACGGGCGCTATGGAAGGCTTTTGCAGAGAGAAGAGAGAAATACAGAGTTGGTTTCTTTTCCCAATGGCATTTACCTAATGTCATTTTTAAATGGCTCGTTTAAACCTTTGAGGAGCATTGCTGAATTCTTGTTTGCACTATTATCATATTTTAATGTAAAAAGTTTGGTGGTACTGCTTCCTTACATCAAGCCTAGGGATTGCCTATTGTCTGTTTGTTTTGCCACTTAAAGAAACACTATGAACCCAGTAAAAAGTATGTCATGGGACAAAGGTTAGCAAATGTTTGCTTTCCTTTTTAAATAATTAGAAAAAATGTATAATTACAGTTGATATTCAATATTATAGCTTCAGGTACACAGCATAGTTGTTAGGCATTTATATAATTTACACGGTGATCCCCCTGATAAGACCAGTACCCACCTGACACCATATATAGTTATTACAAAATATTGACTGTATTGCCTATGCTGACTCTGTGACTAATTTGTAACTGCCAGTTTGTACTTCTTAATCTGTTCTGTTTATTTATTTTGTTATTTTTAGACACTACACAAGTGAAATTATATGGCATGAAATCATATGGTCTATTTCTATCTGACTTATTTCACTTAGCATAATACTCTCTAGGTCCATCCATGTTGTAGCAAATAGTAAGATTTTATTCTTTTTTATGACCAAGTAATAATTCATTGTATATATGTACCACTTCATCTATTCTTTTTAGAAAATTTTTAATTTTTTAAAATATATTTTTATTGATTTCAGAGAGGAAGGGAGAGGGAGAGATAGAAACATCAATGATGAGAGAATCATTGATCAGCTGCCTCCTGCATGCCCCCCACTGGGGATTCAGTGCGCAACCCAGGCATGTGCCCTTGACTGGAATAGAACCTGGGACCCTTCAGTCCCCAGGCTGACACTCTATCCCAGGGGTCCTCAAACTTTTTAAACAGGGGGCCAGTTCACTGTCCCTCAGACCATGGGAGGGCCAGACTATAGTTTAAGAAAAAAACTATGAACAAATTCCTATGCGCACTGCGGGCCCGGGACGAGTCGGCTACTAAGCAGGACAGGCAGCAGCACCTGGCGGGCCGGATAAATGTCCTCGGCGGGCCACATGTGGCCCGCGGGCCGTAGTTTGAGGACGCCTGCCACTGAGCCAAACCAGTTAGGGCTTAAATTTTTTTCATTTTTCAGTTACAGCTGATATACTATCTTACATGAGTTTCAGGTGTACAACATAGTAATTACACATTTATATACCTTACGAAATGATCACTCTGAAAAGTCTAGTACCCATCTGACACCATACATAGTTATTACAATATTATTGGCTATATTCTCCATTCTGTACCTGAAATCCCCATGACTGTTTTTAATCCCCTCCCCTTTTACACCTGTCCCCAAGCCGCCCCTCCCACCTAGAAACCATCAAAACATTCTCTGTATCCATGAGTTTGTTTCTGTTTTTTTGTTTGTTTGGTTTTGTTTTTTGTTTACAGTTCCACAAACTGTAAGTGAAATCATATGGTATTTGTCTATCTTTGTTGACTTATTTCACTTAGCATAATACCCTCTAGTAGGTCCATCCAAGTTGTCACAAATAGCAAAGTTCATTCTTTTTTATTACTGAGTAATATCCCATTGTATATATGTACCACATCTTCCTTATCTATTTGTCCATCAGTGGACACTTAGATTGCTTCCATATCTTGGCTATTGTAAATAATGCTGCAATAAATATAGGGCTGTGTATGTCTGTTACAATTAATGTTTTGGATTTCTTTGAGTGAATACCCAAAAGTTGGACGGCTCTGTTATATGGTAGTTTATTTTTAATTTTCTGAGGAACCTCATACTGTCTTCCACAGTGGCTGCACCATTTACAATCCCACCAACAGTGCACTGGAGTTCTCTTTTCTTCACATCCTTGACAACACTTGTTGTTTGTTGATTTATTGATGTTAGCCATTCTGACAGGTGTGAGATAATATCTCATTGTGTTTTTAATTGAGCATCTTTTCATATGTCTATTGGCCATCTGTATGTCCTCTTTGGAGAAATGTCTATTCAGGTCCTTTGCCCATTTTTTAATTGAACTGTTTGGGTTTTTTTAGTGTTAATTTGTATGAATCCTTTATATAACTTGAATATTAACCCCTTATCAGCTGTATCATTGGCACAAATATCATCTCCCATTTAGTAGACTGTCTTTTTGTTTCGCTCCTCGTTTCCTTCACTGTACATAAGCTTTTTATTTTTATGTATTTTTTTATTTGTAGTTAATCCTCACCTGGGGATATTTTTTCCATTGGGTTTTTTTAACTATGTATTTTTATTGATTTCAGAGGGGAAGGGAGAGGGAGAGACAGAAACATCAATGATGAGAGAGAATCATTGATTGGCTATCTCCTGCATGCACCCTACTGGGGTTTGAGCCCCCAACCTGGGCATGTGCCCTGCTGGGAATTGAACCTGGAACTCCTGTTTAATGGGTTAACGCTCAACTACTGAGCCATGCTGATCAGGCTCCATTGATTTTTAGAGAGAGTGGAATTGGGGGGGACAGAGAGAGAAAAACATCGATTGAGGGAGTCATGCACGAGCCCTGACTGGGGCAGGGATCAACCCTGCAACCAAGGTACCTGCCCTTGACTGGAATAGAACCCAAGACCCTTCAGTCTGCAGGCTGACATTCTAACTTCTGAGTAAAACCGGCCAGGGCTTTCTTTTTAAATGTTTTTATTGATTTCAGAGAGAGGAAGGGAGAGGGAGAGAGAGAAAAAAACAATGATGAGAGAGAATCATCAATCATCTGCCTCCTGCACACCCCCTACTGGGGATGGAGCCTGAAACCGGGGCATGTGCCCTGACCAGGAATCCAACTGTGACCTCCTGGTTAATAGGTCAATGCTCAACCATTGAACCACACCAGCCAAGCCAGAAGCTTTTCAGTTTGATGTAGTCCCATTTGTTCATTTTTGCTTTTGTTACCCTGGCCCAAGGAGAAATATCCAAAAATATATATTACTCAGAGCAATGTCAATGAGTTTTCCTCTAGGAGTTTATGGTTTTGCATCTTACATTTAAGTCTTTAATCAATTTTGAGTTTATTCTTGTATATGAAGTAGGAAAGTGGTCTAGTTTCATATTTTTTGCATGTATCTGACCAGTTTTTTCAACTTATTGAAGACACTATCATTTCTTCATTGTATAGTCTTGGCTTCTATTTTGTAAATTAATTGACCATAGAAGCAAGAGTTTAATTCTCTATTATGTTTCCTAATCAATGTGTCTGTTTTTGTGCAATACCTTACTGTTTGTTTATTATTATAGCCTTGTAGTATAGTTTGAAATCAGGGAACATAATATTCCCAATTTTGTTTTTCCTCAAGATTTCTTTGATTATTAGAGGTCTTTTGTGGTTCTATATAAATTTAGGGTTATTTGTTTTAGTTCTGAGAAGTTGCTTATTTATTTTTAAAATCTCTCTTATTAAAATAGGAATCCTTAAACTTTTCTCTGCCACAGGTCACATGATGAGATTCACACAATGCACTCAAACCTGTATGCATTTCCCACACTCCAGCTGCAACCAAACCCCACTTATTTATTTACTTATTTATTTATGTATTGTTAATCCTCGCCAGAGGATATTTTTTCATTGCTTTTTCAGAAAAAAGTGAATAGGAGGGAGGAAGGCAGGGTAGGAGGGAGGGAGGGAGGGAAGGAGGGAGAGAGGAAAAAGAGAGGGGGAGAGAGACACATCTACTGCTAGTTGCCTCCCACACGTGCCGCAACCAGGGGCAGGGAGCAAACCACAACCCATGTAGTGCCCTTGACTGAGAACCGAAGGCCCTTTGGTGTGCAGGCTTATGCTCTAACCATTTAGAAACACTGGCCAGAGCCAAACCCCACTTCTCATGCTCAGAACACATCTTCAGATGCAACTGAGGGAAGATGACAATGTTATGGGGACAAACTGGCATTTCCTTTAATCTATGTTCTAAAGGAAATTATTCCCAAACTTCTACATTTAAGGATTATTTAGTAAAATTTAGCAATACAGTCCATAACAGGTCATGTGACATTATCAACATGTCTTACCTTCACAGCTACAAGTGCCAAATTAAGGGCATAGTTCTGAAACTACTGTGGTTATCCTCATCATCAAGCACAAACAATTAATGTTATAATCTGAAAACTTTAACAGTTATTCATTCATTTTCTGAACTAACTGTTCAGGAATTTCTCTAACCCCTTTATTAAATTATTTCCATTTATAGCATCATTTCTCCCTTACCACCCATCCACCAGCTGTTACCAGATTAAAGGCCACACGAGTGTTTGTGCAAATGCCACAGCTAATCCTAGTGTTCCCACAGCCCCACATAGAACTGCACTGGCTAAAAGCCCAGCTGTCTTCACTGGCCCTGAAGAAGTTCATAACTCGTCTGATTTTCACAAAAAAACCTGCTGATGGTACTTGCTTTTTAAAGTACTCTACTTTTTTCCATGTTCTCATCTTTGTTGTTCTCTACACACATACACATTTACATAATCTCCTGGGCACTTTCAACTCTTTAAACAAAATCGTTCAATAGCTAGGAAAATTTTTGTCTAAAGAACTTTAGAAAAAATTCACTGTCTTTGCTCCTTCTTTATTTTTTTTTTCTTAATATCTTTTGTGATAAATTTGATTAACAGGAAATTAATATTATTGGCTACGATAGGCTGGCTAGCCTCCACAAAATGTCAGTGTCTTAATCACTGGAAACTTTGAATAAGCTACCTTATCTGGCAAAAGGGACTTTGAAGATGTGATTAGGAGTAAGATCCTCAAGCTGGGGAAATAATCTTGAATCATCAGGATGAGCCTAATGAAATCACAAGAGTCCTTATAAGAAGGTGGCAGAAGTGAGGAGAAGCCAGCTGGCTTTGAAAATAGAGCCCAGGGCCGAAACTGGTTTGGCTCAGTGGATAGAGCGTCGGCCTGCGGACTGAAGGGTCCCGGGTTCGATTCCGGTCAAGGGCATGTACCTTGGTTGCGGGCACATCCCCAGTGGGAGGTGTGCAGGAGACAGCTGATCGATGTTTCTAGCTCTCTATCCCTCTCCCTTCCTCTCTGTAAAGTATCAATAAAATATATTAAAAAAAAACAAAAAAAAAAAATAGAGCCCAGGAATGCAAATTTGATTCTGCACCCAATTCCAATGTGTGTGGGAGTAGTTTCTTACACCATCCAAACAATACTCCGACACTAGCTGGGCATCTTACAATTCAACTCAGTTCTTAGAGTAACTACCTAGAGATAGCATTGGGTCCCACAGATTAAGGTCTCAGTCCCACAAGTCTCTCCCCACAACCCCCCAACACAGTATCACAGCAGGCACCCTGTGGAAGCTAGAAAACTCAAGGAAACCTAACCTTGTGGACCCATTTTAGATCTCTGACCTCCAGAACTATAAGACAATAAAATTTGTGCTTATACCACTAAAATTCCAAATTTGTGGAAATTTGTTATAGCAATAGCAGGAAACTAATACACTGGTTTGTTACTATAAACACTTTTTTTTTTTTTTGGCTATGTAATCGCATGTATATTCTTGTGTTTTTTACCTATGTAATCGCATGTATATTATTGTGGTTTTTTTCTGGATCTAACCATTTTCAGGCTCCAGAACCAGATTTTGATCCTTCTGAAATTGATGGATGGGTACTCTTCCTTTTATTAAGATTAAATATTGTTAATTGGACTGACAAGAATAAAAGAAAATTAAGTAGGCAATTCTGGGTCCACTTGTGGAGAATGAGTAGTGAGAGATGATGCCTGGACAAGTCCCTGAAGACTTAGTCCTGCCATATGACTCACCCCTGTGTGACCTGGGGAAGGCCCCTCACCTCATAAGCCTTAGTTTCCCCATCTGTAAGCGAGGATCGAATAAATTCAATGGTTCTCAACCTTCTTCTGCGTTCAAAGTAATTTTGAAAGTGATGAAAGCTATGGACTTTCTCCACAAAAATGAAAGACATGCATGCATATCCACATAAAACTTTGATCTTCCAATCATCAGTGTTTCCCTACCTAAGGATCCATGGACCCAGGTTAGGAATCTGTAAGCTAGATACCCTCTAAATTCAAGACACCTGGGACTGTTTAAAAAAAATAATCAAATAGTATTTTTGGCTCCTAGAACGGCTCACAAGCACCATTCCTGTGACATCTCTTGTATTTAATGCTAAAATAAAATAATAATCAGAACAAGTTCCATTCCTATTTTAGCCTAACACTCCTCTCCTGCTGCACTGGAATTCTTTGCATATAGAAGATATCATGCAACCTATAGAATCCCAGGCTGGGAAGAGATCTTAAGAGTCACATGACCCAATTCCACTCTATTGTCCGACTCTGTGCATACATCATCTCTGCCAGTTATCACGAGGAAATGCACAACCTTGGAAATAGCCCTTTTCATCTCCAGACAGCACTAACATTCTCATTCTACTCATTAGGCAAATAGAGGCTCAATGTCAAGGCACTAAAAGCTTGTAGGTAGTTCAGGAAAAGTTTAGCACTGATACTTTTTAATGGTTCCCCAAAAAAAATTTAAGGCAAAAACAAAAAATGCAAAATGGAAATTAATAACAATTTTAAAAGCAAAGTTATAAAAACCCATTCAGAAGTTATAAGCAAAAACTACATTTTGATATATTGTGAGGTGGTGCATCTAAAGGTAAGGGTGTCCAGAGTCTATTTAATTCTTAAATGGCTTGAGGTCTGACTAGCTTTCCAACCACCCCATCTCCCCACCCCATTTTCACCTGAAATATGACTCTAACTTCTGCTTAAGATGCCTGGTTCTCACCCTTCCATCAATTAAAAAAAATTCAGAACCCTTTTTCTTCCAAGTGACAGTCATTATTTGTAGATAGCTATTAGGAGTAGTTCTCTGATGTTACTGTAAAACATGCTTCAAATTCCTTCACCTGCTCAATTCTGAATCTATTCCAATTTGGCCATGTATCTATTGGTTATGGGTATTGTTTGAAGATAATGACAACTATGGTGACAGTGATGATTCAATTTTATTCATATTGTGAAAAGTTGTGCCCAATCTTAGTCTGTTGGTCAACTGGGCTAACCAACTAATTGATTTTACATTTTGGAAAAGATGGAGGTTCTACTTCAGAAGGCTAGAAGAGTCCTTCCAAGACCAAGCAGAGGAAAGATAAGGATCTAATCTTGCTGAACTCCCTGCATTCTTAAGACTAAAACCGATTATCTTCTCATTCCATTTGACTTAAAATTAACTAAATAATCCTGGCTTGCAATAACATGTGTAATAAATAATATAAATGGGCCCAGCTGGTGTGGTTCAGTAGTTTGGTGTCAAACTATGAACCAGGAGGTCACAATTCCATTTCTGGTCAGGGCACATGCCCAGATTGCAGGCTGGATCCTCAGTCTCAGGTGTGCAGGAGGCAGCCGATCAATGACCTTCTCTCATCATTGATGTTTCTATCTCTCTCTCCCTCTCCTTTCATCTCTGAAATCAATGAAAATATATATTTTTTAAAAGAAATTGTTTTTTTAAAACAACTTTTGAAACAGGGCAAAATAGCCTTCGAATTGGGCCTATAGCAACATTATAGCTCAAAGAAAAGTTTGCAGAGATAACAAGAAAGCAGATATTATGACTATCGGACTGAAAATTACAAATATTCTTTAGAATTAGTGTCACTATGTTAGCTTATCTGCACCAGTAGAAATGCCTTCCTTCCATTAGTGTAATTGTTCCCCTTCCATTACTCACCCATGCCCATTGCTTTTGTCTCCTGATCAGAACACTATTTGGGTTTCCACTTGAACCAGTGTGTCCTGAATAGCTATTCTTTTTTTCTTTTCTTTTTGTTTAATCTCAAATAGATGCATGTTGCCTCTCACTTTTGGCCTTCTATTTTTAGGTTAACACATGGATTTGAGCCTGCCTCTTTTATAGAATGACTTTTGTGGGTGACTCAGTCCTACCTCCTCAGTCAGGTTTCTCATCTACAGTAGCAGAGTCTCACAGAGAGGGAGGACCGCATGTACATGGTTATCCTTTGGCACTTCTCCAGGCTGTCTCAGGTATACCCAAAGAAAGAGTCTACCCTCATCTTTGCAGGGATAAATTTGGGCAAATCACCTTTAAAAAGTATCTCTTTTAGATTTTAAAAAATTATTTTAAAGATTATTTACCACAATCATTCTAATTTTTATTACTATTGTAATGATAATATTTTATGTAGCAGTTTATCTGTGATGTCCACTAAGGTTGGTTTTGTAGTTATTACTTCAAATGAGTGATTAGTTATTTATAGTAACAAAAACATGTAAACAGCCTAATTGTCCAGTCATAAAAAAAAAAAAAAAAAGGAGAGAGAGAGAGAGAGAAGGATAGTCCTAACCGGTTTGGCTCAGTGGATAGAGCATCGGCCTGCAAACTCAAGGGTCCCAGGTTCAATTCCAGTCAAGGGCATGTACCTTGGTTGCAGGCACATACCCAGTGGGGAGTGTGCAGGAGGCAGCTGATTGATGTTTCTCTATCATCGATGTTTCTAACTCTCTATCCCTCTCCCTTCCTCTCTGTAAAAAATCAATAAAATATATTTTAAAAAAGAGAGAGAGAGGATATCATGCAACCATTAAATATTATGCTTGTGAAGAGTGTCTAGTGATACAGAAGGTAATTAAATTATTAAGTGAATAAAGAAACATAACATTTTGTAAAGTAAGATTTCAGCTGTGTAGTAAAAACAAATGCCTCTCTTTTAAAACAAGCTGGAAGAAGCCCAGCAGGTGTAGCTCAGTTGGTTGAGCATCGTCCCGTGCTCCAAGAGGGTGCCCATTTGATTCCGGTCAGGGCACAAGCCTGGGTTGTGGGCTCAGTCTCCAGTGGAGGACATACAGGAGGCAGCCGGTCATCAGTGTTTCTGTCTCTCTCTCTCCCTCTCCCTTCCACTCTCCCTAAAAATCAATTTTTAAATAAATGAAAGTAAAACAAGCTGGAAGGAAATAAATAACAATGTTAAGTATGTGAAGATATGTTTTTAAAAATATATTTTTATTTACTTTAAAGAGGGAGAGAGAGATAGAAACATCAATGATGAGAGAGAATCATTGATCAGCTGCTTCCTGCATGCCCCACACTGCGGATCGAGCCAGCAACCCAGGCATGTGCTCTGACCGGGAATTGAAACATAACCTCCTGGTTCATAGGTCAATGCTCAACCTCTGAGCCATGCCAGGTGGGCCTGAGTTTTACTTTTATACTGGAAAGAAAACTCACTCAAATCCAAACATTCATGAAAGGGAAGCTGTTTGTCTAAATTTCCTTTGGGGAATTGGAGGCACCAGTGTAGGTGTTCTATAGAAGGCAAAATGACAGCATCAACATCATTGTTCAGAGTTTTTGTTTTTCTAGTTTTTTATATCTAATTCTGAATACAATTGACTCCTTAACTGTACTCACCTCCATCCCCAACACACACACACACACACACACACACACACACATAAATTAATAAAGTAGGACAAGCTCCCTCTGAAGAGCTATTACTGTCACCTAAGCCCCCTTATATTCTTCAAATGGTGGTCAGCCATATGCCCCATATATTCACTGCTTTTTCCCTGAAAGTCTTGGTAGGCAGAAAGAAAGAAGAATTTCTCCAGAATCAAATGTAGTCAAATTATGTCTGAAAAGCAATGTCCATTCTCAGGATGATCAGTCCAGTGAGCCAACCCCAAAGCCTAGATTATTTATCAGAGGCCATCCTGATTCAGACCACATAAAAGTCAGGCAGGTCACCCCAACTTTGGGTTCAGAGAAGTTTGTCATGTTTAATCACTGTGTAGGTGGGTTTTTTAAAAAATAAATATTTTAAAAATATATTTACAAAGAGAGAAAGGGAGAGGGAGAAAGAGAAAGAAACATTGATGTGAGAGTGAAACATCAATCGGCAGCCTCCTGCACACCACCTACTGAGAATCAAGCCCACAATCCAGGCAAGTGCCCTGACAAGGAATCAAACCAGCAACCTTTCGGTGTACAGGCTGAAGCCAAATCAACTGAGCTACACCAGCCAGAGCTAAAATAAAGATTTAGTATAACTTTAAAAGTATGAGGTGTTGCCCAGCTAGTTGTCAATAGGGGACGAGACTCTTAAAAGTGTGTAGTCAGGTGTGAACAGGGTGTGGGGAAGTGGGAATGTAAATCTAACAGAGCCACTTTGCATAGCCTATTAGAACTGAAAACAGCACACCTGAGGGCACAGCAATCCCTCCTCTGGCCATATATCCTGGTGAGTCATCACACATGCACACGTGGACATAGGCAAGGGTTTTAATCTCAGAAATGTCCATTTTTATGAAAAATGGGAAACCACAAATGTCTTTCAATGGAGGAATGGATAAAGTTTCACATGTTCATAGGGTGGAATATTTACAGCAGTTAATCCAGATAGTATATGGATATATCTACATGTGGGTAAAAGACGTAGATCTTTGTGGATTTAAAAGACATATCTATAGACTTATAGTTCCCATGAGAATAAGTATCAAAAACATGTTTAGTGAGAAGAGTCAGTTCTAAAATGACATCTGAAGAATGATACCATTTCTGTAAAAAAAAGTAATAGACAAACTACAGCTGTACATTTTGATAGGTGCAGAAATATGTATGTTATAATACAAGAACATTCTAGAAGGAAACACATTAAAACCATTGCAGGGATTATCTCTGGGAAAGATAGAGGGGACTGGGGTTAGGGGTGGGAAAGGCAAAAAGGGATTCCAGCTTTGTTTGTGAGCTTCTAATTTTTCAAAGGTAAATGCATTTCAGTGTTACTTATGTATCTACAATTCCTTTTTAAAGTCTCACCAATTAGGAGCTTCCTGTAAGAAAGTGTTTTCCACAACACTACACCCACTTTTCCACTCCTTTCCCTCCACCCTCACCACAGCCAGCACACCCACTCAGCCTAGTTCACTGGTGTTGTAAGAGAGTGCCCCAAAGCCCTTGCTCACTTTTACAATCCTCCTAGGGACCAGAGCAAATCACACTGGCAATGAGTCTTTGCAGAAAAAGTTATGTCAGCAAACAGCTGGCAGAAACACCATTTGGTTCCAAATGATCCCATGGATTTTATATCCCTTTCCTGATGACTTTGAGAGCAAAGTATGTTAGAGTTTGGCACTAGCCAAACCAACAGGAGAAAAGAAGTCAACTCCCCACAGTTCATACCTGTCGAAAACCACTGCAGAATATGCCCGCTCGGCAAAGATGACGTCCGAAGCCCAGAACTCCTTAGTGGCCTTCAGACCCCTGCCTTTGCCTTCAGAAGTGAAGACCTCCACATTCTCCATTTTCCCTATTGTCATCTCACAGGCTTTCAGGCAGCAGGGCAGATACCTAACACTGAGCCAAGTCTCTTGTCCTCGCTGCTATTTTAGCACCTTCAGCATCCCAAAGAGCAAGCCTATAAATGGGCAGGCCACCTCCCCTTCCCACCCCCTCTGGCCACCGGGCCCTCACCTCCCCCTCTGCCCCTTTTCCTGGAGGCAGGGAGGGGGCAGACAAGAGGACAGTGATGTGGGAAGGGTCTCACTCATCACCCAGCAAAGCTGACAGAGTGGAAGATGACCATGGGCTCCTGTGGCTTGGGGATTGGGTTGGAAAAGCTCTTTTGCAAGAAGAAGCTCAGTCCTGATGGCTGTCATGCTGAGCTTTAGTTGGAATAGGGAGTACTTGTTCAGTAAGATATTTTTAGCATCCAGATGCCTCTGTCAATCCAAAGCAGACAGCTGAAAGGGTCCAGAAGAGGCGATGCCTGCTGCTATGGGACCCTTCATCAGTCAAGGCTTACACCTTCTCAAGTGAGGTGGCCCCTTGTCCCGCTGCCTTTCGGAAAGCTAAAGGTGGATGTCAGACACCGAGCCACCCCTTTGGCATACACATAACAGTACTAGTTAGACTCCAAGGGCATCTCTCTTCTCCAACATTTCTTGGGGTTCCCACAGCACCCCCACCAAGGCATAGAAGTCTGGAAATTACCTGATAATGCACATGTGCTGGGTGCTGGGTGCAGGCTATATGAGAGGAGGCAAGCCTTGAAAATAAAAACCCTATTACTATCTTTCTATCAAATCTCCCTTAACATGTGTTTACTGCCAGGAAAATCTCAAAAATGCCCTGTGCCTCTTTTCCAGGAGTGATGACACTGGAGAGACGATTCTAAAATCTCCAGTGAACTAAATACCAGCTCTCGCTCAGGTTGAAACGGGAGATCCTTGCAGATCTAGGGCTGTAGCTTATCTTCCATGTAATGTTTTTAGTTTCTGGGATGCATCTATTTCTGGGAGGCCTGCTCTGGATCTCTGTGAGTGCGGTCCTTCTCAAGCACTAGCTTCTGAGTCAGATCCGCTTTTGAATGCTGAGTCTACCACTAGGACTTTGAGATAGAAGCTGTAAAAAAAGGATGATAATTTCTGCCTCTCTTCCACCATGCCAGGACACAATGAGAAGTCTGCACCCCAGAAAAGGGCCTTCACCAAGACTCTACTGGCATCCTGATCTAGGACAGCCAGCTTCCAGAACTGTGAGAAATAAATTCCTGTTGTTTATAAGTTATGCAGTCTGTGGTATTTTGTTATTGCCACCCATATGAACTAAGACACAAACCTAACCTAATAAGGGAGAAATATAATGAAAGTTATCCTATAATAAAATATATAGTCACTAGAGGGCCGGTGCATGAAATTTGTGCACAGGGGAGGGGGGTGTCCCTCAGCCTAGCCTGCACCCTCTCCAATCTGGGATCCCTCTCACAATCCAGGACTGCTGGCTCCCAACCGCTTGCCTGCCTGCCTGCCTGATTGCCCCTAACTGCTTCTGCCTGCCAGCCTGATCACCCCCTAACCACTCCCCTGCCAGTCTGATCAACGCCTAACTGCTCCCCTGCCGGCCCATTTGCCTCTAATTGCCCTCCCCTGCCAGCCTGGTCACCCCTAACTGCCCTCCCCTGCTGGCCTGGTCACCCCTAACTGTCCTCCCCTGCAGGCCTGGTAACCCCCAACTGCCCTCCCTTGCTGGCCTGGTCACCCCTAACTGCCCTCCTTTGCCAGCCTGGTTGCCCCTAACTGCCCTCCCCTGCAGGCTTGGTCCCCCCCAACTACCCTCCCCTGGAGGCCTGGTCGCCCCCAACAGTCCTTGTCTGCAGGCCTGGTCGCCCGCAACTGCCCTCCCCTGCTGGCCATCTTATGGCAGCCACCTTGTGTCCACATGGGGGTGGCCATCTTGTGTGTTGGAGTGATGGTCAATTTGCATATTACCTCTTTATTATATAAGAGGATTGTTAATTAAATATGTCAGTGTGCTCATTATGCATATGCTTGGTTACAACTACACTAGAAAATATGATAAAGTCAGATGTTTGCTCCTAAGTAGAATCATTGTGATAGTTGCGAGCTGGTTGAATCTGGAGACACAAATTCCACACAGAGCATTGTTGTATATGACATGGTTTCCTGAAATGGTGAATGACGCTTAGTCAAGGTCTGAAAGAATAAAAGTATAATCTTCCTTCAGTTAACAAGAAGTTGCATTCCTGGGAAATGTTGTGAACTATAAATTTTTACAAAAGCTACTCTATCATTGAATATAAAACAGAATCCTGAAATAAGCACCTGGATCTTTGAGGTTGTGCAGGATGGGCAAAGATTCTTCACTGTATCAGGGTGTCCCTTGCTTCCCAAGACATCTAGCATCTTTGTCCAAGGTCAAAGAGGCAAGGGGTGTTGGCACTGTTATCAGTCTTTTGGCTGGTAATGCGGAAGGGGACACAGGGCCCTGTTATGTTGCATAGCAACACAAATCCTATAAGCTGTGTTTTTTTCCTCATCTGCCCTAGTTCTCCCTCCCCTCCATTTCAAAATCACTGTGAACGACAAGATCAAGGAAAAAGTGCTTGTGCATATGTAGTAAAAGTTTAAAGAAATGCATGGGAATGAGAAATGCTTCATTCAGGATAGTACTTACTTCTGATGGGAGGAGAAGTTCATTAGAAAGTAGGGACAGGACATTCCAGGAAGAGAGAGAAGCATATACAATAAGTTGAGTTTGTGCAATAGCTTGATATTTACAGGAATCAGTAAAGGTTGCTGGATCATAAAGTGAAAGCAGGGTGGGGAAGGGGAGGCAACAGGAAGAAAATGAGACCAGAGAAGTGCACAGAAGCCTGGTAGTACTCACTTTTGACTTCCCCAACAGACAATGGGAGCCAGTAATGACTTCTAGATAGAACCCTTTGGCAGCAATATGGGCAGTAGATGGGAGTTGGTAAAGTCAGAGGAGGGATGTCTGTTAGGCAGCTACTGCCCTGGTTCTAACCCAAGATGATGAGAAGCTGAAATTAGACAGTGGCAGTGTGACAGGAAAGGATACCCAAGAGTAACTTGCACAGTGCACCAGGAGACATGCCCATCAAGAAATGGGTAGAATATTGTACAGCAATGAAACAAATAAATAATACATATACTACAGCTTGACGGACCTCAAAATGTTGAGTGAAACAAGTCCCAGAATTGCATAGGGAAAGACATAAATCTTATGAAATTCAAAAATAATCTAAACTTTTTAAAGTTACATGTATTTGTGATAAACATATATTTGTAAGGAAATGATGACTACAAACAGGATAGTGATTTCTTTGGGAGTTGGGGAATAAGATGGTGAGATTTACATGTGTATATGTACATACATGATTACATACACATATTTGATAGAGAGGGAAGGAAAGAGGGAGAGGAAGGGATGAAAGGGGGGGAAGAGAGAGAAAGAGAGAGAGATCATTTATGGACCAATGATGACAGCATATCAGGACCAAGGGTTTTGTTATAACTACTCTATGTACTAACGGCCCTAGCGAAGGAAAGAAAGATTAAGCAGATTATCTAGTTTTCAGATGCTCTGGAATAGAACCCGTAGATTCCAGACTTTTCTTTTGTTTTAGGTGGGTTTAGATTCACTCTGAAAGATTGGAGGCCCCGCGAGCTTCTCCTTCTCTGCAACCGGAAGGCGGAGGAGGGTCTGCTAAGGAATAAGGAAGTTGAGAGAAATTAGAACTAAGCCCCAGAAAGGCGGGCGAAGGGGCGGGGCAACCGGAAGGCGGGGCGAAGGGCTGTGTGGGCGAGGAGACCGGCGCAGGCGCAGTAGCGCGCCCCTCCGTCATGGCGTCGGCGCCGGCCAGTCAGCCGCCGCTGCTGGCGGCGACTTCCCCTCCGGAGCCCCGGTCTCCGCCTCCTCCTCCTACTCTGCCTGCTCGGCGGCGGAGGCGGCGGTGGCGGCAGCGGTTGTCCCTGCCTCTCCGCCACCTCCACCTCGGCCTATCTCCCGGCCGGCGGCGTTGGCGGGGAGGGGGACAGTAGTAGTAGACGCCCGCCCCTGCCTCACAAGAAGGTGAGTGCCCGCCCCGGCGGCGGGGGCGGCCCCGCCTTCAGCCCCGCGACTCCGCGGCCCAGAGAAGGCCCGGCGCGCTCCGAGGGGGCAAAATGGCCGACCCGGCGGCCCGAGTCCTTCCGCTCTCCACGCCCGCCGCCCGGAGAGGGCGCCGGGGCCCCCAGTGGAGTGTGGAGGAGAAGGGGCGCCTCGCAAGCTGAGGAAGCCGAGGTGTGCGTGAGAGAGGCGGCCAGGGAGAGGCCGGTGGATCCGGAGTGTCAGGGAGGAAGGCGCATCGAGGAGGAAGCCCAAGGTTGAGGGGACAGATAAACAGATGGAAGGCCTGAGACCTGGAGCGGAGCAAACCTCACTGGGAAATAGAAACCTCACAGGAGGGTCGCTAGGGAGGAACGGAGTTAGGGATGGGGAGTAGGAAGTAGCATGGGAGCTCGAAGTTGTAAGGACCTGGGAGAAGGAAAGGGGGTGAATGTTTTTGTTAATCCCCACCCGAGGACATTCTTGCCGATGATTTTTAGAGAAAGTGGAAGGGAGAGAGACATCGATGTGTCGATTAGTTGCCTCCTGCGCGGCCCCGACCGACCGGCTGGGGGATGGAGCCTGCAGCCCAGGGCCGTGCCCTGTACCGGACTCCCACCTGCGAGCCTTCGGTCCGCGAGGGAGGCTCCATCCACTGAGCCAAACCGGCTGGGGTGGCGGTGAGGTTTTTGCGGGATCACGTTGGAGTTTCCCTTGGCTTTTTTAGGGTAACGCCCTGATTAAAGAAGCTAAGATTTACAGGCCTAGGGATCTGAGTTTTTACCTACCAATGTCAAATAAGACCAAGGTGGACATTAGTTGGCGGTGAAAACTGAAATAACCACAGGCAGCAGGGGAAAGCGCTGAGCTCCATTCGGTTTGCGCAGACGCGACTGGGCGTTTTAAAGGGAAAAGGAAGGAATGGGAGAGGGGTGGGGTTCAAGTAGACGCAGGGAAGTGACAGGTGACAGGGGTGGTTAGTGTGAGTGCAGTTAGCTGTGTCTGCTGGCTGGCGTTAGGAAGTTAGGATTCTTTCCTCCCACCGTCACTGGGGGACTCAGGCCTGTATTTCCCGATTATTGCATTTCAAAGGAATGACTTTCAGGTCCTTGAGAAAGACAAGCCTGAATTGTAGGAGACACACACATACATCTTCAAGGGCCAGAGGAAGGATTCACAATTGAAAGCCCGTTTTAGTAAGTACTCTTAAAGAGAGATCAGGAGCCCTTTGAACTCGTCTGTAATAGTGTCAACAACAAAAATAAAGTTAAAAAATAAAAAGTTTTTAAAAAGAGAGATCAGGAGCCTATCATCAGGTGTTGGCTGGAACAAACAGTAAATTTCTTATGACAGTCCTGAGCTTTTCCTAACAAGCTCAAAAGGGACTAGGTCATCCCAGGAATTTCACCTTAGGCTGCTGAGACCATGGTTAAAATTTGGGCAAGTTTCTTGGTGCAGGGGTTTGGGAGGAGTGACCCTGCTAAAAGTTTTGACAATTCTCATCAACACATTTCCTATAACATGAAATGCTATTTCTTTTTCTTTTTTTTTAATCCTCACCTGTAAATTTTTTTTCATTGCTTTTTCAGAGAGAGTGGAAGGGAGGGGGGAAAAAAACGTGGATATGAGAGACACATCCATTGGTTGCTTCCCTCAATGAGGGAGGTGGGGGGGGGGGGGGCGGTGAGCAGAGCGGAGGCAGGGAGAGGAAGCAACCCAGGTACCAGTCCTGGACCCCAGGAATTGAACCTGCGACCCTTCAGAGCACAGGCAGACGTTCTAACCACCGACCACACTGGCTAGAGTGAAAGGCTATTTTTTTCTTGTTTCCATCTAAGAGATGTTTAAATTCTTACAAGACTATACCTGCCCACAGCTTATTCCAAACTGAGATAAGGCTGTAAAGATGGAGTTTGAGCCTACTGCAGAAGATCTCAGTAAAACATTTAGCCATCTTCATTTTAATAATTAACTTTTAGTATTTCCTGTGTTGCCTTATGTTGCTTTTTGTCTACACAGTGAAAGATGGTGGGAGCCAGAATACCTTAGTATAATTCCCTTCTTCTAGAGCAGTGGTTCTCAACCTTTCTAATGCCACAACCCTTTAACACAGTTCCTCATGTTGTGGTGACCCCCAACCATAAAATTATTTTCATTGCTACTTCATAACTAATTTTGCTACTGTTAATGAATCGTAATGTAAATATCTGTGTTTTCCGATGGTCTTAGGCGACCCTGCTAGCGGTTCTCAACCTGTGGGTCACGACAGGTTGAGAACTGCTGCTGTAGAGCCTAAGACCATCGGAAAACACAGATATTTACATTACGATTCATTAACAGTAGCAAAATTAGTTATGAAGTAGCAATGAAAATAATTTTATGGTTGGGGGTCACCACAACATGAGGAACTGTATTAAAGGGTCATGGCATTAGAAAGGTTGGGAACCACTGTTCTAGAGGGACAACAGTAAATATAATAGGCTCATAAAAATAATTTTGTTTTTACCCTCTTCAATGATATATTCCATTTTTGTGTGCTTTTCCATAATCTTTTACACATTTCACTTTGGAGGACTAAAAAAGTAGTAAAATATACATTTATTTTTTTTTTATTCCTCACCCAAAGACCTTTTCATTGCTTTTTAGAGAGGGAAATGGGGAGAGAAAAAAAACATCACTCAGAGAAATAGCGATGGCTTGCCTCCCACACCTACCAGGGCCTGGGATCAAACCTAAAACCCAGGCATGTGCCCTGACTGGGAATTGAACCCGTGACCTTTCAGTGTATGGGAGGATGCTCCTACCAACTGAGCCACACCGGACAGGGCTAAAATACTAATTTTTTAAGACATTTTGTAAGCACTTCATATAAATTTCATTCACTAAAAATGAAAATTAGAAATAACCAGATTGTGTTCCATTAAGTATCTTACTTAGGGAGGACAATTTGGAAGATTAGATTTAGTATCCAGTGAGATAAAAAATAAAATCTGGATTCTTTGTTTTCATATCATCCTGCATATCACCAACAAGCCTAAGTAGTTTATAGATGTCAAGACTATAGTTCAATTTGGCTGTCATAACCAGATCACAGGAAGATTTAGAAACAGTTTCTTATTGAAAAAAAGCTTTTTGCCTGACTGCAATTTCTGTTTTGATTGGGTTTTTTGTGTGATGACTGAGTATATGCAAAATTACTAAAGACTTAATTATGTCAGTTCACACAATGCTAGCAATAACCTTTTATACTACTTCTGGATGTTGTAATGAGAATAGTGAAATAAGAGTCTTTGCTAGTAATAGGTTGTAGTGCTAGTTTCTCCACTAGCTGTATGACCCTGCGTAAGTACCAAACTTTTAAACTTTCACAGTCCTAAACTTCTTTTCTTTGGAGTTTTATCATCTGTGGAAAGGGGTAATTGGATTAGCCCAATTGGGTGGTTTTCAACCAGGGGTAAACCTGTCCCCAAACTCCAACGCAGAGGACATTTGGCAATGTCTGGAGACATTTTTGGTTTTTATCACTGGGCAAGGAAGCATAGTGAGAGCAGGTGCTACAGGTTTCTGTTTGGTATAGGCTGGGGATGCTGCAAGCATCCTAAAATGCACGGGGTAACCATACACACAAAGACACAACCAAGGATTCTCCTACCCAAATGTCAGTAATGTTGAGGTTGAGGAACTCTACACTAACCAAATCCTGGGGTCCTTGACAGTTTTAAAATTGTGAGCTGATTTATAGTTTTGTGTTGATAATCATTCCACATCTTGGTTGTTCATAAAACTATGAACTTGGACCAAAAAATGGCCATCAGATGGCATTCAGAGAGTAATGAAATCTGTTGATTTAGGATTGAGACTATTCACTAGGATTTAAAAAACAATATAATTTATTTCAGTAACTGTTCAGTTAACTGGTACTTAACAAATGGTAAATATTTGATATGTTATAGGCCTTGACTGGTTAGAGCATGGGCCCTGGCACAGAAGGGTCTCGTTCCATCCTAGTCAAGAGCATGTGCCTGGTTTACAGGTTGGACCCGGACCCCAACCTGTTGGATGCAGGAGGCAACCAATCAAAGTGTGTGTCTCTCTCCCTCCCCCTTTCCTTCCCCCTTTCTATGCTCTAAAAATCAAGGGGAAAATATCCTGGGTTAACAAAAACACTAGTAAGATTCAATATATTTTCAGTTTAGATATTTATAAAAGCCTTAAATAAGTGACAAGAGTAAATGGACAAGAAGAGAAAAGAGTGTAGCTTGTTACTTAGCCAGTATCTTATTTTTCTTTAAAAACTTTGTTAGGAGATTGTTCTAGGATTTTAGCAATTACAAAGATCAATAGAAATCTGTAATATGAGATCAAAAAAAAAAAAACTAAGCTAAATGCAATGGTAATGAAGATAGTGTCAAGTTTAGGGGAAGTGATAATTTCACTGTACACAATAATCACAGTCTGTGTTCTTCAAACTGTAGAATGCTACAACCTTTGTAATGAGTAAATAGTATTTACTATGCAAAATAATACAAAATTTAAAAGTAGCATCAAAATTTTCTGAGGGAAGATTTTTTTCAACACCTGGAATTTACTACTATGCCATCTTTCCTCAAATGGCCCTGTTGCCCACCATGTTCACAGAAGTTTGGCACATATGTATTAGTTCAAGTGCCCAACTATGTTAATTTGTAATTTTGTAAGGAATTTCATGGTGCATTAAATACCTGCAAGTTAATTAAACCCAGTTTCACATAGAGGAATTGAACACATGGAGGAATGGGACATAGAGGAAAAGGAAGGACAGATGTGAAAGATACTGATAGAATCGGAGTTTATTCCGAAATCACATTCATCTTTTTTAATACTGTGCTTTTCCACTCCACTTCCCACTTCCCTCCTGGGGAATAATTACAACAGCAATAGTAATTTATCTTCCTCTTCGTTATTCTCTGACTTCAATGGGATGAAATCCTTAGAACTGTCCATGCTTCCCCCCTCTTCTATCTGCTCTCCCCCCAACTATCAAAAATTCCTTTGATTCAACTTGCAGAATGTCTCTTAAATTCTTCCCTTCTTTTCTGTTCTCACTACCACAATTCGGGTTCAGCCCAATAATCTCTTGCCTGCCATACCCTCCTTACCATTATCCCTATTTTGAGTCTCTTCTTCCCCTATTGACTGCAGAATTAAATTTAAATGCCCAAATAAGGCCTATTATGATTGGCCCATTCTACCTTTATAGCACTGTCCTTCTCTGCCTTCTGCATATCTTATTTATCTAAAGTGGATATGCCTTTTCTAATGCCTTCCTCCAGAATACCTTTTCTTTACTCATTTTTTCTTTATATTTTGCCTATCTCCTAGGGATCAATTCAAATCCATTCTCCACAAATTCTTTCCCAAACTCCTAAGCAAGAAGACATTGTACCTTCCTACGTTTTATAGCACTTAACAGGTTTTTATCCTGCATTGTAGTTCTTTGCATATAATTTTACAAAATTGTAAATTCCTTGATATTAGGAATTGTCTTCTTCCCTAATTTATAATTCTCAACGAGTGGGACAACCATGTATAATAGAAAGAGTCGAGATAAACCAAAGTTTAAGATCCAGCTCTGTCATTTAACACATGTGACGAACTATTTTAATCTCTTTGTATCCTGATGTCTTAATCTTCAAAATGTGGGAAATTCCAGTTATCTTGCAGAGGTGAAAGATGGAAAGAATAATCTATTACCTTGTTCGACATACAGTAGTCAATAAATACCTCTTTTTCCCTATCCTGTCCCACAGTGCCCACCATGCTACCTTAAAGACAAAATTAAATTAATAGTGATAAAGTTTAATAAAGCCCAAAGGCATGGAGAACTTGAACTAAGTCATGTTATGGGAATTGAAAGAGTGAAGAGATAGCCCAGCTGGTAAATGGCTCAATTGGTTGGGCATCGTCCAGTGCACAGAAAGTTTTCTGGTTTATTCCCGGTAGGGGGCATGCAGGAGGCAGCCGATGCATGTTTTGCTCTCCAATGGATGTTTCTCTCTAAAAAGCAATAAACCCTAGCAAGTTTGGCTCACTGGTTAGAGCATCGGCCCTTGGACTGAATGGTCCTGGTTCGATTATGGTCAGGTGCACATGCCTCCATCGCGGGCTCGATCCCTGCATGTGGGCGGCAACCAGTTGATGTGTCTCACATCAATGTTCCTCTCTCCCCTCCCACTCTCTCTAAAAAAATTTTTAATATAAATCAATAAAAAAATTAAAAAAAAAATTAGGAGGTAAATTTGATAAAAAACTTTATAAAGCTAGAATTGATATGAATTAGGACTTGATAGGGAGATATATGGCTGAGATTTTGAGCTTGGGAATATGATACTATTTAAGAGAGATAATGACAAAGTAAGAGCTTGGTGAGTGAAGGAGTTAAAAGGTGACTCAAAGTTTCTTATTTTAGTGTCAGCTGTCGACAAGAAAACGTCCAAACCTATAGAGAATTTTTATGAGTTTATCTGAGCCAAACTGGTAACACATACCAGGAAGCAAGATCTCAAATGCTACAGAGAATAAGTTTTGCAATTTCTTTTATGCATTTGAAATAAGGAAGGAACTAAGGAAAATTACATGGGGTGGCGGGGAAGCAAAGTAGGGACTGAATTACAAGATAGTTAAGGTGATATGCTTTCTTGAGATGTGGTTATTGCAAAGATGTATTGACCTAGGTCAGCAATTTTCAACCTTTTTTCATCTCATGGCACACAGTAAACTAATTATTAAAATTCTGTAGCACACCAAAAAAAAAAACTTTTTGCTGATCTGACAAAAAATAGGTATAATTTTGATTGATTTACAACCCTTTTTGTTTCCAAGTGACTTTTTTTTTTTTTAATAAGGTTTTTTTATTTCAGAGAGGAAGGGAGAGGGAGAAAGAAACATTAGTGATGAGAGAGAATCATTGATCGGCTGCCTCCTGCATGCCCCCCAGTGGGGATCGAGCCTGCAACCCAGGCATGTGCCCTGACTGGTTCATAGGTCGACACTCAACCACTGAGCCTGGCCAAGTGATTTTTAAAAAATCAGGTGCCTAGTCCTGGCCAGTTTTCTCAGTGGTTAGAGCATTGGCCCTCAGACTGAAGTGTCACGGGTTCAATTCCAATCAAGGGCATGTACCCCAATGGCAGCCTCGAGTTCCGAGCCCCAGTCTCTCTTACATCGATATTTCTCTCTCTGTCTCTCCACCTCCCTTCCACTCTCTAAAAGAGCCCTAGCTGGTTTGGCTCAGTGGATAGAGCGTCGGCCTGCGGACTAAGGGGTCCTGGGTTCAATTCCGGTCAAGGGCACATGCCCAGGTTGTGGGCTCGATCCCCAGTGGGGGACGTGCCAGGGGCAGCCAGTCAGTGATTCCTGTCATCATTGATGTTTCTATCTCTCCCTCTCCCTTCCTCTCTGAAATCAATAAGAATATTTTTTAAAAAAAATAAAAATCAATAGAGAAAATATCCTCAGGTGAGGATTAACAAAAAATAAATAATCAGGTGCTTATATTTGTATGTAAGAATTTCTGGTACCAAAAATTAGCCAATCAGAAGCAACCGTATTATGCAACATAACCAATAAGATGCAACCCTGTTAAATGACCTGTAAATTTATGGTTCAAGGCGTGGCTCTGGTTGAGCATGAACTGTGAACCAAGAGGTTACTGTTCAATTCCCAATATGGGTGTCGCATCATTGATGTTTCTATCCCTCTCCCTCTCTGAAATCAATAAAGTGGTCCCCTAAGGGGGCTTCTCCTTTAAAAAAAATAGAGAGATACAGGGTATTCACACCCAAAGGCTATTGTTGTGTTGGCTGTTTTGTTTTTCTTTTTTTTTTTCTTCACATTCTAAGGGAAAAGAGGTCAGTGCCCCTGTCTGACTAGTCAAGTATTGCATGTTTAAAAAATTCTTGAGGCACACAGGTTGAAAATCTCTGACTTAGAAACAATGCATTGTTTCATGCACAGAAACAGTGGTCAGGGCTTGTTTAAAACAAAAATAAACCTTTTACTAAAAAGTTGTATGCCTGAAGCATGACTACCCACCATGACCTGCCCTGATAGGAATTCATGGTCAATCACCCTGTGAGATTACTTTCCATAGAACCTCTTTTTTTCTGTCCACACAGTTTAGAACATTCACTTTCAGGAATTAGGCAATGTGGTATTAAGGGTTGAATAGTGAGGGAAATTGTTCTAATTTAGGGTATCCTGAGCTTCCAAGTGACTAGTCTTCAGAAAACTTTCCATCTGTGCTAGCTTTAGTTGTTACAATATTTACCTGTGTTATTAAACATTTTTAATGTCACATCATCATGTTCAAGTTGATTATATTAATTCTGATTCAAGGGAAGTTCTGAAAGTCCTTTTAGTTAAATTTTTTACCTTGCCTAACTTAAGGGTCAAATGTAATTTACATTATATACTTTTAAACAACTCAAAAATAATTTAGAGGAATACTATATATTATAGAGAAATATTTTTAAATATTCATTAAATCCTTTATAATACTTTTCTGATTTGTAATTCTTGAACATAATATTTTTAAGCAAACCTTTTAATCTATACACTGGTATTGAAAAGTAAGCTTAGTTTGAAGATTTCGTGTAGAACCTTTAAATAAATTTATTACAGCATTTTTTATTACAAAGTAATATATGTTCTTTGCAAAAATTTAAACAGCCCTGGCCAGTGTGGCTCGGTTGGAGCATCGTTCAATTCCCAGTCAGGTCACATTCCTTGGTTGCGGGTTCAATCCCTACTTGGGGTGGGTACAGGAGGCAACAAATCTCTCTCTCTCTCTCTCTCTCTCTCTCTCTCTCTCTCTCTCTCTCTCTCTCTCTCCCCCTCTCCCCTTTCCTTCCCCTCCCTAAAAAAAAAAAAAAGGCATATCCTTAGGTGGGATTAAAAACAAATTTTTTAAACAATACATGTGCAGAGAGCAAAATGTTGAGTGTTCTCCCATACTCTTTTTCTAACTCTATTTCCCAAACTCCATTAAGTTTAGTGTGTATCTTTTCATATTTTTCCTATGGGTGTTGAGCTAACACACAAGATGAGACCATCAGATCGGACTCAAATAAATCAGTAATATTAACTAGTATCAAGGTTTACTAATTCAAGGGTACAGGCAATCAGAGGCTTTAATGAAACAGCAATGTCTAATACATGGAAGATGGCTTCTCAGACCATGTTTTCCCACATTGATCATGCATCTCTGACCCAGAATAACAGATGAGGTGTCTAAGTGAGAGTCACCTCACACAGTGGAAATGTTAAAATTATGAATCTGCATTTTAGCTTATATGACAGTCTTCAGGAAATTATGCCTCAGGGATCCTGGATTTATCTATTATAGGTAATCTGTAGCCAGGGACATCTTGCTGAGAGCAGTTCAGATATAAGTTCCCCTCCTCCTAGCAAATATCATTTGACTCTTTACCCAAGGTCCAGAGATCACCTGCCTTCTTCCCTCTTCCTCCTCCCAGGAAAGGGAGTGAATGGATTACAATCCAGCTCTAACTCCTCCATATAGTCAATAAATGTGTATATACTTAAATTTTGTTCTATATGTTGAGTTTTTATATTAAAATTGGACTTTAGATCAATAGGTAGATATGTAGGTAGATATTTAGGTAGGTAGAGTTCTACATCTATACACAGTTAATACATCAGACATTTCTCTATGTGGTTCCAACACATTTATTTAAATGGCCATTTGGTATGTATTTTGGTGTTCCATGATTTGCATTGTATTTATAAACTAGTAAACTTCCATAAATAAATTTCAACCGTTAGGAACTCTAGGTAGTGGTATAGACCTCAAGTGTAAATGTACGTAGTAATTTTGACATAGATTATTTATTGTGGTGAGAAACACTTTTAGCAAATATTCTAGAAGTTAATATGTGAATATGACTGTAGCCGTGAGTGGCTTGTCTAATCCTTGTTTAGTGAGCCTTGCTTATGGTCATGTTTGTGCCAAATGTGGAGGACAGTTGCCTACCATGGGTAACAATGGTTTGTGGTTCCTTCATGGAATTCTCAGATGACATTAGTGGTATAACTCTAATTAGTGACTATCTTAAAATAGACTATTTCTTGAGATGGTCCTCTATAAAAAAACAAAATTCCAAGGCTGGATTTCTTAGACCAGCCTCTCAAAACTAGAACTACAGATAATTTCCATAAAGTCCAGATTCCTACTGGTGACCCAGTAACTTCTCCTTCAGAATAGTTTTTTCTGGACTAAGTAAAAATATCTATATATATAAAAGGCTAATAGGCAAAGTGTCCCCTCAGGAGTTCAATCACTCGCTATGACATGCTCTGACCACAAGGGGATGACAATGAAGGAAGGCCCCAGCCAGCAGCTGGGGAAGGCAGGCCCCAGCTGGCAGCCAGAAGGAAGGCCCCAATTGGCCCTGATTGCTGGCCTGGCCTAGGGACCCTACCCATGCACGAATTTCGTGCACCGGGCCTCTAGTTAATTATCATATTTATTATCATAGGCTTACTAAATGTTTCTATACCAAAGTTCTAATGAGCAAAAAGCTAATATTATGGTCTTCCAAGCACTCAGGAAATTAAGATTTGAGATGGTACATTTGAGATGCTACATACCTAGTTGAAAATTAAAAGTACAGCCCTGGCTGGTTTGGCTCAGTGGATGGAGTGTCAGCCTGCGGACTCAAGGGTCCCAGATTCGATTCTGGTCAGAGGCGCATGCCCGTGTTGTGGGCTCCATTCCCAGCGGGGGGCGTGCAGGAGGCAGCCAATCAATGATTCCCTCTCATCATTGATGTTTCTATTTCTTCCTTTCCCTTCCTCTCTGAAATCAACAAAAATAAAAAGATTAAAGTACTATCTTAGGGACTCTTTCCCCATCCCCACGTGGGAGTCCGTGCTGTGAGATTCTTTCCCTTTCCCCACGTGGGAGTCTGTACTTGTTCTTCAATAAATTTCCACCTTTGCTATACCATCTTCAAAAAAAAAAGTACTACCTTAAATTTTAATATGATCTATCTTACCTTCCTTTATTTTAGTCATAAATACCACTTAACTGAACAAAAACTAAACTTTTTACAGATACCTTTTGTAAAAGGCATATCTGGAGTAGTAATATAGTTTGAATCACAAAGGATTTCACATTATATAGTAGGTTGAAAATAAAGGGCTTCTAAATCAGGATTATTTCTACTGAAGCTGATACTTTAATTTGAAAATAAGCAAAACTATTTTTAAACTCTTAGTTCAGACTAAATATATTAAAAATTATGAGGTGTAAATTTGGGGTCAACTTTGTTCTAAAATAAACTAAATATTTTCCAGGGTAAAATGTATGCTCAAAAAGTGAGCTTTACTTTCGGATTTACAGGAAGCAAAATAAGCAATTGAAGATGGAGTTTGTGAATTTTCAGATGATCTTTGTTGATATAATTCTAAACTTTGAATGTTTTAATCTTTAAAACAATATTTTGGTTGTTTCCAGGTGACTAGGAGTGAAGTTATGGACAAAAATTAGTTTTCTAATCTTTGTATCATGTTTTCTAGCTCCCCAGTTGTTGCACAGTCTCACTGTTTGGGGAAAGTTTATGCTAGAAAACTGAAGGCAATTAATGGGTGAATATGATCAGATTTCTCCACCAAGTTCTCAGCCTGATAAGGGTAAGATTCCATTTACCTCTTTATTGATCTCTGCACCATCTGTGGTCTTTCATGACTCCTTTTATTTAGCATGTCTTCAAGGTTCATACATGTTGAACCATATGTCAGTACTTCATTCTTTTTTATTGATAAATAATATTCCATTGTATGAATATCCACATTTTATTCATTCATCAGTTAATGGACATTGAGTTGTTTCTACTTTTTAGCTGTTATGAATAATGCTGCTATGAACATTTGTATACAAGTTTTTGTGTGGATATAAGTTTTCAATTCTCTTGGGTATATATCTAAGTGTGAAATTGCTGGGTAACTATATGTTTAACATTTTGAGGAACTCCTAAACTTTTTTCCAGAGTAGCTACAGCATTTTATATCTCCACCAATATTGAATGAAGTTTCCATACATAAACTTAATGTCATTTGTCATTTAGATGATTTGTCATTTTGATTAGTCATTCTAGTGAGTGTGAAGTAAAATCTTTTTTTTTCCTTTTCTTATTTTTTCTTTTTTATTGAATTTATTAGAGTGACATTGGTTAATGAAATGATAGGTTTCAGGTGTACAATTCTATAACTCATCATCTGTATATTATACTGTGTATAAAGTCTTTTTATTATTAAAACTTTCCAAACAGAAAGTAGAGAAAAGTAGTATGAACACTCATGCACCCATAATTCAATTTCAATAATTATCAACATCTTTTCAATCTTGTTAGTGGCTTTTTAAATACAGTTTTATTAAAGTATAGTTGATATACAATAAGCTGTACACATTTAAAGTATACAATTTGATGGTTTTTGACAGATGTATATGCCCATAAAATTACCAACACAATCAAGATGGTAGACATATCCATACCAAAAACAATGCCCTTTATAATCATTTCCTCCCACCTCTTCCTGCTTCATCTCAAAGCAGTCACTGTTTAAAAAGTCACTACTACTATAGTTTAATTTGCTTTTTCTAATGTTTTATGTAAATAGTATCATCTAAGTACTCTTTTGTTAGACTTCTTTCACTCAGCATAATTATTTTGAGATTCATCCATGTTGTTCAGTGTATCAATAGTTTATTCCTTTTTACCACTGATAGTATTCCATTATGAATACTAGCAGCCCGGTGCATGAAATTTGTGCACGGGGACGCGTGGGAGGGAGGTCCCTCAGCTCGGCCTGGACCCTCTCGCAATCCGGATCCCTCTCGCAATCTGAGACTGCTGGCTCCTAACCACTCGCCTGCCTGCCTGCCTGATTGCCCCTAACCACTCGCCTGCCTGCCTGATCACCCCTAACTGCCTCTGCCTGCCTGCCTGACCGCCCCTAACCACTCACCTGCCTGCCTGATCACCCCTAACCACCTCTGCCTGCCTGCCTGCCTGATTGCCCCTAACTACTCGCCTGCCTGCCTGATTGCCCCTAACTGCTCGCCTGCCTGCCTGATGCCCCTAACCTCCTCTGCCTGCCTGCTTAATCACCCCTAACTGTTCACCTGCCTGCCTGATCACCCCTAACCGCCTCTGCCTGCCTGCCTGATTGCCCCTAACCACTCGCCTGCCTGCCTGATCACCCCTAACCACCTCTGCCTGCCTGCCTGAGCGCCCCTAACCACTCACCTGCCTGCCTGATTGCCCCTAACTGCTCGCCTGCCTGCCTGATCTCCCCTAACCTCCTCTGCCTGCCTGCTTAATCACCCCTAACTGTTCACCTGCCTGCCTGATTACCCCTAACCACTTGCCTGCCTGCCTGATTGCTCCTAACCACACTGTCTGCCTGATTGCTCCTAACCACTCTGCCTGCCTGCCTGATCACCCCTAACCACTCCCCTGCCTGCCTGATCGCCTCTAACCACTCTACCTGCCTGCCTGATCACGCCTAATCACCACTGCCTGCCTGCCTAATCACCCCTAACCACTCTGCCTGCCTGCCTGATCACCCCTAACCACTCTACCTGCCTGCCTGATCACCCCTAACCGCTCAACTGCCTGCCTGATCACCCCTAATCACCTCTGCCTGCCTGCCTAATCACCCCTAACCACTCTGCCTGCCTGCCTAATCACCCCTAACCACTTTGCCTGCCTGCCTGATTGCCCCTAACTGCCTCTGCCTCAGGCCCTGCCGCTGCGGCTTCTTCTGGAATGACGTCCAGAAGGTTATTCGACTGTCTGGTCTAATTAGCATATTATGCTTTTATTATTATAGATACCGGTGTTTATTTGATTTATCCATTCGCCTGTTGATCAACATTTGGTTGTTTTCCTTTCCGAGGCTATTACAAATCAAATAAAGCTGCTTTGAATATACATGTATATGTAGGTCTTTGTATAGACATATATTTCCTTTTCTTTTGGGTAAATATCTAGGAGTAGAATAACCAGCCCCTATAGTAGGTATCTGTTTAACTTCTTCAGAAACTGCCAAACTGTTTGTGAAGTGCTTTACCATTTACATCCCCACCAACAATATAAGAGAATTCCAATTGTTGTGCATCCTCACCAACACTGGTATTGTCAGTCTTTTTCATTTCAGTCATTCTAATACGTGTATGGTGGTACCTCATTATGGTTTTATTTGACATTGACTTGACAGCTAATGATATCTTTTCGTGTGTTTTTTGGCCATTGCATATATTCTTTTCTGAAGTGTGTTCAAATTTTTGTAGATATTTAATCAAATATTTGTTATATTATTTTATTCTATTCAGAATTGTTATACTCTTTAAGTTGAATAGTAGCTAAATTTTCTAACTCACCAAATTAGGCTTCATGTAGACTTCCTTTTTAATCTCAAATGTCCAGATAAGATATCATTAGTGACTCTGGAGTGCTATGTTAGGCTTATTTTTCTTTTAAAGGGAGGACTGTTCAATTCTGCACAGGTTATGCTAATTTTTGGAGATAAAATGTATCACCAGAAATATCTAGGAATTATCATCTCATAATCAGTACATTCTCTGCTGTATTTGTACTTAGGCAGGATTTTAGGCAGTGTAAAGAAAGGGAGGCAGGAATAGTACTGTCTCCCCCACAAAAAAAAAATCAAACAAGCAAATAAAAACTAGTATATGCACTCTAATGTTTTTCTGAAACTTTTCTGTACATCAATTTAACTCCCTCTCGGCTTTCATCTCCTTTTCCTCCCTTAGCCCTCCCACCAGTAGTTTGATAAGAGAACAAACCAGAAGGCATCCTAGAATGCTTTCCCACCAATCACAAGTAGCGGAATGAAATCCAAGTCCTACATAGAAGAGACGGAACTCTGTTCTCTCATTTTCCCTCGTGCCCGATATCTGAGAGTTTTATCTCATAGCTGACTTTCCAATTTCTAGTGTTCCCAAACCATTTTATAAACATCCTTTTATTTTTTAAGTTCTGTAGTACTCTAGTCAGGTGAGTATGTATGTTTATTTAATTTTGTTTGGGAGAAAACAATATACAGAAACTAATTAATCAGAACTATAGAAAATATATGAACATTTAGATCAGGCTACCCACCATGTGTTCCTATCACACATCTCTACATACCTTACATTTTCAGCCCTACAACAAAATCTTATATGTCAGCTCCTTTCTGCCCCCTCATCCCTCTTCTGAGAAAGATCAAGTTCCTTGTGAGTAGCCTAGGAGATATTTGACTATCCAGATGTTCCTTTTTGGCATATAAAGTCATGATATTTAACTTTTATACTGAATTAGGTTTTAATTTGTTTGGACTTATATGTTTTGTATTGTTTTGTTTTGAAGCTCTCTTCAAGAACAAAGATATATTCAGAATAAAATAATCTAATAAAAATAAATTTCTTTTATCTTCTTTACAGAAAATCCCTTGTTGTCAACCTAATGAAGCATTCAAAGAAGACATATGACTCTTTTCAAGATGAACTTGAAGATTATATCCAAGTGCAGAGAGCCAGAGGCTTAGAACCAAAGACTTGTTTCAGACAGATGAGAGAGGACTATTTGGAAACCTGTAGGGACAAAGAGGAGGTTGATTTCAGACCCAGGTATAGAAGGTTTGATCAAAGACTCCCAACTGAAACCATCCAGACCCACCCAAGGTCATGCAGTGTTTCACAAACAGTGGAAAACCAGTTACCTCAGTGGCTACCAACTCATGACAGCATGAGATACTGTCAATTCACCAGGGACTGTTTCTCAGAAAAACCAGCACCCCTGAACCTTAGTCATCAAGAGTATAACTATAGCTCATACTGTGTAGAATCTAGAGTTTACAAGCACCTCTCAGAAAACAGTACCAGTACCCATAAAGCTGGTCATGAACGGATGCACCAGAAGAGAAAACGGCACCCAGAAGGCAGAGAAATATCGGAGGAGAAGCAGCCCGAGCATAAGAGGAAAAAAGATTGTCAGGAAATAGGTTTAGACAAACACAGGAGCATCCAAAAAAGCAACACCAAGGTAGAAACAGTCAGGATCAGCACAGAGAAGCTTAAGAATCAAAGGGAGAGAAAAAGACGAGATGTAGCCTCTAAGAAAGAGGATCGTAAGCGTAGAAAAGAGAAAAAGGAACAAGGCAACGAAAGGACAGAGGAGGAAATGCTGTGGGACCAGTCTATCCTTGGATTTTGAAGCTCTTGAGTTGATTCTCCTGAGGTTAAACTGAAAAATCATTGAGGAGCTTGGCTTTATGATGTTCATGTTCATAGCACTTTTCTCATGGAACAGGTACTTTCACTTCTAACAAAGGCCAAGTGAACAGAGAGTATTTAGGCCTTGGCCAGGTAGCTCAGTTAGTTGGAGTGTGGTCCCACTAAGCCAAGCTTTCAGGTTCAATCCCTGGTCAGGGCATATACAAGAAGCAACCAATGAATGCACAAATAAGTGAAACAACAAATTGATGTTTCTCTCATTCTCTCCCTCTCTCTCTCAAATAAATAAATAAACAATTCTTTAAAGTATTTGATATGCCTGATAACTCCAACATGGAAATTACTTTTCATTTTCTAGAAACTTCATTACATTTTTCCTACATATAATGTAATTTCCCTTAATGAGAGTGGCTTTGCTTTTATTCATCAAATTGCTACGATGGTGGAAATATTTTTCCCTTGGGAAGTCATTTATTTTGAATTGGAGGATTAATAGGCTTTATAGAATCTATTTCTTAATTGGGTTTTAGTTTGGGGTGGGGTATTTTTATATTCTTTAGTTTTCTCAAATCAATTTACACTTTTTTCCTCTGCTAGATAGATATTTTGTGGGGTTTTTTTGAAGCTCTTTTATAGATTAAATAATGAAAAATGAAATACATTAAAATAATAGGTTACATATACTTTTAAAAGTTTCAAAGAGTATACAAAATCCATTTATAATAAGTGTTTATAATAAAGTTCTAATTTCTACATTTGTTGTTCTGTATCAATGATCTGTTCCCATTCAATGATTTTCTTCTGGAAGAGTAATAACTGAGCAGTTTGTATATAAAAGGCAGGTCTTTTGGGTAGGCCACACTACAGTTATAAAAATTCCTTATCTGCCATACCTTGCTCATTCATATTTAAACCCATTTTATTCCTATCTCTCAATCCTCTTTCATGTAACCAGTCTCCCTACCTTTGCTGAGCTACTGCCTTACTCAGCCTTACTCCTCTCTGGGTCACCATCTTACCTAGCCTTCTAAATCACACACACACACACACACACGTCTGTGCCACCATTCTCTGAATATTCTCTCATATACTCTTGAGGCCGGTGACTCTCCTTCCCTTGGAGGCCAATGGTAAACCTGTTTCTTCACCCATGGTCACTCCAGGAAGTCTCTAGACCCCCTGAAATCCAGCCAGCACCTATCTGCAGGGTACCTCTATACACCACACCTCTTGGATTCTATCCCCGCAAGGAGCAGGTTCAAACTTCAGACTTGGAAGGAGACTGGACTAGGCTCCAGTGTAATCTCTGCGCTTCAGCATCCCTCCATGTAAAATGGAGAAAGCAATGCAATTTCCTTTACGGTGGCTGTGGAGATGAAATGAACAACAATGTTCAGTGCTTGCCAAAGCCAGGGCTACCTAACATCAGCTGTTATGAATTCTGGTCTCCAGGCAATCCAGGATACAGTTGGGTATCCATCCTGCCTGTGAGGGTTGTCCTCCTATTTACCTACTAGAGGCCCGGTGCATGAAATTCGTGCACAGAGGGGGGTTCCTCAGCCTGGCCTGCACCCTCTCCAATCTGGGACATCCCTCACAATCCTGGACGACTGGCTCCTAACCACTCGCCTGCCTGCCTGCTGGCCTGATCGCCCTACCTTGCCCCCCTGCCTGCCTGATCGCCGCTAACCTCTCTGCCTGCCTGCCTGATCGCCCCTAATTGCCCTCCCCTGCAGGCCTGATCTCACCCCCAACTGCCCTCCCCTGCTGGCCTGATCACCCCTAACTGCCTCTGCCTCAGCCCCTGCCACCATGGCTTTGTCCAGAAGGAAGTCGGACATCTGGAAGATGGCCGGTCAACCCGGTCTAATTAGCATATTATCCTTTTAGTAGTATAGATAGAATATATAGGATAGGATTGCTTAAATGGGGGGAAAGCCTTTTTCAGCAGGAGGAGATGCTCTTGGCAGACAAAAACACATAATCCCTATATCTGGACTGATAGCCAGCTATATGCACTATACTGCCAAACCAGTCATTAAAAAATTAAATCACTTTCTTTTTTTTTTAATATATTTTATTGATTTTTTACAGAGAGGAAGGGAGAGAGATAGAGAGTTAGAAACATCGATAAGAGAGAAACATTGATTAGCTGCCTCCTGCACACCCCCTACTGGGGATGTGCCTGCAACCAAGGTACATGCCCTTGTCCGGACTTGCACCTGGGACCCTTCAGTCTGCAGGCCGATGCTCTTTCCACTGAGCCAAACCAGCTAGGGCGAATCACTTCCTGACACCTTACACCAAACAGCTGTTGCCCTTAAAACCCCTCCTCAGCCCCCACCTTAGGTTCTGCCTTCACAGTTCACCCAGAGTAGGTTCTGATCGGTTGGTTTCTATGCCAGTCAGTGTCAAAAGCTCCACCTCCTAGGCAGCCATTGGCTCCTCACAATTCACGCAGATTTGGTTCTGATTGGTCAGTTTCTATGCCAGTCAGCATCTCCAGGCCTATCTCCAGACCTGATCATAGAGGCGGGGCTGATCAGCAGCCACCCCAGGCTGCTGGCGAGCAGGCTGAACTGTTGACCTCTGGGAGAGATAGTGGCTTGGCTGCTGGTGAGGGAGAAGCAGGGTGTGATCAGCGTGCCTCTCTCTCTCTCTCTCTCTCTGAGAGGTCAGCAGTTCAGCCCTCTCACCTGCTGTGTGCACAGCCTAGCAAATGGTGGAGCCTCCCTGTCATTGCAGATATGATGGACACAGGGTTTTTATATATTAGGATGCTCCTGGAGGAGCCAGCTCAATTATTGACTGCCCCTGCCTCAACCATTTCCAGGGGAGAGAGTATGGTGGGGAGGGGGGGACAGGCAAGAGCCTAGTCCCCCCTCTCTGCCCCTCCCTCCCGCCTAAGTGATTAGTGCTATCACCTGGAGTGGGCAACTTCCTGCCTTGGCCACTGTTCTCCCATCCTTCTAGTTCTTTCACATGCTTTCTCATCATCTAGATTGCTCACAGAATACTAAGCAGTGTGCCCAGCCTGAGGGCAGAACCATTCCAGTATGCAGAGCTTGTCTTTATTATGTTGAGTATTTATGCTGTGCCAGCACCACTGTAACATTATATATATATATATATATATATATATATATATATATATATATATATATATATATTACATAATATATCCATATTACATAATATATCCATATTACATAATATATCCATATTACATAATATATCCATATTACAGATGAGAAAACAGACTCAGAGCGACTAAGAAACACACCTAAAATCATGTAGTGTGTAAGTACACTTTGGCTGCCTCATAAACCATCTAACAACTTACGATTTAAAACAGCAAACGTTGCCCTAGCCCAGTGGTCGGCAAACTGCGGCTCATGAGCCACATGCGGCTCTTTGGCCCCTTGAGTGTGACTCTCCCACAAAATACCACGGTCTGGGCGAGTCTATTTTGAAGAAGTGGCATTAGAAGAAGTTTAAGTTTAAAAAATTTGGCTCTCGAAAGACATTTCAATTGTTGTACTGTTGATATTTGGCTCTGTTGACTAATGAGTTTGCCGACCACTGCCCTAGCCAGTTTGGCTCAGTGGATAGAGCGCAGGCCTGTGGACTGAAGTGTCCCAGGTTCGATTCTGGTCAAGGGCACATGCCTGGTTGTGGTCTCGATCCCCAGTAGGGGGTGTGCAGGAGGCAGCCAATCAAAGATTCTCTCTCATCGTTGATGTTTCTATCTCTCCCTCTCCCTTCCTATCTGAAATCAATAAAAATATATTTAAAAATAAATAAAAATAAAACAGCAAACATTTATTTTTCACGATTTTGTGGATTTTCTGGGTTGACTCAGTAGGGGCTGGATGTCCACAGGGCCTAGTATCTGGGGGTGGGGGTGGAAGAAGGAGTTCAACATCAGCTGGGTGATGGGAACATGCCGCAAATCTCTCATTATTCCGAGGGGCTTGTACAAGGTGGCTGAGTTCCAAAAGCTGCATGAGGGCAAGCACAGGCACTTTCCAAATATAGCTGGTACCACATTTGCTATTGTCCCTTTGGCCAAAGCAGGTCATAAGGCCAAGCCCCACAATATGTGAGGGGACTGTCCAAGGGGTAGATACAGGGAGGGAGAATTGCTGCTGCCATCTTCTCTGACAAATCTACCATATATAACTTATAAGTGTACAACTGGAATTCAAAACCAAGTTGTCAGATTACAAAGTTCAACTGCCTGGCTGGTGTGGCTCAGTGGTTGAGCATCAGCCCATGAACCAAGAGGTCACCAGTTCGATTCCTGATCAGGGCACATGCCTGGGTTTAGGGCTCAATCCCTGAGCAGAGGGAGGGGTGGGGGGGGGGTGCAGGAGGCAGCCCATCCATGTTGATGTTTCTTTCTCGTGGATGTTTTTGTCTCTCCTCCCTTCTCTCTAAAAAAATCAATACAAAAATATTTTTTTTAAAGTTCAAAGCTGTCTTGGAGTTACTACCCAGGTCTGATAATCCAGAACACTCGATGCATTGCCGAACTAAGCCAACAGCCTTTTGTACACACACCCGAAACTGTTTTGCATATTGTCATTAACAAAGTAAGTGAAAAAGGTATATCTTTAGCTTATAAATGCTCCATCGATTGGTTGCCTTCCACAAGCACCCTGACTGGGGTCAGGGATAGAACCTGCAACCAAAGTATATGCCCTTGACCGGAACTGAACCCAAGACCCTTCATTCCACGGGCCGACACCTTACCAGGGGTCCTCAAACTACGGCCCGCGGGCCACATGCGGCCCGCCAAGGACATTTATCCAGCCAGCCAGGTGCCACTGCCTGTCCTGCTTAGCAGCCGACTCGTCCCGGGCCCGCAGTGCGCATAGGAATTTGTTCATAGTTTTTTTTTAAAACTATAGTCTGGCCCTCCAACGGTCTGAGGGACAGTGAACTGTCCCCCTGTTTAAAAAGTTTGAGGACCCCTGCATCCACTGAGCCGAATGAGCTCAGGCTCCTGAGTTATAATAAACTGGCAATCTAGTAAGTAAAACTATTACTGGGGAGACACAAAGACCCTGATTCTTGAGGGAAAGATTTCAATCAAGAGACAAAGTATAGAAAAGCAAGCAGAAATTTATTGAACACAGTGAGATCATACTTAGGAGAGTGACACAAGGAAGGGCATACAAGAAGCAGCAGGAGAGCCGAGGCTGGGCTGCTCTGGATCACTGGGAAGTCAGAGAAAAGGGGGCCTTGGAGACAGGTCCAGGGAGTTAGCCTGGGACGAGCCACCACTGTCTGTTGCTCCACTGGTTTCGATTCTCCTGGGTTCCCTTAGATTCTAAGGCTTAGAGGTTAGGGGACAGGTCTGTGGGGGAAGGAGAGTGGAAGGGAATGGCACAGGAGTGCTTGCTCCCTGGAGGGAGAGAGCGCACTGGGACTTCGTTTTCAGGTGTTTTAAAGGTTGGGCGTTTAGGGCAGAATCAATAGAATATTCATCAGCTTCATGCTGATGTAGCAAAATGAGATTTATTTTCTTAATTTGTCTGTCCTTGGGTGTGGTTAGCAAATGGCACTTAATTGGATTTCTGTAATCTGTCTTCTTGATTAGGGTGATTTAAGCTATTTACCCTCTGGTTGGGGAGGACAACTACCCTTAAGTGTCCCTGGTTTAGGAAAGATAGGATTTTCTAGGTTACTGCAAATTGCTAGTTTCCCTGTTACACTTGTCCTGGAATTTTCCAAGCTTCTTACTATTTTATAAAGACCTATTATTAGCCCTAGCCGGTTTGGCTCAGTGGATAGACTGTTGGCGTGCAGACTGAAGGCTCCATCCCTGGTAGGGGGCGTGTAGAAGGCAACTGATCAATGGTTTCTCTCATTGATGTTTCTCTCTCTCTCTCTCTCTCCCCCACCCCTCTTCCTCTCTAAAATCAATAATAAATAAATAAATAAATAAATAAATAAATAAATAAATAAATAATAAAAACCTATTATTAAACCCTAGTACTAGTAATTAAGACAGAGGGATATTGAGTGTGATGCAAAGATACAACAGAACTCAGAAGCAGGACCATGAACAGATGGGCATTTGATTAATAACAAAGGCAGCACTTCAGAGCACTGAGGAAGAAAGACTTTTCAATAAATATGGGAAAACAAAATTAAAATAAAATAAATGAATATGGGGGAAAAAATGAAGTAGGATGTCTATGTGGGGGAAGAAAACTTTTCCTGCTACCCTTCTAGGTTCTTCAGCTGGTCTAATAATCAAATTAACATAAAACACATTAACAGGAGAAAAACAAATATTCTCTGCTAATCTAAATTTAGAAAAAGAACTCTCACCATTCTCACTTCCACCAGACTGCACAGGCAGACGGGTCCAGGAAACTGGTGTGGTAAGAATTCTTTCTGCAGGTGCTTGTCAGAGGTCCCGGGACCACTCAGCAGCCCCAGAGCAGCAGTACCCAGCCAGTGAAGTTTCCTAGCTGGCTCACCAAAATCCTAGGCCCTAGGGGGAAAAACGTTTCCCTTCTTCCATTCTGGGGTTCTCTGGCTGGCCTAATAATTAAATGTGTTGTAGGCGGTGGGAACGGAACCAGGTGTTTGACAGGTGGGGTCAGACCCAACCTGGGTTCAGCAACCTCGATCTTGGGTTCTGGCTAGGAAAGAATTCAGAGCCAAGACCCAAACTGTAAGAGAACATTTATTTGGTAAATCACAGAGGTAGAAGTAATTCCTAGAAGAAATGGGCTTAGGAAACAAGTTATGGAGGCACATGAAGGGCCCTAGGAGCTTAGGCGTGAGGAAGCTAATGGTAAAGTGCCCTGCAGGGGAGGAGGAGGGAAAGGCTCCAGTGTGCTCCCTGGAGGGAGAGAGTGCACTGGGTCCTCAGTCCTAAGGGTTTTAAGGGTGATGAGCTTAACTGTCCCAAAATCACTTTAAAACTCATTGGATTTGTTTCCCTCTAGAGCCTGGAACTGTGCTAAAATCCAAACTCCAGAGACAAAGAAAAGGGTGTGCCCTCCTGTTTCCCTGCTCCCAGGGCAGGGTGGAGAAGTCTGAGCAGGAAGGAAGTTGGGATTCTTCTCCTGGAGCCCAGAGTGCAGCTTCCATGTGAAATGGGCACCTCACTTCCTTCTGAGGTTCTAGCCAGTGAACATCTGCTCTCTGTGGGCCCACAAGACTTCCACTTACTCAACCCCAAAGACTTGTGGGCTTGAAGAGGTGAGGGTTCCATCTGTTTGTGGAAATGTCTTTCATAAACTAGGGCATAGTGGTGATTCCAGGTAAGAGGTCAACCAAACATGTTTCTCTTTTGCTGTAAGGTTTGGTGGAATTCGGAGGGCTACCTGGAGGGAGGATGGCTGTGGAAGGTAGAACTCCTTGGGTCTGAGGTTCCTAGTGGACCTGCACAGGTAGAGGGGAGGTCAGGGCCTTTCTTTGCCTGTTTATTCATTCAGGGAGTACTTATTAATCATCTACTTGCTGTTAAGCAAAATTTGATGTGTTGAAGATACAGCAGTGAATGAGGAATTTCTGCTTGGTGAGGAACTTATATTCTACTGGGATAAAATAGAAAGTAGACCAATTTTTAAAAAATTGATTTTTAGGAAGAGAGGATGAGGAAGGGAGGGAGAGACAGAGAGAGACATCAATGTATTATTCCACTAACTCATGCATTCATTATTTGATGTGCCCTGACTGGAGATCAAACCAGCAATCGTGGCATATTGAGGTGATGGTCTAGTCAACTGAGCTACCCAGCCAGGGTGAAAACAGACTCAATTTTAAAATTAGATGGTATCTTAGACCCAAACTCCCTTGGGAGTTTGGTAGAAAGGCAGAATCTCAGGCCCTGCCCCAGACTCACTGAATCAGAATCAGCATTTTAACATCTCAAAGCTCTGTTAGGTGGTGGTAAGCACACAGGAGGAAACTGAGACGACCCTGAGAGAATAAGACAGTTATGCAAGTTGACACATGAGTAAGCAACTGGCCTGGCTCCAATCAACATCTGCCCAACGGCACTCAGACCAGGAGCAGGCTTGCTGAAACCCAGCCCCAGCCTGTACCTGTGGGTGAGCCCTGTCTTAGCATTGTGGCACCTTCCTCTCTGGCCAGCACTCTGGACACTTGGCCACCATTTAGCACTAACAAATCATTCACTGTCTGCTTTTTCACTCTTCCTCATCCTTCCATATTCAGGAAGTGACCTGAGTCCTCTCTAAAATTCCATTTCACCTCCCCAGAACCCAGAATCAAAACACCCTCTACACTGCCCAGCCAGTGTTCCTCAGTGGTTAGGTGTTGAACTGTGACCCAGGAGATCATGGTTTAATTCCCCGTCAAAGCATATGCCCGTGTTGTGGGCTCGATCCCTAGTAGAGGACATACAGGGGGCAGCAGATCAATGATTCTCTCTCATCATTGATGTTTCCATCTCTCCCTCTCCCTTCCTCTCTAAAATCAATCCTATCTAATAAAAGAGTAATATGCAAATTGACCATCACTCCAATACACAAGATGGCTGCCCCCATGTGGTCAAAGATGGCTGCCCCCATGTGGACACAAGATGGCCACCACAAGATGGCCAGCAGGGGAGGGCAGTTGGGAAGGACCAGGTCAGAGAGGAAGGAAGTTGAGGGCTTGCAGGGAAGGGCAGTTGGGGGGGACCCAGGCCTGCAGGGGAGGGCAGTTAGGGGTGACCAGGCCTGCAGGAGAGGGCAGTTAGGGGCAAACAGGCTGGCAGTGGGGTAGTTAGGCATCAATCAGGCTGGCAGGAGAGTGGTTAGGGGTGATCAGGCTGGCAGGCAGAAGTGGTTAGGGGCAATCAGGAAGGCAGGCAGGTGAGCAGTTGGGAGCCAGCAGTCCTGGATTGTGAGAGGGATGTCTGACTGCCAGGTAGGATCAGGCCTAAATGGGCAGTCAGACATCCCTTGAGGGGTCCCAGATTGGAGAGGGTGCAGGCTGGCCTCTAGTATAAAAATATATTTAAAACAAAAAACTAAGCCACTCTCCTGGCAAATTCAGTCTAACTTCAGGTTCTATTTAGGGAAGGATGTTTCCTCCTGACAAGTAACATTTTAGGATCAGACAGGCCAGACCCTGGCTCCAAAGCCTCACCTCTCAGCTGGCACCCTATGTAGCCACATGGGCCTAGGGTACTCAGTGTATACAAAACACGGCTGCTTTGTTGGCCACAGCTGAAAGATAAGAGCAACCTAAATTTGCAGGGATTTTGTTTGTTTGTTTATTTATTTATTTATTTATTTATTTATTTATTTTAATGATTTCGAAGAGGAAGGGGGCGGGACAGAGAGATAGAAACATCATTGATGGGAGAGAACCACTGATCGGCTGTCTCCTGCATGCCCCCTAATGGAGATCGAGCCCGAAACCTGGGCATGTGCCCTTGACTGGAATCCAATCCAGGACCCTTCAGTCCGCAGGCTGACGCTCTATCCACTGAGCCAAACCCGCTAGGGCAGGATTTTATTTTATTTTAAATCATGGTCCTTACCTGCCCGGATACTCTAAGCAACCCTCTTTAAAATGAGGTAGATTCTTTATGCACTGAAACAGAAAATGGGTCTAAATATATTATTTGGAAAGAAAAACTGACTTGCAAACTAGAATGTACAATCTGACCTCACACCTATTGGCTGCTAGGTCAGAGTCCCAATAAAAGTCTGCAGTGATACCATGATATGTATACCCAGTAGTTAGCTCTAGAGGGTGGAATCAAAGAAAATGATTTTGCAATTGCTATTGTAATTTTTAAAAAATCAGCATAAACATGTATTTGTTTTTTATTAAATGGGAAGACTGATAAAAACAATGAAGGAAAATGGAGACAATTTCTCAAAATAGACCACCAGTATCACATTAAATGCTTCTGGCCCTCATCCCAGCATCCTAATGAGAATATTAATAGCCAATAGTCACTGGCCAGTTGCTCGGTGCCCAGCACTGTTCCAAGCCCTGCATTTGTAATCTCTTTTTTAGTCCTCACACCTGTAAGGTTGGTATCACTACCAGAGTGGTTAAAGGAAGTTCTGAACCTCCTCTGCCTGGGTTCAAATCTTGGCTCTTCAATGTTGTGACCTTAAGTGTATTATTTGAACTCTGTAACTCAGTTTCCTCATTTGTAAAACAAATAATAATAGGTCCAGATTTTAACACAATAAATGGCATCTTCCTCTGTTCTTTCACCCCAGTTATGAGATTAAAATATATATACACACACTCACATAGTGATATATAAATAGTATGTATAGATACACACATAACATGTGTATATGTGGGAGAATGCCGGTGACCCCTATTTCTTTCTTGGCACATAAGCACAGGGACCAGCCAGTTCTGTTTTTATAGAACTTATGAGGGATTCTTAGTTTAATTTAGTTGCTTGACATTCTATTTTTGTTTTCTTAAAATGACTTGAGTTTCTTATTTTTATTTATTTATTTTGTTAAAAATATGTTTTTACTGATTTTTTAAAGAGAGAGGAAGGGAAAGGAATAGAGAGATAGAAACGTTGATGAGCGAGAGACATGGATCCACTGCCTCCTGCATGCTTCTCACTGGGGATCGACCTGGGCATGTGCCCTGACCAGGGATCAAACCAGGGATTTCTTTTTTTTTTTTTTAAACATATTTTATTGATTTTTTTTTACAGAGAGGAAGGGAGAGGGATAGAGTTAGAAACACCAATGAGAGAGAAACATCGATCAGCTGCCTACTGCACACCCCCCACTGGGGATGTGCCCTCAACCAAGGTACATGTCCTTGACCGGAATCGAACCTGGGACCCTTCAGTCCGCAGGCCGACGCTCTATCCACCAAGCCAAACGGGTCAGGGCTAACCAGGGATTTCTTGGTTCATGGGTTGATGCTCAACCACTGAGTCACAGAAGCCGGTCTCTCATTTTTATTACAAAAGTAATAGTATTTATGGCAATAACAACAACAACAAAAAATCACAAACTATAATTAAGAAAAACTAAAATTATCCATAATCCCCAAACCCTAGGGATAACCACTGATAAATCTTATACACTTATATATGTCTAGGTCCTAAATTTACAGTGTTTTAAGATTTACTCCTTTTCTTAGTCCTTTTATTTTATTATTTTCAGTCTGTGTCAAAAATATACATTTTCAGCATCAATGTCTACACAGTGTTTACATATATGAACATAGTATAATCTCCACTAGAGATTTGAGAACCTGACCTTTTCATGGCAGATACATTCATAGCAAAATAATACATTTAACAGAAAGGGTTTCCTTCATCTTCCCCAACAGAGATTCGCCCATAGTCCACAGAATGGAAAACTCTGCGACTTACGACGCTTTTCAGCGTGAACTTGAAGACTATATCAGGAAGCAGAAAGCCAGAGGGTTACAACCAGAGATCCGCTTTAGGAAGGTGACAGAGGGCTCTGCGTACGGAGAGGGACCGCACTGCGCCCGAACCCCCAATGCTGGAGCCGAGCCTCCCCTTCAGGAGTTCCCACGGTTCCCGAGTTCCTACAACAGGCTGAGGACAGCCCGATGGTCCAACATCCATCGCTCCGCACCACGCCTGGAATCTCTAATCCACGGTCAGAAAAATCACTATTTCTTCAAGAACCCGTGGCTTCCAAGCCCACCTGTGCGAGGCAGGAGCACTGGCCCCCACGCAGCGCGAGGCAGAGATGCTGCCAGCCGCCTCGGGGAGGGCCGCCCGCGCGTGCATCAGGCCAGCGATCAGGACCGAGGCCAGGGGAGAAGGTCCAGGGAGGAGGGAGGCGACCTCAGCCAGGAGCACCGAGCAAAGCAGCGGCAGAAGAAGCGTGGTGCGGAGGGAGAGGCCTGCAGAGAGAAGGGGAGAAGGCCGGAGGGGGAGCCAGGGAGCGAAGAAAAGCGAGAACGTGGGAAGAGCGACGGAGAGCAGGGCGCCCCCAATGAGGGAAGCCGGTCCCGCAGAGAGAAGCAGTCCCCGGGCAAGGGGAGCTCGCAGGAGAGGGGCCTGTGGGACCTGTGGGATGAAGCGATCCTCGGCAGCTGCTGCGGATAGGACATCAGTAACATTATTCCGATATTAAATGATCGGGATCCGTTGGGAAGGCTGGATTAAATGACAGTGAAGCCACCAAGAAATCAAATTTAGATTCCCAACTCAGACTCTGTGTAAATACAAAACCCAGGTGATTTAAAGATATAAATGTAAAAACTAAAATGTAGAACTAGTAGAGGAAAGTAGGGTTTTTGATTGTTGTTTTCTTGTTTGTTTTCCTTGTTGTTGTTATTTTGTGTTGTTAATCCTCACCCGAGGATATTTTTCCATTGATTTTTTAGAGTTGAAGGCAGGGGAAGAGACAGAGAGAGAAACATCCGTATGAGACACATCAATTGGTGGCCTCCCGAACACACCCCTACTGTGCCAGGTATGGAACCTGAAACCCAGGTACTTGCCCTTGACTGGAAATGGATCCCAAGCCCCTTGGGGTGCACAGGCCTATGTTCTAACCACTGAGTCACCCACCGGCCAGGACTAGACTAACTTTTTAAAGTGTACATTTAGCCCCATCCCATTTGGCTTAGTGGATAGAGCAGGGGTGGGCAAACTATTTGACTCGAGGGCCACAATGGGTTCTTAAACTGGACCGGAGGGCCGGAACAAAAGCATGGATGGAGTGTTTGTGTGAACTAATATAAATTCAAAGTAAACATCATTACATAAAAGGGTACGGTCTTTTTTTTATTATTATTTCAATAGTTTTATTCATTTCAATCATTTTAACAAGAAGAATGTAAACACTAATTATTATAATTTGAAACTTCAAAAAATGGAGGAATCATAGCACAATAACATACCTTATATTGAAGATGGCAAAGGCAAAATAAAATTGCCTAACAAAGGAAAGGTACAAAAGCCTTTCAAATTAAACTTAAATATAATAAAATAATTTAAAACTAAAACAAATAGAAAAGAACAAAATGTGTAAACAGTAAATTAAACATTTTCTTTAGAAAAAAAAAGGAAACCAAGATGGCGGCATAGGTAAACACCTAAACTGCTGCCTCGCACAACAATTTCAAAACTACAACTAAAAGACAGAACGGACACCATCCAGAACCACAGGAAAGCTGGCTGAGTGAAAATTCTACAACTAGAAGGAAAAAGAAAAGCTCACAGAGAATTGGAGGTACGGCAAAGGGGCTTTGTGCGCGCAGAGAGGAAGGGCGGCTGAGAGCCTGGCTGACTTTCTCTGGCGGAAGGGGGAAGGAAGCCTCCGACCGCACTGAACCCCAGTTCTGACTGCACTGAACCCCAGTTCCGGGCGAACCCCTGGGGACCCACGCTCTTACGGGGGGAGTCTGGACTCTCGGGCGGAGACTCGAGCTGGGAAAGGCAGAAGTCTGAAGGCGCGCGCGGGCCAGTGCGCACAAAGGCTGCGGAAGTTGCCACAGGCTTTCCCTAGTGGAAGGGAGTCAGAGGATTCTGACTGCACTGAGCCCCAGTTCTGACTGCAGTGAACCCCAGTTCCAGGCGAGCCCCTGGGGACCCACGCTCTTGTGGGGGGAGTCTGGACTCTCGGGCGGAGACTCGAGCTGGGGAAGGCGGAGGACTGAAAGCGCACATGCGCGCAAGGGCAAGGCTGACAGGAAGCCAAGACTGAGACTCCACCCCATCCAAGCTGAGCACAGAGCCTATTGCAATTTGGCAAGTCTAATCCTATAAGGCTGTCTCCAGCACCGAACTTCTCCCAGCATAGACACAGCTGATCCTTACAGCCAACTGGCCCGGAGGTCAATTCTTCCCAGTGATACCAACAACAATAAAGACTTAATTACAACAAGGCTGTACACACAGTCCACAAAGGGGTGCACCAAGAGTGTCCACCTCAGGTTAACTGGGGAAGCAGACCCACTGGGCCATATTGGAAACCTAGCACAAATATCTACCTTACCAACTCAGGGAATCAGTGAAAATGCGGGGTCAAAGAATCAGATCACAAACGAAAGAAATGGAGGAAAACAAACGACTGGATATAGAATTCAAAACCACGGTTATAAGACTTTTTAAGAATATCCTAGAAAAGGCCGATAAATATAATGAGACCCTCGAAGATATGAAAAAGGACCAACTAGAAATTAAACATACACTGACTGAAATAAAAAATATTATACAGAGACCCAGAAACAGAATAGAGGAACACAAGAATCAAGTCAAAGAATTGAAATACAAAGAAGCAAAAAACACTCAACCGGAAAAGCAAAAAGCAAAAAAAAAAAAAATCCAAAAAGTTGAAGATAATGTAAGAAGACTCTGGGACAACTTCAAGCGTACCAACATCAGAATTATGGGGGTGCCAGAAGAAGAGAGAGAGCAAGATACTGAAAACCTATTTGAAGAAATAATGACCGAAAACTTCCCCCACCTGGTGAAAGAAATAGACTTACAAGTCCAGGAAGCCCACAGAACCCCAAACAAAAGGAATCCAAAGAGGACCACACCAAGACACATCATAATTAAAATGCCAAGAGCAAAAGACAAAGAGAGAATCTTAAAAGCAGCAAGAGAAAAACAGTTAATTACCTACAAGGGAGCACCCATACGACTGTCAGCTGACTTCTCAACAGAAACTATGCAGGCCAGACGGGAGTGGCAAGAAATATTCAATGTGATGAATAGCAAGAACCTACAACCAAGATTACTCTACCCAGCAAAGCTATCATTCAGAATTGAAGGGAAGATAAAGAGCTTCACAGATAAGAAAAAGCTAAAGGAGTTCATCACCACCAAACCAGTATTATATGAAATGCTGAAAGGTATTCTTAAAGAAGAGGAAGAAGAAAAAAGTAAAGATAAAAATTATGAACAACAAATACATATCTATCAACAAGCGAACCTAAAAATCAAGTGAATTAAAAACCTGAGGAACAGAATAATCTGGTGAATATAATAGAATCAGGGGCATAGAAAGGGAGTGGACTGATAATTCTCAGGGGGAAAGGGGTATGGGGGGTTCATGAAGAGAATGGACAAAAATCATACACCTATGGATGAGGACAGTGGGGGGGAGGTAAGGGCAGAAGGTGGGGTGGGAAATGGGTGGAGGGGAGCTATGGGGGGAAAAAGGAGAAATAATTGTAATAATCTGAATAAAGATTTATTTAAAAAAAAAAAAAAACATTTTCTTTAGTGCAACTTCCAAATTATGCCCAGGACGTAGATGTAGATGGCAATGTAGACTGGGTTGAAAGGTTTTTGGTCTTTAAAACATCAACTTCAGTGGGAACAGTGTTGTTGGTCTCCTTTTTAGCTAATGCTCTGATGTAGAGGTGTTCTCTCTTTTCCGTGTCCAGCACGGAAAAGGAACAGGTCCGGTTCCTGAGTGGAGGAGCTGGGGATTAAGAAATAAAAGGAAGAAAGAGACCAGATAGAAAGATAGAAACAAAGCTGGGAGCCAGGTGGGACGCCATCCTCTCTGATGGAGAGGCAGGGACCCCGGAGCCCATGCAGCACATTTATTTTATACCCCCAAATACCAGGAAGTATCACCAAAACTTAGGATCAAAGGAGCTTATTTGCATTCTTGAGTAGGCCCTAGTATTCCTGGTGCTTGCCTAGATTTACATATCAAAGCCTGCTCCCCGGCACCTGGACAAAGGTAAAATGTCAGTACTGATAACAACCCCCACCTTCTTGGAGAGGGCGTAACTGAGACTCGGCTCTGCCAGTCGCCTCTGGCTCAGCTGACAACAATTTAAAGAAATGCCCATGTGCCTTCCCAGGCAGCCCTCTACACTCTGATACTGTGCTCTCTAGGGGCGTGTCTCCCTACATCACCACGATAACGTGTCTACGCATTCCCAGGGTGATGTCGGGAGACGCGTCTGGTCCGCAGGCATTACAAGGAGCCTCTGGAAGATTGAGAGGTTGTCCGCCCACTCAGAAGAAGGAGCTGCGGCCGTGTTTCCCGACGTTGCCATGTTAACACTGCTGCTGGTGAAGGAGCGGAGGGGAGAGCAAGAGAACCCTCCGCTCTTTCGGCTCTGTGGGCCGGATAGAACAGCCGAAAGGGCCGGATCCGGCCCGCGGGCCGTAGTTTGCCCACGGCTGGGATAGAGTGTGAGCCTTTAGACCAAAGGGTCCCAGGTTCAATTTCAGTCAAGGGCACCTACATTGATTGCAGGCTCCTTCCTGGCTGGGCCCTGGTCAGGGCTTGTGCAGGAGGCAACCAGTCGATACGTTTCTCTTACATAGATATTTCTCTCTGTCTTTCCCGCTCTCTTCCACTCTCCCTAAAAAATCAATGGAAAAATATCCTCGGGTGAGGAGTAACAACAACAACAACAAGAAAGGTGTACATTTATTTCTTTTTTTAAATATGATTTTTTTTGGGGGGGGGAGAGAAAGGGAAGGGGGTAGAGAGAAATATCACTGCCTCCTGCATGCCCCCTACTAGGGATCTAGGCCGAAACCTGAGCATGTGCCCTGACCTGGAATCCAACCACGACCTCTTGGTTCCTGGGTCGACACTCAACCGCTGAGCCACACCAGCTGGGCAGTGTACATTTGTTTATTTTAAATGTTTTACTACATGAGACTATTTATTACCTTTTCAATAAGAAAATGTTTTTAAAGGCAAGCTACATATTGGGGAAATATTTGCAACACCCTATAATAGAATCTCTTGTGCCAGTTATCAAATTATTGTCTCTTACCTGCAAACCACTTCTTTTTTTTTAATATATTTTATTGATTTTTTTACAGAGAGGAAGGGAGAGGTATAGAGAGTTAGAAACATCAGTGAGAGAGAAACATTGATCAGCTGCCTCCTGCACATCTCCTACTGGGAATGTGCCCACAACCAAGGTACATGCCCTGGACTGGAATCGAACCTGGGACCCTCCAGTCCGCAGGCCAAGCTCTATCCACTGAGCCAAACCTGTTAGGGCTGCAAACAACTTTTTGCTCAGTTTTGTGAAATTGGACCCTGGCTTCTCCTTTGCCAGTTGTCTTGATGTTGGTCTGCCAGTAGAGGGCGCTGGAGGGACATCTTAAACTGGGAGCAGGAGGCGGGGACTGCTTTTTCCACAGTTGCCAGTTTTCTGGGGCAGCAAGCATGCGCCTCTGTGTGTGAGAGATCCAGCTGCCTCCCCCGGCCTCTGACAAGTTTCTTTGTCAGTGGTGGGCTGTGTCACCTGTGGCATCCACGTTCTCTGCAGCGGTCTGAATCCGCCATGTGGGGAGCCCCCCTTCCAACTTTCTGACCCTTTCATGTTCACCCCCTATCAAAGGTCACAAATGGGCGAAAAGCAGCCTGCAGGCCAAATATCTCTGCCCTTCATCTAAGAATGGCTTACGCATTTGAACTCCAACTAAGCAAAATGTTATCCCAACAAAATGGATCCCATTCAGCTTAATAAAGAACCATATTCCAAAGATTATACTCAATTATTCTATTTTTAATTTTATCAATACAAAAGTGAACATTTGTTTTCTGTGTTGTTACATAATTACTTACGTAATATATTTGGCTGTGCCTGGTACTACACAAAATCTAAAATATTTGCTACCTGGTTCTTTACAGTAAAAGCTTGCTGATCCCTGCCCTAGAGTCTTCTTGTACCCCCTTTTGGTAGTTAACCACCTTTTATTAGTTACACATTCTTTATCTTTACTTTTCTCTGTTTAAGTTACTGGTATGGCTTGTCTGCTGATTTGGCCCTGACTGATATAGCCCTAATAGACAAAATTTCTGTCAATGAATAAAAAATAAATAAATAAACATCCCAATAGGAAAACAGTCATTTACCTATTTGTTTAGGTAACACGTTGAATTCCAGTCATTGTTCTAGGCACTAGGTTAAAGTCAAGAATGAAATACAAATGAGATACAAAGAAGGAAAGAAAGATGTAAGTGAGGCTTTGCTGATGTATAAAATGGACCTGGGTCATGAGGAGTGAGGTACCACACCTGAACACAGGTCTGGAAGGACTCTGAGAGCCTTGCAGGTTGTGGGAGCTCATTGCTTGTTATTTGGTGCCACCCCACAGTTGTAGAACTGGCATCCTTAGTTCTCGTCTACTAAATGCCAATAGCTCCCCCTCACTACCCAAACATGGAGACAATCAACATAGGCCCCCATAAATCTACAAAATGTGCTCCCTCCCACTGTTTCCTGTTCCCCCTGAGAATGCCTGGCTTTGTCTCAGAGTTCAAGTAAACAAACATTTGAAAAATAAGTCCTGCCCTTGCTGGTTTGTCTCAGTGGATAGAGCATCGGCCTGCAGACTGAAGGGTCCCAGGTTCAATTCCAGCTAAGGGCACATACCTAGGTTTCAGGCTTGATCCCCAGTAGGGGGTGTGCAGGAGGCAGCCGACCAATGATTCTCTCATCATTGATGTTTCTATCTCTCTAACCCTCTCCTTTCTTCTCTGAAATCAATAAAAATATTTTTTTAATTAAGTCCTGCTTCCCTTTGTCCCTGTAGACAGTCCACTGAGATAAGCAAGGCTGGTATCTTATCTCCATTTATCAAATGAGAAAATCAAGACCCCGGTACTGGAAGATCCAAGTAAGGTATTGATCCAACTAAGATCCTTTGAGACCTGACCCACTGCTCGTCCCATCCACCTTTGTACAAGATCAACACAGAAAATCACTTTTGTTTCCATACACTAGCAACAAACACGCTAACAAGGAAATTGAGAAAACAATTTCATTTACAACAGCATCAAAAATAATAAAATGCCAAGGAATAAATTTAACCAAGAAAGTGAGAGACTTGTAAGTTGAACACCAAAAAACAGTGCTGAAGGAATTAAAGAGGACCTTAATAAATGGAAAGACATCCTGTGTTCATGGATTTAAAAACTTAGTATTGTTAAGATGTCAATACTACCCAAAGCAATCTACAAATTCAGTGCAATCCCTATCAAAATTCCAACAACCTTTTCTGCAGAAATGGAAAAGCTGATTCTCAAATTCATATGAAAATATAAGGGATCCCAGGTAGTTAAAACAATATTTCTTTTGGTAATCCTCACCTGAGAATATTTTTTCATTGATTTCTACAGAAAGTGGAAGGGAGGGGGAGAGACAGAGAGAGAAACATGAATTGGTTGCCTCTTGCATGTGCCCCAACTGGGGCCGGGATGGAGCCTGCAATGGAGGTATGTGCCCTTCACGGGAATCAAACTGGGGACCCTTCAGTCCTCAGGCCAGTGCTCTATCCACTGAGCCAAACCAGCTAGGGCAAAATAATATTTTAAAAAGAGGAACAAAGTTGGATAACTCACACTTCCCGATTTTAAAACTTTCTACAAAGCTACTTGTATTAGCCTTCAACAGAGAAACAGAACTAATAGGAGACACTTATAAGAGATTTATTGTAAGGTGTTGGCTCGTGCAATTATGGAGACTGAAAAGTCCCATGAACTGCTATCTGCAAGCTGGATACCCAGGAAAGCTGGTAGTGTCATTCGAAGACCTTAGAGCCAGGGGGCCAATGATGTCAATTCCAGTACAAGTCCAGAGGTGGAGAACCAGGAGTGTGGAGGGCAAGAGAAGATCGATGTCCCAGATCAGGCTCACAGGTGGAGGGAGGGCAAGTCTGACTTTCCTCTGCCTTTTTGTTCTGTCCAGGCCCTCGGAGATTGGATAATATCCACATTGGAGAGGGCCATCTGCTTTACTCAGTCCACAAATTCAAATGCTACTTTCTTCCAGAAACAATTTCATAGCCACACCTAGTGAAGTTGACATAAAATTGATTATCACACTAATAAAAAACAGTGTGCTGCTAGCATTCAAATAGACATGCAGATTAATGGAATAGAATTGAGTGTCTAGAAATAAGCCCATGCAGGTATGGTCAATTGATTTTCAACTAGAGTGCCAAGACAATTCAATGGGGGAAGAATAATCTCTTCGACAAATGATGCCAGGACAACTTGATATCCACGTGCAAAAGAATGAAACTTCATAACACATATGAAAATGAAACCCAAACGGATCAACAACCGAAATATGAGAATTAAAACTATAAAACTCTTAGAAGAAAACATCAGGGTAAATCTTCATGACTTTGAATTTTGCAATGGATTCTAAGATATGACATCAAGAGCATATGCAACAACAAAAAATAGATAAATTGGACTTCATAAAAATTCAAAAAATTTGTGCATTAAATGACATTATCAACAAAATGAAAAGACAACCAACAGCATGGGAGAAAATATTTGCAAAACATATATCTGAGAAGGATCTAGGATTTAGAATATAGAAAGGGGTTTTATAACTCAACAATAAAAAGACAACCCAATTTTTAAAATGGGTAAAGGATTTGAATGGACATACAAAGAAGAAATACAAATAGCCAACAAGTACATTAAAGGATGTTTAACATCATTAGTCGTTAGCGAAATGCAAATCAAAAGCACAATGAGGTATCACTTTATAGCTACTAAAATGAAAATAGATGTGTATATATACATGTATACATATATATACACACATATGCATATATATGTGTGTATGTGTGTGTGTGTGTGCATGAGTGTGTGTAAAAAGTGTTGTTGAGGATGTGGGGAAATTGAAACCCTTAAACATTGTCAATGAAAATGTAAAATGATGCAGCTGCTATGGAAAACAGTTGGACGGCTCTTCAAAAAGTTAAACAAAAAGTTAAAACAATAGATGAATGGATAAACAAAATGTTGAATATACACACAACAGAATATTACTCGGCTATAACAAAGAACCAAGTACTCATACACGCTACGACATGGATGAACCTCAGAAAATATTATACTGAGTGAAATAATAGAACTCTAAAAAAGCTTCAATAATGGTTTCACTCAAAGGGGGAGACTATGTAGTTTTCATAAATAAACCAACTTACTAAGTATACTCATTTTACTTAAGGCTGATGATTTTTTAAATTAATTTCATATAAAAACCAAATAAATTTGTGAAAATAATTTTTTAGGTGGGACAAATATTTAAAAAGAGAAAAAAAGAAACCAGACACAAAAGGCCACATATTGTATGATTCCTTCTATATGAAATGTCTAGAATAGGTAAATCCACGGAAACAAAATGAAGATTATGTGACCAAGATTTGGGGAGAGGATTAGGGGGCAATACAGGGTGACTGCGTAAGGGGCACAGGGATTTCCTTGTGGAGATGAAATGTTTTGGAAATAGACATGGTGGTTTTATGATATTGTGCATGTGCTAAATACCATTGAACTGTACACTTTAAAATGGTTAACTTTATACAGATGATGTATTACAGAATTGTATACCTGAAGCCTATATAATTGTATTTACCAATGTCATCCCAATAAATTCAACAAAAAACTAAAAATAGAATAAAATGGTTAATTTTGTGTTATGTGAATATCATTTCAATTAAAAAGAAAAAGGCTCACTCGTATGTGGTCTCCCAGGGCGGTCTGCCCTGTGTATGCTCAGGCCTCGGCCCCTGGGTCCAAGGCAAATGTCCAGGGAGACGTTGGCCTCGGCTGGGCTGTAGGATCAGCCCCACACTAAGGACATAAAGCTCCTTCTCCCTTAGTGACCTTGAACTCCGCGCCTGGCTCAGCAGTGCCTGTCACCAGCAGGGGACAAAGGAGCTGGCGGGATGGGATGGGAAGGGGATTGGCTTTGGACACTGAAGCTGACAGTGTCCCTGTCACACATGTGCCTGCTTTAGACCTCCCGTGGCACCATCCCCTCTTAGAGAAACTCCAAGCTGTTAGGGTGACCCACAGGGCCTGCGTGAATAGTCCTGGTTGATCTTGTGGCCTCCCACAGCCCTCCCCAGGCTCCCTAACCCCGGCAGGCACTCACACACCCAGTAATCCTCCTTGGAACGCCTTCTCCCCCACCCCCACCCCTGCCCAAACCCCTTCCTCTGTGTAACCCCCATTTGAACAAGAAGACTCCCTGACAAATGTCCCTGAGGGGCTGATGACACACCAGCAGATGGCTGCCGGGCATGCACGGAGCAGGAGAGCAAGCCACACACGCATGTGCATACACACACACACACACACACACACAGCTTCAATGTCAGCATCTTTGTCCATCTGCTAATCTCCCACTTTAGTGCTATTTTAACAGTAATTGCACCTGTGAGAACCATAGGGGAGCCCCAGAATCTCAGTTTATCACGGCTCTGAAGGGCAGGGTTGGGGCCCCTCTCTGGAACCTCAGCTTACCTTCCTCAAGCATCACACTGCGTGGCAGTTAGTGAACTTCCCTTTGTCCCCCACAAGTGTGCGCCCTTGAGGGCAGGGCCTGGGTCTTGGTCACTCCAGTCCCGCTAGCAGAGGGCACCCAGGAGGCTCACAATAGCTACTCAAAAAGAAAAGAAGGGACTGAGTTAGGGTTCCACTCCACCGCTCACTCCTGGGGGATCGTGAACACCCTGACCTCTCCAAGCCTCAGTTGCCTTAACTGTCACATGAATCATGGAGGCGACCACACACGTGCAAGGGTGGACCCGGGACAGTGGTATCACCCCCTTACCTGAGAGCAGGGGGTCCTAGTGTGCTTTTTGGAAAGGGAGGGAAGACCTTTGAAATGCAGAGAGGATGAGGGTGGAGACCTTGCCATCCTCACACCAGACTCTCACCAGGTCCCGCCTCCTCCCTGTAGCCGCCCCCCCTCCCCTGCCCCACCCGCCGCTCACTGCTTGCACCCACCCCAGGACAGTCTCCACAGGGCCCTGCAGGGACCAGGTGTCTAGGTGCCAAGATGCGGCTTTGGCTCTGGCTGCTCCTCCTCGCAGTGCAGCTAGCAGGTAAGGTGGGGAGACTGAGGGGCACGGGGCCTGGGAGCGGGGGAGGGGTGTCTGCACTGGTCCCAGCAGAGCCTGAGCCAGGGAGTTTAGGAAGGCTGTCCTGGTAGGTGCAGAGTCTCGAGTCCTGGATGTAGGACGCCTGGGGCAGCTTGGCAGGCACCATCCCTGAGGGTGGAAAGAAAAGTCCTCCGGGAGCTCATTCTCCCAGGGACCTGGGGATCCCCAGGGCTGAGCCACCTCTGCCCAAAAGCCTGGAGCTAGGAGAAGGGGAGACAGGAAGAGGGGAGGAAGGGAGGGAGGGAAGGAAGGAGAAAGAGAGGGAAAGGAAAGAAGGACGGAGATAGGAAGGAAGAAGAGGGAAAGAGTAAGGATGTCCAGAGAGGAAGGGAAAATGCCGCTATTCAGGGACAAGGCGGTGATGTGATCCCAGGAGGTGCAGAGGCCCAGGCCTGGTTTGGGTGTCCCACACTTGGCCCAGGTTCTGTAGACACGTCTTTATTACTTCCGGCAAGTTTATGTAGTACAACCTGCCAAATAGTAGGCTGTTGCCAGCTCTCCGGCAGGTGTGGCGGGGTATTCCCTCAGGGCCCCTGTTCCCTATAGTCCCTGGGCTGGGTGTGCAGTGTGACTCCAGCACCCGGCAGTATTAGGGTTGGAAACCCAGACGTGGATGGAGCGGGGAGTCTCCACGGTCCCTCTGGCTCAGCCCAGTCACACTACCTTTTAGAAAAAACCCCTCCACCCCCCAAACTGCCCACTAACTTGTGGTCGATCTGCTCCCTTGCCCAAAAGCCCAAAGCCGGACATCCCTCCAGGGGTGACAAGGCCTGCCCGCCCGGCTCTGGCCCAGTGAGCTCAACAGCGTCTGAAGTAGAAGCCGATCCAGGCCATTCAAAGCTACTACGTTATTGCCCATCGTTTTAAAAGCAGCAGGTTCCTCTGAGAATGGGTTACTGAGAGGAAGAAAAGAACCAATGAGACCACACGTGTGGCAAGGCCTGGCTAGGTGTCTGGCACATAGGTTAGGGGTTTGGCCATGGCTGGATGTTCAGCCCCAGGGGCTAAAAAGCAAGTGGTCACCAGAGAGAGACCAGGGTGTGTCTCAACCAGGAAGTCTTCGTGTCTGGGCGCAGGAGGGGGAAGGGATACGAACAGCCTGGCACCCCTTCTGACCTCTGTGCCCCTGAGGAGTCACTTATGGTCTTTCTTGGAAGGTCTTTGAGTCTGTGTAGTTGTGGCCCCACTATGTGCACACGAGCACATGACCACGATCCTGGAACCACAGGTTTCCTCAGTTCAGCGAGTGTCAAAAAACTCAGGTTCTGGAGTTGCAGACCGGGATTTGAATCTGAACCCACCACATCCAGGCTGTGTGACCTTGAACATGTCTTTACGCTTCCTGAGCCTCCGTTGCCTCGTGTATAAAATGGGTGGGAAACAGGGTTTGGCGAGGATTAAATGTGATCATTCCTGCACTGTGCTTGGCACGGTTCAGTAAATATTAGCATTTTTTATTCTTTTTATCTCCCCCAAAAAGTCAGCGACCCAGAACAGGACAGAACCTCTACTCTGCTGACCAGGCAGGAGGATATTTGGGGAGAAAAGCAAAGGCCCAGCCACCGCTGAAGCCCCAGGTGGCATCATTTCGTTCTTGATGCAAGCGGAAGCTCAGAGCGGCCTGTGAGTGGAGTCAAAGAGTTTACGTGCATTTCGACAGTATTAGGAAAGGCTATGGGGCCCTGGAGCCGAGAACAAGTATAGGTAGGATTGTGAATATGGGCCACCACCTCATAAGCCAGCTCCTCTTGAACGCGCGCGTACACACACACACACACACACACACACACACACACCATTCTCTGGCCTCTTCTGCTCACCCAGGCCTCAATGCTTCTGGGACTCTGCCCACTCTCCCTCTACCTGCAGATGAAATGAAAGGCTCACTAAGTCAGATCCAGTTTGTTGGACTTCACTCTAACACCCCTCGCTGAAATTTCACTTGCGGCCAGTGACAACCCCTGGACACGTGGACAGTGATTTACCATGTACAGTACTTTACAGTTTGCTTTCTGGGACACTTGAACTCTCAGAGGCAGTCAAATCAATGGCCTTACGCTGCACTCTACTTATTTATATATATTTACTTATTTATTTTTAATGTTTTTATTGATTTTTAGAGAGAGAGGGACAGAAACATCAATGAGAGGGAGACATCAATTGGCTGCCTCCTGCACGTCCCCCACTGGGGATTGAGCCAGCAACCAGGCATGTGCCCTGACCAGGAATCAAACCATGATGTCTTGGTTCCTGGGGTCAATGCTCAACCACCGAGCCACACAGGCCGGCCAAGCTGCCCTCTTTTTAAAGAGAAGAGACAGGCTCCATGTCTTGCCTCCGGTCCTACCACTGGTGCTGGATGGAGGCTGGGTTCAGGGCCAGGGCTGTGAGTTCTGCTCCAGTTTTCCGTGAAGAATTCCCTACTTACAGTGCTTCCTGTCTGCGATTAAAGTGAACTCCCGGCCCTACTTCTGGGGTCTGTCCTTCCACTCAGGAAGAGGATCCAGGGAGCTATCGGTGGCTGGGTTGGGAGTGATGGTCATTAGCCCACCATGGAGGAGTGAGTGCCACTGCTGGTTGTCATTCATGTCCAGACACTGTGCTGGCCCTCTCAGGTTGGCCAGCCCTGCCCTGTGCTCCGCCTGTGATTCTGAGTGCCTCTCCCAGCTTGCCTGGGTTTCCTTCTGCTTCTTGGAGCCTGTTGAAGGTCTATACAGTGAGTTGCAGCAGGGCAAGGTGAAAGAGACCACACGTGTGACTGAATCTTGGAGTTTTTTGTTGTTTTTTTAATCCTCACCAGAGGATATATTGAGAAAGAGAGAGAGAGAGAGAGAGAGAGAGAGAGAGAGAGAGAGAGAGAGAGAGAGAGAGAAACATCAGTGTGAGAGAGAAACATCAATTGATCAGTTGCCTCCTGTATGTACCCGGACCGGGGATCAAACCTGCAACCTAGGTATGTGCCTTGACTGGGAATTGAACCGGCAACCTTTTGTGGCATGAGACGACACTGCCACCAAAGGAGCCACCTGGCCAGGGCAAATCTTTGAGTTTGAATCCCAGGTCACTTACTAGCTGTCAGCAGGGTTTTGAACAAGTAACTTCATGCCACGGTTTCCTCATCTGTGCAATGGAGATAAAAATCCCAAAGTAAGTTTGAGGCTCGATTGAGATAATTATGCAAAGAGCCAGGTTTATAAGCACTCTGTCAGCAAATGGCAGCTCTCCCCTGCCCGCTTTGTAAAGCTGGACAGAGTGAACACCCGCCTTGCAGATGGTCTCCTGGGGGGTGAGTCCAGGAACCACCGGCTAATTTACAACAGCCTCCAGATTCTGCAACTGGGCTGGTTCTTCCACGGCTTTTCCTTAGATACTCGATTCGGGGTGACTCTGAGGCCAGGAAAATGAGCTGATGGTCTCTGCTCCTTCTGCTTCTTACAGCTCTCCACGGCAGCTCTGTACTCCAGCAGACCCCTGGGGAGAAGGTGGCTCTGACCAACACAGTGGTGAGCCTATTCTGTGAAGCCAAAACCTCCCAAAGCACACGCATCTACTGGCTGAGACAGCGCCAGACCCCAAGCACGGACAGTCACTATGAGTTCCTGGCCGTCGTGGATTCTATGAAAACGCCTGTGTATGGCAAGAATGTGAAGCAGGAGAAGCTAAATGTGAGTCAAGTGGCAACCCAGTCCGTTCTCACTCTCGGAAGTGTGCAGCCTGCACACAGCGGTGTCTACTTCTGCATGACCATCGGGACCCCTGAGCTGACCTTTGGGAAGGGAACTCAGCTGACTGTGGGTAAGACCCTGGCTCAGTGTTATCGACAACATTGAGTACCTACTGTGTGTCAGACATGGGGGCCGCCCCACTCAGCAAGCCCATCTCTACGGGAGGGATGATGGCCCTGAGCAATCGCGCTACAGCTAATAGTAACAGAAAATATATTCTGAGACTGACCCAGGGTCAAGCACATGAGAATGTTTATGTCATTATCTCTCTTAATGCTGCCAGACATCCTGGGAGGTAGGTACTATTATGATTCCCATTGAAAATGGAATGCTTAGAAGCATCGCTGCTTCCTATGGGGACAGAACGACGCTGTCCTTCAGCCACACCAGTCCCTCTGCGGCTGTGGCTGGATTGGGTTGAGTCCCCAGGCCTAACCATGGCCTCAGAACCTCCCTCCAGTGTGCACACAGGCAATGTAGGGGTGGGTGCCCACACATTCTGCATGTGGACCTATGGCTCAAACCCACACCCAGAGATGCAGGGAATGAGGAAACTGGACCCCAAGCTCAGCTGCAAATTCTGCTGCAAATCCACTGTGTGCCTTTGGGCAGGTCGCTCCGCTCCCCTCGATGGACCTCAGTTTTCTCATCTGTGTCATGGGTTGCTATAGCCTCCACGAACAACCCCCTCCAGCTTCCAGTTCTTACACGCTGCAGTCCTCATGAGTTAAGTCAGCACATCCAGTAGAAATATACCGTGAGCCACAGATATAATTTTAAAATTTTTGATAGCCACGTTTAAAAAAAGTAAAAAGAAACACATGAAATTAATTTAAATGATATGTTTTATTTAACCCGATTTATGAACAATATCATTTCAAAATGTAATCCAGGTAAAATTATGACTGAAATGTTTTATGTATTTTTTAACATATTTTTATTGACTTCAGAGAGGAAGGGAGAGGGAGAGAGAAAGATAGGAATATCAATGATGAGAGAGAATCACTGATCGGCTGCCTCCTGCATGATCACCACCACCTGGGCATGTGCCCTTGACCAGAATCGAACCCGGGACCCTTCAGTCTGCAGGCTGATGCTCTATCCACTGAGCCGAACCAGCTAGGGCGTGACTGAAATATTTTATCTTCCCTTTCCCTGCTAAGCATTCAACGTAGGTTTTACATGCAGAGCCCATCTTGGGTCAGGCTGGCCATGTGCACGTGGCAGGCGGCTGCCGTATCGCAGTGACCATTAAAGCCACCAGAGGTGCCCAGGAATCAGGGCAGAAATTCTCCCAGGCCCATGCTTGACTGAAGCCCTTCCTCAGGTTAGCCCATGCCAGAGCCAACCCCTGAAAGGCTCCCACTGTCCTTCTTCCACAGGGGGGCACTGAGAGTAACAAGGGGGCCCCCAGGGATTCGACCACTCAGCACGGGCTGAGCAGGGACAGCAGCACAGTGAGGAAGGCAGAAAACAGAGCGATGCCCCCGTGGCATCTCGCCAGCCGCGGGCCTTGGATCAGAAGGTGAGAGGCGGCGAGGTCTCTGGGCAGCAGCTGAGCATGTCTTGGGGGCCGCTAACTGATTCCTGTATTGAAAATCGGCTTTGGGGGGCTAGGGGTTTCGGTTTGGTTTATTGTTATTGCCTCTGTAAGACACATCTTTCCATTCATGTGATGTGAGGGGCTGAGAAAGGTGGATGGTGAAACAGCACAAGTGGCTTTCAGAAGCTCCCCACCGCCACCCACGCACTCTTGTTTTCGACGTTTCCAAAGCCCCCCCTTCCCCCCCACCGCCCCGCCACCCCGCTCCCAGGATGGCAGGGCCTCCCAGAAGCAGGTACCATATCATCTCCCGGGGCAGGGGCGCCAGAGCTGAGCCCACCCTCCAGCCAGAAAGTCAGGGCGCTTTGAAGGAGGAAGGGGAGGGGGGGCAGGAGAGGGGGAGAGAAAGGATTCAGGCCCCTTACGCGCACCATGGTGTCAAAAAAGGCCTGTCCCTTTCAAAGAGGAGGAAAGGGGGAGATGGAACTGGGCAGGGGCTGGTGGATCAGGAGGAATCAAGGGGACCTGTTCTGGACAAGAAGTTAAAGTGGACAAGCCTGTCCACAAAGCCCCACCAGACCCAGAGCACCGGCTGGGCCGGCCAAGGCACTGAGTCCTGCAGGGCCACCCCCGGCAGGCTCGCCACTGGCCACTGAGCGCCCTCTGCGCCTCCTGGGCATGAAGTAAGGGGAATGGACATGCCAGGGCCGTGAGGATGAGGAGATAGCAAAGCGTGGTGACCCCTCGCAGAGGCCAGCCCCTCGCACGCTCCCGGGGCCCTAGAGCCGATGGGGTTGTTCCTGCCACACTAGTGTCCCCCGCAGGCTGGTGACCAGGGCCTCAGGTCAACCTGGTGAGCTTCACTTCTTTGTGCACAAACATTTGCACAGGGTGGCACAGCGAGAGCCTAGAAAGGGAGCCTTTGGACTCAGCTCCCAGCTCTGCTGTGTACTGTCTCGGACTTTGGGCGAGTGGGTTCAGCGCTCTGTGCCTGGGCTTCCCCGGGGGTAAGATGGGGACAATCGTGCCCATCCCCAAAGCTGTGGGGTTCAGTGAGCTCAAGCTGCAGTGCTGGGTGCTGCCACTGGCTCGCGGGAGAGCTTGGCAAGTGCTCATTCTATTTAGCTGGCTCTTCTCGGAAGTCCCTGGAGCAGGCAGAGCACGTCTTCTCCTCCTCCCCGCGGAGGCACATGGTGGGGAGGGTCCGAAGGGCCCACTTTTATACGCAAGAAGCCAGCCCCAAAGTGACCGATTTGTTGGCTGCCACCCTGTCCCCTTGATTAGAGTTTAAGTTAATGGGTCGCCCCCTTCCCTCTCCTCTCATTTTATAGAAAATCGTTTCCGTGAAATGTCTTTCCTCATCCCACAAAGGCGAAGGCTGAATGTGGTGGCACCCAGTGCTCACGCCATTCCTCTGCGCCTCAGTGCCTTGGAGGCTCCCTCTGCTCGTGTACTTGTCCTATTTTATCCCCACACTTAAAGCATGTGACACTGAATTAGAACAAAAACAGAGGAGTGACCCACCCGAGAGACAGGAGAGAGGTTTGGGGTCCAGCCCAGCACTTTCCACTGAGGGCCCTGGAGGCTGGTCCTCCCCTTAATTTCGTTGGTGTTACCTTTGAAATGAAAGGTTGAGAGTAAAGATCCCTCTGGCCCAGCCGGCATGGCTCAATGGTTGAGCGTCCACCTATGAATCAGGAGGTCACGGTTCAGTTCCTGGTCAGGGCACATGCCTGGTTGTGGGCTAGATCCCCAGTGTGGGGTATGCAGGAGGCAGCTGATCAATGATTCTTTCTCATCATTGATGTTTCTCTCTCTCCCTTCCTCTCTGAGAGTATGTGATTTTTAAAGACACATGAGAAGGAAAGGAACCCCCAACATATTCCACCTGCATGCAGGTACAGCAAGGTCCCCCACTCGCTTAGGGACCAGCAAGGCTTGTGGACTCTGGCTTCGGCCGGGCAGAGCCGCGTCTAGTGCACACTCATCTGGACACACGGCCCCTTTAATTCTCACAACAACCCCAAGCAGGAGGTGGAGACCACCTTTATTTCAGCAGATAGGACACTGAGGCACAGAAGAGCGATCGACTTGCCCCAGGTTACACAGGTTGATCAGGGGTGCTAGGTTCTGTTCGGGTCTGTGTAGCTCCAGAGCCCCCCTCTCTCCAGAACACCGAGCTGACCCCTATCCCTAGGCCCACAGATAGGTCTGAGAGTTGGGGAAGCATTCCAATGCTTTATTGTTCTGTGACCCTCAAGCTCTGTAGCAGCCCAGGGAATGGTCACGAGGACTTCAGTACCTGGAGGTAAGAGGTGCAGTGTTAAGTCTTGTCTCTCAATCCACCTGCTGCTCACCTGGCTAAGGTCTGTGTCTTGCTTGCTTTCTGTAGTTGATGTCCTTCCCACCACTGCCAAGCCCACCACCAAGTCCACCCCTAAGAAGATAAGGTGCCGGCCCCCAAGCCCAGTGACTCGGAAGGGTGAGTTCCCCCGTCCCCCTGGACTCTCAGAAGCACAGCATTGTCACTCACCGCTTTCCTTCCTTCCTTCCTTCCTTCCTTCCTTCCTTCCTTCCTTCCTTCCTTCCTTCTTTCTTTCCTCTCTCCCTCCCTCCCTTCCTCCCTCCGTCCTTCCATAAGCCCTTCCCAAGTGCACAGTCTTGAGCCTGTTCCTCCGGCACTGAGCTGGGGTCAGTAGGGAAGCTGTGTCCTCCAGGAGCTCCAGTCTAATGGGGGACACCCTCACCAGTCGTCACAGGACGAAACTTAATGAAAGACATGTCCACTCAAAACTTGCACACAAATTTCCCCAGCAGCATTATTCATACTAGCCCAGAAGGGTAAACAACTCAAATGCCCACCATGATGTGGATTTACGCAATGTGGACTAGACATACAACGGAATAGTATTTGGTCATAATCAAGAATTTAGTACTGATACACACTACAACATGGATGAATCTTAAAAAGGTTATACAGTGGAAGTAGCTAGTTATAAAAGACCATATATTATATGACCTCATTGATATGGAAAGTCCAGAATGCGACATTCCATGGAGACAGAAAGTAGATTAGTGGGTGCCTGAGGCTGGGCTACTGGGGGAGGGCTGGGGAGGGACTGCCAATAGGTACAGGATTTCCTTTTGGGGGGATAAAAATGTCCTAAAATTAGATTATGGTGATGGTTGCACATTTCTGTGAATTTACCAAAAAACATGAAATTATACACATGAAACAGGTGAACTTTATAATATGTGAATTATATCTCAATAAAGGTGTTAGCTAACAAATAAAAACCCCACCCAAAGGAACAGAACGTTAAACTTTCCCACTTTTGATGCCTAGCTGCGGACCTACCACACCGTATGTGCTTGATATGTTTGTTAATGAGCGAACAAGCTCGCCGCTCTGTCCTGTGAGCACCAGACACCGAAGCTGGAGCACACACATGCACATGCACACACGCACACATGCACGTGTACATACAATCTGCGCGCACGCACACACACACACGCACACACACACATACACACACACACACACACTTTTCTTGAATTCATAAGCCAAATGTGTTTCTGGAAAAATACTGACCTCTGTTCCCCAAAAGTTAATGGTGACAAACGGAAAATGCCATCTGCTCCAACTCAGAGAACAAACCACAGCAGTCACCCCAGTGGCCTCGTGCTGCTGGGGGTGCTTTGCCTTAAATACATGTAAAGTCCCAGGAGCCTGGGAGAGGCCCCTAACAGGATCTAGGGGATGGGAGGGGTAGCTGTCCTGTTAGGTCACAGTAAGAAGAGCATCAGAAAACCCCAAGCAACATGGCACCACCAGTACCCCACAAACACACGCCACAACACAGTGACAGAAAGACACAAGCCCAGGCATCAGAGCCTTCAGCTGGGCTTAAATTCTAGAAGAAACATGCTTTGTTCATCCTCGTGTCAGGACTGCTGAATGATATCGAATTCAGTGAGACTTTTATAAATGATGGATGAAAGGTCTTCAGGTGTCTTGCATCAGTTCTAATATTAATCCTCAGTAAATCCTGGGCAAAGTGCAAATCCAACATTAGCAGGTTCTTTAGAACAAACAGGTGGCCACGTGGAGTGGAGGGTGTGGGTGGTAGGTGATGGTTGCATTGGGGAGGGGGCCTTGGAGCAATGTACCTAACAGTAAGTCAGTCTGGCCTCGATTGGAATCCCTGTCCACCACTGCCTATACTGGGTGACCTCTCTGAACCTTCGTTTCCTCACCTGTGAAATGGGGGTGTTTACCTGGCTAAAGTGAAGGAGGAGTAAATGAGATACTATTCACAAGGCATTTTGCTTGGCAGGGCACCCATGCAGACCTCAAGGCGTATATCATGAATAAAAGCTTCGTGGGCCCCATGGAGGGACCGGCTTCCTAAGGCTTAGGGTTATCCTTTGAGAGGCACTGGGAGGGCCTGGGGGTCCATTTCTAAGCCGCTGCCTCAGGAGAAGTATGGGGAGATCAGACCTCGGGAGACCCCGGTGAGGGAGGAAGCCGGGCTGCCTGTCCTGTCGCTGAGGTGGCTCTGGCTGCTGGCTCCCTGCCCGAGTGGGCTCTGCACCACTGCAGTGGGAGCACCAGCTTTCCCTGGAGTCACCTTTGGGGAGGTGGCTGTGGCCCATTCGGTTGTGACGACCCTTCAGGAAGGCAAATTAAAACATAATCACATATAAAATTATCTCAATGCGGTTGAAGTGCCTAGGAAAAAAAGTCTAGAAGAAAATATACAGACAGTGGTATTCTCTGGGTGGTGGGCTTTTAGTTCATTTTCCCCTCTTTGTGTTTATCTTTGTGTCTCAAATGTTCAATATGTGTGTCTCCCAGGCCTGCCTTGTGGCCCCCTGACCCTCGGCCTGCTGGTGACGGTCGCCGTGATTCTGCTGGTGTCCCTGGGTGTGGCCATTCACCTGTACTGTAAGTTGTCCCCTCTTGGGCGGCCATGGCCAGCCCTTTGTGCGTTGGAGGTGTGCCTGAGGGGCCTTCCTTCTCTAGGGGAGCAAGGCAGATGTGAGCCCAAGGTAGCTCCACAGGTGATTCTGGGCCTGACCAAGCGGAGAGCTCAGAGACCACCTGTCTCTGGAGTCAGAACTCCCTGGGTTTGGATCCAACCCGGCTACTCCCTGACTTAGTGACCTTGGGTGCGTGCCCTGGCCTCTCTGAGCCTCCCAGGGTCACGCAAGGGGGATGCTCCCTCCCTGCCAGGGTTGCTGTTGGTGAAGTGCTGCCCTACGTGCCCAGCTGGGTATGTGCTTAGTGAGCGGGAGCGCCTGTGGGCAGTCGGAATAGAAGCACACGGAAGAGACTGAGATGGGGTTTGAGTTATGTTCCAGAAGCTAGAAATCCTGCCTGTCTGTGAGGCTGATGGGAAACTCAGAGATGGCTGCTGCTCTTGGCCATTTCCGAAACAGAATCACCTCCTATGCCCCTCCCCGCCCCCACCGCTGCAGGGGAGGCTGCACAGCTGCCATGGAGTCCAGAGCCCCAGCCCACCTGTGCCACCTGGAGCACGTCACTCACCCTCTCTGGGTTCTATAAAATGGGAGGGTGGCCTGCCGGCGTACGGGCTAGAGTGGTGGCTCATTTATAGGTCACGGACTCCTTTGAGCATGTGATGACAATTTCCTGGAGAAATGTGTCCTGGGCATGTTTGTGCACACATTTCCACCCACAAAGGGATCCATTTACCCAGTTCTAAGAACTCCATTAGAGTTCAGTGGTTGCAAACTTGTTTTAAAATTTTATTTTATTTTTTTCCCCATCGCCAAGCGAACTTTTTTGATCAAGGACCTCATTGGTAAAAAATTTAAAAATAATAAACACTAATTTCAATGAACTGTAGTTATTTATTTAATACGTTATGTGTGTTATTAAATGTGCTTCTAAAGTGATACAGGATAAGGTAAACTTGTAAATAGTCTTGTCCATGTTTCCTTCCTTCATCCCAATGGGAAACCTTGCGTGTCTCCCAAATACACATGCTCTAGTTCAAGACCACCTGTCTGTACAGCCCTTCATTCTGACCTGCTGTGAAAGGCAAAGCGGCATGTTTAAGGATGCACAAAGGAGCTGAGTTTGAATTCTGGTTTACCACTTACTAGCTGCGTGACTTGGGGCAAGTGACTCAATAACGGACTTGCTCCGTGCCTTAGTTTCCTCGTAGACAAACGGAGATGATAAGAGTACTATCTGACTCCCAGGTTTACTGTGAGCATGAAGGGGTTAAACATATGCAACTGAAGCAGAGCCTGGCACCAGGGCAGTGTCTGAGGTGTGAGCTGTCCTCATCACCCCTCTTGCTCTCTGGGGCTGGGTGTCAGCGGCCCACAGTCCCTGCTGACGGATGTTGTTGGTTTCTTCTCGTAGGCCAGCGGAGGAGATCCCGGATTCGCTTCATGAAGCAGTAAGTGGTGGGGCTTGGAAAAGTGCCCAGGACAGGCCCTGGGTGTGGTCCTGGCTTCCTCAGCCCCTGCTGCTGCTCACAGCCTCTCATGCAAGGAGCCAACGCCAGGTGCCACCTTCACAAAATCACAGGGTGTATAAATCCAGGGGTGATAGAGCTCCAGAAACTTAAACTAACAAACGAGAGTGCTGATGAGTTGTTAAGTGCATTTCAAGTGCGGTAAGATACAGCTCTCAGACCTCTTGATGGTAACAAGCAGCTCTTGAGGCAAGGAACAGGGCAGGCTATCCCAAACTCCTTCCCACCCATCATCGTATCCAGTTTGGTCTGGCAGGACACAGGAGGCTTATTTTTACCATTTGAAAGACTTGCTCTAAGCATTTGGGACAGGAAAGAGCAGAACTGAGCTGAAAGCAACAGCAAGTGGGTCCCTCCAGGGCGGTGTTCTCCCTGCTGGGCTGTGTGTTGTGCTGCCTTCCCTGGACCCGTCTTCCACCCTGGACCCTGCTGGACTCCCAGGAGTTGGCAAACCCACCATCTGACGCCCACAGACATGGCTAACAAGACCTTGTCCATTGGGCCCACTGAGCTATATAAGCACAGGCAGAAGCCAGGAGACTGAGAGGCCAGAGGCTGTCGGTTGCCCCAGCCTCAAGGACTTCCAGACCCCAGTTGGGCTATGGGCACTGTTCTCGGATTGGTTTTTCTTCCTCAAAAGAGAGAGTGTTTCACATCTACCCATCTCATTACTTGCAACCCTGTCCACATAGGGTTGTGGGAAAAAAGAGAAAGCCCAGACCTCTAGACTGCAGAGGGCAGCTGGGCCTCGTGCCCAGGAGCTCTGGCTCCAGCAGGAGGCAGGTCTGGGTTTTGAATCCTGCCGGCCACTCATCTACCATGTGATGGTAGGCGAGTGGCTTCCCCCCCTCTCAGCCTCTGATTCCTCATCTGCAAAATGGGACAACAGTACCAACCATTGTGAGGACTTACTGGGGTAAGCAACTACACCATGCTCAGCCCCGGGTCCCAGGGAGCAAAGCACAGACTCATGTCGCTGAGGAAAGTCAGCTCTACAAGCCCAACAACCAAGAAACAAAAATTTTAAAATACTCTAAAATTATAAGTTCTCCACAGATGTGCTCCACGTTATTATATATACCATCTTTGTATGTATAGATGCTTAAACATGCCTGCTGTATTTTATGGGCAGTTTTCGATGATAGTTTTGATTGGGTACAATCTTCAACCTACGTGCTGAATTTAGAAACCGCCCCCTACCTACAAGACAGTAACCCCGAGTGTATTTGTCTAAACCGAGGCCTCCAGAAGGTTCTTTTATGGAGAACCAGTCCCCCTCGGGGAACCGCCTGTGGTTCTGGCCCCCTCTCACTCTTCATTTCAACTTGTTCCCCAGTGATCTGACCCCAGTTTGTGGACATCATGCCTTGGCAAACGAAAACATCTGTGGATCAACTAAGGCAGAGACGGAGCTGAGGGTGGTCCTGGGTGTGGCCCTGCGCGTCCTCAGCCTCTGCTCACAGCTCTGCTCCCATCTGTTGCCTATGGTTACACTTCCCTGGGAGACATCATTTGAACACAAGGATCTGTGGCTACAAAAGTTTGAAAACCACCTCTGGTTTTGCTGTCATGATCCAGGTGTGGACAAAACGGTCTGTGGGCCTCACAGACAAGCTGCTCCAAATTCAAGTTGCGTTTTGGAGCAGACGTTCCCGGCCTCTAACTGGCCTTAGAAAACCGTCCTATCATAGGCCGCCTCCTGGCCCCTGGGTGTGCATCTGCGAAGAGCCTGTCTTAGAAGGCACTGCAGGAAGTCACACCATTCAAGCCAGAGTCCTTTGGGCTGCCTTTTTTTTGCTTAAAAAATTTTTTTAATGACTAAGATGAGCCCTAAAAACAGAGTAACACAAAACTCCTGGCTCCAGGCTACTAACTTGGAGGGGAACCCTGTATCCTCATTTGCCCTTTGTCTCTGTTACAGGAAATTCAATGGCATTTGCCTGAGAATAAGTGGTTTCACAACTTGCTGTTGTTTTTAGGCTTCATAAGTGAGCAGAGAATATGCTGCTGGTGTCCGGCTACAAAGATACCTGGTCAGGAAAGAGCGAGATGTGGAGAGAGGAGAGAGATGGACACGCTGCCTGGAAATTTCACTGAGCTGCTGGAGCTGCCTGCTTTAACTACTGCAAGTTCTTCCTGTGGGCCTTGTGCATGGTGGTCATCTGGCCCCGGAGCCCCGGGGCACTTCCTGCAACTCGGGGCACACTGGAGGACTGAGTCAGAAATGCCACCCACAACCACTTCAGGCTCCCTGCTCATCCTGGCCCAGCCCAGAGCCTTTGGTGTTGGCCGTCCAGCCACCATCTGCAAGTTGCTTTGCCCTGTTGGGCCATGACCTGGACTCCTGAGACATGGGGCAGCCCTGGCATGGCTTCCCTTGTCCTTCCCAGGCTGGGGCTGACTGTCCTCACAGGGAGTCCAGGGACCAGACCCAGCGGGAGGGCTGACCTGGCTCTCATCGTGCGCGTGTCTGCGGACCTCCTCTGGGGCTGGGAACTGGTGGTTTGGGGTGCAGGAGGTAACTTCACCTCCCATTAGGAACTTTCTTGGCTTTCAATTTTGCCTTCTCATGGCTTGTATATTTCTTCTTTCACTTTCCCTTCTTTTTATAAAAATGTCTTGGTTATAAAAATAAAGTCCTAAGCAAAAAATGCAAATGGCTTGTGTGATGGAAAAGCACAAAAGCCCATCTAGATGGCAAAGATGTTGACACTCAGTTGAAAAGAAATAAGGATGAAATGTGTGTATCCTCATTTGCCCCTTCAGCATGTCATTGGCCATGTTGTGGGTGTAGAGAAGGCCTGAGAGGCTGGTGAGCACCAGGGCACTTGGAGCCAGGCAGAAGGTGCCTCAGGGCGAGGTCCTCTGGCCACTCCCAAGCTGCCTTCACCAGCACCTGCTCATTTCTGTTGAGGGTAGAACCCCAGGGACCCTGGCCTCAAGGCCAGTGACCTTGCACCTAAGACAAGGTGAGAGGCATCAAGGTCTCTGTCACATGTCCATTAATTGTTTTATTGTCTTTCAGCTTCGATGGTCAGTGAAGAAAAGTACAAGGAGAAAATGCTAAACTGGAGAGGGGAGTCCTGATGAAGCTCTCCTGCCCTTTGAAAAGGTCCAGGGATCCTGTCTTAGCTCCCCATCCTGGGCTTAGCAGCATAAGAGCTATTGAGCCAAAAAAGAATGCAACCTTAGCCTGCACTTACAGAGTGACCTCCTGCACCCCAAACCACCAGTTCCCAATGAGCAGAGAGTCCCACCTGCTTTTCCAGCCCAGCCCTAGTTAAAGAAGGGTCTTGACAAACCAGGTTCTGTTTAGGGGCCTCTGGCAGCCACACAATGTGACGAAGGGACATAGGAACCATTGCCCAGCATCTGAGATGTTTGTTGCCTGTGGGGTTGGAGAGCACAGCAGAACTAGGTGTGGTAGGTGGGAGTTAGAAGGGTGTAGAGGTGCTCAAGAGAAGCAGATGCTTTCTGCCCATCAACTTCAAGGGCAGGCTGCCTCCCAAGGCTGAGGGGAAGAGGGGAAGGGCCAGGGTCACCTGGACCACACTGCTCCAGGGTTCACTCTGAAGGTGGGCTCCTTGCTCAGCGATGTCCAATGTAAACCACAAGAGACTAAGGCCCAGACAGGGCCACTGCCCTCCCCGAGGGCTCACACCCAGTCCACAGCGGAAGGAAGAATAGGCCTCTAGGGCCCTCGTCTCACTACAGGCTCTGCTATTTAACAGTCTCCCGCTGCTGTCTTTGGGATTGTGTTTAGTTCTTTGCAAGTTTGCGGAGAGGGGTGTCGAGGTTGTGGGGGCAAGGGTGGGGTGGGGTGGGGTGCTCCTTGATCTGCTTGCTGGGCCGCAGGCACCTGCCGCAGGCTCCGCTCGGCTTGGCCTGCCAGCAGCAGGGGCTGCGGTGAGGAGGTCTGCACCCAGCACCTGGCTTTTGTTTTGAAGAAGAAACTAAACTGTTACTTCTTTCTGGAGAGCCATGATGGCAAAGTATTTTTAAAATAATGTTTGTCAATCTAGCTTTTTTTTTTTTTTTACTATCAATTCCACTTATAGGCATTTATCTTTAAAGAACACACATCTCAAAGTTACATGCACAAAGAAATACACATCCAATTGTTTCCTGTAGTTGGCTTATTAGCCAAAAATTAGAAAAAATTCAAATGTCCATCAGAAAGAGCCAGTAGGTTAATTGTGATACAGACTTACTTATAAGATGGTCCACGAAGCTGCTAAGAAACAAGCCAGATTCATTCATGCTGGCATCAAATGCTGGCCACTATATCTGCATGTATTCTAACAGCATCTGTGTTGATTATTCTCTTTTAAATCTGAAACATGCTTAAAATTCAAGCCCAGATAAAAACGGATTAAAAAAATGTACATTCAAACTCAGGCTATGGCTGCCCTTGGTGCAGGGGACCATTACCAGGGAGCACAGGTCTGGGTGTGGGCGTGTCCTGCTTCCCTGTCCGGGAGCTGGTCAGAGAGTGTGTTCAGTTTGGGAAAAGTCACTGATCTGGACACTCTTGATATGTTGACTTTCAAATACAGATATGAGTATAGAATTAGATTATGCTTTAATAAAGAGATATTTTAAAATTCAAGGACAGAGCATTACAGAAATATGTAAAATCATATTTAAAAGCTTCTTGCTTTTCCAAATTATTTCTGCATGTACTTTTTAAAACAGAAAATTAAAATCTTTACAACATAATATATAATACATTCAATATAGAATAGGAAATTGAATCATAATGTTGTTCTGCAAAGTTAATTTTTTTCTCAAAATCTGTGGACGTATTTGTTTGCATATGTGTAGACGAAGGTCTAAAAAGATATATTCTTAGTTGTGAATGGCAGTTACTCTGGGGAATTTCCATTTCTGAGTTGTTCATTTCAGTGCTGTATTTTCTTTTTTTAATCCTCACCCGAAGATATTTTTTCAATTGATTTCCAGAGAGAGTAAAAGGGAGGGAGGAGGGGGAGAGAGAAGAGAAACATTGACAGGAGAGAGACACATGGATTGGTTGCCTCCCACATGCACCTCTACCAGGGCTGGGGAACCTGTAACTCAGGCATATGCCCTTGACTGGGCATCAAACCCGAGACCCTTCGGTCGAAGGGCTGACACTCTAACCGCTGGTGCAAAGCCAGCCAGGGCAGTGTTGTATGAATGTTTACAACCGTTATGTATTACTTTTGCTTTTGGGGGGAAAAACAAAAGTTTGAAAAAAAGCAACAGCCTATTTTATTTTATTTTATTTTATTTTATTTTATTTTAAAATATGGGGCACTTCACGAATTTGCATGTCATCCTTGTGCAGGGACCATGCTGATCTCTGTATGGTTCCAATTTTGGTATATGTGCTGCTGAAGCAAGCACAAAACAGCCTCTTTTCAAAAGAGGCTTTGGTCATTGTAATCTTAAAAAAATTGGAATCAGCTTAAATATCCATCAATGAGAGATTTATTCATAAACTGTGATTTTTAAACAATCTGTACCATGGAAATCACTGTGGTGCATGCCAAGGTGGCCAGAAGGCAGGGCCAAACTCAACTAGCTGTATGACGTGGGCAAGCTCGTAACCCTGTGAGCCTCCGTTCTCTCCTCTGAAATGGGATCACCAGGAAGATCTCCCTCTCGGTCTCGGTCTCGCCGTGGGCCTGGAATGACTACAGATAGGAAGGTCTGGCTCCCTTCCCTCCCTTCCTCTCACTGAAGGTGAAGAATTCGGGCAGCAGCCTGCAGCTGTGGCGCCTAGCAGGCCACGTTCAAAGGAGGCGGGGGCTCCTACACCACCCCCTTCCTTTCATCCTTACTCTTCCCCACACCCACCCCGCAGCTTGTCTCTACTGTAGGAAGTGGGCAACTTGTTTTCAGAAAGTGATCCCCGGCCCTGTGTGGGCTGCAAAGCTGATCCGAATCTGCCACCCAGTCAAAGGGAAAGAGAGAAAGAGCCTGTTTTCAGAGGCCTTTCCAGGTGTGGAGGATGAAAGAGATCTCCTCTGTTGCTTCTTGGGAAACCTCCTCAGATGCGTCACTTTTCGGTGACCGTGAGTCACTGCTTCCTAGAGTCCTCCCGGCTGCATAACTCAGTGCATTGACTCAGATAGAAGGAGCCTGGAGTCCCCAGGCCACATCAGTTGGGGATTCTCAGAAATATGCAGGGCAGTGAACGCAGGAGCGCCGAAAGGGACTTCTGTCCTCCTGCCCAGCATCATTGGCTATCCAGGACTCAACTTTTTCCCATTAAATTACTGCCATTTTAGAGTTTAGCTTAGGCTTCTGATTTGAATGGACACCGTCTACATATCTTTCATATATTTTTATTTATTTATTTATTTATTTATTTATTTAAAATATGTTTTTATTGATTTTAGAGAGGGAGAGAGAGAGAGAGAGAGAGAGAGGAACATCACTGTGGGAGAGACAAATATCAATTGGCTGCCTCCCACATGCACCCTGACCGGGATCAAACCCACAACCTGGGCATGTGCCCTGACCAGGAATCGAACCAATGATCTTTAGGAGCATGGGACGATGCTCTGTCAACTGGCTACACGGGCCAGGGCTCTTTCATATACTTTTCGTTGCAGACCATCTCCCATTCTGTCCCTCATTTATGAGAAAGAACTCACCCTGCCCCCCCTTCTCCGCAGTTAGTGCTCCTATTCCTTAGGAACGAGTCTGGCTCGTTCCTTAGCGGCTTCTTGCTGCCAGTTCAAATATAGTCATTTGAAGCACCTTCTGTGTGACCAGCCTGTTCTGTGTCGGGACCAGGGGTGGCCAGGACAGAGGCAGCCCCCAGGGCTCACGCGTTGCTCATCTCACTTAGCAAAGAGGCTTCTAGCTAGCCATCTCCTGGGGGGACCACGGCCTGTGGGAACCGTCTTTCCACCGCACACATGGTCAGCACTCCCAAGCCTGAGGCCAGAATCTAAATGAATAGATGAAGGAAGCGGAAGGCTCCTCCTCCAACGCCCACAACAGGTTCTGCTCCTGACATCAGTGCGCTGGGACCACTGTCCTCCCTAGGTGCCCCTCTCTGCACCTCACCAGCTGGCACCCCGACCCAGTCTTTCTGGGCTCCTCCAGGCTGTGAGGACTCCAATTCCTCATACTTCTGAATGTTGACTCTGCCAAGTACTAGTACAGTCAGCGAACACCTCGGAGAAAAAAGCTCAACAAATTAGATATTAACTGAGCACCTCTCGAGTTCTTGGAACGAACACGTGTACACATGCAGACACGGTCCTCAACCCCATGGGCTCACATCATCTTGGGGGACACAGACATGAGCCCAGCCCTTTTGTCACCTTGTGAGTGCCCTCGGCACCTCACCTGCCTCACCCCAGTGCCAGTCATAGACGCCGAGAAACAAGTAAATAGGCAAATACCCAGACGATATTAACACAGGCAGAAGGCATGAATTGCCTCCTCAGAAAAGTTGTGCTCTGCTGAGAGAAGAGTTTGCAGCCTCTCACAGGAGATTTTGTGGAGGTCTCTGTGGTTGAGCAGAGGCAAAGCTAAGAGGGGGAAGATTTGAAGTGTTGGCGGGAAGGCGGAGGCCCACCTTCCCCAACACACCCCTCCCAGTGCCCCTTCAGCATCCTGTGGGCCGAAAGTGGGCTGCTTGGCTACGCCTGCTAGCTGGGTAGGACCAGCCAAGCAAAAGGAAGGCCAGGACTCCTGTCTCCCCATCTGCTTCCCTGCCCTGCCTTTAGTATCCAAACTAAATTGAGACCTTTGAGTGTGTTTGCATGTTTAAGAGAGGATGGAGCCTGAAACCTGGGCCTGGGCCTCGACTGGGAATCGAACCATGACCTCCTAGTTCATAGGTCAACACTCAACCACTGAGCCACACCAGTCGGGCAAAATATGTCCTATTTTTGTAAAGCAAATAATCCCCTGCAGGAAGCCCTATACCTGCCTGCCTGTAGCTGAGCACATATGACGGTGTGAGCAGGCAAACGTCACGGTAGACACTCACCTGACGGCCAACATTGGGCAGGAATGTTAAAAAGCAAAAGTTCCCCTGGAAAAGGAACTCGTTTCACTTAAGTGTTGAGAGATGAAAACAATCATGCTCCTCCTTCTGTTTAGATTAAGTGGACTGTTAAAACTCAATTTCACAATACATCGGAAAGCACCTAGGAATCAATATAACCAGGGGATATAGGCAATAATATTGTAACAATGATGTATGGTGCCAAATGGGCACTGGAAATATGGGGGTGAACACTGTAAAGTATGCTGTACTGAAACTAATAACAAAATAATATTAAACATAAACTGTAATTAAAAATAAAAATTTAAATCAATTCATTTATTTACTCTTGCACTGCCTAATTCCACATAGGATATGGGCAACTTACCAAGATTCCACACAGAGGGAGCATTACATAAGGGCAAACAGATCCCTGCATGGAGGGCGGGGAAGAAAAGCTGGTATAAAATGGCACAGCACCTGCTAGTGCTCAACAGTCCTGTCCCCCTCACGCCAGCCGATGGGGGACTACGTAAGAACTTGGAGTTACAGTGCCCCTCACCTGATTTCACACATCTCCTCTTACTCTCTATTTTTAGTTTTTGAACATGCAAGGAATTTATTTTCTCCTCTGCATTTGCCTCCAATTTCAAGTCACTACCCAGACACACCGTGCCTCACCAGCTGGGGGCTCGTGGTGTGAGCACCGGGTTGTTCAGAAGTACGGTGAGACGAGAGGGCATGATTTCCATTCATTTCTACTTTTGTTTCATAGAAGTATGATTTGTTATTACAGTCATTAAACACATCATTAGTTGTTACATTTAAAATGTGGCATTTCCAGCACAGATACGAAAAAATTTACTGACATACTGAGATGGGACTCAATGGATCTTTTTGGGTTTTGTGGGGTTTTTCTTGTAAAAGTTTGAGAACAAGACCTCCTTCACCTCCCCCAAACTCCTAGGTTTCTATTTCTTATCAGGGACAAAGAGCTTGGCTGACTTCTCTCAGTGTCAGAATCGCCGAAGCTCTACGTGACCCTGGGGGAGGGGTTCCCCTCACGCTTCTCCCACAGGCTTCGTTGCTGGTTGGCCACGCTCTGCATCCAGACTCCTGCTTCCCACCAGGATGTTCTGTTTTCCCACACGCAGGTCCTAGCAGAGAGGGGCATTGCAGCGATGAGGGAAGGTGACTCTCCCACCCTTTTAGAATCAGAAAGGTTTACTTTCTCAGAGGCAAAAGCCTCCCTCCCCATGGGATTGTCAGCTACTAGATACACACGGGTCACTTTGCCATTACTGACTCCAGGGATTAAAACAAAGTGATACAGAATAGACCCCAGTGGCATATATGGATTACACGATACAAGTGGTATTCACATGCATGGTGAAGGAATGGGTTATATAAACAAAGGGTGCTGAGACAATCAGTTAATTCTTTGGAAAAAAATAAGTTTTAGCTCTTTACATCTTACACCAAAAGAAAGTCCAGGTGGTTTAAATAAATAAATGTTTAAAAAATATGCTGAAAGAAAGAAACCAGAAGGTCAGTAATTTAAAGAATAATAAACTCTAATAAAAATTAAATATGAATATTATAATAACTATGTATGGTGCCAGGTGGGCAATGAAAATATCAGGGGAACAGTTTTTAAAGTATTTGATTGCCTAACCGCTATGCTGTACACCTGAAACTAATACAAAATAATACTGAATGTAAACTGTAATTGAAAAAACACTTTTAAAAAATTAAATACAAACTTGTGTCTACTATATACACACACTTTGAATAATTATAAATGTTTATTAAAATACATTTCATTTTCAAAATTGAGTTATCAGCTGTTACAGTGTGTATACCTTTGTGGGGGGCATCCTATATATAGATTTGAATTGTTTAAACAACAAACAAAAAAAACAACACATTTTAAAATACATTTTACCAGATTATACCAGGATATAGTCCTTCAGTTAGATGAGAATGCTTATAAATTAGCCCATTCATATGGCATTGTGGGGTGCAGACTGGTACCACCATTGTAGGGGCAAGTTGGTAATATGCATCAAGAACCTTAAAGTTGTGTACATTTATTTGGCCCAGCAATCCACTTCTACAAACTGATCATGGAAAGGTTATTATGGTTATGCACAAGGATTATTAATAGCAAAGACACACATCACATTATTGCGAGCATACTGAGAACATGCTAAACACCACCAGTGAAATCAACAATAATCCACCATACACAGTGATGGGGTTCATTAAAGTAATGCCATGCAAGAATGCTTCACAACTGGGAAATTATTCCCCGTGTGCTTTAAATGTAAAAATCAGATTGTAAAACGTTAGATGTTATATGAACTAATCTTGGAGGAAAGGGAATTATCCGTGTATAAGGAACATGCATTAGAAAAAATAGCCAGAAAGCATATATGTCAAAATGTTAACTCCAGTTGTAAGGGGTTTGGGGGAAGTGGCAGGTCACAGGTAATTTTTACCTTCATGTTTACGCATGTGCATTTTTTCTATCTGTGTATTACATTTATAGCCAGGCAAAACGATAAAGCAATTTTAATTTTGAAAAATATATACAGGGATGGCTTATAATTGTTCATATGGAAAAAGACAGGCAGGTTATGACTATTACACAAAAAAAAGAATAAACTGTGCTTTGTGTACATGCAACTTAGTTTTGTCTACTTTTGCCTACCTTTGCATATGAGGAAAATGTAAAATGACAAGAAAAGTTTACTGTTTAAAAACATAAAATATGAAAAACCAAGATGGAGGCATAGGTAAACACCTAAACTGCTGCCTCGCACAACAATTTCAAAACTACAACTAAAAGACAAAACGGACACCATCCAGAACCACAGGAAAGCTGGCTGAGTGGAAATTCTACAACTAGGAGGAAAGAGAAAAGCACATTGAGACTCAGAGGAGCTGCAAAAGGCTGAGGTACAGAGACGCACGCGGAGAGGACTGGCGGCTGAGTGCATGACTGGCTATCTCAAGCGGGAGGGAGATGGAAGTTCCCAACTGTGCTGAACTCCAGTTCCGGGCAAGACCCTGGGGACCCAGACTCATTCGGGGGGAATCTGGACTGTCAGGAAAAGAGAAAAGCACACTGAGACTCAGGGGAGCTGTGGAAGGCAGAGGTCTGGAGGCATGTGAGCACAGAGAGGACTGACTGCTGAGTGCACAGCTGGCTTTCTCAAGCAGGAGGGAGACAGAAGGTCCCAACTGCACTGAACTCCAGTTCTGGGCGAGACTCTCGGAACCCAGACTCATTCGGGGGGAATCTGGACTGTCTGGCAGCGGGCGAAACTCGAGTGTGGCTTTCTCTCAGAGGTGCTTGCAGCGGTTACCGAGGGACACTGAGACCCAGGGGCCTCATAGGGCAGAGCTGACGGGAAGCCAAGGCTGTCTGCTTTGCCCTGAGACTCTGCCCCATCCAATTGCACAGAGGCTTTTGCAATTTTGCAAGTCTTGTCTCATAAGGGTGTCTCCAGCACAGAAGTTCTCCCAGTGTAGACACAGCTGATCCTCACAGCCAATTGGCCTGGAGGTCAATTCCTCCCAGTGATACCAACAACAATCAAGACTTAACTACAACAAGGCTGTACACACAGTCCACAAAGGGATGCACCAACAGTGTCCACCTCAGGTAACTGGGGAGGCTGAGCCACTGGGCCCTATAGGACACCTAGCACACAAAGCCACTCTATCAACTCAGGGAAGCAGCGAAAATGCGGAGACAAAGAAACAGATCACAAATGAAAGAAATGGAGGAAAGCAAATGACTGGATATAGAGTTTAAAACCACGGTTATAAGGTTTTTCAAGAATTTCCTAGAAAAGGCCGATAAATTTAGTGAGACCCTCGAGGATATGAGCGAGACCTTCGAGGATATGAAAAAGGACCAACTAGAAATTAAACATACACTAACTAAAATGAAAAATATTATATAGAGACCTAATAGCAGACTAGAGGAACACAAGAATCAAGTCAAAGATTTGAAATACAAAGAAGCAAAAAACACTCAACCGGAAAAGCAAAAAGAAAAAAAATAAATCCAAATATTTGAAGATAGTGTAAGGAGCCTCTGGGATAACCCTAAGCGTACCAACATCTGAATTATGGGGGTGCCAGAAGAAGAGAGAGAGCAAGATAATGAAAACCTATTTGAAGAAATAATGACCGAAAACTTCCCCCACCTGGTGAAAGAAATAGACTTACAAGTCCAGGAAGCGCACAGAACCCCAAACAAAAGGAATCCAAAGAGGACCACACCAAGACACATCATAATTAAAATGCCAAGAGCAAAAGACAAAGAGAGAATATTAAAAGCAGCAAGAGAAAAATAGTTAATTACCTACACGGGAGCACCCATACAATTGTTAGCTGATTTCTCAACAGAAACTATGCAGGCAAGATGGGAGTGGCAAGAAATATTCAAAGTCATAAATAGCAAGAACCTACAACCAAGATTACTCTACCCAGCAAAGCTATCATTCAGAATTGAAGGTCAGATAAAGAGCTTCACAGATAAGAAAAAGCTAAAGGAGTTCATCAACACCAAACCAGTATTGTATGAAATGCTGAAAGGTATTCTTTAAGAAGAGGAAGAAGAAGAAAAAGGTAAAGATAAAAATTATGAACAACAAATACATATCTATCAACAAGTGAATCTAAAAATCAAGTGAATAAAAAATCTGATGAACAGAATAAACTGGTGAATATAATAGAATCAGGGGCATAGAAAGGGAGTGGACTGAAAATTCTCGGGGGGAAAGAGGTGTGGGGGGTGCGGGAAGAGACTGGACAAAAAGCGTACATCTATGGATGAGGACAGTGCGGGGGAGGTAAGGGCAGAGGGTGGGGTGGGAACCGGGTGGAGGGGAGCAATGGGGGGAAAAAGAGGAACAATTGTAACAATCTGAACAATAAAGATTTATTAAATTAAAAAAACATAAAATATTATTAGAGCTATTAGAATATGGCTCCATTTTTAAGACAGAGAGGATCTGGAAGGTAATGGAACAGAGGTTGCCAATTGTATCTTTTTATTTTTCAATTTTTTGTTAATCCTCACCCAGGAATATTTTTTCCATTGATTTATAGAGAGAGTGGAAGGAAGGGAGGGAGAGAGAGAGAGAAACATGGATGTGAGAGAGACACATTAATTGGTTGCCTCCTACACTAGCCTGACCAGGGGCTAGGGATCGAATTTGCTACCCAGGTACATGCCCTTGACTGGGAATCAATCCTGCCACCCTGTGGTGCTCGGGCCAATGCTCTAACCACTGAGCCAGGGCTCTGGCCAGGGCTCCAGTTTTATCTTTGGGGGTAGGACTATACAAATGTTTTCTTTTCCTCTTCTCTTTGTTTTGCTATATCCTAGATTTTCTCTAAAAATAAGCATAATTTTGATTTTAATAATAATGTTCTTATGGCTGTCGCTATTTAAAACATACTCACAGAACTTTACTCTTACACGTCGGCTCCAAATATCACGGGCTCACCACCGCCCTGAGGGTTTCCCTTCTCTGTGTCCAGGGTCATTCAAAAAGCATTTAGAAGTGAACTTAATTATGGCATCTCCTGCAGCTGCAAATCTCCTTAGAGAGGAAAAAAATAATCATCAAGTAACAATAAAAGTCTAAAAAATTTAAATTCCTAAATATAAGTGAGACTATCTATACATCTATTTTTAAAAATTGTCCTTAGTCTGACCACACACATGCACACAGAAACACGCATTTCTATTTGTTTTCAAAGAAGGGTTGACCGCATCCAAGGTCACTAAAACTTTAAAGTGACCAGATGGCCCAATTTTCACACATTGTTTGCTGACATTTGCCCTAACTTTCCAGCCGCCATCCTTCTTTATCTAGCACTTGTGATGTGTGTGGTCCCATACTGTCTTGCCTGCATTCTCAGTTAACCCCTTATGCATGTGTTCACTCTTGCCATTTTACACTCAGGATGCTAAACCTAAACTCCATCAAGTCACCAGGCTAGAAAGTAAATGGGAAAGGTAGGACTTTACCCCAATACCATCACCCAATGATACCCAGGGAGAGGTCCAGTTCCCTACTCCAAGCCATGGGTGCAAGAGCAGTTTAATCTTAGGATCAGCACAAGTTTACCTAATCTTGTCACTATATAAAGTTCCAGAGTTCAAGATCCCTGCATATAAGCCATCCCGTGGGCTCTTTCCCTACTCTAATTGTGGCTAAAACAGAAGCAAACTGCAACTAAAATTCAAAAATTTCTGTCACTAGTAATCTCTGATACTTTAGACTCTAAAGTTTAGAGTTATGGACCTCTATGTTGGGAAAGGAGCTTAAAGTCGTTCTAATTCAGCTTCCAAAATAATACTTGAACACCTTTATGATAATCTTCCAAGTGCTTGTCCACCTCCTGTGACACGCAGCTCATATCCTCTGGACAGCCCGCTTCACATTGGACTAGTTCCACCAGAAAGTGTTTTTCTCAAAGGAAGTCCCTGTACGCTTCCAAGAACCCCTCAGAAGCAGGTCTACTGGATGGCTTGCCCTGGGCTTCAGTTTTGAGTCACTGGTGCACCAAGATGACCTTTTTGATGCCACAAAGTTCACCTGTATGACCATTCCCATGGTCAGTTTTCAATGTGCCAGCTGTCACTCCACCCTATCTGGCCTGCTCAAGGAAGCCAGTGACACTCCACTTTACAGGAATAATCTTGAACCTGCTCTCCCTTTTTAAAAGAAATGGGTATTTCTAACTGCCACACTTCACACCCAGCAGTGACACAGTAAGATGCCCATACAGAGAAGGTGAGCTGGAGTTCTTTCCACGTGCCAGGCTCGGGCAATGAGCCCCTTCCAGCCCCGTCAGGCTCCCCAGGCCCAGAACCACCCAGCTTTCAGTAGTATCATTATGAATCGATCGGTGGTTCCTGTTTCCTCCTCATTTACAAGCCCATGTCACAGATTCTCAGAATATTCCATTGTTTGCAAGAAAGTCACCCTTTAGAGTTGCTCTTTGTTTTAGTTTGTTTATTGGGAGGAGCACACTGGCTTGATAACTCCATCATCTCGCCACACAACTTGGGTGGGGGGTTCTCTGGGGCTAACCAGGGGGCAGGTGTGATGGCCTCCTCAAGCCAGTGGCCCAGATGGAACCCTCTGACAACAAGGGTAGAGCTAAGAAGACAACACAGGCCCTTGTGTTGCCGGCAGGCGCTTCCCCACAAGACCACATTTCCTCCCAGGTTTTCAAGGGCACATCTATTGATAAGAAGATAATGAGACTTTTTAAAAACCACCTAAAAACACCAGTGCCTCAGCCTGCTTGTCTATAGATTTATCAAAGCTTGGGGGGTCGTCTTGGATTTTCTCCTCCAAGAGCTTCAGCCACCGACGTCCACATATTCAGGTATGTGCTCCCGTGCATGACTATGTGCCTTGGGTCACCTCCCTGAGGCCAGGGTCTGTGGCTGCTATCCACCGGGTGTCTCTGGGGGTGGCTGACACGTGCTGAGTCATGCAGCCTGGTACAGCCAGGTGATGGCAATAAAAGGCAGGGTGGACGGGCAGGAGGTGAGCAGCGTGGGAAGGAAATGGCCTCTCTGGGAAGCTCCCGCGCCTCTGGTTAAGGTGACAGCTGTCACAGCACCTTTCTGCTCTCATGTTGCTCTGCACCCGTCTTCTATTGGCTTCTTCCCTGAGGGTCTGGCTCCGGGGCATCCATCAGCCAACGGGAGGCTGAAGGGGGCTGGCACCCCAGGCTCCCAGGGCTGGGGTCTCTCCCCGATCCCTAAGACATCCCCCGAGAGCAGGGCTTTTCCCACCTGGGATGTCTGGGTGCCGCCTGCCAAGGCAGTGCTCTCTGATTCCAGATCACAGCGACCAACGCCAGCCGCAAGCCTCTGCCTTGGCATGCTTGGGGTTTGCTGTGACGGTTACCGACTCAGGGCTGCACTTCAAAACGGGGTCATGTTAAAAGGCCCCGGAATCCCTGCAGCCTGGCCTCTCCCTCCAGGAAGAGTGTTTCCTTTAACTAAGGGGATGGCCCCAGGAGGGGATGGGGGGACACTCAAGGCAGGTTATTGCCCCCCAGGGGCAGGGGGTGTCAGGCAGGAGCTGCCACCACCGGTGGGTCCCACCTGCACACCTGCCCCTTTTATGTGGGGATGTTATGTAGGGGCAGCCCCTCCCCCCTGCAGCAGCACCCCCCTCCCCCCTACGCACCTGCTTGGACAGGAGGAACGAGTTCACTTAGAAAGGCAGCTTCAGCAGTGGAGGGGTCAAAACCCACAGGGCCCAGCCCTGCCCAGGGGCTAAATTAGTTGTGGGGTCTCAGGTTTGATTCCTGGTCAGGGCACATATGGGAGGTAACTGATCAATGTTTTTCTCTCTCGTCTTTTCCTCTCCCTTCCTCTGTCTCTAAAATCAATAAAAAATAATAATAAAATAAATTTAAATTAAAAACCCACAGGGAACTGCCCAGGCCTTAAGAGACTCAGAGAATGTTTGTGCAAATAACTAAAAGAAAAATAGTACGTGACACTGCATTCATGGTACCCACAGTCCAGACGGGGCTTTAGGAGAGAAGCACAAGAAAGAACACTCGAGTGTGCTCAGAGAGACTAGATCTTTCTCCATCTTCCGTGGTGGGCCCTGCTCCCCCACCTGCCCCTGCTCCTCCACCCACAGCCTCCCTCTCGCTTCTCTGGGCCAGCGGATTGATGAAGAGCCCCCTCGCCCAGAACCCTGGGAGGCTATGGCCAGGGAGATGGAGTCAGACCTTTTCTTTCTTTCATTGGCTCCTTCATCCAATCACATATTCCCTTTACTCACTTGCTCCTCCTCCTTGGGCAGCTGGCTTCTCTTCCCTAAGCCTCAGTTTCCATTCCTACACATTGAAAATAGCCATCACCTCCCTGCTGAACACCAGCCACTGCACAGAGCCACCAGCTGTGCACAAACACACGGAACAACGTGGTGATTCAGGCGTAGCCGTGCCCCTTGAGCCGGCTCCAGCGTGGGAGACTGCCTCAGCCTCAGTGTCTGAGAAACCAGGCTGTGGGTACCTGGCCCAGGAGGTCATGTGGGTCTAGTGCCCAGCACAAGGTCCTGGCATTTGTTCCTCATCTTGGCTGTGTCCTCAGCCAAGCCCAGGGCCCTCCTTCCCTCCTCCCCGGCTTGCCATCCCCCACAGGAGCCCTGCACGCAGACTCCCCCACACTCACACAGATGCAGGAACCGCATGCGGGCCCCTCCCGCCCGGGCTCTGTGCCCCCTTCCCTCGGCCTGGACACCCCCAGGGTTCCTCCTCACCGTCCTCGGGGACCACTCCCCAGTTCATCCCGTGAACTCCTAGCTTTTATAGAAGGCCCCAGCAGCGTGTCTGTCACCACACTGGTCACATTCTGCCCTTCTTTCTCCTCTGAGTTTTTCCTTGTAATCACTGTCCCAGTACACCATCAGCCTCGGAAACCACATGTGCTTCCTGAGCCTTGCTTAGCCCTCTGCCCAGCAAAGGAATACCCCATAAATGAGCAAATAAACGGTACATTTCAAATGAAAACGCTTCCTCAGAGAGCTTTAGAAATGGTTGTGGGAAAAGGACAAATACATGATCCCACGTATCTGAGGCAGCCAGAATAGTCACACTCATGGAGCAGAGAGCAGATGGTGCCAACGGCTGGGGCAGGGACATGGGGGGTGAGTGTTTAATGGGGACAGGAGTCCAGTTTGGGAGGATGAAAAAGTCCTGGAGACGGATGGCGGGGATGGTTGCAGCAGCAACGTGAATGTACTTAACGCCCCTGAACTGTGCGCTTAAAAATGGTAAATGTTATATTAATGCATATTTTATCACAATTGTAAAAAAAAAAAAAGGCTTAATAGTTATGGAGGAAGAAATAAACATAATAGACTGGAGAATTAAGAGACAACATATGAGTAAATGGCTCAGACAATATGGGGCAACAAGTGTCACACACACTGCTTGATCAGAAGTCCGCTCTGAGGCTGTCCCTCGGCGGGTGCGGCTCTGCACGGAGCACCTCTCCCCAAGGTCAGGAAGGGAGCTATTTCTAAGTCTCCATTTTCAAAAGTAATACAACGGCAGCAAACGACACTGAGGGAATTCAAAAACTGGAAAAAAGAGCGAGGGAAAAGGATGGTGGTGTGTTTTCTTCCGTTTTTAAAACATTTCTTACATAGTTGTGATTATGCTGAGTAACTAATTTCTTTTCAGCACTAAATAATTTTTCATTCTCTGGATATACCACAGTTTATTTATCCACTCACCTACTGAAGGACAACTTGGTTGCGATCAATTTGGCAATTATGAATAAAGCAGCTATAAACATCTGAATGGTCCTAAGTTTTCAACTCCTTTGGGTAAATAACAAGGAGCTAATGCTGGATTGTATGATAAAAGCATGTTTAGTTTTATAAAAACCCAGCATCCCCACCGGCAATGAACAAGCATTCCTGCTGCTCCACATCCTCACCAGCATCTGGTATTGTCAGTGTTCTGGATTTTGGCCACAATCATAGGTGTGTAGTGGTGTCTCATTTTAATTTTCAGTTCCCTGATGACATATGAGTGAAACATCTTTTCTTATGTTTATTTGCCACCTGTATATCTCCTTTGGTGAGGTGTCCATTTTTAAATCAGGTCGTTGGCCCATTTTTAAATCAGGTTGTTTGTTTTCTTATTGTTGAGTTTTAAGAGTTCTCTGTGTATTTTGGATAACAGCCCTTTATCAGGTATGTCTTTTGCAAATGCTTTCTCCCAGTCTGTGGCTTGTCTTATCACTCTCCTGACGTTGACTTAGCAGAGCAGACATTCTTAATTTTAATGAAGTCCTGCTTGTCAATTATTTATTCCCTGGATCGTTTCCTGGAAGAACACAGCATTGTAAAACGCTCTGTTATCCAAGGGGTACATCTTTCCCTACCGTGCACAGTCCCACCTGCTGTGTTTATAGAGGGAAAGCACACAGCTCATGCTATAAACATGGCAGGAACTCAGACTCTACACAAGGTGCCTGTTTCATCTGCACCACGTGCCCGGGGGCTTTCAGGGCAGGCTTGTTGGGAGCCCTAATCTAAGGATAGACATGTGGAGTTGCTCAGGGAGACAGCACAAGAGGCTGCACTGAGGCTGTGGGGCCGCGGCTCCGCACCCAGGCTTTGGGCGAGTGAGCGATCCAGTACCTAAAAGTGTGCCCAGCCCTGGCCGGGGTGGCTCAGTTGTTAGGACTGTTGTCCCGGACCTAAAGGTGGCGGTTTCAATTCCCAGTCAGGGCCCATACCCAGGTTTTGGGTTCAATCCCCAGTCAGGGCACATGCTGGAAGCACCCAAGTGATGTTTCTCCCTCATATCAAAGTTTCTCTCTCTCTCTCTCTCTCTCTCTCTCTCTCTCTCGTCAGTAAAACAATAAAATAATACATTTATATTTAAAAAAGAAAGTGCATGAGGGCATGTATGGGAGTGTGTGGGGGGCAATGGTAAGATATGTACACATATAATACCTTAATAAAAAAATAAATAAATTTTAAAAATAATAATAAAAAAATAAAAAAGAAAGTGCACCCACCCTCCAAAACAAGAGAGCAGTGGGGTCAGAAAAGGCAGGAGAACAAAGGAGGCAGACAGGCTGGCGCGGCAGGATGAAGCCGTGGGAAGGGAAGGTACCGGGACGCGGTAGTGAGTAGGCACAGCCCGGAAGAGGATTCTCCCTGGGAGAGGACTGCTTGCCCTGGGGCTTTCCCTCACCGCAGCAGGGGCTTGCTAAAAGCGAAACTCTGACTTTCCAAGGGTTCTGAAGGGGTTTGCCCTGGGGGCGAAGATGTTCCACTTGGGGTCCACACTGACTTCAAAACAATCCCCACGTACTTTTAGGCCCTGCTGCAGTGGGCCCAACTGGCCCTGCATTGCAGCCTGGGCCAGGGAGTGAAGGAGCCCTGCCATGCCTGACAACGCCGACACATCTCCTCCTTACCACCATGCATGACCACCACGCATGACCACCTCACAATACCACCACGCATGACCACCTCTCATGACCACCATGCATGACCACCTCACAATACCACCACGCATGACCACCTCACAATACCACCACGCATGACCACCTCATAATACCACCACGCATGACCACCTCACAATACCACCACGCATGACCACCACGCATGACCACCTCGCATGACCACCACGCATGACCACCACGCATGACCACCTCACAATACCACCACGCATGACCACCACGCATGACCACCTCGCATGACCACCACGCATGACCACCTCGCATGACCACCTCTCATGACCACCACGCATGACCACCTCACAATACCACCACGCATGACCACCACGCATGACCACCTCACAATACCACCACGCATGACCACCTCACAATACCACCACGCATGACCACCTCACAATACCACCACGCATGACCACCACGCATGACCACCTCACATGACCACCACGCATGACCACCTCACATGACCACCACGCATGACCACCTCACATGACCACCTCACAATACCACCACGTATGACCACCACGCATGGCCATAACACGTGACCACAATGCAAGAGCACAATACAGCTCCTATTTGCCCAGTGCTTCCCAGGCACCAGCACCATCCAGGGAGCTGTGCATTTCTTTTTCATTAGTTTCTTTAAAATATATATATATGTTTTTATTGATTTTAGAGAAAAAGGAAGGGAGAAGTAGAGAAAGGTCAATGAGAGAAACATCCATCAGTTGCCTTCCGCATAGCCCCTACCTGGGATCGAGCCCACAACCTGGGCGTGTGCCCTGATTGGGAATTGAACAATGTGACCTCTTGGTGCATGGGACAAGCTCAACCCACTGAGCAACACCTGCCAGGGCTTTGTTTCTTCACAGCCTGATAAGACAGATATTAGTGACCCTTTAACAGGTAAGAAAAAAGTCTCAGAGAAGCTCTGTGGCATGATGGAAATCACACAGAATTTAATAAATTGGAGAGCTAGGACTCAATCCCAGATGGCCTGACTCCAACACCTTACCCACTCCCCACACAGGAGCCAGAAATAACCCAGCTGTTGCTCCATGACTCTGAGAAGAAACAAGTCTGTGAGTTTAAAGAAAACGTCTGAGTTATTGGGTTATTTGAGGGGAGAAAACACAAATAAGTAAAGTTGGTTCTTTCAGGCCAAATAAACCCAACTACACAGGAGTAGAGGTGAGGCTAGAAGGGGTTGGGGGGACCAAGTGGACAGACGTGATACTCAGTAGTTAGGGCAAAGGCTGGCATCTGGCAGACTTGGGCAGCCTCTGAGGCCATGGCCAAGTGACCCTCACAATGTTTCCCTGTTTTATTGAGATATAATTGACATATAGCATTGTATTAGTTTAAGATGCACAACATAGTAATTTGATATATGTATATATTGCAAAATGATTACCACAAGTCTGGTTAATAACCATCACCTCACATACCATATTTTTCTGTGTATAAGACGCTATTTTTTCCTAAAATCATTAGACTGAAAATAGAGGGGCATCTTATACACGGAAGCCAGCCGAGGAGGGAGCCGCTCCGGGTGCATAGCTGCCCATACCTTGTCAAACAGGCTTCCTCCAATCACGAGCTTTATTGTTACTGACGTCAGCTGATGCCATAATTGGAGGTGGAGGTGGAGAGTGCGCAGACACAACAGGGACCAGAGCGTTCTGAGCCCATAAAGATGTCAAAAAATAAAAAGTTAAGTACTGGTAAGTGATTGTCTAACTCTGCAAAATTCAAACTGAATGTAATCAGCTATGCAAAAGAGCATGGAAATAGAGCTGCAGAGAGACAATTTGGACCTCCTCACACTGAGTGTATGATCAGACAGTGGAGAAAACAGGAAGAACAACTCCTTAAGATGCCAAAAAAGAAGGCCTTAAGAGGAAAACCAGCAAAATGGGCAAACTTGGAGCAGAGGCTTAAGACTTGGATTATGGAGCAGTGCCAGAGTGGCTTCTGTGTGTCAACCAAGCTTATTCGATGTCAGGCAAGAATGTTTGCAAGTGAAATGAGCATTGTTGATTTTACAGGAAAGGCAAAATGGTGCTTCATTTTCATGAGGAGAGAAAAGTTAGCCATGAGAACACGAACAAAGTTAGCTCAGAAAATGCCACCAGTTTATGAGGATGATCTCACATACATAGACAGTGACTCAGAAGACAGCAGTGATACAACAGAAGTTGAAGAAATTGATATCTCTGGAACTAATAGTGATGAAGAAGAGAGCAGTGATGCAACGGAGGCTGAATAAAGTGATATGCTGCATAATATCATAGTACTGGTATGTAAACATTACCTGTGGTAATTACTAAATAAAAGTGTGTTCTGTTTTATGTTTAAAATGTTGATTTCTTAATTATGGGTTGGAAAAGTGGGGGTGGGGTGTCTTATACACAGAAAAATATGGTAGTTACAATATTTTTCTTGTGATGAGAACTTTTAAGATCTATTCTCTTACCAACTTTCAAATATGCAATCCAGTATTATTAACCATACCACAATGTTGTACATTGCATCCCCAGGACTTATTTACTTTATAACTGGGAGTTTGTAGCTTTCAACCCCCTTCACCTATTTCCCTCACCGCCCCCCACTCTCACCTCAATAGATTGTGGCAACCACAATCTATAACCCGTTTCTATGAGTTCAACATTTTTCAGATTCCACAAATAAGTGAGATCATACAGTATTTGTCTTTCTCTGTTTGACTTATTTCACTTAGCATAATGCCCTCAAGGTTCATCCATGTTGTTGCAAATGGCAGGACTGCCTTATTGATGCGGCTAAATAGTGTTCCATTGGACATATGTACCACTTCTTTATCCATTCATCCATCAATGAATACTTAGGTAGTTTCCATATCTTTGCTAGTTTAAATAATGCTGCAATAAGTATGGGGCTGCAGATATCTCTTTGAGATAGTGATTTTGTTTCCTTTGAGTATATGCCCAGAAGTGAAAATGATGAATCACATAATCATTCTACTTTTAATTTGTTGAGGAACCATCATACTGTTTTGCACAGTAGCTGTACCAATTTACATTCCCACAACAAAGATTCCCTTCTCTCCACATCCTCGCCAGCATTTATCTGGTGTTTTTTATGACAACCATTCTAACATTTCTGAGGTGATATCTCGTTGGGGTTTTGATTTGCATTTCCCTGGAAATTAGTGATGTTGAGCACCTTTTCATGGACCATTGGTTATTTGTATGTCTCCTTTTGGAAAATGTTTATTCAGTTCTTCTGCCCAGCTTATTATTAGAATTTTTTGGTGGTTTATTTTTTTGTTTGTTTGTTCGTTTTTTGCTATTGAGTTGTATGAGTTCTTTATAACTTTTGGATATTAAATTCTTATCAGATATATGACTTTTTCATTAACAACCTAAATTTCACTCTCACTCAAGACCAATAAAAGAATGTTTCATTAACCTGGGAAATTCTACTACTGTTGGCCCTTGAACAATTCAGGGAATATAGGGGCGCCAATCCCACACAGTTGAAAATCTGAGTGCAACTAGTACGTTCACAGTGCCTAGAATACAGCGGGTGCTCATTACATGTAATTTTTCTATGAACCTTCTAAAGAGAACAGAGTTTTAAATCTTTGCTTTAAATTATGAAATATGTCAAATATAAAGAAGGTACTGAAAGTTATATAATAGATACCCAGATACTCCCGTATGGTTTACAAATTTTCACATTTTGTCAAATTGTCTTCAGTTTTTTAACTTCATAAAAAATAAAATGCTAGTACTTACTTCACCTTCATTCCATCCTGCACTACCACTCACCACCAAGGGAATCCCTGTCCTGAAGTTTGTATATTCTACCTGTTCAGGTTTTTATGCTTTTATATCTGTAATACTTTTATTAAATAACCATGTACTTATAAATAACTAGTGGCCCGGTGCACGAAATTCATGCACATTAAAAGGGGATTAATTAGAGGAAATAATTTAATATTGCTATTTGCCCTTTCTCTATAATAGAAGTGTCAGAGATGAAAGAAAATTAGTAAAATGTATATGAAAACCTTCCTCCTGTTAGAGTCTGGGGTGCACCATGGGACCCAGAGTCAAGTCCCTGCGTGAGACCCAGACCCAGCTGGCCCCCGCCCCTATTGGGCTAGATCGAGATCTGGCCAGTCCCACCCTTGTCAAGCCATGCCAGGCAGGGGATGTAGCCTCAGGTCCCCTGGCCTAGCGCCAGGACGGGGGGCTCCAGAATTAAGCAACAGTCTGAAGTGCACCCGATGGGGGGCGTGGCCTGAGGTCCCCCAGCCCAGACCAAGGCGGGGGGCGTGCCTTGAGGACCCCCGTCAAGCCCCGCCAGGTAGGGGACATGGCCTGAGATCCCCTGTCAAGCCCTGCTGGGTGGGAGGCATGGCCTGAGGTCCCCCATCAAGCACCACCAGGCAGGGGGGCGCAGGCTCAGGTCCCCTGGCCCGGCACTGGGAGAGGGGCACAGCCTCAGGTCCCCTATCAAGCCACGCTGGGTGGGGGGTGCGGCCTGAGTTCCCCCGACCCAGCACTGGGGATGCACCTTGAGGTCCCCCGTCATGCTCCGCTGGGTGGGGAGCACAGCCTGAGATCCCCTGTCAAGCCCCGCCAGGCAGGGGGGCGCAGCCTCAGGTCCCCTGGCCCGGTGCTGGGGCAGGGGGCGTGGCCTGAAGTCCCCTGTCAAGCCCCATCTGGTGGGGGTGTGGCCTGAGGTCCCCCGGCCTGGTGCTGGGGCAGGGGAACAGCCTGAGGTCCCCTAGCCCAGCACCAGAATGGGAAGCGCACCTTGAGGTCCCCCATCAAGCCCTGCTGGTGGGGGGCATGGCCTGAAGTCCCCTGTCAAGCCCAGCCAGGCAGGGGGGCGCAGCCTCAGGTCCCCTGGCCCGGTGCTGGGGCGGGGGGCATGGCCTGAGGTTCCCCGTCAAGCCCCACTGGGCAGGTGGTGAGGTCTGAGGTTCCCCGGCCTGGTGCTAGGGTGGGGGACTCGGCCTGAGTTCCCCCAACTCAGCCCTGGGGGTGCACTTTTAGGTCCTCTGTCAAGCCCCACTGGGTGGGGGTCACAGCCTGAGGTGTCCGGTCAACCTCAGCAAGGCAGGGGGTGCAGCCTCAGGTCCCCTGGCCCGATGCTGGGGTGGGGGGCGCGGCCTGAGGTCCCTGTTAAGATCCACTGAGCAGGGGGTGCAGTCTGAGGTCCCCCGGCCTGGTGCCAGGGTGGGGACATGGCCTGAAGTCCCCTGTCAAGCCCCACCTGGTGGGGGGCATGGCCTGAGGTCCCCCAGCCTGGCGCTGGGGCAGGGGGAGCAGCCTGAGGTTCCCTAGCCCAGAACCAGGACAGAAGCACACCTTGAGGTCCCCTGTCAAGCCCCGCCAGGCGGGGGGCATGGCCTCAGGTCCACTGGCCTGGCGCCGGGGTGGGGGGCGTGGCCTGAGGTATACCCCAGCCTGACACTAGGGTGGGGGGCAAGGCCTGAGGTCCCGTGTCAAGCCCTACGGGGGCGGGGGAGGGCGTAGCCTCAAGTTCCTGCTGATTGCTCATTAAGGCTCCTTATGGGAACCTGGCTTCAGCTGTGGGTGCAGCCATCTTTGTGATGGAATGATGGTCAATTAGCATATTCCCTCTTTATTAGATAGGATGATAGCGTAATAAATAATATATGGCATTATTTTGCATGTCATTGTACTTTTTATAAGTGAGATCAGATAGCATGTACACTTAAGTGCTTTTCTTCTGTCATTAAACACCACACTTTTGAGATATATCCTTTGATACATGTGGATCTAGTGTATTCCTTGTGTTATTTAATTTTTCACCATTTATGTATTCATCTGTCTATTTTTTTCTTAAAACATTCTTACCCACAGTATTGTATGAAATCTAATTTCTAATTACATTTTGAGAATCTGACTCAGAGAGTTTGCAATATAATATACTTAGGATAGATAGGTTTATTATTATAATACATACCAGATAGATTTAACAGCTACAGAAAGAATATCAGAGCATCAACTATGAGTATCTAATGAAGGCTAATGTGCTAGGGGAAAATACATTTAATCAATGTTTAACAAACAAGTATTTTACTGACTGACATGAAGAATTCAGAATTGTGGTCTCAAATAATGAGTTTCTTGATATCTACCCCTTCCTCTGTATAATACGCCAAATTCTAATAAAAGATAAAAATTGAAGTTGTAAACTTATCGACTAGCCAAAGTCATGCATATTCCAAAGTTAATTTAAATATTTTCTGTTCAGATACATGCTGCAGATGGACTTCATGGACTATACACTAAGGGCCTTTCCCTTTTTTCTTACTTCGATTAATCTGTTCATCATAAAAGTTCTAAACACAATACTTCCCTATCATGTAAGTTAGCAAAATAAAACTGAACAGGCAAGAAACTTCATTCCATATCCTTGCTATATATAGTAATAAATAAATGAAATTAATCATCACTCATTCTCATGATGTCTTTCAACTGGCAGCCTGTAGACAAAACAAGACTAGACCAGGAATGGGGAATGTCCCACCTACAAGCCATATAAGGCCCGAGAAATCATGTGGTCTGGCCCTGCCAAGGCATTAGGGGTGAGTTAATTAAATGTTTGACCAAATGCAGCAGGCTAATTTTTAAGTTGATAATTTTGTATGGCAATAAAATGATGTTATAAATATCCAAATGGCCCTTGGCAGAAAAAAAGGTTCCCACCCCTGCTCTAGACAAACTGATACATCTTTTCATTCTTAGGGAATTAAAAATATATGTTGATTCTTCTCTAAGAAAATGTATGTTAATAAATATATTCTAAGGGAATATATGTTGATAAAGCGTGTATGCTATTCTTTAAAATATTTTTTTATTGATTTCAGAGAGGAAGGGAGAGGGAGAAAGAGACAGAAACATCAATGATGAGAGAGAACCATTGATGGGCTGCCTCCTGCATGCTCCCCACTGGGAACTGAGCCTGCAACCCAGGCATGTGCCCTTGACTGGAATCGAACCCAGGATTCTTCAGTCTGCAGGCTAACACTCTATCCACTGAGCCAAACCAGCTAGGGCTATGCTGATTTTTTAATATGTTTTTATTGATTTGAGAGAGAGAAAGAGAGAGAGAGAGAGAGAGAGAGAGAGAGAAACATCAATGTGAGAGAAACATCAATCAGTTGCCTCCAGTACACACTCCAACCAGGGACCTAACCCACAACCCAGGCATGTATCCTGACCTGAAATCAAACCGTTGACCTTTCAGTGCAGGGGATGACAATCAACTGAGCCACACTGGCCAGGGCTATGCTAATTTTTAATATAAGACACATTTTTATTTTATTTTTATTTTTAAATATATTTTATTGATATTTTACAGAGGGGAAGGGAGAGGGATAGAGAGCTAGAAACATCGATGAGAGAGAAACATCGATCAGCTGCCTCCTGCACACCTCCCACTGGGGATGTGCCCGCAACCAAGGTACATGCCCTTGACCAGAATCGAACCCAGGACCCTTCAGTCCGCAGGCCGACGCTCTATCCACTGAGCAAATTGGTTTTGGCTATAAGGCACATTTTTAAATGTAATAAGCCTATGCTTATTATACCCAAAAAACTAAGTTTGTGTTAGACGCATTTATGACTAATTTTTTTGAGATTCATCCATTTATTACCCTTTTCATAGCCCAAAGCATGCACAGAGGTGTTATTATTCTCCACTTCACAAAATGGCTAAGTGGCTAGTCCAAGGTCACAAGTGATGAAGTCAAGATTTTAACTCAATCTGTCTGACACCAAGCTCTATTCTAATTCTTCATGTTCCTGTTTACTCCTTTTTTTAGATGTGGGGAATGAACAGAAAGTCACTGACTGGACTCTAGTGCCAGCTCTCACATTAGCTATCTTCCTCTTCCCCTCATGGAACCTCAATTTCTCTATCTGTAAAATGGGAAGATTCAACTGAATGATCTCTAAATTTGCCCGGGCCCAATCATGCTCTGAGCCTTTGCTTATCAAAGAAGGATTCTTAACCAGATATCTTAGACAAAAGCAGGCTTGTTCCAACTGTGCGCTCATGCTCCCCCTCTTTAAAAACTTTCATGTAACTGGCTTTACATTTCAAATAATGCTAAAAGGCATGCAATTACAAAAAGAGTTCCTGGCTCTGCACACTCTCTTCTATCCCTAAAGGAAAACCTGGTGACCAAAGCTAACGCTTTCCAACTCATTAGTTTTATTTCCTGAAATCCATCTGCTTTTCTATATCATAAATGTATATTGCTATTTCTTGATTTATAAATATTAGACATTATCTATTGATTTTCTGTTATGAGAAGTGAGGATTTTTTGCACATTTATACAACCTTTTCCTCTTCTCACTCTCTTAAGATAATCATCTCCAATTTTTAGTTGTGTTTGTGCAATGTTTTTATTGTTATTGCTTTGTATATACTGTTCACTGTTAAGTGTACTGTACATTTTTTTAAACATCAAGACTTTTCCTACCCCCTCTGTGTTGGATACTCCTTATTTCTTTTTCTAATCTACTCTCTTGTTTGGTGAGGCAAATCTTCTAGTAGTTTTCTGACGTAAATTTTTCTGATACCTTGAACTTTTATTACTTTCACATGTGATTGATGTATTGATTAGGTATAGAATTTTAGACTGAAATTTTTCCTTTCTAATTTTAAAGCCTTCACCTCACTTTCTTCCATGTTGCTACTGAGAAGTGTGATGGCATTCTGATTGATATGGCCTTTTTTTCATTCTCTGGAAACTGTCAGAAACTACTTTTCACCCTTGGTGTTCTGAAATTTCTCAACAATGTGCCTTGGTATAGATCATTTTTCAATTGAGCTTTTCAATTGAAAGAAAGATGTTATTTTTTGACACGTTTTCTATTAGTTTTTTAATATTTTCCTCCCCACCATTTTATCTGTTTTATCTTCCTGTTCCTCCTTTTATTGAAGTTTTGGATTTCATGGACTGAATCTCTAATTTTTGTTGTTGTTAATCCTCACTTGAAGATATTTCTTTCATTGATTTTTAGAGAGAGTGGAAGGGAGAGGGAGAGACAGAGAGAGAGAAACATCAATGTGAGAGAGACATCCATTGGTTGCCTCCTGCACGAGGCCCCAACCAGGGCCGGGGATGGAGCCTGCAACTGAGGTACGTGCCCTTGCCCGGAATGGAACCCAAGACCTTTCAGTCGGTGGGCTGATGCTCTATCCACTAAGCTAAACCAGCTAGGGCATGAGTCTCTAATTTAAAAAAAAAAAAATAACTCTTTTCTAGGGCCTATTGCTTTGTCTTTTTTGTTTGTTTTTCTTGTTTGTTTTTTTTTCAGGTAATGTTCTACATTTTATTTTTAGGTTTCTACTTTTTTATTTTGATCCATCCATCTATTATTAACTATTGAAGTTTTTTTCCAATTTTTTGTCATTACAAATTTGCAGTTTCTGTTCTCTGCATCTCCGTGAACATTCCCATACTTCAAACTTCCTCTGAGTGGCAAACCTACAAGTGAAAGCGCTGGGGTTGGGAGTTTGCAGAAATTGAGCATATTCATTTCTTTCTTTTCTTTTTTTTTTTTTTTTAGCATCTTCTTTTTCACTAGATATTGCCAGACTGTCTCCAACATTCCCATCAACAGCACAGAAAACTTCTTTGACCATTTCCTCACTCTGCTTGATATTATCAGTCTTGTTCATTTTTGCTAACCTGGGTATGAAGTGATAGCTGTTGTTTTCATTTTCATTTTTCTTATTTAAATAACGTTTAGCATCCTATTATATGGATATTGGCTTGTTCATGTATTTTGCTCATTTTTAATTGTTATGTGTGCTTATCTTATTAATTTGTAATAGTCTTATATATTATAGGTAATGATCTTTTGTTGTTTCTATGCATTGCAAATATCTTTTCCTAATTTGAGATTTGTTCTTTAACTTTGTACTTGCTGGTTTTTGTCCCACATTCTTTTTTTTTTTTTTTTTTTAATATGTTTGCCCTGACTGGTGTGGCTCAGTTGGTTGAGCGTTGTCCGTGCACTGAAAGGTCACTGGTTCGATTCCCGGTCAGGGCACATACCCAGGTTGCAGGTTCAGTTCCCAGTTGGGGTTTGTGTGCTAGACAACCAATCGATGTTTCTCTCTCATACTGATGTTTCTCTCTCTCCCTCTCCCTTTCTTTCTCTCTAAATCAATAAAAACATATCTAAAAATTTTAATATGGTAACATATTATCAGACCTTTATGGTTTATATTTTCTGTTTGATCAAGAAATTCTGCCCTTGTGTCATAAAAATATTTTTTCACAAAGTTTTAAAGCTTTCTTTTCACATTCAGTCTCTATTCTCCCCGGAATACTCTCATGAATGGCTGAGATAGAGGCCGAGTCTTACATTTTCCCCACATGGAAAGCCAGAGTTTACAGCACCGCAGACCAAACCCTTCCCCCACTGATGGGGACAGCCACTGCCAACCTTTTCATGTGTATCTTCTGAGCCCTCCACTCTCTTCCATTGTTTATTACTGTTTAAATTACTGCAATTTATAAACTATGATATTTGCCCCCTTACCCTTCAGCAAAATTACCTTAGCTATTTTAGGTCTTTTATTTTCATATACTTTCATTTGATAATCAGCTTGTCAAGAATATGTGGTTGCCATTTAGAGTGCACTCAATCTGTGATTACCTGGGGAAACTAACAGCTTGAAGTTTGAGCCCTCCTGTCAAGTTTCCATCGGAACAAACTCACGAGCATTTGGGACAGACGGGCCTATCCTCCAACTGAGGTGACAATATCAACCCTCCTCACAACTCCTCTGGGAGAAATTTTAAAAGCGTGAGGATGTATCCTGCAGCTATAGACCCTCACACCCTTGATTCCAAATGTGAGGAACCTAATTTGTAGGTCACAAACTACTGAAATTCACCTTGATTGACCACAGCAACAAAATCCAGAGTGATACCCAAGAGGGAGGGGTAGAACCCTCAGCCCACTTCCCCCAGTGAGATTAACTTGCTTAATTTGGGGGCATAATTACAGGAAGTGATTCTGTGTGTGCAATTTCCTCTGTCTGAGGATAATTCAAAAGAAACAGAGTTTGCTGTCTGCAAGGTCCCGAATTAAATGAGCTGGATCTTATTGTAACCCTGGGCCTAGTAAATGCTATAATCCTGGCTCTTTCTATGTGTAAACCAACACAACGTCTGACTTTTCAACTATATAACCGAGAAGATCATCTATCCTGTGACCAACAGACTGTGGCCGACTCGGTGCATGTACCGAAGCCCTCTGGTCTTTGCAGGGCCTCGAAGGGAAGGTACTTCAATAACTCCTGTCCCTTGCTGCCTGCCTGGAAAGCACAGCCATGCTGAGCTCTCAACCAGAGCTGCTTGGCCCCAAGAAGCACAGGCCCACATGGTGAGCTTCCACACTTGGACCAGATGCCCTCCCTCTCCCATCAGGGGTCCTCCAGCCTTTCCTGCCACCACCACCCCAAATCCTCAGAGGCTCTCCCTCTGCCCTGGCGAGCCCTGTCTTTGTGAGCTACAGGGTGTCCACCTTGACTCAGGTTGCCCAAAGTCCTAGAGAATGAGGGAAAGGGCAGCATTGGGATTGGCAAGAGCTTGGGGACATCTCTGCTCCCTGCATCTCTGGCCTGGACCACCAGGGCTGTGGTGCCCCCATTTCAGATGAGCAGTCCCAACACTGAGGTCAGAAAAAGGTCGCTCATGTCAGACACCTCCTTCAGAGGAAAAGCACTTTTAAGCTGCTTTTATTTTTTAAGAGTTTAATTAAAACCCGAGTGCCATATTGTTAGGGGAAAAAAGTAGAAGTTTTTTGCCTTCCCAAACCCACCATCACCACATCTGTTTGTAGACCAGAGCTTTCTTTGTGCATTTACACACAGACATTTACTTTTTATGTAAAAGGTGTATAATGTCTATATTACTCTGCACCTTATTTTCCACTTAACAACAAGTGTTAGATTTTGTCTTATTCCAGGACATGTGAATGTATTGGCTTGCTTTTAACTACTGCATAGTATTCCTTTAAGTCAATGAACCATAATTTAAATTCCCACTGCCCCATTGATGAACACTGGTTTTTCTCCCAAAATTCACTTTATAGGCAGTGTTGCATCACATTGTGTACAGATGCACATTTTGAAGCATAGAGCTACACATGATGTTGCTCAGGCAAGTACTGGAAAAATATTGATAAGCAATTATTTATATGGATGGAGCAGGAAGGAAAAAGAAACAAATAACTCAATTACAAGTGCAACAAATAGAAAACAGCTACAAACCCGATAGAAATTAATCCAACTACATCAATAATCACTTTTTTCTAGTATTCTATTTCTTTTTCCCCCCTTTTTTTGTTTGTTGTTTGTTAATCCTTACCCAAGGATTTTTTTCCATTGATTTTTAAAATATTTCTATTTTTTAGTGATTTCAGGGAGGAAGGGAGAGAGAGAAAGATAGAAACATCAATGATGAGGCAGAATCATTGATTGGCTGCCTCCTGCATGCCCCACACTGGAGATCGAGCCTGCAACCCAGTCATGTGTCCTGACCCAGAATCGAAGGATGACCTTCTAGTTCATAGGTTAACGCTCAACCACTGAGCCAGACTGGCCGAGCCTGAACAATCCTTAACAGAGGATTTAATTGACATTTTAGAATATGCCATTCAATAACAGCAATACACACATTCTTCCCAAGCTCACATGGAACATTTACCAAAACAGATTACATTCTGGGCCATAACACACATTTTAACAACTTTAAGAGAATATAAATCACACAAAGTATTCTTACACCAAGTGGAATTAAGCTAGAAATCAATAACAGAAAAATATCAGGGAAAACCCCATATTTGGAGATTAAACAACATACTTCTAAATAACACATGGGTCTAAAAATACATCTCAAGAAGAATTTTTAAATGTTTTGAACTAAATAAAAATGAACACACAACTTACCAAAATTTGTAACATGCAACAAAAACAGTGCTTAGGGGACAATTTATAGTATTAAACGCATATGTTGAAAAGGAAGAATGATATAAAATCCATCATCTAAGCTTCCACCTTAGGAAACAAGAAAGAGCAACTTGAGCCCAAAGCAAGCAGGAAAAGAAAAAGTAATAAAAATTAGAACAGAAATCAATGAAATCGAAAACAGGGAAACAACAGAGGAAATCAATGAAACTAAAAGCTGGTTCTTAGAAAATAGCAATACAATTGATAAATTTCTAGCCAGAGTAACCAAGAAAAAAGGAGAGAAGGCACAAAGTACTAATATCAGAAAGGAAAGAAGGGCCATCTCCACTGATCACGTGAACATTGAAAGGAATGGGGCCACTTGTGTGTGAAAAGGTGGGGCATTTCTCCTCTCTCTTAGTCCTGAAAATAGCAAAGACTTCAGCATCCCACACCATACCCTCTCCTGCTTCCCACCACACTCTCTTTATCGGACAAAAAAATCATGTGATCTCCTTGGGCATCACTTTCCCCCATAATTCACCCCAATCACCCTAAATTCTCCCCACTAAAAATAGAGTTAAGTATGCCCCAGCCGTAGGCAGCTGCCTAGGTTGCCTTGTACCGAGGTAAGTGTCACACTGCTGGGAGAACAGCAGCCGGAAGCTGGCTGGCATCCTGGGCCTGGTTCCTACCAACTCTGTTGTTAAGTATACCAGGATGCCCGCATAATTATAAACAAACAAATAAATAAATAAATAAATAAAAATAGAGTTAAGGAAGCCCTGATTTTATAAGCTTTAGACCCCACCAGCCCCTTCTTTCTTTGGGGTCACACCGAAAGGTCTGCTCAGGTCCAGGGGCAGCAGAGAGAAATGCAGTCAGGGTGCATTTGAAGTACCTAGTTTGATAGGCTAATTTTTTTCTTTTTTAATAATGTGTTTTATGGTAGAATAAACATAAACATAATTCCTAGAAGAACTGGGAGAGATTAACCTCCTCAAGTTAAAAGTTAGAAAACAGAAGCACAAAAGTACAAGAACAGACAATCCATACCTAAAAAAGAAAATTCAACTAATCATCAGACCTCCAGGGAGTGGAGTCAACTTCAATAAACACCAAAGAAAAAATTTTAAAAGTATCCCCATTTCCTGCATCTCAGAATAACACTGTCTTGTTTCTGTTTTTTATTTTATACTGCTGATGACCAGGGTTCCGTGAAGCAAGCAGTCTCAGGTGGCAACAAACAGTGGTCATTCTTAAGAGGCCAATTTGACTTTCAAAGCTATTTCCTTCTGAAAATCCAGTTCAAAAAAAATAATTCAATGTGCATAAAAATATATATATTCCAATATGTTTATTTTTTTATCACCTTAACAGCCATATGGTTTTTACACTTCACAATATCACTTTAAAATATGGAAATAAATGGTCAAAGGGTACACACTTCCCGTTATAAGATGTAATGTCAGCATGGGCGACTAGAGCCAGCAATACTCTATTGTATGTTTGAAAGTTGCTAAGAGAGAAGATCTTAAATGTTCTCAACTCATATACACACACAGAAATGTAACTATGTGAGATGGTGAATACATTAACTATCCTTATTGTGGTAATCATTTTGCAATATATAAGTATATTAAATAATTGGGTTGTATACTCCTTAAATTTATTCAATGTTACATGTCAATTACATCTCAATAAAGTTGAAACATTTTAATAAATAAATAATGTAAAACACAAACTGTTAAAAATATAACAGTTAATGAAATAATAAAGAAAATGGTAAGTCTACAAACATATTCTGAAAACTTACAGTTCTTTCAGAAATTATCAGGTCAAGTAGATAAAAATAAAGAACATAGCAGGTTTGGATAATATATTTTACCAAGCTTGATCTAATATATAGAATTTTATACTCAATTATGCATTCAAAACTATGCTTAAAGTTATATACAAATTCAACCATTAATCAAAAGCTCAACACATTACCAAAAAAAAAAACACATAAATACAGTCCACATTCTCAGACCACAGGGCAATACAATTAAAAGCAAATGGGGAAAATCTATTCACCTGAAAAACTGAACACCTTTTAAGAACTCTTAGGGTAGAGCCTCTATAATAAAAGCCTAATATGCAAATCGACCAAACTGCAGAACAACCAGTGGAACAACCGGTCGCTATGACACGCACTGACCACCAGGGGTCAGATGCTCAACACAGGAGCTGCCCCCAGCCCACAGGCCCCAGGCCAACCAAGGCGGGTGCCGGGGGGGGGGGGGGGGGGGGGGGGGGGAGGCAATTGCACCACAGATTGGCCCTGATCTCCGGCCAAGCCTAGGGGCCTTACCCGTGCACAAATTTCATGCATCAGGCCTGTAGTAAGAAATAAAAAATTAAAATTACATTCTATTTCGAAATCACTGTGTCATAATGAAAAAGTTAATATGACCTAAATGTCTAACTAACTGGAGATTAAATGGGCAAAATATGAACAGAATGTTATGCAGATACCAGGTGAGACTCCTGAAGAACATGTTACATGTAAGAGAAATGTATATGATGTAAGGATTTTAAAAAGCAGGCTGCAAACATGAATAGGAAATATAACAATGATGAAAAATATGTAAGTTTAGGATTAAAACAAAAAATAATACAAAGTAAATGCACCCAAATGTTAGTTAAGAGTGATTATAGCCCTGTTGGGTGGCTCAGTTTGTGGGGGAGTCCTCTCCTGCACCAAAAAGGTTGTAGGTTCCATTTCGGTCACGGTCCACACACATACCTAGGTTGTGGGTTCCATCCCCAGTCCGCCCCTAATGGAGGCAACACATCGATGTCTATTTCTCTAAGTAAACAAACAAACAAACAGACAAACATATCCTCTGGTGAGATTTTTTAAAGCAATTATAGTTCCATATTGCAATTATTTTTTCTTTTCTATTTTCTATTTTCCAAAATATTTTTAACCTAAAAAGAAGGCGAACGTTTTTAGGTTAAATACTGATATTGATTGTACACAACCTGAGGCAGAGAGGGATTTAGAGATTTGCTAAAATCACAAATTCAGTGCAGGTCCCAGGCACCCACTGCACCCCCACCCGACCCCCACCCCACCTCCATTGCTGTGTCTAAGGAGCTCAGGACTTCTATGAACCACCGACATCCATGCTTCATATCACCAGGAGTACAAGGCTGGGCTCCATGGCTTGTTAGCGGCTGACAGCAGGACACGTTTTGACCACCAGGGTCAGCACAAGAGCGGGTGACAGCCGTGCGAGACCAAAGGGACCTCAGAGGGGCCTGGTTCCTGTACGTCCGAGCTGCCCCTCAGCCAGGCCCGCCGGCCTGAAGGGCACGAGGCTGGAGCCGCCTGGGACCTTGCTCTTCGCAGCGACCTTGGCGTCTTGCGCAGATCAGGACCGGACACTCCACATGCCCCCAGGACACCCTGAGCACCCCGACCCCCTCAGCTTCCTGCCTGATGCTCCCCTCCTGCTCCCCAGGCCCCTGGCCCAGAGCCCCCCTCTCGGGGCTGCAGGTCCGAATGATGGAGCGTCCCCGCCGGGGGACCCGCAGACCGCGCCCGGGTCAGTCCGCGCGGGGCTCCAGGCGCCCGGGGACGCATCTGGAGTCCGGTAGCCCCGGATCATCAGTGGGTCCCTTCTGGGTTTTCTGAGAAGGGCGGTGGGCGCGTTGGGAGAACTCCCAGCCCGGCCAGGGGAAGAGTTCCAAAACTGGGGACTCCGTCCACCAGGAAAGCGCTGACATTCCTCCTATTTCCACGGATGGGGCGTTGCCCAGGCGCTTTAGGGCTGATTGGTAGAGACCGAGGGATTGGGGGAGGTTAGGAGTCTACCCGAAATATCCTCCCGCCCTCTCTTGGGCCAGAAATCCCATTTGTTTTTTTTATTAAAGTCATTGGATCCTGTCAAAATGCAAATCCCGCTCTATCACACCCCCATCCCACCAACAGTCAGCTCGGCCGCCAAAGAAAAGTAGGACTCCCCGGGGCATAATAGGACAGGAGCGGGGAATCCTGAGAGCTCAGGCCCCGAGCCCCGCCAGGTGGGGAGTGAACGGGGCAGGTGCCGAGCCGGGGGGGGGGGGGGGGCGGGAAGAAGGGGGGAAGGGAAGGAGGGAGAGGGGGGAAAGGGCCTGCGCGCGCTTCAGTTTGGCCTGGGGTCCGGCGCCGACTGCATTCCGATTCCTCGGACCTCGCGGGGCCCAAACTGGAACAACAGCGCCACCTGCTGGACTGGACCGCGCTTTCCTTTTACTCGGCGCGGGCACAGGGTGTGGTCGGCACGTCCCCGGCAGCTAGTCCCACCCGGTCAGGGGCTCCGGAGATATTTGCAAAATGTTCCTGTGCCTGGGCCTCCGTTTTCCTTCCTCTATAACACGAATGTGTCGGGCAGAGCTTCTCTAAATTCACTTCCAAGTCCCGATTCTAGATCCCTCCTTTACTTCCCCCTGCCAGGGGCCCTCAGGTGCTTCTTCCTCTTTCCCCGCACCCCATGGCCCTGCCCACCCCACGCTGGGACCCCAGTTTCTGCTTCGGTGCTGCACGCGGAGCTCTGTGCCCTGCGGGTGCAGCTGCGCAAAGCCAGGACCCGCTGCCACCAGTTTCCTGGGGTGAGAGAGGAAATGCACTGGCTGCCCCTGGCGGCTGGCCGCTGGTGGGGGCTGCCCTGCACAGAAAAATAACTTCCAGTGAGAGCGGGAGGGAGGGACACAAGCCTTGGGTCCACATGGGTGGATATTGTAGACCTGTGCAAGGCTGGCCCACAGGGCTGTGCAGAAGGAACGACTGAGCAGGGGAGGGAGTGTATGCCCCTTACGTGGGCTGCCGGGTACCGGCTCCCACCTCCCCTCCAGTATCAACCAGCCTAATCGGTGCTGTTCCCCAAACACACTGCGTGGCTTCTGGCCGTGGCGCCTTTGTAACAATGCCCGGCTGCAGCCTGGCTCCCCACCATTCCTCCTCCAGGCCTCCTTTAAGAGGAGTTCAGGCACAGGGGCTCTAGTTGCGCGGCTCACCCCTCCCCTTCGCCCCTGAGCGTGTCAGCCTGGGCTGGGCTCCTTTTGTGCCTGTCCTAGCTGCACCCACCACATCCTGGCACCCCTATGTGGGTGGTATCACGTGTGCCCTTGTCTGCCCCCACTGCCGGGTTGTCCTTCCGCACTGGCACCTGCAGAATGGAATCGGCTGGCCATGAAGTAGGACACCAACTGCAAACCCCACCCGGCACCCCAGCTCCGCGTGGCTCCTCTCCACCTCACATCCGCGGGGTGTGGGGTGGGGAGTGCCGTGCCGTCCGAGTAGGAAGCTGTGGGGATAGAGAAGGTCCTAGTTCGTGGCTCTGCCTCTGGACACATGTAGGAACATTCCAGATGGCCAGTGTACCTGGGTGTCTGGGGTATGGAGGAAGCAGCTCATTTCTCTCCTTTGCTAACTGGAAAAAGTGGATATCATCCTGAAAAATTCTCCAATCCCCTCATTCCACCCCGCCCAAAGAGAGAGAGGGAGGAGCTGGAGGACTAGCTGAGAGGGAGGGAGGGGCAAGGGCTTGGCTGCTCCACCTTCCCTTCTTTCCTTCCCAAGTTCCTCCTTTTCTGCCTTCTTTTCTCCAGGGCCACACCTCCTCTCCTCCTCTTTCCCGAGGTGAAACTCTCCTAAGGGGGTCACTGTGCTTGGGGAGTCGGAGCCCTTCCGCTGCCCTCAGGCTCTGGCGGTTAGCTGGTGGAAACAATTGCTCTCCCCTCTTGCAATGTTTCCATTGCTGCGTCCTCCAGCTTCCACACTCAGCCCACAGGCTCCAGAAGAGAATTGCTCAGATCCCCTCAGAAAGTTGCGCGGGGTGGGGAGGAGGGAGGGGGAGGGGGGAGGGCTTCCCACCTGCAAGGCCAGTTTATAAAATGTGAGGGTAAAAACCTTAAAAGCTTTATGGTTGACTTGAAATTACTTCATGGCTTCTCAGCCAGCACCCACTGCAGAATGAAATATTTTGTGCCAAAAAAAAAATTTTTCCACTGACTTTTCTATTTGGGGTAAACTGTTTCAAGACAAACTCTGAATATCTCTCTCTCTCTCTCACACACACACACACACACACACACACACACACTAAGAAGATGAAAGAAATGAGACTTTTGACAGGTTTATTTCATTTTGTCTCTGGATACTTTTGCCAGAGCCTTAACTGTAAATATAACAGGACTCAGGATGGCTCATGAACAAAAAGAGCGGAGGCTCATTTGGTTGTTGAGATTAGTAGTGCACATCCAGGAGCACATGAAAGTGTGCGAACATTTTTTTAAAGGTTTCATAGTAAGTTAGCCTTCCCCCTCTGCTTTCTGGAAAACTGATAGAGCTAGTGGTTGGTGAGTACAGGCCAAACCCAGACTTTCTCTTGCACAGTAGATGTGGGCAGGGAAAAGCATCGCTCAGCTAGCCCTGCTGGGGCAGGACTTTCCAAAACCAGGGTAATTCTTTATAGAAATGTGAGCACTGAATTTATATATTTTTTTTGAATTTATATTTTTAATAATAAAAATTTTAATTAAAAAAAAACAGGAAGAAAACTTACATGAATCTTAAAGTGAGTGAAGTGGCTGCATATTTTTCTTCTTTTGGTTTGGTTTTTCTTTTTTGTAGAAGAGATTTGAGATGGTACTCTATTCTAATCAAAAATAATCTTTTGGCCCTGGACGGTGTTTCTCAGTGGTTAGAGCTTCATCCCCTACCCGAATGAAGGGTCTCGGATTTGATTCTTGGGTTGCAGGCCTGATCCCCAGTCTCAGTCAGGGCATGTGCAGGAGACAACCAATCTATGTGTCTCTCTCACATCAATGTTTCTCTCCGTGTGTCTTTCCCCCTCCCTTCCACTCTCTCTAAAAAAAATCAATGGAAAAAAATATCCTTAGGTGAGGATTAACAACAACAAATTATAATCAGATCATCCCAACCCCTGCCCCATCCCAACCTGATTCTACTCGGTTGGAAGTTCCAGGCCTGCTGTCAGGCTTTCTGCTTGTTGGACCACCTGGTGCCCTTCCTGCAAAATGCATTCTGTGCAGCTGTGAACTGAGGGTGAGTCTGCAAGCTCTGAAGTGCAGGCCCCACCCCAGGAGAGCAGGCAGGTCCAGCACCCAGGGATCTAGGCTAAAAGCAAAGTTTTCATCTCAGCTATGAAGGTAGGAGGAGTAGGTAGTGGGACAGATTCTCACTCTCTGTTAATCTGCCGTGACCTGGGGTCTCTGGACCACCGTGGTCCCAGGTAAATGTGAATGGATATAGGTGTGTGAGCCTGTCCTCAGCCTTGATGCTCCCCAGCCCCCACCCCACCCACCCCAGGTCAGGGCAAGCTACCTAAGGAAGTCTCCTCCCCACCCCACACTTCCTTGGTCAGTGATCATCAAATTGGAGGAGAATCCCATGGAGCATGTCAATGTGAGATAAAATGTCTTGATTGTACCTGTTTGTGGTTTAGCTGTGTATCTTTAAAAAAGGAAATAAACTTGAAGATTATTTGTCATCATAAAAATGAAACAAAAATTAAAACATTTCTTGCCAGGCAAGAAAAAAAATTGGTAATGCAGTTGTTGGAAAGAAATCAGGTTCTCTAAGCACCAATAAAATTTGTATTTTAAATGATGTGCGATCTGGAAGCAGGGACGGTACCTGGTGTGTGGAAGTTACATTGCTGATGCCCAACATGAAGCAGAGGGCAAAGAGTGCACACAGGCACTTTGCAGAGAGGCGAGCTGAATGGCCTACATGTGCCAAGATGCTCACTCTCAACCTTAACTGGGGAGATGCAAGTTTAAGCATCAGTGAGATACCACTAACACCTATAAGACTGGCAGAACTGAAAAGACTGACAAAACCAAGAGTGATAAACCATGTAGGTAAATAGTAACTCAGTAGCTACAGGTGTGGTTGGTTGTTGGTGGTTTCATCTCTTTGTTTTATTAATTAGGCACAGGCCACCTAGGTGAGGAAGTTAGTCTACTCCTGTAAGTTTAGTTTTTAAAAAGTATGATTACGATAACCTAGCCAAGTACCAGCTACGTACGTACATGAACATATTCCTTCCCACAGGCTTCTGTGTTTTAAAGGTTACTGAATTATACTATAACCAGAATCTGTGATTCCATAATAATTTCCAGGTCAGAAAATGTATTCTCCTTCCAACATCATTATCAACACACAAATAGTAAAAACAGGTTGTTTAGCAAAAAGTTTCCCTGTAAAATACAAACCGCTATAACCAAGGTTGATCTCTGGTTTGGTTCTGCTCATGTAAAATGTTACCCTGTGGGGAAGCTGGGCAAAAGGTACAAAGGCTGTCCTGTATTATTTTCACAGTTTACTCTGAGACTATAATTATTTCAAAATTATTTAAAATAAAAACAAACAAAAAATGTTACTCACGAAAATGAGAGTAAAAATTGCAGCTCGGAATTTAAAAAGAAAACCTGACTGGCTGTAGGAGAGCTTGGGAATCACCTCACAGACACGATGCCTCAGTGAGAGGACCGTGAGGCCCAATGAAAAGGCTTGTTTATGGATAGCGCTCATCACTAACTCTGGCAGGGACACCCTTACATGGTCCTGCGCTTCTGCTCTCCGCACTCCCAGACCAAGAAGGCTCTGGATTCGCTCCAGCTACCAAGGAGCAATGTGAGAGGAAGAAAGGCCCCCTAATTTTGTGGAAGCCCAGCGAGAACACTCTGCATATGATTTATTTCAGTTACTCTGCACTTGAGGCTCAATCACACCAATTACACACTCCCAGGCGAACAGTCTGCCAGGCGCCTGCCAGGGCTGGGAGCTGGGTCGGACCTAGGCCTCATTGGGTTTCATCTCGGTCCCTGCGGACTGACTGCCCCAGCCAGTCGGCCTGGCTCAGGGCCAGCTTGTCCTTCTCCTTCTGCAAGACCTGCTGCTTCCATAGCACCTGACAGTCAGTAGGACCTGCTCCTTCCATAGCACCTGACGGTCAGTGAGCACCACCGGCTGATACTTCTCCTTGAAGAGCGCTCATAGGCCTCCGCGTGCCGCCGAGGGGGGCCCACGTGCCAATGTGTGGGCAGGTGGAGGAACTCACCCACCAGCGGCCAACGGAGCCCACGTCCAGGATCCGGTCCGGGATCTCGGCCCCGGGACTGCAGGTAGCGGCAGCGGGGCTGGGAGAGGCTGGCCTGGGCATCTTAGGGCGCCTAGAGCCCCGGTGAGCAGGCGCCCGCAGCCCCGCAGCCGGGCATCTGCTGTAGGGACACTTCGGAGTCGCGTTTCCCGTGGCCCGCGCCAGCAGCGGGAGGGTCCCCAACGCATCGAGCAGCGCCTCCTCCAAGGCCGCCGCGCCGCTCAGCAACCCCAAGTGCACGCCCGCCGCCCGGGCAGCCGGCCGCTCCGCCGCCGCCGGGTCCCCTGCAGCCGGGCGGGCGTAGTCCGGGTAGCGCACCTGGCTTCGCGGCTGCCGGGTCCCTGCCTCTCCGCAGCCTCGCTACCAAGGAATCTCAATAGCTACAGGTTTGAAGAAAACCATATGGATCCGTTATGCATCATTCTTTTTTCTCATTAAACTTACGAATTCTATCCCATTTCCTCCATAGAATTTTATTCTAATGTAATAGGTTCCTTTTTTAATGTTTTTATTTATTTTAGAGAGACGGGAAGGGAGAGAGAGAGAGACAGAAACATCAATGAGAGAGAAAAATCTATTGGCTGCCTCCTGCACACCCCATACTGGGGATCAAGCCCGAAACCCAGGCATGTGTTCTGACAGGGAATCGAACTGTGACCTCTTGGTTCAAAGGTCGATGCTCATCCACTGAGCCACCCCCAGCTGGGCTGTAATAGGTCCTTATGCTTGAAGATCTTTTATTGATCATTCTTCTTTGCCAAAAATGTATGTAAGTTGAAATATTAATTTCCTGTAACCATAAATTTCTAAGTTTTAAAAAGTTATTTAGATTACACCATCATTGCCACTATTAGTAGTGCACAGTTGTTTAAAAAATACCATAAATTAAGAATCTCAAAAATTAATTATTAAGCATAAAAAGTAACCTTTGGTGATATTGTACTATAGTTAAGGCAAGATATTACCACTGGGGGAAACTTCAGGATCTCTCTGCACAATGCTTATAACTGCAATGTCAACCTACAATTACCCCAAAATAAGGAATTTCAGTTAAAAAGTAACTGAGGAGAAATTCAGCTCTTAAAGAGCTGGATAGGTGTGGGTTGGGATGAGTGGAGGGGCGGAGACCACTTTGGGCAGTGTGGATGCCACAGGCACTGGGGACAAGAAGAGGGACTCGCTGGGGACCATTCTCAAGGATCTTGGAGAAATTCATTCAAGGCTGTTAGATCACAGATAAGCTATTCAAGGTGTAACCCATTATTTTGTGAAAGAATTTGAAGAAAAACATGGTCTTTGTGAAATGCGAGTTTTTGAAAATTTGAAGAATATAATCCATGAAACAAATGAACATACTCTTCCCTAATGTAGAGAAACAATGCAAGACAACTTAAACCTTGCTCTAGCTGGTTTGGCTCAGTGCATAGAGCGTCAGCCTGCAGACTGAAGGGTCATGGGTTCAATTTTGGTCAAGAGCACATGCCCGGGTTTCGGGCTGGATCTCCAGTAGGGGGTGGGCATGCAGGAGGCAGCCAATCAATGATTCTCATCATTGATGTTTCTATCTTTCTCTCCCTCTCCCTTCCTCTCTGAAATCAATAAAAACTTTTTTTAAATCTACATTCAACAGTCTAATTGAGGAACTAAGGTGACTTTTTATTTGCTATAAACAAAGCAAAATTAAATGCAATAATCTCAAGAGATTTATGGCAAATAGATTTGAGGTACAGATAAGCTTTTCAAATATTTTTTATTGCTCCTCAGCAAAAAAGGCACAAGAGGGAAAACATCCAACTCTCTCATGTATGTCAGTGATGCTAGTGCAGAAAAGTGACAGTGCTTGCTCATGTAAATTTATGGCTTACTATCAAAGCTGCATCCTTGGCGGCATGTTGAAAATCTGATTAAAGTTAACAGAGCAGATTAAAAAGGGAGTTGGGTAGATCCAATTAGTTAATGAATCCATAGCATAATATTATCCCAGCTTTCTCTGACATTTTGGGATGCCTTTCTCTCTTTGCTTTTGATGTCTTGTGGTTTACTCTGGAATGTTCTAGAAATGGATATATTTTCTTTTTTTTAATTTCTTTATTGATTAAGGTATTACATATGTGTCCTTATTCCCCCATTACCCCCCATCTCCCATTCATGACCCCACCCCCCTGTTGTCTGTGTCCATTGATTAGGCTTATATGCTTGCATATAAGTCCTTTGGTTGATCTCTCCCCCTTACCCCCCCCTCCCCTACCTTCCCTGAGGTTTCACGTTCTGATTGATGTTTCTCTGTCTCTGGATCTATTTTTGTTCATTAGTTTATGTTGTTCATTATAGTCCACAAATGAGTGAGATCATGTGATATTTATCTTTCTCTGCCTGGCTTATTTCACTTAGCATAATGCTCTCCAGTTCTATCTATGTTGTTGCAAATGGTAAGAATTCCTTCTTTTTTACCGCAGCGTAGTATTCCATTGTGTAGATGTACCACAGTTTTTTAATCCACTCATCTGCTGATGGACACTTAGGCTGTTTCCAAATCTTAGCTATGGTGAATTGTGCTGCTATAAACATAGGGGTGCATATATCCTTTCTGATTCGTGTTTCTAGTTTCTTGGGATATATTCCTAGAAGTGGGATCACTGGGTCAAATGGGAGTTCCATTTTTAGTTTTTTGAGGGAACTTAGAAATAGATATATTTTCATTTATTCTATTTGGCACTCTGAGAACACTTGTGTCTTTAATTGTGGAGAATCATCACCCATGATCTCTTCCAATATTCCTTCTCTACATTCCCTTTATTCTCCTTTTTCTGAAACCCTGCTAAACATTTCACAGTGCTGATCCACATTTCAACAGCTTCTCAAACTGCTTCTGTCTTTACTGCTTCTGCATTTACCTCCTGCTTTACATTCTCTGTGAATTCCTCATTGCTAGCTTCCATTTCACTAATTATCCCTTCAACTATGTCCAATGTGGAGTGTATGTTTATAGCTAAATTTTTCATTTCCAGTATGTTCAATATTTATCTTCATTCAGTTGTTCCTGTTTAATTTCTACAAGCTACTCTATTTTAGACTCTGTTCAGACTGTTACATAATTTGCATCTCTTCTGGAGTGAATTCACATCCGAATTTGAGTTACATATCCTTTTATAAAAATGTTATTAATGCATATATCTCCTCCTCTTCCTCCTTCTTCTTTTTCTTTCAACCATACCATGACTATGTATTAAAGCATAATATCGGCACCATCTTGACCAAGTCCAATGCCTCATTCTAACCAACCTCTCTCCTAATTTTAACCTTATCTCCAAACCAGACACTTTGTAAAGCCTTTCATGAACCCACTTACCTGAAATCAACTATCTCTACCTCTTCTGGCTTGCTGCGCCTGCTTTTGCTTTCATTTAGCATTTACCAAGCAAAGGTTTCTCCAAGACCAAGAGGGTGCCACGCCCTCTGTTAGGCACCACTGTATAAATATGAGCAAGACAAGGTCTCTTCCTCAAGGAACCAAGGGTCTGGTAATCAAGATGGATGAACAAACAAACTGTTGCTATGCAGCTTAAGTGCTGCAGTCCAGGGATGCCAAGGTCCAGGTGGTCTATACAGCACAGCAAGGGGAGGGGCAAGGAGCTGGGCCCCATAGGGAGCAGAGGCTTGAGCTGGGTCTTACTGAGCAGAGCTGAGGGCCTTCCTGGCTTAGAGAATAGCATGTGCAATGGCACTGAAGTGGAAAGGAAAAAGGACCCTTTCAAAAACATCAAGACGCTATGCCCACTACATGTGAAGAAGGCGAGCAGGAAAGGATGGCGTTAGGGCTGGAGAGCTGAGCATGCAGGGCCTCAGGCAACTTTGGGGACTACCCAATGTTCCCCTAGGGGCCCTGTGAAGCCCTTGCAGATTGAAGCAGGGGTTTGGCAGGACAAGGTTTTCACTGGAAAGGACCAGAAGCAATGGAAGGGACCAGAGTAAAAGTGGGGTGGCCAGTTAGGAGACCATTGCTAAAGTCCAGGCAAGAGATGGCAGCAGCCTACATGAGCTTGGAGGTTCCCAGGGTGGAGGGAAGTGGGAGTGGCAAAAGTGAGATAGAGTTGACAGGTACATATTTATGGCCAAGATAAAGCAAGGCCTTTTAAAGCCTTTGTAGGGCCAAACTAGCATCTCCTTAGGCAAGGGGAGACAGCAGGCAATTTAGCCATGTCCAGGTTGTCCTTCAGCATCTTAGGGACTGTGACCTGCGACACTGAGCCCTGATTAATTTCCTACCACTGCCCCACCCAGTTATGCATTCTGAATATGTCTTTAAGTTGTGTAAATTAAAGTTATTTTATTTCCATGTTATAAGAACAAATACCTTTAAAAAAAAAAAGTCCTGTTTCAATTCAGCACAGAAACTGATTAGTCTCTCTCTCTCTCTCTCTCTCTCTCTCTCTGGATGCTTTTAAAAAATAAGGGGCTTGCTTGGCGAGTGCAGCTGTTCTCATCTCTTCATGCCATGTGAGTGCTGCAGTGTGGGGGTGGGAGCTCACCTGGAGGTGAGAGGCAGGCCAAATCCAGCCTTCTGCACACCTGGCCCCAGAGCAAGCAAGCATCCCCAAAACTTTTGCAATTGCATCTGCTCTTCTGCCTGATACACAGCGGATGTCGTTGTGGTTACATTGAAAATCCACCACTTTCTGTGAAAAATATCATTGGGGTCACAAAGCCTCCTTGGTGGGTTTGACATGCTGCCTTGGCATCCCCCACCCTTCATCATGTTCTGTACAAAGGGGGCTGCCTCTCCGAGGGCTCATACTTCTCTTAGCCACAGGCTAGAAGGCCTCCAAGTCTCATTTCCTGGAGACTGAGAGGGGACTACTCTATTTCCATGCACTGCACCCCAAAATCTGACCATTATCATACCCAGGGGCATAGTTTCCAAGGTTCAAATATCTGCAGGTTGACCCTGGCTCCCCTCCATGCTTCCTCCACTGGGTGAGGAATACTTTCATAGCTGTCCGTCCTCTTCACCATCCCCCTGATTGCATCCTTTGGCCAGCAGGGCCATCTGACACCCTTGCAGTGGGAACAGAGAAGAGGCAAAATGGCAAGCTACACCCTACCCAGTTGCTCAGTGGTTAGAGCATCGGCCCTCGGTTGGCGGATTTGATTCCGGTCAAGGGCACCTACCTCGGTTGCAGGCTTAATCCCTGGCCCGGCATGGTTGTGTGTGGGAAGCAACCAATCAATGTGTCTTTCTCACATCAGTGTTTCTCTCTCTGTGTCTCTCTCCCTCCCTTCCACTCTCTCTAAAAATCAATGGAAAAAAAGATATGGTGAGGATTAACAAAAAATTAGATAAACAAATAAAAACGGCAAGCTGCCATCTAAAATGAGGATTGGCACGTTACTGGCCTGTCTGGACTTGGCTGTTACTTTCACTTATGTGAGGTAAGGCCCAGCCCTGTGTCTATACACCCAGGGACACACACACATACACGCACACATCCGTATGCCAGGGGTCCATTTCGGTGTACCCTATTCATAACCATAATTATAAAGGGTTTCCTTCCCAAACCTCTCTTATCTTTAATGCGGAAATGTTACATGTACCGGTGCAAGTCCTCAAGGATACAGAAACATTATATCTACTACAGCCTTGCTAGTCATTACAAAAATGGAGAAACTGCTTAAATGAAAATGCACCCATTTAGAAGAATGGGGTAACTCTGCATAAGCTCACATGAAAACCTTTCCTTCTACTGTTAGATAAAAAAGGCAAGTTGCAAACATACATATACTTATTTATTTATACTTATATCTATAGTACAACGGCATGTACCTAAAACATCTGTCTTATGAACAGATAATATCTGAGGGACACACTCAAAGGTAACAGTGGTTTTCTTTGGAGAATGGATGACTATGAGAAAAGCTGAGACAGAGCACTTTCCCTCTACTCTTTTTTGTATTGGCTGAAGTTTTTCAAGAATATGTGATTCTTGTAAATTAAAAGACATTTTAAAAACAGTTTCAAGTAGAAAATGTCAAATGCTCCATGTTTTAGTAAGCATCTTAATGCTTTGAGAAGGGGAAGGGGAGCATGGAAATCAACGTCATTTTTTTTTTAAAGCCCATTGGACACTCGTTAGGATTCCACAAAGGGAGTACAGTTCGTAAACACAGCTGAGCCCAAGCTGAGATGTGACATCCAGGGGGTGTCTGGGACATGGTCCCCAACAGACAGAACTCACAGGTGGGGCGGACACATAGAACAGATAATGTGCGGTGTCTTGGCTCCAGAATTAAGCAACAGTCTGAAGTGCACCCGATATAGGATTCATAGTGGGCAGGTCTGGAAGCCCCAAAGAACGGGGAGGAGGGCACCCCCTGGGTCTGGAAGGTTTCAGGGCAGCAATAGACAAAGGGGAAGAGGCCACGAGTGCCAGGGCAGAGAGGGAAAACTGCCTGCATTCACCCAGGCATTCACCTGGCTACACCCATATCCCTCCCGGCACCCAGAACCAGGGATACAGAGAAATGAGGTCCAAGCCTCACAGCCCGGGAGCTGGCCCCAGGGCCGAAGCAGAAAGTCTTCCGAGCAAAGGGAGCAGCAAAGGCAAGAGGAGTTCAGAGGATCTCAAAGCCTGTGAGAGAGAATGCATGGGTGGGGGGCTGGGCAGGGGCTGGGGGAAGCCAGCACTCAAAGCCTCTGAGCCCAGCCAGGGTTAAGCTTTCATCCAGTCCTGCAGGTCCTGGGAGGTGGCAGGAGTGACACTCTCAGATCCTGCTATCAGATTCATGAGACTAATGTGCACAACTGGAGGACTGGCCAGGAGAGAGCCAGGGTGTGGTCCGCGGGGAACCGCCTGTCCCACGGTCCCTCCTGGGTGAACACCAGACTCCCCTGACCCAGTGCCCGAGAAGTGGGCAAGCCATTAACCCCGCTTCCTGCTCAGCCCTCGATGCCCTTTATGCACACGAAGCCCCAAGGTAACCGCGCTAGAAACACTGAGTGAGGGCAAACGGAGTGGACTCTCTCTCTGGTTGCTGCTCGCTCCCACCCTGTTTTTGAAGCCTCTAATCTCGCATCATTCTCCCACCCCCACAAGAGGTGCCATTTCCGAGGGCCGTTTCCAAGCTCTTTCCTTCAACCTCAAGCCTGCAGTTCTCAGCTGCCCCGAGCCGCCCCCAAGGCTGCCCCGCCGGCTCCTACTCAAAGGCCCCAGCCCCCTCGCTGGGCTGGAAGGTGACAACCGCAAAAAGCGGGGCGACGGGTGACATCACATCCTCCGAAGGTGCAATCGGGCTCGGTGGCCGTCCGAAGGGAGCAACTTCTCCCCTCGGTGTCCCACCCCGTTGTCTCCAGCGCCTCTTCGCTCGCTTCTGAGCCGGGAGCGGAGCCGCGCCGCGGGAGCGCGCCATGACCTCGCCAGTGACCGGGTTGCTTCTGCCGCTGGGCCTGATGCTCCGTGAGTTTGCGACCCTCGGGGATGGCGGCGCGGGGAGCGGGGCAGGGAGATGAGGGAGGCGCTGGGCTCCGGGCTCAGCCTCTCCGCCTGCATCCCCGCAGACGCTGCCCCGGCCCTCGGGTCCAGCGCGTTCCGGTTGACGCCGCGGGAGGTGAAGGGGACCCTGGGCCAGCCGGTGGAACTGCGCTGCGAGGTGCTGCTGCCCACGTCGGGGACGGGCTGCTCCTGGCTGGTCCAGGAGCCCGGCGCCGCCAGCAGCCCCACCTTCCTCATGTTCATCTCCAAGACCCGCAGCAAGCCCATCCAGGTGCTGGACCCCAACCGGTTCTCGGGCGCGAAGGTCCGGGACGACCTCTACAGCCTCACCCTGAAGAGCTTCCGCAAAGAGGACGAAGGCTACTATTTCTGCTCGTTCATGAGCAACTCGATCCTCTACTTCAGCCCCTTCGTGCCCGTCTTCCTGCCAGGTCCGGGCGCCGAGGGCACTGCACCGCTCGGGTGGGGGTGGGCACTCCCCTCTGAACCCGTTTTTCACATGGACGCCCCGCTTCCGAGCCTCTTAGCGCCCCTGGGGGCTCATTAGATCCTGTTCCCATTTCACAGACTAGGAAACTGAGGCTGACGTGCGGCTGGGTAGGGGCTGAAGATAGCTTTCTGGGTCCAGCCGATCTGGGTTCGAGTCCCGGTGCTCGTGTGGTCCTGGGCACGGTACTTAAATTCCCCGAGCCTCCGTTTACTCGTCAGTGGAGCGTGGGTATCCACCCCAGCCCACAAGGCAGCGCGCCCGGCAAGGCTGAGGCCTGGCGAGAGGCTGATGGAGGGGAGCGAGCTCCTGCGTCCCAGCTGGAGGCGCCGGGGGCACCGACGCGGAGCCGGGAAACAGAGGGCTACCGCGCCCGCGCGAAGGGACCAGCGCGAAGCCTGCACTGTGAAGCGCGGGCGGCAGCCCGTCGTTCTCGGGGCAACACCGGGAGGAGGCGTCCCCTAGGGCAGAGCGGGGGGAGGGTTCCCGTCCAGATCCCCAGTCCGGCCCCCAACCACGCTCTGTTGCTCCCGCAGCCAAGCCCACCACCACGCCGGCGCCGCGACCACCCACGCCACCGCCGGCCACCAGCCCGTCGCGGCCGGTGTCCCCGCGCTCCGAGGCGTGCCGGCCGGCAGCTGGCCCCGCAGGTGAGGCTGGCGCGGGATCCCGAGGCGGGGCGGGTCAGGGACGGTCCAGACCTCGCGGGGGGCCCTGCCAGGGCCAGCCCTGCTCCTGGAGGAGGAGCCGAGGGAAAACGGAGACGAGCCCGGGCGGCAGGGGTGGGGTGAGGGACCCGGGCCCGCTCCTAAATGTTAGCGTCTTCCGTGTGGTCAGTGGACACCAGGGAACTGCCCTTCGCCTGCGTTATCTACATCTGGGCGCCGCTGGCTGGGGCCTGCGCGGTCCTTCTCCTGGCTCTGATCATCACCGTCGTCTGCAGCTACAGTGAGTCGGGGAGACCGGCGGGGAGGCGACCGCTCCGCTACCGCCGCTGCGCAGCTTGCTCCAGGCTACCCTTTCTGGGAGGCAGCCCCGCTGGGAGGCAGCCCTGCTGGGGGGCAGCCCTTGCTGGGGGTGGGGGTGGGGGTGGAGATTTCTGGGACTCTGCGCTGCACCGCAGGGCCAGGCACAGCCCGTTTCTCCCTGGAGAAAGGACGCGGGAAAGTGCCTTCCCTCCCCTCTTCCATTCCCCAGGAAGGTTTTTAATGGAAGACAGATCCCTACCAATCTTCTAGCGGCCGCAGCGGGTGTGTTCCCTCCGCGCAGCCAGTAGTGAATGCACAGGACCGGGTTTATCACAAACGCCCGCGGGGGAGGTCGCCTCTGGGCCCTGGGACCCGTGCCCTTGCGGGTGGGTCAAAACCATCACGGGTTGAGGTTTATCCTTGATCCTCTCCCCATGAGCCCCCTACCCGGCTTTGGTTCCCACGCAGGTAAACCACATCTGTATTTGCAATGTTGTTGTTGTGTTTGCGGGAGGGAGGGGGGGGGGTTGTAGTTTGCTTGGTGTTTGTTTTTTAATTGATGCGAAGAAGGATGGAAAAGAAGCCCTCACCTGGGCTCCCAAGAGTTAGAAACCCAAAGGAACAGGAAAAGGGAAGAAGAAACCATCCTTGGGGACTATTGGGCGGCAGTCACTCCACCTCTTCTTTTTCCTTATCCAGGGAACAGAAGGCGCGTTTGCAAATGTCCCAGGTGAGTCTCTTAACTGTTGGGCCTGCTAACTGCTGGGCAGCCCTGGGCTCAGGTTCTAGCTCCCCGGGCAGCAGATGATGGGAAGCCGTCTGAGAGGCCTTAGCGGTGGAGTCCTGGGGACAGGGACTAGGCCTGGTGCCTGAGCAGAGAGGCTACAGGCTGGCAAATGGAGGAAACGGAGGCCCAGGCGGGGCTGACGCGGGAGCAATGTGACTTCAGGAAATCTGCATCTTATTTGGCCTAGCGCCAAAAAATTAAAAATCGGAAGGGTCTCCCAATTTACTCCAGCTCCTCAAAAAACCTGAGGTCTTTTTATCTGGATGATTACAGCTGTGGTTTGGTATTTTCATAAGAAAGCTTTATTTTTTTTTTTCCTACTTGCTCTATCTAGTTTCTTGAGAGTCCATCTTTTATCACCTGAACCAAATAAATGATGGCTTTGGTTCCTAATTTCCCTGTGCCCATGCAGGGCCTGGACTGGCTGCCAGGAACGGGAGTGAAAGAAAGGGGGGACCAGAGGCAGCTCTCTGGCAGCTCAAGGGACTGCCCATCCAGGTTCAGCCCTGGGTCATTCTGAATGATCACGAGGAGAACAAGGCCTCCACCTTCTCTCTCCTTCCTGCTCAGGCCGAGGCAGCCATGTGCTAATATCTAGCAAGCACCAACTCCAGCCCCGCACTGCTTTGCGGGTTACACTCAGGATCTCTCTTGTCCTCACGGCAACCCCAAGTGATAGATGGACACCGTGGTCCCATCTCACAGATCACTGCTCAGAGGCCAGGAAACCTACCCAAGGGGGCAGAGACATACACACTCAGATTATCAATAACAATAGCCACCATTTGACGAAAGCCTCCAGTGTACCCAGGACTTGCCATATAAGTATATTGGGTGTCCTCCCAGAAATGTGCACACACTTCGAATAATTATTAATTCCAATGTTTCTTCTCAGAGTTAACCCATGGGAATAAGTAATTATTCGAAGTATGTATACATTTTTGGGGACACCCTGTACTTAAATTTCAAGTTTCATAACAACTTTTAAAGCAGTTACTGTGACCACTGTTTTACGGATGGGGAAGCTGAGGCTTAGCACATGTAGTGACTTGTTCAAGGCCATCATGCCAGCAAGTAGCAGAGCCGCACTGCTGTCCAAAGCTCGGGCTCCTTCCTGTGCTTGGGGGCTACGAGAGCAGGGGGCTAAGGAAAACCAACCACATTCCTTTCAGTAGATGAAAGCATTTCAGACTTTATACCTGGGGCGTGCACTTCACACTCCTTTATATTTCTCTGCAGGGATCCAAGTTCAAGATCTTACACATCCTTATTTTTAACAATGGAAATGTAATGAATTTTCAATGCATATATTGTAGGTGATAGACTAAGAGGATAAAGGCTTTAAAAACCGAGAAGGAATTTTAGCAAGTTCAATACTTGGGGTTCAGTTGGGAGCTTTTGGAGGAGAATCCTCCCTTTTCTCTTTCTGAAAATTCCCATGTTGAAATGAGTAGCTGAGAGTAAAACTCGGCCTTAAAATACAAAGCTATGCAGATGAAACATAGCTGAGGGGTCCACACACCTGAGCGAACACACATGGTGATGACTGCAGGCAGCTCGGCCTCGGCAGAGGTTTTGGAGCATGGCATGTGCAGACAGGACACTCATTTGGAGGTGCTGGCCCAGGATTGAATTCACACACATTCCTAGTGTGGTTATCAAGGGGACTTTTTTTTTTTAATGCATTTGAAAACTTTATTGGGATTGCCAGCGTTGAAGGTTAGAGACACAACCCAGGAGACAGCATGTTAGAGGGGTTGAGTTGAGGTAAACATGTCTTCTGTGCAACGGCTGTGACAGTGGCAGGTGACACGGGGTGCTCTGCACGTGGGGGTCTTCAGGTGATGGTGCAGGGAGGGACCCGAGAGGGGGTCCCGCTGAAGACTTTTGGGGGTCAAGGGGACTTCTAAATAAAGTAGCTCTACTCAGTTGATGGTGGTGGTTTGCTCACGTCCTCCCCTGTGACCCTCCTGGGGACTGAGAATCAGGTCAACTGATGATTTGATTATCAGCTTCCTTCTCTCACCTCCATGGGGACCTTGACAGAGGTCCTGTGTTCAGATCCTGGCTCCACCACCTGCACGTTCTCTAGTCCTCATTACCAGTGTCTGCCCCTCAGTTTGCTGAGGGTTAAACAAGGTGGCACATGTCAGGCACTTGGTAGGTTGCTGGGGTCACTCCGCCAGGCCTGGGCGGTGTCCCAGGGACAGGTCCTCAGACCCATACAAGCCTGGGAGGCCAGGGAGGGTGGGTGGACATGGATGCTGCTGCACTGCACTCGCTGCAATGATGGTTGTCTCTCTTTCAGGCCCTTGGTCAGGCCCAGAGGCAAGCCCAGCCCTTCAGAGAGATACGTCTAAGATGGTGAGGGGCCCTGCGCAACAGCCACTACAAGACTTCAAACTGAGAACTCTCCTTACAAGGGGAGCAACAGCCCTTCCCTTCGGTTTTTTCCGCCTTCTTTATGTATTCATTCTTGTTATTATTACTTTCGTTGGGTGGAGGGGTGGAGGGTTACTTTGTCTTTAATTGACACAAAACAAAACTGTACGTCTACCTACAGTAGGGTTGCAATACTACCGCGCACACATATTGGGGAAAAGGGCCGGCTGTGCTCTCAGCACCGGCGGTTAGAGCTGTGAGGGCCTCCCCATCACTTGGTCCAAATCTCCTCCTGGCCCATTTTGCAGAGGAGGCTGAAGTCCAGGGAGTGGGGAGGCTTGATCAGAGTCATGGCTGGGCTGGGCCCCTCCTCCACACCCTTCAGATCATCCTTCTGGAGGCCTCTGGCTCAGCATGCGGTTCTCTGTCTCAAACCGCAAGGGAGCAAGTCATTTTTTGAGAGACCCACCACTGCACGCAGGACCCTGAGAAGATCATGACATAAGAGAACTTCTGCCTTTCAGAGAATTTTATAATGTGGCTGAAAAGTCTGCAGGTTTTTATTGTCAAGTTGTATAGCCAGTAGGGATTCCTCAAATGAAGTGGAAGAGGTGAACTGAGTCCTGGAAAATGAATTCACTCCGTCTCTAAAGAAAATCTCTGTGAAAGATTAAAAAAAAAAAAAAAAGAAAGAAAATCTCTGTGGAATCCCTAAGTGGAAGCAAAATTGTTCTCCCAGCTCTTCATTGCAGAGGAACCCATAAAAGAGGAGAGGCCACCCCTTTACCAATATGGTTTGAGCATCAGGAAAGTTGAATGGAGATCCTCTTGGATCTCTGAACTTCAGATGCTGTATTTGAACATGCTCCTGAGGTCCCTGCTGGCAGAATCGTTAGAGAGCTGGTCTCCCCTGGATCAGGTGAGGATGTGGCAGAGCAGACTCTGCCCTGGTGAGGAGTGAGGAAGCTAAATGCCTAAACTGTTGCCTACACACCCATTTCCTCTCTCACGGTGTTGCACAGAAATGTGCGCTCACTGGAAGAAAAAACTTAGACAAGGAAATAAGAATCATCCATAATTCTGTGCCTCCGGTATAATCCATTGTTAATTATAGGGTATACTTCTTCTGATTATTTCCTATGCATATATGTAAAATATATACTTTGCTTTTTATAAAAAATGGGATTGCACTATGCTTTAATAAAAAACATTTATGGCATACTCTTTAGTGGCAAAATAATATTCCATTTTTGGTTGTGCCATCATTTATTTAACTCCTACTCACTATTTAATTGCTTCCAATTTTTCACTACTATGACAACTGCTAAAACTTTGTACACATCTTTGTTTCTTTAAGATAAATGCCAAAAATAAAATTATTGAGTCAGTCCACACTTTCACCTTGAACTCCCCATTTTCACATCAATTAAGACAAATTAGGTTTGGCCGGGTGGCTCAGTTGGTTGGAGCATCTGAACCAAGGTTGTGGGTTCAATCCCTGCTTGGGGTGCGTACAGGAGGCAATAGATGTCTCTCTCTCTCTCTCTTCCTCTTTCTCTAAAATCAATAAAAACATATCCTCGGGTGAGGGTTTCAAAAAATTAGCCTCTTCTTCCATCTCCTTCTTTTATCCTTTCTCGGTAACAGATGAGCTGCTACGCCTCTCATAATAATCACAAGATACTCATTGTTGTCGTTGGGGTAAAATACACATACGGAAAAACGCGTCAATCCTAAGTGCACAGCTTGAGACACCATTAATGAACACGCTCAGCCAGTATCAGGTCAAAGACAGAGCCTTCCTGCTCTCCAGAACTGCCTCCCACAACCTTAATTTGTAAAACCCAAAAACTTTTACAGAACAGAAAGCAAGGGGAAAACATACCCCAAGTGTCCCAAAGCAGAAGTGAAAGCTGAAAAACTGCTGACAAGAAAAACGTCTAAGATGTCCTAAATTAGGTTACAGCAAGCCAGAGATGGAGAGGAAGACAAGAGTAACTCCCCAGCTGATCGCTGTGGGCCAGCGAACAAAAGACCGCTCCATATTTCTACCCCAAAACATAATATATAAAAAAGCCCTCTGCTCTAGGACAGCGGCGTGTCTTCTCCTGCTGCTGGTGGTTCCAACTGCATGTCCCGCGGCCTGGTCCTTTGTCTGGCTAGCGTGTGGCTCAAAAAAACCCTTTCTTCCAGAAAAGCTTTTGGCTGTGCAAGTTTAGCATTTCCTATGAGACAAAGTCTTGGTCTTACCCCTTCCTTCCTGAATCTATCCAGCAGGCCAGAACCAGGCACTGCGGCTCAGCTCAGAGCAGGGTCTGAGGCCTCAAGTGGAAGCAAGGCCTGGGCTCGGGGCAGCTGTCCGGGTTCCCTGGACAGGTTGAGGAGGAACATCCTGCAACAGGCACTCCCCTCCTCATGGGGGAAATGGATGAGAAGGGCTGTGGACGGACGTGAACCTGGGCCAGGTGAAGACAGGAAAGGGCACTTCCATCTCATGCAGCATTTTCCTCCTCAACCTGCAGCTCAGGCATGAGCAGCTGGGGAGCCGCACTGCGGAGGCTACAGAGAGAGTTAAGTACTTACTGATTTTTTCATATCCATCCCCTAAAAAAGGGTTTCGCTTACCATAAATAAAATGGTAAACAATAATTTGGAGATTTAAAATATCAACAAAGGAAAAAGTATTCATTAGATTGGCCTTGAGGACCAGGGAGAATCTAGAAAAGGGATGTGCAGGCCCTGAGGCTAACTTCGGCTTGGGGGCTTGCTGGTGACCACAGACACCACAGTGCAAAGCCAGAAGCCTCGGGTCCAACAGTAACATTCCACTTGCCAGTCTCTGGCCTCAAGCATCGTTTCTACAAATGCTTCTACGTGGGAGATTCTCACAACACTTGTTTTGGACCCTGAAAAACAGGAAGTAGAGAAATGACTTCTCTATTATGCCATCAGCTTGGTATGGGTTAGCTGAAATCCAGCCTCAATGTGGTAGGTTCATTTAACAAACATTCATTCATTTAACAAAAACATATCCTATTGATGGAAGAAATAAAACAGATAAATTTGTCATTTCTTTCTCTGGCTGTTAAACTGTGCTTAAGAGAGCCCACCCTATACGTGGGAATTCCCTGCAACTCTTCAACCGCAGGGTCAGAAATGGGCCTCCCCTTTCTACCAGCAAGAAGCTGCCCCTCCCTCCTGCCCCCACCCATGTGCTAATCCTTCCCTGCATATGACGTTTAGATGCCACTTAACCCACTCTTAAAAGTACGGTTTCTCCACCAAAGGGAACTAAAGGAGGCCCTGATTGCCTTAGATTAGGTTTCAATGTAGAGGCCCTGAAACCAGCTTCCAGATTCTATATTAACTGTGTCTTCTGGCAAGTGACCTAATGTTAGTCTTGATACCTCAGTGTCCCATGTAAAATGGGGGTAATAATAGTCCCTACCTCTAAGGGTTGGTGGAAAGAATATACGAGCCTTATATGTATTTTCCTAAGTGCTTAGAACAGCTCCTGGAACATAGTAACAAATGATACTGAATAAATGAACTTTACTGAATTTTTCACAACCAGTGTTGTACCATGTACACTAAATGCAGCCACCTGGGTCTGATTCTTTCCATTTTCATTCTCAAAAAGAGATACATGGTAACCACTCAAGAGTCAACAGAATGAGGAACATAAATAGTTAAAGGAACGCCCATAACGCTGAGTCTTTCAGAGTTAATCAGCAGCCCATCTGTTGGCTGGCACAGCAGGGCTGTAGCAGAGATGGTCCTTATGCTACTGAGTCTAATTGCTGATTATAACATCCTATAGGTCTATGATGATCTCGATGTTTCTGAGTTAGAACTCCTAAAACATTTCCTTTGTTTTCATGTATAAACAGAAAGGAAGTTTTTAATTAGAGTGTCCCAAAGTGGCAGCTTTCGATAATTCTTTCTTTAGAGCTTTCACAACTTGTTTCCCTACAGGGTTCCATTGAATTGAATCAGGCTGATCTGATTTTAATAAGACATATAGAGGTTGGGTCGTTCGTAAAAAGCTTGGAACCCCATGGCGACAGTATCCAGTCAGACCCAGGAATCCTCCAAGCTGTCTTGTTTTTGAAAGGAGGAAAGAATAGGATCCCTCTGGCTCTTTCAGAGTTAATCAATAGCCCATCTTTTGATATGAGATGGCCAAGGTATCTTACTTGGGGCAAACAAAATCGAAGCTTGTCCTTAGAGGCCTGATGTTCTTTTATAGCGAGCTGTTGTGTCCTTTCAGGAGTCTGGTAATGTCCTAGAGCCTACCAGTGAACCATCCACGTATTGGATTGCAGTGGAATCTCAGGGAAACTAACAGCATTAAATCAGCTTTTAGTATCTGAGAGAAACAGCTGGGACTCTCTTTATATCCCTGAGGCACTACAGTCCAAGTAAATTAGCCATCTGCCCAGGTAAAGGCAATGAGATACTGTCTTTTTCTAAAGGAATGCTGAAAAGCCATGTCATAAACTTATTACTGAAAAATGTTGGCAGTCCATGGGAATGGCTCACAATAGGGTATGTGGATTTGGAACCGAAGGATATCTGGAAATAACTATTTTATATGTAGCTATGAGATCCTGTATAAACTGCCATCCGTTTCCATTAGGTTTCTTTACTGGAAGGAGAATTACAGGGGCTCATACATGGAAATATAAGACAGTTTTTTTTTTGTTTTTTTTTGGTTTTTTTTAAATATATTTTATTGATATTTCACAGAGAGGAAGGGAGAGGGATAGAGAGCTAGAAACATCGATGAGAGAGAAACATCGATCAGCTGCCTCCTGCACGCCCCCTACTGGGGATGTGCCCGCAACCAAGGTACATGCCCTTGACCGGAATCGAACCTGGGACCCTTCAGTCCGCAGGCCGACGCTCTATCCACTGAGCCAAACCGGTTTTGGCTATAAGACAGTTTTAAAGCAATCTTGTGTAATGGGCTTAATTCCAGATAGTGCATCAGATCTTAAAGGATGTCGGCGAATATTAGGTGGAGGCAAAGTATCGTTCAGTTATTTTAATAGGAGTGGCTGACTTAGTCTTATCAATATCTGTACTGGAAAAGGCCCAAAGTTGGTTTAGTATCTCATTCATTTAGTTCTAAATATATTTCACCATCTGGGAAAAAGATATCTCGGAATCATGGGTTTCAAGAAAATCTCTCCTAAAGACAAATATCACATGATCTCACTTATTTGTAGAATCTAATGAACAAAATGAATTGATCAACAAAATAAAGCTCAAAGCATGGAGGCATGGAACAGACTGACATACCTTGATGTGGGGTTGGGGTGACAAGAAGAGATAAACCAAAGTACTTATATACTTACTAGAGGCCCGGTGCACAACATTCATGCACTAGTGGGGGAGGGGCCCTCTGCCCAGCCTGCGCCCTCTCACAGTCTGGGACCCCTCCTCTGTGGAGAGCAGGCCTAAGGTGGCAGTCAGATATCCCCAGAAGGGTCCTTAGTGCTGCTGCAGGGGTGGGAGAGGCTCCTGCTTGCCAGCTGTGAGCCCAGCTTCTGGCTGAGGAGCACTCACCCTCCCTGAGGGAGTGCACTGACCACCAGGGGGCAGCTCCTGCATTGAGTGTCTGCCTCCTGGTGGTCAGTGCATGTCATAGTGACCGGTTGTTCCGCTGTTTGGTCGATTGGCATATTAGCCTTTTATTATATAGGATGATATGCATAGCCCATGGATCCCAGCAATAGGGTAGTGAAGACCTGGGGGGTGGGGGTAGGGAGTGGGAGGAGAGAGGTATAGGGGAGGAAATGGGAGACATCTGTAATACTATCAACAATAACAACTATATTAAAAAAAATCTCCCTATCAGGTGAATTGGGGCAGATTTGACTATTAAAAATATGTTGCCCAGTAGAAGGAAACAGGTTCTGACTTTAAAAGACATTGGTTGATTAGATATCCCTACCATTTGTACAGAGCTTTACTCTGAGGGAGAGGGAACTGAATTGGGTAAGGTTAAGAAAAGATCAAGTAGCCTCAGTAACTTCCCCTTTTAGTATAATTTCAATTTCTCCTAAAGTATTAGTAAGGAGATGGGGAAATGTCCTCTCCCAGTCCTCAGAGCAGCCCTATGCTTGCTTCTGTTTTTTTCTAAATCCCATGTCCGTTTTCTACAATCCTTCTTAGGGTGACCTGGTTTTCTACGATAAAAACACACTCCTCTTTCCCTTGTCTGAAAGACCTTTGGGGAGGTCTGGCCTGACTCCTTAATTGGTGGAGTGTGTGTCAAGCACTCCACCCCAGGCTTGGTTAGGAGCTTCTAACTTCCAATCATGAAAAGCTTCCCATTCGTTCAGTTTAATTTTAGAACAGGCAGTTTCCAATGGAGCATACAGAAAAATCAGTTTGGAGGTGTCAAAACTCCCCCACTTTAGCCATCTCAAGCTGATAGCATTTTTAGTTAAATTTTCCCATCTCTGTAGATACTTGCAAATTGAGGATCCATAGGAATTATAACGTATTGCCTGTGGGGGTAGTAACAAAGTACTGGGATTCTTGAGGTTTGTTGACTTTACAGGCACAATTTCCTATGTTAATTTGTTTTATTTGGAGATCTGGGGAGTCGGAACAAATTTCTAGAGAAATTGGGTGGTGGGTTCAAGTGTGCTGCTTACAGGCTGAGCTCCAAGGGGCTGTCGTCTCCCAAATCACTTCAGTCCAGTCCTCCTGTGTGTCTCAGTTTCCCTCCCAGCTGCCTAATACAGCTGTAAGGACTCTCAGTGCTAGGTACGTAGCCAGCCTGTATATATCCCTGGACAAGCCCATCATTTCCTTATAGTTGTGTTGGAATTGCCTACAGGTACCCTTTCTTGCAGGATAGCCTTAGACACCTCAACATACATTTTTAATCACCTAAGAAAACCCAAAATTCAAGTTGGAGGGAGTAAATGCCCCTTATCTTCAGAGTTGAACACGTTTGGACTCTTATTTATCCAGTAAAAGGATTTATTCAAGACTACCAGTAAGCAGTTCGAATTGAAAAGCAGAAATTAAAAGCAGCTGCCTATTTCAACTCCTAACCTTTAGTGCCACCTGAAGGGTTTTCTAAGAACAGCTCAAATAAAGTCAGACCCTCTACCACAGCAAAGAGGAAGTCCTGGATTCCAACAGATAACTCATCCAAGTTCACCTGATGTGAAGCCAGGAGCTGGGCCCTGGCTGGTACCTAGCATGGGGTCTGGGTCCACAGGGTGATCCTGGGTGAGCTTCACTGGAATCCTGCCAACTATGCAAGTAAATGTTGATTTTTAAAAATCCAACTTAAGTTCTTGAAGAGTTTATTTTGAGCCAAACTGAAGACAATTGCTGGGAAGCAAAATCTCAATGGACTGAGAAAATGCTCCCCAAAATGGCAGTTGTACAGCTTATTTTATATATTAGAATCAAAGGAGGAGATGTACAGAGAATTACATGAAAGTCATTGATGTTAGATTAAGGAGGTGGAAGAAAGCAAAGTGGGGAAATCTCTAAGACTGGACAAAGAGTAAAACAGAGAAAAACACATTTCTTTTACACTAAGGATAGTTAGCATTTACAGCACATAGAGATGGCATGTGGGCAACAAGATAACAATGCGGTCGCGTGCTCTAGTGCTGGTGGTTGTGCCTTTGAGAGGTCTGGGAAAGATTACTCTGACCTTTCAAAGTTATGCCATCTTAGATGCACAAAGACAATAGACAATTTGAAAGGTAAAGATTGACCTTTGTCAAGAAAGCTACAGGCCCAGGGGTGTGACTTCCCACCATGATCTGCTTTTAGTCAGGAATTTCATGTTCAGACCACCCGTGTGGTTACTTTCAGTCTCCGGGTTTATAAGGCTTACCATGCAGGCCTCTTCTGAGCTTGTCAGGTTTAGTATGTGGTCCCTTTTTCATCCCCAGTCCCATAGTCCAAATTCTATACTATTTTCACTGTAGCTCTGCTATATTGAGTATTTTATAGTCTGTTTTTAATTTTTAAATTAGGCAAATAAGAAATTTTAAAATTCTCTAAAAATCTATAAGCACCTCAAAAATAAAGATACTTTTAACCTATGCAACCCAGATAGAAAACAAAGGTCAGTACCGGCAGTGAAATCAAATAGAAAGTATATTCTGGAGCAAAAGTAGAGTAGGGGTCCTGTTGGAAGTTAGGCCAAGGCACCTACTTCTAACAGGAATACCACTTGGGTCTAAGAAATGCAGTTGGAGACATATCAGCGAGCTAACATCATTTGTTTATCTGAGGGCGGGTGGAAAGCTGCATCGACTTATATGAATGAAATGTCATATTTCGTGGCTGAGATGCATATTTAAATGTGGCAAAGACTGCAAGTTGCTTTGCTAAGAATCATTCTTCCCTTCTTCCTTACTAACAGAACACTCACTTTATTACAGGTGGTAATGTGCCCAGTTAAAAGACTACATTTCCCAGACTTCTTTGCAGCCAAGTGTGGCAATTAAATCACTGGGTGGAGCCTCCAGGAAAGACTCTTCAAAGGGGCTAACTCTATTGGAAGCTTATTCTATTCCCACTCCCTTCTTTCCGCCTGGAACAGTTATGATCGGAAGGCACTTAAACAATCTGGTCACATCACTGAAGGTGCCATATGTTCTGCACTCAACATATACACATTCAAGTTATTTAACTAAGGGATTCTATTGCCTAAACCTGTGGTTGGCAAACTGCAGCTCGCGAGCCACATGCGGCTCTTTGGCCCCTTGAGTGTGGCTCTTCCATAAAATACCACGGCCTGGGCGAGTCTATTTTGAAGAAGCGGCGTTAGAAGAAGTTTAAGTTTAAAATACTTGGCTCTCAAAAGAAATTTCAATCGTTGTACTGTTGATATTTGGCTTTGTTGACTGAGTTTGCCGACCACTGGCCTAAACCAGTATTTAGCATGAAGCACATCACACTTTTCTAAGCTAGGAGGAAGCATAGCTAAGAAAGCTCAAGAATTCTTGACATACAGGAGCTCTTGCATAGACAATACTTCTGATGTTTGGATATATTATATTTACTAGCATAGTAAAGACTCACAGGAGCCTAAGAAAAAAATACTCACACATATGTTGACAGAGATTCAAAGTAGCTTTGTGAATGGATCCTTTCATCATTGTCCCCTAATGCAAGGTTTTTAAAACTGTGGATCTTGACCCATTAGTGAGTCATGAAAATCAATTCAGTCTTGATGAGCATTAAATAGGAGAGTTGGAAAATATCAGAGTGCACCACACATTTATCTTAGGTGCATTTTCAGTCTTTATTTTGCCATTACAAAAATCCTATTACTTTACCTCTGGTGCTCATCCTTCCCCATTTTAGAGGTGGGGGGGAGGGTGGAAAATACATTTTGTCATGCTGCAAATATAACACTTCAATTACCTAGATGCTCAAAGAAATACACTGATTTTAAAAATAACTGTGCACTGAAAGTTTTCTCAAAATACACTAAATTTAACTTTTCTTGATGACTCAGGACTTGGTCATCAAGAAAAGGGAAAACATGTACTCCTGATGGTCATTACATGTGATTCTTACCTGCCACATTTAAGAGGGAGGATACTTCATAAAACAGGGAGCACCAGGAGGCTCCTTGAGGGCGAGCCAGTTTGCTCACAAACATGCAGAGTCTGATTCAGCATCCGTATCTGCAAATGGGCTGAGCTCCCAGGTAATGCCAGTGCTGCTACGGAGCACGCCTTGAGTCCCAGGGAGCCCACGTGCTGCAGGGACAGGTGGTGGGATCTTTGGCCTGTCCTGCCAGGCCTTGTCTAGACTACTTGGGCCACTACCTCCAAATGTGACTGGGTGGGACCCACAGGGGTTCCCATAGGTAGGAAACCTAAAATATACAAACCTAAGAATGTACTTTTTCTTTTTTAAAAAATATGTACCAAAGCACCACAAGTATTCTTAGTTTCTTACCCTTAACTTGTCACTGAGTAGGAGGGACAACTCAGCCTCTGTCCCTCCCTGGCAACGCCGAGGGTTAACCCCACTCCTCCACAGCCTGGACAGAGCAGTTCGGGCCTTATCACTCTGGTCAGAGGGCGGGGCAGGGCCCTGGCCCTCTACAGCGAGGGTGTTTGTGGAAACACTAAGATAACCACCTACTTAGAAACCAGGGACTGTGTCCAGCAACCCCCTCTCCTCACACTGCTAGTGGTACAAAAACAGGATGAGATGGTGACAGAAGATATTTTAAATTCTTTATATGCAGCCCCTTAGCAAAGGCATTCAGCAATGCTCTCTTCTCTCCATGGCATCTGTATACTCCCTCCCTCATACCTCTGTCATATTTATACAATGTGAGTGTCCCCACCACGTCCCACCTGGAACGTGGTTCAGGTTCAGGGTTCGGGCTCTGGAGGCCGCACACAAATGAAAGAGATAAGAAAGTATAAATTTGGGAATATTGGGGGCCAGGCAGGAGCCCAACTCAAGGGGAAGGACTCCACCCTGCTATGGCCTTGCTATCCCTTTTATTAAGACTATGGGATATACCCATAGCCTTTAGGCAGGCAATTCCAATAACAGCCAATCAGCAAGGATTTACATAAAACTAAAAGGTGGAAGTTGCTTTAGCTATCATTGCCTTAACTAAACAGTGGGTGGTTGGCTCTGACCTTTCAGAGCTTCAAGGTTGACCAGCCCTCTGGGTTCCTTGTGCACACCTCTCTGCTAGTGAGGACAATGGGCGGCTTCCAACATCTCCCCCGTTTTTTTTCCTTAAAAAATCTTGCATCTGCAGACTAGAAATAAACATATGAGAACAAAAATAGACAAGCAATTACAGTTATGCTGAGAGGCAAATGAATCAGTCTATAGTAAGTTTCTTTCTGGGCCAACAGTTCCTTGAGTCCCAATTTCCATTGTCAACAGTTTTGAGTCCCAATTTCCATGTCCAAGCGTTCCTTATGTGTACATGCCAGCAATATTTCAGTTCTGGATGGTAGACAAATGGTGGCAATGCAGGTCCGACCCTCTCTGGTTTGGTCCTGGGCAACCTGCAGTGATGCACAGCTGCTGACAGCTAGCATAGCAAGGCGTCTTCAGCGTCTTCCATCTCTGGACTGTTTCTCCTCTTGTCTTCGTGGCTGGAGCAGTCCTATCAGTTCCTCTCTGGAATCCGTTGTTGCAGGAATCCACATGGGCTTTTCTGGAAATATACAAACATATTCTTGACCAAAGGTTAATAAAGGAATCTTTCTATAAATTAGACCTGGGATCCTTTTTCATTTTTGCCCAAATGATTTTCCTTTGGCTTATTTTGACACCATGTGATTTTTCATGGGTGTCTTACTGTTAGCATTACAAATGAAAATTGATTTTCCAAAGTAAAAAATTTTTTGATGTAATTTACTTACAGGATATTTCTTACAGGATATTACTCTACTATCCCACCTTTTTTGATTTAATTATTAGGAGGCTATTGGAAATTTTTACAATGCAGTCTTGATAAATTTTAATTTTAATTTTTGCACAGAAATATGACTGCTTTGGATTCATAGCGTGTTTGGCAATTTTACTGAGATGAACCATCAATAAAAATTTTTATTTAATACTTCAGGAACAGGTTTTTGTCCAATACAATTAAGTTTTCTTGAATATTCACTTATTTCAACTAGCCAATTTAAATTAATCTGAAATAAGGTTTATTTTTTTAACTTTACTTGTCCTAGGTTATGGACAATAAATGACATTAGTTAAATTTCTACAATTAGTCTTTGAGTAATTTTACATAAACTTTGTCAGGGAGACAAAAACACAAATTATTTACTTCCGTTTATGAGGCCAAATATATTGACTTTTAGTTACAACCCTTCAGATGTTTGAAGGAAACCTCTCTTTATTGCGTTCCAAAATAATTTTCAGGCTACAGAGTTTCACTTAAAATCTTTGTCTTTCGGTTTGGAACCAAGATGGTGGCATAGGTAAACACCTAAACTGCTGCCTCGCACAACAATTTCAAAACTACAACTAAAAGACAAAACGGACATCATCCAGAACCACAGGAAGGCTGGCTGAGTGGATATTCTACAACTAGAAGGAAAGAGAAAAGCACATTGAGACTCAGAGGAGCTGCAGGAAGCAGAGGTACTGAGACGTGTGTGCAGAGAGGACAGGCAACTGAGTGCACGGCTGGCTTTCTCAAGCGGGAGGGAGACAAAAGCCCCCGACTGCACTGAATTCCAGTTCCGGGTGAGACTCTGGGGACCCAGATTCATTCAGGGAGAAACTGGACTGTCTGGCAGTGGGCAGAACTCGAGGGCAGCTTTCTCTCAGAGGTGCTGGCAACGATTACCATGGGACACTGAGACACAGGGGCCTATTAGGGCAGGACTGACGGGAAACCAATGTTGTCTGTTCCGCCCTGAGACTCTGCCCCATCCAAGCTGAGCACAGAGGCTTTTGCAAGTCTAGTCTCATAAGGGTGTCTCCAGCACAGAAGTTCTCCCAGCGTAGACACAGCTGATCCTCACAGCCAATTGGCCTGGAGGTCAATTCCTCCCAGTGATACCAACAACAATCAAGACTTAACTACAACAAGGCTGTACACACAGTCCACAAAGGGATGCACCAAGAGTGTCCACCTCAGGTAACTGGGGAGGCTGAGCCACTGGGCCCTATAGGACACCTAGCACACAAAGGCACTCTATCAACTCAGGGAAGCAGCCAAAATGCGGAGACAAGGAAACAGGTCACAAATGAAAGAAATGGAGGAAAGCAAACGACTGGATATAGAGTTCAAAACCAAGGTTATAAGGTTTTTCAAGAATTTCCTAGAAAAGGCCGAAAAATTTAGCGAGACCCTCAAGGATATGAAAAAGGACCAACTAGAAATTAAGCATACACTGACTGAAATAAAAAATATTATACAGAGATCTAACAGCGGACTAGAGGATCGCAAGAATCACATCAAAGATTTGAAATACAAAGAAGCAAAAAACACCCAACCAGAAAAGCAAAAAGAAAAAAGAATCCAAAAATATGAAGATAGTGTAAGGAGCCTCTGGGACTACTTCAAGCGTACCAACATCAGAATTATGGGGGTGCCAGAAGAAGAGAGAGAGCAAGATACTGAAAACCTATTTGAAGAAATAATGACCGAAAACTTCCCCCACCTGGTGAAAGAAATAGACTTACAAGTCCAGGAAGCACAGAGAACCCAAACAAAAGGAATCCAAAGAGGACCACACCAAGACACATCATAATTAAAATGCCAAGAGCAAAAGACAAAGAGAGAATCTTAAAGCAGCAAGAGAAAAACGGTTAGTTACCTACAAGGGAGCACCCATATGATTGTCAGCTGATTTCTCAACAGAAACTGCAGGCCAGACGGGAGTGGCAAGAAATATTCAAAGTGATGAATAGCAAGAACCAACAACCAAGATTACTCTACCCAGCAAAGCTATCATTCAGAATTGAAGGTCAGATAAAGAGCTTCACAGATAAAAAAAAGCTAAAGGAGTTCATCACCACCAAACCAGTATTGTATGAAATGCTGAAAGGTATTCTTTAAGAAGAGGAAGAAGAAAAAGGTAAAGATAAAAATTATGAACAACAAATACATATCTATCAACAAGTGAATCTAAAAACCAAGTGAATAAAAAAATCTGATGAACAGAATAAACTGGTGAATGTAACAGAATCAGGGACATGGAAAGGGAGTGGACTGACAATTCTCGGGGGGGGGAGGGGAAGGGTGTGGGGGGTACAGGAAGAGACTGGACAAAAATTGTACACCTATGGATGAGGACAATGGGGGAGGAGGGAGGGTAGAAACTGGGTGGAGAAAAAAGAGGAACAATTGTAATAATTTGAATAATAAATATTTATTAAATTAAAAAATAAAATAAAATCTTTGTCTTTCTTTTTACAACATGCAACCTACAAGGTTGCTGCTTAATATTTGCTCGAGCATCTGAATAGCCATGTCACAAGAAATCTCATTACAGTAAACTTGACTACTATTTTACTGTCAGATTTGATACTCTAACAACAATCTTAGTTTACCCTGTAAATATCTGTAAAAGAGATTTCAAAATTTTCAAATTTCTTTTTATTTAGAATTTTATTTTTAAAAAGTATCCCCTTTGGCTAATTAGCATATACAGAGGGATCATGGGAGGTCTCAGTAACTTTATTCAAAGAGAGGGGTTGGCCTTTGCTGTTTCAAGATGGCGGCCCCCAGGGGAGCGCCAAGCCATGTGGCCATCATGGTGGCTGCCAAGTATTGCAGACAAACAGAAATCTCACTAGCTGTTTCTGGTGGCTTTATTAGAATTCAATTGTTTATAAAAATATTGGCTTTTCATTTAGCTTAATTTATATAAACCTTGATTATAATTTAAAAAGCTAATTTACAAAGTAATTTAAGTAGGTATCTTTAATTAAAAAGCAAAGCAAAGCAAATTTAGTAAATGTTTATGTCTGATTCACAAGGTGCAAAAGTGGCCCCACCTTCAACCTAATTAAAAATGCAGGCGGCTTTGGGCTTTTTGTCATTTTAACTTTCCGCTGTTGGATTTTAAGAAACATTTTGCCCTCCTTAGAGGCCAAAACTTTCATAACATTTATAAATAAAATATAGTTATTAATTTTTATTTGATAAAGCTTTCCATGCAATTTCAAGTATATTAGATGGGTGAAATTCAAAATATTTCCTTTAAGAGAGAATAACTTCTTTTTTTTTTTTTTTTTTTTTTTCCTTCAGAATTCTTCTTTATTTTTTTTATTTTTTTATTTTTTTTTTCAAATTTTTATTAAGGTATTATATGTGTACATATCTTACCATTGCCCCCCACCCCCACCCCACTCCCATACATGCCCTCACCCCCCAATGTTTTGCATCCGTTGGTTACTCTTATATACATGCATATAAGTCCTTCAGTTGATCTCTTATTTCCCCCACCTCTCCCTAACCTTACCACTGTAATTTGACAGTCTGTTTGATGCTTTACTGCCTCTGTAACTATCTTTTTGTTCATCAGTTTATAATGTTTTTCATTATCCCCAAATGAGTGGGATCATGTGGTATTTTTCTTTCATTGACTGGCTTATTTCACTTAGCATAATGTTCTCTAATTCCATCCAAGTGCCTACAAATGGTAGTAATTCCTTCTTTTTTACGGCAGCATAGTATTCCATTGTGTAGATGTACCATAGTTTTCTGATCCAGTCATCTGCTGATGGGCACCTAGGCTGTTTCCAAATCTTAGCTATTGTAAATTGTGCTGCTATGAACATAGGGGTGCATATATCCTTTCTGATTGGTGTTTCTGGTTTCTTAGGATATATTCCTAGGAGTGGGATTACTGGGTCAAATGGGAGTTCCATTTTCAGTTTTTTGAGGAAACTCCATACTGTTCTCCACAGTGGCTGCACCAGTCTGCATTCCCACCAGCAGTGCACGAGGGTTCCTTTTTCTCCGCATCCTCGCCAACACTTGTCGTTTGTTGATTTGTTGATGATAGCCATTCTGACAGGTGTGAGATGGTATCGCATTGTTGTTTTGATTTGCATCTCTCGGATAATTAGTGACTTTGAGCATGTTTTCATGTGTCTCTTGGCCTTCCTTCTGTCTTCTTTCGAAAAGCTTCTATTTAGGTCCGTTGCCCATTTTTTTATTGGATCATTTATCTTCCTTTTATTAAGTTGTATAAGCTGCCTGTAGATGTTGGAAATTAAACCTTTATCAGTGATACCATTTGCAAATATGTTCTCCCATACAGTGGGGTTTCTTGTTGTTTTGTTGATGGTTTCTTTTGCTGTGCAAAAGCTTTTTATTTTGATGTAGTCCCATTTGTTTATTTTCTGTTTGGCTTCCATTGCCCTAGGGGCAGTATCACTGAAAAAGTTCTTTTGGCAAATGTCTGAGATTTTGCTGCCTGTGGATTCCTCTAGTATTTTTATGGTTTCCCGTCTTATATTTAAGTCCTGTACCCATTTTGAGTTTATTTTTGTGTATGGTGTAAGTTGGTGATCTAGTTTCATTTTTTTGCATGTATCTGTCCAATTTTCCCAACACCATTTATTAAAGAGACTGTCTTGACTCCATTGTATGCTCATGCCTCCTTTGTCAAATATTAAGTGCGCATATTGGTTTGGGTCGATATCTGGATTCTCTATTCTGTTCCATTGATCTATATGTCTGTTCTTGTGCCAGTACCAGGCTGTTTTGATGACAGTGGCTTTGTAATACAGCTTGAAATCTGGTATTGAGATCCCTCCTACTTTATTCTTCTTTCTCAGGATTGCTGTGGCTATTCGGGGTCTTTTTTTATTCCAGATGAATTTTTGGAGAGTTCTTTCTAGGTCTGTGAAATACGCCGTTGGTATTTTAATGGGGAGTGCATTGAATCTATAGATTGCTTTGGGTAGTATGGACATTTTAATGATGTTGATTCTACCAATCCATGAACATGGTATGTTCTTCCATCTGTTTACATCTTCCTCTATCTCTTTTTTCAGTGTCCTGTAGTTTTCCGCATATAGGTCTTTTACCTCCTTGGTTAGGTTTATTCCTAAGTATCTTAATTTTTTTGGTGCAATGGAAAATGGGATTGCTTTTTTAGTCTCTCTTTCTGTAAGTTCATTGTTGGTGTATAGAAATGCCATAGATTTCTTGGTGTTAATTTTGTATCCTGCTACATTGCCGAATTCATTTATTAAGTCTGTTAGTTTTTTGATGGAGTCTTTCGGGTTTTTTATGTACAATATCATGTCATCTGCAAATAAGGACAGCTTTACTTCTTCTTTTCCAATTTGGATGCCTTTTATTTCTTCTTCTTGTCTAATTGCAGTGGCTAATACTTCCAGTACTATGTCAAACAGGAGTGGTGAGAGTGGGCATCCCTGTCTTGTTCCTGTTCTTAGGGGAAATGGTTTTAGTTTTTGCCCATTGAGTATGATGTTAGCTGTGGGTTTATCATATATAGCTTTTATGATGTTGAGGTATGATCCTTCTATTCCCACCTTGTTGAGAGTTTTTATCAAGAAAGGGTGTTGGATTTTGTCAAATGCTTTTTCTGCATCAATTGATATGACTATGTGATTTTTATCTCTCAATTTGTTTATGTGATGTATCACATTTATTGATTTGCGGATATTGAACCATCCTTGCATTCCTGGGATAAACCCTACTTGGTCATGGTGTATGATCTTTCTGATGTACTGCTGGATCCTATTTGCTAGAATTTTGTTGAGGATTTTGGCATCTACATTCATGAGGGATATTGGCCTGTAATTCTCTTTCATTGTGTTGTCTTTATCTGGTTTTGGTATTAGGGTGATGCTGGCTTCATAGAAGGAGCTTGGAAGTGTTCCTTCCTCTTGAATTTTTTGGAATAGTCTGAGGAGGATAGGTTTTAGTTCTTCCTTGAATGTTTGGTAGAACTCTCCTGTGAAGCCATCTGGCCCCGGGCTTTTGTTTGCCGGAAGCTCTTTGATGACTGCTTCAATTTCTTCCATAGTTACTGGCATGTTGAGCTGTTTAGATTCTTCCTGATTGAGTTTTGGAAGGTTATATTTTTCTAGGAATATGTCCATTTCCTCCAGGTTGTCCAGTTTGTTGGAATAGAGTTGTTCGTAGTATTTTTTAACAATCCTTTGTATTTCGGCGGGATCTGTTGTTATTTCACCTCTTTCATTTCTGATCTTGTTTATTTGGGTCCTCTCCCTTTGCTTCTTGGTGAGCCTGGCTAGAGGTTCATCAATCTTGTTTATCCTTTCAAAGAACCAGCTCTTGGTTTTGTTGATCTTTTGTATTGTTTCTTTGGTCTCTATGTCGTTTATCTGTGCTCTGATCTTTATTATTTCCTTCCTTCTGCTTACACTGGGCTTTTCTTGTTGCTCTTTTTCTAACTCTTTGAGTTGTTGGGTTAGGTAATTTATTAGCCCTGTTTCTTGTTTTTTGCAGTAGGCTTGTAGAGCTATGAACTTCCCTCTCAAGACTGCTTTCGCTGTGTCCCATAGATTTTGGATTGTAGTGTTTTCATTGTCATTTGTTGTCATGATGTTTTTTATTTCTTCTTTGATCTCTCTGGTAACCCAGTCATGGTTTAATAGCATGCTGTTTAGTCTCCATGTGTTTGATTTCTTTGGGTTGTTTTTATTGTAGTTGATTTCCAGTTTTATGCCACTGTGGTCTGAGAAGATGCTTGATATGATTTCTATCTTCTTGAATTTGAAGAGACTTTGCCTATGTCCCAACATATGGTCTATCTTTGAAAATGACCCATGTGCGCTTGAGAAGAATGTATATTCTGTGGCTTTGGGGTGAAATGTTCTGAAGATGTCAATTAATTCCATCTGGTCTAGTGAGTCATTTAGGATTGATGTTTCTTTGCTGATGTTTTGTTTAGAGGATTTGTCCAATGGTGATAGTGGGGTATTAAAGTCTCCTACTATGATTGTATTGCTGTCAATGTCTCCCTTGATATCCTCCAGGAGTTTTTTTATGTATTTGGGTGCTCCTGTATTGGGTGCATATATGTTTACCAGAGTTATTTCTTCTTGTTGGATTGCTCCCTTTAGTATTATGAAATGGCCTTCCTTATCTCTTGTTATGTCCTTCAGTTTGAGATCTAATTTGTCAGAAATAAGTATTGCTACCCCAGCTTTTTTTTCAGTTCCATTTGCCTGGAAAACCTTTTTCCATCCCTTCACCCTCAGTCTGTGTGCGTCTTTTTTTCTGAGGTGGGTTTCTTGTAGACAGCAGATATATGGGTCGTGTTTTCTTATCCAATCTGTTACCCTATGTCTTTTGATTGGGGCATTTAATCCATTTACATTTAAAGTTATTATTGATAGGTACTTATTTGTCGCCATTCCTATTCTTTACCCCTGTGTTACTTCTTCGCTTCCTGTTTCTTTCTTTCTTTCTTTCTTTCTTTTTTTTTTTTTTACAGTAGACCCTTTAGCATTTCTTGCATTGCTGGTTTGGTGGTAATAAATTCCCTTAGTCCTTTTTTGTCTGTGAAGCTCCTGATTTCACCTTCAATTTTGATTGACAGCCTTGCTGGGTACAGTATTCTTGGATTCAGCCCCTTCCTTTGCATGACTTTGTATATTTCATTCCATTCCCTTCTGGCCTGATGAGTTTCTGTTGAGAAATCAGTTGCTAGTCTGATGGGGGTTCCTTTGTATGTAACTTTCTGTCTCTCTCTTGCTGCTTTTAAGATTCTTACTTTGTCGTTGGTGTTTGCCAATTTAATTATAATGTGCCTTGGCGTCGGTCTTTTGGGGTTCATTTTGCTTGGGACTCTGTGAGCTTCTTGGATTTGTGTGGGTTTTTTCTTCCCTATATCTGGGAAATTTTCTGTCATTATTTCTTCAAAGAGGTTTTCTATTCCTTGCTCAGCTTCCTTTCCTTCTGGAACCCCTATTATGCGGATGTTGTTTTGTTTCGTGTTGTCCCAAAGTTCCCTTAGACTCTCCTCCTGCCTTTTAATTTTTTTTTCTAGAAGTTGCTTTTCTTGGGTATTTTTTTCCATCTTGTCTTCTAGCTCACTGATGCGGTCCTCTGCTTCTTCTAGTCTACTCTTGATGCTTTCTATTGAGTTCTTTACAGCAGCGATGTCATTTTTCATTTCTTCTTGGTTCTTCTTCATTTCCTCTTGGTTCTTGGTCATATTGTCGAATTTGTCTTCCATTCTTTTCAGCCACCTTATGACCATTTCTCTGAATTCTTTTTCTGGAAGGTTGCTTGCCTCCATTTCGTTTACTTCCTTTTCTGGTGATGCCTGCTTTTCTTTCATATGCGGGCTGCTTCTTTGTCTCCCCATGGTCTCTCTTCTCTGGGTGTCTGGTTATGTAGTTCTCTCTCTCCTGGGTTGATTTAAAGGCACAAAATACAGCACTACCAGGTACAACTCACAAGGCACTGAACAGGAATGTATTCACGATATTAATAACCTCCAATAAAGGTGACCACCAGAGAAAGGCAAATTAGGTGATAGGAGAGAAAGAAGAAGAGGAAAAAAGAAAGAAAGAAAGAAAAAAAGAAAAAAGGAGTGTGAAAATGAAATTGGGAAAAGGGAAAGTAAAGAGAAAAAAAAAAGTAAGAGAGACAAGAAATTGACTAAGAGAGAAAGGGGAACAGACTATATATATATTGGGGATAAAACTCCAATAGAACAATCACTAATCCCAGCAAATGCCAGCAACAAGTGCCTGGGGATTAGTACAAACTACAACACCAACTAATATGGAGTGAGGCAAGGGAAAGCTGAAGCACAAAACAAACAAAAGAATAAACAATAGAAGAATAAGCAAAACAATCTCACAAAAAAAGCATAAAAATTGGATATAATCTACATTCAAGCAAACAACAACAAAAGGACAGAGATAAGGACAAGTTTATGGATAACTCAGACAGCGAAGGGAGAGGTGTATGTGGACTTGGAGCAGGGGATTGGAGATTGAATATGTAAGTAGGGTGAAATTTTAACAAGGGGTAAACAGAAAGAATAGGGAAAATCTAAAGCAGTAAAAGGGTAAGACAAACAGGACACTGAAAAGGGGGAGGTTAGGAAGAGAGTGATGGCCTAAAGGTAGAGTTGAGATAGAGTAAAACGATGCTAAAGGAAAGATAAAAAATAGAATGTAGAACCCTAATCCCAAAATAAAATGAAGAGAAAATAAAATGACACTTTAAAAAAAAAAAAAAAAAAGATAAAATAGCAGTAGTAATAATACGGATTGAAAATAAAAATGTAATCATTAAAAAGGCAAAATCAAGTGATGAAAAAAGAAAAAAAAGTTTCTTGATTAAAAGATGCAAAAAATGAAAATTAAAAAAAAATAAAAAAATAAAAAAAATAAAAGGTAAAAATAAAATGTGGAGTAGTGAAGGTCATTCACTTCCTCTGTTTTTCTGTTTGGCACGCCTGTTTCTCAGTCCAGACAGTATTGCAGTTCCCTGCGATCCACTGCTCTTTGGTGTTGTAAGCCAGTCCTGATTTTAAGCAGGCGGTGTGTCTTAATTTCTCGTATTCCTTTATTTTTGATTACACAAGAGTCAATTTGTGATTCAGCCCCTGGGTGGCAGTGTTTCTGGATTGACTTCCGGGTCTATCTATGGCCTCTCTAGGGAGTGTTAGAGCCTTCTTTCCCTGTGGCACTCGGGCCTGTGGGAGTGGTCTGCCTCAGAGCTGACTCTCTGATGGTCACTCCCCGCTCCGATCCCCAGGTTCCAGAAAAACAACCTTCCCCTGCAGTCTCCCAGGGTGTCCCCAACTGGGTGATCCTATGTATTGGGCTTAGTAATCAGAAGCAAGGATTTGAAGAGGAAAAAGCCCAAGTGTGCGAACTCCGGGACTGCGAGTGAGCCCAGGCACCCAGGGAGCGCACGGGCTGCGCGTAAGTCTGGACTGTCTTAAATTCTTAGGGTGTCCCTGCACTTCAGATCAAAATGGGTTGCTTTTTAGAGTGCCCTTCTCTTAGCAGCTCTGAGGACCCCTTTCCACAGTCACAGATCACGCCAGCCCCTACAGCCACGGATTTTTCTAGGCACAGACTTCCCTGGTCCTCCAGCTCCCGCAAAACGCGCGTTCCTCTCTCCCGCCGGGACCAGAGACCTCACCTTATCCCAGGCGAAATCTGACCTTTCCGTGGTGGAGTGTAGAGCTTCTCTGAACCCGTGTGCTTGCGCCAGTTGGGGAGCGTTGTTCTGGGGCTCGCAGCTGTTCCTGGGGTGCCGCAGTTGTGGATTCTCAGGCTTCAGATAAGCTCCACTTTCCGGATCAAGATGGCGCAGACTCCGCGTCCAAGCCCGCAGCTCCGGGAGGGGACCCAGCCGCAGTTCTTGCTGCCAGGTCAGGGGAACCCCGTTCAGCAGTCCCCCACCTCCTTCTGGAATTCAGCTGTCTCCCAACCAGCCAACAAACACTCCTTGCGCGACCCTCAGCTGTTCTTTCTTTCTGCTCCGGGACAAGGCTCGGAACACGTCTGTCTATTCCGCCGCCATTATTCTCCTCCGAGAATAACTTCTTGAAAACATTTCAGGGCCTGTAAAAATGTTCCCAAATTATCCCTCAATTATAGCCTTGAAATTTAAATTTGAAAAAAAAATCAAATATATATATATATATGATTTAAAGATTATAATACTTTTTATAATTATCTTAAGATATCAATTAAATTTAAACTGGTTTTTGCATTAAAAATTTTGGTTGGGATCACAGAATTAATCCTTATTTAATTAGACCAATAAGTAACATATTTTGAATTCCTAATTATTTTCAGAGAAAACACATCTTATTTTCTCAAAAATAAATTTTTATGCTTTAGGCATTTAATTACCACAACTATATAATTTCTCCCAATTTAATTTGAATCCTGAACTTTTAGAGCTGACAAGTCAAATATTTAGCATTACTTTATTGACACTTATATTTATAAGAATAAATTTCAAAAATACAAGACATAATCAATCAATAGATTCTATTCTGTACTCTAGATTTTTCTCATAAGGAAGCAAACTTCTAAAATTTTAAGCTGCCATAACCCACATTTCTGGATGGCAAAATCGGTTCCGCAAGGGCTTAATCAATTGACTTTAAACCGAACATGTTTTTTCTGTGCTGAGAGAAGCTGAGTAGAAAGCTTGTAGGTATTCAAATGCAAAATTGTCCTTAAAGAATGGCTACTGGCGGGAAGCTGATTAACCTGTCTGCTGGGGGAAGGGTGACCACCTTTTCCTCCATTAACAAAGGGCATAGCCAGTCTTTATCTGGGTAGATCTTTATATTTTTCAACAATTTTTTGAGTTTCAAATCCAATTCCAATTATTTTAAGGCAATTATTTTACTTTGGATAAATTCTTTTGTAACACAATTCACTGATTTTCTTGAAGGCCTTAAAAGTTAGCTTTTTAACACCCTTCATTAGCATTTTAAAAACTACTCTTTATTATGGAAATGTGAATCCTGTTGCTGGAACTAGCTGGAATTTCTTTCCTTTTGGTCAAATCCGCCATTTTTCTTAGGAAAAAAACAGTGTTGGGTTTTTCATTTCTGTAGCCCTTATAAAGAGTCAAGTCCAGTTTAAGACCTATTGAATATCCGAAATTGGACCGTGCCCACATTTTGTCTTACACTAGCTTTTCTCGTTACATGTGCACAGAAATCCCAGACACATTTCTAAATTTTTAAGGTGAGAAGACTTAATTCATGGCCAGAAAGGAGACTTTAAATTAGCATACTGGGAGAGTGGGCTTCCATATTGGCTTGCCACATGTCTCCCTTCCCCCACATCCTGCTTGCTTCGGGGGAAGCATAGGAACAGATCTGGCCGCATTATCTTTTCATGCTTAATAAAGACAGATCTCAAATTTTTTCTTTCTTTTTCGCTTTCCAAAGTAATTACTAGCACCCAATTTGGCCAAATTTTGCATTTCCCTGCGAGTTCTTCTATAATTTTTAAACAAAACTTTAAGTAATCTCATTTCAGGAGAGCAGATAGCCCTGCCCTCTCCTGCCACCTTTGAATTTCTCTGCACCAGAGGTGGTTACAGCAGCAGGGTTTCATTTCTTATAACAGATTTTAGATTCCAAATACAAATTAAGATTTTAATTTGAACAAGAAACCACATTCCTTAAGCATGCAAACCAAAAGTCTGTAACAAAGTTTACTTTATAACCTAATTCTGCCCCATTAGCCTGGCTGAAAAAGACTTTCCCACCCTACTTACAGATCGAAACTTCTGTAGCTGATCGTGGGCTTTGCGTGCCGTGAATCTCCCCACCTTTTCGGTGTAATCTTCCTTTCTTCGCTCTAGGCGAAAATGTCATCCCCTCCAGAGGTCCCACGTCAAAGGCGCCAGTTGTGAGTGCCCGACATTGGGCTGCCAGTTGCGAGTGTCCCCGCCCCCCCGCCACGCCCCGCGTGGTTCAGAGTTCAGGTTCAGGGTTTGGGCTCTGGAGGAGGCCGCACACAAATAGAAGAGACTAGACAAGGAAGTATAAATTTGGGAATATCGGGGGCCAGGCGGGAGCCCAACTCAAGGGGAAGGACTCCACCCCGCTCTGGCCTTGCTATCCCTTTTATTAAGACTATGGGATACACCCATAGCCTTTAGGCAGGCAATTCCAATAACAGCCAATCAGCAAGGATTTACATAAAACTAAAAGGTCTCAATTAAACAGTGGGTGGTTGGCTCTGACCTTTCAGATCTTCAAGGTTGACCAGCCTTCCAGGTTCTTTGTCCACACCTCTCTGCTAGTGAGGACAATGAGCGGCTTCCAACAATACAAACTGGTTCCATAAGATTTTTTAAATGTCTATTTCTTTAATTTTTAAAAATACACACAGAAGTCATGTGTTTGATATAGAAATATACACATTGACAACGTATTTCTTATAGTTCCCAAAACTCTGTTTGAAATTTATAAATTAAATATATTAGGACTTTTTAAGTTAAAATGAAACCCCTGAAACTACTGGATATGCTAATGCTTGACTTTTTCCAAAATCAAATAGACCGAGAATATGAATATGGTTTGTGTTAAATAAGGTTTATTATTAGCTTTATTGCCTATTGTCTATAATATGCAACTTTATTGTGCCTTTGCAAACAGGATACATTGCTTAAAAAACTGATCAAAATTTTCCATACATATAGCTCTATATAATAGATTACAGTGCAACACTATTCTTGTTACATAATTATAGAAATACTATAGAACCCAAGAGCACAGGGTAAGCAAAAGAAATACAATCCTGAGCCATCTGAACAAGATGATTTGATGAGTCCTTGTAAGTTAGTGTAAGTTAGAGAACACAGAGGGGGGAACATGCACACTGCAGTCATGAGCAAAATACATTAAATACCTGTTCCTTGCTAGACACAGGTGGGGGTCATGGTGAATTTCAGAGACATGCACACTCACTCACACTCCCGTTTTTTTCTCCTGCTTCCCTCCCATCCCCAATACATTCACTCCCACCCCTTCCCAAAAGAAAAGATCAGGCACTAAATCCTAGTGAACCCCACATCTGCCTCGTTGGAGAATGTTACGTGACTGCTAAAATAAGAGAGTAGGTCCTCACCCATAACATGAAACAAAGCATGTGCTATTAAGTCGATTCCAGCTGCTTTTGCCTCTTTGGAAGTAAATGAAGCATATGCTCACTACGGTTGAAACTGTAGAGGGAAATGTCCTGAAAACAAAACTGTTTTCTCTCCCTATGTGTAGAAGTAAAATCCACAGTGGAAAACTCGCCCTACAACTAGTTGCCTCATCTGCTATTAAAATACATTTGCCATTCTATTTTTGGTATCTACTCAATTCTACTTCAATACACAGTCCATGAAGTTTGTACCTGCTTATGGCAAACACTATTGTACCACATAAAACCCCCACAGCTGGCCAGGCTTATGAAGTACCGAGGTGAGTGTCCTTGCCAACGCTCCCTCGCGGCCGTAGCATTCCAGTGTTACCAAAGAATGTAGTTAAGTAATGAAAGATATTTGGTTTGTGTCTTTACCTTACACATCCTAGTGATGAATTTAACCAAATCATGCCTCCACGTCTTCCCTGAAAATAACCTGAGTCTTCTGACTAAGAATACTGACCAGCTTGGCTGGCAGTCCACTCAGTCAGAGGTTGAGTTGGAAAGCCAGAGGGCTAACGCCTACCAGCAGCTTGCCTTGTACAGGTAACCAAGAGCTCTTGGTTTCTGTAGTCTCTACCATCCCAAAGCTGAAATCACTGAGGTGGAAATAACTCACAGCATAAAGAATACAGAACGTCAACGGCATAACCTGTGGGACTCCCTGGAGACAAAAAAGGATCCTCGTTTCCCACAAACCTGGTGTGGGTCCTAGTGTCTCTGTATACACAGCTGCTTCAGAAAAATCAAAACAGAAGACTGACTTCATAATTTTCTTATTTTCAATTAAATGCTCATACACTCATAAAATACTCACACATCCTATGAATGTGAGGTGGCTCTTTTCTTCAGAATTTTAAAATCAAGAGGCACCAATACCCGTTCATTTATGTATTTAGAAGTCTCACATTATCACCATTAAAACAACAGAAATGGGATCTGTGATGATTACACCACTGAGAAAGGAGATTGAAAGACAACTTCAGCCACTGCGCTTCAGACTTACTGGGAAGCACAGATGCTCTGGCTAAAGCAGACTCTAAGGACCTAGTAAGGTTTTACTGGTTAAGCACAGTCCATGACTGATGAATGGAAATGGCTCCAACAGGAACTTAATCCACCACTCTGAAATGGTTTTCAATGTACATTATTTTAAAGAGTCTGACTGTAAGAAACCTTGGTTCTATCGTGACCTTTTGCAAGTGGAAGGCAGAGCGTGGCGAAGGGCGTCCTCTAACACCGCTGACCTCCGCAGCCCCAGTGACACAGCGCTGCCAGCTCTGGTGAAGGTTACTGAAGTAGGAAGGACAGCATACTGTATTTCAGTATCTTTGGTTAAGATCTGGCCTCTTCAAGGCCACCTCTCCTTCACATTTAGTCACCAGTAAATTTTAAGTCCATGCATTTAGTTAAGGATCATAAAACATAATTTTCACGTTAAATAATCAGATCAAGAGTTTCAAATTTTTGGCCCTGGCCTCACCCTTACAAGGACCTTGCATGGAAACTGTCAACAGGATTCCCAACACTGGGAGAAGGACAAAGCAGAGCTCAGGCTTTTGTCCCTGAAAGTGGCCTGAGACAACTGAGTCTCTGGCTGCCAAAAATATTTACCACCAGCCTCTAGAGCAATGTGAAGCCTAAATGTCGCATAGGTGTCTTGAGATGGTAGGTGAGAATAAAGCTAAATCTGGCCTAGAAAAGCAAAAAAAACCCACTCTGGGTTTTAAGTCAAAAGAAAAAATAAACCAGTTTTACATCCTCAACCAGAATACTGCCTTGAATTTTCTACCTTCTTTTGGAGTCCAAGGAGCTTCTCCCCACTCTCCTCCTTCACTGCATTAGTGGAGAGAAGGGAACGTTAGAGAGGGCTGTCACAGGAAAGCAGAAACATGGCGCAAGAGTTGCTGTGGGGCTGATTCCGGTTGAACAAAGCAAGCACTCTGAGCAGGCTAAGCACAATTCCTGGCTCACCTACACAGCACACGGTAGCCCTCCCCCTGCCTGGCCACATGTCAGTCGGGCAAGGGCTTTCTGTAGCACCTCCGGCTTTATAAACAAAACCCAACTCTCCAAGGTGCGCACTTCAGGACAAACCAGCCAGGCTGGTGTATTACTGCAAGTGCTGCCACCTTCCAATTAACAGCACCAAATCCGTTCCCCCTCCCCCCAATCTAAGTCAATATGTAGTTTAAAAAGTGACGTGTCATGGTTCTCTTTGCTTGTTTTCTTCTTTTTTCGTTTTCTCATGAAAGTTTTCCTATACTGATGTTCAGTTCCATGTCAGATGAAATAAAGTTGCAAAATATTTGGTGATATCCATATAACATTCTTCTTATAATGAAGTAACATAACAGGTTTGTCAGAATTATGTCCTCGGAAGTCTTTTCCATGTAGTTCACCATACAGAGAAAGACTCTTACACATGGCTATTTCTGGGTAGTGCATTAAATGAAGATACCTCACAAGAGAAAAGGTCATTGTGTATCCATTAGAATAATATACAGGTTCACAGTCAATGAGATGATACACACTGCAGGATAGGCACTGAACAGTATACTATTTAAATACAAAAACAGCAATTAACATATTCTGCACTACAGAAAATTCGCTAGATTCTAACTTTAAGGATTTAAAGTAATGACTCTGGTGGCTGCATTTGAGGACTGGAACATGCTTCTCCCCTTCCAGATGCACAATGTTTGATGCTGGTGCACATCTACACACACAATACTGTGTCTGCATGGTATACAAATGCAATGGACAGCCAAGTCCTGAAGGCAAATTTCAGAGCACAGGGCTACTAAGACCAAGAGAGCAAATACCAACTTAACACTTCTAACTTCAGAATTTCATTTTATTGAACAAACTTTTAAAACAAGCACCTCTTGGCAATAAAAGCACAGAAACAATGGTGCTCCTTCCACTCCATTCTAGTGGAAGACTTCTCACACCAACCTGTTAAATTCATGATGGGATTTTAAAAACAGGCAGCCAGGCTACCAGCAGAACTCAAATGCAGGTCTGCTGACTTTTCAGTGAGAACAGGAGCAGAGAAAAAGATCAAAAAGCAAACTTGAAATCTATCACAGCTTTCTTCCTTAAGCAAAAAAAAAAAAAAAAGCGCGAATTAGTTTTATAGCCACAATTCAGTTTTTCAAACTTTTTCTGAAGCATATTCATTTAATTATGTACACATAACAGGAAATAAAACTTCTTCACAAACATTCCCAAAGCTTACAATTATCAAGAAAACGACAAAAGTAAAAGCAGGAAAAATACTAATCACGTGGCGGGGAGGTCAATTTCTGTTTCTGCTCTTAAAAAGTAAAAAAATCACCATATAATTAAGTACAAAAACCTGCATTGAATGACAACTGCTGGTGTATTTACTTGATCAGAAATAAAGACCAAGAATATAATAAAGCCCTATGATAATATTCGTCTGGAACACTCCCTCAGTGTGTGTGCACTAAAATGTTGGCAAAGTTTTTGGAGCATTAGTTTATATAAACACGGGAGTCCTTGGTTAGCTGCATTAAATGGAACATTCTCTTCTGAAATGCACCCACAATTCAGTTTCACTTACAAACTGCAAATTAAAATTATTTCTTCAGAAAAATATCTGTTTGGCATCTCCTGGACTTTGTTCCATTGGACAATATGGACACTTTAATCTAAAGAGAAGGGGGGAAAACCACATTGAGGGAACAGGATCAGTACTGAGCATTCAATTTCACATAGTTATAAAGTCTTTCTAACAATTACATACACACAAACTGACACACAAACGTGTCTGTATTTTGAAGGTGAGCTGTGCTTTCCCTTAATATAACAGCCAAGCTGTGGAGGGTCGCAAATAAATTCCACCTAAGCCAGACCCTAAACTGAAAGCTCTTCTCTTCAGTGGAAATCAGTAGAAACTGTTTTGTAAACAAAGAAAAGACAACTGTTCTGAAAATTGTTCTGGGAATTTTCATAAGTAAATCCAATTTTTCGTCTCTAAGATTTAGGCTGCACCTGTCTCCAAATGAGTTTCAAATCTATTGGCCACACAACCCACTCAAGTGCAGCAAATCTGATGCCAGCTGCTGAGCCTACAAAGTATGTAGCTACCAAGAGCAGCTGACATGTCCTGCAGTGGGCACATAGCCAGCATGGCTGCATGGTCTGGGAAGGGCACAAATGCCGGTGTTGCATGCCAGGGCCTCCTCTTAAAGAAAGACTTCACCACAATGGGTCTGAGAAAAACTCCAGTGAACAATCTTCCAGCTGCCTACGCTAGAAATAAGCTTTTGAAATGTTTTTAATAAAATTTAATAATGTATACGAAGTATAATCATATATACCCTTTGAATCAGCAATTTCAATTCTATGAATTTATATACAGCATATAGAGAAGGTTATTCACTTTACTGTAACAAAAGTTAAAACTCATCAATAAGGAATTGGTTTCATGATCATTATTTCCACATGGTAGATTAATCTGCAGTTTAAAAGAGAGAATGAGGACTTTTTCTGTAGCATATATAACATCTCCAGGACACAGCACTGACAGAACAGTACACACTATGCTACATGCTGCCGTTTGTGTACAAGGGGGAAGAGGAGTTGACATTGTATCGCCCACCCAAAAGGCGTTCAAGACCATGCTTATAAATATGGTCACCAAATTCATCAACAAATTAAAAAGACTGACAAAGAAATCAGATGCCACCCACTATGCCAAACGAGTACTTACAAAATCTATTTACTTTTAAATTCTAGCAACATTTATTTATCCTCATTACTTCACTTCCCACTAAGTTACAAAAGAAAAATTTTTACTAACGTTTAAAAAGTCAGACACTTACTTGCTACCATTAAACATTTTATTCAGGGCATCTCTTGATATGATATGACCACAGACCAATTTCATGGGTGGGTTGCTATCTGTTGTTTGCTGACGAAGAATGGGACAGGCGAATATGGAGTGATACCAGCACTTCTTACCAAGGTCCACTTCAATCTGGTCAAGGAAAGTGAAAGGCTCGTTACCACTCAGAACATCTTCACATGAGTATGCACTGTGCAGCCAGGAGCACCGAGAACACCTACTCCTCTGATCCTACCTTTCACAACACTCCTCTAACTCAAAAGGGACAGTCTTAGAGGATCTAGCAGTATTCATGATACTATATTAACCTTCAAAATTACCTTTTTTTTTCATAAAATTTTCATGAGTTTATTTGAGCCAAACTGATGACAACGGTAGGGAAGCAAAATCTCAATGGATTGAGAAAATGCTTCCCTTTTACTAGTAAATTATATATAACACTACTTTTAAACTAATTTCTGATGTCTGAGAGTTAAGAGTTAAAGGCAAATCAATGTTCTAGAAGTTAAACACTCTTGAAAATTCATTAGGTACACCTAACAGTAAAACCCATCAGAAAGCCTGACTGTTTCACAGCTCACTTAGCTAGATGATAAAATTCAGTGTATTAATTCCTTTAAAAGCAAACTAAACATGGTTTGCTTCCGTGTGAGCTTCAGATCCAAGTTTCCCATTTTGTGTAGAACGGCCCAGAGAAACCACCTGCAACAAGGGCCTGAAGCTAAAGTTCAGCAGGACTTTTCACAATCACAGCCCAATTATTGCTCTTTGCAGTGAACAAAACAAACAAAAGCTATGAAATTACCTAATAGTGGTTGGCATATGGGAGGGGCTCTACAAATGGTAATCCTGTTTTCTTTCCTTCTAAATTGACAATGGCTATCAATATAGAAGTCTAAAACCCAGACTCTTTCAAGAAAGTTGACAAAGTGTAACAGAAGAATCCTGAGGAAAAATGGCCAGATCATCACTTCCAAGTGCTGTATTACCCTGATGCCCAGGCGTTAGGTGAATTCAGACCTCGGCAGGCTCTTTCCTAGAGCACAAGCATCAGAGGTGCTTACAGGTAACTGGGAAACTGCCAGAGTACTGCTGCATTTGCCTCAGCAAAGCAAGTGAAAGCTCAGTTCTCTTCACTTGCTCAAACGTGCAGCAGTCAAACAGGGTGCTGCTGGTGCCATGACCACACGCAGGGCTGGGGATGCACCTGTGCTTCAAGTCAAACCAGATCTCCGAGGAGAAGCTGGGCAACCAACAACCAACAGTTACCAGCTGGAAGAACAGGGTAACTGCAGATAAACCTGTGCACAGGTGTGGCAGAAAACAGACAAAAGCCAAAAGTACGTTTTTGCCCTTCAGGGCCTGTGACAGAACCATGCAGGGATAACCCCAAAGTTGTAGTATCTGTCAGAGGCCTGGTGGAAATACCACTACAGTGACCTTTGTCACTCCCTGTAGGCAAAACTTGAGTACCTACTATGTGTACCATGTTATTCTAAGTATATCTATGTTGTCTCTAGCCTTTAATAGTCCCAAGAGAGAAGGACGGTCCCCATTTTAGAGATGGAGAAACTACTTGGGGAAGGTGGAAAGCTGGCAAGGGACTAAAACTGAGGCTTAAAACCACAGCCTGCTCCAGACAGCAGAGGACACATGGCACTGGAGGGCCACTGAGGACTGCAGCTGTCACAAGGACAACCTTTAATTTAATAGCTATGTACTTATTTTAAATGGCATTAGAAAAATATAACTACTAAATCCAATCAAAATGACTCACTGCTCTTGTATTTTAAAAAACTGTAGCACCAGTGGTTTGCCATGTGCAGAGCACACTGCATGCTACAGTATATCCCACTCTCCTGACTTCTGAAGTCTCCTTCGTTAGCTTTCTTTTTTAAAGAATCGTTTATTGATTTTTAGAGAAGGGAAGGGAGAAGAGAGAAAACATTAATATGAGAGCGTAACATCAAACCACTGCCTCCTGCACGACCCCTCACCAGAGATCGAGCTCAAAACCCGGGTATGTGCCCTGACCGGAAACTGAAGTAGCGACCTTTAGGTTCATGGGACAACATCCAACCAACTGAGCCACACTGGCCAGGGCCTTCATTAGCTTTCACTGCCAAAGTAACATTTTAAGAAAACTCCTCCAGTGCCTCCAAAACGTACTTGCTCCCATTTCCATTGTTTAATCATGTCACCATATGCATAAAAGCATCCCTGTCAAATGGCTACAATAATGTTCCCCAGTTAAAAGGCAAGACTGGCATTCTAAATCCTTAACGTTCACATTCTTCTAATGGCAAGAAAGGTTAATAATCAAGAGAAAATGGAACTCACGGGCAATTCATCTTTCTGGTTCCAAACTCCAGTGCACTGCCTCTGCTCAATCACAGCTTTAATGTTAATTAAAGCTGGCAGCGCCACGCAACCTGCTGAGAAACTGGGAGACAGAAGAGAAAATGTCAATGCCAGGCCAGTGCCAGACAGCTTGGTCCCAGAAATGTCAATTCCTCCAGACTCTGTGTGCAGAGGGCCCTGGCGTTTGGCAGGGCGCAGAGCCCTCTGCTCTGCTAAATTGGTATGTGTGTGCACATACACACATAAATACGTTTTAAATTTTACAGAACCACCGATTTAATGGGCCCTACCTATCAGTCATTAATGACACTCCTAACATTAATGACATTTTAGGACATTTTCTTACATTGTTCCTTCTAGACCCAGATCACCCCTGTTTAGGGCACAAGTGTTGGCAGTCAGTTCTCCTCTGTCCCTCTTTAGGACTGGCCTAAACTGAAGAAAGCCACCTGACTAGGGTCATATTTGATGAATGCTCTGCATGGATACAAATGCCCAGCCCTGCTGTCCCAATTTGGGCCAACTCCACAGGCCCACCAGAGCTCCAGAGCTCTTCAAGGATGGGCTGAGGCCTTTGGTTAACCTGCATCACATACATCCCAATTTTTCCTCTTCCTAATCTTTCCTAATCCTGTGCTGCTTTCATCCCCCTAGAGGGCTGATCTCAATAAACTTCTTCATGTCAATCTCCACCCATTGCAGAGTCTATTCCCCAGACAACCTGACCTGTAGCACGGCCATGCATTAAAGTTAATTACATGAGTGTCTCCTACACTCAGATGGTACACCCTATGGAGTACAGATTGTACCTTATTTATTTTTGTGTCCCACACATTGCCTGCCACATAACAGGATTAAAAACACTTGAGGAGCCTGGCCGGTATGGCTCATTGGTTGAGCGCCAACCTATGAACCAGGAGGTCATGGTTCAATTCCCAGTCAGGGCACATGCCCAGGTTTCGGGCTCAATCCCCAGTATGGGTCATGTAGGAAACAGCTGATCAATGATTCTCTCCTATCACTGATGTTCCTATCTCTCTCTCTCCTTCTCCCTTCCTCTCTGAAATCAATAAAAATATACATAAATATATATTTTTTAATCACTTGAGGAATTTAATGAAAAGAAGAGCTAAGAAAGTTATTTTTTTAAAACAGGCTCTGAAAATTTTTGGTTTCAGGTCTCCAACATGCTTAAATATAAAGGATATGAATGAACATTTGTTTTTGTGGATTATATCTATCATCACTTAGAATATCAGAAATTAAAATAAAAATTTAAAATATTAATTCATTTAAAAATAATAAACTTATTCTGCTATAAATAACATCCTTACCCGAAACCCGTATTTCCAAGCTAAAAGTCAATCTGTGAGAAGAGTGGCATTGCTTTACACTTTTATAAATCTCTTTATTGACTGGTTTAATAGAAAGCAACTGAATTCTTAAATCTTCCTCTGCACTCAATCTGTGGCAAAGGGTTCTTCTGGTTGAAGTAAATAATCCAGTCTCAACAGACATGTAGTAATTTAACTGGCTTTTCTGATAATTGTGGATATTCTTCTTTAATGCCACACCAAAACTCAACAAGCAGTAGTTTCTTAAAGGTAAACTATACCATGGAATCTGAATCCTTATCAATGAATTTTTTATATTGAGCTACATTCAAATCCAATGGTATGTCTGGTACTTAGAATGAATCTTTTACTCAATTTATGACTTTGTAAGATCATACTAAGATCTTCAAAGTATTAACTCATCTAAGTATCTAATTATGTAATATAAAAAAAAATCAAAATCATTAATATCACCACCAATCTCATCAGAAACAACCTCAAGTACCAGAAAGCTGTCATGCTCAGTATAATAAAAATTTTCAAAAATTGGTATTTTAGCTCAAAATCTTGAATTTTATCATTATGGCAAAAGATACTGTCAGTTGCTCTCCTTGATGTTTCAGGCTCCCTTTGTTCATTTTGTAGTTTGTCTTTCAAGTAAAAACTGTATTCCATGAAAAACTCAAACCACATACAGGTGCTTTTTCTGGGGATAGTCATCACATTTTGCATGAAGCTGAAGTGTTTTATGTGAACTTCTTATTCTGTCACCCAGAACATTAAAAAGGTATGTACTCAAAGGTCAAGATTTAATAAAACTAATCATTTTTAATGTTTTATCAAGAACATTCTTATATAAAATTAGCATGTCTCAACTGCAAGTGTGTGGAGTGAGGAATGCAGTGGGTTTTGAGGCCACTGCTCTGACCTGTGCTTAGGCTCCAGCAGTTTAACTCACCATGTTCCTGCACCATCAGTAAAAATGTCAACCCAGTGCAAAAGGCTCTCAGAGACCCCCAGAGGTTCACGAATTTCACCGAAATTGCTGCCCTAAAACTGTCACTGTCAATTGTGACAATCTCTTGAAATACCAACTGCACTCTTTTTCAGAAAGACAGACAATCTCTCGGCTTTAAACATCAAGAACTAAGCAACTAATTAAGAACCAACCAATGTGATGTACATTTTAGCAATAGGACCAATTCCATACCTGACACTGAGAGGGGACTCCACGGAGAGCCCCAGGAGGGCACAGGCATCCCGAGTAAAGATGTCACAGATGTCAGCCCACTGATTCGCATCAAGCAGGTGAACATATGGTGAGTTCTCAATCCCTTGTCTCAGGTACACGAGGCTTCCCATCAAAACCTGAATGTCTAAACAAAAGCAGCAGCTATTTAGAGGTTAATGATTACATCTGAAATAGAGCTGGCTTGCAGGTAATAGGCTGAGAAAGGCAAGAACCACCCCCCTCAACTGACACAGCCTAAAATACTTCATTCACAATGTTTTTTAAAATTCTTGTCTTTAAGCTGGATTTCTCCCTTCACCTTAAAGAAACAGCATAGAGAAAAGGGAGGAAAAAAAAGAAAGCACTAAATGTTGAACTTGCAGTTATTTTACCATTATAATTAGCACAGTATAATTACTATTATCTTGAGGAGTGATAATCTATACTAATGAAAGTCCATGTGGTCGTCATGCCCTCACGCCGTAACAATCCATCACCAGGAGGCTGCATGCGCAGCAGGCGCGCGAGGGTGGGCAGGGACTTGACGCTGCATGCACAGTGCAGAGGCGGGACCCCTGGCTTCGGCCTACCTCTTTGGGGTAATCCATGGAGGAGCCCCAGATGGGTAGGTGGGGCCTACCTCTTTGGGGAGATTGATCGCAGGGCTTCTGCACTGTGAAAGGGCACAGGCTAGGCTGGGACCAACCCCCGCACAATGCATAAATTTTGTGCACCGAGCCTCTACTTATGCTATAAAAGGAGTCATCACGTATATTTGACTACCCAGTTCTCCAACACTGACACTTGGGGTTAACTGCTACCACCTGGTGCACCCTGAAACACTTTGTTGTGGCACTAACAGTAGCATGGGGGTCTGGGAAGGGAGGAGCAAATGCATATTTCAACTTTCTCATGTTTCCTTCTTAAGTTTAATATGAAATCACCAAAAATGCAAGGTCTCTGACTTTTCATTTATGAGTCAACATTTTATTTTTGTTCTAGATCCCGTCACAGCCTTTTCTGTGATTATCACCTATAATTGTTTTCATTTATTAGCAAATATGTATTAATCTAGTTAAGATAAGCTTCAATTCCAGTGGTGACTTTAGGCCTGTTGCAAACATTGATAACATGTTACTCCAGACTCACCTTTTTGATGATTTAGGGCAAATGGCTGAAAATTTTTAGCATATTGCAATGCCTCTCGCTGATTTGTAGTTCCACCCATTAACAAGCTAATAAAATACAGTCTATGTAGCTTAAATTCCAAGGAGCTGTTTTGGGCTATAAGCATTTCTCGATTTGATACCGCCCACCTAAAGAAAAAGCAAAAAAGATTTTAACAATAATTAAGAGCATAGGAAAAGTGTGTTAAAAATTGTTTGAAACCTAATAACATGGGGGGAAAAAAGTGTTTGGTCTGCCATCTTGTGGAAGTTGCTGGTAACATCAATCCCTAGGCCCAGAGACTTGTTAAAAAAAAAAAAATAACCAACGGATGCAAAACATTGGGGGGTGAGGGCATGTATGGGAGTGGGGTGGGGGGGGGGCAATGGTAAGATATGTACACATATACCTTAATAAAAATTTGAAAAAAGAAAAAAAAATAAAGTAAAATATAACAATTACAACAAAGGCTTTTCAACAACTGAAAAAAAGAAAAAATGTTAGGTAACAATTACATACTTAGTATAGTTTTACACTAAGGCAAGATCAACTCTGATAAGTGACATAATAGATTTGTAATCGTGCAAGCTCATACTTTGAAGCAGGTGTCAGCCATGAGACTCACTATCCCATTGCCTAGATCCACTACTCTTTTCCTGTTAAACTGGCATGTTTATAAACGAATCACAAGATTCGGAAAGAGAACCATCTATATTTCAACTTTTGTTAGGAGCAAGATTTTGTGCTACTCACTTTGGAATTAAAAACAGAAACATCAGTATACTCTCAGGGTGCTTTCAGTCTAAGCAGGCAGATAGAGCCACATAAACATCATATAGTATATTACACTGTGCCAAAACAATTTGTACAAATATAGCGCTAACGAGAAAAAAAATTTTCGAATGATCCAAGCTACAGTGACTCGGGCCTCTATAGTACAAACAGTTGGTATAACCCAGTGGTCGGCAAACTCATTAGTCAACAGAGCCAAATATCAACAGTACAACGATTGAAATTTCTTTTGAGAGCCAAATTTTTTAAACTTTAACTTCTTCTAACGCCACTTCTTCAAAATAGACTCGCCCAGGCCGGGGTATTTTGTGGAAGAGCCACACTCAAGGGGCCAAAGAGCTGCATGTAGCTCGCGAGCCGCAGTTTGCTGACCACTGGTATAACCAATCTTGAGCTGGAGCTACCAGTTCAAGCAAAGTATATCAGCCAGCAGTTAAATTCAATTTTGCAATCAAGTTGGTAAGAGCACTACTTTGATTCTTTGAACATAAGACGTACAAGCTGTTAGTATTATATTCTCCTTTAATCTGACCTTTAGTTGGACAAATATTCCCCACCTAACCCAATTCACTAAGGACCACTGGAATCTGAAGTGGGTATGAACATACACTGAGTATCTTTACAACCATCAGAGTAAAACGCTTCACATTACTCATAATGTGATCTCTTGACAGAGATCAGACTTCACAGAGCTGCGCTTTCATGGGATCCCACCCTTCCCAAAAAGGGCTGCTGGTACACACACATACTCATCAATTTGCTGACCACCCACATCTTAAAGAGTCAAATCATGAAGCTTTTCTGACATCAAGATCTAAGTGTTTCGTTGTTTTTTTTGTTGTTTGTTTTTTAAATATATTTTATTGATTTTTTACAGAGAGGAAGGGAGAGAGATAGAGAGTTAGAAACACCGATCAGCTGCCTCCTGCACACCTCCTACTGGGGATGTGCCCGCAACCAAGGTACATGCCCTTGACTGGAATCGAACCTGGGACCTTTCAGTTCGCAGGCCGATGCTCTATCCACTAAGCCAAACCAGTTAGGGCAAGATCTAAATGTTTTTAAAAATATTAACTACCTGGACCTTGGAAATATTTACTTAAATTTAAGCAAGCCTTGGCTCCTTCCCTGGCACTAAGATGATTGCAGTCAAGTTGCAACACCAAGCCTGATAAATCATGCTACCGACAAGGTACTTCCAGCAGCTATCTCTGGTGAATGCCCAATACCTACCATCAGTACCAAAAGTACTGTGCTCCTGGCAGCTCTGGTCCATTGGGCACCTTCCTGACTTCAGATCCAAAAGAGTGCATTTAAATTAGGTCACTTTCTTAAAGTTTATCCTACCCCTTCTCCTCACAGAAACATGAGTATGTTTTCCTATTAACAAGTGAGAGAGGTAGTAAGCTTTTTATTTTTTCTGTTTCTGATCTGAGGTATATGTGCAAAAGTTTCTAGAGTCAAATAAAAAGTAACTAAAAGTTTTAATAAATGATGAAAAACCAACAGAAAGGGCAAAATCCATACTGGGCAATTCACAAAAGAAGGCAATAACCTATTTTGTTTCCATAGGCAAATGTTCATGATATAATACTAAAGGTGTCATATATAGAAAAAAGTTAACTTCAGGTTACCAGAATTGTTAACATGAATGACTCCGGAAAGGTTGGATTTCACGCATTATTTATCAGCCACCACAACACTGGCTATGACGCATCAGAACAGGACACCAACTATTAGAGCAGCACCGAGGCGCTGAAACAACCAGCCATGCGGACACCCCAATGAGCAGCAGCTAACAGTACTCCAGGTGACATGATTTTTGAAATAGTCCATGCTGTCCTATGACTTCTAAGTTTTGTGTAGTAAACATATATTACTTTTATACATAAAAAGGTAACATATTTTTAAGCTAATGCAAAAGTAAAACAAAATTTCTTATCCTCCGAATATTACATTAAGCCTAAATCTCACAAGACAAGGATTTAAATTACCATTCTAAACTTCATTCTCCCTGGCAAAATGCCATTTTCTAACCTAAGGATACCCCCAAATATGTAAGCACATTTAAGCATTAAGATAAAAACCTTACCTCTGCCTCATACCCCCAGGACTGTACCCAGGCAACCACATATATATTTTCTTAACCCCCTAATTCCTCTCCCACAATTAACTGGCCAGATAAGCATAGGTTATAAAGTCACTCTGTTGCCTCCTAATAAGAAAGTTCATATATCTTTATCTCCTTCATGACCACTTCATGACTCTACATCTTTTGTTGTGTTAAGTTCTTGGTGAGGTTGCATTCCTTGACAATCATAACATCCACCTTAACTAATCTTTGAGATCTGGGTACAAATTTCACAGCAACATTCTGATACACAGTAGCAGCTTCCCCAGGTAACTTTAGTGTGACTTCTGAGATGATAAAACTATCTTTTATTGGCAGTAAAGTTCTTCAATCTCCTTGCAATTACTGTTTTCTTTCAATGAGGCAACTTAACTTCAACACTTTCGCCTGAATATTAGCCAAACTGATGGAGGTTTTGTGTGTGTGTGTGTGTGTGTGTGTGTGTGTGTGTGTGTGTGTGTGTGTGTGTTTAATATATCTTATTGATTTTTTACAGAGGAAGAGACAGGGATAGAGTTAGAAACATCGATGAGAGAGAAACATCAATGAGAGAGAAACATCGATGAGAGAGAAACATCAATCAGCCGCCTCCTGCACATCTCCTACTGGGATGTGATCGCAACCAAGGTACATGCCCTTGACCGGAATCGAACCTGGGACCTTTCAGTCCGCAGGCCGACACTCTATCCACTGAGCCAAACCAGTTAGGGCCTGATGGAGGTTTTTTAAAACAGTTTTCAATCCAAAGCAGAAGTAAACGTTCCATCATTTAAACTGTAAGAAGCTTTTTCATTCTCCATGCAATTTATTTCTTTTTAATATATTTTTTACTGATTTCAGAGAGGAAGGGAGATGGAGAGATAGAAACATCAATGATGAGGCAGAATCATTGATTGGCTGCCACCTGCACACCCCACATTGGGGATCGAGCCCACAACCCAGGCATATACCCTTGACCAGAATCGAACCTGGGACCCTTCAGTCCATAGGCCGACACTATCCATTAGCCAAACCAGCTAGGGCTCTCCGTACAATTTATTTATTTACTTATTTTTAAATCTTTATTCAGATTACAATTGTTTCTCCTTTTTCCCCTCATAGCTCCCCTCCACCCGGTTCCCACCCCACCTTCTGCTCTTACCTCCCCCGGCACTGTCCTCATCCATGGGTGTATGATTTTTGTCCAGTCTCTTCCTGAACCCCCCTGTACCCCTTTCCCCCTGAGAATTATCAGTCCACTCCCTTTCTATGCCCCTGATTCTCTTATATTCACCAGATTATTCTGTTCCTCAGATTTTTAATTCACTTGATTTTTAGATTCACTTGTTGATATGTATTTGTTGTTCATAATTTTTATCTTTACTTTTTTCTTCTTCGTCTTCTTTAAGAATACCTTTCAGCATTTCATATAATACTGGTTTGGTGGTGATGAACTCCTTTAGCTTTTTCTTATCTGTGAAGCTCTTTATCTGCCCTTCAATTCTGAATGATAGCTTTGCTGGGTAGAGTAATCTTGGTTGTAGGTTCTTGCTTTTCATCACTTTGAAAATTTCTTGCCACTCCCGTCTGGCCTGCATAGTTTCTGTTGAGAAATCAGCTGACAGTCGTATGGGTGCTCCCTTGTAGGTAATTAACTGTTTTTCTCTTGCTGCTTTTAAGATTCTCTCTTTGTCTTTTGCTCTTGGCATTTTAATTATGATGTGTCTTGGTGTGGGCCTCTTTGGATTCCTTTTGTTTGGGGTTCGGTGCGCTTCCTGGACTTGTAAGTCTATTTCTTTCACCAGGTGGGAGAAGTTTTCGGTCATTATTTCTTCAAATAGGTTTTCAGTATCTTGCTCTCTCTCTTCTTCTGGCACCCCCATAATTCTGATGTTTGTATGCTTGAAATTGTCCCAGAGTCTTCTTACACTATCTTCAACTTTTCGGTTTTTTTTTTTTTTGCTTTTTGCTTTTTCGGTTGAATGTTTTTTGCTTCTTTGTATTTCAATTCTTTGACTTGATTCTTGTGTTCCTCTAGTCTGTTGTTGGGTCTCTGTATAATATTTTTTTATTTCAGTCAGTGTATGTTTAATTTCTAGTTGGTCCTTTTTCATATCTTCGAGGGTCTCGTTATATTTATCGGCCTTTTCTAGGATATTCTTGAAAAGCCTTATAACCGTGGTTTTTGAATTCTATATCCAGTCGTTTGTTTTCCTCCATTTCTTTCATTTGTGATCTGTTTCTTTGACGCCGCATTTTCACTGCTTCCCTGAGTTGGTAGGGTAGATTTGTGTGCTAGGTTTCCTATATGGCCCAGTGGGTCGGCCTCCCCAGTTAACCTGAGGTGGACACTCTTGGTGCACCCCTTTGTGGACTGTGTGTACAGCCTTGTTGTAGTTAAGTCTTGATTGTTGTTGGCATCACTGGGAGGAATTGACCTCCAGGCCAGTTGGCTGTAAGGATCAGCTGTGTCTACACTGGGATATTTTCGGTGCTGGAGACAGCCTCTTAGGATTAGACTTGCCAAATTGCAATAGCCTCTGTGCTCAGCTTGGATGGGGTGGAGTCTCAGGGCGGAGCAGACAGTCTTGGCTTCCAGTCAGCCTTGCCCTTGCGCGTGTGCGCGCCTGCAGACCTCTGCCTTCCCCGGCTCCCAAGTCTCCTCCCGAGAGTACAGATTCCCCCTGTAAGAGCGTGGGTCCCCAGGGGCTCGCCTGGAACTGGGGTTCAGTGCAGTCAGAACTGGGGCTCAGTGCAGTCAGGAGCTTCTGACTCCCTTCCACTAGGGAAAGCCTGTGGCAACCTCTGCAGCCTTTGTGCGCACTGGCATGCGCGCGCCACCAGACCTCTGCCTTCCCCGGCTCCTGAGTCTCCGCCCGAGAGTCCAGATTCCCCCCACAAGAGCGTGGGTCCCCAGGGGCTCGCCTGGAACTGGGGTTCAGTGCAGTCAGAACTGATGTTCAGTGCAGTCAGGAGCTTCGGACTCCCTTCTGCTAGGGAAAGCCTCTGGCAACCTCCACAGCCTTTGTGCACACTGGCGCGCGCGCCTCCGGAACCCTGCCTGCCGGGGCTCCCCCGGGTCTCCAAGTCTCCGGGTGCCTTTCTCTCTACCTGACAGTCCAGACTCCCCTTGTATGAGCCTGGGTCCACGGGGTTTCGCCCGGGACTGGGGTTCAGTACAGTCAGAACTGGGGTTCAGTGCGGTCGGGGGCTTCCTTCCCCCTTCCGCCAGAGAAAGTCAGCCAGGCTCTCAGCCGCCCTTCCTCTCTGCGTGCACAAAGACCCTTTGCTGTACCTCCAATTCTCTGTGAGCTTTTCTCTTTCCTTCTAGTTGTAGAATTTTCACTCAGCCAGCTTTCCTGTGGTTCTGGATGGTGTTTGTTCTGTCTTTTAGTTGTAGTTTTGAAATTGTTGTGCGAGGCAGCAGTTTAGGTGCTTACCTATGCCGCCATCTTGGTTTCTCTCCCAGCTCTCCGTACAATTTAAATTACAAGATGTTGAAGCAACTTTACCTTGATTTTTATGTTCATGGAACTTTTTCATGTACTTTGTACCATAATTTTATGTAAGGCCTAGGTCTTGGCATAGCTGTTGTCATTTTCAGATCTTTCTAATCATTCAATTTCACTTCAGGGCACAAGCTTGGGTTGGGGGCTCGATCCCCAGTGGGGGGTGTGCAGGAGGCAGCCAATCAATGATTCTATCTCATCATTCATGTTTCTATCTCTCTCTCCCTCTCCCTTCCTCTCTGAAATAAAAAAAAGAAGGAAAATAGGCCCACTGAGAATAGAATTAAGATAGAGAGGTGCAGGCTAAGAAAAACATGCAAACATATTCAGATAATCTGATTTAGTAATTCACATTACCATCAATAGTGATGTGTCCAGGTGAATTAAAGCTAGTTCAGATAGAAGACTTGTTTCCTCTAACTGGAAGCCTTTCTCCCAACGTAAGTGCTAGTTAATTTTTTGCAAAAATACAAACACAAACTGAAGAGTTGAGAATAGAGATGAATAATTAAAGGCCCAGGCTCAATTACCGTACTGTCTACAATTTTCCTAATACAGTAAAACCCGATAGACTAATTTGGGCGAGGGGGGTGTCTGTCAAAGCTCAAAGTCTGTTAAACAATAAAGTAGGTTTTCTGAATGCATATGTTAAAAAATTGACAAATTAGTGAGGTTGCCTGTTTTTACTTACATAGACTTATTTGACTAATTAAAATTAAGTATGTATGAAAGGTTTAATTTCACAGAAAAGTTTCCTATATGTATTGCTGTAATTTTAAACTTATACTGAATAGGTCTAGTAAATGCGTGCATTCACCAGTCACCTTGAGGAAACAAACGGGTGTGGCTTAGTGAACGTGGGAACATTGGCTAGCCATTAAAACTGCTGCAGTCACACCAGAATTCAACAGAACCAATTAGCAAGTGAGATGCGTGTGATCAAGTGCTAATCATTCGCCAAACATTGTTTACGAGTGGTGACTCTTGGATTTAAATATGTAGGCTATAATTATAGATATGCAATATTTATTTATGTCAGTGAAATTACTACAATGTTTTTTCCAACATATGGCCTATTCGCTAAAATTTCTTAAAAACAGTGAACTAGTAACAACAACAAAAAAACTGTTAATTTAATTATAAGCAAATCTTAGTTAAAGGCCTTTTAGAATTAACAATGTGTTATATTTCACATATGACATAATTTTGTCCATTAAATCTGAAGTCTGTTAAATCGAGGTCCGCAAAATTGAGGATTTACTGTAATCTCTCCACTCGCTGATTTAGATGTTCTTTATCTGAACCTCTCACATGGCTCATTCCACAATCTATTTGGTAGAATAGTTTCTGGTCTCTTAAGCTGGGGCTGTGTCTTGCTCATTTTGGCACACACACCGCCCCCTACTTTGAATGAGGTATTCAGACAAGGAGCACAGGTTGGTAGAGTCAACTATGTGTGGACTTAAATCTGGCTCTGCTGTGTGAATTTAGGCAATCTGTTACTTAATTCTCTAAAAACCTGTTTCCTTATTATAAAATGGGGCATTTCAAAGGGTTGTGGGCATTAAGGAGGGGACTAAAGTACTGTGCACAGAGACTGACACAAATGGGCATTCAATAAAAAAGCTACTTAGTATGTGTTTACTTAATGGATGAAATGTTACCATTCTTCAAAGTAAGAAAATTGTATTTAAAATTATATTCAAAAGAGTTACTTGGGTATTGCCATGTAACACCTAGTGCCACTTTGATTTTTATAGACGTAACTGGGTAGAATTTTATGACAATATACATGTATCCATTAATCTCCTTCAGAAATGTTGTATGTTTTCTTAGCTAGCAATTCACACTGAATACTTGGGCATTTGACTCCAGAGCAGGAATAGGGGTAGAAGACAGTCATGGCCTTAAATAACTTAATAGCAACCAACTCTAAAACCTACAAAGCACATGAAACTACAAAAGCACAAGACTATGATCAGCACTAAAAACTTAGCCCAGTGTCTACAAAGCACTAGAAGACGTAAGACCCGAAAGAGAAAGCCTAGTTAGAGGCATTAGAATATGGGGTGCTGTACTTTAGATAATGTCATTTCTAGCAGAAACTTTTGATTTTTAATTTTTAAAAATCAACCACCACTATACCACACTAGCAAGCTAATAAACACTCAGTTAAATTACAACTTTCCTGTGATTTTAAAAAAGACATTCTGCTCTCAGATCTCCAATGTAGGCAAGGGGAGCACTGTCAGCTTTGGAACCAGATTGTTTCAAAAAATACTATAGACAAAAGATGACATCTAGTCACATCGCAAGGTCACATTATCTCTGTTCATTGCCCTGCATCCTGCAGACCTTTTGGGCCTATTCCACAAAAAGACCCCAAAACAATAACACTTATCAGCCCACATCTACACAATTATCCCATAGAAACATTGAGCATTAATTATCCTACTTATCAGGCATCTGAAAAGACTTGGCACATTGTTAGCTCCATTTTTAGAATTTCCATGTTATTCCAAAAATAATTAAAACAAGATTCTACCTTCATAGTTAACGTTCTCCCCCAGGAAACTAAACAATAGAATTAATCTGTTTATCTCACTCCTCTCACAATTTTGCCAATCTGCACTGATATCTATTTCTGGTAATATTAAAATAAAAATGCCTCTTGCCAATTCCCACAGCACACTCCACTACAACCATCATAGCATTTTTCAAGGCCTATGAATATCTTCTTTTTTTTTTTTTTTTTTTTTTAAATATATTTTATTGATATTTTACAGAGAGGAAGGGAGAGGGATAGAGAGCTAGAAACATCGATGAGAGAGAAACATCGATCAGCTGCCTCCTGCACACCTCCCACTGAGGATGTGCCCGCAACCAAGGTACATGCCCCTGACCGGAATCGAACCCGGGACCTTCAGTCCGCAGGCCGACGCTCTATCCACTGAGCCAAACCGGTTTCGGCTGAATATCTTCTTTTTCTAGTCTCCTTTAGGGCTATGTGCTTGGGGGTAAAAGCTGAAGTTCAGGGAAATGGCTGACATTTATTTACTCCATAGGTGTGGACTTGGCTCCAACATTATAGGTGACTGAATCAAGTGCTTAAAAATTCAGAGTGGCAAAAATGACAAAAATCAAAGTTCAGCCAAAAGTTAAGAACCATATAAACTTTGCAATAGAGACGGAAATGAATAGCTAACATGTTATTTCTGAGACATTTTCAAATGATTATTTCTCAGATATGGGTTTAGTTCATTGTTGGAACTACTAACGTTTTACTCATCTCAGAACTGGAGTGATTCTTTGTCCTTCTTAACATGGTATTTAAGAAACCATACAGCCTATAGAATTACACATTTTAATCAACTTAAAAACACAATACACACACTTCCAACTTTACATAATTTTCTCAGAAATACAGTTTGTGTGCCCAGTAGTGAAATGTGGCAGGGGCCACCATATTGAACAGCACAGTTCTATACAGACTGGTGGTTTTTAATGAAATATATAATATAACACTGCCTTATTATTGCTAGTTTCCTACCACAAAACCAAGAGATTTTATAAACCTAAGTTAATAATAGATCTGCATTTTACAAGCACACACTCCAGAATCTTTCCTCTTAGTTTCCCCCTCCTGGCCTAGTTGAACTCCTCCTTTAAAAAATACGTTTTTAGTGATTTTTTTGGGGGGGTGGGGAGAGACGGCAGAGGGAGAGAGAGAAACATTGATGAGAGAGAAACATCGATCGGCTGCCTCCTGTGTGCCCCCTAATGGGGATCAAGCCCACAATCTGGGTATGTGCCCTGACAGGGAATTGAATAGCAATCTTTCAGTGCACACCAACCTTTCGGTGCATGGGAGGACGCCCAACAAACCAAGCCACACTGGCCAGGGCTCTCTTTCTTCTTATGAAGACTCTCGATTTCTCTACAGCCAAGGCTTGCCCAATCAATTCCTTGGTGAGAATGTATTCCGATAAGAGATGGCCATGTCTACTCTTCCTCCTGAGGACTACCTACTGTCTTGGGACTTCATGTAAACCTTGCCAGCAACAAACATAAAACAGGCAATAGAAAATGATATGATCATCCCAAATATTTTTCCCTCTTGGCTTTGTATTCCATTGTGTTCTCTTCTGTGTCCTTTCCATTGGGCATCTCTTTCCATTTCAACCAGCTTCTTTTACAGAGCGGCTCTTTCTCCACCAGACTTAGTGTATGGGCACAGTGAGTTAAACATGTGTCCCTCTACTCATCTCTTCTGCCTTTTCAGAATTAAGAACCCCAACAAAACAACAACAAAAACAAAAATTCAAACTCTGGGGGGAAAACCCCACTTTTTCAAATCTTCATTCCTTTTCTCCAATGGTATATCTATGCAGAGTCTTCTGTGGTTCTTCTGTGTGGCTATTTAAAAAGCCTGAGTCAGCAAGACTGCCCACCTAGGGGAAACAAAACTAAAACAGAAAACAAGACACCAGAAACTGCTTCATCATTGTCACTCTCATTCCCAAGGGTAGTCGAGGCTCTATGATCAGGTACTTTGGCTCACTCCTTCGTCTTCATTTTCTAAAACCTTTCTCTGCTTATACACTATATCTTATTAACAGACAGTACAAGACACTAAAGAGAAGTGTCCTTAGAACTACTGTTCACACACAACACTGAGAAACTACAATGGCAAGCTCACTTCACATCCCTTTGTATTTTTTATGTCTAGCCCCACCTAATCCTTAGGTTTGGAGATGGAGTCATCTCACATTTCAACAGTCTCCATCATATTGTTCATGGCCTGTCTAATATAAAACCTTTCTGTGGTGTAACTAATAAAATACTTTTTCTCCCTTCTTCTGTGAAAATCCTGGAATTTCTCACCCTTCCTTCTCCTCCCCTCCTCTCTCATAACCATTTAGTTATTTTCTGTTCCCTCATGTCATTCTACGGAGGCATTGCAAAAAGAACTGCAAATTCTAAAGGGCTAGGAGGCCCCTGGGCTATGGATATTGAAAACAAACAGGTTTCCAAATCTGCAAGGTTGAAAGTCAGATCCTAGACTGTGGCAAGTCCACCTATGCAATATTACTCTGAAACCTTTAGAAAGGCAGCCAACTGGCTTCCCCTAAAGACAAGCACTTTCTCTCAAAATGCTGACACAAGCTACAAGGACAGTTTCTCTTTTGCTATTATTTCTACATCTCTTTGTATTAAATTACTGTTATCTTCTTATTGCCATCACAGATGGTCTCTGACTTATAATGGACTGACTACTGATTTTCTTTAACTTGACGATGGTACAAAAGCAATATGCATTCAGTAGAAACTATACTTACATTTTTGAATTTTGATCTTTTCAGATTAACAACATGTGATACTCTCTTGTGATATTGGGCAGTGGCAACGAGATGATTTCACCCAACTGTAGGCTAATCCTATCTAATAAAAGAGTAATATGCAAATTGACCATCACTCCAACACACAAGATGGCTGCCCCCATGTGGTCAAAGATCCTGCCCCCATTTGGACACAAGATGGCCAGCAGGGGAGGGCAGTTGGGAGGGACCAGGCCTGCAAGGGAGGGCAGTTGGAGGCGATCAAGCCTGCAGGAGAGGGCAGTTAGGGGTGACCAGGCTGGCAGAGGAGGGAAGTAGGGGGTGACCAGGCCTGCAGGGGAGGGCAGTTAGGGGTGACCAGGCCTGCAGGGGAGGGCAATTAGGGGCAAACAGGCTAGCAGGGGAGCAGTTAGGCATCAATCAGGCTGGCAGGGGAGTGGTTAGGGGGTGATCAGGCTGGCAGGCAGAAGTGGTTAGGGGCAATCAGGCAGGCAGGCAGGCGAGCAGTTGGGAGCCAGTAGTCCTGGCTTGTGAGAGGGATGTAGGATCGGGCCTAAATGGGCAGTCAGACATCCCTCGAGGGATCCCAGATTGGAGAGGGTGCAGGCTGGGCTGAGGGACACACACCCTCGTGCACAAATTTCGTGCACCGGGCCCCTAGTGTACTATAAGTGTCCTGAGCACACTTAAGGTACGTTAGGCTAAGCTATGATATTTGTTAGATTAGGGGTATTAAATGCATTCTCAACTTACAATCTTTTCTACTTATGATGGTTTACTGAGATGTATCCCCAGTGAAAGTCGAAGAGCACATGCAGTTATTTTTGGCTTTGCTTTTCTCTACCATATGAAGGAGGAGGTCCTGTTAGTTCCAAGTTCTCTTTCAAACTATTCCATCACTTATTTGAATGCCTTCTATGAAAATAAGTACTATGCTAGGTGCCAAGAGAACTTTTAAAAAAAGATACAGTAATCTGGATAAAGATAAAAATCTGTACAAACTCAGAAATATAAAGACAAGAACAAAAAGTAGGCAGGGTCCTGAATAGATCTGTAAGTGCAATAAGCTGTTCTTCTGCCACTTCTCTCCCCCATATCACATTCTTTTCTGCCTTTTTTCCATCGTCTCGTATTATTTGCAATTACTAGCTAACACTCTCCAGACTTCCTTCTCATCTAGTCCTTCCATGGCCTCTATCCGTATTAAATTTTTTTAGGGGGGAGAGGGGTAAGGGGTTGGCCTATCTCAACTGCCTAGGTTGCCTGGAAGTAAACTGTAGCCTTTCACCTTCCTCCTCCCCGTCATGGGTGGTTCCACATGCTTCCTCCCAGAATGTTCAAACAGAAGATGCCACACAACCGAAAGATATTTTCCCCTTGCATCTGAACCAGAGATCCCCAAACTGATGTCCTACATTTTTCAACTTTTGCTACAAGCAGAATGAATTTTCTGTACCTTGCCCATAAATGATGCTGATCAGTATCTGCTTACATTCACCAGTAATAGTAAGACTTGGAGAAGTTTGAGTTGTTGTAATAGATTTATATTAAACTACCATTTTCCAAACTTATGTTCCACAGAACTCCAATTTTGTGGGTTTAATAGGTGTTATGGATGGGTTTTGGGTGAGCAAGGATTCTTTGGTCAAACATGCATGGAAAACATTGTGTTTTACAAAGTTAAATGAGTTTCTTTAGGATTGCTGATGGAGCCTCTAATATGCTAAAGTAAATCTCTTACAGGAGAGTATTAAGGAAATATCATGAGAAGCATTTATTATATAACAACCTTTAACTCCATATCTTTTTTTTTTTCAGAGTATGTTCTAGGCCTCAATTCCTCCTCTGTAAAATGAATACTTACCTCATTGGATTATTATGAGGATTATAAGTTAACACATGTAAACTGCAGGTTAAAAATATTTATGTTAAAATAAGGTATATTAAAATACATATTGATACATGTAAAATGCTTAGAACAATGCTAGGCACATAATAAGTACTCAATACTGTAATTATCACTACATTCCCTTATGCTGATATGTAACATGGCAACATTCCCAGGAAAGTGAAATGAGAAAACCTTTACTGTAGTAATTTCCACTGTTACTACCAACTGGATGGAACACATCGTCCCCTTGCCTGAAAGGCACTGCTTGAGGCTACAAGTAACAGAAAACATTTACAGAAATAATTGATATGTATCACGTAGTTATCAGTAAGAAATTTAAGAGCTTACAGAAAAAGAAGAAAGTCAAAAGGGTCTTAAAAATATTCTTCATTCCGAAAGGAAAAAGCCTTGAGTACTTTGAGTGCTGAGGCAGTCCAAATAATCAGCAGTCTCTGTTACATAGTAAGCACTCAATAAAAGTTTGATGAAAAACCTAAGAAATTAATGGATGAATGAATACTACCTTGAATAACTCAAATATTATTTCCAAATCACTATAAAACAACTGGGAAGTCCATTTTATTTTATTAGGTTCCCTCACTCTCCTTCACAGGTGTTTAATCTATATGGTATATGAAAATAGAAGAGTGGTTGCTATACTTTAAGAGGTATTAGAGGGCCTGGCCAGTGTGGCGCAGCGGTTGAGCATCAGCCCAGGAACCAGGAGGTCACTGGTTCGATTCCTGGTCAGGACACATGCCAGCATTTCGGGCTCGATGCCCAGTAGGGGCGCGTAGAAAGTAGCTGATGGATGAGGTCCTATCTCACTGATGTTTCTCTCTCCCTCCCCCTCTCTCTAAATATAAAAAAAAGAATATTTTTTTTTTTTAAAAAAAGATGTGTTAGAGGTATTTCATTGAATTTAATCTTCCAGGTGTGTCACAATCTAAAATCTGCTTTAAAAAAAAATAAAAAAAAAATTATAAAGGTACTATAACCATCACGCACAACGGTACTGTCTAGGTGATATCTATCTTGTAAAATATAGTGCATACCACCTCATATTTCTAATTTATAGAGGAATTTAGAATTTATAAATTTACACAGAAACCTATCTATCTCTACCTATCCATCTGGGCTGGTTTTAGAACTCTACAAAAATTTCTGAGAACTGACAAATGATCAGAAACAGGAAATTATGGTATAAGAATTAAGTAGGTCAGTAGAAGGAAAAAAATGTGCATTTTATAAAATCAATAAGGATCTTCCAATTATTTTTCTGGTAACAGTGATCTCAAATACTGCCAACTTTAAAATACCAGGATCCTACGGCTATGATCTCACAACAATATCACTATTTCTATCATCCAGTCTCTTCCTTTAATGAGTTTTTACTCTCTCCTCCTTCTCTCTCTCCTATCTGCATCTCTTCTCCCTCCCTGTCTTTCCCTTTCCTTCCTTCCTTCCTTCCTTCCTTCCTAATAAATAACCCAGTAATCCTCACATTAAAAAAATTCTAGAACAGGGGTCCGCAAACTATGGGCAAGGGACAAATATGGCTTGCTGCTCGTTTTGTATGGCAAATGACCAAGATGGCTTTTTACATTTTTAAAAGGTTATAAAATAAAACAAAGAAGAATATGTGTGATAAGAACCTTATGTGGCTTGCAAAGTCTAAAATATTTACTATCTGGACTTTTACAAAAATATTTGCTGGCTCTGCTCTAGGATGATATTTATCACAGCTTACTCAGTAATTCAGATAATTCACAGCAATGACAGTGCACAGTAAATAATTAAATTTTACAGTGGTAATTAGAACTCCATCATACATACCACTTAGTTCCAATTATGTTGTTTTTAGAATACTAGCACAGAACTCAGCACATTATAGAAGTTCAAATATCAAAGCTCTGCCTGCCTGAACAATAGTACTTCAGTTATGAAGCTAGTCTAAAGTGGTGGTATAGCCTGGATACAAGAAACCCTTCTCTCATGGTAGTTCAGATCAACTGATAAGTGAAGTAAGCTCTAACTATTTCTCGTATTACACATTCCCCCATATTCACTTAGCCAAAAGAAATAAAATAATTCTCCTTGATTTCTCTGAAGTCTATTCCAGGTGAGATACATATCTCAAAATCTTCAATGTGTTTTCTAATTACATTTTCTTAGAGTTCTCTCCAAGTATTCAAAATAAAACAAACTCAGTAACTTACTCCAGAGCAGGTCTCAGAACTCTGACTTTTAATGCTTCTAATATTCGATTTAACTCCACAAATGGTTCTTTCTGACTGGGGTCTACAGAAAGACCAGATTCCTGTGAAAAAAAAAAAAAGAACTGTTATTAGCACTAATCAGGATAAAGAGATACAGTAAAAGATATTCTAAATTTAATATGGGACAAACCTTAAAGATATTTCTTTTTAACATGTATTTGTATGGCAGAGACTGATGGTTGAGCCCTAGTATCATTCTTTCTCCTTTTCCAAAGTAGTAAGTTTAAGCTGGGCATATAACCATATGGAATAAAGCTGGGTATGACTACAAGATGTAAGTTCTGGCCAATGAAACATAAGCATGAATTCTTTGCCCCTTCCTGGAATCCAAAAGGTATTATAGAGTTTTCACTGGTGTCCTGCACCATGAGGACAGGGGACGCCCCAGAAATAGGAGAGCTACAAAGAGCCTAGGTCCCTAAGAGTCTCATGGGCACAGCTATACTGTATATGCTGTAGATGGCTTACTACCTCCTATTTCTGTGAAAGAAAAAAAACTTCATTTTTATTTAAACCATTAGTATTTTGGGTCTTTGTTATTTATAAACGAACTTAATACTAAATAACACAATTTAGAAAATTTATACGGACACATACACAATTCCCATAAGGTACAGAGAAAGACCCAAGTTATAGTTTAATCTGTTAAAACAGAAAAGGCTTATTGACCAACCTAACGTTATAACTACTTAGAGGTGCCAAATGTAAACTAAAAGCTTTAATTAAAGTGGTGCGATTTTGTATAACTTAGCATCAGTAGTTCAATAAATTTGGATTGCCAGGCCAAAAAAAAAAAAAAAAAGCTTAATGGTTTTGTTTACAGACTAGCTTTAAATTATTTAATTCTTATAGTCCTTAAACAAAAAATAGCACAAGGCAGCCAAGGGTAGAATTTGAATACACATAAATCTGGTACTGAATCCTACCCAGTTCCTTTACTAAGAAACCGTACGGCCTTGGGAAACTTACTGTTCGAGACCTCAGATTCCGGGAGAAATAATTTCCATCTCCCAGGATTGCAGGGAAAATTAAAGGCAGGGCTTGACTTGTGGTAAAGGGTCATATGTAGCAGCTGCTACCATTATGATTAGGTGGTATTTGGTAAACTGTTCTGAAATCCTTACACTTATGTCTAATAGAAAGAACAAATACTCATCTGAAATAAATTTTAGTTTGAAATTCATTTGATAAGCAAAATTCTACCAGCTGGGTCGGAAGAGAAGAGCAACCATAAATCTCTGTCCTTTTCTATATTAACCATCCCTATCAAAAGAGGAAATGAAGAAAGTAGTATCACTTCTGACCCCTTCACTGAGGACCTGGGACCAACGTTTTGGGGCAGGAATAAGGAAATACTTCAATTAAGAAGTTCTAGGGTTATCATTTTCACCAATTAAAAAAAGATTTCCTAGTAAAATGAGGTCAGCCCTGATAATTAAAATATTAAAAATCTAAGTATAGCTAGAAGACTCCGAAGCTCGAAGGCTGTTCTTTTTTATCTCCTTGCAGTTGGCACACTGTTACCTGGCAGAGCTCCTCAGCTACATCCAGCATTCCTTGTCGAAAGAAGTGCTCCACCATCACCTCATTGAGAAGCCGTTGGCTGTCTGCCTGCCAGCAGCCATCGATTCCCACGCTGCTAATGTCAGAGTCAAAATTCTGGGGGACGGGGGGAGATAAATAAATAAACAATTCATTAATTAATTAGGATGCATTACTGTATATGACTTTCAACCCATCTAAAAGAATGGCCTTCATTTCACTCTGAGATACCCCTAATAAGTACCCAATTCAAATTCATCTGTAGCCTATGACAGTAAGTAGTTTTTCCATTGCTCCTTTTAAAACTTGTCACTCTCATTGATTATTGTTGGAAGAGTAAAAAGGTAATATTTTAGAGAGCATCCTGCAAAAATATGTAAATTTAATGATTTATGTTAATAAATTGATTTTTTTACACTATACAACAGCAATTATTTTCAGATTGTGCCTGTAAAAGCATTTTCAACACAACATTGTCTAATAGGAAAAAAAAGCAAAAATCCATATGCTCAACATAGAATCAGTTAAATAATTTATGACACATCCCAACAACTGCAGTGCCAAGGTGGGGGATGGAGGTGGGAGCATGGCCAGGTGGTTAAGAGAGTAGGCTCTGTGGCCAATCTACCTGGGTTTGAATCCTGGTTCTATCTCCTACTAGCTGTGTGATCTTGACCAAATTATAAGGCCTTTGAGCCTCAGCTTCCTTACCTTAAGTAGAAAAAATTAACACTACCTCCCCATTTGGGCTGAATTGCATCCTCTCAAAATTCCTATGTTAATGAAACCCTAAATCCCAGTATAGATCATAAGTTAAAATGAGGTTTTTAGGGTTGGTCCTAATCCATTAAGATTGGTATCCTTATAAAAAGAGGAAATTAGGACACAGGCAGGTATAGAGGGAAGACCATATGCAATGGACTGAATGGCTGCATCCCTGCCCCCAAATTCCCGCACTGAAGGCCCAACTGCATGACTATTTGTCTGTGAGGAGGTGATAAAGGTTAAATGAAGTCATAAGGGTATGGACCTACTCTTAGAAGATAAGGAAGAAACACCAGCGTACAGTGTTTATGTTCTCTCTCTCTCTCTCCACCTCCCTCCCTTCCTCCTTCTCCCCACTCCTCCCCATCATATGATACAGGGAGAAGGCAGTCATCAGCATGTCAGAAAGGAGGTTGACCATCCTCAATAGGACATGAATCGGCTAGGACCTTGATCTTGGACTTCCCAGTCTCCAGAATTGTGAGGAGATAAGTTTTTGTTGTTTAAACCTCCCAGTCTGTGGTATTGTGTAATGGGAACACAAGCTGACTAAGAACCATGTGAAGATGCAGCAAGAAGATGGTTATCTATAAGCCAAGGAGAAAGGCCTCAGAAAAGCAACCCTGCTACCACCTTGATCTTGAACTTCCACTCTCCAGAATTGTGGGAAAATAAACATGTTTATGCCACCTAGTCTGTATAGCAGCCCTAGCAAATTAAAACACTCCCTTACTGGTTAAATAAAATGGTAGTTGCTACTATTCTAGTATTACCATTCACAATTAAAAGGTGAGGCTCATTACTGTGTATCCACTAACATGGAAAAATGTCCCTAATACCTTAGGCAAAAAAAATTAAAAACTTCTACAAAATTATGACCCCATTAAAAAAAATTTTTTTTTAAATTGATTTCAGGGAGGAAGGGAAAGGGAGAGACAGAAACAACAACGAGAGAATCGCTGCCTCCTGCACACCCCCTACTGAGGACTGAGCCCACTACTTGGGCATGTGATCTTTGAACCGTGATCTTTTGGTTCATAGGTTGATGCTCAGCCACTGAACCACACTAGCTGGGCGACCCCATTGTTTAAAAAAAAAAAAAAAAAAAAGAATACCTGCCCTGGCCAGTGTGCATAATGGTTAGTGCATCGATCGGCCCATGAACTGAAGGGTTGCAGGTCCAATCTCAGGTTGCAAGTTTGATCCCCAGCCTTGGTCGGTGCATGCGCAGGAGGCAAATGATGGATGTGTCTCTCACCTCTCTCTCTCTTTCCCCTTCCTCCCTCCTTTCCACTCTCTCTAAAAATCAATAGGAAAAATAACCTCAGGTGAGAATTAACAAAAATAAAATATACTGTACCTTCAAATATTTAGGGGGAAAAAAATCTAAAAGCATGTGCACAAAAGTATTAGTAGATTGCCAATGAAAACTACCATGCTCCACACAAAGAACAAAATTCTTTTCATAATAAACAAATTAACCCAGTTCTGGGTAAGATCAAGTAAACTCCACCTTGTCTCTACCACTGAATGCAGTTATAAAATCAGGACACAATAAATGGAGCAGCTATTTGGGGACACTAAAAAGTGAGGAGGAGTAAGTAGATTGAGGAAGCAGGTCACAGTGGTGATGAGTTTACTACTTTTCTCTCCCCAGTATCTCTCAGACTGGATGCAATGCAGCCAAAACCCAGAAATGGGCACCTGGAATTGAGTTCTGCCATAAGGAACAGGAAAGGGCTTTCCTACCATTCAGAGAATAGGGGGAATCACATGCTTTCCCCCACTCCCTCCCTCTTCTTTCACCTCTAGCTCAAGGCAGTCTGCAGGTATATTATTTTTCTATTGCAGCTTAAAACCACACAGGTTTATTTTTTCAATGTTTTTATTGATTTTTAGATAGAGAGGAAGGGAGAGGGGGAGAGAGATAGAAACATCAATGAGACACATCGATCTGCTGCCTCTTGCACACCCCCTACTGAGGACTGAGCCCGCAACCTGGGCATGTGCCCTGACCAGGAATAATAATGCTCAATCCACTGAGCCACACCAGCCAGGCAACAACACAATTTTATTACCTCACAGCTCTATAGGTCAGAAGTCTTTTATTCAAATGACTAAAGGAATGGGGATCTGAAGATGACAGAATGTATTATGAACTCAGGAATCTGCCAATAACTCCCTAAAGGTCTAAGTGCACCCTATGAGCAAGAATCATTGAGACTAATTACAAGAGTCCTCACAGATTTAGCAACCTCTTTCAATACAAATACAACGCTGAGATTTATACTTTCATTTAATGATTATTCTCCAATCCCATTAACTCCCAACCAATTTATCAGGTGTTTGTTCTGCAGGAAAGAAAGAAAACAACTTTGCCCTGGCCGGGTGGTTCAGTTAGCTGGAGCATCATCCTGTACACCAAAAAGTTTTGAGTTCAATCTCTGGTCAGGGCGCTTACGGGAGGCAACCAATCAATGTTTTATTTGGCAGTATGAATTAAAAGTCAGAATTTTAATAACTATCACCAGATCAAACTGCTCAGATCAAACAGAAGAATTCCTTCAAATCTTTCCTTTACATACCACAAGGATATTTTAATTATCTAGGAAACTCTAAAATATAGGTCTAATATTTCAACAAATTGAAACAGTTTTACAATAATGTTTTAAATCTTTTTAAAAAATATTTATTGTTGAGAGTATTACAGATGTCCCCACAATGATGCTTTTCATGTATCTTTATTTCCAATGGTAACTTTATGTACGTACCATTGTCACTACTATACAGGTAAGAAAAATCGTACAGGATATCCCCACTACATTAAAATGACATAACTTACCTCCTAGTCTTGGGAAATTCAACTAAAATGTATATAAGTAATGCATTTGATGAAAATTACTGAACTTCCTTCTATCATTCTGATATTCTAGTTAAAACCACTGAGGTAGATAAGTAAATCTTTTTCATAGATTATTTTCTGTTCACCTGTAGTAAAATTTAAAGTTAAAATTATAAAAAGAAGGTTGAAAAATGCAATACAGTGTCAGAATTCCTTTTGTTATAACTGCACGTTCTTACTATTGCATCAGAGCTAGGATCAGTTCCAGGTTCTGTTGCTAGGCGACGAAACTGGTTTGCAAGGCTGCCCAGAAAATCAGCAGCACTGCAAACCAGCCAAGAAGTGGCTAATGAAGAGAAATATCGATTATTAGCACTTCCATTTTACTATAGTTTTTCCTTTCAAAAAAAGAAAATTTGGAAAGATGTTCTTAAATCTGAAGTCAAGATTCAAAGAAGAATCAAAAGCAAAACACACATTCAAGGGTGTGTCTGCCTGGAGATGTTATGGCTTGGAAAGAGAAATCCAAGACACACTAGTTCATAAGTCATCCCATGTACTTCTAGCATCACTCACTTCTTTTTTAATCCTCACCAAGGATGTATTTTTGATTTTTTTTTTTTTAGAGAGGAAGGAAGGAGGGGGTGAGAAGAAGGGAGGGAGGGAAGGAGAGAGAGAGGGAGAAAGGGAGAGAGAGATCCATAGGAGAGTAATATCCATCAGTTGCCTCCTGCACACATCCCGACCCGCAACCTAGGTATGTACCCCAACCAGGAATTGAACCCGCAACCTTTCGGTGCACAAGACAATGCTCCAACCAACTAGCCATCCAGCAAGGGCAAGTCATTCACATTTTTTTAAAAAAATATATTTTATTGATATTTCACAGAGAGGAAGAGAGAGGGATAGAGAGCTAGAAACATCGATGAGAGAGAAACATGGATCAGCTGCCTCCTGCACACCTCCCACTGGGGATGTGCCCACAACCAAGGTACATGCCCTTGACCGGAATCGAACCCGGGACCTTTCAGTTCGCAGGCCGACGCTCTATCCACTGAGCCAAACCGGTTTCGGCAAGTCATTCACATTTTTGATGAATTAAAAGTTTTAAAATCTGAAAGCTGAAGCAGAGGAGGGGTAAATTTATGAAACTGTCTAAACAGACCATCCTGTTGCTTTAGCTATGACATGAGCATGTTTACAAACTGGTTAGACTTTAATGACTGGCTTTTTTGTTCACTATCCCAAACTAATCCATTTCTGAAATATACTATGAAATTATAATCATTGAGCACAATGATAACAGTACGTGACAAAATCCAGTATTTCGGGGTTTTTTTGCTTTTGTGTTTTAAAAAAAAAAAAAAAAAAAAATATATATATATATATATATATATATATATATATATATATATATTTTATTGATTTCAGAGAGGAAGGGAAAGAGACAGAAACATCAATGATGAGAGAGAATCATTGATCGGCCTCCCGCACACCCTACACTGGGGATCAAGCCAGCAATCTGGGCATGTGCCCTGACCAGGAATTGAACCGCAATCTCCTGGTTCATAGATCAACCGGCCAGGCCAGTATTTGCTTTAATCATAAGTGCCAATTCTTTAATACTGTAATTTTTTAAACTGCCCCATCTACTTCTGAAGAAAACTTGTTGGGCTACTATTGCACCTACCAGGAATCAATTTCCCTTCTAGGCATCCAGTTATTCTGGTTTAGGAGTGAGAGGTAATAACACACAGAATAATTAACAGAATAAAAAGATCTGTATTCTAGTTCTACTCAGTTTGAAATAACATCTATTTCACATATAACCCACAAAAGATTAGTCTCCAAAAGTTGTTTTTTTATTATAAATTCCTACCAATAAAAAAATAAAGACCAACAACCTAATATGAAGAAAATGGGCAGAAAATAAGCAAGAAACTCTCTAAAGGAGTAAATTCTAACAATCAAATATAGAAAAAGATGCTCAAAAGATGATGAAGGAGTTCAGCAGCTTGATTCATTGGTTAAGTATCGACCCATGAACCAAGAGGTTCCCAGTTCAATTCCTGGTCAGGGCACACAACTGGGTTATGGGCTTGATCCCCAGTATGGGGCATGCAGGAGGCATGATTGATGTGTTTCTCTCTCATCAATGTTTCTATCTCTTTATCCCTCTCTCTTCCTTTCTCTCTAAAATCAATAAAAGTATATTTAAAAAAAAAAAGATGATGAAGGAAACATAAATACAACTAGATACCATTTAATATCCATGTGATTAATTTAAAATTTTTAAAAAGCTGACAAAGTATACATGAGAATCTAAGAAACAGGAATTCATACATAAGGGTGAAATTGCAAATTGATTCAACCCTTTAGGGAAAAAGTTAGCAAGCCCAGTAAAGCTGATGATGAGGCACATGCCTTATGATGAAATAATCTATATTTACTAGCAGGCACAGACCAAACAGCAGTGCTTTGCAAACTATGGACTAGAAAATATATTTAGTAGTGTATCATAATCAGCATTTTTAGATACATTTTAGATGTAGATGCTACCTTTTCAGACATTCCATTGTATTATATTCATAGCTCTACTTTGATTTTCAAAGTTAAAAGCAGGTTTTTCCAGATCAAGAAAAGGGGGTGGGGAGGGGAGATAAAGCCAAATTGTTAAGCTTTTACTTTGTAAACAAAGAGGAGTAATATGGCAAGGTCAGATATAACAAACTACTCTGCTGGGCTTTAAGATCTTTAAAATTCTTCATAATGTAACCATCTGTCACACTTGCATCCTATCTTCTCACAATTATTTTGCATATTATTTTACACTAGTGGCCCAGTGCACAAAATTCGTGCACTTGGGGGTGGGAGGTCCCTTAGCCCATCCTCTCGCAATCCAGGAGCTCTCAGGGGATGTCTGACTAACAGCAGTTGAATATCCTTAGCGCGGCTGTGGAGGCTGGAGAGACTCCCGTCACCGCCACTGCACTCGCCAGCCACTGCACTCGCCAGCCGTGAGCCTGGCTTCTGGCTGAGCAGCACTCCCCCTGTGGGAGCGCATTGACCACCAGGGGGCAGCTCCTGTGTTGAGTGTCTGCCCCCTGGTGGTCAGTGCATGTGACCAGTCGTTATACCATTCAGTTGATTTGCATATTATGTTTTTATTATATAGGACTAGAGGCCCAGTGCACGAAATTTGTGCACGGGGGGTGGGGGAGCCCCTCAGCCCAACCTGCACCCTCGCCAATCTGTGAGCCCTCAGGGGATGTCCTACTGATGGCTTAGGCCCGCTCCCCACGGTTATCTGCTCTCTGCAGATCTGCCTGCTCGATGACACCACAGGCCCTAGTGTCTGCTCTCTGTGGGGGCCCTACTGTCTGCTCTCTGTGGAGGCCTACTTGCCCCTCACCGCGGCAAGGGCTAAAAGGACTGGAGGACTCCGGTGGGGCTGAGGGGACTGGGTGCCGCCATCTTTGTGACAGGGTGACAGTCAATTTGCATATTCCCTCTTTATTAGATAGGATATCTTTCCGTTCTGGTGAGCTGCTTCTATCTGAGCAAATTATAGAAATCTGCATGACTATTTTACTAATTCTCCCAAATATGGCACATACCTCTTACCATTTAGATGCACAGGAGAGAAATTCAGCTCACCTGGAATAATTCCCTCAAGAAATTCAAATTGAGAAAAACTCACAGTCTTAAAATCTGGGTTTTCATCCCAGTTCTTCCATTTGCTTTTCAGTTCTGTGATCTCAGGCAGGCTACTGAATCAGTCTTAGTTTTCACATCTAAATTTGCAGACAATAATCCCTACCTTACAAAGCCTTGGTAAAGACTAAATTAAATAAGGAACATGAAACTCTACCAGGACCTATGCCACTGTAAGCCTCCAATATACAGTAGCTGAATCTGAGAGGCAGGTCTTGCCACCAAATCTTCTATTCTACATTTAAAAGAATCCTCATTTTAAAAAACATAAATAAAAACAAAAATACAAAAGCATATTAACAAAGGAATTAATAACAAATTCATTAATTTATTAAAATCACTTGAATATAATTACAGACTGGATTAGTTTACACAGCTTAATAGGTGGAAGGTCCTTTCCCTTCTCAACCCAACCTGACTTGGATGACAAACCACACTAGCCATTTCATTTTATAGCCTCAGGCAAAAATGGGTCTGTACCAACTCCAGGTCTAGCAGGATTCTCAGGTCCTGCATCCTAACATAAGATCTGATTGCAAAGGTCCAGGCTCTCCTCTGAGGACTGAACTATATAATTCAACAAATAATTACCATTATCAACTAAATAATATCGTTTCATTCTGCTCAGAGCAGTAGTAATAAGAACAATACAGGCCCATAGCTTAGAGCTAATGATGTAATGCAGTGGTTCTCAACCTTTCTAATGCCGAGACCCTTTAATACAGTTCCTCATGTTGTGGTGACCCCCAACCATAAAATTATTTTCGTTGCTACTTCATAACTGTAATTTTGCTACTGTTAAGGAATCGTAATGTAAATATCTGTGTTTTCCGATGGTCTTAGGCTCTACAGCAGCGGTTCTCAACCTGACCGCGAGCAGGGTCGCCTAAGACCATCGGAAAACACATATTTACATTACGATTCCTTAACAGTAGCAAAATTACAGTTATGAAGTAGCAACGAAAATAATTTTATGGTTGGGGGTCACCACAACATGAGGAACTGTATTAAAGGGTAGCGGCATTAGAAAGGTTGAGAACCACTGATGTAATGTGACAGCAGAGAAAGCAAAACTCATCTTCTCTTTTGAGAATGCTCTTCAGACTGAAAAAGGCAAGACCAATGTTGTTTCTCAGACACTGAAGCCAAATACAAGTGGAGAGGCCCAGAGAGCACCCAGCTGCTTGTAGGAGTCAGGACTCTTGGTTGCTACAAAAGGAAATCTCTTTTGCCCAAACAAGCCGGGTTTATAGAAAGGCTCTGGTAACTAGGGTCTTTCAGATTCTCGCAAGGGCTACTGATCACTCCTAGGCTCACACATTCCAGACCTTCTTTCTCTAAGAGCTCTACTAAGAAAGATACCAGGGAAAGACCTTGAGACACCCATTCTACAACAAATAAATGTGGTCAAGCAACAATTGTGGCCTTGCAAATATTTGGACACATTGTCTACTACTTTTCTTGGATTACTAGCTACTAATTCTGAGGGGAGCGGATTTAGCTTGATGTTTTATTTTATTTTTAGGAAACATGTTATGTTCTTGGCTTTTTAATCACTGTTGTCTCTTTATAACTTTGTTAATTATACCTTTTCAATAATTCTAAAAATTCCACCCAAAATATATATCAAAGTATCTTTCTAGATTTCAGAAATGAGCAATTTTTCTTCTTAAGCAGAGTGAATTTTCTATCATTTTTATTTCCTTTTTCCTTTCATTAATAGTAACATCTCTCTACTACATAAGGATTTATCCATTACATTAATAACTTTAGAGCTAGTACACATCTGACCCCACCCACACAGTCTACCTAAATTACTATTTAAGGCTAAACTCAAGACATTATCTCCCACTGGTATCCTTTTTCTCCTCCCATACCCCAACCATACCTACATAAAAGGCTATATATAAACTGCTCACCAGAACTACCTTAAAATATTCTATATTTCACTTTTTATAGCATTACTCCATTTGCTTTTTAAGAGTCAGCATTTGGCCCTAGTCGGTTTGGCTCAATGGATAGAACTGAAGGGTCCCGGGTTTGATTCCGGCCAGGGACACACGCCTGGGTTGCAGGCTCGATCCCCAGCAGGGGGTGTGCAGGAGGCAGCCGATCAATGATTCTCTCTCATCATTGATGTTTCTATCTCTCTATCCCTCTCCCTTCCTCTTTAAAATCAATAAAAATGTATTTAAAAAAAAAAAAAAAAAAAAAGAGCCAGCATTTGCCTTACCAATGTAGATGCTCCATCTAGTGGCAGAAGATCAGTTAGGGCAGGGGTAGGCAAACTTTTTGACTCGAGGGCCACAATGGGTTCTTAAACTGGACCGGAGGGCCGGAACAAAAGCATGGATGGAGTGTTTGTGTGAACTAATATAAATTCAAAGTAAAGGAGCGGAGGGGAGAGCAAGAGAACCCTCCGCTCTTTCGGCTCCGCGGGCCGGATAGAACAGCCGAACGGGCCGGATCCGGCCCGCGGGCCGTAGTTTGCCCACGGCTGAGTTAGGGCAATGTGGTTTTAAAAATATTTTTAACCATTATTTTCCCCCTTAAAACATTACCAACCCTGAAATTCCTAATTTCCTAACCTTGGTTGCAGGTTCGATCCCTGACCTGGGTTGGGGCACATGCTGAAGGCAAAGGGAACGTGCAGGAAACAAGCAATTGATGTGTCTCTCTCACATCAGTGTTTCTCTTTCTTCCCCCTCCTCTCCCTCCCTTGCTTCCACTCTCTAAAAAAAGATAAATGGAAAAAATATCCTCAGTTGAGGATTAAAACAATAAAAATAAAATGCCCTAAACAGGAGAGAGTTCTACATTTTCTTAAAATGGGGGAGAAAATTAAAAATAGACTAACAGATGATTTGTTTTTACCAAAAAAACTGCCACGGGCCCTGGTCAGTATGCTCTGTGGTTAGAGAATCAGCCCACAGACCGAAGGGTCATGGGTTCGATTCCTGGTCAAGGTCATGTACCTGGGTTGCAGGCTTGATTCCCTGGCTCGGGTTGGGCACATGCAGGAGGTAACCAATTGATGTTATCTGTCTGTCTCTCTCTCTTTCCCCCCTCCCCCTCCTCTCTCCTCTCCACTCCTCTAAAAATCAGTGGGAAACTATCCTCGGGTGAGGATTAAAAACAAATTTGCCACAGAACCCAATAGCTGATACTATGTGTTTTAAACAGTGATTAAACTGTGCACATCTGAAAATAGTCAACACATTAAAGCAGAAATCTTCAACGTTTTATGTTTATAATAAAAAGCCATGAAACACCTTGGTTAATACCACAAACTTCTTTTCTGCTTACATTTTCAGAGAAGTGATAACTAGAGAATTTTAGAACACAAGAAGCATTTAAACACTAAAGGAAAAAACATCATTTAGCAAATTTACTGAAGTTCCTCACTCAGAACCAACCAGCTCACAATGGAGTCATAGTTTCTTTGCTTGTCCTCCTCTTGGGAGGGTGGGAACAAGTGTCCATGGTGCTCGCAGGCTGCTGAACAGCATTCCAGCTTATTGCTCAAGTCAGTTTGTTGTGGTTTGTAAAGGCTTGTGTCACAATGGCTTCAGCTTCATCCTGTTTTCACCACCCATCCACATAAGTCTACCCAGCCTTTATAACAGGTGGCCCTGAAAGCTTGTACAAATTGACTAGGTCAAAACTAAAGAAAAAAAAAAGGCTTTACAAGTCAATGGTGTTTTATATGACAACAGCCTACACAGAATTCCTCGTCTATGTGAGAAGCTCGTGCACAATGTCCAGGCTGTTCTAGGGGGTAACAGCTTCCTCCACAGCTGAGGCCAAGTAGATGCCAAAAAAAAAAAAAAAAAAAAAAAAAAAAAATTGAGAAAGAATGCACTAAAAGATGTTAGAGACCTGGGCTAAGAGATCCAGGGTGTATGTGTGTGTGTGCACTCTAAGACTATAATTCACTAAATACTGATCAGTATCAACTTAGTAACATCATTTCATATACTAATGGATCAGAAGAATCTAGGTCACCTAGAAATTAAACTACTTTCACAAGAACATAAAAGTACCAAAATGAAAAATTACTTGAAAAGGTCCTTGCAACTTCCAAGTACATAAAAAAAAATGTCCTCAAAAGAGAAATGAGTAAATTAAAGTATATAATTAGGAACATTCACCTCAAACCCATCTCCACACCAATTGCCAGAATTTAGATTATGCACTATGTGTTCCTTTGGTATCCATTCTCAAAGAGGTACTGCCATTTCTAGCACCAAATACATTTAAATGCTTTGTCTCGAAGATTAGCCAAAATATCTGACAACCCTTATGAATATGTGTAAAGATTTGCTAGATCAGTGGCAGGCATGCTCAGCAAATTGCCAGTAGGGGGGACAAGAGTAAAAGAGGGTCCAGATGACAATTATGATCAGACAACAGACGCACACTGGGAAAAGAAGAAACCAGTGGTAGAATGCTAGGCTGGTGACTCTGCCCAAATGCTCCTGATCCTGGGAGCCAGTAGTCCACACACTGGAGGTGGTTGCTAAGGCTGTCCCGCCTATTCCCACAATCTGTGATCTCTTCTCAGATACTTTTTCTGACTGGCTGCTTTGGGAGCTTCAGCTCTTCTCACTCTCATGGCATCTTCTGGTCCTTCTGTCCCACCCTCCATCATAACTGCAGGCAACATGGTGGTCAAGCAAATCTTGACCACCTCACGGGGGTTGAACCATCAAAGTCACTAGAATGCCTTGGCCACTGGCAGCCACTGAAATCTGAGGCTTCCTAATAAACACCACCAAATTACTTCACCCTAGAGAAACTGAGGGTTTTCTCTAGGATGCCTCACCACCATTCAAGTAAGTCCTGGGGCTAATACACAGCAATAATCACTTCAGGTAACTGAAGACTTCCAATGCCATTGCCCAGGAAGGTCTGATGCCAAAGCCTGCTCCCAAGCTGTGTTCACTCCCTCGGAGTTACCAAACAGGCATTACAGCCTCAAAGCTGTATCAGAGAACAGGCACTGCTTTCCCATCCTTTGCTGGCAACAGCCATCGCTGATCCAGAAATGGGGCTGCTGCCACCAACACCACTTCTCTGACTTCTTTTGCTGAGTTAAAGCCCTCAGCACTATGAAAAGTCACTAACACTTCTGTAAGTCACCGCTACCCAGAGTTCCCAGAGCCCTGCCACTCATGGTCCTGACATACTGCACCTACCAGTTAATGATATCTCCTTAGAAGCATACAGTTCTGACTTAGGCTGCCTCAAGTTTAGCCTTCAATACTACTGTTCCATAGGAAAATTTCTAACAGGTTTATCCACGAGTTAGAGCCATTCTCTGGATTCCATGAGTTTCTATCTACATTACAGATATTGCTCTTGTGTACAGACTAAGCAACTCACAGGACTGGTTACAAAATGACTTTGCTACAAAGAGTTCTCCCCAAAAGTTCTTCCTACTGTCCCAGAATTTTGCAATGTGTGAACAAAAATGTCCATAACCAATCACAAACTTCCCAGTGGCTGAAGTGGTCAGAAGTATCACACCTTAGGCCACTTCTCTTAAGCCCTATGAACTTTAGCACTGGCCCAGGGCTAGAAATGATAATTGCTTAGAAGTAAGCCACTAAGTCAAAGATTCAAGAGATTCTATAAGAAAAATCACCCAACACAAAAATCACCCAACACAAAAATCACCCAACACAAAAATCACCCAACACAAGTGATGGGCCTTGCTGGCTAGAAAACAACTCATTCACACATAAAAGCAACCTGGAGCAAAGCAATTAGCATGCACACAGAAAGACAACAAGAGTTAGGATGGTACAGGGGAGATGAATACAAGGGTTGTTTTCTCTTTTTTAAAATGTTTTATTGATTGAGAGAGAGAGAGAGAGAGAGAGAGAGAGAGAGAAAGGAAGGGATAGAGAGTTAGAAACATCAATGAGAGAGAAACATCAACTGGCTGCCTCCTGCACGCCCCCCACTGAGTATGGAGCCCGCAACCTGGGCATGTGCCCCAACCTGGAACCAAACTGGTGACCTCTTGGTTCATGGGTCTACGATCAACCACTGAGCCAGGCCACAGGGTGTTTTCTTAATTATCCCATAACACAGATGGAGTCATAGCCAGGAAATCACTCAGGAAGTAGGAAAAGTTACTTCTGTAAACAAACTCCTTCATAGTAAGTTAAACATTTCTTAAAACTTATTTGCTGTATTCATATAAGCAAATGGATAAATAACAAGGCTATAAATGGAAGTATTTTTTGGGTTGTTTTTATTTTTAAATAATAGCAACAGGGAATTAAGAATAGCAACAGGGAATTAAGAATAGTAAAAAAAAAACACAACGATCTGCAAAGTTATTAAAAGCAGGAATGAAAGGAACACCATAGAATAATTTGAGAAAGTTAATGTTTTCAAAGCAGTTACGGGAAATGAAGGATGATGCTTAACAATACCAAACACTCCCTTCAACACCATACCTTATCAATGGCTTTTCCAACCCGAGAAACACTGCTGTGGATGTCTTTGTGGTCTGAGGCCAATTTTTGAACAGTATCCTTTATCCTTTTACAGCACTGTGTCAATACAAGTGAAAGTGTCCCTGACAACTCAGCATCTTGGCCTATAAAAAAAAAAAAAAAAAAAAAGAGGGGGAAAAGATTGGTTACAAGAACAAACCCAAAGATGGCACGTTTCAAACAGGCCCTTCGGACTGAAAATGGAAGTGAAGAAAATTCAGAGCGTTACCTTAATATTTTTTATTTTATGGAATACATAAGAAAAATTTTTCATGAAATAAACCGCTTTTGTAGTTACTGAAGTCAGCATAAACTGGGAATAATATTTCCAAGGCATTTTTCAGAAAATATCTCAATAAGCTCATTTATTCAATCTGCTTAAACTGTTCGACTCATATTCAAAACATTTTGATTGTTACTAAATTTCCTAAAGAGAGATTATTTAGTCTAAATGTTTTATATTCTATATAAAGAAACAGAAGAAAAAGTAAACTCCTTTGGAAATCATGATGTGCAGAAATAAGTGAACGTGACCACAGCGCTGAGTCTGCTCTCCTTAGAAAGGCATGCTTGCAAGGTTGACCCTTGGCTGGCATCTGGGAACTTGAACTTCAGGAAGGTTCCCACCACTCTAACGAAAAGAATGGCTCACTGTGCCTAAACTGATGGTACAATGTGGTTTACTCTAAACTCCTACTTTCCTCCAGAGTTCGGAATTTTGGTATATGGTAGGCAGAGGAAGCCCAGATGACCAGTTCCTAACAAAACACCCTCACTCAGTACAATGTCTCTAATGAGCTTCCCTGGTAGAAAACACTTCACACTTACAATTTGATGCTGGAGGAATTAAATGTGTCCTGTGTGACCCCACTGCAAGAGGACTCTTAGAAGATTGCTCCTGGGTTCCTAGGCTATGCCCCATGCATCCTTCCCTGAGCAGATTTTGCTTTATACCCTTCTGCTGGAATAAATCTTGGCCATGAGTGTAACTACTTGTTGAGTCCTGTTTGTCCTCCTAGTGGTCAATGAACACTAGAGATGCCATCAAGGGGACTTTTGACTCACACGATAAGTGAATTGAAATTTACTATGGTTTATATCCTCTTTGCCTGTGCTACCTCCTCAGGAAAAGGGGAGAAGAAGGGAGCCTTTAGAGGATTGGTTCTCAACCTTCCTAATGCCGCGACCCTTTAATACCGTTCCTCATGTTGTGGTGACCCCCAACCATGTAACTATTTTCGTTGCTACTTCATAACTGTAATTTTGCTACTGTTATGAATCGTAATGTAAATATCTGTGTTTTCCGATGGTCTTAGGCAACCCCTATGAAAGGGGTTGCAACCCACAGGTTGAGAACCGCTGTCAGGGGTCGCCTAAGACCATCGGAAAACACATATTTACATTACGATTCATAACAGTAGCAAAATTACAGTTATGAAGTAGCAACGAAAATAGTTACATGGTTGGGGGTCACCATAACATGAGGAACGGTATTAAAGGGTCGCGGCATTAGGAAGGTTGAGAACCACTGCTTTAGAGGAAGAGAAGACAAATTAGGTTATATTTGTCAATTACCTCAATTATCTACATATCGCCACCTGCATGCAAAAGGCCTGGCTTCTGAAATCCTACTCAATATTACAAAGCAGTGGTTCTTAAACTTTTATTTGCATCACCTGGAGACCTAGTTAAACCAGTAGTTGGACCTCATTTCCAGAGTTTCTAATTCAAGAAGTCTGGGAGGATGGGGCCCAAAAATTTGAACAAGAACAAGCTCAAAAGTACAGTAGCCCTAGTATGTGCATTCATTCAACTATTTTTTGTTGAGCACTCATTATGTGATATGGCAGTAAAACAAAACCACCAAAAATCCCCACCCTAAACTTACCTTCTGGTGAACAAGATAAACAATACACAAAATAAGTCAATTATATAGTATGACAAAAGATTATGGGGATTTAGGAGTACAAATTGGTAGTTACAAAAGAGCCATGGAGATGTAAAATATAACACAGGGGATACAGTTAGTAATCCTATGTAATAAAAAGGTAATATGCAAATTGACTGTCAAGCCCTCACACAAGATGGCCACCCCCATGCGGTCACAAGATGGCCGCCACAAGATGGCCGGCAGGGGAGGGCAGTTGTGGGCGACTGGGCCTGCAGGGGAGGGCAGCTGGGGGTGACAAAGCCCGCAGGGGAGGGCAGTTAGGGGCGGCCAGCCCAGCAGGGGAGGGCAGTTAGGGGCGACCAGGCCGGCAGGGGAGGGCAGTTGGGGGGGACCAGGCCTTCAGGGAGGGCAGTTAGGGGCGACCATGCTGGCAGGGGAGGGTAGTTGGGGGGGACCAGGCATGCAGGGGAGGGCAGTTGGGGGTGACCAGGCCTGCAGGGGAGGGCAGTTAGGGGTGACCAGGCCGGCAGGGGAGGGCAGTGGGGGCAATTGGACTGGCAAGGGAGGGCAGTTGGGGGCAATTGGGCTGACAGCGGAGCAGTTAGGCATCGATCAGGCTGGCAGGGGAGTGGTTAGGGGGTGATCAGGCTGGCAGGCAGAAGTGGTTAGGGGAAATCAGGCAGGCAGGCAGGCGAGCAGTTGGGAGCCAGCAGTCCTGGATTGTGAGAGGGATGTCCGACAGGGATTGGGCCTAAACGGGCAGTCAGACATCCCTCAAGGGGTCCCAGATTGGAGAGGGTGCAGGCTGGGCTGAGGGTCACCACCCCCCCAGTGTACGAATTTCATGCACTGGGCCTCTAGTCTTGTAATAACTATGTATGATGTCAGATGGGTACTAGATTTATCAGGGTGATCACTTCGTAGGTTATATAAATGTCTAATCACTATGTTGTACTCCTGAAAATAATATAACATTGCATGTCAACTGTAATTGGAAAAAAATTACTTAAAGAAAACAAACTTTTATAGCCCTCGCTGGTGTGGTTCAGTTTGTTGGGCATCATCTGGTGCACTGAAAAGTTGCCAGTTCAGTTCTTGGTCAGGGCACATGCCCAGGTTGTGGGCTTTATCCCTGGTAGGGGGCTGGATATACAAATTTGTGAGTCACTGGCATGTGACTAAATGAAATTACCTAGTGAGTCAGTGCAGAAAGAAGTAGTAAAAGGAGCAAGTCCAAGGAACTAACTCCAAGTTTACGAGACCAGGATGAAGTGGAAATGAAAAAGAACAAGCCCGACCGGTGCAGCTTGGTGGGTGAGCGTCAACCTATGAACCAGGAGGTCATGGTTTGATTCCTGGTCAGGGCACATGCCCAGGTTGCAGGCTCAATCCCCAGCAGGGAGGGGGAGGGGTGTACAGAGGTAGCTAATCAATGATTTTTTCTCATCATTGATGTTTCTCTTTCTCCCTCTCCATTCCTCTCTGAAATCAATAAAAATATTTTTTTAAAAGAACAACAACAAAGACTACTGAAACACTAACTGTGACATAAGAGGAAAATCAAGAAAGCATGGTGTTGGGAAAGCCAAGTGAAGAAAACATATCAAGGAAGAGGGAGTAACCAACTGTGTTAAATGCACTGCTATGTCAGGTAAATGGTGGACTGAGAACTGACCACTGGATTTAAAATGTGGATGTTATCAGTTAACATGACAAGAACAGTTTCTCTAGAGTTTTAAGAAAATAAATCCTAGAAGGCTGCAGGGACTGTGAAGTCGGAATATAAAAAATCAGACTCAATGACAACCACTGAAGAAGTAAAAAGCATATAGTGCCTATTAGGGGCCCAGTGCACAAATTCATGCACCTTGAAAGGAACTGTGAGTCGCGAGGCTACGGTGGGCACAGGGATGGGTCTCGGTCCATCCTCTGCACCCCAACCTGGACCCTCCCGCCACAGCCAACATCCCATCTGCTGGCAGCCCCTCTCCCGCTGCCACCGCTCCCAAGCGCTGACAGCATCCCACTCATACCAGCTGACGGCGCAGAGCGATTGGGGCTGGTGCCAGCAGCGGGTGCAAGTGGGGCTGGCGCCGTCAGTGGGTGTGAGTAGCGACTGCTGCTCTAATCGCCCCTCAGGAGCAGGGGGAGGTGGAGAAGCTCTGAGGGGCGGTTGAGGCCAGTAGCGGCTTCTCACACCCACTGATGGCACCAAGCGACCAGGCCCGGCACTGGGCGCCACCCGCGGGTGCGAGCAGTGGCTCCAGCGCCGGCAGCAGGTACAAGCGGGGCCAGTGCCAGCAGCAGATGTGAATGCTGGGCAGGACCGTGGCGCGCGGAAGTAAAGAATTTTCACTAAGCACCAAAGGCTCGCCCCGATGACTGACCGGTGCCCTGCCTTGGTCTGGCACCCCTGCTCACTTGCTCCATCATCCTGCTGTGGCCGACACCTGCCATTTTTGCGCTCTGCCTCCTGCTGCCATTGTTCTGCCGTTTGGTTTATTTGCATTTTAGGGTTTTATATATATAGATAAGGTGCCCAATCCAATATGGGGTAGCCAAAATAGAAATTGCCCTTATCTCTAAGTACAATTGCACAAAGGATGTATCAGGTGCTTCCTACTTCTAACAACGTAATTTATGCTAAGAGGAGACGTGGTAATTCAGGCAAAAAATAATTAAATTGGACTTCAATAAAACTAAAATCTTCTGAGTTTCAAACACTACCAAGTGAAAAGACAACCCACAGAATGGGAGAAAATATTTGCAAATCATATATCACACAAGAGCTTAACATCCGGAATATATAAATAACGCTTACAACTCAAAAATAACAAGACAATTTTTAAAACTGAGCTAAGACTTTGAATAGACATTTTTTCCAAAGAAGTTGCACAAATAACCAGTAAGCACAGGGAAAGATGCTCTACATCATTAGTCAGTGGGGAAATGCAAATCAAAACTATAATGAGAGCCCTGCAAGTGTGGCTCAGTGACTAAGCATGACCCTATGAACCAGGTGATCATGGTTCAATTCCTGGTTAGGGCACATGCCTGGATTGGGGGCTCTATCCCCAATGGGGGGAATGCAGAAAGCAGATGATCAATGATTCTCTCCTATCATTCATGTTTCTATCTCTCTCTCCCTCTCCCTTCCTCTCTGAAATCAATAAAAAATATATATATATATTTAAAACTATGAGAAAGCCCTGGCCAGTTTGGCTCAGTGGATAGAGCATCAGACTGCGGACTGAAGGGTCCCAGATTCGATTCTGGTCAAGGGCACATGCCCGGGTCGTGGGCTCGATCCCCAGCTGGGGGCGTGCAGGAGGCAGCCGATCAACGATTCTCATCATTGATGTTTCTCTCTCTCTCCCTCTCCCTTCCTCTCTGAAATCAATAAAAAAATAAAAAAATAAAAGAATGAGCTCCTTAAAAAAAAGACAAAAAACTATGAGAAACTACTTCAGACCCACTGGGATAGCTACACTGAAAAAGATGGATGACAACAAGAAGCGTTGGCAAGGAAGTAGAGAATTTAAGAAACCTCACCCATTGCTAGATTGTAAAATGATGCAGCTGCTATAGAAACACTTTTACAGTTCCTCAGAAAGTTAAACATAGTTATCATACAACCCAGGAATTCCACCCCTAAGTATATACCCAAGATAACTGAACACATATGTCCACACACAAAGTTGTACATGAAGCATTATTCAAAACAGCCAGAAGTGGAAACCATCCAAATGATTAATGAATAAACAAAATGTGGTATATCCATACAATGGAATATTATTCAACCGAAAAAAGAAACAAAGTACTGATACACGCTACAACATGGATGAACCCTGAAAACATGATATTAAGTAAGCCATATACAAAAGGCCACATATTATGTGATTCTATATATGACTTGTCCAGAATAGGCAAATCTACAGACAGAAGTAGATTTGTGGTTGCCAAGGGGCTAAGGAAGAGGGGGAATGGAGAGTGGCTGCTAATGAAAATGTTCTGGTTATGGCTGTACAACTCTGAAAATACTAAAAGCTAGTTAATTGTATACTTTAAAAGGGTGAAATTTATGATATGTGAACTATAGCTCAATTTTTAAAAAAAACTTTATTTTATTTTTTTTTAAAGTTCTTTGCCCATTTTATTTTATTTTATTTTATTTTATTTTAATATATTTTATTGATATTTCACAGAGAGGAAGGGAGAGGGATAGAGAGCTAGAAACATCGATGAGAGAGAAACATCGATCAGCTGCCTCCTGCACACCTCCCACTGAGGATGTGCCCGCAACCAAGGTACATGCCCTTGACCGGAATCGAACCCGGGACCTTCCAGTCCGCAGGCTGACGCTCTATCCACTGAGCCAAACCGGTTTTGGCTAAAAAAAAAACTTTAAAAAGCAAGCCATAACTCCTATCCATCCAGACATGTTTGTTTCTACAGTCAATAGACAACAAAGTAAACAACAGATTAAAGAACATAAAAGCAGAGACCAAACTACAAGAGAGGGGTTAATTGGAATTTAACAACTGTAATTCAATGCCCCAACCTTGACATCCATAGATATTTTCAAATCTTAACAACTTACGTATCTGGGTTTTGATGTCACTATTATCTCTTCTTCCTTTACCATCTACAAGTCCCTATAGTTTTTGGTTTTCAAGTTTATAAATGATACTAGTAATATAATTAATTAACACTGAGAGTTCTTGGTATGCCCCAAGAAAAACAATTTCTACAAAGTATCTGGAAGCACAAGAAAAGTATAATAATCTGACAGAGAACCCTGGGAAAACCCTATTCAGAGAGAAAGAGTCCACTAATGCGTTTTCAGTGGAAAGCAGCCAAAGGTAAAAACTGGTTTGAAAATCACTGTAGTAACCAAACTGAGTGAAACCAAACTTCAGTCCTAAAGAGAGCGTTCTAATGGTCTGCTGATTTCTCTGTCTGAAAACAAAACCTGCTTCTAGGAGAACCTTTCTGTGAAAGAAATCTAACTGGATTCAGTTCCTAGAAGTAAAGTTGGGGGTGGGGGGTGTTACTGTGACAGCCGTCTTTACCATAACTAAACTAGATCTGAAGGGAAACACTGGAATCCAGGTTGGCCGCTGTGGTGGTCACTTTTTACCCAGGATGAAGTCCTGTTTTTTTTTCAATGTAATAAACCTCCCTGGACTCTGGCCCCTACATAATAATGAAAGAAATAGTTCTGAGACAGTGCTCATCACTTCCAGTCACCACAATATTTTATATACAGCAGGTTTAGGTTTACAACAAAATTGAGAGGGAGGTACAGAGATTTCCCATACACTTTGTCCCCACACAGGCATAGCCTCCCCAATTATCAACACTTTCTGTTATTTTTTGCAAAGGACAAACTTACACTGACACATCATACCCAACATCTACAGTTTACCTTAGGGCTCACTCTGGGTGTTGCACATTCTATGGGTTTTGACAAATGTACAGACAAAGGTATATCCTTCATTATAATATCATACAGAGCATTTTCACGGCCCGAAAAATCCTGTGCCCTGCTTATTTATCTCTCCCGCCCACCCTATTCCTGGCAACTGCTGATCTTTTTATTGCCTCCATAGTTCTGCATTTCTCAGAATGTCAAGTAGTGGTATCACACAGATAGCCTTTTCAGGCTGTGCTCTTTCACTCAGTAATATGCATTTTCAATATACATCAATTTTCATATAAAACACATTCACAAAATAGAGCCACCGCAGTTATACTAAGGTAAGTTTCTTCTCTCTTCCAAATAATGACCCCCCCCCCCCAAAAAAAGAAAAAAACAGCTTTAAACTTGGAATGAGAATTTATAGGCTTGTGTTTTGAGCCAGTTTCCTTGATTGTAAAAGAAAATTATCCTAAGGTTTAAAAAAATGAAATTCACCTCAACCTTAATACATAATGTTTTCCTATAAAAGGGTATTCCAAGCCAGAATGTAGGAAGGTAGAACATAAGGGGTGTCTCGGTCTCACAAAGTGAAAAATCCTAAAATTCCTAGTTATACAGTAGTTTTGTAAATAATATTCAATACAGTTTAGTATTTTGTATGTGTGTGCCTATCTATATATATTTATGCATGTGTGGGGACAAAGTGTATGGGAAATCTCTGTACCTCCCTCTCAATTTTGTTGTAAACCTAAACCTGCTGTATATAAAATATTGTGGTGACTGGAAGTGATGAGCACTGTCTCAGAACTATTTCTTTCATTATTATGTAGGGGCCAGAGTCCAGGGAGGTTTATTACATTGAAAAAAAACAGGACTTCATCCTGGGTAAAAAGTGACCACCACAGCGGCCAACCTGGATTCCAGTGTTTCCCTTCAGATCTAGTTTAGTTATGGTAGTTTTGTAAATAATATTCAATACAGTTTAGCATTTTGTATGTGTGTGCATGTCTATATATATTTATATAGACATACACACACACACACACACACACACACACACACGGGAGTTCAATTATTTTCCTACATTACTGATCACATAGTTTAAGAAAATCATATGTCCAACCATGTAACAAGATTTACTTATCATTTTAGGCCATTTAATACAATCAGGAAAATACATCATTACAACTGAAAACTATGTTTCTCATCCTTACTATTTGCATTTTCAATTTTGTTTAATACTTGTATTTATGATATGGGTAGGGGACCTCAAATAATTGTACACACACTGTTAAAGACAGTGTTGCTAAAACGAAACAGCTGGTTGATAGCACTGCAATGCTGTAGCTTGATATGTTTGCACATTGGCAGATAATCATTCATTTTAATTTGGTCTATAAAAAGCAACTTAGAAGTGTCAGTCACACCAAGAAGTACATGCTGCCTAAAAGTCAAGCACATGAGATGAGACCAACTATAATTGAGAGCCCTCTATAAAAAATGGTGAGGCACGACACAGAAAGGTATTGCTATGATGATAATTATTCAGGTTTCCAAAAAGGCTGAAAACCTTACTACGTAGGACTAGAATATTTTGGTATAAATAGATAACATGATACCCCAGAAATCACTAATACCTGACTTATCATTGTGAAGAATATCCTGGAAGCAGGAAACAATTTTAATATACAAGTTTATAAATATTACATATATTACATTTCAGCTCTTTTGAGTTATTAAAAGTTAACCCCCCCCCCCAAAAAAAAAGTTAACTCCACTTTCAGAAAATGGAACAGAGAGCTTACTTACATCTGGAATTAAGTGAAAAGCAAAATGGTACACACTCTTGATGTACATAAATACAAAGAACCCCATTTAGTAAACATAATCCTAACTGTACCTAAAAGAAAACTTAGATCTCACAGAGGAAAGAATACACTCCAGAGACCATTCTATGTCAGTTCCTTTAAAAAAAAAAAATGTAAAATAGAAAAAGACAAAGGATTAGGCATCACTAAGAAAGCAACAAGGGAAAAAATTTTCTACCTTATCACATTCTTATAAAAAAAATTTTTTATACCTTAAAATAAACAAAATGAAACCAAAGTCAACACAGGAAGAAAAAAAAAACACTAAAGTCAAAAGAAAGGGAGAACCATGACATTTAGATGGAATGAACATTTACTGAGCACTGAATGCATGTGTCAACAGTGTTCAGGGTACATACTGGGTTCTAGACAGATTAAGAAATTTAGGATGGGAGTACAAGAAGACCAAGATAAGAGTCTAAGATAGAGTCTAAAAGAACTGTTGATAAGGTGAGCATGGATATGCTTGCAAAGTAATAAAATACAAAAACTTGAAAAGGTAAGGTTGGTATTAAAAATTAATACAAGACCATATCATACTGTGAGTAGCAAACTAAACTGTGGCCTATTAAAGTTTTATGCTTCTCATGAGCTATCTCAGCACCTAGGACACAGTAGCTGCTCAAAAGAGACTTAAGAGTGGGAAGGAAAAGGCATAAATAGAACATGCTTCTTTTTCTTCTACAGGCAGTACACACTGAAAACAAAACAAACTTTTTTCAGTATATTAACAGCTAGCAAATCTGTCGGTCAACTCCTGACAGAAGAGAACAGTGGATTTTAATAGGTATTGTGATCCACTGCACCAAATCAGACTAGTGTGCTGCAAAACCAAGCATGGAGGGGGGTGGGGAGGGAGTTTATATTTAAGAGCTAAATTACATGGTACAGACTAATAGTGCTCCTGAAGCAGAGAGCTAGACCAGAATGACTGGCAGAAGGAAGAAAAGGTAATGAACAACATAAACTGATGAACAAAAACAGATCCAGAGACAGAGAAGCATCAATCAGACTGTCAAACCTGAGAAGGAAGGCAGGGGAGGGTGGGGTAAGGGGGAGAGATCAACCAAAGGACTTATATGCATGCATATAAGCCTAACCAATGGACACAGACACCAGGGGGGTGAGGGGGAGGGGGACGCAATGGGGGGATAAGGACACATATGTAATATCTTAATCAATAAAGAAATTTAAAAAATAATAAAGATGAGAGTACTATAAAAAAGAAAAGGAGGCTTCAAAAAGGAGACTAGGCCCTAGCTGGTAAGGGTCCCGGGTTCAATTCCGGTCAAGGGCACATGCCTGGGTTACAGGCTCGATCCCCAGTAGGGGGTGTGCAGGAGGCAACTGATCAATGATTCTCTCTCATCACTGATATTTCTCTCTCTCTCTCCCTCTCCCTTCCTTCTGAAATCAATAAAAATATATTTGGAAAAAAAAAGACTAGGAGACAAGAACTGGAGAGAGAAAGACGAAAAAGAGGATGTACGTGCAAGTTTTTAAATGCTAGACAGTCTGACTTTAAAGCGCCTACTCACTCCCTTCAATTTCAAAATGTAGAGAATTATTTTTAGGCATCTCTTTTTATCTTTGAAATAAATGGCTGAACCCCATAAGGTTTACTTTAGCATTTAAATGGGGCTTTCATATTTAAAAACCAAACTCAAATTTCTACCTTCCCCTCTCCTAAACTTCCTTTTTACTTCCTGGTTCCACCTGCCTCTCAGGCTCAAAACCTTAGATTAACCTGGCCAGTGTTGCTCAGTGGTTGAGCTTCGACCCATGAATCAGGAGGTCACGGTTGATTCCTGGTCAGGGCACATGCACAGATTTCAATTCAATTCCCAGTATAGGGCCTGCAGGAGGTAGCAGATCAATGATTCTCTCTATCACTGATGTTTCTATCACTCTCTCCCTTTCTCTCTAACATCAATAAAAAATCACATTAAAAAAACACACACCTCAGATTAACCTTTGATTTTTCTAGCCCTTCTATCACACTCTGCCAGACTCCATCCATTCCATGTACCAAGTCCTGGAAATTTCTTTCTTCAAGAATTCTATGTGAGGTGTTGATTTGTATGATACCTTTTGGTGTACAGGATGATGCTCCAACAAACTGAGCCATCCAGCTGGGGCTGTCAAATTTTTTTTTTAACAACTTTCTCACTTCTCAGTTAAAAGAACAAAACAAAAACTATTTGGTGGAGAGAGACAAAATGGCGGCAGAATAGACGGACGTGTCCTGAGCCTTGTCCCGGAGCAAATAGAGGGAGCAGCTGAAACGAGTGGAATCCAGCCCGAATTGGCGAAGGAGGAGCAGCTGGTGAGACAGTTTGCAGCCGTGAAGGGGAGAGATCCCCCCCCCCCCATAAAGAAACGATTCCTTTATTAACTTTTGGTCAAGAATATGTTTGTATATTTTCAGAAAACAACTCCAAGACCATGTGGATTCCTGCAACAGAGAGGAATTGACAGGTCTGCTCCAACCAGGAAGACAAGAGGAGAAACAGTCCAGAGATGGAAGACGCTGACGACGCCTTGCCACGCTAGCAGTCAGCAGCTGTGCATCGCAGCAGGATGCCTAGGACCAAACCAGGGAGGGTCGGACCTGCATTGCCACCATGTGCCCACCATCCAAATATCATTGCTGACATGTACACATAAGGAACTGTTTGACATTGAAACGGGGACTCAGAACTGTTGGACATTGAAATTGGGACTCAAACATTTTTTGTTATATGTTTATTTCTAGTCTGCAGAGGCAAGATTTTTTAAAGGAAAGAAATGGGGAAAAATAGATACAGAGGCAAAGAAGCATTGAACAGACTGTCAAACTACAGCAGGAAGGCAGGGGAGGTTGTGGGGGGGCTGTAGGAGATCAACCGAAGGACTTGCACGCGTGCATATAAGCATAACCAATGGATACAAGACACTGGGGGGTGGGGGGCAGGTAAAGGCATGTACTGGGGGGTAGGAGAGGCCGGGCGGAGGTCAATGGGGGGGGGGAAAAAAGGAGACATATGTACTACTATTTGTAATACTTCAAACAATTAAAAAAAAAAGAATTCTATGCATGAGTTCCCTTCATATCTCTACACTCATATACAGGGCCCTAGTTCATCTGATCTTAATCTTAACTAGTCTTGCCAAACCTCACTCCCCACTGCAACCAACTTAAATGCTGCTGATAATTGTTCTCTGGTAATACCTTTCCCTGTTCAAAAAGCCCTTCCCAACCCAAGTCATTCAATACTTTCCCCTAGTCCCATGGTCAGAAAACTACATGCCGCTCTTTGGCCCCTTGAGTGTGGCTCTTCCACAAAATACCACGGCCTGGGCGAGTCTATTTTGAAGAAGTGGGGTTAGAATAAGTTTAAGTTTAAAAAATTTGGCTCTCAAAAGAAATTTCAATCGTTGTACTGTTGATATTTGGCTCTGTTGACTAATGAGTTTGCCGACCACTGCCCTAGTCTACTACTTTCCCTGGTATCCATGACTATATAAAACCTATTACAACTTAATCTTCATTCTTTTACCTCATTTCTCCTCACCCTGGTCCTCCACTGTTCCCAGAATGCCTCTTGTCCTCTCACTCCTCTGCACCTTTGTTCTTACCAACTACTTCTCCTGGCACCCCCTCTTATCTTCCTACTACCCACATTCAGCCTCTCTACTGAAACTTACCACACGTCAGAAGAGTCTCGTCTCAAATCTTACCCCTTCTTGTCTGTACCACTCAATCAGCACTTGGCCTATATACAGAAGCTCCTTTACTTACGTTGGGGTTATTAAGTTGAAAATATTGTAAGTAGAAAATGCATTTAATACATCTACCCTACTAAGCATCATAGCTTTAGCCTAGCCTACCTTAAACATGCTCTGAAGACTTACATCAAGTGTTTACCCTAGTGCTGGCATGGCTGAGTGGAGCTGGGGCTTGCTGCCATTGTCCAGTATCATGTATCGTACCATATATCACCAGCCCAGAGAAGATCAAAATTTAAAACTTAAAGTATGGTTTCTATTGAATGCTTATCATTTTTACACCATAGTAAAGTCAGAAAATCGTAAGTCAAACCACTGTAAGTTGGGAACTGTCTGTATATGGTCTTGCATTACAAGGATTGTTTGTGTTTGTTAAAAACATGCCAGTCTCATCCCTAACTAGAGCTTGAGAATGATTGCTTGTCCTCTGTAACTCTCAAAAAACAGACTATCAGGGGTGGGCAAACTTTTTGACTCGAGGGCCACAATGGGTTCTTAAACTGGACCGGAGGGCCGGAACAAAACCATGGATGGAGTGTTTGTGTGAACTAATATAAATTCAAAGTAAAGGAGCGGAGGGGAGAGCAAGAGAACCCTCCGCTCTTTCAGCTCCGCGGGCCAGATAGAACAGCCGAATGGGCCGGATCCGGCCCGCGGGCCGTAGTTTGCCCACAGCTGGCTAGTTCCACATATAATTGGTGATTAACTACTATTTGACCAGATGCTCTCAAGTTCTCTTAAATACCCCTCCTCCCCAAGCAGTTCTTTCCAAGGGTTTCTTCTCTTCCCATTTCTCTGAACTGCTAATATTTGTACCAACCAGAAGCACTGTTCTATATTGAGCCATGGCCTTGGTTTTTGCCCCTCTCAAACATAAAAGTCTGATTGCGTTATGCCACTAAAGTTTCTTGAAGACTCTGTTTCTTATACGCTTTGAGTATCATTATAATATTAAGCAGACAGATCCCTGGTCACAGAATGGTATTTAATATACACCAGTAATAAATACATCTAAAGAGTCAAAGCATCTCCATTAAAACAGTGCTTAACACAGATTAAAGGCACAGACCTTCAAAATAACAAACATACTTTGTTTTACAGATTTCAAAGCCAGTTCACAACGATTATCTATTTTATTCCCATAACTCTGTGATATAAATTATCAGTTTACTGAAAAGGAAACAGACTAGGCAAGATTGTACAACCAGCTTTGGCCAGTGTTGCTCAGTGGTTAGAGTGTCCACCCATCACCAAAAGGTCTCGGGTTTGATTCCCAGTCAAGGGCATGTACCTGGGTTGCGGGTTCATTCTCCACCCCATTGGGGTATGTTCAGAAGGCAACCAGTCCATGTGTTTCTCTCACATCAATGTTTCTCTCTCCCCGTCCCTCCCTTCCACTCTCTCTGAAAAGCAATAGACAAAATATCCTCGTGTGAGGATTAACAACAAAAAGATTACAGAACCAGTAAAAGGCAGAGCAAAGACTCAAACTCATATCTCCTGAGCTCAAGGGCAAAAGTGTGTTTTACTCCACCAAGTGCAGGCTCATCTTATCTCCTTAATTGGCCTCCAAGCTCCTGGAGGACTGCGGCCTTTTTTTCTTAAAAAATAAGTCTCTCCCAAATAGAAAAAATAATAAGTCTCTCCTTATCTCCACCCAAATGTCTTTATATATCAGTAAGACAGTAAATCTATATGAATTCCACAAATATTGAAAACTTATCAAAGTAATACACGGTGCTCTAGTATAAAAAGAAATTACTATTCAGGCCTTAATTTCAAGTGAAGAAAGGCTCCAAACAGTGTTCCCAAAGAATCATTGAGAGCTCAGCTGAGCAATCACCAAGCCCAAATAAGGTGAAAGCATATTTCTAAAAGCTTCAAGTCCTGCCGGAGACTCTAGTGACCCAGGGGTCCTCAAACTGCGGCCCGCGGGCCACATGCGGCCCGCCGAGAACATTTATCCGGCCCACCGCGTGCCGCTGCCTGTCCTGCTTAGCAGCCAACTCGTCCCGGGCCCACAGTGCGCATAGGAATTTGTTCATAGTGGTTTTTTTTAAACTATAGTCCGGCCCTCCAACGGTCTGAGGGACAGTGAACTGGCCCCCTGTTTAAAAAGTTTGAGGACCCCTGCTAGTCCCTATTCTTGAGGCATCAGGCTAGCACCTAATCTAAGAGGAAGGCCAGAGTTTCCACCACGCTTCTACAAATTATTGGAGCTTTCTAAGAAACGCCCAGTTAGAGATCATCTCCTGGTATCTACCAACTTCTGGGAGTTAATGGAGTACCACAGGGCTCCAAGTACACACCTCAGAGTCAGGGCCCTCCACAACTCTCCCCTAAAATGCCTTTTTGGGGTGATTTTCAAATATTTTACAGATGAATAAGCAGGACACCAAATAAAAACAAGTCAGTTTTAATACCCCAAGTGAATAGTTTGCTACAACACCATTTTCACCATCCTAATAACAGAATAAAACATGAAAACAATGGAAATTTGTCTATTAGCTGTAATGTGATACTATCACAGCAGTGCTGGCAAGTTTCTCCTTGTTATTATCTGAAATTATAAACTACTTAAAAGATAAAATAACCTTAGGAAAATAATTTTATCATGTTAAGTATTGCAGTGATGTCAAATAAGTTCCCAAAGGTAACATGAATCAAGTTGTTTTCTTTAGTCTACAGATTGTCATACTAACAATTCAGTATTTGAATTATACAAACATTATAGTGAGGAAGCAAGGCAAAAACTGAGAAATAAAGGTTGGGCTACTCAGAAAACATCTCAAAGATGTTTTGATGTAACTGCCATTGATGTAACTCATATAATGTAACAATGATAATACAAGAATGGGCAAAAGTGAGTACTCGAAGTTTATTGTTATTATTATATTATTTTCCATACAAGTAACTGTAAACCTACTTTGCCCAACCCTGTATATATCTATAATAGACACCTATCCCTTCTATCCCTTTTGTCTTGGGTGCAAGTTGTTCTTTCTAGAACTCTGTACTCTCGTTGATCAACAATGGATCACATGATCACACATCTACTGACACATGGTAAGAAAGTACAGACCAAGAAGGCCAATGGACTCCGTGCCCTGACCCCAGTTACTGATTCAGGGAGAGGCTTATATGACCCAAACAAGACAAGAAGGATATTTCCTGGTAATTTTGTTGGAAATGCAGACAAAAAACACGTTCCTGTCTTTAGGGACCCCAGCCGTAAGGACGACATGAGCTCAACTGCACATCTTGACCTCCACATGGAGAAAGCTCCTTTGAGAAAAAACCAACCACGGAAAGCACAGCTGAGAACAGAACAGAAGTCCTGTCTTTACAACATCCTTTGTGCCCCTGAAGCCAGCCTGGCTTAACCTCAGCCTAGTTATGAGTCAACAAATTCCGTTTTAATTTAAACGATTCTGCCCTCTGCAACCAAAAGAATTATGGGTAACATACTAGTGTGAATGAGTAAGGTGCCTAATAACAAAGAATTACCTCCTAAATGAACCTGGAAAGGAATGGCTAACAAAGTTAAATCTGCTTCTAAACCCACTAGAAACACCAACAATGACCTATTCTGACCATCTAAAATAGCTCAAGTAGTTTGGTTACTAGTCTATTCTCCTCTTAGAGTATTTGAACAATGGCTACTGTTATCCACCCAAACTCTGCTGGCCTACTTATTTGCTACTTTCCAGATTAGATATTAAACTAGATATCGAATTTTATTTACTCAATTCAAAATTTGGTCATTATTCTCATAACAGTATCCTTTATACCAATCACAGAAATAAAAAAAAATGTGACCACCATAACTTGTTTTTTCTTTCATGCTTAATTGCCTACTTGCCTACTCATTTGCCACCCTCAAATTACTTTAAACAAAGAAAAAGAAAAAAGAAACAGTTCTTCTGCAAATAATAACTAAATTCTCTTTGATTCACCAAAGAAATAAATAAAGATCGAGGATCATGGTTTAAAAGAGTTTTACTACCAGGAGTCAGACCACAAACCACACAAAAAGGAATTTTAGAAAGTTCCCACAAATAAAGCTGTCTCTCTACCAACGTGCAAACTGAGATAATACTAAGCCTAAATCACAGTAAGTAGAATTACATGTCCAGTGCCTCAAAGTAAAAATAATGACAAATTATTATTTACCTGCATTCTCTTAAATTTTTTTCTGGAAATAAGCATCTTTGTGAGGTAGCCAATTAAGTGGTCAATGAATAAGAAGGGGGGAGGTTTTACTGGGTATCCTTTTTTGTCATTTGAGTTCATATCATTTGAATGTACTATTTACTCCAAATAAATAAAATTTAAATTTAGAAAATCCTTGAGAATCACTTTCAGAAACCACGTTAGAACTCCCTTTAATAATAGCCTAAAACTAATAATAAAAAATACTGTACAGCCCAGCAGGCATGGCTCAGTGGTTGAGTCTCAACCTATGAACCAGAAGGTCTCGGTTCAATTCCCAGTCAGAGCACATACCCAGGTTGTGGGCTCGATCCCCAGTGTGGGGTGTGCAGGAGGCAGCCAATTGATGATTCTCTCTCATCACTGATGTTTCTATCTCTCTCTCTCCCTCTTCCTCTCTGAAATCACTAAAAATATTTTTTTAAAATACTCTACAGACTTTACTCTTACAAAGGTTGTAATTTTCCCAAATACACTTTAAACATGTCATAAAACTGCTTGTCTATTCTTTAATCAAAAGTGAATTTAGAATATCAGCAATACAAGCTATATAATTCTTTTCTATATAATTCTTTTCTGTTGTCCCTTACACCACAAATGAAAATATATATTTGCCAATAGAAAAAAAGTGCTAAAAAGCATATAAATAATCACAAATAAAATCACCAAAATTTATCCATACTATTTATCTGTCAATCAATGGTTGTCCAAAGTGTGGTTCCCATACCATTGATGTGAATGGTGCTTTTACCTGTATGTAAAATATTTTAATAATTATGAACTTATTTTTAATATGTAGTTTATTATACCGAACACACCAAACCTATGACTTCACAAACATCACTGCCTAGAATGAGGACAAATCTACTTAAGTTAAATCATGAATCCATCTGAAAAATAAGAGTGCATATGTGTGAGTGAAGTTTGAGAAGCACCAGTGCATTATCCAAATTATATCAAAAGCACAGTAAGAAAGATCAAACAGCACCTACTGAATCTTAAATTAGACCAAACTTTACTTACAGGAAAACTCTCATTAAAAGGCTGGTACAACTAAAGGGCAACAGTGCTCTCCACTTCCCTCAGAGTTGGGTAAGTTAAGATAACCTAAAGTTTAATTAAAATGATTAAGGAAAAGAATCAGGGCTCAGTACAATCCTTGAACTTGTGGCAAATTAAGCTAAAAAAATGATAGTTCTTTTCCAGACCAACACCGTCTATATACATCTTCAGCCACCAGTAAACATTAAGCCCTGGACCTGATCTTCATTAGCCCTTCTTTGCTTTTGCTTTATCTCTCATGACCAAAACCAAACTCAGCAGACCCTCCCCAGGATTCCCAGCCTACTCCACCTCCATTCCCCTTCACAGGCAACCATCTAGGTCTGCTCCTTGTTCCATATTAACATTTCAACTCCTACCCCCACTATGGTTGCAGGTTGCTTCTTCCCAGGAGCTCAAAAGTGTTGCGGTGTCCAGAATGAGATGTTGTTAAGACTCCCTACCCAGGGACTAACACTTACTCTCATCTGAAAGCCATCTGGGAAAGGAAGGTGTAGAATAATGAAGGAGAGAAGGAAGAGAGGAAGACAGAGCTCCAGGAGCGCCAATGCCCTCATCTCAGCGGCCACAAGTACCTGCATTTCACCCCAGCTACCATACGTTCCTATACATAAATTTCTGTCCAGCCTACGATTTGAAAAGGCCCCCATCCCAATATCCTGAATAAGCCTATTAAATAAGGTCCTAGACATCTTGATCAGAAGGAATCATCACTGTGACTATTTTAATGTAAGCATAAACAGATCTTTAATGTTACTTAAAAAAAAAAACACAACCTTCTCAACCAGCTACCAGAAGTTAACTTTGACTAAGTGTCTGCCTCCAGGGCCTAGGGCAATACTGAAATAACCCAGATAAAATACCTTCTATAGAAAATGTGTTTGCTAAAAAAGAAAACAAATAAAAACTCGATTAAGGCAAATAACTAAAAACTTCTTCCACAATTTGCTTCAGGAAGAATTATTTACCTGCTCTTCCCCAGTCTCAGCACTGGCTACACTAGGAGGGCTGACCAGTTTAATTCAGCTAATTCTATAGGAATCATGTCAGCGCGAAGAGCTGCTTCCACATAACAGTCAAATTATGAAGTTGCAGGAGCCACTGTTTAACCCACAGCTAAGAATAACACTCGACTAATTTAAAAAATAAAGAAAGAAGAAGAAAGTGAGTCCCAGCCAAGGATGTGGAGCAGGGGAAGAAAAAGGGTCCAACGCAATTCGCCCCTTCGGGGCGGGGCAAAGGGCACCCATCCGGGAGGGCAGCAGTTTGCAGGTGCGGCGGCCGACCCCACGCGCGTTTAACATGGCTGAAGCACGAGGGTCCGGGATAGGCTTCTGCACGGATTCGCGCTCACTCTTAATTAACAACGAGGTCGGGCAGGTTCGAGGCAAAGCGGACAAGACGAGGAGGAAAAGTCACAGGGGACTGAGGGTCTCGCACCTCGGGGAGGCGGGGAACGAACTCCGAGGGCACCCCTCCCGACACCCCGGGGCCTGGGGGGCGCGGGCGGTGAGCCGGGCCCCGCGCGCTCACCCGGGCCGCCCTACCGTGGCTCTGCAGGATCTCGTGCTTGAGGCCGCCCGTGTAGTCGATGAGCTCCTCCAGGCCGCGCTCGCACAGCTGCCCGTAGCCCGAGAACTTGTGCAGCACCTTCTCCAGCTCGCGCTCCACAGTCACGCACTGATCCATCTCGGAGGCGGCGGCGGCGCTCGGCTCTCCGGCGCCCGGGCGTCCACAGCCGTTCGACCCGGGCCCGGCCGAGGCCGCGTCCTCCGCCTTGTCCCCCAGGCGGGCGGCGCGGGCGGCTGAGGCGACGGGCACGCTAGCCCCGGCGCCGGGGAAGCCCCGCGAAGCCCGTGCCCGGTTGCCCCATGGCGCACGGCCTCTGGCGCGTCGCAATTGCGCCGGCTTGCTGCCCCACCCGGCCCCGCGTCTCGGTCCCCGCTCGCTGCGTTCGGCTACCCGCCGATTGTTTTTGTTTTCACGGGAACCGGCCGATGACCTGGTTCTCCTGGGCGGCACCAAAAGCCGCCGACCCGAGATGGGGGGCGGGGGGGTGGAGGGAAGAAGCCACCCCAGCGAGGGAAGGAGGCGGCACGGGCCGTACCAAGAGCACCCGCGAGGGGGAGCAGCCCGGCGAGCGAGGGCGGAGAAAGGCGGGCGTCCGCTCGCGCTGCCGCTCTACAGGTGAGGGCCGTACCACGCGGGAAGTGTGTGCGGGAGAGGTCGAGGGTGGAGCCAGGACCCAATTGGTCCAAGGAGCTAAATAGGGAACTTTGGGGACAGCCCCAGCGCTCTGACAGCGCTACAATTACGCGCTTCGTAAACAAGAAGGTGGAAACCGTTCCCAACCACTCCTTCCAGAAACCGGGCGAACGAACCTATGGGAGCGAGGAATACGGAGGAACCAACGTGCTCCAATCCCGAGCCGAGGCGTAAACCTCCAGCCAATCAGGGTCTAGAGGCCAAACCAATAGTCTTGCTGTTGGAGGGGCTGACTTGGAGAGCAAACCGGAAAGCAAATGGTTTCTGCAAAGCCATGAGATAAAACAAGATAGAAATGAAAAGGTCTATTTTCCATGGGAGTTCTTCCTAGCCATCCGTTAGTCCATCTCCCTGTCACTCGGGGGTACTGTCATTTCCGAAGTTTTATTACACGAACTCACCGCCGCGGTCGAAAACCCAAGCCAGGCCGGGCAGGGGGCGCCTACTAGAATTAAAGGCGAGGTGATGGGGGCGCCGTGGCTGGAGCTACGTGCCGGCCGCGCGGGATCCCTGCCAGGAAAGTCTAGGCGCGGCGGGCGGTACTGACGCCTGCGACACCACTAGGTCCCATTCTGCACCCCCAACCCCCACGGGCCTCTGCCCTTTGGCCCAGGTCCTGGAACCTTTCCTGATGGGTTGCCTCACCCCCTTGCCATGCACCCGCAGCTTCGTGGAATGGAAACTCGTGCAAAAGCCGGACAGCCTGGCCTCTTTCTCTTAGGTGCCTTAGTCCACTGAATCGGATCGACTTCCCCCTTTGTGTAACTCCTTCCCCTGATTTGGTGTCGTCTCCAACCTCCCCTTGTTCCCTAAGCTTCATGCAGTTGCACCAACCTTAACGTAGATTCTATAGTCCAACTAGTACTGCCTCAGGGCCTCTGCGCTCTTATCCTTTTCCTTGGCCAGGAAAACTTCCACCTTTCCCCTCCTAAAGTTCTCAGCTCATTTGACCTCCCCCCGCCAGAGGGTCCTCCCCTGACCACACTAATATAGCTTCTACTCTCTCGCACACCCTCCTCCACTGCTGTATCATATTTATTATAATAGTAGTGGCCCAATGCACGAAATTCGCCCGAGTAGGCCTTCGCAGCCCCAGCAGCTGTCTCCATAACAGGGCTGCATCCGGTCTAATTAGCATATTATGCTTTTGTTATTATAGGTAAATTATATCACTAATTTTATTATTTTCTCACCACTTATTAAATCTGAAGTGATTTGATTCATTTATTCGCTTGCTTTATTTTTTTTCTGTCTGCGCCTCATCCATAAAAGCTCCATGAAAGCAGGCCCCTAACTGTCTTATTCTGTGCCTAGAACAGAGTTTGGCAGCATAATAGACGATCTTTTTATTTAATTACAACAAAACCTTTTTGAGCTCCAATTTCCATTTTTATAGTTGGAATTAATAATACTTCCTAAGATTCTTAGGAAAATTAAGTGAAATAACATATATAAACTAGAGGCCCGGTGCAGGAATTCATGCACCAGTGGGATCCCTTGCCTGGCCTGCAGGATCGGGTCGAAACAGGTTCTCCAACATCCCCCAAGGGGTCCTGGATTGCAAGAGGGCGCAGGCCAGGCTGAGGGACCCCACCAGTGCATGATCGGACTGGGGAGGGACGTGGGAGGTTGGCCAGCCCAGGGAGGGATTGTGGGAGGGCTCCAGGGCCTGTCTGGCCATCTCACTCAGTCCCAAAGGGCTGGATCCCAGCAGCAAGCTAAACTACCAGTCAGAGCATCTGCCCCCCTGGTGGTCAGTGCATGTCATAGCGAGCGGTTGAGCAGCCTCAGCATATCATTAGCATATTACACTTTGATTGACTGAAAGGCCAACTGGTCAACCAGACACTTAGCATATTAGACTTTTATTATATAGGGTGCCCATAATATGCACATGATAGTCACAGGATAAATTGTGGTGGCGGTGTTTGTTAATGATTGTAAGTCCCCATTTAGCCTTCTTAGATGGATGGTTTTATCCCCAGGTTATATCCTCAACCTTCTCTTTTCCCTTTACCTACTGTCTTGGGAGAAAAAATTACAATTGACCCTTTCCAGCCCTGATCTGCTTCATAAACTCCAACTTCACATTCCCTCCAACCAGCAAGACATCATCATCCAGAGGACTGGTTACCTCCAATCAACATGCCAAAAGCAGAATTTGTATTTCCCCTCCAAAACCAACTTTCCTCTACTTGACGCCTCAGTTTTTGTCAGCATTGCCTTAACTCTTCCAGGTTTCTTTGCCACTTCTTCATCCTCATCTTTAACTGTAGGATTCTTTCTTTTAAAAAAATATATATATTTTATTGATTTTTTACAGAGAAGAAGGGAGAGGGATAGAGAGTCAGAAACATCAATGAGAGAAACATCGATCAGCTGCCTCCTGCACACCCCTCAATGGGGATGTGCCCACAACCAAGGTACATGCCCTCGACTGGAATCGAACCCGGGACCCTTCAGTCCACAGGCCGACGCTCTATCCACTGAGCCAAACTGGTCAGGGCACCTGTAGGATTCTTGAAAACCTTTTCTCTATCAGATTGCTCAACTCCACTAAACTATTTCCATTGCCACCCATCTACATCCTTTTCACTATCTCTTTGCTAAGTCAGTTGCCTTCATTCACCCCAGAATCATTGGTGTTCCCCAGGATTCTGTCCTCATGAGTATCCCTAGAGATAAAGATTGTCTCATTCCCTTTTTCATTCACCCTTCCTCTGTAGTCAGTCATCAAGTTCTATTGAGTGTAACTTCCTAATGTCTTCAGTGGGGCTCTTTAATTTCTACCTCCTCACCTTTATTAGTACCTTTGACATGTCTCCAAGATTATAATTGTTTCACTTATCTGCCTTTGATCTCTTACCCTTTATAGGGCCACCAAATGCATCTTCATTTCCCTGAAAAGGTTGTTATAATTAGAGGCCTGGCCAGTGTGTGTCAGTTGGTTGCAGCCTCGTCCCACCACTGGAAGGTCATGTGTTTGATTTACAGTCAGAGCACATACCTAGGTTGAGAGTGGTCGGGGCGTGTACCGCAGGCAACTGAGTGATGTTTCTCTCTTCTCTCTTCTCTGTCTCTCTGTCTCTCTTTCTCTCTCTCTCTATTTCTCTTTTTCCCCCTCTCTCTTCTCTTTCTCTTTCTCTCTGCCATTTTCCCTCTCTAAAATCAATTAAAAATAATAATTACATGAGATAATATATGTAATCCACTCAATAATGCCTGGCACATGGTAAGAACTATTATCCATTGATCAGAAATAATTATACAAATACCATTGTTATGTTGTACATATGAAACTAATGTTATATGTCAATTATACCTCAGTTTTTTAAGAAAAAGAAGTAACAAATGACTTCCCATTCTAGCTCTCAGATGTATGGTCTGTACAAGTGTAACAACCCATCATAATTCCTCATCCAAACACTGGGCACTTTCACACACCCGTGTACAAACACTTTCATACTTTCAGTGTGAATTGAGCATAACTCATTTATGCTTTTTCTTCTCCTGGAATGCTTTTCTTTATTAGCTATTCAAATCCTCCCCTTTCATAAAGTAACAGGAAAAGTCCTACCTTAACTTTTATACCTCGAGCGTGGCCTGCACTCTTCAGTATGGTAATTACTAATTATATATATAGCTATTTAAATTAAATCCAAAGTTCAATACCTCAGTCATACTAACCATATTTCAAGTACTCAGGAACCACATGTGGCTAGTGGCTACTGTGCCAATCAGCACAGAAGGAACATTTCCATCACGGTAGAAAGTTCTATTAAACAGTGCAGACCTAAACCATGACTACACAGTAAAGTTAGCAGCCACTCCTTGAACTGCTTCTAGTACTTCTCTATGTTAAGTCATTTAATGCCTAGGTCAGTGGTCGGCAAACTCATTAGTCAACAGAGCCAAATATCAACAGGACAACGGTTGAAATTTCTTTTGAGAGCCAAATTTTTTAAACTTAAACTTCTTCTAACGCCGCTTCTTCAAAATAGACTTGCCCAGGCTGTGGTATTTTGTGGAAGAGCCACACTCAAGGGGCCAAAGAGCCGCATGTGGCTCGCGAGCCACGGTTTGCCGACCACTGGCCTAGGTGAACACTGCCCCTCTATTTTTTGTTAACTTTTTTAATATTTGCCTTAGCTCAATTCGATTGTTAGCTCCTGGGTCAGGGCTGACTTTTCTTTTTTATCCCCATAATTTAATTAGCATAGAAAAAGTGTTAAAGGAAAGAGAATAGACAAGTAAGAGAAGAGGCCTCAAATTTAACAGGGAAGAAAAAATAGTACCTGTATGAGCAGAAATCTTTGTGTTCCCTCCTTCATTTATACCGGCCTTTTTCACCCAGTGCATAATTGCTTCAAGCCTAAACCTTGATTTGTCAGAGAAGGTCTCTTGAAATAAGAGGGGGAAAATTTAGTTTTCAGAGCAACTATAAATTATATTGTTATGATCGTCTTTCAGTACACAACGAAAAAGAATTTACACACACAACACAAGCACCACTCCAATATCAAATGGACTCCTGCCCACATTCTGTTCAATCTGGAGAACCGTTCATTTGCAATCATTCTGGACCTTGCTCTGGTCTTCCCTCCACGCCAGATTCAATCCTCTGTAACATTTAAGTAAACATTTTAAAAAGGGAGACCAAAATACATATCCACAGTAAAAAAAACTTAGAAAATGAAAAATAAAAAAACAAATCATAATTCCATGAAATCCCAAAACCCAGGAAGAAACTCAGTTTTAACACTTAGGGTGAATTTCCAGAGTTTTCCCTATGTATACACATATATATCCATATATGCATATATGCATTTTTATAAAAGATAGCTCTTATTATACATAACTATACATAACTATTTTGTAAACTGTTTTTGATATCCAAACAAAATTAACAAAAAAATTCATAGAACTGCTTTTGACATCTTTTTGAAATGTTTAATAGCCATTACACATAACTACCGTGTTTCCCCGAAAATAAGACAGTGTCTTATATTAATTTTTGCTCCCAAAGACGCGCTAGGTCTTATTTTCAGGAGATGTCTTATTTTTCCATGAAGAAGAATACAGTACACATTTATTGTTAAATGAAAATAAAGGAAATTTATTACCTGTATACGGTACGGTACTACGGTAGTTGTCAACACAAACCAGACAAACTGTGAATCCTACAGTATCAAGAATTTACTCATTTATTCAATGACAATCATGTCATCATCTTCTGGAACATCATCATAACAATCCAATTCCTGAATTTCCTGGTGAATTTCTTGTGACTCCATTTCTTTCAGAATCAGTGGACCAAATCTCTCATGTTTAGCAATAGCACTGTCTTTAAATGAGTACTTCTTGTCAAGGTAGCCTGCTCGCAGTGCATTTGCAATGCAACTGTCAGTGATTTTCTCCCATGGATTCTTCACCCAAGTCACAACTTCTTGCAGTTTAGGTTTCACAAAGTTTCCACACTGATTTCTCTCCATTCTATTTTCAGTGTAGTCATTAATTTCCATGCGCAAATTGTCTTTGAATGGCTTGTTTATTGCAATATCAAGAGTCTGGAGATAGGCCGTCATTCCTGCGGGAATCATTATCTGATCTATTTTTCTTTCGTGAAGAAATGTCTTCATGTCTTTAGCTCGGTGAGTGCTGGCTGCATCCCAGACTAGCAGACCTCTTTGGCTCCCTCGCATAACAAGTGGCAGCATTAAATCGACCCACTTCCTTATAACTGCTTGTGTGGCCCAGGCTTTTTCAGTTTCAAGAATAAAAACGCCCAAAACACGTTCAATCTTTTCCTTCTTGCCCTTAGAAATGATTAAAGGTGGGATTTTAGTGCCATCCAGACGAATTGCCAAAATACAGGAAACACGTGCACTTTCGTAAGCAGTGGAGGGAATGTACGCTAAGGAGGCACCCCACTGTTCAATTGTTATTTGAGATGATTGGCCCATAAACACTGCAGTTTCATCCATAGCAATCATGTTGGAAAGATTGTATTTAGAGAAGTCAGCATCATCAATAAAGGACTTGAATGCAAGTGCTCGCTTAATAACTTGAGTATCTTCCAACCTAAACAATGTTGTAGATCTTCTTAAAGACAGTTCACTTTGCTGAAGGAAATTATCCAGCCAGTGTTGTGATTCTTTGAAGTCTTCGGGGGCTATGTCAAACTGTGGTGCCATTGCAAGGGCAAATTCTTGAATCTGAGCCCTATTCACAACCAAAGCCTTTGCTCTCCTGTCAACAACCCATTCACAGATCAGGTCTTCCAGCTCGGAAAATAATGGTTGCCGACCTGATCCACACTTGCGCTTTTTAGCATTTCCCTTGTCCACTTGTTCAATGAGGTTACCATACTCTGCTCGCCATTTTCGGACCAATCGGATACTCAACATCTTCTCTTTGCAGAAAGCAGTAAGATTTTGGCCCCAAGAGTCTTCCACGATTCCTTTCTTGTACTCCACGGAGCAGCTTTTTCTTTTTGCACTCATTTCTAGGGGTAAAAAAAAAGGAATTGGGGTATCAAGGTGGGGGGAGGGGGATCACTCAAAATGACACAGGGGGGATCAGAGGGGGGAATCAAAATGGCACAGGAGAATCAGAGGGGGGATTACCATTTTAGTAACCCCTTTTGATCCTCCTGTGTCATTTTGATTGCCCCCTCTGATCCTCCTGCGTCATATTAAGTGATCCCCCTCCCCCCACCCCTGTGCCACTGAACACCTTCACCAGACATCCCCCCTACCCCTTTATCAGACATTTACCCCCTGGGGCCTGCTGGGGACTGTCACTGGGCTTGCTGGGGCCTGGATCTGGGCTGGAGCAGGGTCTGCCACTGACTGAGAACCTACAGTCATCATGAAGGCGGCCGCGAGCATCAGGTAGTGTCACCAGAGACAGACCAGCACTCACCACCTTCGCTGCGTCCCGTCCGCTCTAATCCTCCTGTTCTTCTACACGCATCTGCGAAAGTCTCCTCCTCTCTCCCGCCCCGCGCTCACCGCTCACTCCGACCTCCGCTCCGCCTCCACACAGCAGTGACATCAGGACTCCGCGTAACGTCACTGGTTGCTAGACGCAAGTCGGGGCGGCCCTAGCGACCAGTTTACGGTAAATTAATTTTCATTCTGAGACAGAGCCTGGGGCCTTATTTTCGGGGGATGCCTTATATTTCACTCAGAAGGAAACCTGTAAGTAGGTCTTATTTTCAGAGGATGTTTTATTTTCGGGAAAGCACGGTATATATTAGCACACCCTTATTCAATATATCTTATGTATTCTTTTCTTATTTATTTGTTTATTTATTTACTAGAGGTCTGGTGCATGAATTCGTGCAACTGGGGGGGCTCTCTCGGCCTGGCCTCTGGGGATTGGGCTGAAACCAGCTCTCTGACATCCCCTGAGGGGTCCCAGATTACTAGAGGGCACAGGCCAGGCCGAGGGACCCCACTGGTGCATGATCAGGGCTGGGGAGGGGCCATGGGAGGGCTCCAGGGCGTGTCTGGCCCCTTTCGCCCAATCCCAAGCAGCTGGACCCCAGGAGCAAGCTAACCTACCAGTTGGAGCGTCTGCCCCCTGGTGGTCAGTACGCGTCATAGTGACTGGTTGAATGGTTGAACAAACGGTTGGACACTTAGCATATTAGGCTTTTATTATATAGGATTACTTAGTTACTTATCTTTTCTTTTTTATTATTTTTTTATTTTTTTTTATTTTAAATATATTTTATTGATTTTTTTTTTTTACAGAGAGGAAGGGAGAGGGATAGAGAGTTAGAAACATCAATGAGAGAGAAACATTGATCAGCTGCCTCCTGCACACCCCCCACTGGGGATGTGCCCGCAACCAAGGTACATGCCCTTGACCAGAATCGAACCTGGGACCCTTGAGTCCGCAGGCCGACGCTCTATCCACTGAGCCAAACCGGCCAGGGCAAGTTACTTATCTTTTCATCCTTACCCAAGGAGTGAGGATTTTTTTCTGTTGATTTTTAGAGACAGTGGAAGGGAGGGGGAGGGGAGAAAAGAGAGACTGAGAAAGAAACGTTGATGTGAGAAAGACATATCGTTTGGTTGTCTCCCACACATGCCCCAACTAGGGTCAGGGATCAGACCTGCAACCTAAGTATACACCCTTGACCGGGAATCAAACCTAAGAACCTCCTGGGGGAGCCAGGTGCTCTAACCACTAAGCACACCAGCCAGGGCTCATTTTGATTTATTTTTAGAACCCTGAAACTAGACAGAGGCAAGATAGAAAATTTCAAAATTTCATCTTTTTAGATTTGAGAATTTATAAAATACTAGAGGCCTGGTGCACGAAATTCAAGCACGGGGGGGGGGGAGGGGGGGGAGTGTCCCTCAGCCCAGCCTGCACCCTCTCCAATCTGGGACCCCTCTCACAATCCAGGACTTCTGGCTCCAAACCGCTTGCCTGCCTGCCTGTCTGCTTGCCCCTAACCACTTCTGCCTGCCAGCCTGATCACCCCCTAATCACTCCCCTGCCAGCCTGATCGATGCCTAACTGCTCCCCTGCCAGCCCGATTGCCCCTAACTGCCTTCCCCTGCCGGCCTGGTCACCCCTAACTGCTCTCCCTTGCAGGCCTGGTTGCCCCCAACTGCCCTCCCCTGCAGGCCTGGTCCCCTCCAACTGCCATCCTCTGCCGGCCTGGTCACCCCTAACTGCCCTTCCCTGCCAGCCTGATCGCCCCCAACTGCCCTCCCCTGCAGGTCTTGTCACCCCCAACTGCCCTCCCCTGCTGGCCTGGTTCCCCCCCAACTGCCCTCCCCTGCAGGCCTGGTCCCCTCCAACTGCCCTCCTCTGCCAGCCCGGTCACCCCTAACTGCCCTTCCCTGCCAGCCTGATCGCCCCCAACTGCCCTCCCCTGCTGGCCTGATCACCCACAACTGCCCTCTCCTGCTGGCCATCTTGTGTCCACATGGGGAGGGCCATCTTTGACCAGATGGGGGCAGCCATCTTTTGTGTTGGAGTGATGGTCAATTTGCATATTACCTCTTTATTATATAGGATTATAAAAAAAGACCATGTGGAGCCCTAGGTGGTTTGGCTCAGTGGAAGGGTCCTGGGTTTGATTCTGGTCAAGGGCACATACCTAAGTTGCAGGCTCCTCCCCAACCTGAGCCCTGGTCAGGGTGCGTGCAAGAGACAACCTATCAATGTGTTTCTCTCACATCGATGTTTCTGTCTTTCCCTCTCACTTCCACTCTCTTTAAAATCAATGGGAAAATATCCTTGGGTGAGGATTTAAAAAAAAAAAAAAAAGAAAAGACTATGTGGAAAAGACCTTGCTAATTTACTAACTATTCTAGCTGACAGCCAATATAAAAGCAAGGATCAACTGACAAAATGTGTTATTATGAAATATTGAATTATAAAAAATATCATTCCTTCTTATTTTTAAAATTAAACTTTATTTTCAAGCCAATAAAATAAAATCTCCACATGAGACATTTCTCGAAATGGCTCCTAAGATCAGTTTAAGAAATGGGTGAAAACACAACTACTACCAAAAAAATATTAAAGTGAATATTTTCTACTTCTTTTATAGCTCCTGTGTGGTTTGGGGCAAATGGCCACTTAAATGATTGTTTGATGACTAGCTGAATGCCACTTGCCCCCATTAAGACCTACTAATAGGAATTGGATAGGCAGTGTTGACAATAATGCCTTTTCTTCTATATCTACCGCCCCCTTCCTACAGCCGCACTAACGTCTGTAGAAGACAGCCTCTCTCACCAGCAAAGCCCTGCCAGTGTAGCCTTCACCACACCCGAAGGCCAGGCGCTTCCAATTGGCTGCCTACCAGTAAAGCATTGCCCTCATTGATGGTGTCCAGCCTGAAGGGGGTATTTATACCTTTGGACCTGCTCCCTCCGGTTTTACTGGTCTGAATCTATTTCTTTCTGGAGTCTGGGTGTCTCTGTATACTTTGTTTTCTGCTTACTCCTTGGTGTGCTTTACCAGGTATAGCAGGAAGGGCACTAGCACTGTAACCCTAAAGTAATTTGTTCAACCTCGCCCAGCCTCAGTTTCCTTATCTATAAAATGAGAGGCTTGAAACAGAGGGCCTTTAAGTCCCTTCCAGTTGAAATTACAGAGATGCAAGTGTTTATTAAGCAACATGTGAGGTGCTGCCCAACCAAACAGGAATGGACAGATGCACACCCCCTGCTTCTGTAAGCTTTGAGTCTGAATCATTACTTCCTCATTATGGAAATGCAATGGGGATTTTTTTTTTGCTTTGTTTGTATTTAATAATAATAATAACAGCTAACATTTATTAAGCCAGGCACTTCGCTTTAAATTTGTGATTATCCAAAAGAAACTTTTAAAGTAAATATTGTTATCCTCATTTTACAGATGAAGAAATTGAGGCACAGAAGGGTTAAGTAATTTTTCCAAGATTACACAACCTAGACATGCTGGAGTCGGAACTTGAATTTGAATCTACCTGATGTCAAAACCCATAAGATACTGTAACTCAAAAAGACAAAATCATGCTCCATGATTATTTGTCAAACATGGGATTGCTAATAGAACAAATGATCATTTACCCTAGGTCAGTGGTCAGCAAACTGCGGCTCGTGAGCCACATGCGGCTCTTTGGCCCCTTGAGTGTGGCTCTTCCACAAAATACCACGGCCTGGGCGAGTCTATTTTGAAGAAGTGGTGTTAGAAGAAGTTTAAGTTTAAAAAATTTGGCACTCAAAAGAAATTTCAGTCATTGTACTGTTGATATTTGGCTCTGTTGACTAATGAGTTTGCCGACCACTGCCCTAGGTAGTGTGGTTTGGTAATAGGAGCCCAGGGCTAAAATTCACAAAATCATAACACTTCTACTTACCAGCTTTTCAGCCTTAGGCAAGAACCTTAACCAAACAGCTCCCTTAAAACAAACAAAAACAAAAACAAAAACAAAACCCCAATACCTACTCTACCTACCTTGCAACATTGTTGAGAGAAATATATATAATAGTAAATGCATACATTTAGTTAGTAAATGTATAGAGAAAATGTATATAGAAAGTGCTCTGGCCCTGACCAGTTTGGCTCAGTGGATAGAGCATCGGCCTGCGGACTGAAGGGTCCCAGGTTTGATTCTGGTCAAGGGCATGTACCTTGGTTGTGGGCACATACCCAGTGGGGGGTGTGCAGGAGGCAGCTGATCGATGTTTCTCTCTCATCCTCATCGATTTTCTAACTCACTATCCCTCTCCCTTCCTCTCTGTGAAAAATCAATAAAATATATTTTTTTTAAAAAAAGAAAGTGCTCGCCCTGACCGGTTTGGCTCAGTGGATAGAGCGTCGGCCTGTGGACTGAAAGGTCCCAGGTTCGATTCCGGTCAAGGGCATGTACCTGGGTTGCAGGCACTTCCCCAGTAGGAGGTGTGCAGGAGGCAGCTGATCGATGTTTCTCTCTCATCGATGTTTCTAGCTCTCTATCCCTCTCCCTTCCTCTCTGTGAAAAATCAATAAAATATATTAAAAAAAAAAAAGAAAGTGCTCTGTAAATCATGAATCCCTATATAAATTTAGCATGTTATTTCTTTTTATTAGGTATGCATTTGATTTGTCTGTTTACATAATTTACTATGCATCTGTTCAGGGCAGAGTCTAGGTTGTAAATTGCTAAAATACAAAATTCACGACTTTTGACAACCTGGGGGAGACTCTGGGTAGTAAATTAAGCAAGTGTTTAAAAAATGGCTTTCTGAGGAGACTTCCAGTTCCATTAACATGAAGTAATTCCATTTCTCCAGCTCATTCCTAAAAAACCTGGACATAGCATGGGAATTTTTTTAATCTGCTAAATATAACCTCTGAGTCATTTGTGGGTCTGCTTCTATTGTTTGTATTTCTTTTAACTTACCAGTAATAGTCCCATGCTTAATGAGACATATGATGAGACAAGTGACTATTTTCAAAGCTAGAAAGAGGTTGGGCTACATAGGGATCTTGGCACTTGAGAAATGACACAGTGGTAAGTTCCTGGGTTTCTTTATTTTTATCATATCTCAGACTGGAAAAGCCTCAAACCCAAGAAAATAAAAGCTGCAAGAAAAGCCTCTTGGGGGGGAAAGGGTGACCTTAGAATAGAAAACCTTATTAGCAATATCTGTCTTACTCCAGCCCCGTGGTCGGCAAACTGCGGCTCGTGAGCCACATGCGGCTCTTTGGTTCCTTGAGTGTGGCTCTTCCACAAAATATCACAGCCTGGGCGAGTCTATTTTGAAGAAGTTGTGTTAGAAGAAGTTTAAGTTTAAAAAATTTGGCTCTCAAAAGAAATTTCAATCGTTGTACTGTTGATATTTGGCTCTGTTGACTAATGAGTTTGCCGACCACTGCTCCAGCCAAACACAGGGGAAAAAAAACCTACACCCTCTCCCCAGCATGATTTCAGCAGAACTGCACAGGGAAAGATTTTTGCCTCTAATCCACGGATGGGAGAGGCAGCACTCCAGTTCTTCTGCAGAATGGTTTTGGAAAAGCTGAATGGGGAACTGACCTTCCATCTTCTGCCTGGCAAAAGCAGGTGGTGCTCCCATTCCCTCAGCAGGTGGGATCAGCAGATTGAGCATGGAGCTGAGTTCACACCCCCATTCAGAGGCAACAAGACAATGGGAGCTGATGATGCTCCACTTTTCCTGGGAGGGTGTCAGTGGAACAAGGGGAGAGCTGAACTTCCACCTCGCCCATTTGCAACAAGGCAGTGTGATGCAGTGCTCCACTTTTGCCAAAGTGGTTTTGGAATGGACCAGAGAAAATCTAAAATACACACCCAACAGCCCATGTGTTAAATCTCAACAGGGGACTGCCTGCTAAAAGAAAATAAAGATTAAATAGTACCCAGAGCCTTATAATATACTACCCAAAATGACCAGGATATAATAAAAAAAAATCACTCATTCAAGAACCAGGAAAATCACAGCATGAATGAGAAAAGACACTCGATGGATGCCAACAATGAGATGAATCAAATGTTGGAATTATCTGATAATTATGTTAAAGCAATTATCATTAAAAAAACCTTCAGCATTCATTTACAAATTCTCTTGAAACAAATTGAAGGTAAATAATTCAGCAAAGAAATAGAAATTATCAAAAAGAACTAAAAGGAAATTAAAGAACTGAAAAATACATGAATAAGATACAATCTTGCTGTATGAGCTCAATAATAGAGTATAAATAACAGAGATAAAATCAATGAACTTGAGGAACAGATCAATAGAATTTACCCAACCTGAATAACAGAGAAAAAATAGTCTGAAATAAAAGGAACAGAGTCTTAAGGACGATAGGATTTTTTAAAGATAATAATCATATCATTTCAGTTACAGAATGAAAAAAAGTATGAAAACGTATTCAAAGAAAAATAGCTGAAAACTTCCCTAACTTGGTAAAAAAAAAATAATAATAAACCTACAAATTCAGGAAGTTAAGCAAATCTCAAATAAAACAAACTCAAAGAAATCCACTCCAAGACATATGACAATTAAACTTCTGAAAACTAAAGATAAAGAAAATACCTTGGAAGCAGCCAGAAAGAAATGATACCTTAAAGCAGAACACCAATATGAATTACAGCAGATTTCTCATCTGAACCAAGAGGGTCAGAAGGAAGTGGCACAACATTTTTCAAGTACTAAAAGGAAAGAATTGTCAACCAAGTATCCTATGTCCAGTGAAAATGATTTTTTCACTGTGTTTATTCAAAATTAGTTGTCCAAAGTGATTTTTAAAAATATATATTTTTATTGATTTCAGAGAGGAAGAGAGAGGGAGAGAAAGATAGAAACATCAATGATGAGATAGAATAATTGATTGGCTGCCTTCTGCACACCCCTTACCGGGGATCGAGCCTGCAACCCAGGCACGTGCCCTTGTCCAGAATCGAACCCGGGACCCTTCAGTCCCCACTCCGGCGTTCTTTCCACTGAGCCAAACCGGCCCAGTGGTCCTCAAACTTTTTAAACAGGGGGCCAGTTCACTGTCCCTCAGACCGTTGGAGGGCCGGACTATAGTTTAAAAAAATAACTATGAACAAATTCCTATGCGCACCCGGGACGAGTCGGCTGCTAAGCAGGACAGGCAGCAGCACCCGGCGGGCCGGATAAATGTTCTCGGCGGGCCGCATGTGGCCCGCGGGCCGTAGTTTGAGGACGCCTGGCTAGGACTATCCAAAGTGATTTGACCAAATTTAACTTTATGTTACATGCTTCTTTTCTTCTGTGGGAGGTTTCTTTTCTGTGGGCTCACTTCTTGGTAGCTGTAACCTTTTTTTTCCCACCAAAGGTTTCTTTTGCTTCGTAACACCAACAGCCTTCTTTCCTTTATTCCCTACCACAGACTTCTTGCCTGGAACCACCTTCTCTTCTGATTTGGCGTCTAGAACTGCTGCTTTATCCATCTGGAGCTTGTGGTTCTTGGCCTATGGAGAATGATGTTTGGCTCATGGTCTTTGCATACGGGTTCGGGTTCAGCTTCAACATGACTCTCTGGTTTTTCAGTGGATTCTTCTTCAGGACTGCGGTGAATCTTCTTGTGCGGTGCTCGGAGGGCTCTTTGGATCTCCAGGGTTTTCAAGATTCTGCTCAGGTCTATACTGAGCATCTTGTGCATGGGAAAGCTGTAGTTACTCTTGAGGGAGGCAGCTTTGCACCAGGTGCCAAACAGATCACCTAACTGGCAGAAAAGCCCTTTCAGTCTAAACACAGAAATGGCTCACATGCCCATGGGAGCAAGGTTCAAAATGTTCTGTTTGCTTACATTAAGCAGAGTAATTCCATCACTAAATCTCAGCATTATTTTCTCCTTTCTCGGCTTCCTATTTTCTATAAAAACCTCATCAATATAAGAAACAAACACCTGTTGATAGCGGAAGGCAGGGGACGTTGGTGTGGGGGATGGGGGCTGTAAGAGATCAACCCAAGGACTTGTAGGCATGCATATAAGCATAACCAATGGATACAAGACACTGGGGGGCGGGGGCAGGTAAAGGCATGTACTGGGGGGTAGGGGAGGTCGGGGGGAGGTCAATGGGGAAAAAAAAAAAGGAGACATATGTACTACTATTTGTAATACTTTAAACAATAAAAAAATTACAGTATCCAGAAAAGAAACAAACCTGTTGATAATTTTCATGTTTATTTGAAAACACATTTTTTTTATTTAAAAATTAAAAAGAATTAATTTTAGCCAAACTGATGAAATACGCATGGGAGCAAAATCTCAAATGCTTCCCCAGGGATGTGTCTCAGGTTTTGATGATACCATAGTCCGTGTTGTAGATAATACAAGGTCTCTGCATGGCACGGCTTCTCATTTTGCTTTGCCAGCTCTCATTTGCTGAGAGGCATAGACCTTTTTGATACCATTCCAGGCCTTAAGTTTCTTAAGAAACAAAACAGACTTTTGGTCTTCTCGTAGGCTTCAACTTTATCTTCAACTACCAAGAGAAGTTCAGGAACTTCCTCAATATGATGACCTTTAGACATGACCAGTGCTGGTAAGGCCGAGGCAGCCAGGGCAGAGCAGATGGCATACTGCTGCTGTGTTGTGTTCACTCTGCGTTGCCAATGGCGCCAGGTTTTGGTCGTGCAAATGTGCAGCCCCCACACGCATATGTCCAAAAGCATCCTGGCCAGAATGATGATTTCCTCCACCTCAAACTCTAGGAATTCGAGCCACAGCTCTGTCAGTACCCCAAGACCCAACACTGGTTTGATGACCTGCCAATTCACTTCCAGCATAGGGCTGTCTATTGTTTTTGCACAAGTTGGTGTGAAAGTGACATTTTTTGCCAGATGATTCCCTCTGTTCAGAGCACACTGATATCTGTGACCACACTTCTCTCAAGCTGGTGGCTCCCATAGGAAAAGGGAAAATATTCTTTAATAATGAAAATGAAGTCAAGATATCCCAGATGAAGGAAAATTAAGAGAATTTCTCACAAGCAGACCTACCAGAAACAATGTTTTCTAACAGAAAGAAAAAAATAAAAGAAGGAAACTTATAACATCAAGAAGAAAGAAATAACATAACAAAAAACATTAGTGTATATAATACAGTTTCATTCTCCTCTTGAATTTTCTAAATTAACAGTGAAAGCAAGAACTATAACCATGTTGTATGTAAATATGTTGCCATAAGAATGTCCATACCTGTAGAGAATTTTTATAAAACTTTATTTGAATCAAATAGAGGATACACATGGAAGCAAGATCTCAACAGACTGAGATAAGTGCTACCAAGAATATGACAGTTGTCAGCTTCTTTTGTGCATTTGAAATTAAGGAGGGAGTATAAGGAAGATTACAGGAAAGTGGGAGAAAGCAAGGCACGGATCTGATTTCAGAAAGGTTAAGATTATGTTCTCTCCTGAAGGTGGTCAGGCTTTAGTAAGAGGGCTCTCAAAAGAAGCATTTCAAAGGTGTGTTAACCTAGATGTGCAGAAACAATGGACAGGGCTGCTTAAGGCAAAGATAAACCTTTTACTAAAGAAGTTATACTAGTAGACCTGGGGCATGACTACCCACCATGACCTGTTCAGTTAGGAATTTATGATCAAATCACCCTGTGAGGTTACTTTCCATAGAGCCCCTTTTATATTATATTATAAACAGAGAGAACAAAGATGTAAATGAAGGTAAGATTTCTATACTTAACTTGAATTAGTAAAATGGTGACACGAGTTGATTGCGACAAGTATACATAATGTAATACCTAGAGCAACCACTAAAAAAAAACCTATACAAGGGTAAAATTTGGAAATACTATAGATAAAGGGGAAATGGTGAGTTACTGTTCAAGAGGTACAGGTTTTATGTTTGGGACGATGAAAAGTTTTGGAAATGGATAGTGGAGATGGTTGCACAACATTGTTAATGTATTTAATCCCACTAATTTGTACACTTAAAATGGTTAAAGCCCAGCCAGCATGGCTCAGTAGTTGAGCATCAACCTATGAATCAGGAGGTCACAGTTCGATTCCCGATCACGTCACATGCCTGGGTTGCGGCTTGATCCCAGTATGGGGCATGCAGGAGGCAGCCAATCAGTGATTCTCTCTCATCATTGATGTTTCCAGCTTTCTCTCTCCCTCTCCCTTCCTTTCTGAAGTCAATAAAAAATATATTTTTTTATAAAGGTTAAAATGGTAAATTTCATGTTATGTATGTTTTACCAAAAATTTAAAAATCCTATATAATAAAACCCTAATATGCAAATCAACCAAAGAGTGGAACAACTGGTTGCTATGATGCACACTGTCCACGAGGGGGCAGACGCTCAACATAGGGGCTGCCCCCTGGAGGTCAGTGTGCTCCCATAGGGGGAGCGCTGCTCAACTAGAAGCCAAGCTTGCTGCTCCTTAGCATAGCTGCAGTGGCGGGAGCCTATTTGTGGTCTTATTTTATTCCATGTGAATTCTTGGAGAGTTTGTCCTAGGTCTGTGAAATATGCCCTTGGTATCTTAATGGGGATTGCATTGAATCTATAGATAGCTTTGGGAAGCAAGGACATTTTAATGATGTTGATTCTGCCAATCCATGAACACAGTATATTCTTCCATTTGTTTATGTCTTCCTCTATCTCTTTTTTCAATGTCCTGTAGTTCTCCCAGTACAGGTCTTTTACCTCCTTAGTTAAGTTTATTCCTAGGTATCATAAGTTTTTTGGTGCAATGGTAAATGGGGTTGTTTTTTTGTTTGGTTGGTTTCTCTTTCTGTGAGTTCATTATTGGTGTATAAAAAAGCCACAGTTTTCTGGGTGTTAATCTTGTATCCTGCTACATTGCCAAATTCATTTATTAAGTCTAATAGTTTTTTGATAGAGTTTTTGGGGTTTTCTATGTATAATATCAGGTCATCTGTGAATAATGACAATTTTACTTCTTCTTTTCCAATTTGGATGCCTTTTATTTCTTCTTCTTGTCTGATCACTATGGCTAGCATTTCCAGTACTATATCGAATAGGAGTGGTGAAAGTGGGCATCCCTCTCTTGTTCCCGTTCTCAGGGGAAATGAGTTTAGTTTTTGCCCATTGAGTATGATGTTGGCTGTAGGTTTATCATATAAGGATTTTATTATGTTGAGGTATGATCCCTCTATTCCCACTTTGCTGAGAGTTTTTATCAAGAAAGGATGTTGGATTTTATCAAATGCTTTTTCTGCATCAATTGATATGATTATGTGATTTTTGTCTCTCAATTTATTTATGTGATGTATCACATTTGTTGATTTATGGATAATGTACCATCCTTGCATCCCCGGAATAAATCCCACTTGATCATGGTGTATGATCTTCCTAATGTAATGCTGAATCCGATTTGCTAGAATTTTGTTGAGGATTTTGGCATCAATACTCATCAAGGATATTGGCCTGTAGTTCTCTTTTTTTGTGGTGTCTTTATCTGGTTTTGGAATAAGGGTAATGCTGGCTTCATAGAAAGAGCTTGGAAGTGTTCCTTCCTCTTGAATTTTTTGGAATAGTCTGAGGACCATGGGTTTTAGTTCTTCTTTGAATGCTTGGTAGAACTCCCCTGTAAAGCCGTCCAGACCAGGGCTTTTGTTTGCTGGAATATTTTTAATCACTGCTTCAATTTCTTAGGTAGTTATCGGCGTATTCAGGTTTTTTTATTCTTACTGATTGAGGTTTTTTTTTTAATTTTCTTCAGCAATGCTTTATTTCCTAGCTGTAAACTGTAAAGCACTGTATCAATTTTAACTATGATTATTTTTTTTAATTTAATAAATCTTTATTGTTCAGATTATTACAATTGTTCCTCTTTTTTCCCCCCATAGGTCCCCTCCACCCGGTTCCCACCCCACCCTCTGCCCTTACCTCCTCCACTGTCCTCATCCATAGGTGTACGACCTTTGTCCAGTCTCTTCCTACACCTCCCACACCCCTTTCCCCCTGAGAATTGTCAGTCCACTCCCTTTCTATGCCCCTGATTCTGTTATATTCACCAGTTTATTCTGTTCATCAGATTTTTTAAAATATATTTTTATTGATTTTTTACAGAGAGGAAGGGAGAGGAATAGTCAGAAATATCGATGAGAGAGAAACATCGATCAGCTGCCTCCTGCACACCTCCTACTGGAGGTGTGCCCACAACCAAGGTACATGCCCTTGACCAGAATCGAACCTGGGACCTTTCAGTCCGCAGGCCAATGCTCTATCCACTGAGCCAAACCAGTCAGGGCTGTTCATCAGATTTTTTATTCACTTGATTTTTAGATTCACTTGTTGATAGATATGTATTTGTTGTTCATAATTTTTATCTTTACCTTTTTCTTCTTCTTCCTCTTCTTAAAGAGTATCTTTCAGCATTTCATATAATACTGGTTTGGTGGTGATGAACTCCTTTAGCTTTTTCTTATCTGTGAAGCTCTTTAACTGACCTTCCATTCTGAATGATAGCTTTGCTGGGTAGAGTAATCTTGGTTGTAGGTTCTTGCTATTCATCACTTTGAATATTTCTTGCCACCCCCGTCTAGCCTGCATAGTTTCTGTTGAGAAATCAGCTGACAGTCATATGGGTGCACGCTTGTAGGTAACTAACTGTTTTTCTCTTGCTGCTTTTAAGATTCTCTCTTTGTCTTTTGCTCTTGGCATTTTAATTATGATGTGTCTTGGTGTGGTCCTTTTTGGATTCCTCTTGTTTGGGGTTTTGTGCACTTCCTGGACTTGTAAGTCTATTTCTTTCACCAGGTGGGGGAAGTTTTCGGTCATTATTTCTTCAAATAGGTTTTCAGCATCTTGCTCTCTCTCTTCTTCTGGCACCCCCATAATTCGGATGTTGGTACGCTTGAAGTTGTCCCAGAGGCTCCTTACACTATCTTCAAATTTTTGGATTCTTTTTTCTTTTTGCTTTCCGGTTGAGTGTTTTTTGCTTCTTGGTATTTCAAATCTTTGACTTGATTCTTGCGTTTCTCTAGTCTGCTGTTAGGTCTCCGTATAATATTTTTTATTTCAGTCAGTGTATGTTTAATTTCTATTTGGTCCTTTTTCATATCCTCGAGGGTCTTTCTAAATTTATCGGCCTTTTCTAGGAAATTCTTGAAAAACCTTATAACCTTGGTTTTGAACTCTATATCCAGTCGTTTGCTTTCCTCCATTTCTTTCGTTTGTGATCTGTTTCTTTGTCTCCACATTTTGGCTGCTTCCCTGAGTTGGTAGAGTAGCTTTGTGTGCTAGGTGTCCTATATGGCCCAGTGGCTCAGCCTCCCCAGTTACCTGAGGTGGACTTTCTTGGTGCACCCCTTTGTGGACTGTGTGTACAGCCTTGTTGTAGTTAAGTCTTGATTGTTGTTGGTATCACTGGGAGGAATTGACTTCTGGGCCAATTGGCTGTGAGGATCAGCTGTGTCTACACCAGGAAAACTGTGCTGGAGAGAGCCTTATGAGATAAGACTTGCAAAATTGCAAAAGCCTCTGTGCTCAGCTTGGATGGGGCGGAGTCTCAGGGCAGAGCAGACAGCCTTGGCTTCCCATCAGCCCTGCCCTATGAGGCTTCTGGGTCTCAGTGTCCCGTGGTAATCACTGCAAGCACCTCTGAGAGAAAGCCGCCCTCGAGTTCGCCCGCTGCCAGACAGTCCAGATTCTCCCCCAGTGAATCTGGATTTCTAGATTCTCACCCCGAACTGGAGTTCAGCACAGTCGGGAGCTTCCGTCTTCCTCCCACTAGAGAAAGCCAGCGGCACACTCAGCAGTCAGTCCTCTCTGTGCGCACTCACGCGTGCGCGCCTCCAGACCTCTGCCTTTTGCGGCTCCCTGAGTTTTCGTGCGCTCCTCTCTTTTCCCGACAGTCCAGACTCCCCCCATATGAGTCTGGGACCCCAGGGTCTTGCCCGGAACTGGGGTTCAGTGCAGTCAGAACTGGGGTTCAGTGCAGTTGGGAGCTTCCATCTCCCTCCCGCTAGAGAAAGCTAGCCAGGCACTCAGCCACCCGTCCTCTCCGCGCACTTGTCTCCGTACCTCAGCCTGTGACAGCTCCTCTGAGTCTCCGTGTGCCCCTCTCTTTCCTTCTAGTTGTAGAATTTCCACTCAGTGGTTCTGGATGATGTCTGTTCTGTCTTTTAGCTGTAGTTTTGAAATTGTTGTGCAAGGCAGCAGTTTAGGTGTTCACCTATGCCACCATCTTGGTTTCTCCCCTGATTGAGTTTTGGGAGCTTGTATTTTTCTAAGAATATGTCCATTTCATCTAGGTTGTCCATTTTGTTGGAATATAGTTGTTCATAGTATTTTTTCATAACCATTTGTATTTCTGTGGGATCGGTTGTTACTTCACCTCTTTCATTTCTGATTTTGTTTATTTGGGTCCTCTCTCTTTGCTTCTTGGTGAGCCTGGCTAGAGGTTCATCAATCTTGTTTATCCTTTCAAAGAACCAGCTTTTGGTTTTGTTGATCTTATGTATTGTTTTTTTGGTCTCAATGTCATTTATTTCCGCTCTGATCTTTATTATTCCTTCCTTCTGCTTACGCTGGGCTTTTCTCGTTGCTCTCTTTCTAACTCTTTGAGTTGTAGGGTTAGATAATTTATTACCATTTTTTCTTGTTTTTTGAGGTAGGCCTGTAGAGCTATGAACTTCCCTCTCAAGACTGCTTTTACTATGTCCCATAGATTTTGGATTGTTGTGTTTTCATTGTTGTTTGTTGCCATGATGTTTTTTATTTCTTCTTTGATCTCTTTGGTAACTCAATCATTGTTTAATAGCATGCTACTTTCAAAGTGTATGTTTTAATTGCACAATAATTAAAATCTATTGTTCTTGTTCCCAAACCAGTCAGCCAGGAAATATTTTTTCTCTCCTTTAAAACATTGGGATTTTAAAAACAAACTTAAGTTTTTAGGTTTAAATTATTGAAATAAAAATAAATAAATAAATGCATGTATTCAAGCTATTTTATCTATCAGGACTAAAGACCCTATACCTTGTTCTGATTTACCCCGCCCCCCAAAAAAGCATAAAAATAGGGATCTTTAGAATATTAGCATTATTTTTTATGAAAAACTATGAAGAATATTTTTCACACAAAAAATCAAATAGTATATTATAAATAATGAGTAGTTCTGTCCATTGACCACCAGTCTCCTGAAATAGCACTTCTAGGGATCTCCACGCACTGCCCCCTTATTAAATCCAATAACCTCCCTTGTCTTGCTCACTACTCACCCATTTGGCCTCAGAACTACTTCCCAGCATGAACCTTCAGTTCTGATCTCAATTGGTCTCATTTTCTCTACTCACACTGTTCTTGCTTCTGTCCCATTCCTCTGCGAATCCAATGTCCTTCTCTCAATCCCCTGAAGTCTAATCCTACGCCTCACAGGCCAGTTTACCTAATTTTCCCTCAAAGCCTCCACACTTCATGAGAGCCCTCCTGGATCTCTCCCTTTTGTGGATTTCTCTTGTAGATAAAACTGTCAGTATTTAATGTGTTTCTTAACCAAATATTCTAGTTTTAGTTATCATATAACCTTTTCATGAGTGAGTGTCCATCACAAAGCTGTCACCTTATGATATTTGTTTTGCAATTTTATTTTTTTATTTTTTTTTTTTTTTTTTTTTATTTTTTAAATAAATCTTTATTCAGATTATTACAATTATTTCTCCTTTTTTCCCCCATAGTTCCCCTCCAGCCATTTCCCACCCCACCTTCTGCCCTTACCCACCCCCCACTGTCCTCATCCATAGGTGTATGATTTTTGTCCAGTCTCTTTATGAACCCCCCCATACCCCTTTCCCCCTGAGAATTATCAGTCCACTCCCTTTCTATGCCCCTGATTCTATTGTATTCACCAGATTATTCTGTTCCTCAGGTTTTTAATTCACTTGATTTTTAGGTTCACTTGTTGATAGATATGTATTTGTTGTTCATAATTTTTATCTTTCCTTTTTTCTTCTTCCTCTTCTTTAAGAATACCTTTCAGCATTTCATATAATACTGGTTTGGTGGTGATGAACTCCTTTAGCTTTTTCTTGTCTGTGAAACTCTTTATCTGCCCTTCAATTCTGAATGATAGCTTTGCTGGGTAGAGTAATCTTGGTTGTAGGTTCTTGCTATTCATCACATTGAAAATTTCTTGCCACTCCCGTCTGGCCTGCATAGTTTCCGTTGAAAAGTCAGCTGACAGTCGTATGGGTGCTCCCCTGTAGGTAACTAACTGTTTTTCTCTTGCTGCTTTTAATATTCTCTCTTTGTCTTTTGCTCTTGGCATTTTAATTATGATGTGTCTTGGTGTAGTCCTCTTTGGATTCCTTTTGTTTGGGGTTCTGTGGGCTTCCTGGACTTGTAAGTCTATTTCTTTCACCAGGTGGGGGAAGTTTTCGGTCATTATTTCTTCAAATAGGTTTTCAGTATTTTGCTCTCTCTCTTCTTCTGGCACCCCCATAATTCTGATGTTGGTACGCTTGAAGTTGTCCCAGAGTCTTCTTACATTATCTTCAACTTTTTGGATTTTTTTTTTTGCTTTTTGCTTTTTCGGTTGAGTGTTTTTTGCTTCTTTGTATTTCAATTCTTTGACTTGATTTTTGTGTTCCTCTTGTCTGTTTTTGGGTCTCTGTATAATATTTTTTATTTCAGTCAGTGTATGTTTAATTTCTAGTTGGTCCTTTTTCATCTCTTCGAGGGTCTCGTTATATTTATCGGCCTTTTCTAGGATATTCTTAAAAAGCCTTATAACCGTGGTTTTGAATTCTATATCCAGTCGTTTGTTTTCCTCCATTTCTTTCGTTTGTGATCTGATTCTTAGACGCCGCATTTTCACTGCTTCCCTGAGTTGGTAGATTTGTGTGCTAGGTTTCCAATTTGGCCCAGTGGGTCTGCCTCCCCAGTTAACCTGAGGTGGACACTCTTGGTGCACCCCTTTGTGGACTGTGTGTTCAGCCTTGTTGTAATTAAGTCTTTATTGTTGTTGGTATCACTGGGAAGAATTGACCTCCAGGCCAGTTGGCTGTAAGGATCAGCTGTGTCTATGCTGGGAGAAGTCCGGTGCTGGAGACAGCCTTATAGGATTAGACTTGCCAAATTGCAATAGCCTCTGTGCTCAGCTTGGATGGGGTGGAGTCTCAGTCTTGGCTTCCCGTCAGCCTTGCCCTTGCTAGCACGTGTGTGCCTTCAGTTCTCTGCCTTCCCGGCTCCCGATTCTCCGCCCGAGAGTCCAGACTCCCCCCACAAGAGCGTGGGTCCCCGGGGGCTCGCCTGGAACTGGGGTTCACTGCAGTCAGAACTGGGGCTCACTTCAGTCAGAACTGGGGTTTTGTGCCGTCAGGAGCCTCTCACTCCCTTCCGCTAGGGAAAGCCTGTGGCAGCCTCCCGCAGCCTTTGTGCGCACTGGCGCGAGCGGACTTTCAGTCTTCCGCCTTCCCCGGCTCCCGAGTCTCCGCCCGAGAGTCCAGACTCCCCCCACAAGAGCGTGGGTCCCCGGGGGCTCGCCTGGAACTGGCGTTCACTGCAGTCAGAACTGGGGCTTACTTCAGTCAGAACTGGGGTTCTGTGCCGTCAGGAGCCTCTCACTCCCTTCCGCTAGGGAAAGCCTGTGGCAGCCTCCCGCAGCCTTTGTGCGCACTGGCGCGAGCGGACTTTCAGTCTTCCGCCTTCCCCGGCTCCCGAGTCTCCGCCCGAGAGTCCAGACTCCCCCCACAAGAGCGTGGGTCCCCAGGGGCTCGCCCGGAATAGGTGTTCAGTGCAGTCAGAACTGGGGTTCAATGCGGTCGGGGGCTCCCTTCCCCCTTCCGCCAGAGAAAGCCAGCCAGGCACTTCGCCGCCCTTCCTCTCTGCGCGCACAAAGACCCTTTGCCGTACCTCCAATTCTCTGTGAGCTTTTCTCCTTCCTTCTAGTTGTAGAATTTTCACTCAGTCAGCTTTCCTGCGGTTCTGGATGGTGTCCGTTCTGTCTTTTAGTTGTAGTTTTGAAATTGTTGTGCGAGGCAGCAGTTTAGGTGTTTACCTATGCCGCCATCTTGGTTTCTCCTGTTTTGCAATTTTAGACCTTCGGAGATTAATATGAAGTTTGAGTTAGTCCTAACATATGCTGTACAATGCTACCAAGGGGTGGTAAACAGTACTGCAAATTCTTGAGATTGAAGGGTTCAGGAGCAGAATAATGTGTCTTTGCTGAAGTAAATGGTGGGTTTCTGCATGATCTTTTATCAAACTTAGATTTCTAAATAACAGTACAAAAATACACTGAAACATGAACAGTCACCTAAAGCTGATATATCTTCATAGCATTTTACTATAATAAGTGTATGTATATATGAGTGTTCATATATGTGTATGTCTGTAGTATTCTATGCTCCATATGGATTTCTTTCCTCATGGTTTCTATTTAAAAATTCTTTTAATTTTTCAATTACAATTGGCATACAATATTATATTAGTTTCAGATGTACAACACAGTGATTAGATATATATGTAACTCACAAAGTGATCACCCCAATAAGTCTAGTACCATACAGAGTTTTTGCAATATTATTGACCATATTCCCTCTGCTGTACTTTGCATCTTGTTTGGAACTCTATGAGCTTCCTGGGCTTGTATGTCTATTTCCTTTACCAGGTTAGGGAAGTTTTCAGTCATTATTTCTTCAAATAGGTTTTCAATTTCTTTCCCTCTTCTCCTCTGGTGCCCCTATGATAAGAATGTTGTTATGCTTGATGTTGTCCCAGAAGCCCCTTAAACTATCCTCATTGTTTTGAATTCTTCATTCTTATTTTTATTTTCTTACTGATTTGATGGGCGGGGGGAGGGAGAGACGGAGGGGGGGAGAGAGAGAGAGAGAGAGAGAGAGAGAGAGAGAGAGAGAGAGAGAGAGAGAGAGAGATTGAGATTTATGCATTCATTGGTTGCTTATTGTATGTGTCCTGACTGAATTCTTTATTCTTTTTGCTGTTCTGATTAGGTGTTTTCTGCTACTTGTATTCCAAATCGCTAATTAGATCCTCTAATTCATCTAATCTACTGTTGATTCACTCTAATGCATTCTTCATTTCAATTATTGTATTCTTCATTTCTGGCTGGTTCTTATTTTTATGTTTTCTAATTTAACTACACAGAAACTCTATTTCTTTAACATGACCCTTTCTCCTTTCTGTCTTCTTGATTCAGTCTAATGGCACCATGACTCTCTTTTTTTTTCCCCTTCTACCTTAGAGCCCTTAGAACATCAGGTTCTGGTCAGTGTCAAACTGACTTAAGCCTCAAGTCTGTTGATCAAGGGAACCAAGTTTTAGTCAAACTAAAGATAACAACTTAATCTCAGTTGTGATTCAGCCCCAGGCCCAGGAAAGTGGAATGATGCTACCTACCACACCCTCATGTACCCAGACAGACTGGAGCCATAGCTGATATTGAAACCTGATATAATGATCAACTACTCCTTACCCTGGCTCCAACAAATCAGAAGAGCCTATGACCCCAACTCCCTTAATTGCCATGAATAAATCCCTCCCCCCACCCCCTTAAAATCTGTGCCATGCAGGCCAGGAATTGGGAGAGCCAGGAATTAGACCACTAGTTCACCTGTGACTCTGGGAATGGCGCAATTTCCTTAAATAAACTTTTACTTTGGTTTGCATTTGTTTGGGCTTTGATGCAAATAGGGGAACAAACCCCTTCAAATTTGTAACACAAATTCCATTTTTATGTTTCCTATCTTTTTGTTTAAATTTTCACTGAATTTATCTACTCTTCCCCTAAGTTCATTGAGCATATTTATAACACATGTTTTGAACTCTGAATCTGGTAGATTACTTCTCTCCATTTCATTTAGTTTTTTTTCTGGAGTTTTGTTCTGTTCTTTCATTTGAGACTTGTTTCTTTGTCTTCTCATTTGTGATGCTTCTCCATCTTTGTTTCTATGTATTAAGTAGAGCTGCTACAGCTCCCATTCTTGGTAGAGTGGCCTTATATGGTAGGTGTTCTGTGAAGCCTAGTCTCCCTGATCAACTGAGCTGAGTGCTCTGGGGTTTCCCTTATGTGGATAGTGTCTGCCCTTCTGTTGTAGTTGAGCCTTGATTGCTGTTGTCACAAATGGGAGGCTATTCCCTCAGGCTGATTGGTTGTCTAATTTAACAGTCACTAGAGGAGGTGAGTGCAGCGTTTACCTGCTTCGCCATCTTGACTGGAACTCTAGCTCTGAGCACTTTAGATGTATTAATACATATTATTCCCATAAAATCCAACAGGTAGGTACTACTAATCACCCCACTTTACAGATGAAGAAACTGAAGCAAAAGGAAAGGAAAGGAAGGGGAGGGGAAGGGGAGGGGAGGGGAAGGAGAGGAGAGGAGAGGAGAGGAGAGGAGAGGAGAGGAGAGGAGAGGAGAGGAGAGGAGAGGAGAGGAGAGGAGAGGAGAGGAGAGGAGAGGAGAGGAGAGGAGAGGAGAGGAAAGAGGGAGGAGAATTGAAGAAAGTAAAAAGAGTTTAGGTAATTTCATCAAGATTACCTAGACTTTAAGTTAACTAGCTGTGATTTAAACTCCAACAATCTGGCCCTGGCCGGTGTGGCTCAGTTGGTTGAGCATCATCCCATGCACCAAAATGTCTCTAGTACCATGCCAGTTAGGGCACATGCCCAGGTTGCAGGTTCCATCCCTGGGCAGGGTGCCTATGAGAGGCAAACCATAAACATTTCTCTCTCACATCAATGTTTCTCTCTCTCTCTCTCTCTCTCTCTCTCTCTCTCTCTCTCTCTCTCTCAAAATCAATAAAAACATATCCTCAGATGAGGATTAAAAAAATAAAAAGAAGCAGCAGCAAATTTCAGAATGAAAAGTAAAATACCAATTTATTAAAATTATTTAGGCGGTCTCCCTCTGGGGAGCAGGCCCGCACCTTTCCCTTTCTCCTCTTCTTCCCCCCAGGTGCATTACCTTTCCCTTCCCTCTCAAAAGCTCCAAGGGCCCTTCTTCTGCCTCTGTAACTTGTTTCCTGAGACTGTGCAGCCCAGCTGGCTCATTTCTACTACCTCACTACCTTTCTAAATAAACTTTCTTTTATAATTTGAAAAAAAATTCTTTCAACATACAAAACAATGTTTATATAAATTATGGATAATAAATACTTAGTGCAATCCAACGTTAGCTGTATGGGAATGACATATTGCCAGTTTAGGACAGTGGTTACCTCAAAGGAGAAAGGGAGAGAAAGTATGTCAGGCATTCAAATGTATCAATAATGTTATACTTCTTTAAGAAAAAAAGGAACTAATAAAAAATGGCTTCTGCCATTATTTAAAATATTGAAAAACTAGACACTGTCTCCGTGATCAACAGTAAGCAAATCCAACATTCTACCTACACCAGGTTGCTGAAAACTTCTGGGGCAAACCACACCAGAAAGCAGGGTGGTGTCCTCCAAAATGAATGATTTTCATTTTCTTTAAAATATATATATATGTATATATATATTTATTTATTTTTTATTGATTTCAGAGAGGAAGGAAGAGGGAAAGAGAGATAGAAACATCCATGATGAGAGAGAATCATGGATCAGCTGCCTTCTGCAAGTCCCCCACTGGGGATCAAGCCCACAACCCAGGCATGTGCCCTTGACCGGAATTGAACCTGGGACCTTTCAGTTCGCAGGCCGATGCTCTATCCACTGAGCCAAACCAGCTAGGGCGATTTTCATTTTCTATTGGGGTTTTAGCCTTCCAATCTCAAAAGACAAAATGGCTCACTTCCTACCCAATCCCTCTGTAAGCCCATTTCCTACTCCCAACTCCAGGGTCCCATTCCATCAATTATTGCTTCACTCCAATGCTTGTTCAATCTCTTGCTCTCCATAGCCTGTAACCAAGCTCAAATATTTGTTATTTTAAGAAAGAAACAAACAAAAACTGACTTTAACTTTGATACCATTATCTTTCTTTTTATCTGCAGCTAAATTTTTTGAAAGGGAAATCTAATTACCTCCATCCATTTCTTAAACTCTCTGCAATCTGGCTCTCACTCCTATCACTTGTTTGAAACTGCTATGGGAAGCTCACCAATTATCTAATTTCCAGATCCAGAGTTATTTTGAAGTTCTTACCTCACCTACCTCTCTGTAGGTTCTCTCTTTTGAAATGTTCAACCTGACTTCTAAGACCTACATTTTTCACAATTGTTTTGGGCCTCTCTTCTTCAGGCTTCTTCTGTGGCTTCCCTTCTCAATGCCCACCCCTTCCACCTCAGTTGTTATTCTAACTAACCTTATTTACCTTCTAGGATCTTCTACCTTTGTCCTGATGAACTCCAAAATCTCTATTTCTAGCAAGACCTCTTCCAGAACCCTACATCGTCATATCCAATTGACAAATAGTCCTCTCCATCTGGACATGCCATAAGTATCTCAAATCCAACATGCCCAAAATGAACTCATTTTCTTTGCTGTGGTGCTATCTCCTCCTGCTCCCCATCCCCGTTCCCTATCTTAGTCAGAACATCTGTTGCCACCCTAGTTACCCTTAGGTAGGTCCTCCCACTTCCTTATGCCCCAAATCTCAACAGTTCTGTTGCTGCTATATTAGTTCAGTCCCAGCCCATCTCTCACCTGTGCTATCGCCATAGTGTTTCTGCCTACAGATCTTCTAACTCCAGGTTTTTCCTCAAACCATTTGTTCTTCTTCCTACTATGAGATTTCTTTTTCTAAAATGTAAGTTTGATAAGTTCCCTCCCTTGCTTCAAATGCCTCAGTGACTTCCCTCTGTCCATGCCACAGAGTCCAACTTCCTTAGCATGTCTCACAAAGTCCTTCAGAATCTGGTCCCTGCTCACTCATTCAGACTCATCTTTAGATGTCTGGAGTTTGGTGCTGGCTGAAGGGTGGGCCTTTATCTCTGAACATGGTCTCACAGGAAGCAGGCTAGATCAAGTTTCTTCACATCTTTGTAGCACATTGCAAGAGGGCAAGAGCAGATACTGTAATCCCTTGGTCAAAGCCAGTCATAAGGCTAGCTGAGATTCAAGAAGAGAGGCAACAGACTCTATATTTTGATGAGGGGAACATTTAGGTCACATTGCAAAGAGATGAGTGGTCATTAAACAATTTAAACACCAATGATTCACAGCCATTACCACAAGGAGCATATACTGGTATGTAGTACACTAATAAGAACTGAAGATCCAAAAACTCTACCAAGTTGTTTTATATGTATCTTTTTCTGTAAAGTTGTTAGTAAATTTTAAACAATTAGAAAAGAAATTTACTTTCCAAAATACATTCATTAAAAGGGAACACAGAAGACTACTTTGTGTACAAACAGTGCTCAAAAAAGATACCAGACAAGCACCTCCAGCAACTCAGGTTCTAATATTGGAGCAGATATGGCAGGGACTGGATTGCTTTTCCTGGAAGCTTCAAAGGTTTTCTGAAAGATTTACAACCGTTTGTTACGAAGAAAATGTTACATGTCTGTTTATGAGCAAAGGTTTTCATTTTATCTAAAACTTCTTAGTAGCACTACCCTATACTACCAAAACAGTCCCCCACCATTATTTTAGATTTCTTCCACTCAATGAACATGTGCCCTAACATTCTTATTTCTAAACACTTTGTACTTCACGTCCATACTCACTTGATATCCATTACTATATTCATTTTACCATTTTGTTCTGATCTAGGATTTCTCCTAGATATAAGGAATAAAACTGAATTCATATTCCCCCACAAGCTAATGGCACCCTCATCATTCTAGGCACATCCAGGCGCAAAACTCTGTGGAGTCACCTTTATTCCTTCCTTCTCACTCTCCTGCTAACATCAGGTTGGCTTCCTCAGCCAGCTGAGTTGACCTCTGAAAAACCTCTTCTGGCTGCTTCCATTCTTTTTTTTCTTTTCTAGAGAAAATTGTTATGTGTTTATTTGAGCCAATCTCTGATGACACGTGCTGGGGAACAAGATCTCAAATGTTTCCTTTTTTATTTTTTAAATCCTCACTTAAGAACATGCTAAGAGAGAGAAGAAGGGAGAGAGAGGGAGAAAGGGAAAGAAAGAGAGGAGAGTAGCAGAGGGGAGGGGAGGGGAGCACAGGGGAGGGGAAGGCAAGGGAGGGGAGAGAAGCATCCACAGGTTGCCTTCTGTTTGCCCCCGGCCAGGGATTAAAACAACTAACTGGGTATGTGCCCTGACCAGGAATCAAACTGGCAATCTTTTGGTACACAGGATGACACTCAACTGAGTCACTCCAGTTGGGTGGCTGCTTCCATTCTAATATTTAAGGACCCTTGTCAACTCTTTTTTTTTTTTTTTTAAACGTATTTTATTGTTTTTTTACAGAGAGGAAGAGAGAGGGATAGAGAGTTAGAAACATCGATGAGAGAGAAACATCGATCAGCTGCCTCCTGCACACCTCCCACTGGGGATGTGCCCGCAACCAAGGTACATGCCCTTGACCGGAATCGAACCTGGGACCTTTCAGTCCGCAGGCCGATGCTTTATCCACTGAGCCAAACCGGTTACGGCCCCTTGTCAACTCTTGCTTGATATAGCTGCTTCTCATTTCTTCATGATTCTTTTCTATGCCTCATGCTGACATCTGAATTACCTTTTTAAAATAGATCATTCAGATAACCTGATGAGGAAATAAACACAATTTATAGATGGAAAGGGGATCTCTACCTCCTTCTCTGCCCTTGTGCTTTGTGTGCTTACAGCTTGGACACCAAGTCTGAGCCCTTGGAGAGACAGAAGGAGAGGCAGAGGGTTGAAGTTGAGATGCAATTCTTTGTGGATCAAAATGTGATCTGCAGACCACCAGCACCAGCAGTACCTGGGAGTGTGCAGAAATGCAGAATCTCAAGTGCTACCCCAGATCTACTGAGTCACAATAGGCATTTTAGCAATATCCCCAAACAACTTGTGAACACAATAAAGTTTGGGAAGCATTCTAAGGGACACCCCTTATGTACCACTTTACTCCTATTGGTCTCACTTCTTTTATTTGACTACTAGGGTCCCTTGACCTGGCCTGCACCCTCTCACAATCCAGGACCCCTCGGGGGATGTCAGGCTTCTGGTTTCGACCTGATCCCCACAGGCGAGGATTCATGCACTGGGCCTCTAGAATACATATAAGATCTTTGGTTAATCTCTTCCCGCCCACCCACCCCCTTCCCTCTGAGATTCATCAATCTGTTCCATGTTTACATGCTTGTGCATTGAGCATCTGCCCACTGGTGGTCAGTGCATGTCATAGCTACTGGTAGAACGGTAGAATGGTTGCTTAGACTTTTATATATAGAGATTATTTTTTTAATCTTTACCCAAAGGTATGTTTTTTATTGATCTTTCGAGAGAGAGGAATGGAGAGAGAAATATTGATCAGTTGTTTCCTATACATGCCCTAACAGGGGATTGAACCTGAAACCTATGTATGTGCCCTGACCTAGAATCAAACCCACAACCTTTTTGGTGTACAGTACAATGCTCCAACCAACTGAGCCATCTGGCCAGGGCCGGTTGGCCTCACTTCCTATTCCAGCAGTAGGAAGAGTGATCAGTAGTGGCCAGCTCACTTATACATCTACTTGTGGCCCGGTGCATGAAATTCGTGCACATTAAAAGGGCATTAATTAGAGGAAATAATTTAATATTGCTATTTGCCCTTTCTCTATAACAGAACTGTCAGAGATGAAAGAAAATTAGTAAAATGTATATGAAAATCTTCCTCCTGTCAGTCTGGGGCACACCACGGGACCCAGAGTCAAGTCCCTGCCCACCCACATGCGCCTCAAAATCGTGTGAGATCCAGACCCGACCAGCCCCCCACATTGGGCTAGATCCAGACCCAGCCAGTCCCACCCTTGTCAAGACCCGCTGGGCAGGGGGCATACCCTCAGGTCCCCTGGCCCGGCGCCAGGATGGGGAGCATGGCCTGAGGTTCCCCAGCCCAGACCAGGGAGGGGGGCGTACCTTGAGGTCCCCCGTCAAGCCCCACAGGTGGGGGACACGGCCTGAGATCTCCTGTCAAGCCCCACTGGGTGGGAGCATGGCCTGAGGTCTCCTGTGAAGCCCTGCCAGGGGGGGAGGGGGAGGCACAGCCTCAGGTCCCCTGGCCCAGCACTGGGAGAGGGGCTTAGCCTCAGGTCCCCTGTCAAGCCCCACTGGCAGGGGGGCACAGCCTCAGGTCCCCCATCAAGCCCCGCTGGGCGGGGGGGGGGGCATGGCCTGAGTTCCCCCAACCCAGCACTGGGGGTGCACCTTGAGGTCCCCCGTCAAGCCCCAGTGGGTGGGGGGCATGGCCTGCGGTCCCCTGTCAAGCCCTGCAAGATGGGGGGTGCAGTCTGAGGTCCCCTGACCTGGTGTCAGGGTGGGGGGCACAGACTGAAGTCCCCTGTCAAGCCCCACCTGGTGGGGGGCATGGCCTGGCGCTGGGGTGGGGGGGAGCAGCCTGAGGTCCCCTGTCAAGCCCCACGGGGGTGGGGGAGGGCGTAGCCTCAGGTCCCTGCTGATTGCTTGTTAAGGCTCCTTATGGGAACTTGGCCTCAGCTGTGGGTGCAGCCATCTTTGTGACGGAGTGATGGTCAATTTGTATATTCCCTCTTTATTATATAGGATGTGTTGCCTTGGCCTCTTTGGCTCCCTGTATCTCTCACTCCTGCTTCTAGGTCAACTTCCCAAATAACAACTGCACCGAAGTCCTTGTTTCAGGTTCTACTTTCAGGAAAACTCAGGCTCAGATGGTAAGAAAATTGAGGAGGAACTGAGCAAGCAGGGCAGCAGTGCTCTGGAGGTGGCAAAATCATAGCTGGTGGTGATGAGGAGAAAGCCAAGGGCCTAGGCAACAAGCACCCAGCTTTGGAGAAAACACAGTGGAGACTCCTGGAGCTTATGTTTGGCAAAGAAGTGTATCCCACTCAAGGTTGACAGCCCTCAAGGCAGGGCCAGCTTTTGAGTCTTAAGATCTGTGCAGTCACAAAGAGCCCCCCACAGAGAAGGACCCCATACTTGGCTTAATGCTCAGCTATCACCATCTTGGATTTCTTAATTTTTGAACAATGGCTCTGCATTTTCATTTTGCACTGGGCCCTGCAAATTACTAGTATGTAACTAAAGAAACAGCAAAGTTGAGGTGATAGGCTGAGAGAAGTTTTTTAGGACACCCATAAGCTCCCAGAACTCTTATATGATCCTAATGGAGTCAGGAGGGTGGGAAGAACTCCTCCCCAACACAACCATTTCAAAAAAACTGGTTTGGGTGGGGGTTTTTTTGTTTGTTTGTTTTTTGCCAATTGTAGTAAATGGGGGATGAAGCAAAGTTGATTTCATTTTGAAACACAAAAGAACGTAACATTTCTTGCACTTCAGGTGTTACAGAGAAAATTCTTACTCCTTCCATGAAAATGTTATTTCTGCTTAAAATTCTATAGTGATTCTCCATTACCTAGAAACTAAAGCACAAACCCTGTAATAAAGCATTCAAGGTTTTCATAATGTAACACCACTCTAGTATTGCTGTCCACTAAATTCTCTCTTGGACTTTAAACTCTAGTCCCAGTAGTAAGTGTTCCCTACACCTTGTCCCCCATCCACACAGATTCCATACCCAACTCCAAAAAGTTGACCACTGACATTAATTTCTTGTAACAATTCAGAAAATTTAAACATTTACACAAGCAAATAATATATACCTTGTTTTCCTTTCTTACACAAAAGGTAGCATACTGTACTCACTGGCCTATCCATTCTTTTACTTATGCTACTGCCCATGGCCTGGGATAGTTTTCTATTCTATATCTACTACTAAGTCAAGCAGTCTTCAACACCATTGCAAACACCTCTCCTTGAAGCATTTCCAAATCCCACTAGTTGCCATTAAAAATTACGTTCCTGGGAAATTAAACAGGAACTTTATAATTAAACTGTACTTAGTTATTTAATACCTCAACGTATCTTGGTTCTTATTTGCCATAACAGAAGACAATCTATATATTAGGGAATACCATGTACAATTGCTGTTCTTTAACAGTTTTGACTTAAAAATGGCATTTCATGAGTAATCTAATAGATTTAAATTTAAATTGGATTTCCCCCTCACCTCATTAGTTTTCTATAGGATTCTTTCTTTTCCTACCAAAAAACATAACATATAGTGACTATATTGTTTTATTCCTGCACTTCCCATCAATAATATTAACCTTGCACGAATCTAAGGCTTTCTATGCCTTTTATTTCCATATTACATATGGCTCTTACTCAAGAGTAATGACTCTTCTTTTACTATCTCTGCCATTCTTTTCACTATTACAACCTGTACACATTCTTATCAACTTTACAACCCACTGCTTCGATAAGCAAGGCATGTACTCACTCAGACATTGCAGGCTGGTGTTGCTTCCACCTATGATTCTCTTGCTCTGCTTGCTAGTTCTGGATGAGGATATAACAACAGTACTTGATGCATCACACAAATCATGCTCTCTATTAATTAATCAACTCATAACTAATTAATGTTAGGAAAATGTGTGCTGAAGTTCTGCTCTTGCAGACGAACTCTCAGTGCTCAACAGACAGCATGCCCGCCAGTTCTGAGCTCATAGCCAAAAAATCCAATAACCAAAAGGGAAGAAAAGAAGACCAGTCCAATTAGAAAATGTTTGGACAAGAATTCTGATTGTCTTGCCTGGCATCATAGACCCATCACTAGACCAGTCACTGTGGCCAGAGGGATAGAATAATATTATTGCCCACTTTATAACCAAGGGCCAGGTTATTAACAGACGAAGATGAGGCGAAGGCATCCAGACTAGATAAGAACACTAATTATTACTCCATGTTAAATTGAAACAGATCCTCCTACCTGCACCTTAACCACTGGGTTTGTTTTACCTCTTGTGTTATATAAATACTTGTCACATACTTGTTATAGAAAACAAGTTAAATCTCTTTCCCACAAGAAATCCTTGAAAAATGGCTATTCCAGAGTTGATGATGGCTGCCGACGGGAAGGCAGACTGCAAGATAGTGCATGAGTGAGAGAACGAAAGGAGAGTGTGTGGTTGCACAGGGAGTGTTTAATTGTGAGTTGAGGGACAGCTATACTCCAAGGGACTGTTGGGGATTGCCAGATGGGGTTCCCCTGACCGGACAGCCTCCACCGCTGCTGAAATCCCTCCCGGAGCAACGGGCTCTGACGTGGAGACCACACTATCCTGGAGGGGAGAGAGGCTGTTATCGGAAGCCTAAAAATCATGGGAATCTACAACAACACCACCTAGAGAACAGCTGCGAACCCAGGAACACCAGTCCCCAAGCAGCGCAAACACGCGGATTCGGAGGAGCTCTGCACCCTCTCATGGAAAGGTCAGATTTCGCCTAGGATAAGGAGAGAAAGAACTACATAACCAGACACCTGGAGAAGAGAGACCATGGGGAGACAAAGAAACAGCCCGCATATGAAAGAAAAAGAGGCATCACCAGAAAAGGAAGTAAACGAAATGGAGGCAAAAAGACCTGTCAGAGAAAGAATTCAGAGAAATGGTCAAAAGGTGGCTGAAAAGAATGGAAGACAAATTCAACAATATGTGTAAGAACCAAGAGGAAATGAAGAAGAACCAAGAAGAAATGAAAAATGACATCGCTGCTATAAAGAACTCAATAGAAAGCATCAACAGTAGACTAGAAGAAGCAGAGGACCGCATCAGTGAGCTAGAAGACAAGGTAGGAAAAAATACGCAAGCAGAGCAGCTTCTAGAAAAAAAAATTAAGGGGAAACCAAGATGGCGGCATAGGTAAACACCTAAACTGCTGCCTCACACAACAATTTCAAAACTACAACTAAAAGACAGAACGGACATCATCCAGAACCACAGGAAGGCTGGCTGAGTGAAAATTCTACAACTAGAAGGAAAGAGAAAAGCTCACAGAGAATTGGAGGTACGGCAAAGGGGCTTTGTGCGCGCAGAGAGGAAGGGCGGCTGAGAGCCTGGCTGACTTTCTCTGGCGGAAGGGGGAAGGAAGCCTCCGACCGCACTGAACCCCAGTTCTGACTGTACTGAACCCCAGTTCCGGGCGAGCCTCTGGGGACCCACGCTCTTACGGGGGGAGTCTGGACTCTCGGGCGGAGACTTGGGAGCCGGGGAAGGCGGAGGACTGAAAGTGCGCAGCGCGCGCGCGCGCCAGTGCGCACAAAAGCTGCGGAAGTTGCCACAGGCTTTCCCTAGTGGAAGGGAGTCAGAGGATTCTGACTGCACTGAGCCCCAGTTCTGACTGCAGTGAACCCCAGTTCCAGGCGAGCCCCTGGGGACCCACGCTCTTGTGGAAGGAGTCTGAACTCTCGGGCGGAGACTCGGGAGCCGGGGAAGGCGGAGGACTGAAAGCGCACATGCGCGCAAGGGCAAGGCTGACAGGAAGCCAAGACTGAGACTCCACCCCATCCAAGCTGAGCACAGAGGCTATTGCAATTTGGCAAGTCTAATCCTATAAGGCTGTCTCCAGCACCGAACTTCTCCCAGCATAGACACAGCTGATCCTTACAGCCAACTGGCCCGGAGGTCAATTCTTCCCAGTGATACCAACAACAATAAAGACTTAATTACAACAAGGCTGTACACACAGTCCACAAAGGGGTGCACCAAGAGTGTCCACCTCAGGTTAACTGGGGAAGCAGACCCACTGGGCCATATTGGAAACCTAGCACAAATATCTACCTTACCAACTCAGGAAATCAGTGAAAATGCGGGGTCAAAGAATCAGATCACAAACGAAAGAAATGGAGGAAAACAAACGATTGGATATAGAATTCAAAACCACGGTTACAAGACTTTTTAAGAATATCCTAGAAAAGGCCGATAAATATAACAAGACCCTCGAAGATATGAAAAAGGACCAACTAGAAATTAAACATACACTGACTGAAATAAAAAATATTATACAGAGACCCAAAAACAGACTAGAGGAACACAAGAATCAAGTCAAAGAATTGAAATACAAAGAAGCAAAAAACACTCAACCGAAAAAGTAAAAAGCAAAAAAAAAAATCCAAAAAGTTGAAGATAGTGTAAGAAGACTCTGGGACAACTTCAAGCGTACCAACATCAGAATTATGGGGGTGCCAGAAGAAGAGAGAGAACAAGATACTGAAAAACTATTTGAAGAAATAATGACCGAAAACTTCCCCCACCTGGTGAAAGAAGTAGACTTACAAGTCCAGGAAGCCCACAGAACCCCAAACAAAAGGAATCCAAAGAGGCCCACACCAAGACACATCATAATTAAAATGCCAAGAGCAAAAGACAAAGAGAGAATATTAAAAGCAGCAAGAGAAAAACAGTTAATTACCTACAAGGGAGCACCCATACGACTGTCAGCTGACTTCTCAACAGAAACTATGCAGGCCAGACGGGAGTGGCAAGAAATTTTCAATGTGATGAATAGCAAGAACCTACAACCAAGATTACTCTACCCAGCAAAGCTATCATTCAGAATTGAAGGGCAGATAAAGAGCTTCACAGATAAGAAAGAGCTAAAGGAGTTCATCACCACCAAACCAGTATTATATGAAATGCTGAAAGGTATTCTTAAAGAAGAGGAAGAAGAAAAAAGTAAAGAGAAAAATTATGAACAACAAATACATATCTATCAACAAGCGAACCTAAAAATCAAGTGAATTAAAAACCCGAGGAACAGAATAATCTGGTGAATATAATAGAATCAGGGGCATAGAAAGGGAGTGGACTGATAATTCTCAGGGGGAAAGGGGTATGGGGGGTTCATGAAGAGAATGGACAAAAATCATACACCTATGGATGAGGACAGTGGGGGGGAGGTAAGGGCAGAAGGTGGGGTGGGAAATGGGTGGAGGGGAGCTATGGGGGGAAAAAGGAGAAATAATTGTAATAATCTGAATAAAGATTTATTTTTTAAAAATAAATAAATAAATAAATAAATAAAATAAAATAAAAAATTAAAAAGCAGGAGAGCCTAAGGAAACTTTGGGACAACATGAAACAAAACAACATCCACATAATAGAGGTGCCAGAAGGAGAGAAAACTGAGCAAGGAATAGAAAACCTGTTTGATGAAATAATGACAGAAAACTTCCCTGATATAGGGAAGAAAAAACTCACAGAAGTCCAAGAAGCTCACAGAGTCCCAAACAAAATGAACCCCAAAAGACCGATGCCAAGGCACATCATAATTAAACTGGCTTACACCAACGACAAAGTAAGAATCTTAAAAGCAGCCAGAGAGAGACAGAAAGTTACCTACAAAGGATCCCCCATAAGACTAGCGACAGATTTCTCAACAGAAACACATCAGGCCAGAAGGGAATGGAATGAAATATACAAAGTCATGCAAAGGAAGGGTCTGAATCCAAGAATACTGTACCCAGCAAGGCTATCAATTAAAATTGAGAGTGAAATCAGGAGCTTCACAGACAAAAAAGGTCTAAGGGAGTTTATTACCACCACACCAGCAATGCAAGAAATGCTAAAGGGTCTGCTGTAAGAAGAAGAAATAAAAAGCGAAGAAGGAACACAGGGGTAAAGAATAAAAATGGTGACAAACAAGTACCTATCAATAATAACTTTAAATGTAAATGGATTAAATGCCCCAATCAAAAGACATAGGGTAACTGAGTGGATAAGAAAACATAACCCATATATCTGCTGTCTACAGGAAACCCACCTCAGAAAAAAAGACACACACAGACTGATGGTGAAGGGATGGAAAAAGGTTTTTCAGGCAAATGGAAATGGAAAAAAAAAGTTGGGGTAGCAATACTTATATCTGACAAATTAGATCTCAAAGTGAAGGACATAAAAACAGATAAGGAAGGCCACTTCATAGTACTAAAGGGAGCAATCCAACAAGAAGAAATAATTCTGGTAAACATATACGCACCCAATACAGGAGCACCCAAATACATAAAAAAAAACTTCTGGAGGATATCAAGGGAGAGATAGACAGCAATACAATCATAGTGGGGGACTTTAATACGCCACTAGCACCATTAAACAAATCCTCTAAACAAAAATCAGCAAAGAAACATCAATTCTAAATGACTCACTAGATCAGATGGAATTAATTGACATCTTCAGAACATTTCACCCCAAAGCCACAGAATATACATTCTTTTCAAGTGCACATGGGTCATTTTCAAAGATAGACCATATATTGGGTCAGAGGCAAAGTCTCTTCAAATTCAAGAAGATAGAAATCATATCAAGCATCTTCTCAGATCACAATGGCATAAAACTGGAAATCACCTACAATAAAAACAATCCAAAAAAATCAAACACCTTGAGACTAAATAGCATGCTATTAAACAATGACTGGGTTACCAGAGAGATCAAAGGAGAAATAAAAAACATCATGGCAACAAATGACAATGAAAACGCAACAATCCAAAATCTATGGGACACAGTAAAAGCAGTCTTGAGAGGGAAGTTCATAGCTCTACAAGCCCACTGCAAAAAAACAAGTAACAATGGTAATAAATTACCTAACCCTACAACTCAAAGAGTTAGAAAGAGAGCAACAAGAAAAGCCCAGTGTAAGCAGAAGGAAGGAAATAATAAAGATCAGAGCGGAGATAAATGACATTGAGACCAAAAAAACAATACAAAAGACCAACAAAACCAAGAGCTGGTTCTTTGAAAGGATAAAGAAGATTGATGAACCTCTAGCCAGACTCACCAAGAAACAAAAAGAGAGGACCCAAATAAACAAAATCAGAAATAAAAGAGGTGAAATAACAACAGACCCCACCGAAATACAAAGGTTTGTTAAAAAAAAAATACTATGAACAACTCTATTCCAACAAACTGGACAACCTGGAGGAAATGGACATATTCCTAGAAAATACAACCTTCCAAAACCCAATCAGGAATAATCTAAACATCTCAATAGGCCAATAACTATGGAAGAAATTGAAGCGGTCATTAAAAAGCTTCCAGCAAACAAAAGCCCGGGGCAAGACAGCTTCACAGGGGAGTTTTACCAAACATTTAAGGAAGAACTAAAACCTATCCTACTGAGACTATTCCAAAAAATTCAAGAGGAAGGCACACTTCCAAGCTCATTCTGTGAAGCCAGCATTACCCAATACCAAAACCAGATAAAGACAACACAATGAAAGAGAATTACAGGCCAATATCCCTCATGAACATAGATGCCAAAATCCTCAACAAAATTCTAGCAAATCGGATCCAGCACTACATCAGAAAGATCATACACCATGACCAAGCAGGATTTATCCCAGGGATGCAAGGATGGTACAATATCAACAAATCAATAAACGTGATACATCACATAAACAAATTGAGAGATAAAAACCACATCGTCTTCAATTGATGCAGAAAAATCATTTGACAAAATCCAACACCCTTTCTTGATAAAAACTCTCAGCAAGGTGGGAATAGAAGGATCATACTTAAACATAATAGAAGACATATATGACAAACCCACAGCCAACATCATACTCAATGGGCAAAAACTAAAACCATTTCCCCTAAGAAAAGAAACAAGACAGGGATGCCCACTCTCACCACTCCTGTTTGACA